>NC_134241.1:55846823-57096823 GCF_965152275.1 Natator depressus | reverse complement strand
CAAATGTTCCCCTCCCTAGGTAGAGATTTCCCCTATCACCATGCTATTTGAAAGCCTCACAAACTTTAATGCATTTATCCTCACAACACCCTTGTGAAGTAAGGAAATACATTTATACCATGTTGTGGATGAGGAACCAGAGCACAGAAGGACAAGGGACTTTGCCCAAGCTCTCACAAGCTAGCAATGCAAATACATACCCACTGTCCTGTGATGGGTTTGCAGACTTGGTGCGGAAGCCCATTCCACCACATCTTCACTGATGCTTTTAGTGAGCTAACTAGATTAAAGCTAGCATAGGTGTGCTGACCTCCGATGTCCTGTCCCTTTAAATGTTTATGCACGCTCCCCAGAGTAAAACCTCACTTTCATGTTATTTTCAGTTTTTGCAGCAAGAACAATAAAGCAAGCATAGCAGACAGCTGTGTTTCTGTCAGCTCCCTCTGTGTCTGTGTCTATCTCCTTCTCTGCTGGGTCCAAATATAGCACCACCCAATCACACCTCCAGTTGTAGAGTCTGCATAGCCTAAGTGGTACCAGAAAGGATGACTTCCTTTTGCGTCTAAAGGAAGAGCAGGGGAATATCATTTCTTCCCCATGTATTGTAAAAGATGTTAATGAGAGATGCCCACATGGAAAAAACATAAGCTGCTGCAGAATGATTTTCTTTATCTAAGTATTTTTATAGCAGCCCAGCAACTCTCAAAATCAGAATACCCACATTTTTGAACCAAAAAAATTGAAGCTGTACCAAGGGTAGTTTTAAAGTTCCATCTAACTCAAGTAACAGTCTTCAGTCTTTTAAATGAAATCTGTCTTGGGAGATATAACATTTCTGAAAAACCCAGGTGATATTAAAATGTTAAATATCTCTGACAGTCTCCTAAGTCATCCAAAGTGCACATTTTAATAATAATCCATTAATATTATGGATGGAATATGGTGTATTATAAAAGAAAGGTCACACAAGTTGTTTTTATCTCACTCTATCTTAATATAATATACTGAAGAGTCAGATGATACACTGGAAGAGCTATCACCAGAACTCATCCAGGTATAAAATATCCAAAAAGTTTAGCTCTACATAGTCTATGTTCACAATGGCATGCACATCTGAACATTTGATTAAAGAGAAAGAAAGATAGAAACAAAAAATCAAACACAAATACTGTGATTATCAAAGGCTACGTAAAGCATTTAAACACCTAATTTCCATTCAAATAAATGGGATCAATTTTAGATATGTTTCTTGTTTTATTTAAATGTAGCTTTAAAAAGTGACTAGAATGTACATACATCACAAACGTTTACAGACTTTTCAAATAAAATAGTTCCAGTGAAATGACAGTCCAGTTAAAACAGCTCATTCAGGGCTTAAGTTTTTAAACAGGGGTTTGAAAATTGACACATTCACTCTGTCCTGTTCCTAGCAATCAGGGTGCGGGTGTACAGAAAATGAATTCCTAACACTGATATTAATATATTACACATTCCACCATTTTGACTAGGGTATACTGAATCTTTTTTCTTCAAAAATAACCTGAAGTACATACACTGAGGATTGTAGGTGCAATTTCTCAGCAGACAACAGGGTGTCCCTCTGTGGTAGTAAGCTTTTGCTTTATCTTTTTGCAAAGGAAGCCTTTTGTTACAACTTGTCTATTCTTTCCTCATCCTCGATAGTGGTCTTAGGTCTAAACACTTTTTTTTCAGAAGCTTTAATCTAACCCTCCGCCTACCAATGCCATAGATATAACTCCTGTAACAATCGGATCTGAAGGAGAAAAGACAAAGGTTAAAATGGCTGCATGCTTAGCATAGCGACTTCAGCAGGTATGATGTTTGCCATGGTTGTTATTTATTTTGTGTATTATTCCAGTGCTTATGGGCCAACCAAGCACAGAACCCCATTGTGTCAGCCAGTGTAAAATAATAATAGACAGTCTCTGCTTATGAGACCTGAAGTAGAGTGCCTAATATGGGTTCTGATTTAACAAAGCACTTAAGCATGTGCTTAAAACTGAGAAGAATGGGAACACGAAGGACACAAAACTACAACTCCCATGAGGCACTATGTTGCTCAGGCTGATGAAGCGAATAATGCTGTGACCCGAACCAAATGTTATGTTTTGATTTTTTCTGATGAGAAATTCTTCCAAAATCTGTCTTTTCAGGAGGAATGTTTTGATTTTGACAAAAGCCCATTTTCCAATGGGAAAAATGTTTTGTTCATAATTTTTCAAGCACCCTCACCGAATTCATAGTCTGGCCATACACTTAGTATGTGACCTTGGGAAAGTCACTTTTTTGTGCCTAAATTTAGTCACCTGTAAAATAGGTATAATATTTTCTGGTCTCTGAGGACTACTGGGCATCAATTATAAGTTCTGAAAACAGCTCTGATTAAATGTGCTGTGATGTATTGGCAAAGAATCACCTGTGCGACATCACAACAAGCTACCTCAGCAACTCCCATATAACATGCAAGAAAGCCTATATCTGCATGCCAGCTGAGCAGAAAGTCACAGAAAAAGACTGGCAGTAATCATGAGTGGGGGAAGAAGAATGGCTTATGATCAGCCACTGAATAGGGAGATTAGAATTGTGCTGAGGGACATAAAAAAACATGCATCCTTCCTCTCTCTCTGCAGCTACTTGTAATTGCGGCTGGCCAGCATTTTTTTTTTCCAGATACATGCAGCTTTACCATATGCTGTGGCTAATCTCCCCACAGAGCAGGCCATATGCCCGTAGCTTGAGTTAGCTACTGAAAATATGTGTGTGTGAGGAAGAAGAGAAAGTTAGTGGAGGTTCTTCATTGTATTCTGTGGAGAGGAACTTCTATTGGGGACAAAGAGACAAAGACAGAGTCCTCAGACTGAATTAAGAAGCTTAATTTTCTGCCTACTGCTCTCCTTTAATCTCCTCTCTTCTATGCTTGTGGGATGGTTTTCCCCCCAGGCCTATGCCAGTGAAATGAAACAGAGAATATTGAATTGACAGAACTCAGTTAGAGAGCATCTGTATGCTACAAATAATGTCAAGAGTGAGATGAGGGAGACACAAGTTTTCTTTCCCAGGTACCCAGCTGTTTTTTTTTTTTCTCTTAAAGATGGTTGTTGCTTTGAGATACTGTTTCTCTTCTTCCTGTACTTCTTTTTAATTTCTGTTTCCTGCTGTGCTGCGTATAGAGAAGTGATTGATGCTGTTTAAACTCCCATGAACTCCTTGCCTTAAATCCCTGCATTACACTTTGTTCCGCTGCTGTACTCATAAAATTATGCACAATATTATTATGAAATAATTGATCTTTGAATAAAGAGTGATAAGACTGAATGAAGCAGGAAGTATTCTTAATGCCAAACCTCCTACAAATTATTTCCAAACCTTTACTTACTCCTCTATCTTGCCTAGGGACACATAGGTTTGTTTGAAGTCAGCAGTCTGGTTAAAATCTGGCAGCATTTGTCCTATGAAGAACTACAAATGAAGCAAAACTGGCCTGTTTATCCATTTTCCGTTCACCAGACTTTGGGGAATTCAGAAATTCAGTACTGGAAGTTTTGATTTTGCAAAACCAAATCCAACTGCGTATGTTTTATAAATGTAAAATCCAAACAACCTCCAAGTCTGCTCATCTTTACCTAGACCCTCCCTCTGCCCATCCTTTGTAGTCACCTGACACTTCTTTGTCTGCAAAGATAAACTGGAATAATTACAGGGTTATGTTGTGCCTATGCCAAAGTACACGCACGAATGCTCATCAAATATTAGGTTGCAAGCCTTTTCACTGGTGTGCCATGGGCATAAGTCTACATTCTATACTCAGGGTCCTCAAATTGCACGAACACGCATTAGAAAAGCATCCAGGTAGGCTTTCATTGTGCTTGTGTCACTCTGCTCAACAGTAGAAAGCCACAAACACGGTGAAAGCCTGTCTAGATGCTTTCCTAACAAGTTGATAAGCAGTTTTAAGGATTTAAAAATGATAGTTTTTTTGGCAAGTCAGAAATATTACTATATGACAGCATAAAGCTATTTTTATGTATAATTCATTTATAGTCATCTTCTTCAGAATCCTTCCAGATATAGTGATGACATGCTTTTTATATAAGAGCCCACCAGGATCTATTTTAGCTTCTCCTAAGTAACAGCCAATGAGTTTTGTGTAATTTTCTAAAAAGTGACCTTTATCAGCCTTTTTCAGATGGTTCCAAGAGGAACAGAATGCCTCAGTGAGTTGTTGTCTCTGTACTTTTATAGCAAATTACAGCACTTCTGCAATTTCTTGAATGGACAAGTGAACATGCTTTTCATTTTATCTTTGAAATGGTTCATTTTGACTCAAAATAGATACCATGATGTACCATTTATAGACTTTGTGACCGTACAAGCCATGGGAGAGTGTGGCAGGCTACCAGTTAGGTGTCAGGATTCCTGAATTCTATTCCTAGCTCTTCCATTGACTCGCCATATGCCCTGGCTCACTTTAACATGCTGGCTAAAATTTTCAAAAGCATCTGGTTAAATTAGGAGGCTATGCCACTTTTTCAAAAGGTATTTAGGAGCCTACATTTCTATGGCAGTAAATGGAATTTAGATAAATAAATTAGATGCTTTTGAAAATATCACCCCGCACTGCACCTTAATATGATTTTGCAGATGAATAAACAAATAGCTTCCTTACAGGGAGGGATGTTTTGAATTCTGATTGTTTCTGTGGTGCTGTATGATCCTTGGATTAAGACTCTTTATAAAGCCAAGGGGTCATATTCTCATCAACTGTAAGTGGCCATAGCTGCATTGACTTTCACAGAGCCAGAGCAGGTTTTACCAGCTGGGAATCTGGTCCTATGTGGTGTTGTTGGAAGTAATTAAACTGTTAATCTCTTTTCCATAATTAAGAAAGGCATGCACTCCTGAAAAAAAGTTAATCTTTTAGTAAATTTTACAATGAACAATAAGTGGATTTTCCTTTTCCATTTAATAAATCTAATAGGCATTGTGTAGGTAAAATCCACCACCGTGTTCTGAAAATTAACCCTTCAGGAAGGGCAATTTGAGGGTGTACATTACTCTGTGTTCTTATTATGCAAAAGTGCATTTATTAGAATCTGGCTCTGAGCAGTGATTATCCAAAGGCATGTGACGGCTGCTCTCTGTATTAGCCCAGATCTACATCATCAGTGTAGTACTTCTGTGGCCTTCCTCATTGCAGTGTCTGAGTGCCCCAAAATGGGGCACTGCAAATTGATATAGCTGGACATATGCTCATTTGGGGCCAGATTCTGCCTGGCCCTTATGAAGATGCACAGAGAAAGGAGAGTTCTCATTCCCCATACACACTATACGCGGGCTGGACAGAATTCCATTTACTGTGCTATGTATAGGCAGCCAGAGCTGTGGCTGGCGATATGTAGGTGTGGCACAATTCAATTCTGATGTTTTTTATCATTTCATTTGGAAATACCAATGCTTATTTTTAAGCATTTTTTTTAAATATTGATTTTAATTTTCACACTTGTGGGAAACTATGGAGGGGGTCAGATAATTATTTACTGATGTTGGGATTCAAAACGTTAAATCTTTATAAGTATTAAAAAACAATTTGACAAAATCACAAGTCAAAATATACAAAGTAAACATCCTTCAATCAAACTCTAATAAGTTCACAAGCATAATTTTTCTTACGTTGCCTATCTGCAAATTTCGATGGTTATCAATACAAATGTCTTTTCAGGTGGACTCGATGCAATTTGCATTATGGTTTATATGAAGTGCTCCCCGGTTTCCTGCTGTGACTGCTGGGCATAGGACTGTTTATGTATTTCTGCTTCTAGGTCCTGATCCTGTAAACACTTATGCACATGCATAACTTCACTCACATGGGTAGCTCTACTTTATGTCATCATGTATCTATGTGTATAATGGTCATAAAGGACTGCCAAATCCCATTTTGCACTCATATTGACATTCATTTTGTACAGGAATATACTAGTTGCAAAGCACTGGCTCTGTTTTGTTTATATAGTAGCCCTAAAATGTGATAGGTGCTTTACTGAGCAACTAAAGAGCCCCATTTCCACCTTTTCCAACTGGAATTCTAGAGGTATTAAGTGCTTCTGGGCCAATTGTCCCAGAAGATCTTGATTCTACCATAAAAATATAATTTTAATGGCATAACTTCTAAAGAAGAAAACGATTACTCCTGCCTCCTATCAATCTTTCTTGACAGGTTATACTAGAATACATTAAAAGTGTTATAATTCCCCAAGTCATTTATATATTAAGTGTGATACCAATTATATTCCTTGCTTCCTTTTAACAGGCAGATTTTGGGATTGCTTGGAGAATTTTTATGATAGAAAAAGGCTATGAACAAATTATTTCTTCTAAAGCATCTTGATCATGTTATTTCCTAACATTTCCCCCCTCTTTCATTGTTCCATGTATTAGACACAAGATTTAGTGCACAATCCAGTAAACAGTTACTTACAAGGATAACTTCACATTCGTGATTCTGTCTGTTTCTGCATCTGGGGCCTTTGTATATTCATCTTTTGTGGAATATATACCTTGATCTTAGCCCACTGAAGTCAAAGGGAGTTTTCCAGTTGCTTCAATGGGCATTAGATTAGGCCCCTAATTGTGGGCAAAATTTAAAAAAATAAAAAAAAACCTAAGTAGTTCAGGAACTGAAATCCAATGTTTCAGAAGTGTCTAAGTCCTTTTGAAAATTAGTGGAATTTAAGCTCCTAAGTGATTTAGGCACTTTTGAAAAGTTTACCCTGTATTATGGGTTGGTAGTAAGTGCATGTGTGCCTCATTTTTATCTTCCAAATAATTCAGCTTACAAAATTCAGGTGAAACAATGCTTTAATTTTATGAGATTTTTTATGTTAAATCTACATTCATATAACTAAAATGTGGGGGTTGGATTTAAAGTGTTGTTTAAAATTGATAGGTTTCATATAGAATTTTAGCAGTTTATCTGGGGTTTGTGGGATAAGAATAGGTTTTTAGGGCTTAATGCTAAAAACCTTAATCCCTTATTCATAGTGTAGGGAGGTAAATTAATTTATTCTGCCCTTCTTTGCTAATTATTTTTAACAGCTTTGAATGTACCATTTTAGCATAAGCGATGTCAAGTATATTTTAGTGGTTTGCAAAAGGGAATCCTGTAGCTTCTACCTATTAAAATAGATAATAGTATAGCTTAGCTAACTGCTGACCTTCATATCCCAAACTGAATGAAATTAGTCATTATTTGTTATATCATTTGGGTTAATTCTATCTCTTTTGATTGAATCTACTTAAACTCCCTTTTCAAATGTTCTTAAAGCTATAAACGCTCTAGACGATGAACCACTCACTTCAAAGCGTATTCAGGAGGTTCCTAATGTATCTCACAGGAACTGTTTCAGAGTTTCTAAGACATCAGCACTGCAAATTCTTGCACACATGCTTGTAACTTGAAGCACATTGGTTTTAGTGGGGCTACTCATACTTAAAGTTAAGCATGTGTAAGTCACAATGTGTGCAGTCCATTTCAGAGCTATATACTGTCTGAGTGGAAGAACCAGAACACACTGCAATTAGGGCAGCCATTTGGGAAGTCAGTTTCTATATAGCTGCAGGATTGGAGAGGGTGGGAGACATATAAGACACAGGTTTCAGAGTAACAGCCGTGTTAGTCTGTATTCGCAAAAAGAAAAGGAGTACTTGTGGCACCTTAGAGACTAACCAATTTATTTGAGCATGAGCTTTCGTGAGCTACTCAAATAAATTGGTTAGTCTCTAAAGTGCCACAAGTACTCCTTTTCTTTTTATATAAGACACAGGAGATGGGGGAGAAACAAGGTTTAGGGGCTGACGTAACAGAACCACATCACCTTTTGTGGTTCACCCATTTCTGTATGAGGCCCCACATCATATAGCCATCCTGTCCACCAAAGCTAACTGGGTATGACTCAGCACAAAGCTCATCTTTCTTGCTGTTTTACCAATCAGAAGTGAGGAACAATGTGACATATGATAATTTTACCACATTTTATAGCATTTTTAGCCCCTCTTGACCTGGACATCAGATGTCTTACCTTTGCTTTCCATATGGCAGTGCAGATTCCACATTCTGACAGTTGTCTCATTTAAAAAAAATGTCAGGAATTTTAAGTGCCAACAGCTTGTAAAGAATAGACAAAAATAAGTCAATAGGAAGTGAGTTTTAGAGTAACTCTGGTCCATGACTCCCTGCTGGTACCTTTTTGTATGCTTGATCCACCTACCCACTGACCTGCTGTACTGTAACATTGTTCCTCTAAACATTCCCCTTTCTTACATGTAGCACTTTGAGGAACAGATTAGAGTGCAATAAAAGCATGATATTTCCTTCTGCCTGTGGTATTTTTTATGATGTTGGTAGCAAAGTACTTCCTTTATCCAAAGGTCAACAGGTTCAAATCTTGTACCTTTTGAGCAATTCCTTTAGTTTCTATAGACCTTAGCTTCCAGCTCATGATATCAGAATGACATTTAGAAATTTAACTGACTGGTTTCAATACTTGCTAATTTTTCAGTGACTTGTTGTGCTTGTGGCTTCTAGAGGACTGTTCTTTATAGCACGTATCATATTGTTCTTCCATCCACATACTTTTGAATGGAATATTGTCATTTAAATGGGGTTTGCTTGGTCAATTGGACAGGAAACTTATGACATGCAAGCACACAATCCCCAGCATTAGGAATTATCTAGCAGCTAAGTATATTTCAGTTTTCCATATTGCAGCACAGAATATGCTTTTTTATGGTGTGCAAATGTGGCTCAAACACTCTTGAAAAGCAATCATTGTCAAGGTGTTCATAGGGAGTTCACAGGTGTGACCTTTCTCTTTTATCCTCGTAAGTGCTTCCATGAAGTTATAGAGTACCAATGCCAGACTTCATGAAGCGGATCTCTAAATAATTCTTTAACTACCAGCCTCAAGATTCAATAGGTGGGAGACAACAGGCTGCCTTTCATTCAAAGGTCATTTTTTCTTGCACCAGATTTTCATTCTAAACACTCAAATAGTTATGATTTTTTTCTTTGTTTTATCCTTGTGAATATGGAATGTAAGGAATGGAAGCTTCTGGCACGACAGCCCTAGAGACTGAAGTTCTCTGTTTATCTATAAAACGGGTACGTGACGACAGTAGCAGAGAAAGCTTCCTTAATCCTTACCTGAAATGATCACTTCTGGAGTGGAAAGGAAGTCATCTCCACATCCATTCAATGTTTGGCTTTTCTTCTGAGACTACCAATAAAGAGGGCTAAATAGTGCCAATCCCGGTTATGGCTTTTGCAATGTGTACACATTTGCACTGGGAACTCTTCTGAGCCAACAACCTGATCACACTAACCACCTAACAGTTATCTGATTGTGGGCCTTGCAATATTAGATCAACAGTGAAAAATATTTAGTGGAGACACTTACAAAGACAGCTTGAATTTTCTCAACTGCCCTTTGTGGGTTCACACTTCATACAATTCATTATTTGCAACCAGTCAGATGACTTCTGCGTTCTCATGAATTGTTCATGAATTCTGAAGAAAATCAAAATTTGCCTGACATTGAGATTACCAGATACTATACAACTAATGCTAATCAATAGCAACCTGAGTTCCATTCACAATTGTTATGAATAGTCTAAATATCAAAATTAACTATTAGGCAAGGAGACAAAACATGACACTAATGCTGTTTAAAGTATGGTCTTTGTGTGATTATTGTTTGCCAATAGAAACCATAATGCAGGAACAGACGTATGAAATGAGAAACTCTCATGTTGACATGAAAAAGAATAAAAACAGTCAGCTTGATCCAAAGTTTAGATGTCAGTGGGATTCTTGCAATTGACGTCAATAAATTTTGGATCAGAACCAGTATGCAGACAAAGCAGGTAGTACTCACATATCCAGAGAATCAGGTTACTAGTGAATGCTAAGTATTTTTACCAATAAGGCGAAGTAATCTATGTTGACAGATGACACAGGGAAGAATGCAGATACTCACAATGACATATTGATTAGATCGGCAGGCCAAGAATTATTCACATATATACCTATGACTTCAAATAACTGATACACTCTAGAATTCAGCAATCCATTTATCGATATTTTTTGAACTTGAAACAAAAAGTGAAATGTGTCAAATTATTCACTATGGATTATTCAGTCAGCCCTATATACCTCTGTGGAGTGATGTGAAGCTTAATTTATTAGCTTTGGAAAGGACCATGGATACGTCAAGGTCCTTGGGTGGTGGTATGAAAGTGCAAAGTATTATGATTACTTTTAAAAAAAGAAAACATCATGGACCTCCAACATCTCTTATGCTCCCTGATCTTTCTAGGAGTTTTTCCTCTAATGTATCAGTACTACTGTGTTGTTGTGTCACTTTAGTCTGAACAATCTACATGTTTGAACAATGGATGAGACTGAGACAAAATAAAATAGAATTACAGCACATGATTAAAGAGTTTTGCAGATGTTCATGGTATTAGGAGACTGAGCTGTGCCTGAGCTGTGTCTAAAAGAGCACTAAAAAAATAAAGCCAGAATCAAGTCACTTACATATTACTTTTCACACTGTACCAATACATTTCTAAGCTATAACTGAAAGTAACAATGTCAAACTTTTCCGTGGAGTTCTTTTTATTTACAAACAGTCCAAACAACTGGGCAATAAGTCAAATCTAGCTGACATAGAGCTTTGCCTGGAAGTAGCTGAAATAAAGGTCTGCTGCCAATTTTGTTTGTAACAGAGATTTGGTTACCCACAAACCTAACAACATCTGCATTATGTATAGACAAAGACATTCAGAAGCATAGACTGATGCAGGTCTCTTAAATATGTTATTGACTTGCAGGGAAGCTGTGTTTTTGGAAGAACTTAATGGAATGTAAGATAGTTCTTTTTTCAGGCCAGAATCCACCGAAAGGGCAGAAATAATCTTGTGTGACATGAAGTGTACTGCAATGGAAAAGAATAAAACCCCACAGTCAATAATATCTGTATTAATAATATTTTTACTTTCCAGCATTTAGGTCCTGATCCTCCAGAAACATAAATAGGTGCATAGCTATTCATGTGAGTAGTCCTGGTGAAATGTATGAGACTACTCATGTGTAGAAAGTTACACACATGCTTAAGTCTTTGGATGATGAGGGACTTAGTGTTGATCACACAGGGCTCTCAAAACACTTTGAAAGCTGGATCCAAAAGAAAACTCCTGATCTGAAAATTGTCGACTTTTAGAGTTTCAAAATCCAGATCTGAATTTTTCATCTCTAACAAATACTAATTAAGCTCCACACTTCTCTGAAGGTAAAAGTCGTATCCATTTATAAATGGGTAAACTGAGGCATAATAGCCCAACATGAAGAGAGACATAAAGCAAAAAATTCAGATCCAGATTTCTAACCATATGTTTTCAGACCTTTCATTCTGGTCTGACTTTCTAGTTCAGTGACTTTCCCAAAAAGAAAGATTACCCTCTTCACCTGTAAAATAATAAGGGAAAAACGTGTTTTTTTCTTTCCAATTTATTGCTAGAAATCAGTGGCCTACTCAACAGATATATCTACTATTATTAACCAATCTGAAATATGGATTTAATTAGAAGTGGTGTTAGCTGTATCTATTTGATTTCATATCACTAGATATTTCAACTAATCTCCTGCTTCATTCTTTAAGAGACTGCTGCATTGCGTAGGGAATCCATGTTCCATCTACTACATGCTCATGAAGTTATGCTAAATTTTAAATGCAGTATGATGATTCATAGACTTTATTAATCTGGGCATATTTTTTAAAAAAATTGGAATGTGGGTGGCTTGATTCTAGTTCAGGTCAATAACGACGGAAAGTTTTTACTATCTGTCAGTGCAGCTGATCTCACTTGACTCCTCATTGGACTAATGGCCACATCACAAAAATTACTAGCAGAATCTCAATCACCTTGTTTCACTAGCACAACTGGCCTTCCTTTTAGCAGCACCAGCCGAGAGGACCAGGATTTGAACAGGGAACAAAACTAAATGAATCTCTCGGTCCCAGAGCGTGTCCCACTAAAACAGAGCTGAGGATCAGTGGCAGAATATATTTGCTTTGCAATTGAGAGATTAGGCATCTCAGCCCCTGGGCTCGGCCACAGGTTGGCTGGGAAGGAGAGAAGATTGTTTGTTGCTCCCTGCTGTACTACAGGGAACAGGCCACATCCTGCATCCTTTCCAGTTACCTTCAAAGATTAGGATTTAGTGGTGATAGATCATACCATGTACCACAAAGAACATGTGCCCTGGATGATGGAAGCAGCTATACTGTTCCCTTGGGAGATGCAAGTAGGCCACCCAACTGCCATAGCCCAGTAGAATGGTGTATAGGGACCTCTCTAAACACTTCAAAAGGAAGGATGATGGTTCTGGGATATGGTGGAAGGAGAGTTTTCCCAAATCAAACCATATGAATTTTCAAGAACACATTCCAGGCTGTGTTATACTGTTCAGCCACTAGGTGGTGAAATTTGTAACATACCTTACTTAAACTGTCAACAGCCATTTCTGGTAGTGCATTAAGGATCTTACAGCGAACACATCCAGTGTATCTCTCTGGGAAGGAAGCTCTGTAGCCAGTCCAGAGCTGGTACAGAAGACTGACCTCAGTACTAGCCCTACAACCTACTGTGTAGAAGGAGTACATGACAGTTAAGGCACTAGTGTAATGAGTAGGAGACCTGGGCTCCAATCACGGCTTTATCACCAATGTCCTGTGTGACCTCGCATAAGTCACTTAAACTTTTTGTGCTTCAGTTCTCTCTCTGTAAAGCTGTGATAATAGCACTTCCCTGCCTCAAAGAGTGTGTGATGATAAAAACCATCAGTGATTGTGAGGCACTCACAGTGATAATGAGGACCAAAGATATTCCAGATGTATCTTTGTTTGCTGTATATGCGGCCCGTAATGTGTTACCTGGGCCACAGGTTGAAAACCAGGGGGTCCCCATGACCCCAATGCCCAGTGCTCCCCCCCGAGACCCCTCCACAGAGTGGGACCAGGAGCAGACCTGGGTGTAGGGCTAGGTGGCTGGGCAGCCCCGACCCTGGACTCCGCCATGTGGCAGGGCAGCCCCGACCCCCGCTGCGTAGTGCTGGGCAGCAGGGCAGCCCCGATTGTGGGCCTCAGCACAGGGCCAGGCAGGAAGGCAGCTGGGCATCCCTGCCCCCCCCCCCCCCCCCACACACACACACACATGCCAGGCCATGCGGTAGGGTAGCTGGGACTGGGTGGCCTTTAGCACACAGCTGGGCTGCAGCTATGTGCTAATTGGGCTGCACGCCGCCCACAGGCTGAGAACCACTGGTCCAGATTATATTAATTGGCCAGTATTAGGAAGCCTGCACTAGTGCAATCTACCTTTTCTGTACTGGGAGGATTTTAGTCTCCAGAGCTGTCAATCGTAATGAGATGTGCCACATCTCAGGTGGCAATACCAGGGAACTAAAATACCATGGAACAAATAGAGATAGCACCTTTCACTGGCCCTCAAAACTCATTTAAAAATAGTTTCAAAAATTTCATTCTGAGGAAAGGTTAGCTCAAGTGTTTCTGCAGGGACTGTGGTGCTTTACTCAGTGACACAATTCCTTGGTGTACTAGATAGGCACTCAGCATGGAAATGAATATATTGGGAGCAATTTACGTCCAACAACTAGCGAGAGCCACAAAGTTGTGATCTAAAAATGATAGCTTGAATAGGAAATATTATATCTTTACAATTATTGCTGTCTTATGCTCTCATTAGAATCTTTGTCACAAGAATGAGACATTAGCATTTTAATGCGTATTTGAAAGAGAGCACGACTCTGCTTTTCTCTGGACATACAAAAATATAATTCATGCAAGTATTGTTACACTGTTACTGATAAGGACTGACCTGTCTAAAGAAAATGCTCCAGTTTCAGCTAATAAGTATCTCATAGTATTCTATCACGCTCTTAAATGCAGGACAGATGCACGCCATGCTCCTCCCACCCCCATGCTTTGCCATTACAATTGCTGGTTCCTCAGGCCCTAAGTACATGTTTGCGAAGTGATGCTAAATTTTAAATATAGCATGATGGATTCATAAATTTTATTAATCTGGGCACAATTTTTTTTTAAATCCCTAGTTTTAAAAGGCATAATTCTGTCAATGTGGAAACCTCTCTCCTTTTTCAATGGCTTGTGGGGTTTCTGCAAGACAGTGGTTTTTTTGTTTTTTCTTCCTGAAATACATATATGCAACTTTGTGACCTATTCCCAAATGTGCGGGAGAGTACAAGGAGTCAAGAAAAAGTTACAGTTTTATTTTAAAGAGCAGGCTTTCAGAAGAAACACTGGTGATATGGGGTAAAATTCTGGCCCAACTGAAGTCAGTGAGAGTTTTGCCACTGAAGTCAATGGGGCCAGAATTTCACCAATGGAACAGATTGTGCTGTTAATACATTCTAATGAATGTGCTTTTGTGTGGTCATTGCTGATATTTCTAAAGGAATGCAATACTATCAGAGCCATCAATGCACATCATGGGGTGATCACAAAATCAGCTTTATTCACTGTTGTGCCTGTTCTACTCTACAAGGGAGATGTTGGCAGTAGTAGTGGGAACAAAGGTTTAACCTGATAATGTGAATGATCAAATGTTTGTTTCTAGCTTGATTTGAGCTCTGAAGCTGGAGGCAAGGTTCATGGAATTACACCAGTGCAAAGACACTGTGAAATAAGAACTTAATGTATGATCTCTTCACACCTTCATATAATTGTTTAATCATTTCTTTATAATCTTTATAAGGTTCTTTAATACATTATTTCAAGCACAAAAGATGCAGTGCCCAATAGAAGTGATCTGATGATGACAGTCTATGATCCATTCATGAAACCATGCCTTTAGGCAATCAGCATATCATCACATATTCTTGATATCAACTTGGGACAACACAAGTGTGCAATACGGTAAGCCCTAGGGCTAGGAGCTGGAGCTTCTTAGCTCCCTCTGGAGGTGAAAAGGCAAAATTGAAGATGTGTTCTTCACTGCGGCCAGGTATAATTTGCATATGATTCAGTGGGGTTTCATAAGGTGCTTAAAATTGTATTCGCTTGAGTATTTTCATGTTTTTTCCCCTTAGAACTCTGTTTACATGTTCTGTTGATCTGCATCTGTGTGGAAGAGTATGAAAGTGTATGAAGTAACAAAGGTTATTCCATGGGGAAACTGTTACTCTGCCTTGATGAGCCCATTGGCTCAGACTTAGTAGTGAATAAAGTCAGTATAGGGGCTCTTTTGGGAGCTTTCACTGTCCTCTTGTGAGAGAGAAGTTTTAAGCTTTTGGAAGTGGTTGCTTGGAGCCAACCTGGTGGGTGATGATTAGATCTGGATGAAAAAAACAACAAAGGAACAATTTCCATAGAAATGTTCATATTTTTGGCAAAAATTGAAAACCAAAATAGTTTCATTCTGAAATGCTGCCACAGTGGCTCAGGTGTGTTTGTAAATCAGGTGCCTCATACTCCGATTCTCCTCTGTATATCATGCTCCCTGGTCATAACTACATCTACCATGCTGAACAATTGTCTCCCCTCTTGGTGAGGGGAGGCCATGCATCATGGCAGTTGCGTGGCCACAACGCATCATGGAATATTGTCCTGGCAGGTATCTGAGTCCATAAAGGAGAATGAGGACATGGGATACCCAAACTACAACTCCTGTGAGGCCCAGTGGCTGGTGAGGCAGATACAGATTACTGTCAAACTGATCCAGAGCCAAAGATTTCAATTTGGTGAACAAACCAAAATCTTTAAATTCAGGATGACCCAACCCCAAATGAAATAACTCATTTTGCTTTTCTCAAGGGAAAATTGAAATCTTTGGCACATTCAAAATTTTCCCACCAAAAAAAAAATATTTTTGTGGAAACTTCATTGTCCATCAAAGTAGAATTTCAACAGGAAATTCCCAACCAGCCACAATTCCTAGGACCTGATGCCTGAATAAGATCTTAAATAAGGGCACAAGATAAATGTTTTATTTTTGAAAGAGTAAAATTTGTGCCCTCCTCCCACAGCAGTAGCTGTAGATATCAATTTGAACCCAGCCCTTTTAACTGCCTTTGCAACCCTTCTGCCAGGTGTTATACATTGCTAAACAGCATATGGTATCTTTTCTCATACACTAATGAGTAATCAAATACTGTTTGAACTCTTAGTGTGGCAGAATTCTGCCTCTGATAGTGCAGCGCTCGGAAGACCTTAAGGCCTTTAAAAGGTAATTATGTTGCAGCAACAATTATTTCCTTTTAATGCTCCCTTATATAAATGCATGAATATCTTTCACAATTGTTCACAAATAATCATCCGTTGAATGTTAAAGATGACTTTATATTTTGTGCAATAGAAAATAGCATTTACAATCCCTGATTTGCTTATATGAACTGGGACACCTAGGAGCAGAAATGCAATGTATCTAAATAAGCTGCAACTGAAGTCAAGAGACAAACACAGTCTATTAGTTTTTATTACTTTTCGGCTTCCTTTTGTAAATGTTTATATGGCTCTCGGACAGATAACATACACATATGAAACATAAAAAAGCCAGTTATGATGCCAACATAAAGCTGCAGGAGCTTATAAACCCAGGTCTTTGTTAAAGTTATTCAAGTCTAACAAGCTCACTAATTGAGGGTGAGCTTCATTAAGTTCAATAGAGAGAAAAATGATAGACATCTCAATGTGTTATTAAGGGGATGAACCCATTCTTCATTTCAGTATCCAAACAGTGATGTTTTCAGAATTTTGGCAGTCTCTCCTCTTCCAAGTTATAAAACTCAAGTGTTAAACAGGCACTCATTTCAATTACCCATGCCATTGGTGATAGGTCTAGATAGCAAACCAGTTTTCTTAATCAAAGGTAAGAGGAAGATCTTAAATCCAATTGGCTCAGCCCATCTTTGATGAATAATAAACTAATTGAATGCAATAAGCAGTTTGGTTTATAACTGATTCCACAGCAAGCATTTACCATGAACTGAAGCAACTGAAAGTGTTATTGTGCTCAAGGTGCTGGAATGTTACATATTCCTGTTTTGCAAGGATTATGTCATCTTGTTCTAGATGGTAGTTTTGAGCACTATCCACATTTAAATGCACTTTGCCCAAGGTGTGCATCTTTTTTACATCCCTTTCATGAATAGTTTGTTCTATCTTGCAGCATTATTTTGCATTCTACTCTCTAATGATGGCTCTCAGTTAGCGAAAATGCAGAACAGCATATGTTCTGATAAATTATGAGTGGCTATCAGAGATGGCTGGAATAACTAGCACCAAGGTATTTGTTCAATTAGCTACTTCATCAGCCATAAGTGGGTAAGGAATATTCCAGGCGCAAACCTTGTCTCTTTTTAGCCAGTTAGAACAGAAAGTTCGCTCTCTTGTAACGATGTTGCTGGGAAGGCTGTCATCGCAGGAGTAAAAGCTGCAGACTCTGCTCCTAGGCTCAGTCTCATGTGGTTTCTCCGCTCTGACTGCCCTGCTAAAAGATCTATTCATGGCATGGGGTATGTGTACACTGCAATGTAAGCCCAGGGTTAGTAGAACTCGAGTTAGGAGACCCTGGGTTCATTAACCTAGGGCTTGAGTGTCTACACTCATTTGTAACCCCATGTTAGGAATTATTGAACCCTGGGTCCCAACATGGGGCTCTGTCTTCTACACTACGTTATGTGGGCCCAAGTCCAACCACACATGTTCCAGACTAGGGATCTCGTAAAAATATGGCTGCTCTAGCCCTTTGTTCGTGCGCAGTATGGGAAAACTTGACTGTCCAGAGGACAAAGAAAGAAGCCCAATGGGATTGAGGAATACTTTTGGCAGACTCCCAGAGTACAAATCCAGCGGGGCTGCATTTACACTGCAAAGCAATAGGGCTTGAACCTGGGGTCCTGGCTTTGACTGAGACTGCACCCCTGTAGGGCCCTGGAACCCTGGGTTACAATAATTTTAGACAGAAGGGGGTTAGGCTTGAGTCTGAGTTCAAATCCTGGGATTACATTGCAATGTAAACATACCCATAGTGTTCCCCCTTTTATTCTCTCTCCAACTTTGCTGTGTATCCTCTTTTTCGTTTGCCTCCATAATGGTTACTGTTGTTATTGTCATAGTGAAACAGCAGATAAGCCAGACTGTACCCCATCAGGACTGTAAAGTATAGCCCAAGCTTTACTGATTCTTATGTCCTGTTATTACAAAGGGGAATAAAACAAACTGCAGAACATACTGTTAACATGGCCAAACTGCTTGTGAAAATCTTCAAAAAAATAGAATGACATACAAGCTACATGTAAATACATGTAAATAAATATGTATTTGTTTGTTTTTAAGAGACATCTCTTGATTTATTCATCAAAGGTACCCCCTTCCCTGCGTATGTTTGTTTGTATTTAATTTTTACCATTTCATCTATATGAATCTTTTTTAATGGCCTAGTTTTATCACATTCCCTCCTAAGCCTGCTTGAAGCTCACAGGCTAGTTACAAGGCATTTTCAAATTTAATTCACCAAACTTTTTTTTTAATATGGCACTGATCTCAATCAGGTCATTTTTATTAATCCTGTTCACACCAGGAATTAACCAAAAAGTATCAATTACTCGCTCATTCCTATTTTGTTTGTTTGAAGACCACAATGCAATAAAGCAGGAATTATTAGGCATTCAGATATGGACATGACCTTATTTTAAAGGCACCAACAGCGCAGGTTATTGTTTAGGCCCTCTTAGCATTTCCTATGATGCTCAGCAATGAAAGGTCAATGGCAGAGTTACACTTTAACAGCAAATGGTGGATAGGGAAATAGGGGAAATATAAGGGATTTGATGGTATTCCCCGCCCCGCTCTCCCCGCCGCTCCCGCCAACCATGTGTGTGTCTTCATCCCATGGACAGGGGTGCTGAAAGCAATTGACAAAACTGTAAACCCTGTATATAATGAAAGCCACTTCAAGCCAGGGGGTGCGGCAGCGCCCCTAGTTCAAGCATCTATGCCCACTGATGAAGTGTCAAGGAGTGAAAGATCTCTCAGATGGGATAAGGGCTTAAGGAGATTGATCATCCCTTTAGGAGACAGGTCCTTTAATTAAGGGACTATGTATTTTGGAGAAGTTGTTCCCCAGGGGGAAGGGAACAGTGAGGTTCAATGGAAGGAGGCTGTTGGAATGTGTTACTCACAAGAGCTTGGTCCAGAATAACACAGGTGAAAGCCACAGAGCTGAAGTCATCATGAGGCCACTGTCTCCCCATTGGCTACTCTTGGCAATCGGGAGCTGCCCCTACTGAGGTCACCAAATGTGATGAGCCTGTGCATGGAATGGGGAAGCTGTTGTGTGGAAAAGCATGTGATTATGCAGTTGAAGACTGTATCATAATACATGTGCACAAGGGGGCTGATATAAAGTTGCATGGACAACTTTAGTTCTAGCATTTCCTAACTTTTCAGTGTCTTACTTTGCAACCTTAAGATTATTTTAATTTAGGTAGGGGGTTTTAATGTAATTATTTGTTTATTCATTATAGTTAAGGAGAAAATGCCTCTGTCTTGCATTCCATGACGAGCATTGTATCTGGGAAGTTAGTGTTGTCTGCTTGCTTGTTTTCTATGGCTAGATTAGATGACCCTTGTGGTCCCTTCTAACCCTATGGTTCTAAGATTCTATGAGATGAGTCTTGTTCACTTTTGCATTCGAAATTATGGTTTCCTTGTTTATGTGTCAGTTCTCTTGGGTCAGCACGTCCTCTTATAGGCAAAAGGACAAATGTCATTCTATAGGGAGATAGGTGGTAAAAAATCCCATACAACGCAGCTCTTAGCAGAAGCAAGATGCTTTGTGTTACTGTTGCTCAGAAGTTCAAGGGCACATCAAAAGGTAGCAGTGTGCTTTGCCATAAATATTACTGACACTTATTCATTGCACTTTCTTTAAAAGCAAGCTAATATTTCAAAAATAAATTAATAGTAGCATCATTCCTCAGCTCAATTATAAAATATGCTAATGTGTTAGACACATTCTTAATACATCCGGACTGGATGGGGAATACAGCAGGAAGGAGAGAGAGAGGAATTTAAAGAACAGGATTGTATAGTGAATAATTTAACCATATGGCCATTTGATTGGTAACATAATTTATTGAAAAGGATGTCAGGTATGTTATGTTGCACCTGTAATAGAGACACACTGCCCAAAACGGGGAACTTTAGTGAAAGCAGAGGGCAGAAGAAATACTATAGGCTGACAAACTCTTTTTATTATTTTTCATTCCACCATTCACTATTCTCCTCAGACTCTTTCAGGAAACATATTTGCTTGTGTGTATTATAAATGACTTATCCAATTCAGGTGGATTCAAGCTTCCCATGGAAGGATGAAATAACCGAATTAGATGAACTCTTGCTAAATCAAGATTTTTTGCAGAGTAATTCTGCAGAAGGAAGGGAATATCTTCTAAGGCCAACCCCCATTTATGCATGACTTTAGTTGCATTCACTAGCCAGGCACCATGTGTGCCTTCAAACAGCTGACTACACAGTTCCAATAATCATAATCCAGGTCTCAAAATGTATACCTTCAAACCCTCTTCACTCCAGTACCTTGGTCCAAAGTATTGAACCATTCAAAGTGAATAGGCAGGTGTTTGCACTTGCTGAATGAGGGTACATGAATGGGTCCATGCAGTATACGCACAGTTAACTGGAAACCCAGTAGAGGCCTTTTGGGAAAGCTACCCCTTAATATCTTATCGTAGGTTTAGAGAGCTACCAGGGGTGAACTTTATTCCCTGAACAGCTTTCAGACACTCACGATTGTCCATTTTACTGTAAATTGGACTAAATGAATGTGACACCTGTTTGTTCAGTGCAGTGTAACTGATTTTCAAATAATGGAGAGTCAGCGGAGTAGAGAGATGCAGCAAGATTGTTCCGGATGGCAGAACTGCTGAAAGAGCTCTTGTGCCACCAGGGGGAAACTGTCTAAAGGGAAAAAGAAAAGGAGTACTTGTGGCACCTTAGAAACTAACCGATTTATTTGAGCATAAGCTTTCGTGAGTTACAGCTCACTTCATCGGATGCATTCAGTGGAAAATACAGTGAGGAGATTTATATACCCACAGAACATGAAAAAATGGGTGTTACCATACACACTGTAACAAGAGTGATCACTTAAGATGAGCTATTTCCAGTAGGAGAGTGTGAGGTGTGGGGCGGGGAGGAAGAAAACCTTTTGTAGTGATAATCAAGGTGGCCATTTCCAGCACTTAACAGGAATGTCTGAGGAACAGTGGGGGGGAGGGAATAAACATGGGGAAATAGTTTTACTTTGTGTAATGACCCATCGACTCCCAGTCTCTATTCAAGCCTAAGTTAATTGTATCCAGTTTGCAAATTAATTCCAATTCAGCAGTCTCTCACTGGAGTCTGTTTTTGAAGTCTTTTTGTTGTAATATTGCAACTTTTAGGTCTGTAATCAAGTGACCAGAGAGATTGAAGTGTTCTCCGACTGGTTTATGAATGTTATAATTCTTGACATCTGATTTGTGTCCATTTATTCTTTTACGTAGAGGCTGTCCAGTTTGACCAATGTACATGGCAGAGGGGCATTGCTGGCACATGATGGCATATATCACATTGGTAGATGTGCAGGTGAACGAGCCTCTGATAGTGTGGCTGGTGTGATTAGGCCCTATGATGTTGTCCCCTGGATAGATATGTGGGCACAGTTGTCAACGGGCTTTGTTGCAAGGATAGGTTCCTGGGTTAGTGGTTCTGTTGTGTGGTGTGTGGTTGCTGGTGAGTATTTGCTTCAGGTTGGGGGGGCTGTCTGTAGGCAAGGACTGGCCTGTCTCCCAAGATTTGTGAGAGTGATAGGTCATCCTTCAGGATAGGTTGTAGATCCGTGATGATGCGTTGGAGAGGTTTTAGTTGGGGGCTGAAGGTGATGGCTAGTGGCGTTCTCTTATTTTCTTTGTTGGGCCTGTCCTGTAGTAGGTGACTTCTGGGTACTCTTCTGGCTCTGTCAATTTGTTTCTTCACTTCAGCAGGTGCGTATTGTAGTTGTAAGAATGCTTGATAGAGATCTTGGAGGTGTTTGTTTCTGTCTGAGGGGTTGGAGCAAATGTGGCTGTATCATAGAGCTTGGCTGTAGACGATGGATCATGTGGTGTGGTCTGGGTGAAAGCTGGAGTCATGTAGGTAGGAATAAGAAAAGGAGTACTTGTGGCATCATAGAGACTGACCAAATTATTTGAGCATAAGCTTTCGTGAGCTACAGCTCACTTCATCAGATGCATACTGTGGAAAATACAGAAGATGTTTTTATACACACAGACCATGAATATATAAAATATATAAAAACATCTTCTGTATTTTCCACAGTATGAGCTACAGGTGAGCTGTAGCAAGAAAACACAGTATGCATCCGATGAAGTGAGCTGTAGCTTTGTGTGTAGATAATAAGATCTTCTAAACTTTCCACAGTATGCATCCGATGAAGTGAGCTGTAGCTCACGAAAGCTCATGCTCAAATAAATTGGTTAGTCTCTAAGGTGCCACAAGTACTCCTTTTCTTTTTGCGAATACAGACTAACACGGCTGTTACTCTGAAACCTGTTCTCAGGAAGATCACCAATGGATTGTAGTTTTCTCAGGAAGTCAGTGGTGTCTCGAAGATAGCTGGGAGTGCTGGTATTGTACGGCCTGAGGAGGGAGTCTACATAGCCAGACAATCCTGCTGTCAGGGTGCCAATGCCTGAGATGATGGGGCGTCCAGGATTTCCAGGTTTATGGATCTTGGGTAGCATATAGAATACCCCAGGTCGGGGTTCCAGGGGTGTGTCTGTGCAGATTTGTTCTTGTGCTTTTTCAGGGAGTTTCTTGAGCAAATGCTGTAGTTTCTTTTGGTAACCCTCAGTGGGATCAGAGGGTAATGGCTTGCAGAAAGTGTGTTGGAGAGCTGTCAAGCAGCCTCTTGTTCATGTTCCGACCTATTCATGATGACGACAGCACCTCCTTTGTCAGCCTTTTTGATTACGATGTCAGAGTTGTTTCTGAGGCTGTGGATGGCATTGTGTTCTGCATGGCTGAGGTTATGGGGCAAGTGATGCTGCTTTTCCACAATTTCAGCCCGTGCACGTCAGCGGAAGCACTCTGTGTAGAAGTCCAGTCTGTTGTTTCGACCTTCAGGAGGAGTCCACCTAGAATCCTTCTTTTTGTAGTGTTGGTAGGAAGGTCTCTGTGGATTAGTATGTTGTTCAGAGGTGTGTTGGAAATATTCCCTGAGTCGGAGACTTCGAAAATAGGATTCTAGGTCACCACAGAACTGTATCATGTTCGTGGGGGTGGAGGGGCAGAAGGAGAGGCCCCGAGATAGGACAGATTCTTCTGCTGGGCTAAGAGTATAGTTGGATAGATTAACCATATTGCTGGGTGGGTTGAGGGAACCATTGCTGTGGCCTCTTGTGGCATGTAGTAGTTTAGGTAGTTTAGTGTCCTTTTTTGTTTTGTAGAGAAGCAAAGTGTGTGTTGTAAATGGCTTGTCTAGTTTTTGTAAAGTCCAGCCATGAGGAAGTTTGTGTGGAAAGTTGGTTTTTTATGAGAGTATCCAGTTTTGAGAGCTCATTCTTAATCTTTCCCTGTTTGCTGTAGAGGATGTTGATCAGGTGGTTCCGCAGTTTCTTTGAGAGCATGTGGCACAAGCTGTCAGCATAGTCTGTGTGGTATGTAGATTGTAATGGATTTTTTACCTTCAGTCCTTTTGGTATGATGTCTATCTGTTTGCATTTGGAAAGGAAGATGATGTCTGTCTGTATCTGTACAAGTTTTTTCATGAAGTTGATAGATTTCCACTCCATACGGCTAAATGCAGTGCCTTGCATAATGACAGGTTTCAGAGTAGCAGCCGTGTTAGTCTGTATTCGCAAAAAGAAAAGGAGTACTTGTGGCACCTTAGAGACTAACCAATTTATTTGAGCATGAGCTTTCGTGAGCTACAGCTCACTTCATCGGATGCATTCAGTGGAAAATACACAGAACATGAAAAAATGGGTGTTACCATACACACTGTAACAAGAGTGATCAGGTAAGGTGAGCTATTACCAGCAGGAGAGAGGCGGGGGGGGGGGGAGGGAGGAAGAAAACCTTTTGTAGTGATCATCAAGGTGTGCCATTTCCAGCAGTTAACAGGAATGTCTGAGGAACAGTGGGGGGGGGGGGAATAAACATGGGGAAATACTTTTACTTTGTGTAATGACCCATCCACTCCCAGTCTCTATTCAAGCCTAAGTTAATTGTATCCAGTTTGCAAATTAATTCCAATTCAGCAGTCTCTCATTGGAGTCTTCAAAAACAGACTCCAACGAGAGACTGCTGAATTGGAATTAATTTGCAAACTGGATACAATTAACTTAGGCTTGAATAGCTCACGAAAGCTTATGCTCAAATAAATTGGTTAGTCTCTAAGGTGCCACAAGTACTCCTTTTCTTTTTGCGAATATAGACTAACACAGCTGCTACTCTGAAACCTGTCTAAAGGGAAGGTAATAGATGAGGACAGGGTGCAAGGAAGGAAGGAGAGAGACAAGATCCATGAAAGAAGTTGGGCAAAATCCATAGAGGGTTTTAAAGACCATTTTGAACTGAATGCTGGAAAGAGGGAACGATGGCATTGTCTCTCAGTGAGGTGATGTGGCTGTGTTGTATTCTGAGAAGCAGTGGGCAAGAACGATTTCTCACTATGTATTATTTTTTCTTAAAGATTATTATTAAAACTGACATTTCTGACCGTTCTGCCTATGGCTCTCCTAGCTGGTAAGTACATCATTTGTCACATAAGTACTATGCAGAGTCCAGTTGTACTAAATTAACTATTTTCCAAACTGTCTACCTTAAAACAAAAATACCAGTGAGAAACAGAACATAAACATCTGCTTTGTAATCAAAATGTTAAATGATTCAGTAGTTACTCACAGTAAAACTAGAGATAGGAGAGCTTGTTTTATAAAACACAGATTTACAATAGAACGTGCTGTTTCTTAAGCGTAAGTGCCATTTGGCTCTGTCATACTATGCATTGTGGGATGATGCATGTATTATTTATTTATTATTTCTAGTTATTTACTACTGTTGGCAGCTGAAGAAGCAAGGTAAGGATACATTTCAAGCAAGATATTTACAGTTTGCACACAATGGCTTCTGTTGAGCTATTGCAAACGAACAAAAAACTCCAAAAAGCTTTCAATTAAATCGTTCTTTTTAAGCAAAGAAAACTGTTTTACAAAATGCAAAATGGCTTTCTAATCCCAGCACCTGAAAGAAAACAAAAATCAAGATTTTTATGAAATTATAAAGGTTGTCTCATTGATATTAAGAATACTCTGCTAAGTCAAAGAGTTGCTGCTTTCTATTAAGAATTCTCTTCCAAGGGCACCTCAGTGATTCCTTTGCCTGGTATTTTACCTTAATTTATCCTCTGAAGTCTATCATTCCATGATGTGATACTGTGTTACATAGTGTTAATAAGATTTCAAACTTGTCAAATAAGGACACCATGTGGAGTTGAAAAGACAAAGTATAAATTATCAGAGAGATATGGAACAGCTGGCTTAGAACAAGAGTTGCATATGATGCTAAATAGTTTGTGAAAATCTGTGTGAAGAAATAGTATATTTAAAATATCTCTGTTACATTCTAACTAATACCGTCATACTGTGCTTTGGGCACAGAACAGGAGTCAGCTGACAGACACACACAATTTGCTACTGAAATGCCAGTAACTACAGAACAGAGATGTGGCTGATTTGTTTGTATGTGTGTATGAGGGGCAGTGAGGAACAACTTCCACTCCCCCCAAAAAACAAAGACACAAATCACTAACATTCAATGTACCACCAGAATAGTACAAGTGTGTGTGTGGGGGGGAGGGGACAGGGAGGATTACGGCTGCTACTCTGAAATCTGTTCCCACCTGTATAACCCTGTTCAAACTGGACTGAATAGATGTAACTAAGAACAGAATTTGGCACATGATTCAGCCAACGGATTAGGGAATAGAAAAAAATATCATGTGCCTTATATAAAATGAACAGCAGAGCACAAGTAGCAAAATGTACAAGGAACTATATAATTCCAAAATACATATTTGCGTGTTTCAGGTAAAAATTCACTATTCATGATTATTCTCATTAATAAAGGATGAGCACCCACAGAGAAAACTAGTATGAAATGGTTGAAGTGCAATCTAAGTTAAATTTGCCTTTGGATTCTTACGAATATTTCTGGAACACTGTTTCCACTAGTCACATATTTACAGTTTTTCTGAAACCCTGCAAACAAATACAGCTGACGTACTTACAGCTTTGTTGTCAAAACAGGCCTGGATCCTCCAAACACTTATGCATGTGCTTAACTTTAAGCACATGAGTAGTCTCCTTGAATGTAATGTTTGCAGGGTTAGTGTCTCAGTGTATTAACTCAGTTTTCTGTTTTATTCAAGTTTTCATGCTGTGCTCAATCTCATCAATGGTGCTTTCAAAAATGCATTGAGCAATGTGACTATCATCTCACGTTTCCATTCCTCTACCACCCAAACCTCTAAACCTGACTCCCCTCCACAAAAGAGAGAGAGAGAGAGAGACAATTCTAATTGGTTCAGAAAGAATTAAGTCTTCAAAAAAGATTCTTCCTTATCTGTGCAGCTTTATCTGTTACAAAACACTGAATTTAATTAATCTACCTCCCAAGCGCATGTGGGAGGTGGGAGATGTATCCATCCAGATGATAAGACCATCAAAGATGAAAGCCATAAAATGTCTTTTTTCTTTTTCATTTTTCAAAAGAAATAATTTCAGACACACACACACACACAAAGGGATAAACATCGTTTTCGCAGCTCAGAGTTGTAGTTTAAAGTATAATGGGAGGCAGTGAACACATTTCCTTAGTGAGATATTCCCATCTGATTTAGAAGAGAGAAAAAAATGCAGCTTTCAAGATGATAATGATAGAACCATTTCCTTTGTTTATACTTCCAGCACATCTCAGCAGAGTGTACACAGAAATTAGGGTGCCTTAGAATAGCTGCATTTATGTGGTCTTTCAGATAACCCTCAGACTAAGCTCTCCTTGATTTCTGGAAACAATAACTCTTCACAAACCTAACAATTATACCTTCCAAAACAAGTATCTTTTCTCATCAAACTGCAGATATCATAATAGCCTTTAGCTGGTTGCTTTTTTATTATTTTACAGACTAATATATTAACCTTTGCAAATATCAAAGTGCTTAATAGAATTAGAATAACTCTGTAGTGATCATTTCAGGCAACAACCAAATGCAGTCACGTCTGGGGAATAATGTGGCATCCTTTATAATGGTTTCAGTAGGATAACAGCATAAAGAGTAGCTCATCTACCTGAAGTAATAGGGAAATCATGGAAGGTAGAACTGAATTACCGGAATGCTCCTAAACTCGAGGGAAGTTTGCATTTGGATCCATTGTTAATAGTTGTGAACTATATAACATTAATATATGGTGTTTAGGAAGGAGAGCCTGGGGACCTATCCCATAATTTATTTATCAGAGAAAGAAATCATTGCTTAGAGGGTTTAATAAGAGATCTTAGTAGAACTAGATTCATCCAAAAGTCTGGTCTTTGAAATGCTGTATTTGTGTTGTCATTAATCCTTTGAAAGGCAGCCATTAAATACTATTATGTTTTTGTTTGTTTGTTTTTCCCTTAATGAACTAGATCCTGTAAGATTCATGGATTCCAAGGCCAGAAGGTACGTCTAGTCTGACCACCTGTATAACACAGCCCATAAAACTTCCCCAAAATAAGTCCTAGAGCATAGCTTTAAAAAAAAAATCCAATCTTGGTTTAAAAATGGTCACTGATGAAGAATCCACCAACATCCCATGGTAAATTTTCAAATGGCTTATTAACCTCACTCTCCAAGCCTTATTTCAAGTCTGAATTGATCTACCTTCAACTTCCAGTCATTGGCTTGTGTTAAATCTTTCTCTGCTAGATTGAATATTTATTCTCCATGTATATACTTGCTATAATCAAATTACCCCTTAAACTTCTCTTTGATAAGATAAATAGATTGAGCTCCTCGAATCTATCACTATAAGGCATGTTTTCTAATCCTTTAATGGTTCTTGTGGATCTTCTCTGAACCTTCTCCAATTTATAAATAGCCTTCTTGAATTTTGAGCACCAAAACTGGACACAGTATTCCAGCAGCAGTCACACCAGTGCCAATTACATAAGTCAAATACCCTCTCTACTGCTAATCGAGTTTCCCCTATATATGCATCCCAGGATCACATTAGGTCTTTTGGCCACAGCATCACATTGGGAGCTCACGATCAGCTGATCATCCACCCCCAGATCTTTTTCTGAGTCACTGCTTTCCAGGATAAAGTCCTCTAAGTTTGGCCTACATTCTTTGTTTCTAGATGTATATGTTTACATTTAGCCATTTTAAAAGGCATATTGTTTGCTTGTGCCTAGTTTAACACTTTGAGTCAGTGACCTGTCCTCTTCATTATTTACCACTCCCTCAATTTTTATGACACCTGCAAACTTTATCAGTGATGATTTTATGTTTTCTTCCAAGTCATTGGTAAAAATGTTAAATAGCATAGGGCCAAGAAGCAGTCCCTGTGGAACCCCACTGGAAATATACCCTCTTGATGAAGAGTCCTCCTTTGCAATTACATTTTTAGACCAACCTATTAGTTAGCCAGTTTTTAACCCATTTATAGTGAGGTACGTTAATTTTATATTGTTCTAGTCAAAATTTCATGCGGTACCAAGTCAAACGCCTTATAGAAGTCTATGTGTATTTTGTCAACACTATTACCTTTATCAACCAAACTTGACATTGAATCAAAAATAAATCAAGTTAATTGGACAGGAGCTATTTTCCATAAACCCATGTTCATTTGCATTAATTCCATTACCCTCCTTTAATTCTCGATTAATCAAGTCCCATATCAGCTGCTTCATTATTTTGATAAGGTGGAGAAGGAAGCTGTTCACCAACCCCTACTGTGTGCAGTTTTCAGAAAATTGTTTAGGAAAACTAGGAAGGGATTGTCTACAGTTGGCTAGATAAGAGTTGCTATCTGGGCAGCAAAAGATGCTGCCTGGCTAACCGGAGGGGTCAGAGTGGAAATAGCTTACAAGAGGAAATTAATTCAAGAAATAAATTAATTCAGGGAATTCCTATGGGCTGTGTTATGCAAGAGGTCAGACTAGATGAGCACAGTGGTCCGTTCTGATATAATTCATGAATCTATGCAAGCTATTTACTTTTCTTCTCCCGTGTAACTAAGCTGAAAATGCATTATCTAGTTTAGTTTGAGACTAGATATGTTAAGCAAACTGCTTCTTTTGTTTTACATAATTTTTATTCTGCTTTTAATAAATCTTGGTTTGGTTCAGATTACTGCTGTATGGGTAGTTTCATACACATGTTCCCAAATAGAAGAGAATCTGAAAACCTGTAAGGAGAGGTGCTGAAGGGTAAAGAGTTCCTGGAACCTGTATTTCTCTGTCAGTCTCAGTCTTGGGGTGTGGACAGAGATGTCTGCTGTCAGGCTGAGTTGTGTTGCTGTCAGACTGAGTGAAGGGACATAGGTGGCAGAAGTTGCAAAACAAAGGAGGTAATGAGAACTGGGGAAGGGTGGGGTCATAGTTATGTTTGACAAAATACACACTAAGCTACATTTGGTAACCTCCTATATTGTAGTCTGGATCATTTTAACATGCAATAAGTAAAATATTAAGAACACCGGAACAATCTCTGTACAAATCATTTATTTTAAAGTTACATTTCGTTGGGCCAGTTAGAACAAAGCTTGAGAGCGCTCAAGCCGAGACACTGTTGGTCTCGGTGTGCTAATTAGTGGCAATCTATTAAGGTGCTACCCAGGCCCTCTTGTGTACTTAGGAGGAAATTGCTCAGAGAAAGTGTTTTAGTGTGTTTCATTTCAGTGTGTTCAGTTATAGTATATTTACAATTCTGTGAATTATGAGATACATGTAAATAAGTTTCTCCCTTGTATATATTTTGGTATATTTCCCGAGAGACTGAAAACACATAAAATCAGTATTAAGAATCATAATTTATGCCTTGGATATTGGACTGGGGATTTCAAAATGTATCAGAGTAAACAGTGTGGCTCATTTTGTAACCCTCTTGTTCCCTGTGGTGGCCTCAGATAAAGTCTGACACTGGTGTCATGTTACTGCACAGTAGTTCAGCGTATAGCTTGATGCCGCCCTTCAGATGAGTTTATAAATCAAAATTCCTTCTTCTATCATTCTCTGCTGTCTGTATAAATCCAATGGCATTTTTGAAAACAAATGAGATAGTCCCATTGCCCTGATAAACATCCTCTTTTGCACAGTTAAACATTTTGCAAGTGCCAGCGTTCAAATCTATATGTCTGTTCACGTACTATAAAGATGCACTTACCCTCAAAGGATGCACTCCTGTAGCATCATGCACTCTCATTTAAGTCTGAAGTCTGGTTTCCTGTTTCTTATGTATAGTCCATATTTTATTCTATCAACATTACAGAAAGCTCTTTTCTAATCTAGATCACTTTGAACACTAAACCAGCAAAATCACCCATATGTCAACTGTTTTTTTTTCCTCCTGGTATGTTTCCTTTCAGTATTATTCGTACTTCCTTTCTCTGATCTAAATCAGAATCAAAATGTCCATGTTCCTGTTCAGCCATATCCCTTTACTAAGTATGTTTGATCATAATTTCCAGGGATGTCTGAGCACCCTCACTGCTTAAGGAACAAGAATCCTTCTCACCTCAGTCCTGGTGTGAAATATCTGGACACTCTTAACCATTTGTTTAACTCCACTGGGGAACTATCACATGGCTGGAATGACTTTGCTCAATACTGTTGCAAATGGAGGGGGCTAAAAAATGACAGTTTTAGAAAATACATAATACTACCTCATTATATGCACTATTCCTAGAACTTGTCATGGGAAATATAAAAAAATACGCAGGTAGTGAGTATAAGGCTGCCAAATGGAGCACATTTTCTGTGCCCATTGTTGTTAACAGTTCATTTTTTTATGTTCCACGGACCAGATTCTCAGCTGGTGTAAACCAATATAGCCCCAGTGAAGTCAATAGGAATCCATGAGTTGAGGATCTGGCCCTGTACGTTTATAATTATGTTCTATATCTAAAATGATAGAATGGGCCTACATGCAGCAAGTCCAATGTTCCACTTTTTATTTGTGATCTTTCCTATTATTATCTACTCAAACTTTGATTTGCTTGGTTCCTAGCTGTGGCAGCTAAATGTGCTTGCTCTCAAAATCCAAGGGGGTTGGGGGGAGGGGGCACTGTTGGGTTATCAATTTTTTTAATATCACCTCTTAAATAAGGACAAGGCCCTTGTGACAGATGTTGAAATGGTATCCAGTATGTTTGCAGAGCATTGCATTAAACTTATGAATGGATTGTGTTCTACTCCATGGGAGAAGGTTACCACAGCTCCTCCAGGAACTAACAGTGGGGGGTGATTAAGGGAAGTCACTGAGACTAAACAACTCTAGAACTGTACCAAGCCTGGAGAGGTTTGCATAGACTGGTTGGAACTTGGTTTCCAGAGACTCAGACAAAGAAAGAGTATTGACACCCTAACACCCACTGGGCTGGCCTCACACTAAGTCAAGGTGAGCAGCAGTTGCTTCCCTGCCTAGCTCAGGTTCCTTCAGATTTTCACAGAGCATTGGGTCATCAGACTGCAGGAGGAAGGAAATGAGCAAGTTCCCCATCTTCCCCGGCTATCTCAGTTATTGGTTTCTTGTTACCTGCAGGATAACTCCACCCCACCCCCACCCCCTGCAGTCACATGAGGGAGTGTGAATCATCCTCTGCCATTCCTAGAGAGCAAGCTGGATTTGCTTTTAGAACTATACCATCATTTCCCAAAGTAACACATTGCAAGACATAACCTCCCACATTCTCACAGTCAGAGTCCCCAGAACCTTCTTTGGTGTCCATAGTGACTCAGGCCCAGGCAAGGCATTGGTGTTCATCACAGCCATACCTGTTTGCCAGACAGCCCCATAATAGGGACAACCTCCTGTCTTTACTCCTGGGTCCCATGGATATGACTTGCCCCTCTTTTTCTGTTCTAGCTAGCAGTGTTTGTCCTGATCAGCTAGCTTCTGTCACTCCAGCTCCATGTCTCTCCCCTACACCAACAGCCTTTTCCAGCCTCCACATCTCTAGACTTCTCACCATTGCTGCTACCTCTGCTATGCCATCTGTGGCACTATCCTCCTTGGTCCCCTGTAGGAGGAAAAGAGAGTTCTCTTGGCCCTTTCTGGAGGGGGTACCTCTTCCTGCCTCAGATCATCTGAGTGCAGCATGGCTTACCTCCTCCAATTTATTCACATCAGCAGCAAACAAATCTTGCTGCTCATACAAGTTCCACAGCTGCTGTTTCTACAGTCGTTCCTAACCCATGTCCGTGTCTCTTTTCCTTAGTCTTTCCCCAAAAAGGATACAAGACACTGTTCTCTGTGCTTTGTCCTTCTATAGTATTTGCTTTCAGTGCAGTTAGCGCTTTACTGAGAATTAATTTACTGAGAATCCCACTACTAGGGCTGTCAAGCGATTTAAAAAAATTAATCACAATTAATTGCATGATTAATCACACTATTAAACAATAATAGAATACCATTTACTTAACTATTTTTGGACATTTTCTACATTTTCAAATATATTGATTTCAATTACAACACAGAATACAAAGTGTAAAGTGCTCATTTATATTTATTTTTATTACAAATATTTGCACTGTAAAAAACAAAAGAAATAATATTTTTATCCACCTAATACAAGTACTGTAGTGCACTCTCTTTATCATGAAAGTTGAACTTATAAATGTAGATTTATGTACAAAAAATAACTGCATTCAAAAATAAAACAATGTAAAACTTTATAGCCTACAAGTCCAGCCAGTCCTACTTCTTGTTCAGCCAATCACTCAGACAAACAAGTTTAGTTACAATTTGTAGGAGATAATGCTGCCTGCTTCTTACTTTCAATGTCACCTGAAAGTGAGAACGGGCATTCACATGGCACTGTTGTAGCCGGCGTTGCAAGATATTTATATGCTAAATATTTATATGTCCCTTTATGTGTCAACCACCATTCCAGAGGACATGTGTCCATGCTGAAGACATGTTCTGCTCGACAACAATCCAAAGCAGTTCCAAAGCCCAACGCATGTTCATTTTCATCATCTGAGTCAGATGCCACCAGCAGAAGGTTGATTTTCTTTTTTTGGTGGTTCGGGTTCTGTAGTTTATGCATAGGAGTGCTGCTCTTTTAAGACGTCTTAAAGCATGCTCCACAGCTCATCCCTCTCAGATTTTGGATGGCATTTCAGATTCTTAATTCTTGGGTCAAGTGCTGTAGCTATTTTTAAAAATCTCACATTGGTACCTTCTTTGTGTTTTGTCAGATTGCTGTGAAAGTGTTCTTAAAATGAGCATGTGCTGGGTCATCATACGAAACTGGTATAACATGAAATGTGGGTAAAACAGAACAGGAGACGTGCAGTTCTCCCCCAAGAAGTTCAGTCACAAATTTAATTAATTCATTATTTTTTAAATTAGCATCATCAGAATGGAATCATGTCCTCTGGAATGGTGTCCGACGCATGAAGGGACATATGAATGTTTAGCATATCTGTCATGTATATACCTTGCAATGCCTGCTATAAAAGTGCCATGTGAATGCCTGTTCTCACTTTCAGGTGACATTGTAAATATGAAGCAGGCAACATTATCTCCCGTAAATGTAAACAAACTTGTTTGTCTTAGCAATTGGCAGAACAAGAAGTAGGACTGAGTGGACTTGTAGGCTTTAAAGTTTTATATTGTTTTTTTTTTGAGTGCAGTTATGTAACAAAAAAAAATCTAAATTTGTAAGTTATACTTTCACGATAAAGAGATTGGATTCCTGTACTTATATGAGGTGAATTGAAAAATACTATTTTATCATTGTAACAGTGCAAATATTTGTAATCAAAAATAACATAAAGTGAGCACTGTACACTTTGTATTCTGTGTTGTAATTTAAATCAATATAATTGAAAAAGCAGACATACAAAAATATTTATTAAATTTCAATTGGTATTCTATTGTTTAACAGTGTGATTAATCATGATTAATTTTTTAAATCATGATTACTTTTATTGAGTTAATCGTGTGAGTTAACTGAGATTAATTGAAAGCCCTACCCACCCTACCCACTACTATCACCATATTGCCACAGTTTCAGGTTAACTGCACCTGTACCACCCCCATCCCATGGTCCACTCTTGGAGTGGCCAGTCAGGTCTTAGGTCTTTCAGACCTTACTTCTTTCTGGGCAGGGACCCTTGACCCACTCCCTCCTGACTGCAGGTTTTAAGGCTGAACAGCTCCCTGCTTTACACTGTGATACCCTCAGCTAGCCAGTTTGCCTACTGACCAGCACCTATTGTGACAGGGTCAGGCCAGATAGCTACAGGAGAGTGATTTTTTTTTTGAAGCAAAAGATGTTTTTATTTGCATAACACACTTACAAAGTAAAAACAGCAGCACATGCAATGTGTAACACAGCAACCAATCACAATTGTTTTCTCATTAGCTTCAGGGGAGGGAAGTGTTCAAGCTTGCCTGGGCCCAGAGCGGGGGGCTTCCTCAACTCTCATGGTCTTCCACCCTTCCGAGTTACCTGGTGGCCCAGAGCGAGGGGGCTTCATCGACTCTCGTGGTCTTCCACCCCCTCGAGTTACCTGGCGCCATGCCCGAGTGTCACCAACAATTCCCTCCTCTGAAAGCACCCAACAAGAGGGGCAGGCTGTGGGGTGGACAATCCGGGGGGGGGGCATGTGCACCCACGTGTGAAAGGACCCCTCTAAGGTGGTGGTGTCCGCAGCAGCAATGGCTGGGGCTCGGGGTCCCTTACTCTCTCCCCCAATCAAAGGGTCAGACAAAGGGACCCGGACGGGGACACCGAGCAGAGAACCTCAGACAGCACCCACTGCTCCTCAAAAGCATCAAGGGAGTCGGTGGACGCCGCCCAGAGGAACTCCGCCCGGATACGTGAATGGACCGAGGATCGGAAAATGGCCCCACAGTCACAGGAAACTCCATTGGCCAACCTCCTCTCTCTGGTTTTATAGATAGCCATTTTAGCCAGGGCCAGGAGGAGGTTAACCAGGAGATCCCACAACTTTGTGAGGCTACGGATGAGGAGTGCATAAATAAAAAGGTGAGGGGAAAAATGCAACCAAAAACATAATAGGAGATTTGTGAGGAGCTGGAACAGGGCCTGCAGCCTGGCGCATTTCAAATATACGTGCGCCAGGGTTTCCCTCACACCACAAAAGGGACAAGTATCTGGGAGGGGGGTGAACTGCGCCAAGTACATGCCCATGCTCACAGCTCCAGGAAGGAGCCATCAACTGATGTCCCCGATGAGCCTCGGAACCAAGGTGGAATATAGGCTGGCCCACCGGGGCTACTCACCCTCCAAAGGTGGCAGAAGGTCTCACCACTTTGTGTCGGGGTGGGATACTAGGGTGAGGGCATGAAGGGTGTGGAGCACGAGCATCTATAGATGTTTCCTTGGTGTGGTTTGGAAGCGTACCGGCTGCAGTTCATGCAGCCGGCTCGCAGTGAAGGGGTGAGGGGGTCTATTGGGTCTGCGGGGCAGGGGTCCAATTAAAAGGTCCGGCGGGCCTGGGGTAGAGGGTGGGCTGGGTGCGCCCTCGAGGAGGACCCGATCGAGGTAAGCTCGAGCAGCGGACGACAAAGCGGCCTTCACCTCCTGAAGTACACACCGGGGGTGTGCGAGGTCTGGAGAGCCCCGAGCATCAGGGGATTCAGCCAGTCTCCCCGGTCATAGTCCAGGAGGTCTCTGACTCTCGTGACTTCTGTCAGGATCAAGCTCTGGTGCACTGAGAGGGACTCCGCCACCTGCACATGGAGCTGGGGGTTGTGTAGCAGGGGCTCCGCGAGGAGATCTACCCCCTCGGTGGCCGCCACGGAGCTGGTCATTAAAAACAGTTTCCGAGTCCAGAGGAGGTCCTGGTAGAAGACTGGCAGCCCCGAGAGGTCTTGCAGAAGACCTCCCGGACGGAGATAAAAGAGCTGCCGGTCATATTGGAGCCCTCGGATATGGCGCAGGATGGCGTGCGCCAGTGTGCTCCATGCCGAACTGCCTGCACCATAAAGGAGCCTCTGTAGGGCCTGGAGGCGGAAGACACGGATCTGAGTGTGTAGACACTTCAGGCTCTGTCCTCCTTCCTTCAGGGGTAGAAGAAGAACCCCTACAGGGACCTAGTGCGTTCCTGACCAAAAGAACCCCAGAGTCAATGTCCGGAGGTTGGTCAGGAAACCCAGGGCCGGGACCAGGGTGTTGAGCCGGTACCAGAGCATGGACAGGACTAGTTGATTAAGCACCAGCGCTCTCCCTCGGAGGGAGAGACTTTGGAGTAGTCCCGTCCATTTCCGGAGCCGCTCTATCACCCCGCCCTCTAAATTTTCCCAGTTTTCTGGCAGAGAGGGATGCATGGCAGAAAGGTAAATGCCGAGGTAGAGCAGCGGACCCGCGCTCCACCGGATGGTCTGAAGCGCGGGTGGGAGAGAGCTCGCCTGCCGCCAGTCTCCTACCGCCAAGCCAGAGCTCTTGACCCAGTTGACCCGGACGGAGGAGGCTGCCGAATAGATGGCCTGGCAAGCCTCCACCTGTGCCAAGTCGCCGGGGTCCTGGATCACGAGGAGCACGTCATCAGCATACTCCAACAGGACCAGCCGCAGCTCTGGCTCCTGCAGCACCAACCGCTTTCATGTTCTCTCCACAGGTACCATTGCGGAGAGTGGACCAGATGATATGTCTGGGGGGAGAAAGCAGAAGGAGACTCCGCTGGTTGGAAGGCATGAGATGCGATGTCCTGAGGTTGGGGGTTCCACGACCACCACTCCCAAGAGGAGAAGGCGGGTGGTGGTGGTCGGGGACTCTCTCCTCCGGGGGACTGAGTCATCTATCTGCCGCCCTGACCGGGAAAACCGAGAAGTCTGCTGCTTGCCAGGGGCTAAGATTCGTGATGTGACGGAGAGACTGCCGAGACTCATCAAGCCCTCGGATCGCTACCCCTTCCTGCTTCTCCACGTGGGCACCAATGATACTGCCAAGAATGACCTTGAGCGGATCACTGCGGACTACGTGGCTCTGGGAAGAAGGATAAAGGAGTTGGAGGCGCAAGTGGTCTTCTCGTCCATCCTCCCCATGGAAGGAAAAGGCCTGGGTAGGGACCGTCGAATCGTGGAAGTCAACGAATGGCTACGCAGGTGGTGTCGGAGAGAAGGCTTTGGATTCTTTGACCATGGGATGGTGTTCCATGAAGGAGGAGTGCTGGGCAGAGACGGGCTCCATCTTACGAAGAGAGGGAAGAGCATCTTTGCCAGCAGGCTGGCTAACCTAGTGAGGAGGGCTTTAAACTAGGTTCACCGGGGGAAGGAGACCAAAGCCCTGAGGTAAGTGGGAAAGCGGGATACCGGGAGGAAGCACAGGCAGGAATGTCTGTGAGGGGAGGGCTCCTGCCTCATACTGGGAATGAGGGGCGATCAACAGGTTATCTCAAGTGCTTATATACAAATGCACAAAGCCTTGGAAACAAGCAGGGAGAACTGGAGGTCCTGGTGATGTCAAGGAACTATGACGTGATTGGAATAACAGAGACTTGGTGGGATAACTCACATGACTGGAGTACAGTCATGGATGGTTATAAACTGTTCAGGAAGGACAGGCAGGGCAGAAAAGGAGGGGGAGTAGCACTGTATGTAAGGGAGCAGTATGACTGCTCAGAGCTCCGGTACGAAACTGTGGAAAAACCTGAGTGTCTCTGGATTAAGTTTAGAAGTGTGTGCAACAAGAGTGATGTAGTGGTGGGAGTCTGCTATAGACCACCGGACCAGGGGGATGAGGTGGATGAGGCTTTCTTCCGGCAACTCACGGAAGCTACTAGATCGCATGCCCTGATTCTCATGGGTGACTTTAATTTTCCTGATATCTGCTGGGAGAGCAATACAGCGGTGCATAGACAATCCAGGAAGTTTTTGGAAAGCGTAGGGGACAATTTTCTGGCGCAAGTGCTAGGGGAGCCAACTAGGGGGGGGCGCTTTTCTTGACCTGCTGCTCACAAACTGGGTAGAATTAGTGGGGGAAGCAAAAGTGGATGGGAATCTGGGAGGCAGTGACCATGAGTTGGTTGAGTTCAGGATCCTGACGCAGGGAAGAAAGGTAAGCAGCAGGATACGGACCCTGGACTTCAGGAAAGCAGACTTCGACTCCCTCAGGGAACGGATGGGTAGGATCCCCTGGGGGACTATCATGAAGGGGAAGGGAGTCCAGGAGAGCTGGCTGTATTTCAAGGAATCCCTGTTGAGGTTACAGGGACAAACCATCCCGATGAGTCGAAAGAATAGTAAACATGGCAAGCGACCAGCTTGGCTTAATGGTGAAATCCTAGCGGATCTTAAACATAAAAAAGAAGCTTACAAGAAGTGGAAGGTTGGACATATGACCAAGGAAGAGTATAAAAATATTGCTCGGGCATGTAGGAAAGATATAAGGAGGGCCAAATCGCACCTGGAGCTGCAGCTAGCAAGAGATGTCAAGAGTAACAAGAAGGGTTTCTTCAGGTATGTTGGCAACAAGAAGAAAGCCAAGGAAAGTGTGGGCCCCTTACTGAATGAGGGAGGCAACCTAGTGACAGAGGATGTGGAAAAAGCTAATGTACTCAATGCTTTTTTTGCCTCTGTTTTCACTAACAAGGTCAGCTCCCAGACTGCTGCGCTGGGCATCACAGAATGGGGAAGAGATGGCCAGCCCTCTGTGGAGATAGAGGTGGTTAGGGACTATTTAGAAAAGCTGGACGTGCACAAGTCCATGGGGCCGGACGAGTTACATCCGAGAGTGCTGAAGGAATTGGCGGCTGTGATTGCAGAGCCCTTGGCCATTATCTTTGAAAACTCGTGGCGAACGGGGGAAGTCCCGGATGACTGGAAAAAGGCTAATGTAGTGCCAATCTTTAAAAAAGGGAAGAAGGAGGATCCTGGGAACTACAGGCCGGTCAGCCTCACCTCAGTCCCTGGAAAAATCATGGAGCAGGTCCTCAAAGAATCAATCCTGAAGCACTTACATGAGAGGAAAGTGATCAGGAACAGTCAGCATGGATTCACCAAGGGAAGGTCATGCCTGACTAATCTAATCGCCTTTTATGATGAGATTACTGGTTCTGTGGATGAAGGGAAAGCAGTGGATGTATTGTTTCTTGACTTTAGCAAAGCTTTTGACACGGTCTCCCACAGTATTCTTGTCAGCAAGTTAAAGAAGTATGGGCTGGATGAATGCACTATAAGGTGGGTAGAAAGCTGGCTAGATTGTCGGGCTCAACGGGTAGTGATAAATGGCTCCATGTCTAGTTGGCAGCCGGTGTCAAGTGGAGTGCCCCAGGGGTCGGTCCTGGGGCCGGTTTTGTTCAATATCTTCATAAATGATCTGGAGGATGGTGTGGATTGCACTCTCAGCAAATTTGCAGATGATACTAAACTGGGAGGAGTGGTAGATACGCTGGAGGGGAGGGATAGGATACAGAAGGACCTAGACAAATTGGAGGATTGGGCCAAAAGAAATCTGATGAGGTTCAATAAGGATAAGTGCAGGGTCCTGCACTTAGGATGGAAGAATCCAATGCACCGCTACAGACTAGGGACCGAATGGCTAGGCAGCAGTTCTGCGGAAAAGGACCTAGGGGTGACAGTGGACGAGAAGCTGGATATGAGTCAACAGTGTGCCCTTGTTGCCAAGAAGGCCAATGGCATTTTGGGATGTATAAGTAGGGGCATAGCCAGCAGATCGAGGGATGTGATCGTTCCCCTCTATTCGACACTGGTGAGGCCTCATCTGGAGTACTGTGTCCAGTTTTGGGCCCCACACTACAAGAAGGATGTGGATAAATTGGAGAGAGTCCAGCGAAGGGCAACAAAAATGATTAGGGGTCTAGAGCACATGACTTATGAGGAGAGGCTGAGGGAGCTGGGATTGTTTAGTCTGCAGAAGAGAAGAATGAGGGGGGATTTGATAGCTGCTTTCAACTACCTGAAAGGGGGTTCCAAAGAGGATGGCTCTAGACTGTTCTCAATGGTAGCAGATGACAGAACGAGGAGTAATGGTCTCAAGTTGCAATGGGGGAGGTTTAGATTGGATATTAGGAAAAACTTTTTCACTAAGAGGGTGGTGAAACACTGGAATGCGTTACCTAGGGAGGTGGTAGAATCTCCTTCCTTAGAGGTTTTTAAGGTCAGGCTTGACAAAGCCCTGGCTGGGATGATTTAACTGGGAATTGGTCCTGCTTCGAGCAGGGGGTTGGACTAGATGACCTTCTGGGGTCCCTTCCAACCCTGATATTCTATGATTCTATGATTCTATGAACCCTGTCAACCTCCTGCGGAGGAGACAGAGGAAGGGCTCAATCACCAGAGCATACAGCTGGCTCGAGAGGGGGCACCCCTGCCATACTCCTCGCCCGAAGCTGACCGGTTCGGTCAGGGTCCAGTTGAGCTTAACCAGACACTCTGCGGAAGTGTACAGCACCCGGAGAAAACCCACAAACTGGGGTCCGAAGCCAAACGCCTGCAGAGTGCTCAGGAGGTACCCATCGTGCACCCTATCGCATGCCTTCTCCTGATCTAGGGGCAGGAGGGCGAATGACAGACCATCTCTACGCCTGAGTTCCAAAAGGTCCCGAACCATAAATAGCTTATCAAAGATACTGCGGTCCGAGACAGTGTAGGTCTGGTCTGGGTGGATCACATCTGCCAGCACAGACCCTAGCCGCAGCGAGATTTCTTTCGCTACGATTATGTAGTCCGTGCTGAGGAGCGAGACGGGATGCCAATTTCGTAAATCGCGGAGGTCCCCCTTCTTCGTCAATAAGGCGAGCACAGCTCGCCTGCACAAAAGAGGAAGGACGGTGACTAGGTCTGGGCCGAGGACGTCTCAAAACACGCGGTAGAACTCCACGGTCAGCCCATCCATGCCTGGAGACTTATTCGTGGGCGTATGACGGAGGGCTTCCGAGAACTCAGCCAGAGTGAGAGGCAACTCTAGCCAGTCTCGGTCGCTTGCGCTGACCGTAGGAAGCTCCTCCCAAAGCACTCTGCAACCGCTAGGGTCAGTCGGATCCGGGGAGAAAAGACTTGCGTAGAAGGCTCGGGCCCTCCCGCACATCTCTGCCAGTTCCGTGAGGGGGGTGCCGTCTTCTGCCAGGAGGCAGGTGACATGTTTCTTGGCCCCCCTCATTTTCTCCAGGGCATAGAAGAAGCGGGAGCCGCGATCCATCTCCCGAAGGAGGCGGATGCAGGATCGAACAAAGGCGCCCCGGGCCCGATGGTCCTCGAGGGCCCGCAGCTCCTCCCGCTTCTCCCAGCATGCTCCGCAGAGGAGCGGGTCTTTGGGGCTGGTGGCAGATGCCTCTCCAGCTCTAAGACCTCCTGTTCCAACTGCTCTATCGCCGCATTTCTCCGTCGGCTGGTGCCCCGGGTGTAGTCGTGGCAGAAAAGCTGGGCGCGCACCTTCTCCAGGTCCCACCATCGCCACGCCAAGGGAAAGGCACGCCGCTGCCCTCACCAGGCCAGCCAGCATTCCTGGAAGGACGTCACGAAGCCCTCACCCCCCAACAGGCTGTTGTTAAAATGCCAATAGGCCGGCCTCGGCCTCTCCGCACAGAGGGAAGCTGTCACGGTGGCTAGGTGATGGTCAGAAAATGGGGCCAGCCGAATGCTGGAGGAGTGGGCTCGTGAGAGACAGAAGCGTGATAAATAAATGCGGTCCAACCGGGAGTGGCTCGACTGATGGGCTTCCACCCGGACAAAGGTGAATGTGGAAGTGTCATCCGGGTGGTGGTCACGCCAGATGTCCACTAGGGAGTGATGTTCAACTATCTCCCGGAGGGTGTCTGCGGCGGCCGGGCACTGCTCGGTCCCTGAGCGGTCTCGCTTCTCGAGGGTGGTATTAAAAGCCCCTCCCAGGACCAGGCACTCGTGAGAATCTAAGGTGCCGAGGAAGGTGGACGCCTGCTGATAGAATTGCAGCTGCTCCAGGCCCAATGTCGGGGCATAGATGTTAATGAGGTTAACCACGAGCCCCTCTATACAGACCCGGAGATGCAGCAGGCGACCCTGCATGGTCTCGGTGACCCCTAGCACCTCGGGCCGTAGGTCAGGGGAGAACAGGGTCGCCACTCCAGCCTGCCGAATCGTGGAATGGCTAAAGTAGACCCTGTCCCCTCACTCCAGCCGCCAACTATCTTCGGCGGTCAGATCCGTATGGGTCTCCTGCAGGAAAATCACAGAGTACCCTCCCTCCCGAAGGAAGGAGAGCACCTGGGACCCGAGGAGAGCCATCCTACAGCCTCGGGTGTTCAACGTTGTGATGGTGAGAGGTGTCATGGGGAGGGCCGGGGGGAGCCTCACTGGCAGGGACACTCGCATCCCCCAGCGGGCCGCGTAACAGTCTTTGACCCATCCCGTAGGTGAGTAATTCGTCACGGAAGACGCGGACCTGCCAGTAGGCCACGGCATCCTGCTTCCCCATCCCTTTACCTTCCCCCATGAGGGCCCTTGTGGCCCGGAGGATTTGAAAAAAATTCCGCCATCGCTGGAGAGCAAGCTGTACCTTGTTGCGGGAGCCACAGACATCCTCTACAAACTTCTGCAGCTCTCCTCGCAGCTCATGGGGGGTGGGGTTACGGTTTCCTGGTTGTTCCCCGGCGGAGCCCTTGGTGCAGCCCCGTGGCCCACTAAAACAGGCAAGCAGTGTGCGGACCCCCGATGGGGTGCCTGATGGGCTGGAGCTTCTAGGCCCGCCTCAAGCCCTGGGGCGATAGGGGGCGGTGGAGGGAAAATAACAGCCTCTAATGGGTCGGGGCAGGAGAATGCAAAGGCTGCTCCCTGGGGGTCATCGGTTGGAAAAGGGAAGGAGACAGCCCCGGGGGCTGCGATAACATGGCAGGAGGTAGACTGCAGAGGCGTAGGGGCAGGGGCAGGGGCAGAGGCGAGGTTCTGGCTTTTGGGAGGCAAGCAGCTGGATGGTGGCGCCTCCCGATCAGGCTCGAGGGTTAAGGGGGTGAGGAGGGAGCTCTCAGTGATACCGGGCACGGGCTTTATGGTGGATTTAGCGGCCGCAGCATCAGGAGGTGGATTATCTTCTGTTGGGCTGCTGCCTGGGAAGGAAATCGATTGCTCCGCACCAACGGGGGGTGCCCCTGGCGGCTCGTGTACCGGCTGCATGGCTCCGGCTGTCACCTGAGCAGGCTCGGTGGTCATCAGTGGGGTGCCATCAGCGGCCGGGTCGATGGAGGAGTCCAGGGGCTCCTCGGAGGTGGGAGCAGAAGCAGCAGTTGGGGGAGGGAGCATGGGGAAAAGAGGGGTGGAGTGAGGTCGCCCAAATCGAGGTTTGCTGGCAAAAGGTCGTCCTCCCCCTGGGCGACCGGGGTCAGATCTAGGGCCTTGATCTCCTCGAATAAGGAGGAGAGGACACTTTCCGTCGCCCCGGGGTTCTCCCCGCTGGCACCCGCCACAATGGTTGCCTCGGGGTTCACGGGGGCTTCAAGTAGTGTCAGGACAGAAGGGGCTTCCTCGAGGGTCTCGGAGGGGACGGTCTCCTGTGGAGGGGAGACACTACCTTCCGGTGCTACCACGTCTTTCCTGGCTGACACCGGTGGATGGGACGCACTCGTGGGCAAAGCAGAATGTTCAGCATCAGTGCCCCCCTTCCTGGTCTTCCGGGGGGCCTCCGCCTCTGGTAGATGAGGCGGAGCTCGAGCCTTCCGCTTGCCTCGCTTCCCCTGGACTAGGGCCCAGCCCTCCATGGCATCATCTGGGGGCTGGTTAGCAGGGGTCGTATCGGGGTAAATGGCTCAGGGACTTGTGGGGGGGGACGGTGGGGCGGCATAAGGGAGGGAGGATTCTCCCTAGGGCAGGCTCTCTCCCATGCTTGGTGGCATCTCTGCCACACCCTCCTCCATAGGCCCCGCCAGATTGTCAGCAGCGAGGGCGGGGCTCTCCTGCTCGTCTGGGCATTGTAGGGGAGGTGCCCCTTGGACCTCAGTGGGAGAAGTGGTGGTCCGAAGGGGGGGGCAGGTTCGGGTATCGGGCAGCCAGGGGCATCGGCAATGATGGGGCCGATATCCTGCCAGGTCTCGGGGATCCCAGGTGCTCCTCCTTGCCGGGCTAAGGGGCAGTCCCTCCAGACATGCCCTGACGCCTGGCAGAGGTAGCACCAGGCTTCCCCCGTGGAGAAATACACACGGTAACGGGCCCCCTGGTGGGGGACTAGGAAGGACCCCTCAAGTGCCTCTCCGTCACACGCCGCCGATGGCAGTAGAAGCTGCACTTGCCGGCAGAAGGAAAAGATGTGACGGAGGGTGGGGTCCTTGCAGCCCAACGGGAGAGGGCTGATGACAGAAACAGGTTTCCCCAGGGTGGAAAGGGCGGGTAACAGGGCAGCATTGGGAAGAAAAGGAGGGGCAGAGATCAGGACCAGGCGGACGCCCAGGTCCTCCAGCGGCTCTAGGGGGACAAACACCCCCACACATACCAGGCCCCTCTCCACCACCTCCTGGGGGGCAGCCTCCGATGCTAAGAAGAAGACGACCTTCCCATACATTTTGGAGGCTGCCACAATGGCCGAGGGTCCCACCACCCTCGCCAACGCCCGCACGTAGGTCTCCACGTGCGGCAAGGTGAGCACCAGGAGGCATCGGACACCATGCTTCCTTGTCATGGTGGGGAAGGGGCCCCGGCCGCTGTTGATGGTGGCGGAGGTGGTGGGCAGGAGAGATGACGAGGCGGCAGGCAGAGGGGCTGCCGCTGCCCGGGCATACGTCCTGGGGGGTGAGGGAGGGACACCCGCAGAGCCGGTGGAGGGGGCAGCAGGGAGGGATGCCGTGGTCGGTGGTGGGGTCGCAGCAGTGGGGGGGGCCCTGCCACGGAGGGCCTGGTGGTTTTAGCGGGGCCCTTCCCCTTCTTCTTGCCCTGGCCTTTCCCACCGGCTCAGGGGGCTCCCCTAGAGTCTGGGGAGGCGGTGGGCATGGCAGCGGCGGAGGTCACCCCGGTGCCCTCCATTGCCGATGCCCCAGCGGGGGTGGTGGCAGGTGGTTAACAGGAGTTGGGGTCAGGTAAAAAGGGACAGGCTGTGGGATGGGCAGTTCGGGGGGGGGGGGCACATGAACCACCGTACGCTTGTCCAGAGAGTCCTGTTTGGTTGGCTGGTGCTTCTGGCCCACACGGTGGAATCAGGGCAAGCAGCTAAGTCCAGAGGCAGATGTTAAACAGCCAGCAATGATGATGGAGGGGGCAGTGATGAGGATAGTGCTGTGGGGGTTGGGAGGACACAGATGGATCGGGGGGCAGCTCCGTGCCACACCCCCTGTGTCCCTACAAACACATTCACGACACAGTCAAGGCCTCCGCCCACACGAGAGCACAGTTCGAAAGTTACTCAGTCTTGGGTTTCCTCCACGGCGATTTGTAGATTCCCTGGGCGGTGTTCCTCTGGCTGTTTCTCTGTCTGTTCCGGGCTTTCTTTTTCGCATTCCAGGGATTCCGGAGCAGATGATAAGAAATTCTCTCAGCCGGAGATGGGTCCGCAGATAAACAGCAAGCGGCTGGAACTGGGGGCTGGGTCCTTCCACTCCCCTCCTCCAGGGAAGCAGGCCAGCAGGTCCCCCTCTCTCTCAGGGGGGGCGGGGGTTTCAGCTGGAGTGGCAGCAGCATCCGAGGGCGGGCAGGGGGGCCTAACAGCCGGCCGGCAGCCAGCCAGCACTCTAGCAACAGCGGAGAAAGAAAAAAAACAACAAAAGGAAAAGAAAGGGGGGAGAGTGTCTGGCCCGGTCGGGGGGAAGCCGAAAGCAGGGGCAAAAGCAAGGAAAGCCCAGGCCAGAGGGCAGCAGCAGGAGAGCAGGCTAAGTAGGTCCCTTTTCCCTGGGTAAGGTAACAGGGAAGGTTTTTGGGTTTTTTTTGAAACAGAAAAGAATTTTATTGTGACAGTTACAAGAAATTACCAAAGAAATAAACCATAGTATGCAACAAAACAACGCAAACAGAAGGTATAACACAGCAGCTTTCAGGAGGGAGAAGTGTTCAGGCTAGCCTGGGCCCAGAGCGGGGGGGCTTCCTCGACACTCGTGGTCTTCCACCCTCCTGAGTTACCTGGTGGCCTAGAGCGGGGGGGCTTCCTCGACACTCGTGGTCTTCCACCCCCTCGAGTTACTTAGTGCCGCGCCCAGTGTCACCGATTATCCCCCCCCGAGAGTTCCCGGCAAGATGGGCACGGCTGCGGGGTGGGCGGTTTGGGGGTGGGAGGGTAGACAGCCACGTATTATAGGGCCCCTCCTAGATGACAGTGACGATGGTATCCACAGCGGCAACGGCTGGGGCTGGTGTCTCTCGCTCTTCCCCTCAATCAAAGGGTTAGACGGAGGGAACCGGATGGGGTCACCGAGCAGAGAACCCCGGACAGCACCCACCGCTCTTCGAAGGTGTCAAGGGAGTCGGTGGACGCCGCCCAGAGGAACTCCGCCCGGATACGTGAATGTACTGAGGATCGGAAAAAGGCCCTACAATCGCAGGACGTTTCATGGGCCAACCTCCTCTCTCTGGTTTTATAAATGGCTGTTTTTGCCAAAGCTAAGAGGAGGTTAACCAGAAGATCCCGCGATCTTGTGGGGCCATGGATGGGGAGTGTATAGATAAAGAGGTGGGGGGGAAAATGAAACCAGAAGCGCAATAGAATATTTGTGAGGAGCTGAAAAAGGGGCTGCAATCTGGCACACTCTAAATAGACATGCACCAGGGTTTCCCTCACATTGCAAAAAGGGCAAGTATCCGGGATGGAAGTAAACAGTGTCAAAAACACGCCCGTGCTCACAGCTCCGTGAAGGAGCCGCCAACTGATGTCCCCGACGGGCCTCGGGACCAAGGTGGAGTACAGGCTGGCCCACCGAGGATGCTCACCCTCCAAAGGTGGCAGGAGGTCCCGCCACTTTGTGTCGGGGCAGGACACCAAGGTGTGGGTGTGAAGGGTGTGAAGCGTAAGTGTATACAAATATTTCCGTGGTGCAAATTGAAAACTGACCGGCTTCAATTCATGCAGCCGGCTCACAGTGAAAGGGTGAGGGGTTTGTCGGGATCGGCAGGGTAGGGGCCCAATGGAAAGGTCCGGCGGGCCTGGGGTAGAGGATGGGCGGGGTGCGCCCTCGCGCAAGGCTCGGTTGACATAAGCCCGAGCAGCGGGGGTCAAGGCGGCCTTCACCTCCTGAAGTACGCGCCGGGGAGTACGGGGGCTGGAGAGCCCCATGCGCCGAGCGAGCGTCAGGGGATCCAGCCAGTCTCTCCGGTCGTAGTCCAGGAGGTCTCCGACTTCAGTGACTTCCGCCAGGACCAACCTCTGGCGCACCGAGCGGGACTCCGCCACCTGCACACGGAGTTGGGGGTTGTGTAGCAGGGGCTCCGTGAGGAGATCTGCTCCCACGGTGGCCGCCATGGACCTGGTCGTTAAAAAGAGTTTCCAGGTCCGGAGGAGGTCCTGGTAGAAGACCGGCAGCCCGGAGAGGTCTCGCGGAAAACCTCTCGGACAAAGGTAAAAGAGCTGCCGGTCGTATCGGAGCCCTTGGAAGCGGCGCAGGAAGGTGTGCGCCAATATGCTCCACGTCGAACTACCTGCACTGTAAAGAAGCCTCTGCAGGGCCTGGAGGCGGAAAACGCGGACCTGAGTGTACAGACACTTCAGGCCCTGCCCTCCTTCCTTCAGGGGTAAATGAAGAACTCCGACAGGGGCCCAGTGCATTCCTGACCAAAAGAACTCTAGAATCAATCTCCGGAGGTGGGTCTGGAAACCCGGGGCCGGGGCCAGGGTGTTGAGCCGGTACCAGAGCGTGGACAGGACTAGTTGGTTAAGCACCAGTGCTCTCCCTCGGAGGGAGAGACATCGGAGTAGCCTCGTCTATTTCCGGATCCGCTCTATCACCCCGCCCTCTAAATTTTGCCAGTTCTCCGGCGGGGAAGGGTGCGTGGCGGAAAGGTAAACGCCGAGATAGAGCAGAGGACCCGCGCTCCACCGGATGGTCTGAAGCGCGGGTGGGAGGGAGCTTACCTGCCGCCAGTCCCCCACCGCCAAGCCAGAGCTCTTGACCCAGTTGACTCGGGCGGAGGAGGCTGCCGAATAGATGGCCTGGCATGCCTCCACTCGCGCCAGGTCGCCCGGGTCCTGGACCACGAGAAGTACGTCATCGGCGTACGCCGACAGGACCAGCCGCAGCTCCGGCTCCCGCAGCACCAACCCCGTCAACCTCCTGCGGAGGAGACAGAGGAAAGGCTCGATCACAAGAGCGTACAGCTGGCCCGAGAGGGGGCACCCCTGTCGCACTCCTCGCCCGAAGCTGACCGGTTCGGTCAGGATCCAGTTGAGCCTAACCAAACACTCCGCGGAGGCATACAGCACTCGGAGAAAACTCACAAACTGAGGTCTGAATCCAAACGCCTGCAGAGTGCTCAGGAGGTACCCATGGTCTACTCTGTCGAACGCCTTCTCCTGATCAAGAGACAGGAGGGCGAACGACAGACCATCTCTCCGCCCGAGTTCCAAAAGGTCTCAGACCAGAAATAGGTTGTCAAAAATGCAGCAACCTGGGACAGTATAGGTCTGGTCTGGGTGGATCACGTCCGCCATCACGGACCCTAGCCACAGCGAAATTGCTTTCACTACGATTTTGTAATCCGTGCTAAGGAGTGAGACGGGACGCCAGTTTCGTAAATCGCGGAGGTCCCCCTTCTTCGGCAGCAAGGCGAGCACCGCTCGCCTGCACGACAGAGGGAGGATCCCGCCCTGCAAGGACTCAGCCCAGACAGTAACTAGGTCTGGGCCGAGGATGTCCCAGAACGCGCGGTAAAACTCCACGGTCAGGCCGTCCATGCCTGGAGATTTCTTGGTGGGCATGCGGCGGAGGGCTTCCGAGAACTCGGCCAGGGTGAGAGGCAGCTCTAGCCGCTCTCGGTCGCCCACGCTGACCGTGGGGAGGTCCTCCCAGAGCACCCCGCGAGCGCCAGGATCGGTCGGATCCGGGGAGAAAAGGCTTGTGTAGAAGTCGCGGGCCCTCCCACACATCTCCTCCGGATCCATGAGGGGGGTGCCGTCTTCCGCTAGAAGGCAGGTGACGTGCTTCTTGGCCCCCCTCGTTTTCTCCAGGGCATAGAAGAAGCGGGAGCCGCGGTCCATCTCCCGAAGGAGGCGGATGCGGGACCGGACGAAGGCACCTCAGGCCCGGTGGTCCTCGAGGGCCCGAAGCTCCTCCCGCTTCTCCTGGCACGCTCCGCAGAGGGACGGGTCCTCGGGGTCGGCGGCCAGGCGCCTCTCCAGCTCCAAGACCTCCCGTTCCAACTGCTCTATTGCCGCATTTCTCCGTCGGCTGGTGCCCCGAGTGTAGTCACGGCAGAAGAGCTTGGCGCGGACCTTCCCTAGATCCCACCAGCGCCGCACCGAGGGAAAGGCACGCCATTGCTCTCGCCAGGCGAGCCAAAACTCCCGGAAGGACGTCACAAAGCTCTCGTCCTCCAGCAGGCTATTATTAAAGTGCCAATAGGCCGGCCCCGGTCTCTCTGCACGGAGGGAGACCGTTATAGTAACTAAATGATGGTCGGAAAAAGGGGCCGGCCGAATGGTAGAGGAGTGGGCCTGTGAAAGATGGAAACGGGATAAATAGATACGGTCCAACCGAGAGTGGTGTGACCGATGGGCCTCCACCCGGACAAAAGTGAACGTGGAGGTGTCATCTGGGTGATGGTCACGCCAGACGTCCACTAGGGAGTGATATTCAACTATTCCCCGAAGAATATTCGCGGCAGCCGGGCTCGGCTCGGCGCCTGAGCAGTCCTGTTCCTCAAGGGTGGTGTTAAAGTCTCCTCCCAGGACCAGGCACTCGTGCGAATCTAGGGTGCCGAGAAAGTCGGACACCCGCTGGTAAAATTGTGGCCGCTTTGGGCTCATTTGCGGGGCATAGATATTAACAAGGTTGACCACGAGCCCCTCCATACGGACTCAAAGGTGCAGCAGGTGGCCCGGCACGACCTCAGTGACCCCTAGCACCTCGGGCCGTAGGGTGGGGGAGAACAGGGTCGCCACTCCAGCTTGCCAAGTCGTGAAGTGGCTAAAGTAGACCCCGTCCCCCCACTCCAGCCGCCACCTGTCCTCAACGGTCGGGTCCGTATGGGTCTCCTGCAGGAAAGCTACAGACTACCCCCCTTCCCGAAGGTAAGAGAGCACCTGGGACCTGCGGAGAGCCATCCTACAACCCCTGGTATTCAAGGTTGCAATAATAAGAGGCATCGTGCGGAGGGCTGGGGGGGTGGGGGTTTCTCAGTGGCGGGGGTGTTCGTGGCCCCCGGCGGGTTGCACAGCAACCCGTGACCCATCCCATAGATGAGTAGATCACTTCGGAAGCCACGGGCCCGCTTGTAGGCCGCAGCACCGCGCCTGCCTTGCCTTCTGCCCTCCTTTATAAGGGCCCTTGTGGCCTGAAAAATTTGATCAAAGTCCCCCCAGAGCTGAAGAGCTAGCTGTACCCTATTGCGGGCACCACGGGTGTGTTCTAAGAACTTCCATAGTGCATGCTGCAGCTCATGGGGGGGTGGGGTTACGGTTCCCGGGGTATTCCCCGGTGGGGCTCTTAATACAGCCTTGTGGTCCGCTAAGGCGGGTAGGCAGGGTGCAGACCACCGACGGAGTGTCTGATAGGCTGGGGTTATTAAATCCATTTCATGCCTTGGGGTGGAAGGGGATGGCGGGGAAAAAATTGCAACTCCTAATGGGTCGCGACTAGAAAGTGCAAAGACTGCTCCCTGGGGGGAATCTGCAAAAGGTGGGAAAAAAAACGACCCCAGGGGCGGCAAGAGCATTGCAGGAGGGGGTAAACTGGGCGGGGGCAGGGGAGGGGCAGGGGCAGAGGTAAGGCTCTGGGATTCAGGAGGCAAGCAGCTGAAGGAAGGTGCCTCCTGAGCAGAGTCAAGGGTTAAGGGGTAAGGGAGGGGGCTCCCAGTAATGCTAGGCGCTGGCTCCACGGTGGTCTTGGCGGCCGTGGCATCAGGTGGTGGACCACCTTCTGCAGGGTGCTCGCCCGGGAAGGCAATCAGGGGGAGGGAGCATGGGGAAAGAGGGGCTGGGGTGAGGTTGCCCAGCTCGAGGCCAGCCGGGAGTAGATCATCCTCTCCCTGGGTGACCGGGGTCAAATCTAGGGCCTCAATCTCCGCGTACATGGAGGAGAGGCCAACGCCTGCTACCCCGGGGGCCTCTCCTCTAGGGCCCACCTCAGCGGTCGCCTCGGGGTTCGTGGGGGGTTCGGATGGTATCTGGGCAGAAGGGGCGTCCTCAGGGGTCTCGGAGGGGAGGGTCTCCCGTGGAGGGGGGGTTCTGCCCTCCAAAGCCAGTCTGTCTTCCCCTCCCGACACCAGCGGATGGATCTCACTCGTGGTCGTAGCGGAGGGCTCGATATCAGTGCCTCCCTTCCTGGTCTTCCGGGGGGCTTCCGCGTCGGATGGATGCAGCGGAGCTCGAGCCTTCCGCTTGCTCCGTTTCCCCTGGACTAGGTTCCAGCCCTCCATAGCGTCATCTGGGGGCTGGTGAGCAGGGGTCGTGTCGGGGGGGCGGAGGCGATGGTTCAGGGGTTCGGGGGGGCAGCGGTGAGGCAGCATGAGGATGGGGGGGTTCTCCTTGGGGCGGGCCCTCTCCTATGCCCGATAATATCTTTGTCGCACCCTCCTCCATAGGCTCTGCCGAAGTGGAAATAGCAAGGGTGGGACTCCCTTGCTCGCCCGGGCGTTGTAGGGAAGAAGTCTCCTGGGCCCGGACAGGAGCAGCGATGGATTGAGTAGGAGGAGGGTTGGTTTCAGGTGCTGGGCAGCCAGGGGCGTCAGCAACAACGGGGCTGATGTCCTGCCGGGTCTCGGGGGTCTCGGGTGCCCCTCCCCCCCGGGCCAAAGGGCAGTCTCTGCGGACATGCCCGGCTGAGCGGCAGAGGTAGCACCGGGCCTCTCCGGTGGAGTAAAAGACCCGATAGCGGGATCCCTGGTAGGGGACTAGGAAGGACCCCTCGAGCGCCTCCCCATCACGGACCCCCGCCGGCGGTAGAAGCTGCACTTGCCGGTGGAACGAAAGGACGTGACGGAGGGTGGGGTCCTTGCAGCCCAACGGGAGAGGGCTGATGACAGAGGTAAGTTTCCCCAGGGTGGAGAGAGCGGGTAACAGGGCAGCATTGGGTAAAAAGGGAGGAACGGAGGTGAGGACGAGGTGAACGCCCAGGTCTTCTAGCGGCTCTAGGGGGAGGAACACCCCCCCTACCACCAGGCCCCTTTCCACCGCCTCCTGGGCGGCAGCCTCCATAGCTAAGAAAAAAACGACCTTCCCATACATCTTGGAGGCTGCCACAATAGCCGTGGGTCCTACCACCTTCGCCAACGCCTGCACATATGTCTCCATGTGAGGCGAGGCGGGCACCAGGAGGCAACGGACACCGTGCTTCCTGGTCAAGGTGGGGAAAGGGCCCCGGCTGCTGGTGATGGTAGCGGAGGCAGTGGATGGGCGAGATGACGAGGCGGCAGGCAGGGGGGAGCCTGCCAGCGCCCGGGCATACGTCCTGGGGGCCGGGGCGGGGACATATGCAGAGCTGGTGGAGGGAACTGCGGGGAGGGGCTCCGCGGTCGATAACAAGGCCACGGCTGTGGGGGCGGCCCCTGCCATGGAGAGCCCAGAAGTTTTAGCGGGGCCCTTTCCTTTCGTCCTGCCCTGGCCTTTGCGGCCAGCTGGCGGGGGGTTCCTAGAACCTGGGCGGGCGGTGGGCACAGCAGAGGCAGTAATCACTCCGGTGCCTCTCGCTGCCGATGCCCCAGCGGGGGCGGTGGCAGATATTTTAACAATCGTGGTGGCGGGGGGGAGGTTGGGGGTTGGGCGGGGGGGGTGGGGGAGGAACAACTAAATTTGCTAAAGGGGCCTCGCCCCTCTCATTCCCTGCCATTGTGAGCAGGGAGAGACGGGGAGACACCGGAAGGGAGGGGGAGGGGAAAGCAAATTAACCACTCCTCCCTGCTAGGCTGCAGGCGGGAGGGGGGGAATGCCAAAAGGGTTGGACAGGGAGGGGGGGGAAACAAAAAGGAATCCAATAATAGGGGCAAGCCGTAAAATAAGCAATCCGGGGGGGGGGGGGGTGTAGACCCACGCACGTTTGTCCAAAGAGTCTCGTTTGGTCGGCTGTTATGTCCGGTCCGAAAGGCAAAGTCCAAAGCAAACAGCTGGATCCGAGGGCAGATGGCAGGTTGCCAGCAGGGATGAATGGCGGGGGGCCGTGACAGTTGTAATAACGGTGAGGGTGGGTGGGGGGGCACCGATGGATCGGAAGGCGGCTCTGTGCCACACTCCCTGTGCCACCACAAACGCAATTAAAACACAGTCAAACTCCCCCCCACGAGAATAGAATTCGAAAAATTACTCAGTCTCACGGCCCCTTCCCGATCATTTGTAACTTCCGTAAATTATTTCTCCTGTCTTCTGAAATCTTCTTCTCCGGCCGTGTTGGCTGTGTTCCAAGGCTTCCGGCATGCTAAGAATGTTGTAAAGATAAGAAATAAAGTCCGAACTGCCAGCAAAACGGCTGGGTCTGGGGGCTTCCACTCCCCCCTCCGGATGGCAAAATCGGCAATCTTTCCCCCCTCCTCTGGGGGTTTCAGCTGAAACAAATAGCTGCGCCCGAAAGCAGGCGAGGCGGGGGCGGGTGCTGGCTGCAAGCTGGTAACCGACCAGCACTCAGCAAGAAGCGGCAGAAATCAAACCAAAACGAAAAAAAAACACAAAAAAGCGTCCGGCCCGGTCGGGGGGGGGACTAAGGCAGGGTCCAAAAGTAAGAAAAATCCAGGCCAGGGGGCTTTAGGAAAGAAAAGAAAGCAGATAGCTGAGGAGCAAGCTAGGGACGGTCCCGTCCTCCAACAGGGAAGGTTTTTTTTTTGTTGTTTTTTTTTTTTTTTTGAAACAGAAAAGAAGTTTATTTGTAACAGTTACAGAGATTACAAAAAGATAAAGAAAAACTTAGCAACAAAACAACGCAATCAGAAGGTATAACACAACAGCTTTCAGGAGGGAGAGGTGTTCAGGCTAGCCCAGGCCCAGAGCGGGGGGGCTTCCTCGACACTCGTGGTCTTCCACCCTCCTGAGTTACCTGGTGGCCTAGAGCGGGGGGGCTTCCTCGACACTCGTGGTCTTCCACCCCCTCGAGTTACCTAGTGCCGCGCCCAGGGTCACCGACCCTCCCTCTCCTGAGAGTGCCCGACAAGATGGGCACGGCTGCGGGGTGGGTGGTTGGGAGGGAGGGGGGCACACCCATGTATTATAAAACCCCTCCTAAATGACAATAATGATGGTATTCACAGCAGCTAACGGCTGTGGCTGGCGTCTCTCGCTCTGTCCCTCAATCAGAGGGTCAGACGGAGGGAACCGGACGGGGTCACCGAGCAGAGAACCCCGGACAGCGCCCACCGTTCCTCGAAGGTGTCAAGGGAGTCGGTGGACGCCGCCCAGAGGAACTCCGCCCGGATGCGTGAATGTACTGAGGATCGGAAAACGGCCCTACAATCGCAGGACGCCTCATGAGCCAACCTCCGCTCTCTGGTCTTATAAATGGCTGTCTTAGCCAAGGCTAGGAGGAGGCTAACCAGGAGATCCCGCGACTTGGTGGGGCCATGGATGGGGAGTGTATAGATAAAGAGGTGAGGGGAGAAATGAAGCCAAAAGCGCAAAAGAATATTTGTGAGGAGCCGAAAAAGAGGCTGCAATCTGGCACACTCTAAATAGATGTGCGCCAGGGTTTCCCTCACATTACAAAAGGGGCAAGTCTCCGGAACGGAGGTGAAACGTGTCAAAAACACGCCCGTGCTCACGGCCCCGTGAAGGAGCCGCCAACTGATGTCCCCGACGGGCCTCGGGACCAAGGTGGAGTACAGGCTGGCCCACCGAGGTTGCTCCCCCTCCAAGGGTGGTAGGAGATCTCGCCACTTTGTGTCGGGGCGGGACACCAGGGTGCGGGCGTGAAGGGTATGGAGCGTGAGTGTATATAAATATTGCCGTGGTGCAACTTGAAAACCGACCGGTTGCAATTCATGCAGCCGGCTTGCAGTGAAAGGATGAGGGGTGTATTGGGATCGGCAGGGTAGGGGCTCGATGGAAAGGTCCGGCGGGCCTGGGGTAAAGGATGGGCGGGGTGCGCCCTCGCGCAAGGCTCGGCTGACATAAGCCCGAGCAGCGGGGGTCAAAGCGGCCTCCACCTCCTGAAGCACGCGCCGGGGGGTGCGAAGGCTGGAGAGCCCCATGCGTCGAGCAAGCATCAGGGGATCCAGCCAGTCTCCCCGGTCGTAGTCCAGGAGGTCCCCGACCCTCGTAACTCCCGCCAGGACCAACCTCTGGCGCACCGTGCGGGACTCCGCCGCCTGCACACGAAGTTGGGGGTTGTGTAGCAGGGGCTCCGTGAGGAGATCTGCCCCCACGATGGCCGCCACGGACCTGGTGGTTGAAAACAGTTTCCAGGTCCGGAGGAGGTCCTGGTAGAAATCCGGCAGCCCGGAGAGGTCTCGCGGAAAACCTCTCGGACAAAGATAAAAGAGCTGCCGGTCGTATCGGAGCCCGTGGAAGCGGCGTAGGAAGGCATGCGCCAATATGCTCCACGTCGAACTACCTGCACTATAAAGGAGCCTCTGCAGGGCCTGGAGGCGGAAAACGCGGACCTGAGTGTACAGACACTCCAGGCCCTGCCCTCCTTCCTTCAGGGGCAAATGAAGAACTCCAACAGGGGCCCAGTGCAATCCTGACCAAAAGAACTCCAGAATCAATCTCCGGAGGTGGGACAGGAAACCCGGGGCCGGGGCTAGGGTGTTGAGCCGGTACCAGAGCGTGGACAGGACTAGTTGGTTAAGCACCAGTGCTCTCCCCCGAAGGGAGAGACATCGGAGTAGCCTCGTCCATTTCCTGATCCGCTCAATCACGCCGCCTTCCAAATTTTGCCAGTTCTCCGGCGGAGAAGGGTGCGTGGCAGAAAGGTAAACGCCGAGATAGAGCAGAGGGCCGGCACTCCACCGGATGGTCTGAAGCGCGGGTGGGAGGGAGCTTACCTGCCGCCAGCCCCCCACCGCCAAGCCAGAGCTCTTGACCCAGTTGACTCGGGCGGAGGAGGCTGCTGAATAGATGGCTTGGCATGCCTCCACTCGCGCCAAGTCGCCCGGGTCCTGGACCACGAGGAGGACGTCATCGGCGTACGCCGACAGGACCAGCCGCAGCTCCGGCTCCCGCAGCACCAACCCCGTCAACTTCCTGCGGAGGAGACAGAGGAAAGGCTCGATCGCCAGAGCGTACAGCTGGCCTGAGAGGGGGCACCCCTGCCGCACCCCTCGCCCGAAGCTGACCGGTTCGGTCAGGGCCCAGTTGAGCCTAACCAAACACTCCGCGGAGGCGTACAGCACCCGGAGAAAACTCACAAACTGAGGTCCGAATCCAAACGCCCGCAGGGTGCTCAGGAGGTACCCATGATCCACTCTATCGAACGCCTTCTCCTGATCGAGAGACAGGAGGGCGAACGACAGACCGTCTCTCCGCCCGAGTTCCAAAAGGTCTCGGACTAGAAAGAGGTTGTCAAAAATGCTGCGACCCGGGACAGTATAGGTCTGGTCTGGGTGGATCACGTCCGCCATCACGGACCCTAGCCGCAGCGAAATTGCTTTCGCTACGATTTTGTAATCCGTGCTAAGGAGTGAGAGGGGACGCCAGTTTCGTAAGTCGCGGAGGTCCCCCTTCTTCGGCAGCAAGGCAAGCACCGCTCGCCTGCACGACAGAGGGAGGACCCCGCCCTGCAAAGACTCAGCCCAGACAGTGACTAGGTCTGGGCCGAGGATGTCCCAGAACGCGCGGTAAAACTCCACGGTCAGCCCGTCCATGCCCGGAGATTTATTGGTGGGCATGCGGCGGAGGGCTTCCGAGAACTCGGCCAGGGTGAGAGGCAGCTCTAGCCGGTCTCGGTCGCCCACGCTGACCGTGGGGAGTTCCTCCCAGAGCACCCCGCGAGCGCCAGGATCGGTCGGATCCGGGGAGAAAAGGCTTGCGTAGAAGTCACGGGCCCTCCCACACATCTCCTCCGGATCCGTGAGGGGGGTGCCGTCTTCCGCTAGAAGGCAGGTGACGTGTTTTTTGGCCCCCCTCGTTTTCTCCAGGGCATAGAAGAAGCGGGAGCCGCGATCCATCTCCCGAAGGAGGCGGATGCGGGACCGGACAAAGGCACCTCGGGCCCGGTGGTCCTCGAGGGCTCGAAGTTCCTCCCGCTTCTCCCGGCACGCTCCGCAGAGGGACGGGTCCCCGGGGCTGGCGGCCAGGCGCCTCTCCAGCTCTAAGACCTCCCGTTCCAACTGCTCTATCGCTGCATTTCTCCGTCGGCTGGCGCCCCGAGTGTAGTTGCGGCAGAAGAGCTTGGCGCGCACCTTCCCTAGATCCCACCAGCGCCGCACCGAGGGAAAGGCACGCCACTGCTCCCGCCAGGCCAGCCAAAACTCCCGGAAGGACATCACAAAGCTCTCGTCCTCCAGCAGGCTGTTATTAAAGTGCCAGTAGGCCGGCCCCGGTCCCTCCGCACGGAGGGAGACCGTGACGGTAACTAAATGATGGTCGGAAAAAGGGGCCGGCCGAACGGTGGAGGAGTGGGCCTGTGAAAGATGGAAACGGGATAGGTAAATACGGTCTAACCGAGAGCGGTGTGACCGATGGGCCTCCACCCGGACAAAGGTAAACGTGGAAGTGTCATCTGGGTGATGGTCACGCCAGACGTCCACTAGGGAGTGATAATCAACTATATCTCGGAGAATGGTCGCGGCGGCCGGGCTCGGCTCGGCCCCCGAGCGGTCCCGCTCCTCGAGGGTAGTGTTAAAGTCCCCTCCCAGGATCAGGCACTCGTGCGAGTCTAGGGTGCCGAGAAAATCGGACACCTGCTGGTAGAATTGTGGCCGCTGTGAACTCACTTGCGGGGCATAGATATTAACAAGATTGACCACGAGCCCCTCCAGACGAACTCGGAGGTGCAACAAGTGGCCCGGTACGACCTCAGTGACCCCTAGCACCTCGGGCCGCAGGGCGGGGGAGAACAGGGTCGCCACTCCAGCTTGCCAGGTCGTGCAATGGCTGAAGTATACCCCGTCCCCCCACTCCAGCCGCCACCTATCCTCGGCGGTTGGGTCCGTGTGGGTTTCCTGCAGGAAAACCACAGAGTACCCCCCCTCCCGAAGGTAGGAGAGCACCTGGGACCTGCGGAGAGCCATCCTACAGCCCCTGGTATTCAGGGTTACAATAATGAGAGGTGTCATGCGGAGGGCCGGGGGGGGTGGGGAGTTCTCATTGGTGGGGGTGCTCATGGCCCCCGGCGGGTCGCGTAGCAACCCGTGTCCCATCCCATAAGTAAGTAGATCTTTCCGGAAGCCGCGGGCCCGCTCGTAGGCCGCAGCACCGCGCCTCCCTTGCCCTCTGCCCTCCTTCATAAGGGCCCTTGCGGCCTGAACAAGTTGATCGAAGTCCCCCCATCGCTGGAGAGCCAGCTGTGCCCTATTGCGGGCACCACGGGTGTGCTCTAAGAACTGCCGTAGTGCATGCCGCAGCTCATGGGGGGATGGGGTTACGGTTTCCGGGGTACTCCCCGATGGGGTTCTTAATACAGCCTCGAGGTCCGCTAAGGCGGGTAGGCAGGGTGCGGACCGCCGACGGGGCGTCTGACAGGCTGGGGTTATTAAATCCATCTCGTGCCTTGGAGTGGACGGGGATGGCAGGGGGAAAAGCGCAACTCCTAATGAGTCGCAACTAGAAAACGTAAAGACTGCTCCCTGGGGGGAGTCTGCAAAAGGCGGAAAAGAAATAACCCCAGGGGCGGCAGTAGCCTTGCAGGAGGAGGGAAATTGAACCGGGACAGGGGTGGGGGCAGGGGCAGAGGTAAGGCCCTGGGCTTCAGGAGGCGAGCAGCAAAAAGGAGATGCCTCCTGAGCAGGGTCGGGGGTTAAGGGGCAAGGGAGGGGGCTCTGAGCAATGCTAGATGCTGGCTCCGGGGTGGTCGTGGCAGCCATGGCATCAGGTGGTAAACCACTTTCCGTGGGGTGCTCACCCGGAAAGGCAGTCAGGGGGAGAGAACATGGGGAAAGGGGGCCTGGGGTGAGATTGCCTAAATCGAGGCCGGCTGGCAGTAAATCATCCCCTCCCTGGGTGACCGGGGTCAAATCTAGGGCCTCAATCTCTGCATACACAGAGGAGAGGCCGACTCCTACTACCCTGGGGGCCTCTCCGCTAGGGCCCGCCTCAACGGTCACGTCGGGGTTCGTAGGGAGTTCAGGTGGTATCCGGTTAGAAGGGGCTTCCTCCGGGGCTTCGGAGGGGAGGGTCCCCCGCGGAGGGGGGATTCCTCCCTCCAACGCCAGTCTATCTTCACCTCCCGACACCAGCGAATGGATCTCACTCGTGGCCGAAGCGGGAGGCTCAAGGTCAGTACCTCCCTTCCTGGTCTTCCGGGGGGCTTCCGCGTCAGATGGATGCAGCGGGGCTCGAGCCCTCCGCTTGCCTCGCTTCCCCTGGACTACAGTCCAGCCCTCCATAGCATCATCTGGGGGTTGAGTAGCAGGGGGCGGAGCGGGGCACGGAGGCAAAGGTTCAGGGGTTCGGGGGGATAGCGGTAAGGCAGCAGGAGGGGCGGGGGATTCTCCTTGGGGCGAGCCCCTTCCTGCACCTGGTAATAGCTGTGCCACACTCTCCTCCAGAGGCTCTGCCGAGGTGGTTACAGCAAGAGCGGGACTCCCGTGGTCGCCCGGGCGAAAATATGTATGCCTCCACGTGGGGCGAGGCGGGCACCAGGAGGCAACGGACACCGTGCTTCCTGGTCAGGGCGGGAAGGGGGCCCCGGGCGCTAGTGATGGTAGCGGAGGTAGTGGGTGGGCGAGATGAGGAGGCGGCAGGCAAGGGGGAGCCTGCCGCCGCCCGGGCATACGTCCTGGGGGCCGGGGGAGGGACGGTCGCAGAGCTGGTGGAGGGAACAGCTGGGAGGGGTGCCACGATCGATGATGAGGCCACAGTGGTGGGGGCGGCCTCTGCCATGGAGGGCCCAGCGGCATTAGCGGGGCCCTTTCCTTTCGGCCCGCCCCGACCTTTCCGTCTAACTGGGGGGGGGTTCCTAGAATCTAATGGGGCAAAAACCAAAGCAGCAGTAGTAATTGCCCCGGTGCCTCCCACTGCCGAGGCCCCAGCGGGGGCGGGGGCAGGGGTTCTAACAATGGAGGCGGTGGGGAGATCTTGAGGGGTGGGCAGGGGGGTAGATGGGGAAGGGACAACCAATTTCGTTGGAGGGGCCTTGCGTCTCTCCATCTCTGCCATTGTAAGCAGGGAGAGACAGGGAGACACCGGAAGAAGGGGGGGGGGCAAAAATCGGGGTCCGGTAGTAGGGGTAAACTATGGGATAAACAATCCGGGGGGTGGGGGTGGAGGGAGGACGACCCACCACAATTGTCCAAAGAGTCTCGTTTGGTTGGTTGTTATGCCCGGTCCGAAAGGCAAAGTCCAAAGCAAACAGCTGGATCCGAAGGCAGATGGCAGGTTGCCAGCAGGGACGAGGCAGCGGGGGCCGTGATAGTCGTAGTAGTGGTGGGGGGGTTGGGGGCACCGGTGGATCTGGGGGTAGCTCCCTGCTACACCCCTGTGCCGCTACAGGCGCAGCTGGAACGCAGTCAACTCCCCCCCCCGAGGGTATAATTCAAAGGAAATCCTCAGTCTTACGGCCTCTCTCCACGATGATTTATAACTGCTCGGGCGAGTTCTCCGGCCTCTGGCATCTGTTGCAGCTGTTGGCTCTGTCCCAAGGCTCTCGGCAGCTAGGAATGTTGTAATGATAAGAAAAAAGTCCAGGCAAAAAACAAAACGGCTGGGTCTGGGGGCGTCCACTCCCCTCTCTGGACAGCGGGTCGGCAGTCCTCCCCCCCTCCTCTGGGGATTTCAATTAAGCAAAGAGCAAAGTCCAAAAGCAGGCGTCTGGGGGGGGTGCTGGCGACCGGCCAGCACACTGACGCAGCTCAGAAAAGCGGGAAAAAACGAAACCAAAAAAACAAAACGTCCGGCCCAAACGCGGGGGGGGAAACTAAGCGAAAGGAAAAGTGTGAAAAATCTGGGCCAGGGGGCTTCAGGAAAGAAAGGAAAGCAGATAGCTCAGGAGCGAGCGAAGAAACGATTCCGTCTCCTAACAGGGGAGGTTCCAGAACAATCAGGAACTTTCTGGAAACAATTAAGGCAGACAGGCTGATTAGAACACCTGCAGCCAGTGAAGAAGCTGCCAGAATCAATTAAGACAGGCAGGCTAATCAGGGCACCTGGGTTTAAAAAGGAGCTCACTTCAGTTTGTGGTGTGCGTGTGAGGAGCTGGGAGCAAGAGGTGCAAGAAGCTGAGAGTAAGAAGGCATATTACTGGAAGACTGAGAAGTAGAAGCATTATCAGACATCAGGAGGAAGGTCCTATTGTGGGGATAAAGAAGGTGTTCGGAGGAGGCCATGGGGAAGTAGCCCAGGGAGTTGTAGCTGTCACGCAGCTGTTACAGGGGCCACTGTAGACAGTTGCAATCCACAGGGCCCTGGCCTGGAACCCGGAGTAGAGGGCGGGCCTGGGTTCCCCCCATCCCTCCATCCCCCCAACTCCCTACTTGATACCGGAAGAGTTGACCTAGACTGTGGGTTCCACCAGAGGGAAAGGTCTCTGGCCTGTTCCCCGATCCACTAGGTGGATAAGTAGAGACTGCGGGGATTGTTCTTCTTCCTTTTCCCCATGATGGCCAGTGATGAGGCTGAGTGAACGGCAGATTTGAGCCACGAAAATGGCCAAACTGATGGCTGTCGTGAACCTCTCAGGTGAGCAAATCTGCCAATAAGCACAGGACCCACCAAGGCAGAGGAGGAACTTTGTCACACTATGCATTGCTTTCTCCCCGAGGGTATGAATAGTGTATTGCCAGCAGTTACAAGTTACCACACAGCTCTTTCTAAGCTAATGCATTTATTCTTAAAGTAAAAGCATTACAGAAACAAAACCAGAATAAAGCCAATAAACAGCCATTAAACATGCCCGTAATATACCAGTAATCACCCAGCAGTCTTATAGGACCCTACTAAGACAAAGTCTTTCCCACCCTTCTGCAATGGTCAAGGCCCCTCTTGGACAGAAGGTCCTCTTTGTTTGCTGGATCAGTAAGAAGGCCCTGTCAGTTAAAACTCAGCCCTTTTATACCAAAAGCCCTTTCTTTGTTTGAGTCCCTAGAAACCCAGTTTCAACCTCTCCAGTGAACCTAAAGCTTAGTCTCAGTGACTGTCCTGAATCACGCCCCACTCCCCTTTGTTTTTAGTTCCTGAAGGAGCTGTGGTATCCTTCCCCCTGAAGTAAAACACAATCATACATAAAACATTCATGGATTTAATACAATGCTCTCCCAAGATACTGCACGGGGTAGCAATATCTGTCATGCTTCTTATTTCTATTTGTCTGGATATCCTAAAGTCCTGATCTATATAATAGAAAGGAATACAGCTTTCTACTGTGTTAGATGAGAATGGCAGATGGTGGAATGTATCCTATAGAACTTGCCTCTTCCATTTTCTAGCTCTTTTGCTGACTACCTAGAAGCTCTGAAGTTTGCATTCAAAGTTACCTATAACTCTGTCCAGGACAGGTCAAAATTAGGGGGGTCTACACAAAGGCTAGTAAGATAGTTGGACATTATCCTGTCAAGCCCTTTAAAAAATACATTTGGAAGGTAGCTATATGTTTCTCCCACATCCCTATATGACTCAAAACCCCAGTGCAACTCTTCCATAACCATTACAATAAAGTGGTGTCCTGATGAGACAGGAGAGGGCCCCTGAGACAGAAGAGGAAAATTCTATAATTAGGTCCACATCTGAGGCAGCAGCTGCACACGGTTTTCAAAGTCAGTGTAAGTTTATAAATATACTGTAAACTTTCCATAAACATGGATATAAACCTGAAAGTGTTTAACTTCATTTAAGTGTTTAACTTCACAAGTCCTGCGAACTTCAATCACTCTTCTACACTTCTTATGCTGGTGCTGGGAGCTGCTCAGCCTCTGTACTTGGAAAACAGATGTTACCCCTATTAGCAGTACAAAAGGAAAAAGCTTACGTTCAAAGCTCTTTTCCCTTGATCTGCACAAACAGTTTGAAAGCTGTTACCGTGTTTGCATTAAAGACACTCTAAAACACATTAAAATTATATATCTAGCATTCGTAATGAGTGTCTTTCATCACAATTCGTTAGCTTAAAATGACAGCTTTGAGTCATTTTCTGGTGGGAAGATGCTTGCTGGTAAATTAGGACCTTTTAACCTGGTAGGCAATATCAAAAATGTGTTAGCAAAAGTTATTATAACTATATTTTATTGTGTTTACAGAAAGTGGCTGGTAAGAGGGATCTGGCTTGTCCCATAGTCAATTCTCATTTTCTTTTATGCCAACCAAGATTTCTTTTTGTAACTGAAACATATTTTTAATCTTTCCATTGTATTTCCCTGTTTCAGGAACATTATTTTATTTTATCTGAACAATGAAATGGATGAAACCAGTTCAGAGAATCCTTCAACTCTGTGGGGGAGAGTCTTTGTGGCAGTTGTAAGGACAGCAGAAAACTCATAGCTGCCGGGGGCGCGGGGGAGCTAAAGAGGCTTTAGCCTTTTGGCACCTTCCTGATCATCAGCTTTTCTGTGGCTGGAGAGGAGCCACAGCATAAGAGCCCTGGGGACCTATCTAAGATACAGCAGCCTCCCCATGCTATCTTATAGCTCTGTCGGCACCCTGCATGCCCCAACACACCTAGTCCCTCTGCCAGCATCCTCTCTATGCTGGGGCTTGGCTGGGGGTCCTCAGGCAGCAGCCTTATAGCTATCTGCCACTGTCTCTGCAGCACTGGAATCCCCTCCCAGCTCAGGGTGAGGCTTTTAGGGATCCTTATATCTCTCTTGCCTTTTTACATGACCTAAAGCAGTTGGAACATGGGTGAAGACTGTCGCAGTTCTGGGGTTATAACTGCATCTCTTCCTCTTCTGTGATCAGCTCAAGGGTGTCCCTTTCAGTCACAAATCTCCAGCCATTACCACACTATGGGTGGAGAACAGCATCTAGGGCTATGACATTCCTTACCAGAGCTCAGCCAGCCTTCACAGAGCACAGTACCTTTATTTTAGGACACAAGCACTACAGAGAAAACCGTTTTATTATTTTACGATCTGTCTCCATGTTTGCTCAGTTCACCAGGTGACACCCATCCTCCACATGGAGACCCTGGCCAGCATTGTTCTTCCCTTTTGGTTACAACTTCATGCCAGTTGTGGGATCAAAATGAATGATTCCTCACCCAGTTCAGGCTGGACCGTTATAACAAAAGCTCTGTCTTTGTCTCTTGGGCCTCTTGAATGTGATCTGAACCAGCACAAGCAATTCATACTAGGGGTGGCATTTCTCTGGAATTGTTTACTTATCCCAGGGGTATTAATTATCCCCCTTGATTTCACTTGTTGGGGAAAGCTCAGTAATCCTCCCTATGGAGTTAGCATACAGTCCCTGGCTCAAAAGGATACAAATAACGTTTATAGACACAACAGTTTATTATAAATCCTGGTGCCTGTGATATCTGGCCCATCTCAATAGATTAGTTTTTTGAGGTTTGTACGTGTCCACAATCTCACATCTGTCACGAGCATCTCACCCTATATGTTGGCATATCCTCTAGGCTACTTCTTCCCCCCTCTGCACTTCCTGATAGATGCATGCAGTATTCACAAGATGTCACTATGCCACACCCTCAAAAGTGGCAACGAACCATCTCCAGGGAGTAGCTGGGGAAACTGGCTGGTACAGAGTTTTGTGGAGTGCTTTGATGGAAATCCACATTACTAACAAACAATTTTTTAAAAAAATCTCCCCATACCTACTTTTGTTGTTCAAGTGACTTGAAAAAATTACAACAATAATGGCTGTATCAATTTGCTACAGTCAATCAAGCTATTGCTAATCAAGCCCTGCATTTAGCTAACAGCTGAGTTTGTGTTTTCTCACTAGAATAAATTGATGGAGCTAGGCAAATTGTGTAGTTGTATTTATCTCCAAAACACATGATAAAGTAGCCCTGTGAAAAGTTAAAGTACTCCATGTATAAATGTGTTATCAACTTTTTATTTTAAACCCAGACTAAGCAATTCTACTAAAGGTCCATAAAAGCTAAATTTCCACTGTTGGATGCAGCAGGCCCAGTTGAATGGCAGGTAGGTACTGCTGTTTTGCTGGTGCACACAGCAGGAGATCGTATGAAAAATACCATTGGTTCCTTTTTCTTTTTTTAAATACACCCTAAGCTTAAAGAAAAACTCATTCTCTTCCAATTTAAAGGTTGCATTCCTGGACTTAATTGCTTATTTCATTAAGAATTAGGGTTGGGATTTTCCATAGGCGCTTAATTGACTTAGGTACCTAACTCGTATGGGTTGTAGTATCCAATAGGATACTGGATATGCAACATCTTTGATCAATCACATGTTGATCGCTAGAAGTGACCAGCAGATCCTGAGCTCAACCATACATGAAATGAATAAAAAAATAGTGTCAAATGAAAAGAAAACCCACAGTCATTTCCTGGGATTTCTCTTTGCACCTGCATCACCAGTATGTTTTCAAATGCTTTTGTCTAGCCTTGTTTGACTGCATGCAAGTGCAGCATACAGACTTTTGTGTAAGCACTGGCAGTGTTAGCATGGTCTCTTTAAAGACATGGTTTAAAAACTTGGTTAACATGTAAGCGTGGTCTCTTAAAAAACATTTTAGTGCTGAACTCCAGGTGTCCAACTTATCCATTGAATGGATATATTTTCTCTAACCTACTAGAAAGGGCTTTTGTAGGCAAATTAATGTGTGTAGGCATGGAGTGGGCTTGCAAATATTTAACCCTTCTTTAAATGACACATGCCGGTGTGCTTTAACTCTCAGCAGCTTCATTCTCTACAAGTATTATGATGCTGAAAAAAATGCTTCCGTCTCTATCTCTCTTTTCCCCACAGGACAAAGTGTCCCAAAAAAACACTGTGTAGAGAAGCTATTGATATGATTTCTTCATCCTTTGATTGGAGGGAGGGGATATTTTGCATTTACTCATCACCTAATCCAACATAATAATGCCATTAAAGGACAACAATACAGTTGAGGTAGCTGGAGGGTAATAGCTACAATAAATGAAAAGAGAATATTTTCTTTTTTGTATTTCTATGCTAATAACACCAAAGTATCATGCCCACTGGTAAGAAATACAGCACTCACATTTACATTACATTACATTTACATTAACTCAAACTGGTCAAAAATGGAAAATCAAAAATAGTCTGTGTTTCACAGAGTTCAAAAATTACCCACTCCCCTTTTTCACTATTTTTTACTTTTCATGAAATTTGCATCAAAAGTTTTCTCCTGCCAAAAGCCAGTTCAAAGCACAAAACTTTGTCATTTTTATAACATTTTAAAGATTTTATTTATTTTAAAAAAGCCATTTTAAATGAAGAAAATATCAGCCAGCTGCAGATGTAACCTGGCATCCACACACAACAGCAAGTTTATTTTCAGCCTGTCTCCTCTATTTGTGTACTATTATTTTTCATGTAAGCAAGTCCTTTACAGTTGCCATTGTGAATGTATGGAATCTGCACTGCATTCAGAGGTTGAGAGAGGAGCCATCCACAAGAGGGGCTTTGTCTGCCCACAGTAAGAATGATACAATGGCAGAGCAAATAAGTAGAGCACAAACACAGCGGATATAGCTCAGAGAGATTTTACAAACTGGGTCTATAAAGTCAATTGGACTGTACATATTTGGTTCTTCTTGTGCCACCTTATGTTTGTGGCTCTAGTTGCTAGATAACTGAGCTAAGGATGACTGTTTCAGACTAGAACAATCCAGAGAATTTAACAGAGATTGTCCTCCCATTCTTCAGAGAGCAGGAATTTTCTTCCATTTATTGCTAAAACAATGGGTAGACAAAGAGTGAAAAATGTCTTGCATAATAAATAGTAGTAAGATTTGGCTTTCCCTTTCTTCGGATAAAGTTATTGTTTGTCTGTAAGTTGGTAAATATTTATACTGCTAACCTGGTGGCTACAGATGTCTTTTCCTTGATTTAATACATTAGGAGAAAAATCAGTCATGTATCTGTGTGAGAGAGAAAGAGAGAACATGAGAGAGAAATAACAAACAGGTTTTAAACAAGAACATGTTTTCTTCTCTGGATGATTTGAAAAAACATTAAGGATGGTGTGCATCACATTTATACAATAGCATATTCCCTGATGTAAAAGCAAGTCTGTGTCTGTTTCTTTAAAGGCCCATGGAGTACTTCTGCTAGAACCCTTAATATTGCTACATTTCATCCAAGACATCTTGTGTGTGGGGATATATATATCTGTGGGGATACATATATATCTGTCAATAAGTAAAATTGGCATTAGAATGCATGGTGATATCAATATACTCTATTTTCTTACCAGGGCTTTCTTTTATTATTGGCACTGTGCAGGCTGCAAGGTATTAACATGCGCTCAGTTTGTCATGTGACTTCTCCTTGGCTACATTCATTATGTACAAAAAGTTATCCTTGCAAACAAAGGTATACTGCAACAAAGTCTTGCAACAAAGACAAGTTCACATTAATAACAAGGCAACTTCTCCTGGTAACATACACGTTTGCTCTTCAAATAGCTTCCTATCTTTTTTTTTTTTAAGTTAATGCAATATGGCTTTGAAAGTGTCCCTCTGGATTGGGAAAACTTTATAAGTTAGTAGTAGCAAGAATAGGGTACCTGCTAGGTGTTTCAATTCAACTGTCACAAAAATGTACCTACCTAAGAGGTGTTGTTTATTATTGTACAGCATCACTGCACAGAAGGTCAGGACAAGAAGTGAAGAAGAATTCAGTATCTAATTGAAACTGCAGGGAATTATATGTAGATAAAGCGAAGTTGTGATGTGATACTAGTTTTGTCCCCATGAAAGGTGAAAGATGTGCAAAGCTAAGCTATAAAATATAAATAAATTTATAAAAATAAATAGGGAAACACAAACATGCCAGTGAAAACACCGGGAAAGAAGTTCTCTGTGTTTCCTTAAGTATTTTCTTAACCAGGTGGAAAGAACACACACTAACATTTTCAGAAGTACAAAAGTTCCCTTCACACTTCAGGGTGGGATTCATAAAAGTATTTATTCCCATTAATTTCAACGGGACTTAGGCACCTAGATACCTTTGTGAATCCTACCCTAAGAGCCTAAGTTCCATGGGAGCCTCTCACTTCTTAAAATGAGAATGAAACCCTTTTAAAAAATGTATCTGCAATTCAGTTTGATAAGTAGTGTTTGCTGATTAATGTAAAAATTTCAGTTTTTTTGTTTTTGTTTTCCAGAGCAGGTTTTGTCTGCCTGGCTTGGTTCTGAAAGGGGACTGCTATCCTGGTCCAGTTTGGGTCTAGCTGGATTCTCACAAGAACAACCATTCTTGTATTTTCCCACCATCTATCATGATGGAGATTACTTGATTGCCACAAGTTTGGGCCTATGAAATTAAAAGTAAAGTAGCCTCAAAGCCAAAACCTTACTCTAAACTTGATCTATGCCTGAATGCTATCTCTTTGGTCCATCTCCGGAGATTCAGTTTTTACTGTTCTATAAATGAGAAGTTGCTTGGTAATTCCAAAGGGTGGTTTCCAGAGGATACTGTTTCTGTAGCTACATAACTGTTCACATAAACTGAAGCTGTGTCTGACAAAGTACTGTCATTTGCAAGTGCATTGCTACCATACATGCTTTAAGATGTACAGTAAAGACTGTTCTGTACCTAGATTTAATAATTTCCTAGAGTCAACCAAACAAGAATCTTTACAGATTTTGAATTGGCATGGAAAGATGCAATTGCTCTTGACTTCCCAAACACTGGCATACTAGGTAAGTTAGTTTTGTTTGTTAGTTTTTTTCATTAGCTTTGCTGTCACATAGAATGTTAGACCATATTATAAATATATCTATGATGACCTGTTTGCTTTATGTATGTAGGGTATATACCCCTTGTTCTACCATATTTCCCTCCCAGTGATAAGAATTATGTATTAGCTTACACAACACACTGTTCATGATGTAGAATTTATCTGATAAAAAGCTGGCAATACATATGTATAGAGATTGCCAATTATATACACAAAATCTGTCAGTAATTGGCATTAGAGTACATGATGCTATAAATATACTGTACTCTATTTGTTAATCATGGCTTTCATTTATTAGTGGAGGCTGTGCAAGTCTGCAAGATATTAACAGGACATACATTTAACCTGCTAGCCTAATCAGTCAGTGGTAGGTGATGGCAATCATATCCAATTAGAACCTTCGAAAGCATAAGATTACAGGATTCTCAAGAACAAATACTGTTGTGGCATAGCTATATTCAAGATGAACTATGTGTGCACCATCAATTCATCTGGAAATTTAGTACTGGGGTAGAAAAGGCTCAGTGATATTGTGCAGAAAAATTGCTTTTTCCTTATTCAGAACATAGAAAGACTGACAAAGAATTTTAGCTGTGAAGTATCATTGATATCATAAATGTGATGTTTACTTCTGGTGTATAGTTCAGAATGTTTTATCAGTTTTTCTTTTGTTCTTCAATAAAACAAGGTGACTTGCAAAAAATTTGGATCATATTTTGAAAATATTTGATCATATCTTTTTTAAATGAATTCACTTCAGACATGGTTATGCCCCTTTTGTGTTCACCTGCTGTGAAAATTCAAGTGATTAAATTTACTGGCATAAATACTGATGGAGTGGGGGTGGGGTGAACATGTATTCATGGAAACAATACTTTCACAGGCCAATTTAAAATGTTGTTATGGCAGGAGTCACCAGAGGGCACATAGTTTTACAAGTTCTTAATGTGTGAGCATTGTTCAGTCTTTAAGAAATGCAGAATTATGGTTAGTTCTATGATGTAGGTCCTTTAGGGGCGCTATGGCAAACAGCAAAAGAGTTTGCTCTTTATCTTAAACTCTAATTAGAGTAAATTCTTGGGACAGAGTTGCTTTACTGGAACCAGACACTGGTGTTCATGATGAGATTCCTGCAAGCAGGTATTGTTTTTGTGCTATTAACACCACTAAAAATATACCCAGGATCCAACATGCAGGGCTCCAACATTTGCTAGCAACAGCTCAACAATCTATATGTCAGATGCACACTCATCCAACTAGGGAAGAGCGACTTGTTCGATGTACCACAACTCAAACATTACTGCCCATAGAGGCTATTCATGGTTCTTTCATGGGGTTAAAATGTATTTACAAACAAACATTGAGTTGAATAATGACTACATTTCAGAAAATCTTGGCCCTTTTTACAAATATTCCACAACCAGAAAAAATGACGGTGGGGGGTGGTGTCAGATGATACCCAAAAAGGCAATGGTTGCCTGATTTATGGCCACCTCATTCCTGACACACCAAGTCACTTGAAATTGCATTTTGCTTGACAAATGAACAACAAATTTGTCATTAAAGCTAAAGCTGTTTGGATAAAATCTGAACCATTACAGATTAGAGACATCTCCAAAGTAAATTCTTGTATGGAAGGTTTAGAAAATGAATTGGGGGTATGGGGAAAGAACACCCTTCTGTTTAAAATAATGAGTTTAGGGGTAAACACATCTCAATGAATAACTGAACTACTACAGAGAAGCAAGGTTACTTGGAAAACCAGATTCAGAAGAATTAGCCTTTGCACAACTGGCATCACTAAAGGTTTTGAAGGGGTAAATGTTACAAGTTTTCTTCAGAAATTTCTCCTGACATATGTAAATTTGCGGTCTCATCTCCTATCAGTAGATGTAGAAAAGGCTAAGTGTGTGTCAGGTCCCAAAAAGACATGATTTGCACAAATCCTGACCTATTATCTTACAGCTACAGAAATGCAATGAGAATATGATAAACACTTCCAGGAAAGCGGGAGAAAGGCACCATAATGACCTTACAATTTCTTTTTTTCTGCTAACCTTCTCCCCCCTACCCCAGCTGCCCAAAGTGCTACATTTAATGGAATAAAGCAGATTCTGAATGACATTGACGTTAGATATACAATCAGGTACCCCGCTATCAATTGTAGGTTACACCAGATTTTATGAAGCACTAGCAGAGGCTTGGCAGACACTTCAAAATCAAAGCTCAGATCGGACCAAAATAATAGTACTTTTCTTTTTTAGACCTAAAGGCTTGTCCAACAGTGAAGTACAAGTTTCACCTATAATGTTCAATTTCTAGAGTAACAATGTTCTCATTAAACCTCTCGTTCACCGGAGCTTAAGCAAACACTGTGACAAAATACTATATATGGATTTATCTGTTTCCTTGTTACATTGTGATGTTCAATATTCTTTGTTAAACAACCATCTATATATGGTGTTTATATATGTGTGTATTATTGCATATTAATTTACTTTAAACTCCACAGTGAGGAATGATAAAATGCTAGTGTTATCCTACTTCATTCTATTCCTCATCTAATTGTGCAGGGTATTATAGAAGGCCCTTAATTTTTCTGTATTATTCTATTTATTTTCCCAAACTACAGTATTTTAACCCTGACATTGTACAAATTAGCATGAGAGGGATGTGTTTGTGGTAAAGAGTCACTTCATTCTTTTGGAAGCAAAACCACAAGCCTACAGAGGAAACCCTTGATTGGTAGGTAATAATCTAATTCAGAATGGACCTCTGCAAATTAGGGAGTATTCATAAAGTGCAGTGTGGGAGAGGAGGACTCTAATAGAAAATATCCCCAATCAAACATGGACAGAGAGCTGAGCAACTCTTAATTAGATGTAGCAAACTATGAAGGTACTGTTTCAGCGACATAGCATCTGGTGCATAGCTCTGTAAAATTCTGTTTTATCCCATCACAAGATTGGCAGGTTCTTCAAAATTTACAGTCCTGTAAAAAGAATACCAGTTTGATTACTTAAGTGGAATCACCTTCCTACAGTGTGATCTTTATCTTTCATCTCAGTCAGAAGTCCCCCTTGAAACTCATGATTCTTATTGCATGGATCACTGATCTCCCACAGCTATAAACGAGTGTACGCTATAGAGACATCGAAGACCTGGAACACTTTTCTTCCTGTAACCGTGCCTCAGTGGGTCACAACTGAGAATACCAAATTCAGAACAAACTGCTGAGAAATAGGGTGGACACATCCCCAACCTGGTGGTTATTCTCCCATAAGATATACCAAACCAGCAACAAAAGTAAACTTTTGTTTCGCCACACTGGCTAACAAGAAGTCAGAACAGTAGTTTCCTTAGACATTGCAGTCTTTGTATCACAATCAAAAACACTAGACTTTAAGATGAGTGGTTCTTTACAGCCAATTTCAAGTTCTTGGATCAGGCTTGCAGCAGTGATGGAATAAACTGCTGGTTTAAATCAAGTCTCTGGTTGCTTCCAAATCGTTGGAAGGTCCTCGATCCCTTGGTTAGAATGCTTCCATTAGTGTAAGTCCATAGTCCAGATGTTTGAGCAGGAAAGAGGTGGCTGGAGCAGGAAAGAGGCAAAATTGAGATGTTTCCAGTGCCTTTTATAGCTTATGCCATGAAGAGGGAAACCCATTGTTTCAAACAAAGCCCTCAGCACAGCTAGTGGAAGATCACAGGGAACAAGATGGTGTTCGGAGTCACATGGGCAAGTCACATATCCATTCCTGATTTTGCTTAGTCACAGAAGAAGTCATTACCTATACCCCAAACAGCACATTCTTCATAGGAAAGTCCATTCAGTGTAGGTGGGGATCTTTCATTGTGAGTTAAATGTTCTTTGATGAGCCACTTAATTTGAATAGTCCCTGCAATACGTGCTGGCTAAATACCTTATGGGTGTTACCCCAGGAGGAAACATTTGAAATCCAGGTATAGAGCCAATACTCATAACTTCAAATACAAAAATGATAAATGCATATAAACAGCATAAACATATTCAGCAAATCATACCCTTCCTATAGACATGTTACTTCACACTTTTTTGCTATCACTGTTATATAATTGCACCAAATTTTGTACAATGATCTACATGGTCACATTTTAATCAGATAATGTCACACATTCTCAGTTAGATTTCAACTATGTGGTTTATTCCATTTGCCAGATAGTGTTCACATTTCACATCCGTCATTTTGTCTCCTCTCTTCACAAACCAGACGAGCAGGGCTGAAGGAAGGGCTATCTAGAATAACAACATAGCTCCTTTCAGCTCCAGTATTTTCTGAACAAGCTGTGGGGCTATTGGGAATATGCTGCATCAGCTGGCCTCAGAAAACTGCAGCTGCCTCTGCTGACAGGCAGAATCCTTAGCTATATAGACTAAAACACTCGCTCCCAGTATGTGTTCTGGGGCAGATACCATTGCATTCCCCCTCCCACATCTATCATTACACACTATTCCACTGCAGAGTTCAGGCCAGGGCTAGGAGACTTTAGCTCACATGATGATATCCCTCACAGCTGCCAACAGAGCAATCGTGTTTCCATTGCTTTTGCCCTAAAGTGCCCACAAATTTACTTGTGTATTATCCTATTCTTCACAAATTTCCCAGACCTTCCATGAGTCAGACATATCAGCATGTTTACCTTTCCCTTTTCTTGGTTTCAAAAACTCCAAAGTTCCCCTGACTCACTCCAGCTCATTTTTTCATCTGGTTACTCCTTCAAATTGCCTGCTTCCCCCAGGATGTATGGCAAGATATCTCGGAAACATGATGTCAAGTTGTGAGGGGCCATCCTAGCTAGCATGCTTTTGCTAGCCATTGGCATCAACAGGATAGGAGATGTCTGGCAACACAACTGATGTGTAAAATGGCATTGTAAAGATATAGGATTCCAGGTACTGAGTGTGTCAATGAGTCGCAGCACCTCTCACTCCACAGCACACACAGCGCAGCAACGCAGCAGAGACTGGCAAGAGTGGGGCACACAGCTGTCAACATGCAAACCCCACAGGGCATAAATTGAGGGGACTGGGAAGCCCTTATCAGGCTGAGCCCCAAGAATGAAGTAACAGTGGTGCTGACATAGGTTTGGGGGGAGTCCCCTGGGAGGAAGGGGAAACAGACCACCCTTTGGATGCGTGGCACTGAGCTGTGGCAGGGAGCGGCCGGCAGGCCAGGTGCGGGAGGAGTAGGGCTGGGAGGTAATTAGCCTTAGCAGGTTTATGGAAGAAAGAAAGTAAAGAAAATGGAGTACAGGCCAGCAGTTAGACCTTTGCAACCCAACCAAAACTGACAGGTCCCAACTACAAGGGGTGGGTTCAGGTCAGGTCAGGTCTGAAAACAACCTGACATGCTTGGGTTGGGTTCAGACTGACTGTGGTTTAGTTAGGTTCAGGTTGGGCTAGAAGATAAGGCCTGAGCAAACTCTAGCTTGATCCAGCACACTTCAAAGTCAATAGAAAGAAACCCACTGACTTCAGTGAGGGTTGGATTGTGCCCAATCACTTTGCCCATCATTAAACCTGAAGTAATATGGCCCCAGATAGCCTTGCTGTCACTTCCCAAGAATTCAGATCAGCATATCTAGAGAACAAAAATAAATTACCAGAATATGAAACACGAAGGAATGTTTTAAAAAATGCTAGATTTCTTTTTAATGTTGTTGTTGCATTTGAATGTTGATATTGATCTAAACCTATTTGTAAATTTTAACCACCGTATTGATGTACTTTTTATGAACAGTCTTTAATTTAACCAAGGGTAAAAGTAAATGAAGCCTCATTTTGCTAGGAAATGAGTCACTTTAATATATTCTTCAAGGACTGATTTCAATAATATTTTAAGATCAAAACCAACAAACGTACATATGTTTGAAGTTAAAATTATCACTACCATGCCCTGCATCCTCTGAGCAATGTGTGCATAAAATAATTATGCATGAGAGTTAGTTCTGTGTTCTGAAGAAATGTATGCTGCTGTGATGAGACTTCTATTGTTTTCTGTTGGTCACAATTCACTTTCACATTGATAATTATTACCAGAGTTGCCTGTTACTTTGGGGTATGCTCGCGCGCGCACACACACACACACACACACACACACACACACATGTATCTGAGAGGACCGGGTTAATCAGCACTCCCAAGCTGACCCTTTACATGTCCCCGGACTCAGTCAGCTGGGTCGAGCAGCACTTCCAAGCTGCCGCCCACATATGCAGTTCTGGCAGTAACCCACTTGATGAGCAAACCCCACAGGATTTTTGGGCGCTTCAGGGATCTTTAGCTTAGGTACAAGGAGCGTTGCTGCAGAGCAAAGGAGGAAGCCAAAAAAACCACCCATGAGAGGGGGAGAGAGAGAGAGAGAAGCAACCAGCTTAACCATGAAAGTTATTTATTGCCAGGTGATAACCATAAGGGAGCCAAACAAACAAAACAGATAATATTAAATCTAACTTAAATTTGATTATAAAAGTCATGTTTTGAAAACTATAACTGAGCACACAAGTCAGGGTCAGAAGGCTATACCTAGAGAGAGAGAGAGAGAACTGGTTCTCACCCTCCGTGAAACTTGAATCAATCATGGTAGCTGAGGGACCGGAGTGCTGGAGACAGGCCCCAGCACGATCAGTCAGGAGAAGATGAAGTCCCAAGGGAACTGATGCAGATTTTGGATCCAGGCATCGGAACACTTACTTGAGCATGGGTAGGGGTTTTTGTAGGGAAACAACAATAGTTCAAGGGAGAACACTAGGTCTGTTTATGGTTAAACTGTTGGCTTAAGGGAGTATACCAAAGTTGTTTTGTTCAGGCTAGACAATAGGAACTGATCATGCCTGGCTATGGAGGGTGTTCTTTGGAGGGCGCTCACAATGCAATTAGGCAGCTTCAGTATTGTGGATACCAATAAAAGATTCATTACTAGAATTGGTCTGATAACTATAGAGCTGGGGGTTGTGCAGGCGTGGGTTCATTAACATCTGGAGCAGTGATCCCCCATCTTTTAGTGCTTTCCTTCTTTTTTGGTCCCAGAGTTCCGTGCCGTTCTTGCCTTGGAATCTTTGTTCTCCATTCTTTATGCTAATGGAGATGCCTCCCTATCCTATCTTCGATGCAAATGAGGCTAGGGCAGTTTCCTTAATCCTGTCACCCTTGTCCCAGGAGTTTAGGTGTGTCTCCCACTACCTTTTCATTGCTTTTTGTAAGTCTTTTTTCTGATCGGTTTTAGTTCAGACAGGCTGGGTACTGCACCCTGGTTCCCCAAGAACACAGAGCTGACAGGTAACATCATTTCTTAGACTGATCCTTACAGCCATAGGTGACATTTTCCCTAGGTGATGCTCTCTTTTTTCTTAAGCTGACAGGGCATTTTATGTTTTGTTTTTTTCCTTAAAAGTAAACACAGTGTCAGTCAACACTGACATTCAGCAACAAAAGCAGCAGAAACCGCATCCACCTTCAAGAATAACATTGCATTATTATGAGCATTTTGGTGATTTCTAACAACCTTTGTTTTCACTGGAATTGTAGGGAAAAAATACTACACAAAATGTGCGTGAACTGCGAGTGGAAAAATTAAATTAATACATCTTTCATTATGCATATTTAAACCCTTTTTTCTGTTCACAAATGATCTGCAAACAACTTATGATTTTTATTTTTGATTTATTTCTCATTTATAGTGGTTAGATGTCCTGGGTTTTTTTTTTAAAGCAAATAGCATCTTAAGGATTGTTCATAGAATTATAGAAATGTAGGACTGGAAGGGACCTTGAGAGGTCATTTGATTTTTCCTTCCAAAGTGCAGTACTTTGCACTTGTCTTTATTGAATTTCATCTAATTGATTTCAAACCAGTTCTCCAATTTGTCAAGCTTATTTTGAATTCTAATCCTGTCCTCTAAAATGTTCACATCCTTTCCCAGCTTAGTGTAATTTACAAATTTTATAATCATACTTTCCACACCATTATCTAAATCATTAGAATGTTGGATAGTACTGGACACAAGACAGCCCCTGTGCGACCCCACTAGGTACACCCTCCCAGTATGACAGCAAACAATTGATAACTACTCTTTGAGTACGGACTTTCAACCAGCTGTGCACCCACCTAAAACTAATTTTATCTGGAACACATTTTGCTAGTTTGCTTATGAGAATGTCATGTGGGACAGTGTCAAAAGCTTTACTGAAAATCAAGATAAATCATGTCTACTGCTTTCCCCGATCCACTAGGCCAGTTACCCTACCAAAGAGGAAATTAGGTTGGTTTGGCATGATTTGTCCTTGACAAATCCATGTTGGCTATTACTTATCACTTATTAATTGGGGTGTAGACTCCGGGCTTGGGTTCCAGCCCAAGTGCTTGGACCCTCCCACCTTGCTGAACCTGAATATCTACGTTGCAATTAAGACAAGCCCCGCAAGCCTGAGTCAGCTGGCATGGGCCAGACAAGGGTTTTTAATTGTAGTATAGACATGCCCTTGTAGACATAGGGTAGGAGACTAGATGGACCCTGGTCTGAAATGGTATGCCACTTCCTGCCTTTCTTCTTTTGACCCATGCATGCAACAGGGCAATTTGATGTCTGGTATAACTCCACTGCTGTCAATGGAATTATGTCAGCCATGAATTTGACCCAGTATATACTGGACAGCACTGTGCTTGCAGAATCAAGAACCTCATGAGTGAAAGTGAGGAACCGGTTGAATGACCCTCAATGAAGCAAATCTAGAGTGTTGCTCTAAACTTTATGAATTCATTTAAACAAATCTTAGTTGCTGGCATATCTCAGTTTATTGGAATGGGAGAGGAAGATTTTATTACTGTTGACTCATTAAGGGAATGTACAATGAGTTTCTTTACAATAGTTGAATGTGTTTGGATAGCTAATATCTCAAAAAGTCTATTATCTGTATTGAGTACAACGCTATAGAATGTGATCAAATTAATTATATTCTTCATAGCTAAATAATGATTGCCTCATTTCGAAATAGAATTACCTATCATTGAGGTTTTCAGCTGGAGGGTTTTTTTTAGTACTGTATAGCAACTTGCTTTTGCCAATTTTAGTTTAAATCCCTTGCTTCTTTCTTCTCCTTGTAAATGTTTGAAATTTGAGACAACTGATTGTTTTAATATCAAAGTTTTATACCATGTATTAAGTGTCATAATACACAAAGGACAGTTTGACACTAAGCGAACAGGAAGACTAATCAGACAAGAGACTATCGACTTACAGCCTCTTACAGAATACTCAGGAACATAATGGGATTTGTGAGCAACATCCTCCTCCTCAAGGTTTAAAAGCAGAACAAATTAATATTCAGGAACAAAAATAATAACCCAGCTCCCCAATGGGTCATTCAAGGAGAGGTAAGTAGTAAAATGAAAATCCTTCAAGGTCTTCGCCAAGCTTGCAAAGCATTTGAGATACAGGTCATACGTATACTACAGAAACAGGAATACTGGTCCATCAGAGATGCACTGGACCTGCAAATGGATGGCCCAGATTTACAGTTGGAGCTGGTATAAACCAGGTGAGTAGTTTCTGAAAGTCACTTTGGAAGGCTGTTTTACAGCATGAGTAATTAGCTTGAGTCTAGCTTCTACTGGATAGTTATTCAAGTGACAACTTGGAACGCTAGCACCCTGTTAGTGAGTTGAAGCTATAAACATGCAATATACATGCCCTATCCGCTACAGAGGCAAACTCTCCAGATCAGAGTTGAGACACATTGGAGAAAAGTAGAAAATATATATGTGGCACTCTGTACCTCAAAACAGCACCCTGGAACCCCCACATTCACCGCTGTCATATAAATATGATATGTTTTGTTCAAAGTATGCCTTGTGAGGTATCATTTTAAAAGTTTTGATCTGTTGAACATTAATATCCTCTTGGATGGTATGTGCTATCATTGTATGTGAAGATATGAAGTTTTGTTATGTGTGTGTTATTGAAATATGTTGTGAGGTTGGGAACAACCACAACAAGCCTTTCAGGTACAACAGTGGAGTAGCCAGATGCGCGGATGGCCCATTAAAGGGAATCCACTTTCCCAACAGCCATTCCAGAAGACTTCTGGGAGAGCACATAGACAATGAAAAATGCTTGACCAATGGGGGCGGATCCCCATGTCACAAGCATACATCTTTCCACCAAGCTGGAAGAAACTATTAAAAAAAAGGGGAAGTAACATCATGACTTGGCTTCACTCCCACCACAACTCAACACTTGGAAACATGTCTGGATGACAAAGACTTTGAACTGGGGAGGGTGGCCACAGGCTGTAGAAGAGTTCCAGCCTGTGTACTGAAGCTCTGTGATCTATCAGGGTGAGACACTGCTGGGTTCAAATCCTGTTTAGTTTATAGAACTCAAATTGCAAATTTCAGAGTAACAGCCGTGTTAGTCTGTATTCGCAAAAAGAAAAGGAGTACTTGTGGCTAGTAATTGGTTAGTCTCTAAGGTGCCACAAGTACTCCTTTTCTTTTTGCAAATTGCAAATGTATTGTTACTTCTTAGGTAACCAACTTTGATCTCTACACTCACTACTTATAATCACTTAAAATCTTTCTTTCTGTAGTTAATCAATCTGTTTCATATTTTACCTAAAACAGTGTGTTTTGGTTGAAGTGTTTGGGAAATCTCATCTCAGGTTACAAAGGCTAGTGTGTATCCTCTCCACATCGAGGGATGGGTGGACTGAGTGATAAACTTACACTGGTCAGGCTTCTGACCAGAGCAAGATGGTATAATTCTGAGGGTGCAAAGCTGGGAAGCTGGGGGGAATTGGCTGGAGCCTCTCTATTGTTGGTTCATGAATAGCCAGGAGAAGCATTCATGTAACTCAGTTGGGTGTATCCCTGCCCGTGGATGTCTGTGTAAGTGCAATACCTGCCAGAGGTTTGCAGCTTGTCACAGCATCACAGTGTGAGAGGTTACCCCAGGTTGGTGGGACAGAGTGCTCAGTGGTCCCACAGTTCATGCTGCACACCATCACAATATATTGTAATTGATGCTTGTATGGTTGTAAAACATATGTATATATCCCAACTATATTAAAGTACAAATGGGGGGGGGGAAGCATTGATATGCCCAAACCCTTAGAAATATAGCAAAAACAGAGGGAAAATGGCCACATTATATCATAATCTGAGTATAAAAGGTTATATAGAGCAACTTGTACAATAGAGTATGCACTGTACCATTAAAAGAATCCTAGGGCCATTAGATAATCAGAATCCATATTGGATAAAGTTCATGGAAAGTGTTAAACTTCTGCCAAAAATTAGGTTTTCAGTCAAGTAAAGCATGTCCTCAAGAATTTATGACTTCTCTCTATTATTACATTACATGAAAATAAATTAGTTTTTTAAAGGAGACCTGTGATCTCTCAGCAATCTGTCACTCCATTCAGGTGCCAGCCAGATACTTATAATTACCAGTTACTTTAAGCTGTAGACCTACTCCCTGACTTTTTGACTACTGTAGCTACTCACAGCTTCTCTGATTGATAAGACATTTGATTTATACTAGACAGCACACCTGTTTTCTGTGTGCCATCTCAGCTGCTATACTGACTTACACATAGTATTGGTTTGATTAGCCACTTTCCCCAAAAATTACTGTCACTTAGCACTCATTCTTCCTCCAGATTTTTTGCTAAATCTCATGCTTACTCTATGCTACTCAACTACTTGAAGAAAAAAAGATAGCTTTTTTTATATGTGAATTGTGTTTTGAAGACTATTTCTATGTACTGTTAAAAACCTAAAGGGGAGATTGTGGAAAAATATTTGCAATTGCTCATCAATAAATTGTAAAACCTTCACTTCTAAGAGTGTAGCACTGCACTGTTCCCTCTGGTAGACTGTGGCATAGAAAATACACTCTATGACTAATATTATTCTTTCTTGGGAATATTACAACGTTTCTGTACTACAAGCCATTCTCGTAGCATCTGGTTCAATGTCACTTTTAAGAAGAAGGTAAAGGACTGTGTAAAAAGGACAGTTACTTCAAACTTCTTGAAATTAAAATCTGCTCTTTCTTACCTCTTAAAGGGAAAGAAGAACTATCAAAAGTAGGGAAATGTTTCTTTATTCCCCTCATATAATAGAAATATGTATTAGGAGCTTATTTTTCATTTGGTTCACAGTTGCTCTTATTAATATTTTTAACAAAGACTACAAATTATTATTGTTATTATTGATTCATGTAGTGTATATATTGTGGTAGCACATAGGAGCCCTCACCATGGACAAAAAGGTGGTCTCTGCTCCATAGAACTTATGATCTAAACACATGTAAATGAAATAAAAATAAATAAATACCTAGCCACAGGATTTAACACACTAACTTAACAGGAAAATTGGAGAATGTTTAAGTAAGTGATGTTAATGGAGCCCCAATGGTACTTATATCACATAGTAACATATCAAACACAATTTAACATTCAAAATATCTTCCTTTTGGCAGTTTGGAAATTATGTCCTAATTGTTAACATACAAGCTCATTCAATAGACAGTCTGTTTTAATGTAAAAAGAATGGCAATTTATCACAAACATGGTGATACAAAATAGGCATACTTTCATAGTTACCATTTGAAAAAAAAATTTTTTTCAGAGATATAGTTTTCCAAATATGCCCAAGACCTATACAAGGCCTTCTATATATATCCCAACTTCTGTTGCCTTCAGGTAGGGGAAAATAAAAAGTTTAGGCTTAGGTGCTAGAAGAGAAGAATACAGTACTTGAGAGGACACTCACGTTGAAAGGTTAAGGGAAAGCAATGGGTTTTGATCTTGAAATAGATGAAGCAGGCCACTGGATGCATGGGAAGAGAGATGCTGTTCTAAGCATAAAAGGTGGCTTGCTGACATGCATGAAACAAGGGCAGAAAAAGAAAGGACAAGGCCTGATTCTTCTCTGCCTTGCACCTGATGTGGTCATTTATAGCAGGATATAGATGTTTGTGGCTCTGATTTTCTTGCATTTAGATTTGCACAGGTATAAATGGCTACACACAAAAATGCAGTGTAGTCAGGTCAACAGCAAACACCATAGGAGAAAATTGGTCAGTGGATATCGTAAGGGGGAATGAAGAAGTAACTGAAATATAGACGGATGGAGTTGCATTAAGGTGGTGAGAGGAGAAAGCATATGAATTTAATGCAGAAACAAGATGGCAGTGTAGGAATACCAGGCTAGTGTTGCCATGGATGCTATCACATGATAGGATGATGATTTTAACTGCAATATTTTGGATAGATTTCAGAGTAACAGCCGTGTTAGTCTGTATTCGTAAAAAGAAAAAAGAAAAGGAGTACTTGTGGCACCTTAGAGACTAACCAGTTTATTTGAGCATGAGCTTTCGTGAGCTACAGCTCACTTCATCGGATGCATAGCATATTGTGGAAACTGCAGAAGACATTATATACACACAGAGACCATGAAACAAAACTTCCTCCCACCCCACTGTCCTGCTCGTAACAGCTTATCTAAAGTGATCATCAAGGAGGGATGGAGAGAATGGTGATGCCAAATAGGAGGGGGATAGGGTAGTAGGATAAGAGATGATCCAAGCCCAAGGTTTTAGATGTAGAAACAAGCACTAGGTGACGACCCAGTCAATCATAGTTACTGCACATCCTGGACATAATTAGTATTTATTGATGGTTGTCTAATAAACAGCATATAGAAGACTTGGTTTACAGTTCTTATATCATGTGGCTTAGGCTCTGGGTTCTGTCCCAGGCCCTTCCACAGACTTACTCCCATCTTTGGCCCCCAGAAAAAATCATGTAATTTACCCATCTGTAAAATGGGTGCAACATAATAGTATTAACCTACATCAAAGGAGTAACATTACCTGTGAAACTTCATTATTAATATTTTAAAATTCCATATGGTCCTTGAATGAAAGGTACTATCAAAATGCATAGCCTAATTATTGGAACTTTTAAGGTCTCCTGAAATATACTCTCTTCCTAGGATATCTATCTTTCTGACACATCATTAGGCATTGAACATAATTTGCAAAATCTAATAAGAATGCAGATTAATGCTTAGCATAGAGGTGGTGTTAGCTAGGCATTGCACTAGAAGTCTGGAGAGCTGGGTAATGTTCCCAGTCTTGCTGTGTGACGTTAGGCAAGTCATTTATCCTCCCTGTGCCCCCAGTTCCTCTCTCACCCTTTGTCCTATCTACTCAAATATGAGCCCATTAGGGCAGGGACTACCTCTTACTGTGTGTTTTTACAGTGCCTAGCACAATGAAGACCTGATCTTGGTTGGGGCACATTCACATTATTGTAATATAAATAATAATAATAATAGTTTGCAGATGTAAATATCAAAGGAGATTTCATAGATAACCCAACAACTAGATATTCCACTTTTATTTTGTTGGAGAAAAAACACTGAGCTGAGATAAGGTCAAAAGATGCAGCAACTCATTATGGCTCCAGTCTCCATGCACACCTGCTGGATAATTGGCATTGCCATCCTGCTGTCTTGTCAACCTGCTGACTGGTGCTGCCCTCCAGTCGTCCTGTCCACCTGTTTATAAGTTATCTCCAGTGTACACCATTTTGAGCATCATTTAAAAATAAGCCCTGTTAAAAATATTCTCATCCTTGGCTTTTTCATTTCTAAAATCTTTGGGCTTGATCCAGAGCCCCCTAAAGTGAACAGGAGTCTTTCCATTGAATTCAATGGGCTTTGGAGCAGCCCCCCTAATGATCTTTCTTCTATGGCTAATTAATCCTCTTCATTAGTTACTCCCCAGATTCCATTCCTCTTCCTCATCACTTCATGCCAGTGCACATTATTCTTGTCTTTTAAACGTTAATTGTTGCTGTGCATGCCCTTCCTGTAGTGCTTTAAGATTAAATCCCCCCCAGATATCCACCTAATGCTTCCAAGGACAGGGAATCAGACTGGGGCAGGTGCAGTACAGGCCAATTAAAAAACAAATCTGTGCTAACTGAGGGGTGAGCTTCAGTAAAAATCACAAGTGACAATACCAGATGTTTGGGGAAAATTGTTATTGACCAAATATTTCCATTGCTGGCACAGCTTTGACACCTTTGGATGTTGTAGCTTTTGTAAAAGGTAAGTTCCTTGTATTTTCACCATTGGATGTTTGCAAAATGACTCTCTCATACATCTTACCTACCTACTTCAGCTCCTTTCTTCAGATTCATGGGATAACATTAGTCAGACCTGCTATTAATCAGTCATTTATTCATTTCCCCCTGGAGCATAAAGATGTTCTATTCCTTTAGATATTTCAGTTTGTTTGCGGATGGTTAGAGTTCCAGGTTTATTATGATTAATTGTAACAGAACAGCACCTAGAAGCTCCACCAAGAACAGTGTTGCATTGTGCTAAGCAACACATACTAAGAAATGGTTTCCTTGCCTAAAAGAACTTACAATCAAAATAGACAAGACAAACAAAACGTATGTTACAAGGCATTCAGAAGTGTGATTATAGCTCAGGGAGGTAAACCCACACTATCTTTACTCTAGCTAGCATGCTAAAAATATTGTTGAAGATGCAGTGCAGTCTAGTAATATGAGTACGTACCCAGAGTACTTGGGTGGGCTTGTCCGACCTGTGCTGAAGTCCATGCTGCGATGTCTTCACTACTATTTTTAGAGTGCTAGCTAGATAAGCAAGCAGAGGTATGCTTATCCAAGCTGCAGATCACACCTTTGATGGAATTGTAAACATACCCAAATAATGGGAAAGGAAAGAGAGGCACGGGGAGGTGAAAAGGTATGTCAAGATCACACAGCAGGTAAGTGGCAGAGTCTGGAATAGATTCTGGTTTCCGGATTCTAGACAGGTGTCCTACCCAGTAGGCCACACTCCTGTATTGTTTTTTTTCTTTTTACTGAACATTTCATAACTAATTCTCTTAGATACAGATATTTAAGAGCCTGATCTGAAGCCCAGTGAAATCAGTGGGAGTCTTTTCATTGACTTCAATTGGCTTTGGATCAGTCCCTAAAGGTCAGGGACAAAATTGAGGTATGTTCAGTGGTTACTGGGACTAAGCTAGACTCTTTTGGGTGGGGAGGAAGAGAGAGATTTTTCAGAGACACTAAAAAGGCTGTATGTATCCAAACTTCAGGAGTTTGAACTGAACTAAGCTGTTTGAGGCCTCTCATCATTAATCACATTCTGCTTTTCAGCAAGTTCAGGAATGCTGGACTTCTAAATGAGCTGTTAAATTAATGACTGTTGAATGATTTTCTTTTCAACAGTCACTGAAACATGTTAATAAAAAACAACCTTCATTTTTGCTGTGACTCCCAAATTATTTTTATAAGTCTTTACAATATTTTTCTTCTGTGCTAGAATCTGAGATCAGGGCTGTCCAGAGAAGGTTGGGCTCTGACAGGGGCTTGATCAAACTTCAATAATTCTGAAAAATCCCAACACCCCTAGACAGCAATACAGGCTTTGGCAAGCCAGGTTTCACTTCACTTCATTCACTCACCTCATCCCCACAGTGTATTAGCCATATAATTTGGGATTAACAGCAAATTGTTGGGTTTTTTTGTAGGGATTGTCAGCCAACAGATATACCGTGCATTGATGGAGGATGACCATATATTGGGACATAGCCACTCAAGCCAGGATAGAGAGAAGTTAATTGAAGGTGATCAAAAAGTACTAACAATTGGCTTTAGGAGGTCAGAGAAAACAACTTGAAAAAAACCCTAGAACAGCTGTTCTCCACAGTATTGATCCCGGTACAATGCAGAAACAGAAGTCCCCAGCAGATTTCCCTTCTCTTGTTGTTAAAAGTCAGCTGTAATTTGCTGTTGACAAACAGAAGGAACAATGCATGTTTGATTTTTGGATCACGCTCCATCTTTTGATGCTTAATTCTTACTGGTTGCCTAAGTTTTACTGCATCCTGGGCTTCTACGTATTGTTTTCCAATAAGTATGCAAATCATCGGGCCAGCTGAGAATTTTTATTCAATAATATATTAAAAATTAAACAGATAAGTTTTCATACAGTACAACTAAAAAGGAAAAAAAGAAAACTCAGTAATACAGGACCACTGCACTGACAAGCTAGTGAAACAATAGAATAACGTGGTAAACTTAACCATTAATGCCTTGCCCCAAAATGCCTGTTTTTGACTCTTCGTATCACCTGGATTCAGCTTGGGAGATGCAACAAAAAGGCAGAAGTAAAATTGGTTGTGAATTCAGGGGCAGAACTTCAGATGGTGTATTTGGCATAGCTCCATAGAAATCAGTCCAATGAGAGAGCATATCAAGGAAGCGATGCTGTTTTACATTAACTGAAGATCTGGCCTAGTATTCTTTATGAATTTAGTCCCTTGTTTGTTTAGTGAATTGTCCATGAGCTGATCCTGATTTTCTTCAAATGTATTTGTAATTCACAAGAGTTCACCATATGGTTTCAATGAATAATTTTCAGTCTTGTTCACAGCTTGTTTGTTTTTTTCTATTCATTGTGCTTTGTGTCTTTGGTCACTAAGTTAGTCACATGGCATTTCTACTGCCTGATTGGCTGACTGAAACATTTTAAATAGGAGAAACAATGAATAGTGAATGCCCTTCTGATATTTTCAGACAAACGAATGCCCACAGGACTGCTGCCAAGGACAGCCTTTGGCCTTGTGGAAGGGAGTAACATGATGGGTCTGTGACCTACTCAGAAGGGGAGGCAATGCTTCAATTAAGATTGAGCCTGGCAAAACCCCAGCTACCGCTCAAAAAGTGTCTGCAAGCAGAGGAAGACTACTGAAAACACTTCAGACCTACAACTTCTTGTACAGTGTTTGTTTCCAGGTCCAGTTGAAGATCCTGATCTTAATCTTAAAGAGGGAGCAGGAAATGCAGCATCAAGATTGTACTTCTCACATGAGGAACTGACTCAAACTCGAATAAGAATCATAGCCTTAACTCTGCCCCAGTTGAGACACACATGCAGTATCTCATGGTTACAGGCATGAATATAATTCCACAAAATGGTCCTCAGCAAGTGCCCATAGAGTAATTGTAATGCTACATCTGAAATGCGCCTGTGATAATTTTACTTCACAATGCAGTCACTTGCAAATTAGATTCCCATACACACATTCAAAATATCAAACTTGAAATACAGTCATTGTGGGCACAGGGGAAACTATTCTCAAGGACAATATGCTACTGTTGCTTTTTCATGAATTAGAAGGTTAAAGACATTATGAATTTTGAGATTCCCAATTCGGAAAGGCACTAACAGATGAGCGTAACTTTCAGCAACTCAGTGGGACTACCCACAAGCTTAAATTAGGCACTTGCTTAAGTGTTTTATTAAAATCAAATCAAAAGCACAATTTTTAAAGTAATCATAACAGTAAAGCCATCTCCCATTCTGATTTGCAAGCATTGTATGCTGATGGCATAGGTGTAAATGATGACATAAGTGACAAGGCAGTTGGGCATCAGGCTGATAGCATTTTCTCTCAGCAACCGCTAGCCAAACTCTGTGTCCAGGTTTCCAACAGGGCTCAGGGTTGATGTTGTTGCCCTTAATTCTGTATCCAGCCTTAATTACAGACTTAAATGTTTCCGTTTAAGATTAAGAATTGAGTTTTTTAATTTAGTAGTAATGAGTTTGGAAAATAGCCAGTGCGTTCTCTCCTAAAACAGATTAGACTCAAAGACACTTTCAGATTGTAAAAGCCATAAAATTGCTATAAATCTTAAAAATGGTAAGTATTCAGTTCCCAAAGGGAGAATGTAACATGCTATTTTTTTTCCTATGGCTCAACAGTTAATTTGGGATCTATAAATATATTAAATTTTCAAAGAACAGATTTTTTCAAATGAACTGTTTCATTTCTTAGAGCCTCATAGAAAGCAAATAAGTCACAAGTGACATGATAGCACTTGAAAGGTTTTTAAATACACTAAAGATAAGTAATCACAATCTGTATTTTCTTCCTTAAAACATTCAGGGATTTCTCAGAAGTGAGAGATGCATAATGGGCCCAATCCAATGCCCTTAGAAGTCAATGGAAAGACTCTGATTCACTACAAAGGGTGTTGTATCAAGGCGGGTATGGGGAGCTTTCATGAAAAGACGCAAATGCAGCTCCACCACTTTGTCTCAACACCCTCTGCTACTTGGTCATTATATAACCAGTCATTATCCCTTTGCACAGACTCTGTGACCCTACATAGGGAATAAAGCGCCATATGCACAGGCCAGCAAAAACTGCCATTCCTATGTTTGGAGAAGTGCAGAGGCTGATCAACCCAGAGGTGCAATGCACCCTGAAGGGTCAAGAATCAAACCGGGACATTGCCTTCCCCTCCGCCCCCAATTCCTGAGAATGGCACCCCAGACATGCCCTTCCCTTTAGGGGGACAATAGGAACTAGCTACATCCTCAACAGATACCTGGCAGTGCATTTACCAGAATATAATCTCAGTGTTTCTTGACAATGCTTCTTTCTGGGCCCCACATTGAAGACTTCACATCTGGGTCATGGAGGTAAGAGTGGAGGGGAAGGAAGTCACTTATGGGATGACCCAAAGTTGCTGGGAGTCTGGTTTTAGGTGATGTATGGTAAGCAATGAACATCAGGAATGTGTTGGCATGAGGGTGAAATAGGGGCTGGATGGTAATGTGTGTGCGGGTATCATTTGTTGTGGGCTAAGGGGGTAATGGGGCTGAGATGTAAGCAGCAGGGATCAAGACAGCAGAAAAGTATTCAGAGTGGCAGAGCCAACAATGTAGCCGTGGCCAGGAAGGTGTTGGGGGTGGAGGAAATCTAGATTTAGGTTCCATAAATTCAGGTACTACTGAGACCATGCCTGGCTCTGCCCCAGAAGAAATTATATCCGTAATAAACTACTGAACAGTTATCTCTCTTTGCAGGGCTATTTTATTTGCTCTTTTAGTATTTGGTTTGATTTCTATTTGTACGTGTTTATATGTTATGATAATATCTGAACAGTTTGTGTAGCAATAGTGTCCAACACTTCTGTCCTTTGGCTTTCATGATAGTGGGTCAGTAACTTAGGCCAACATTTTCAATAGCGTCCCCTAGTTTTAGTTGGCTCCATTTGTGAGTAATCACTTCAGATGCCTTAGGCCTGATGTTTAGATATGCTGAGGAGACATAACGATAGTTAAAGTCTTGTGGAGCACCACTGAAAATCAGGCTGTCAAAAGCCGAGCACGCAAACAATGAGGCACATAAAATTAGCTGTCGTTTCTGAAAACTGAGGCCATAATCGCTCTCTGCTCTAGTTTTCTTGCAATGAGGGACAATATTTATTTACTTACCTCACAGTGTCATTGGTGGCTCAGGCTGAGAATTTTAAAGGATCTAAGGGAGTTGGTTGCCCAGCTCCCATTGAATTTCAATGGGATTTTAGTACCATGCTCCTTTGAGCTCCTTTGCAAACACCAGACCCAATGTGTTTAAAGCACTTTGAAATGCTCAGATGACAGATGCTGTATAATTGCAAGGATTTATCAGCAGTAAGGTATTATCATGAGTACTTTGATAGGGGAAGGGAAATCCTTTACAAATACAAACATTGTTAGTTCATTCTCTATTGTGAATTTGTGCATTTGGGGATGGAGGTAGCTTTTGTTTTGCCCTTGCCCTGTTTTTCCCTTTCCACTTTCCCCAGCAGCCCAACAAGTCTGTTTCCCATGTCATACTCCAAAAAATTCCACCATCCTTTGACTGGCTAGTAAAAGGTTGCCCTTGTATAGACTGGCTGGTACTCCCAACACTCAGGCAATATGCCATATTCAAAATAAGCTCAGTCTCCGAAGACGTAATATGAAAGCCGTATTCTTTCCCCAAATCTGGTCTCATAGTTCTCAATGTTATAAAACAGCTGCCAAGCCTCTGGGCTACCTCCACAGAGCATTTTTCTGGATAAATATGCCATGTGATTCATAGTTTTTCATACCACATTGGCTTGACAGAACATTGCTGGGATAATTCATCATTTCTTTCCTTACTTATGTATTCTTATTAGCACATCCTGACTGTATGGATCATTATTAATAAATTAGAGATTAACTGTAAAAGATTCCTTAATGGTATTTGTAAAAAAATTTTTTTCTTCCTCAGCATTTCAACTCACCTGTTGGTAACAGTGGTACCAAAAATATGTATTGAGTTGTAATTCGGCAACAAGGTTTAAAAATCATCTTTATTATTACTACTACTACTACTATTATTTTCCTGTCTCTCATGGGGACATAAGACAGCTGGTTTAGAAGATAATGGCAGTAATAATTATTTGCATCATAACTGTAGCAAAGTGGATAGTTGAGAGCATCTGTTATGATCTTTCACTTTCTCTAACCTGTCCCCAGAGAGGCTATGATGGCTGAAATATTCTTTTCCATTTCTGTCTGCAATAATATTCGTTATGAAATGCAGATTACCTGTCACTTAAGGAAATTGGCTCCAGTGATGCCTGTTCTTTTTGTTTTGCATGCAAAAAATGAAAAGAGCAGAATCAGTTAAAAAAATTAGATACTGGTATAGGGGAGGCAGTTTGCAAGAAAGGGGAACATGTACCGGTAATAATACCCCTTATATTCTGCAAGCTGCATATAGCCACTGTGGAGTCTAAGATACTACATCACAAGAAGAAGAGAACTCATGGTGACTTGAAGGTGTAAGTCAAGTTGACTTAGCTTTGATCCAGAGGTCAAACAGCCCCGTCCTGCACTGCTCAGTTAAACCCAGATTCTGCAGCTTTTTGCTGATATATCCAGCCATGACAGGTTTATCCTAATGGAAGGGGCAAAGCTCTGGGGGCACTGAACCAGTATAGCTGTTCCTATGGTTACCTTCCCACACACAGGTGTGGCTGAGAAAAAAGGGGTGTGGCCAGGACATCCATTTACCCCACTGACACCTGAATGTTCTACTGATCACTTGGGGCAGCTGGTGAACTATGCAAGTTAGAGCAGCCTTCAGGCAACACTGACTGATGCTAAGGGGCCGTAGAGGCACGCAGCTGGCCTAGGATCAAAGAAGAGCGAAGATGGCTCAAAGATACCTTTGCATTCAAGCCCCTCCTTCAGCCCTCCAAGTTGTGCTGTGAGCTCCCTCTAATGGGTATGAAAAGGTCTAAGAGGTCAAATGGAATAGGAAAGGGAGAGAGGGATTCCATTTTAAAACACGTTCAATTTTTGTACAGCACTTAATGGCCACGGTATTTCCTTCTAAATCTGACCAAGGAATATTTTGTAATTATCCCATTGGGAGCTAGGTTGGCTGTTTTTGCTGCTGTTCTTTTTAATGCACTTTCTTTCACCCAGTAACGCCTTCTTAATATTTAAAGTTGGAAACTAGCATTTTATTGTAGGCACTTCTGGAGCCTGATCCAAACCCTATTGAAGTCAATGGGAGTCTTTTGATGGATTTCAGTGGTTTTTGGATCAGCCCCATGTCATTTACAGTCCCTGATTTTCACTTCTCTTGGAGTCTGTGTGTGTGCGTGTGCATGCGCGCAACTTCAGAAATGAAAATTGGAACTGAACTGCTAAGGCTGAGTGGGGACCTCATACTCTCTTTTGCTTCTGGGTGCGGTTAGCAGATGGAGAAGGCAATATGAAGGTGCAGCGATGGGGGGCTGAGTACTAACCCAAAGAAAGAGAGGGAAGGAGAGTGGCGGGGGCTGGGGAGAGCACTGACAGGCTGATCAACCAGCAACTTCTACTCTGAAATTCTTTGTGTTTCTGGAACCATCCTATAGAATGTAATGGAAAATTATAATCCCACTGCAGAATTGTATAGGATAATTTTATCTATCTATATTGATATCTATAGCTATATCTATTGATATCTACATAGAAAGACTCTCATCCTCTGTGAAAACCTACAGAATCTAATAGTTGTTTATATACAATCTTATCACACTTTTATAGAACACTGCTGTGTTCATCTCTGTTAAAGTCTATGGGACTTTTCCATAAGCATGTGTGTGCTGACGTGTGTGTACTGTTTCCAAGTGGTATTTTTAAAGAAAAAATATCTTGTAGTGGCTGACATGAATTATTTCACTTTGTAAAAACATTCACTCTGGCATGCACAAAAGCTACATTTCAAAAAGCCTTTATCATCGACAAATTATTCCATTGTTACCCAGGCTTTACAATTGTTAGTTATTACAATGCTGTCAGTGTGCGTATCCAATGCTAACATTCTGTCAGGCTTTTCATTATAAATTCCTATTTAGAGGTGTTTACTATCTTAGTTATCTCTCTCAATAGTCCCTCATTTTAGATATAAATTTATCTCCATCCCCTCAGACCTGGCATTCTTTCACTTTTATTATTGTAAAATATTTACATCAGAAACACAGAATTATAAAACAGATTAGAAAACAATGCCCTTTATGTGAAATAAATTAATCCCCTTCCCTCATCATTTTTAGATGGCTGCATTTACAACTGGTCTTGTGTGTTTCTCTTTAGGTCTTTGTGCCATGTTTGGTCTCCTACTTGGCCCCTGGCAACTTGAGAAATATGATCTTGGTTATTTCAAACCAAACATTGCAGAAACTTGGCACAAGTCCATACACAGATGCAAATATATGTAAATTAAAGTGAAAATTGTTAAAGGGGGTTTTAGTTCTATAGCTGCAAATCAAAACCTTTCCCCACTACACTTCCATATGAAAAATACTAGACCTTTGGAAGTTTTTGGGACAATCTCTTTCATTTTACAGATATACACATGCTTGGGCACTAAGGCAGAGGTGGGCAAACCATGGCCCACAGGCCACATCCAGCCCGCGGGACCCTCCTGCCCGGCCCCTGAGGTCCTGACCCGGGAGGCTCGCCCCCAACCCTTCACCTGTTGTCCCCCCTCCCCCGCAGCCTAAGCTCACTGGGCTGCCGGCGCAAGGCTCTGGGCAGCAGGGGGGCGAGCTCTTTCTGGGCAGCGCAGCTGCAGAGCCATGTCCTTACCCAGTACTCTGTGCTGGGCAGTGGTGTGGCTGGCTCCAGCTGGGTGACACGGCTGCCTCTCCCGGTGCTCTGGGCGGCGCGGCTGTAGTGGCGCCAGCCACCGGTGCTCCAGGCAGCGCGGTAAGGGGCAGGGAGCAGAGGTGGTTGGATAGAGGGCAGGGGAGTTCAGGGTGGTCAGAGGCATAGGCACCAACTTCTCCTGGAGCCGGTGGGTGCTCAACCCCTCCCGGTGCTGGCCCTGCCCCTGCCCCAACTCCACCCCCTGCCCCCATTCCAACCCCTTACCCAAAGTCCCCGCCCCAACTCCACCCCCTCTGTGCCCCTATTGGACTCCTTCCCCAAATCCCTGCCCCGACCCTGCCTCCTCCCGTGAGCGTGTTCCCGCTCCTCCCCCCTCCCTCCCACAGCTTGTTACACCGTGAAACAGCTGTTTTGCGACAGCAAGCACTGGGAGGAGAAGCAGGAACACAGCTCACTCAGGGGAGGAGGCAGAGGTGAGCTGGGGTGGGGGGATGGGGTGAGGAGCTTGGCTGCTGGTGGGTGCAGAACACCCACCAATTTTTCCCCATGGGTACTCCAGCCCCAGAGCACCCACGGAGTTGGCATCTATGGGAGCAGGGGTCCCGGGGGGGGGGGCAGTCAAGAAGGAAAGGGGGGATTGGATGGGGCAGTGGGGGGCAGTCAGGGGCAGGGGTCCCGGGGCGGGGGGGGGTCAGTCAGGAATGAGAGGAGGGGTTGGATGGGGCGGCAGGGGGCAGTCAGAGGTGGGGGGTGTGGGTGCAGTCAGGGGATAGGGAGGGGTGGATGGGTCATGGGTCCCGGGGGGCTGTCACGGGACAGGGAACAGGAGGGGTTGGATGAGGCAGAAGTCCTGGGGGCATTGCCGGGGGCGAGAAGCCGGGGGGGGTCAGATAGGGGCAGAGACCGGGCCAAGCCTGGCTGTTTAGGGAGGCACAGCCTCCCCTAACTGGCCCTCCATACAATTTTGGAAACCCGATGTGGCCCTCAGGCCAAAAAGTTTGCCTGCCCCTGCACTAAGGGGAAAGTACATTAAATCAAGGGAATATTAAACATGAAGGAACAGATTAGAGCAGCAAAAAAACTTGTAGTTTCTTAATGTATACTGTTCATATGCAGTGGATACCATAATGGCATCCCAGGTATGTGACAATAGTTTGATACTAATATGCCCTACGAGTTACATTCCTTTTGCTTACCTAAGCTTCAACATTAATGTTACTTAAATATAATTTAGGTGATTCCTTTTAATATTCCTTATACTCAGATTCTGGGTTGAATCTAAGTAAGCAGGGCCTGATATCCCAGATTAATGTGCAAAATTGTACATGCAAACAAGGTACAAACGTGTGTATTACTACTTTCCTAGCTAACTACATGTACATGCAAACACCTGATTTTCACCAAAAAACTGTAGTATGGGGTGAAACCTTGTTGAAGCTGGTGGATGTGACAGCCACCCCTCATTCAGGATAAATGAAGAAACAGTTAAGCCCCTTTTAGAATGAACTTGCTGAACAAAATAGGAGCCATTGCCAAAACACAGGCCACAAGCAAATCTAGTCAAAAACCGAGTGCAGGGGTTTCACTGGGGGCTGAATGAGCTTTGTTTTGATGAAGCTACATGTGTGGATGTGAGCGGAAGCAGACAGGAACACAGCCAAAGCAGGTTTCAGAGTGAAAGCTGTGTTAAACTCTATCAGCAAAAACTATGAGGAGTACTTGTGGCACCTTAGAGACTAACTAATTTATTTGGGCATAAGCTTTTGTGACCTAAAACCCACTTCATCAGATGCATATAGTGGAAAATACAATAGGAAGATATATATACATAGTACATGGAAAGATGGGGGTTGCCTGACCAATTCTAACAAGACAATTAAATTAAAGTAGGCTATTATCAGCAGGAGAAAAAATCACTTTTGTAGTGGTAATCAGGGTGGCTCATTTCAAACAGTTGACAAGAAGGTGTGAGTAAAAGTAGGGGGAAAATTAGCATGGGGAAATTAGTTTTTAGTTTGTGTAATGACTCATCCACTCCCAGTCTTTATTCAGGCCTAATTTGATGGTGTCCAGTTTGCAAATTAATTCCAGTTCTGCAGTTTCTCATTAGAGTCTGTTTTTGAAGTTTTTTGTTGAAGAATTGCCACTTATAAGTCTGTTATTAAGTGTCCAGGGAGACTGAAGTGTTCTCCGACTGGTTTTTGAATATTATAATTCTTGACATCTGATTTGTGTCTATTTATTCTTTTGCGTAGAGACTGTCCGGTTTGGCCAATGTACGTGCCAGAGGGGCATTGCTGGAACATGATGGCATATATCACATTTGTTACAAACAAAGCAGACAGAGAAGGCAACGGAAAGCCAAGGACAGTCAGAAAAGCATTTGTAGCATGACCCTGAGAAAAAGCTAATGCACACAGATGCACTTGCAGGTAAAATTAATGGGAGACTCTTGCATAAATTTTAGGGATTATTAATGTCCTTGAATCCACGATGCATTTGTGAAGTACAAGTTAAAGTGGGCTGCAGGATGGGCCTGAATGGAGGAAAAGAGAATGCTGCCCAGATGAATTAGAGACAAACTCAGAACTTGGACAATTCTTCAAACATTTATTCAGTTAAGAAACTTTGATCTGTGCCATTTCCACTGACATAACAGACATCTTAAGTCTCAGGAACCTGGACAGCATTTCAGAGTAGCCTGATCACGTCTATTCTCACTCTGAATGTTCTATTTTTCTGCAGCCAACACAACAATCCTCCCATTGAGATGATCCAAGAGGAAAAACGAGACAACACAAAGGGATCACAAATAGGATGAGAAACATTACCTGGCTCTTTGTCAGACAACAGATCCTTGTAAGATGTTAGATATGTGGCCAAAAATAAAATCCAAACAATGAAATGGTTTCAAGAAAAAGGCGGTCTCGGAGAAGAATATGGAGCAATATGACAGCACTGCTGTGAATGTTAGATTCCAAACTCTTTGAGTCCTGGGGTTAGTTTCTAGGTTCTGAGAATGCACAGCAAAGAGGTACTTGTGTTAGGGATTAAATTTAGCAGCTGTCTGCTAAAAGGAAGAGGCTTCTTTCCTTCAGGCCTACCTGGACACCTCCATGAGTTAAACAGTTTTGCTAGTGACAGGTTTCAGAGTAGCAGTCGTGTTAGTCTGTATCCGCAAAAAGAAAAGGAGTACTTGTGGCACCTTAGAAACTAACAAATTTAACAGCTGTAGCTCACAAAAGCTTATGCGCAAATAAATTTGTTAGTCTCTAAGCCCTGGTCTACACTAGGACTTTAGGTCGAATTTAGCAGCATTAAATCAATGTAAACTTGCACCCGTCCACACGATGAAGCCCTTTTTTTCGACTTAAAGGGCTCTTAAAATCGATTTTCTTACTCCACCCCGACAAGTGAATTAGCTCTTAAATCGGCCTTGCCCGGTCGAATTTGGGGTTCTGTGGGCACAATTCGATGGTATTGGCCTCCAGGAGCTATCCCAGAGTGCTCCATTATGACCACTCTGGACAGCACTCTCAACTCAGATGCCCTGGCCAGGTAGACAGGAAAAGAACCGCGAACTTTTGAATCTCATTTCCTGTTTGGCCAGTGTGGCAAGCTGCAGACCATGCAGAGCTCATCAGCAGAGGTGACCATGCAGAGCTTATCAGCAGAGGTGACCATGATGGAGTCCCAGAATCGCAAAAGAGCTCCAGCATGGACTGAACGGGAGGTACGGGATCTGATCGCTGTATGGGGAGAGGAATCCATGCTATCAGAACTCCGTTCCAGTTTTTGAAATGCCAAAACCTTTGTCAAAATCCCCCAGGGCATGAAGGACAGAGACCATAACAGGGACCCAAAGCAGTGCCACGTGAAACTTAAGGAGCTGAGGCAAGCCTACCAGAAAACCAGAGAGGCGAATGGCCGTTCCGGGTCAGAGTCCCAAACATGCCGCTTCTATGATGAGCTGCATGCCATTTTAGGGGGTTCAGCCACCACTACCCCAGCCATGTTGTTTGACTCCTTCAATGGAGATGGAGGCAACACGGAAGCAGGTTTTGGGGACGAAGAAGATGATGATGATGAGGAGGTTGTAGATAGCTCACAGCGAGCAAGCAGAGAAACCGGTTTTCCCGACAGCCAGGAACTGTTTCTCACCCTGGACCTGGAGCCAGTACCCCCCGAACCCACCCAAGGCTGCCTCTTGGACCCGACAGGCGGAGAAGTGACCTCCGGTGAGTGTACCTTTTAAAATACTATACATGGTTTAAAAGCAAGCATGTGAAAGGATTAATTTGCCCTGGCATTCGTGGCTCTCCTGGATGTACTCCCAAAGCCTTTGCAAAAGGTTTCTGGGGAGGGCAGCCTTATTGTGTCCTCCATGGTAGGGCACTTTACCACTCCAGGCCAGTAGCACGTACTCGGGAATCATTGTACAACAAGCATTGCAGTGTACAACAAGCATTGCAGTGTATGTTTGCTGTGTGAGGGAAATTTAAAGTAAATAATGGAATTAGGGCTTAATTTAGTATTTCTATTGAGTGTGTGCAGTAAATCTGTACAGAGCTCTGAATACACATAGAAAGTAGGTTAAGATTTTACACAGAACGAGAGTCAAAGGTTCAGGCCAAGGATGTAGATGCACATTCCAGTGTGGGAGGACTTAACATTATTGAAAGAAAGAAAGACAGAAAGAGAGGATTTAACAAAATCAGGAATTTTAAAACAACAGCCATTGAATCCTGCTATGTAACTAGGTTAGGCAATTGCTTTCAAAAGCCAAAAAACCCTGTTCTAAATGTGTTTTAAATTCTAAAATACCATGGGCCACAGCCTCAGCTCATGAAAACTGCCAGAGCTCCATTGAAGTTAGTGGAACTAGGCCAAATTACTTCAACAGAGAATCTGACCCCTACGTATATGAACAGTACTTTCCATTTGAATAGTCCTGTATTTCAAGAAGACACAAAAAGTGCTTTATAGTTGCCTGTACCATGGTCACTTTTCCCTCAATTCCCAGCTCTAGGGCAGCCAAGGGGGACATTTTCAAAAGTGCCTAAGTGATTTAACCGCGTAACCCTGAAGGCATTTCAGTGAGATTTAGGCTTCTATGCAAGTTTTGAAAATGGGACATGCGCACCTAAATCACTTAGATGCTTTTGAAAGTTTTACCCAAGGCTTTGTTTTACACTTCCTTCAAAAGATGGCAGCTCCATTTGCACAGTCATCCCTGACTAGGGAGAAAGAAAGTCCAGCCTGCCCAAAGAGGGAAAGAGTCAAACAGAATAGAAAATGATGGTTTGCTAATGGCTCTTGCATTGGTGGTCTCTGCACAGCAGTGGCATTAGTGAGGACGGAGGGATTCAAAGGCCCACATGTGAGAATATCTGAAGCTGATCTATAGCTAACAGGTGGCAGTCAGTTCTTACAAAAGGACTCTATAATTCATTCCCTTCTATAGTCTACTAGAACCCAAATTTATCAGTCTTCAAAATAAGTAATAAGATTAATCTGTTTAGACTAATGGATGGTAGAGTGTCTGTATTTTATCAGAGACCATAGATTTATCCCGTTGGTGGAAGCAGATTTATTTTGTTACCAGTATTCTGACAACAGTTCCGTCAATATTTTCTTTAGAATACTTGTAAAAGTACCTAGATAAGATATTGCTGGGTGCAGCGTACACAAATACATAAACTCAATGGCTCTGTGATAAATCATTATGCACTTGTCTGAGGCTAACAGAATGATTTTTACTATTAGCAGAGCTTTGAGAAAGAGAGGAGGTTAATCAGTGGTTTAAAATAGTAGGCTGTAAGTACAGATTTAGGAGGAGTTTTATATAGAATTTACTGTGGTATTTCTCTGCCTTGTTATATGCGCCTTAATTAAAAGCCAATAAAAAAATTAAAAAGAAAAGGTTTTTGTTTACCATTTTTGTTCTTTTCCTTTTAACAGACATTTTGATTTCCACCTCCTACCCCCACACTATTTTTTCAGAAGGCTTGAAAATGAACAGCTGTTTTTTGTTCAACAAAAGTTACAATATACAAAATATGCCATCACGCTTTATCATACAACACACACCAGCCTGAGGAGCAACCTTATTTTAAACGTGATTTGTACTGGACAGGGCCACACAGATGATTGAGGGGTGGGGACAAAATTTGAAACTGAGCGCCCCTTCCCACCTTTCAAACAAAAAGAAGTTAAACAAAAGAGTTTCAGAAGAGCAGAAGAGATGGAGGGTTTGAGAGAGCCCAGGCCTGTGATGTTGTGCACTCCATGCAGGGATAGGGACACGCTGCTCTGCATGTGGCAGAGTCACATAGTGATAGTGGGCCCAGAGTCCTGCCTCCCCCTGAGCTCTGGCCCCACTACCGGTGGGAGCAGCATCCCCAACACCTGACCTCACTTCTACCTCCAGGCTTTCAGCCTTGTGGGTTGCCCCAGACCTAGCACAACGATGCCTGCAGCAGCAATGGTGGGAACTGGCCTGGCTGGGGTAGGCAAGTCACTCCCTGCACTAGTGATGGCAAGTGCCAAACCTAAGCGACACTGTGACCCTGTGCACCAGCTCACAACATCTCTCCCTCAAATTTGGTCCATCCACCCCTCCATCATTTTGGGGGCCCTCTCAAACAGGGGCCTTGAGGTAAACTACCCCTTTACCCATACCCTCCTCCTCCCCGCAGCAGCCCTGGCACTAGTGGACTGTGAAAATACAAGAAAAACTAGAGGTCTGATTCTCCTCATTCCCCAGTTTTACACTGGTGTAAGTCCATTGATTTCAGTGAACTTACTCCTGATTCTCACTAGTATAAGTGGAGAACCAGGATCTCCATATTTATGACTAAATTCATTCCCTCTGGGGCACCTGGCATTGGCCACTATCAGAAAACAGGCTACTGGGCTAGGTGGACCTTTGGTCTGACCCAGTATGGCTGTTCTTATGTTCAAATCTGAAGACCTTACCCAGGCAACACTCCCATTGGTTACAGGCTGCAGGATTTGTCCATCAAATCCTGTAGTCACCACATGATCCTCAGATGAAAAGACCCACATAAGGGGATGTCTGGGGAAAGAAATCTATGTGAAGATTCCCTTGCAGCATACCTCGCACTTTCATTTATTAGGCGGTGGGAGGACAGAACTTGTCGTCCCCTCATCCCCCTTCATTCCCCACTTCATTATGGAGCAGGCTGCCCTCACAACTGGTGAATCCTGATGAATCTCTGCAACAGACCAGGGTCAACCACACATATGCTTCCACATTCCCTTTGGTGGCCTTTAGTCCCCACATCATGGCAGCATAGTTCCCTCCCTAGGGGCTTCCCCATGGACTTCCAAGAGCAGAGGTCTCCTTGGTAAGAAAATGCAGCTCTACATCATGTTGTCTTTTCTGATTAAGTTCATCAGGTCTAGAATGGGGACAACATGCATCAACTTCTTCCAATGGCCCACTCAATCTCCATCCATTACTCCTTGTCCCATAACAGTGGGACTGAACAGTCAATATTAAGACCTTTTGTTTAATATTCCTGTTCAGCCAAACTGTTTGGAAGTGCATTTAAACATCTATTCCGCTCAGTTGCCAAAAATCTTGAATATCTTTATATTCTCCACTTCAGGTAAGCGGCATAAACAAAGCTGTTTAAAAGTGAGTGGCAATGTATGTGCTTAAACCAGCTCTGAATTTGGTCCAGTCAAACAGTGTTCATCCCATTGTAATGGAGCCTTTGTCCTCAATCTTGTAATTAGCTCCATTTGGGTGGAGCTCTTTGTCCACCCTGAGCCCCACTGAAGTCAGCAAGGTCCTTCCGCATGAAGCTGATTGATTTTAAAGCTTCATCCTGCAATCATGTGCATTTAATAAGGAATGTCACATTTCACTGATATGCTTCTGGTTTTATTTGTTTTAGCAATCTACTTTATTCTAACCTTAAACAAAGAGAATGGGCTGATATAGTATTTCAATTTTAATTTAGTTTCTATTCCACTATTTTACTGGTCTAGGAGAAACATCTAACTATATTTGCTCTGTTGCTCATCTCCTAAAGAGGATTGTGCCATGTGTAGTAAATCTGTGAGCTTTTTACATGCAAGTTGACAGCGTATTCAGGTCCATGACATCCAGCTGTCAGCTTTTGTTAAATATTTATAAGTACAATTTGGACATATGCTGAATGAGAAAATATTCAGTTTAGTTGGGAGGAGGTTATGTTTTCACAGATATGAGACAACTCTTAAGAAGAGGTTTAAGAAAGCAAATGGGAGAGTTGTTCTATTGATAAAAGTGCCTTTTTTCTCCCCCAGAAGTTGTACCTCTTTTTCCCCCATTGTCATAAACCAGCACAAAATCTAGATATAGAATATGGAGGGGGGGAAAAAAGCTGATGGATCGTATTTGCTTAAAAACAAAAAAGGGCGACTGTCAGGCTCTGCCAATAGATATTTTTGTCATGTACTGGTTAGAATGCAATGCAGAGTGATGCTGAAAGCAGAGGTACTCTTCACCTGGTATGACTATTTATAAAGGGCTATGCTGTCTTAATTTACATGCACAGTTTAAAAATGCCTGTGAAATAAGGAATATTAATGGACTCCTACCCATCCTAACACTGCATAGTAAAAAATAGAATTCATTTTTCTTAAGTGTAATCTTACCAAAATTGGGACCCTTCAGGGGAGAGTATGTGAAATTTTAAGCATGTATTTCAAAGAAACCAATATGTTGGAATATTTTTATAAAAGCGTCTGGAAAACCACACACGCATAATATAATTTATAAAAACATTTATCTTCAGAGCCTTGGGGGGGAGGGGCTATTGGTGGTATGTGTTTGTTTTAAACCTAGAATTGTTGAAACAAGTACTTGGAAAAAATATACAGAGGGGAAAATTCTGTTCCGTGTGTGTCTGCCAACCAATCCCCAATAGCCATATAATAGAAACAGGTGGAGAACAATAATTCCATTTCACAGAGGATTTCTAAATTTGTTTACAGTCCAAGTCTGAACATACCCCCAAAATTTCAAGACTATACATGAGAAAAAAAATCAGATTGATCTAAACTTTTCATTTCAATAAAATTGAAACGTTTCATTTTGAATTAGACTTTTTAAAGATTTTATAGTATATAAAATACAAAAACATTTTGAAACAGAGCAAAGATAAAGGAGCTGAGGCAGGTGTACCATAAGGCACAGGAGGCAAACCATTGCTCCAGTGCTGCACATAAGATCTGCCACTTCTATAAGAAGCTGAATGCCATCTCCGGTAGTGACCCCACCTCCATCGCTGATAGCCCTGTAGATACTTCAAAGGCAGCAGAAAGAGTGGGTAACCCGGAAGCTGAAATTCTGGATGAAGAAGCAGAGTTAGAAGAGGATGTGGAGCTCCCAGCAGGGTCGCCTGGTGGGGCAGGCTGCCAGGAACTTTTCTCCACTCCAGAAGTGCTCTACGGGGAGCAGGAAGCAGATGAGATGCCAGGTAAGTTGCTGTGGCTTGTGTAGGGAATCGAAAAGTGGGAGGCAGGTAGTGTTTTATATGAGCTGGATATTGTCCTGTGTAGGTAATCTGCATGGCCAAGCAGGGTTTCAATGGACATTGAGACCTGCAGGGAATCTTCCAGAGAGAGGAAAGTTTCCAAGAGGTATTTGTTAATCCTCTACCGCCGATTCCAAGGGATTGCAGCCTTGTTAGTTCCCCCATTGTAGGAAACTGTACCATGCCATTTAGCAATAACTGGAGCTGGAACCAAAGCAGCACATAACTGAGCTGCATGTACACCGGGGTGAAAGCCGCAATCATGCAGTAGTTGTACCCTGGTTTCCCTACTTACCCACAGCAGTGAAATGTCAGCCAGCAGCTTGGCCACCTGAGAAAAAGTGTGTGATAATTTTAGAATGAGTTCCCTGCAAATCTGCCCTGCAAGCTGTGACTGTTTTGTCCATATGCACAACCACCATCCCCCCACTCCCGACACTCACTATGATTGGGGTGCTCACGGGGCTGTGTGCTTGCCTAGAGTCAGTGAGAAAGTGATTGCTACTAGTTGCAAGAGGCCCTTGTTATTGAAATGTTTCAGTCTTTTGCTGGAATGTAACAATCCCTCTTCTGTGCATTGTCCACAGCAGCCGAGACCTTGCACACCACACCACACACCCCTGCCGACCAGCTTCAGCAGATAAGGAAGAAGCCAAGATGCAGCAAAGAAGACATGTTCAGGGAGGTAGTGCAGCACGATGAGAGACAGACCAGGGAACACAAAGAGTGCTGGGAAGCCGAAAGTCAGGACAGAAAAGAGAGTGCAGGATTTGCTAGGCAAGTGACAGTGCAGATGATAAAAGTTATGGAGGATCAGATGGAGATGCTCAAGTCTTTGATACAGCTGCAGACTGAGCAGATCCGTGGTCGATCTCCACCGCAACACATGCACAATTCATAGCCAACCCCACCCCACTCTATGCTCACACATTCCTTTTCGCTTCACAGCACTCCTGAGTTTCCTCATTGCTCCACCCCCTCACAGCTTGCACAATGATAGCTGGAGCTACGTACAGTTGTGAGGTTTTACCCTTTTTACAATAAATAAAGGCGAAGGTATTTAATGGTACAGCATTTTTATTCTGTGTTCTACAAAAGCGTATAGCAATCAATTCACACTTGGGAACAGGCTTCTAAAGCATTTTGTTGCATGGATCTTGGGCCCCAAAATTGTACATGGATGCACCAGGGAAGCAACTCCAAAGCAGACATGTGTTACTGCCCCTCATTGTCAAAGTTGCTCCTCAAAGCCTCTCTGATGTTAATAGCAGCCCCCTGGGCTCCTCTGACAGCCCTAGCATCTGGCTGTTCAAAACGGTGCAGCCAAGCGCTCCGCCTCAGTGCTCCACACCCGAGCGAACATTTCACCCTTAGATTCCCACAGATTATGCAAAGTGCAGCACACGGCTATGACCACGGGAATATTATCCTTATGCCATTGAGACACCTCCAATGAGCTTTCACATGGCCAAAGGCACATTTGACTACCATGTGGCACCTGCTCAGCCTGTTTTCTTAAAATGCTCCCTGCTGCTGTCCAGATGTCCTGCGTAAGGTTTCATGAACCAGGTCTGTAACGGGTAAACCGGGTCTCCCAGGATTAATATGAGCATTGCCACATTCCTCACTGTGATCTTGTGGTCTGGAAAGAAAGTCCCCACCTGCAGCTTCCTGTACTGGTCACTGTTCCTGAAGATGCATGTGTCATGCTCCTTTCCAGACGAGACTGATTAAGGAGAGTTACTAATGCCATGGTATATACGAGTGTGATTTCAATTTCAAATACTAGAGGTATTTAGAATGGTTTCAGAATGGGAAAAAAATACAAATATTGTCCCCATCAAAATACTGATCATGGCAATTTCCCATTTCTGCTCTCTCTGTTGGAAATGTATGATATTCTTGGGTAACCCTAAAAAAAGCAAACCACCCTTCAAAACTAAAAATGCAGCAGAATGTACCCAAGGATCAGCCTTAGTACATTTGCGTAACACAAAAGTTATCCTTAAGAAACAATCTAAAGACCTGACTGCAGTTACCAACGCTGAGATTGTGTCTTTTCTATAATTATTGATATGGAACATAGATTAAAATTATATTGCTGGTGAATGAAGCGTTCAGCTATTTAAAGACATATGACTTCAGCACCTATAGCTTGCAATTTAGCTGTTTTGGGGTGGATTTTTGTTTTGTTTTTTACATTCATGTAACACAGCTAGCTAGAGAACAAATGGACTATCAGGCCTCTAAGATATTTGGAACAACACTTTGATTATATGGAATTATTATTTGTTTCCCCCATTATTAAATAACTAATAGCTTCAAAATACTTATGTTTTTTTAATGACCATTTTTATGACATATTAATCATTATTATTGTTGTTATTCTAAATCCTGAATTCATTACTCAGCCAAAACTCCCACTGACTTCAGAATGTACTCCATTATTATTATTAATGTAGCACGGTAGAAATGCACAGGGATTTTATAGCACTAAAGAAAAAATATGTTCTGAAACAGAAGTCAAGGCTGATTCCCCAGAAATAATACAATCTAATGTACAGTAAGAATGAGTATTGTAATAAAGGTGTGACAAACAGGAATGCAGGTAAAAGGTGTCTCTTTGCTTCCCAGAGGTGTTCACCTGACATGGGGCTGGATTCCAATCAGTTAATACTCTTGTTGCATGGAGACTGCTATAATGGAGATCAGAGCAGATGTCCTCCTGATTGCATTGACAGTTCACGCGATTACTTTGCCTCCTATTGGATATCTCTCAGTAGTTATCTCTGAACCTCTGTGGCTTTCTGGACACTTCTTATTCTCAGAACTGTTTCTTCAGAAATGGCCTCTTTAGACAGTGATGTGGATCTGCCACCTAAAGCCTCTGTTAATTGCTCCTGGTATTTTTCATTGACCGTATGGGCATGTGTTACTTCTGTCAGTATAAGACCACTGTCAGTGGCATTCTCAATGTCCTCCAGTAGCATTCTGAATGAAGATCTCGGACATGATTCTTTGCTAGCCCTTGTACCAAGCCAATCACCAAAGGGAAGTCATTTAAACATACCTACCAACAGGGAGACAAAGGGGAAGAGCCCTGTGTGAGTCATACTTGCCAAAACCCTTGGCTTGCATCCCAAATTAAAAATACTCTTGGATTTTAGTAGTGCTTGAGCATGATGGCCTTACTGAAATCATTTTGAATGCATACACTTGTTTGGTTCTGGTATTGTTTAAAAAGTATAATTAGGCAGGCCAAAAAAAGAATTTGAAGAGCAACGGCCAAAGAGTCAAAAATGAAACAGCAATTTTTAAGTACATCAGAAGCAGGAAACTTGCCAAACAATCAGTGGGGCCAATGAATGATCAAGGTACTGAAGGAGCACTTCAGGAAGATAAGGCCATTGCAGAGAAGCTAAATGAATTATTTGCATTATTCTTCATTGCAGAGGATTTGAGGGCGGTTCATACATGTGAGCTGTCCCAGATTGAGATGCCAATAGAGGAGGTTTGGGAACAAACTGACAAAATGAAACAGTAATATATCACCAGACTCAGATGTCCTGAAGGAACTAAAATATGAAATTGCAGAACTACTAACCATTCAAATCATTGTATGTACCAGATGACTGGAGGATACCTAGTGTAACACCAATTTTTAAAAAAGCTCCAGAGGCAATCCTGGCAATTAGGCCAGTAAGCCTAACTGCAGTATCAGGCAAAATGGTTTACACTATAGTAAAGAACAGAATTATAAGATATATAGGTGAACATGATTTGATGTGGATGAGTCAACATAGCCTTTACAAAGGCTAATTATGCCTCACCAATCTATCAGAATTCTTTGAGGTGAGGTCAAACAAACGTGGACAAGGGTGATCCAATGGATACAGTGTACTTGGACTTCCAGAAAGCCTTTGACAAGGTCGCTTATCCAAGGTTCTTAAACAAAGTAAGATAAGAGGGATAAGAGGGAAGGTCTTCTCATGGACCATTAACAGGTTAGAAGACAGGAAACAAAGGGTAGGAATAAATGGATGGTTTTCAGAATGGAAAAAGGGAAATAGTGGTGTCTGCCAGGGATCTGTACTGGGAACAGTGCTGATAAACCTATTCATAAATTAGCTGGAAAAAGGGGTAAATAGTGCGGTGACAAATTTTGCAAACATTACTTCATATAGTTAAGTTCAAAGCAGACTGCGAAGAATTACAAAGGGATCTCACAAAACTGGGTGACTGGGCAACAAAATGCAGATGAAATTCAGTGTTGATAAATGCAAAGTAATGCACATTGAAAAACATAATCCCAAGTTTAAATACCAAATGATATGATCTAAATTAGCTGTTACCACTCAAGAAAGATCTTGGAGTCACTGTGGATACTTCTCTGAAAACATCCACTTTGTGTGCAGCATCAGACAAAAAAGCTAACTGAATGTTTGGAACCATTAGGAAATGGATAGATAAGAAGACAGTAACTATCATAATGCCATGATATAAATCCATAGTACTTGAATACTGTGTGCAGTTCTGGTCACTAAATCTCAAAATAGACATATTAGAATTGGAAAAGGTACAGATTTTTGTCTGAAGAGATATTAAAAAAAGACTGGGACATTTCAGCTTGGAAGAGTGACTACTAAGAGGGGGTATGATAAAGGTTGCTAAATTCATGAATGGTGTAGATAGAGAAAGTGAATAAGGAAGTGTTATTTACTCCTTCACATAACACAAGAACCAGAGGTCACTCAATGAAAGTAATAGGCAACAGTTTAAAAAGAAGCAAAAAGAGGTACTTCTTCATACAATGCACAATCAACCTGTGGAACCGGTTGCCAGATGTTATGAAGACCAAAACTATAACAGATTAAAAAAAGAATTAGGTAAGTTCATGGAGGATAGGTTCATCAATGAGTATTAAGGAAGATGGTCAGGGATGCAACCCCATGCTCTCAGTGTCCCTAGCCTCTGACTGCCAGATGCTGGGAGTGAACAATAGGGGATGGATCAAGCAATGATTGCCTGTTCTGTTCATTCCCTCTGAAGCATCTGGCATTGGCCAGTGTTGGAAGATGGGATACTGGGCTAGATATTTATTGGTCTGACCCAATAAGGCCATTCCTATGTTCTTATGGTGACCACATTCTTCACCCACTCAATTGGAGCCTGAATTCATTCCAGAACTTCTAACTTTACACTGGATGAAGTTCAGCTTTTGCTTTATCTCTAATTCCTAATGGTGTATTTTATGTGTCACCCTGGTTTCTATATCAACATGATGATTATATACTTAATGTCCACTAAAGGACACTGTAAACCATCCTAGTCCATTAGACACCTCATGGAAATCATCAATACCTTTTGCATACTGTTCTGTAGACTATTTGATCTTCAGTAATTGCAAACTGTTCTTCACCTCAAGCAGAACTAGCACTTCCCAATCCACTTTTTTGCACTATTTGATATTTGGAGCCATCCCTGGCTATATACAAACGTGCCACTATGGTTTTGCCACATAGGCCCATTTTGTGCTTACAATGTGCTAAATTTCCACTTGTCACAAGACCTTGGAAGGATCAGACCGTCCCTTACTCCAGTAGCAATCTATGTCAGTAGCAAAAGATGTTCCCCTTCCATGCTGACTCAGTGGCACTAGCTGGTGCATTCGGGGGGAAAGTGCCAAGGCTCTGTCCATTCCCTACCCCTGCCCATATAGGTAGGAGATTGAGTAGCAACCCTATTAAAGATGTTTTCTCCTCCTATATGGGAACCTGACAGGCACCCCTTTTTCCCATTTGTGGACACATAGGGCAAGAGACAATTTTAGTATTTTCCTCTTAATATCAGGAAATGACTAACCTTTTGTATGAACTTGCTGTCCTTATGCACCAGTGCTTGGATGTATTTTAAAATTACCTTTTTGTTAAGCTATTTCCAGTGACACAGACCAATCTGCGGCATAGCCTTGCTTTGTGAATTCTGTTCCTGTATCATCATCATCCATTTTCCCCCAAGCTGTATGTTCATTAATGCATTTTTTTAAATTTGTCTGGAATTTCTGCTTTAGCAAAATACTTGCTCTCATTTCATACATGACATTGCACCAACTGAGCAGAAAAAGTTGAACCCCTTAGTGCCATGGTGTGATTGCCTCCACATTTACTGCAAGAAAATCTTGACTCTGCCATTTGTTTACTATGTCATTCCATATTTAGGCATTGGTACGTCTTTTTTAATTGAAGTCTCTTCTGTTCTCTCGCTACTTGCTAATGCTTTAATTTGGGAAGCACAGTTTTTACTTGCCCTGTAAATATCTACTGTTCATTGCAAAGTCAAGTTCCTTATTTTCATTAACTTTGTTAGACCTGGTTATTAATTCTATCACAGTTAATTTTTAGTTCATCCATCTGTCAGGTTAACATGCTTAGCTTTATTACACAGGTCTGTAGCTAAGGGTATGTCTACATTGCAGTTGGGAGGTGTGATGCCCAGTGTTGATAGACAGATTTACACTAGCTCAAATCAAGCTAGTCTGCTAAAAATAGTAATGTGGACATTGAGGCACTGGCAGTGTCTTTGGCTAGCTGCCTAAGTCCATGCCTGACTGACCTCTTGGCTCTGAGCCTGGGTGACTAACCTGAGCCACCACCAATGCTGGAATATACACATGGCTATTTGTAATGTGCTAGCGTGAACTCAGCTAACACAGGTCTTTCTACCTGCACAGGGAACCACACCTCCCAGCTGCAGTGTAGATATACCCACAGTGGCCTATGGTCTGACCAGGCAGCTGGTTTCCAATAAAGAATAGGTCTTTACCAAATGACATTTTGCCTGACTCACAGTATTCCTAGCGGTTCTAAAATGGCATTATCTAGTAGTTTTAAATCCCTCATATGCTCCCCCTGGAAGGCACTGTAGATCACCATTGCCTTTGTGTCTGCCACATATCACAGAGTGGAAATCTCACACACTCTGATTTCTTTGCAATACCACGTGATTCCAGGAAAGCTGGGAATTGCTACAACCCCTTCCTCCAATTCTCTGCCAGGTTCTCTTCTGAAATGAGAGATCCAAAAGTTTTCATTTGTCAAAGATTTAGTTTACTTCTTGCACCATGTAATAAAAGCAAGACACACAGGGGTATTGGTAAGGGACAGATTAATTTTAATGTTCTGATCCTACTCAAATGGCATGGGTCATGGTTACCAAATGTTTATAACTTTATCTCATGGAGGTAGCCCATATCCAAAAAGAGTTATTACAGAGTTGGCTTTCTCCATTGGAAAAGATCAGAAAACTTGGCTCTGTTCATCATAAATTTGAAAGCTAACTGCTGGTCATTCATATTCCTCTAATTACATTTTATTTTCTTCTTTCATTGAAATACTTAGAATTTGCTTTTGTTACATGTTTCAAACAGTGAAATTAAGCAGAGGCAAGCTTTTTTCACAGTAAATATTTAAACCAATGTCTGAGTAGCTCTGATATAATATTGAGACAATGAAGCAGAGAATGAACAATGTGGAGAGTACTTCAATGTTAATATTTTGCCTGAGAACGAAAGGCCTATACTAACCAATATTTCATAATAGAGTTTAATTTCATATTTATAGTACCTATAATTTTTGACTGATTCATGACGTTGTTGGGGTTCCCCAGGACTCTTCCACTCAGTTAACCAAGAACTCAGTTTGATTCCAGACCCATTGCTCAGGTTCCTTTATTGGCACATAGTCAAACTATATTTGAGTTGATAGGGCTCAAATGTAAGGGGTGGGTACAGGGCATCTCACACATGCAAAATTGTACAGCAAACCTCTTCCTTTATATACACTTATACATTACAATGCATTTACTATACATTGCATCACATGTTTTGGAATTTGCTTGGTAACTTTGTAGGAACAGATCCTTGTATGGCATGCTCCATCAATGCACTGTCAATGTAGGACTTACTCTTTCCCTCATCTTTATGTTCCTGATTTACCCCATCCGTTGTTCTTAGATTATGGCTCCCCAGATGTTTCCCCTACTAGCTAAAAGACAGAATGTCTGAGCTAGCTAAGATTACTGTCCCATTTACTTAGCATAAACATTTCATTTTCAGCCTGCTGATCTAGTTACCTCCCTAATCCTGTTTTCCAAGAAATGACCCCTCACACACACATTCAATGACTAATGTCAAGACAGACCTACAAACAAAAGGAAAATTTGTTAACTTATCTCCTTTATAATACTCACTATGGTCAGGCACAATTATCTGCCTCACTGTCCCAATATAAGGCCAAAGCAATCTTGCAATGATATGGAAGTTGATGCTTGCCATTTAATTTCTTAATGGCTCAACTTTTGCCACAATTCATGCAGAAAATACATTCAAATCTAACTTCAGAAAGGAACACATTTCACCAAATATTATTGCTATACACCAACTTAATGTTTATTTGTTTTTGGCAATTTTGTGTGATTAACCAGATAAGTGACAGTTTTGCCATTCTTTTTCAAAAGATAACTATTATTATTATTTGGTTTTTGGGGTCTTTTAGGTAAATGCTGGCATGACAGAACATATAAAAACCCGCCCAGTTGTACCTTTTAACATTAAATTTGTGTACACAATATGTATGCACACTTACATTATATCTAAAATATTATGCATGTGATTGTATGTTCATATTTTTCTGGAATACACATATCAGCCATGTAGGTTGTGTTTCTTATATCACATGGATCAAATTCAGCAATGGTGTAGCTCTTCTGACTTCAGTGGAATTGCTACAAGGATGAATTTGGCCTTAAGGCTGGACCCTCAGCTGGCAGAGATTGGCATCACTTCATTGATTTCAGTGGAGATAAATTGGTTTACACAATCTGATTACCTGTCCCTTTGTTTTAATACAAACAATTATAACATACACTATATATGTTTACATCCATATACACTTTTTATGTAGTGTTTGCATAGTACTATCAGTACTGTTTTACATGGGACAATACAGGCATTATATTGGGGCAGGTGTATTGATTGCATTGAAATTTGCAGCCAAGCCTGGATTCAGGTCCAACAATTTCTGATTAATCTAGTTGGATATACTCCCCATGTTTCACACACTGAAACTTATAAATTTTCAACACAATTCAGCTTCTTTTGCTCAGTACAGTAGCCCCTACTAAATACTACTGTTGTTGTTTAAACAAGTGCACAAACCAATAATCTAAACAGTAGGAAACCAAGACAACCAGTCAGGTCCACCCTTACCCTTTCCACATTACATATTCATCTCACCTCGCCTTTCTCCCGCTCTAAACCCCTTCATCATATAAGCCCCTTTCCCCAAATTCAAATAGCACTTGTGCAACCCTTAGCTTCCACCCCATATAAAATCCAAGAACAACTGTCAAATTCATTTCAACACCATTCTTTCTCCACACATGCCTACGGCACTTGTGTGCATAATCTACATAATATTATATTGGCAGTTCTAATTAGGGTTAGTTGGCCTGTCTAGAACAATAGTTCTACACACCGTACGAATTTCTATATTGATATTTGCTTTATAAATCTTGCAGCTTTTTCCTAGGGGAACACTAACACGTGTAATAGAAAAAATGTTAGCTTTGACATACTGGCTTGTTAACTACATCAGACTGTCAAAACTGAGAAAATACTGTCTGCTTACAGCAATAACATTTTTTAGTGTGTTTCTTTCTGTGTCTGCATTGATATATACACTGAGGGTGCATGTGTGCATAAATTTATTGTTCTAAAAAAGGCTGAATACTATTAATTAGAATAACTACCATTACAGATTCAGTGCTCATGTTGTTAAAGTCTGAGAATAATATCATTTTTCCATTGTCTAACTAAAGTTTAGAAGGTTTTAAACATTGATAATAGCTGTCAAAATATGAGCTGTATAAAATATCAAGTATAGTGCATCTGTGAATTAGAACTGTTTATACGAGAACTTGACTGGCTTTCAAAATATGATGGAAATGTTTCATTCCTTTGATTTATGTTACAAGCAGTTGTGTTGTTAGCTGTGCTTTTAGTCAAGTATTCATATCCTTCAATATAACAAAAATCAATGTGGGAAAAAATCCCCCTATTTTTAGAAATATGAAATTGGGGCAGAAAATTGCTTGTTCTACTGTATAAGCAATTTAGGCCAGATTCTGCATTGTGATAAACATAGTTGGACTGCTGAGCCAATATGGAGCTGCATTGCATTGACCAGGGGGCATCCTGGAAACCTATACACTGAAATTGATAAGTTTCTCAGGTAAACTTATATATATACATTCTTGAGATATCACTGCATTTTTTTTCTTCTTTTGCATTTTGGAGAATAGTGAGAATGTGATATGTTTTCTCTCTTTCATAATAAATTGGCAAACCTTTTTGAAAGAAGAGCTAGTACAAAAATGGCCTTCCTTTGAAAAGGAAATATATTTTTTTTTATTCTCAATTTTTAACACTTGAGTTAGGTAATAGAATAATGACCACAGCTGACGTGTAGAAAAAGATAAGGTGTGTTCAGAATCCTGTCAGTAAGTCAAAGGCAAATCTTGGTCCAGTATGGTGCTACCTATGGCTAGCCAAGCAACACTCTTCCTTGTCTACACTCAGCACCCATCAGCTTGTCAGCAGACTTGTTAAAACTTCTCTTTAAACAGGATTCACTTTCCCAGTGAAGACAAGACCCTAGAAGTACATTTCAAATATTGTCCATAAATCACTACATGCATTAGAGGAAGCTGAAAAATTTGGATATAGATTTTATTTTCCTGACCCTGTCCCACCAAGCCCTGTGGTTCAGGTATGATCAGATCTCTGGGATTGATAAAAGTTTGTGGTATCTCAATATGCTTCACCACCATAACCAAGCTTTGGCCATCCTTGTGACCTGTGTACATATGGGCAGTGGACAAAGCTGCAAGTTAGCGTTGCCACAGTCTACTTTATACTTATTTTTTTTTCATTTTACTTATATTTTCCATTATAAATACAGGGCTAGGTTGTGGTTTGGCTATGTACCTGCACTAGGGAGTAAGAGGAAATTAGAACTCCCTTTATGCCTTAACATGGGCTACCTGGAAACAGGATCTAAGTCTATAGTAGTAAGTGGAAGTACTCTTCTTAGTCCTTCTCTGGAGCAGGTGTCTAGGGAGTGAGTGGAGGCTTGGCTTCATCCCTGGCTATTTGCTTGCTGGAGTTGATGAGCCAGTGTGGAGTGAGTAGCAATTTACTGATGTGCTACAGGGCTGAAGTAAGCTGTTTGCCCTCTCCCCTAAGAGGCAAGCAGAGAAGGAATTGTTTTTTTCAGAATTGTGCCTATAAGCCACAATGGAAAATGGAGGGATCTTACACCATACCACCAGACTCAACAAACCTGTACTCTCAAACCATCCTAATATTGATGGTCATTCGCTCTAAGGAAATGCTCACAATACACACAAACCTGCTTCTGGTTTTATATTGTGGTCTGATAGGTATCTTCTCCTTGTTCTGAATTCTCCCTGACGTTGCTTGTTTTATTTGTTATTTTCCCCAAGCTAACACAATTGAAAACCCTGTGGCTACTTTCTGAGGTGACTGCTGACAAGCCCACCCAAATCTGAGCAGGGGATGTTGTGCTGCCCCTGCCCTGCCCAGCCATGTGCCTAGGTGCCTGGCCTGGCTCCCCTCCAGCCCCAGTGCTAGCCCCACCCCCGTGAGACCAGGGCAGCAGCACACAATTCTGGAGAGCATACATCAGGGTGGTTGCCAGGCGGGCAGAGAGGAGATCAAAAGAGAGATAGAGAGCCACTGTGGGTTGGTGGGACAGGTGCCAGAAGTGCACGCTGGAGAGCGGTGTCTCCTCCCAGGGCTGAGGGTTTGGAGGACCCCTAGCCAGAGCTTCCATCACACACACACACAAGGCCAGATGCTGAGCCCCACTTGCCCCCAGTAAAGGCCGGCTGGAGGGGTGAGAGGAGGCAGCCCCCGATCCCTCCTGCCCATCCTGTCATTGCCCGCGAACCTGAAAGTCGGGGCCCACCCAAATTTGCAGTCCTACCTACACCACTGCCAGAAGCCCCACAGGCCCCACGCAGGGGAAATCAGACTGTAAAAGATTTTTTTTAAGGGAAGCCTCTACATCTTTTCCTTGCAAAGATAGCTTTGAAAATGTAAAATGATGTAAACCGATCACTAGTCTTAAAACGAACGTGCTACAGGCTTCTACTTCTACAGTGGTTGGCTGGAGGAGGAGGAGCTACACATCCTTGCTATCCACGTGTTTTATGTAAAATGAGTTACTAATGTATGCCAATGAATCATCCTCCTAACCCGTTCCAAAGTACTCAGGCTATCTCAATGCATACTGGTGGGAGCAGTGTAAATGAAGCCGATAATGGGTTTTTTTAGGTATCCTTTGTTTGTTTGGTTTGGGGCAGGGGGTTGGGGAAAGGAGGACACATTTTGTTTTGCCTACCTCCACAAATGCATTAAAGTCGCTTCTGGTCATAAGTTCAATTCCTAATTCTGACTTGTTGTGTGACCTTGGGCAAGTCAATTAATGACTCAGTTCTTCACTTTCCCTCTATGTGAAACAGAGTTAATAATGTGCCATTGTAAAATGTTTAGAGTTCTATGGGTGAAAAATGTTTTATAAATGAAAAGAATAGTATATATATCAGCAGAGCTTCATTCTGAAAACTAGATTGGAAATCTCACCAGTACTTGCTGAATTTCATCAGACTAGAAATATTTAGAAAATAGCCTTTTTTATGACATTTTAGTATTTGTACTTCTGATCCCAACTGAAGCCAGAAAGTCCACAGGGATATGAACATTAATAAATAAGGTATCAACTGAGAGTATTTAACCACACAAAATAATAGCTTGCGTTTTATTTTGGATTAAGTTCTCTTTATTTCTTTTCCTATCCGAACCATTTCTGTTTGTTTACCATTTTTATGTGCCCATCAAGATTTTCTTGGCAAGTTTGCATGTTGTGTGTTTTGTTTTAAAATTAGAGAGAGACCTATGGTTTCTTGAAGCAGGCATCCTCAGGTACATCAACCATATTTTCCACCATTGCACCTCAGGCCTCAACCCAGCAAAGTATTTAAACTCTAACAGCTAAGCACGATTCAGTGCTTTGCTGGATTGGGGGCTTCAAACAAACACAAAGGAAAACACAGAGATGGTCTGACACTATGTCATCAAAATCAACAAACACAAACACTGTCAAACCATCCTAAATTGATGCTCATTCATTCTTAAAGTGCAATACTCATGAGGCAAATAAACCTGTTTCTGGTTTTATGCTGGTCTATCAAATATCTTCTCTTGGTCTGAATTCACGTTGACATTGCTTGTTTTGTTATTTTCAATACACCTGAAAAAAGTTAATACACCTGAAAATCCTATTACATGTACGATTCTTTTCATATAAAGTATAATATGTGTTTTTGATACTCCTATCATCACGTAGGCCGGCAACAGAACGTAGATAATTATATATAGTACTCAGGCACCTATGGCTATGAAAACATCAGAAGTCTGGTGTTTCAAAACCAGAACAGAGAGAGGTGGTGCTGAACAAAAACACAACTGGCACAAGAACTAATGTGGAACCTATAGGTAACCCAGAGCCAAATGATTATAGAAGATTATTAAAAATATATTCCCAAGAACAACAGAAGGACTAAAGTAAGCAATTGTCACAAGATGACCTCCATCTGTATTTTGTGGGTATTAGTATAATATGCAAAAAGAATAATAAAGGAACTGTGGGATAAAAACATTTTATGTTCAAGAAATAAGATTCAGAAATAAAATACCACATGGAGAACATGTTTCTGAATAGGCGGGTGAATCAAAGAGAATGCCTTTGAAGAAAAAACAAATACATAGCAGGCAAAATCTCAGCTACCACCAAGCAATGAAAACAAGCCTAAGCCACAGGTCATAAAGTAATATGGAACCTGGAAAAGCTACCAACTGGATAAAACACGAATTTGAATGAGAGATTTATGTCAAAGCATATGTGAGATGAGTAGCATGCTGAACAAAACCAATTATGCACAACCACAGGAGTTTCTCAAGTGCTACTGTGGCCAATGCCCAGCAAAAGTTTCCCAGTGCGTTTTGAACTGGTTTCTTTCAAAGTCATTTCCACTTTAGTTCAGTAGAGTGTCATGATGATTCAAGGAGCTTGAATGTGAATCTGGTGCCTACTGTAGGTAGCCTTATACTAGCCAAAGGAAATAAAGAAGTCAGAGAAAACAATTTGCCAGTTTAGTCCTCTCTGTTCAGCTACGTTACAAGATGTTTCTCACAGAACACTTGCTGGATTTATTTTTTATGCATTTGTTAGCCACAGATTTCCATTTTATATTTCCAAAGACTCTAATCTTATGCAATAGTTGTAGATCTTAAAAGAATGCATGCCACTAAAAGAAATATAGGTCATTGGGCTATCAACATAATTATGACTACAGTAGGAATACACTGGTACTAAGTTACTGTGACACCTATCAGATCTATCAAGCAGATCTGAGCTCCTCAAAGTGATAATGTGCAGTATCTGTGTTAGAAGACACAAAGTATCCTTCCATGTATGTTCCACTCCTCCAAATTGGGAATTTCAAAGTTCCCAATTTGGAATTTCAAATTTCAAATTCCCAATTGGGAATTTCAAAATCCCTTTTCAAAAAAAGGGATTTCAAAGTACAAGTCCCAGTGACATTCTACGGGACTAGATACTTTGGAAAACCTACCTCATAACTGATATTAGAGTCCATTACCATTCCATCAATACCATTGTTTCAAACAATCATGTGTTTAACAGAGATTTGCCAGATGCAACCAGAAGGTTTGCATAGCAGCATTCCATATCAGGAGCTAAGTGTTACAACGTTACATTAGATAGGTTGTAAGAAGGCATTGTGACTCTGATATATGGTCTGCAGAGGCTTAGCTAGTCTGACCAACAGGTGGCAGTTTAGGTAGTCTGGCCAGCATTCCCCCCCCCCCCACCTGAAATTGGGTTTTTGACTAAATTAAATTTTTTTTACAGAAAGCCTCTACTTCTGTTGAATTTTTAAATTTGTCAGAAGACCAAAAAAAAAAAAAAATCATGTTTCTGTTGCTAAAAAAAGCCACCAAATTTTAAAAAAAATGGTTTGGGGGTTTAAAAACAAAAACAAAAAAAATCAAACTTTTCCACTGAAAATTTTGACCAAAAACTAATTGTTTTCATTTTCAAATTTTCTGTGGAAGAAACCTCCATTTTCTGACCATCTCTGACTGTGAATGCCACCAAACTAGGTGATGGATTATCCAATATCATATAGCAGGGACAGGACCTCTGAGTTTAAGGAGTTATCTGTATGGGACTGCATGGATTGCAAACTGAAGATTTTCAGTTAACTGCATGGAACTCAAAATTAGCCAACGTATATGTGCAGGTATGAAAAGGACAGTAAAGAGACTTCGCCTTGAATCTCTGTTCCAACAAGAGATCTGTAATGGTTTGAATGTGGCATGTTTTCACACAAAGTACAAGAATTACTGTTGAGATGCACTTTAATAGCCAAAAAAGGAAGAAATATAAATTATATATTTCTGCCCTGTATGAGTTTGAGTTAATTAGTAAATTTGGAGACATCACTAAGTGAACAACAGGGCAAAGATAATAATTAATTATGGAGAATTTTTTTTTAAGCTGCTCATTCAAATATGAACACTTAGAACTGGTTGGGAAATGGAAGTTACATTCCACAGGAAATTCCAATGTTTCAAAATTTGTTTTTGTTACAAATGAGTATAAAAAGAAAGTTCAGGTATGATTAATGTTCAGACAGGTAGAACACATTTCTTTCTCTATTAGTTTCTTGCCTTGTTGCTCTTTGATCAACTTCTACAAGAATTTTAGCTGTGACAAAGGAAATCACAGCCCATGAGTCAAAATGGCATCAATGATTGATTTTTAATGGTGCTCTCCAGCTGCCCTGGGGAGCAATTTTGACTGATGGAACTGACAAAGAATAGGCAAGATTGTAGTGGGAAATCTGAAGAATGATGCTTGAAGAAAAGAATGAGCCAGGGAAGCTAAGTTATGCAGAGGTCCCCAATTCAGCGAAGCATTTAATACATCCTTAACTCCTATTGACTTCAATGGATAAACAGGTTGGGAGAGAAGAGAAGGATTGGAAGAAAGAAACAAGTCACATAGTAAAGAATATCTATTAAGAGCCAAAGCCTAAAAGAATTTCAAACACAGAGGCCTGGCACCTTTAAGGTTTTGTGTTTGTTTCTTTCTTTTATTTATGCCATGTGATACAAAGTACTCTGTTTTAGTTCTACAACATCTGTTTCACTGAATTCTTAGTACTTTGGAGCCCAATAAAAACAAGGATTTCATTTTAAAACTATTTTGATTTCCGGGATGCATTTAGTGTATGTTAGTACTTAGAAGCTTTTAAGTTTCTCGTACTTTCCTCCCCACAAGAAATAAAGCAATGTGAATACCTAGGACAGGGGCAGCCAACCTGAGCCTGAGAAGGAGCCAGAATTTACCAATGTACATTGTTAGAGAGCCACCACTAATATGTCAGCAGCCCCCCAAACTCCAACCTGCAGTGCCTCCTGCCCGCCGGTAGCCCCACCAATCAGTGCCTCCTGCTCCCGCCCCATGCCTCCCGCGATCAGCTGTTACACAGTGCACAGGAGGCTCTGGTGGGGATGGGGGAAAGAGTGAGGGCATGGCAGGCTTGGGGGAATGGGTAGAGTGGGGCAGGGCCTGGGGCAGAGCAGGCGATTGAGCACTGAGCACTCCCCAGCACATTGGAAAGTTAGCATCTATAGCTCCAGCCCCGGAGTCAGTGCCTATGTAAGGAGCCGCATATTAACCTATGAAGAGCTACACGCGTCTCCGGAGCCACAGGTTGGCCACCCCGACCTTGGAGAAAACTCATCTGGTGGGCCTCGTTTTCCTCTTACTTACACCAGGGGAAGCTAGGTGTAATTAGTTAAAAACACTGTAAATTAAAGGACAATTGGCCTCAGGTTTTGTGGAGCATGTTATATTATTCATTTGTTTTGTTCATGTTAAGCGCTGCCGTTAAGCCGCAGCAGCGCTTAAACGTGGCTTGTGTAGTCACAGCAGAGCACTGGGAGAGAGCTCCCACAGTGCTATTAAAAAGAAACAAAAACGCACAACAAACAAAACCCAGTGCTGGGGCACTGTCTACACTGGCACTTTACAGCGCTGAAACTTGCTGCACTCAGGGGGGTGCTTTTTCACACGCCTGAGCAAGAAAGTTGCAGCGCTGTAGCGTGCTAGTGTAGACAAGCCCTAAATTTCTAGCTATGTAATGTCACTGCAATCAGTTGCAGTTTTGTGTTCAGCAAGGCTGCCACTGGACAGGGGAGACTGGCCAGAACAGTTACCCTTGGCTTGGAAGGGGACCAAAAGCAGGTCTGTGGCTCGGAGCATCTGTGGCAGCAGAAGCAGTTCTGATTGGCTTCTAATACTGTTGGGAGGAGTGAAATGGAGTTCCCCATACCAGGAGATGTGCTGAAGATTCCCCCAACATCCACCCACTCACACATGGGGAATCGTCAGGAAGCCAGTGAAGCCTGAGAGAGGCAGATACAAACAGCTGGGCTGAATTAGGCCGATTAAATGTGTTCCATAGCTAAACAATAAAAACATTGAAAGATTGCACCAAAAAGATTCCAGAAAACTGTGGGGTTTTGCTCTGTATGCCAGGGAGTATTTTTAATTTCCCAATTTTAAAATCTCAGAAAATGGGAAGCAAGATGCTAACATCCCAAATGGCACTTTTAAGTGTTTTCATTCAATATGTATCCAAAACCTCATGTATAGGTCATAGAATGAGCACATGCAGACTGACTTCAGAGTCACCTCCAATTCCTTGGCAAAGCAGCTCCACTACAGCCTTGCTGCTGGGGATACTCCTGCCTGCCACTTTCCCTGGACAACCCCTCACTTTCAAGTGAGGTTGAGCAGAGCAGAGCAACAGGCCAGCACAATTTACTATTGCTGCACCTATGCCAAGGAGTAGTGGATGTCAGGGCCTTGTAGATCAACCTCCTGCTGGAGGAAAATCAGTGACAAAGGTACTTTCTTACTATAGTCTATTACATTATGTACACCAGTCCTTAAACAGATATGGTCACAAACAGCATGCAGACGAACCCGGCTTTTAGAAATCTCAGCTAAAACACAAATACCTCAAATAACCAATGTCAGTCAAGTTTATTGCTCTAAGCTAATACTAATATAGTACCAAAACAACAACAAAAATTCTATGTTACCAGTCTCTGGGAAGCATCTTGTGCAGCAATGTTACATTCACCTTATGCAGAAGGTGTTCTCCCCAAAGTTATGTATGTAAAGATATATTTTATACCCTACCTGTTCACAAGTAAAAGGAACTGTGAACAACATTTGAAACTAGGTTTAGCCAATCAGCTTTCTACCTTATTTTTCTGGTACCATGGTGTACTCCTTATGTCTTTATTCTGGATACATGCATTTCAGGTACCAAAGGGCATGGCAGCACCTTCTAGGTTTGTACTAGGATTGAACAATCATATGTCTTGTCCTCTTTCTTTGAGTCATTTCAGTACAGACCTGTGAAAGAAGTTTCCTTTCTGTTGGTATAGTAAAGCACTAAGCACTCATCTGTCCTGATCTTGACAGCTTGCCTATTTGCTCAAGCCAAAACTTACTTCAGTAAGTTCCTAGAGGTTATGGGATACTTAGCATAAGTGATCAGGGTTATACAAAAACCATAGTCCAATGTAGGCTATATTCTATCTATGGTGTGGATAATGCATATTTATATGATATGTATATATGCTAGCCAGCATATATAATCAACATCAGGAAGCAACTCTATCCTAAGCAATTGACTAGTAAAAGAAATTAAGGCAGAGAAAAAGAAAACTTTTGCTGTTGTAAGAAGCCACAGCAAACAAACAAACAATACAGCATTTCTTCAAGGACTGTACACTACTTGCATGCTAAGAAAAAGAATTTGCAAGCCTTTGTGTAACAGAGCCACTTGTTGATTCCTGCCATAACAATGCAATACAGACAGAGGAGCTTCCATGAAACGGCGGGGAAGGGGATGCATGGCAAAGAGGTGCAACTCTCCTGGGTCCTCTCCACACAAATACATGGAGGGAAATATGAGGCTCTAATTAAACTAAACGGTAACTGCTGGAATAGTTAACGTCTGTGTCTTATCCTCTGCAACCTGAAGAACTGGTTATGTGACAACTAGCAAACAGCTCATGGCCACTTTATAGGAACAAATTCTATTGTCCTGCTATTTTCCCATAGCTAACTCAGTGCCAATAAATCCAAGAATGATACAGACCTTTGGCAAGTTGTCCGGACATCTCCTTTATTTTCTTTTTATATTGGCACCATCTTTCGCATACCTCAGTGGGATGTTAAAACACCGCAACTTAGCTCTGACGGCAATACCCTTTTCTTTATTGCCAGGTGTTAATTTACACAAAAGTAAATGCAGGAAAGGTTGAGTTGACCTCTGAAATGATTGACTGTCATGATGGGAAATTTCCTGAGACAGAGAATCTTTATGGGACAATATTTTAATTATTTAGACAGAAATCTCAGCTGAGCAGACCGTATAGCACATGTTCTCAGTCTAGCTTTAGACAGAAATGTTCCTGGACTTAGCTTGTTGGATTATATAAGTGTACAATGAATTAAAAAAAAAAAAGCAGCACTGCCCTAGGGGGTCAATAAACTGGAGACGGAATCCAAAACTTCTGGCATAAACTGAATAGGTTTCTTTTTTTCCTCTTACCTGACACTGAGAATCCAAATTTGATTTGTTATCGTTCAAATCGTCCATGAAATTGCTCTGTAAAGATCATAGTCATGGAGATAAGTGAAACAGGCCCTAATACTTGGAACACTTGTTTAATATGGTCTTTTTTCCCAAATATATATATACACTTTATATATTACTATATATACTACTATACTATATATTACTACTATACTATATATTACTTTCTAAAAACAGGCTGTGGAACAAATACATTACATTTGCAAAGACTGAGGGTGATGCTGAGCAATAAACAAAGACTGAATAAGGAAGCAGCTTATATTGTGGGAGGCAGCGTGTCTACTCCTGACTCGCAGGCTAAACTTGTGCAAGTTATGAATCCTCTGTGTCTCAGTTTCCCTATCTATAAACTGGAAATAATAATGCCCATCTGCTGCTGTGAGTAGAACTGATGTGAACTTCATTCGACATTTGTTTCCAATGCATACGTTTGGGATATAGAAAACACCTGTGAAACTGGAGAATTTGGCAAAACCAATTTTGTTTACTTACAAGTTGTTTTGAAGGGAACATTGTTCCAATTCTCTTTCTGACCTAACTTGTCTCCCAGGACTAAAACTCCCTCAGTTCACTCCTGAACCTCACAATCACTATTGGGGAAGAGGAACAGCTCTTGCCAAGTCTGTTTAGGTCCTATACGCCCCCCCCCCCATCTCTGCGCTACTGGAGTACCTCCCAGCAGTGAAACATCATAAAATAATGTATGTCTCCTCCTTCCTTGACTCTAGGAGGAAAAACAAACTTGCCACTGGGCACACTTTAGGCACCTGCTTTAGAAAATGCTGGCCCTAAAGACAAGTAAGGTGGGATGTCCCGCTTTAAACAAGAGAAAGCAGAAGGCGGGGTGACAGATTTCTGGACGATGGAATAATAGAGATGAAATGAATCTAGTCCTTTCCCGGGAGAGCCATCACAGCAGGTAAGAAAGCAAGTTTCCTCACTGCAGGGCACAAAAAGCATGTTTCTTTTAGAGCCACTGCAGATGCATGAGCAGGCATAGCTAGCAGGAAGTAGGATTTGACTGGCTGGGCAGGGATCACACTCTCTCTACTTCAGTGTCACCCAATACTTTTTAAAACTCAGGCCTCTTTAAGACATCTCAGTTTGGGCACCCAAATATTGAGACAAAAATAACTAGCCATGTTTGAAAACTTGAACCTTTGAGTGTTTATCTGGACTGAATTTCCAAAGCTCTGATGGGTTTATTAATTTTTACAGATACTGTATTAACTATTTAACTCTATTGTGAATGAATTAATATCTATATTGATAAATATCGTGAAAAGGAAGGAAAGACTGCTAACTATAAGTGTCTATTGCTGGCCTAGGAATGAGTATAGCCTTTTTTCTGAGGAATTATAGTATCTAAACTAAAAGGAAAAAAAACTTTATACTGCCTTCCCCTTCCCTTCCCCCTGAATTTCTGGTAAATTGTCAATCATGTCAGTGGTTTTATGACCTTTTATGCTGCTTTGGTAGCATTTTCTATACTTAACATCTTCACGTCCTATAATTTTAATGCACTAACATCAATCTAAAATGATCTTATTGCCATAAAGCAAGGAATTGTCATTAAGACATCTTTTCAAATCATAAAATTGTTTAAGTAGGGAAGCGGGCCAAAAAGATAAGTTCCCTCAACACTAAAAGACCTTCACAAAGACAACATTAGGACTTCAGAAAACTCCAAACTGTTTTCATATGAAAGATAGGTAAAAGATGAAAATTTGAGAGAAGAACCTCTTGCTTTTCTTCGTGTTCCTTTCTTTTCTTCTTTCCCACTCATTATTTTAGTGTTCCAAATACTCAGGACCTCTCTATTTTCACTATGCTTAGTCAGCATTTCAGAAGCAATGCCTTCTACTTAATGCCTCTTTGACCCATGAAGGACATTTGCCTCATTCATCATTGCATGCCAAAAATTCAAATGGTGGGAGGAAAAGTGCAGCAAAAACCTTGACATGTTGTGAAGTATCTGGAAAACTCCCATCAGCCTGGATCACTGAAGGCAAGCAAGCCCCAGGGTCACCCTCTCACCAATAATTCACGTGATACAGCCAAGTCCTTTAAACTTATTGTGTCGATCCTTGGGTTGTATGGGGAGAAACTCCTGCCACTTCTGGGGGAGAAAGAGCAATCCCTGCCCCTCCTGCATCATGCAAGAATTGGAAGGAAACTGCAAATGAAACTTTTATGAAGCTTCCCACCCACAAGGGGTCATGTTAAATAACAGGATGTTAAATATGACTTTGCAGTTGGTATAGACAGAGACAAGATATGTTTTCTTGAACATTGTGCCAACTGCTGGGGTTAAACCTATGATTCCAGTAGGATTTAGGGTAGGTCTACAATGCAAACACACACACACACACACACACAGATCAGCGAGTCTCAGAACCTGGGTCAATAGACTCGGGCTCTGAGACATGCTACTGTGGGGTTTCTCTGGCAGTGTTAGACGTATCATTAACCACAATCAGCTGACATTATGTTAAACACAGCTTGTCCCTGTTCCCACTAACTGAAAAGTTGTGTTTAGGATGTGTAATGTTGCCAAATTAATTTGATTTGTTTTTACCTAGAATATAATATGTAAATAATAATGGACTGTCTTCCTAGGTCTAGGTGGCCATTCTAGGGATCTAGGATAAGAAAAGGCAGCCTGAGCCTGAACACAACTCAGTTCTCAAGTGAAGATAAAACTCTGTATGGGAATTTAAATTGGGCAGGAGAGAATCTGGCCTTCAGGGCCATGATATAGTCAGCATAGTATATAATGGTGTACTGCTGCTCTGTTAAACTAGTTTTTGCAGAAAACATCTCCAGTCAAATGAAGCTACATTTGAGAAGCGAATAGCCCAAAATGGAAGAGTGATCCCCCCCCACCCCCCGGTCAATCCTTGTAACATCTTCACTTCAGAACTCTGTGCTTCTAGCATGATTAACATGTACCCCACCCCTGTACTCCCTCTAAGAGGGCATATTGTGCAGGTGTAGTCATAAGATGAAATTGGAGTGAGGCTCTTAAAGGTGCCATGGTCAGGTGCAGAGAATCAAGCAGTATTATGGAGGGGTTGGCACATTGTGAGGCTGGAGCTTTATCTTCCTAGAGAGCCACAAAGACTTTTGAAGGCTGCACTCCCTACCTACTGTGTGATCTTTTACTCTCCTTCACCCACAAGAGGAAGGCAGTGACATTCTCCAGAGTGTTTCCAGCATTATCTGCCACCCTCCCATGCATCTTACCATGTAAAGCTATAAATAGTATCCCAGGCCCAGTTCTCTGGCATTTCCTGGAAGATGCCGAGTGTCCTAAGGTCCCAGTGGTGTCAACAGGAACTGAAGCAGATCAGCACTTCACAGGATCAGGTTGTTAGCCATTCACCAAAGATCTATAGCATGAGGTACAACAGTGAAATTATCAAAGTAGATCATTCTGCTTCACATAAACCAAATCAAATTTGGCTTTTAAAGAACTGATTTTGTTTTAATTGAATACGTCTCTAGTATTGTAAAATTTCAGTTTTCCCAGCAACAGAATCAATAGGCTATTACATCTAGAATTTGTTGAATTATTTAAATGTTCCAAATTGTTTGTGTAAATCATTTTAAAAGGCAGATAACTGCATAATCCCTGTTCACAAAGTCAGCACAGCTTCTTCTCCAGTTGTAGAGTTCTTCCATCGAAGATATGGAAACATTATGATATTGCCAACAAAACTGTTGTGTGGGAAATTATTGCATACCAAGCCTATCTGTTACTGAAGAGTACACCTAAAAGAACCATTATTCCATCCAGGAAGAGACAGGAAATATAATCTCACTGAAATGATTTTTAATACAGTGAGGCAGTCTTGGGCATGTATGAATGACCATTATTCGTGGTAATTAAATACACTGAATGATGTATTCATATGCAACTTTTATTACAACAAGCATATAAGTACAAATCCTTTGGCATTGAACTGCCCATTCACATTGCATAATATATTTAGTAGCAAACTGTGTGGAGTGCAATGAATTCTTTTAGTAGCTTTACTGCAATTCAATTCTATTTTAATTTGATACAATGTATCTTGAAACATTTGATAGAGAAAACAATGAAAACACTTTTCAGAGCCAGGAGCTGCTATTCCCATTTCACAAGAGCAAGGCAAATGATGTATGAACATGGGCTAGACTAAAAAGAAAATTAACATGTTTTACATCAGGAATAATAAAGCATTCGAATTCCAGTCTGTTGACATTCTGCATTCCATCATTAAACGTTTCTGCAAAGAGAATTTATAAAAATCATTTTAGAAAGGTGCATACCATTTGACCCAGATCAGGAAATATGTTTTCTTTATGGGTTTATTTTTATGAAGTTCATTATTTTGGCAGTGGTTTCAGTCTGGTTGAGCTATTGAAAGAAAGGCTGGCAAGTGAAGGGTTAATTCCCTAGTAGCAGGATTTCTATCCCCCATCTTTTGTCAGTGGAGGATGTCAGAACACATTACTTGGATGAGTTAGAAATTCTAGAGATTTTCAACTTGGAAAGGGGAAAATATAATAATGTATTTTGTGGTATAATGGGCTCTCTCGTGACCTTTGTTATGGCATTGCACAGCAGCGGTGCCATCCCAGAAGGAACTGCTGGAGGCACTGTGTTTCAAGGAGGTATAAAGCCAGAGCTTCACAACATACAGAAGAAATATAGAAACTGTGGGTATTTGGTTTTGATTCAGAGCACCGGACTGGGAGGCAGAAGGTAGAGAGAGTGAGGGAAATGCAGCAGAGAGAGGAGAAGCATTAGAACTATGTCTGCTCTAGCTCAAAAAGAAAAGGAGTACTTGTGGCACCTTAGAGACTAACAAATTTAGTCTCTAAGGTGCCACAAGTACTCCTTTTCTTTTTGCGGTTAGTCTAACACAGCTGTTACTCTGAAACCTGCTTTAGCTCAGTGGTTCTTAAACTTCATTGCACTGCGACCCCCTTCTGACAAGAAAAAATATTACAGAACCCCAGGAGGTGGGACTACAGCCTAAGCCTGCTCGAGCCCCACTATCCCAGGCAGGGGGGCCAAAGCCCAAGGGCTTCAGACCTGGGGGCCAGGGCCATGTAACCTTAGTCCCACCACCCAGGGCTCAAGCTGAAGCCTGAGCCCCACCACTCTGTGTGGAAACCCTTGGGCTTCGGCCCCAGGCAGTGGGGCTCGGTCTTCGGCCCTGGGCCGCAGCAAGTCTAAAACCAGCCCTGGTAACCCCATTAAAACGGGGTTGCGACCCACTTTGGGGTCCCAACCCAGAGTTTGAGAACCCCTGCTCTAGCTCAATCACATGTTATTGGGCTTGATTCAGGAATCATGGGATGAATTTCTATCTGTCATGTGTCATTCAGACTAAATTATCATAATGGTCTCTGCTTAAAATCTGTTAAATCTATGAAGCATGGGAAGGGGATATCCAATTGCAGCATTAACTCTGACCATAAATATACTACCACACACATTCATATTTCAGTTCTGAAATTTCTACATGAAAATTACAATTATATGTAGAGCAATCACTAACACCATAGACCACTCAACCTCAGAACTTTTCCTGGCCATTAAAAGGGAAAAAAACCTCATAATTTGTTTTTGCAGTCTGAATTCACACCTCTCTGACTTCTACAAACCAATACGAAGGAACATATATGCAATTTCTGACAGCCACACTAGCACTATGTTAAAATACATGAACTTTATAAATACAGATATTAATTTTAAAACTATTTTAATTTTAATGTACTATTATTTTGTCAGAAAATGCCAGTTCATCAAAACTTAAACGGTTAATGGGAAAGGGATCAATTTTGACAAATTTCTTGTTTCTAAATATTTTTGGGAAAAATTTTCAAAATTGTTGAAATGTCACATTTTGACATTTTTAAAATGAAAAATTCTGGGTTTTTTTGTTTTAGTTTTTTATTTATTATTAATTATTATTATTATTATTTTGTAATTTAAGCTAATTATAGTAAAAATGATTGAAATAAAGTTGAAATGAAAACTAAACATTCCACAATTTTTTTTTAAAGTTGCAATTGACCCAAACTCCCCCTTGCCACCATCACCCCAATTGTCTGCTCATGACAATTTTCATGATTTCAACTTTTCATCCTGATTCAACATGAACATTTTTTGAAATCTCAAAATTTTTCCTGGGATTGGAAAATCATTTGCTGCCTAACTCTGCTTATAACCAATATACTGGCAGGAAATAAGGTTGCACTTTGGTTGCTGAAAATCAGAATGAAGATATGTATTGAAGAGAAGAGTAGCTGGCATTGAGAAGTGGAGTATAATGTGATGTCAAATGAGAACTTCTTAATTCCTTTGATCTTATGACATGTGTTAGTGCGATACTGTTCAAAGTTAACCAAATGTTTTGTCTGGGGCTCTCACAGCTTTGAAGATTGCAGCATTGACAGCTCTTGTGATATTCTGGATTTTCTTAAATCCATGTGAGACATTCAACTATCAAATTTTTTAAAAGTAAATTTCTAGCCCTCATGGTTTCAAAGAAAAAGGTTATTAAGGGCAAAGCTTGATTCTTCAAGCTCAGTAGGAAAATAAATTAACTTAAAAATAATTACATTAATTATATAAAGAAAATCACGTACCCATTGGTAGCTAGTTGGGTGAGGGTGGGTGGAGAAAACCTCTTTGTCAGGCATGGTGGAATTGCATAGCCAGAAACCAAGGGCCACAGCAGTAGCCACGGCAGCAAGCCATTGCAAGCATGCAAGCAAATGGGTCACCTTTATGCAAATAAAGAACCTCCCCTCATTTTCCAGTAAGTTCAGGCTCATCCACGGATCCAAGGTCACTAGGTCTATGGATATCTTGAGACATTATCTCAACCATCCCAAAAAGTCTCCTAAAAACAATGTAAAAATGCAAATATAGCAAAGAGCTGGAACTGAAATCATAGGACTACACTAAGCAGACATTCACTCAGTTATGTTCAGAGACAGATCTCTGTTTTACAGATAGATCTTTCGTTTATATATTGGTACTCAGTCGAGCTGGGCAGCTTTTTTTTTTTTTTTTTGGACAAATAGTAAATTGACCAAAAAAATCCATTTTGCAGGGCATTGTAACTAGTCAGGAATTTGGGTTGAATTTGACAGTTTTTTGGCCAAAAAAAATCAAAACATCAAAACTTTGCAAATATTGAAACATTTTGTTTCAAAGTTTTCTAATCAACTATTTCGGCATTTTGTTTTAAAGTGACATTTTCAAATCAAAATGTCGTTTCAAATTGACATTTTCAAAACATTTTGTTTGACCCAAATGGAATTTTTTTTCAAGTTTTTGGTTCAGTGTGAAACCAAAACAAAAATCAGTTTTGGGGTTTGAAAGATTTTTTTTTCCTGGATTTTTTGATTCAGCCACTGAACTGAAAAATCAATTATTCACTCAGCTCTGCTCAGAAGCTCAATTTTGGACAGCATATTTTTCATGCACAAAATCTGGGAGAAAGGTGACACACTTATTCAGTCAAAGGGGGAAAAAAAATCTTCCTCTATTCACAATTTTGGGGCTCAATTTTTACGTGAAGTCCTATCTACCTCACCTCAGTTATCCAACATTGACTAAATTAATCTGATACAACACCATAAATATGGTCTCTTCTATTACTTTATTAAATGTTATACCACTCCCTTTTGAAAACATGTGCTCTGAAATATCTTCTTCTGTTAACAAAGGAAACATGATAATTGCAAAGGAAATTTCTTGGAAATAATATCTGTTTGGATATTCTATTTAAACAAAAATGTAAGCAAAATATACTCAAAGCCTTTTATTATACAAAATAGTCCTGGAAGCTGGTTAAAAAAAAAAAATCCACAGCAAACTGAATTAAGAAATACAACAGAATCTCCTACTAGACAATCAAAGTAAGTTTAGTAGAGTATAAGAGAGAGAAGCTACCAACCATTAAAAAGCTTATGTAAAGTAATGTGAAAAGTTCACCTGTGACAAGTTATGAACAAAACAGAAAAAGATATCAGGAAGTACCAATGAAACGCTTAAGAATAAGAAGAGCAGTAGAGCTGTAAAAGTTTTATATCACAAACGGATTGATGCTTGACAAGCAGACTCTCGTTAGGTAATATAATAAAAATATAATACAAGTACTGTAGGTTAAATGAATGGTTGATAGAGTTAGTCAGAAAAAAAAATTAAACAAACCATTTTTGTCCAAATTTGCTGATTCATCAAAATCCAAAACATTCCCTGGAGACCTGTCAATTTCAAAGCAATCACAATGGAAATCAGGCAGGAGTTCCTCCCAGTTTCTCAGAAGTCTCTTTGATGGGCTACTGGGAGCCCAGCCTCCCAGAGCTTCTAGGCAACCAGCTCCTTGGCAGCCCATCTGGTGACATGAGGGGGAGTCAGGAGCCTGGAAGCCCTGGCTCCCAAGCTCCAGATTTGTGGCTCCTCAGCAGCCCAGGCTCTCAGGGCCTCCAGGGTCCCAAATCTGTTTTGCAGACAGCTCTGAAAATATGAGGGTTTGTTTTGAATCAGAATGAAACTAGATTTTGAAATGTCAAAATCCTCCAACAAACACAGTTACTATTCTTTGTCCAACTCTAGCATATGATATCCTCTCCCTCATTTTCAGCTACTGATGGGCAAACCTGTTAAGTGTTTTCAGTTGAAACAGACCAGAAGCAAAACCTTAAACCCTGCCCTTGTCCAATGTTAGTGTGTCTGAGGGGAATCTGTTAATCCAGATGTAAATAATCCTGAAGTATAACCCTCATTTTCTTTAATATTTATTTTATTTACCAATATTTCCAAGGTGTGCATTACCATAGCACCCGAGTACCTCAATAATTAAAGGTAAACCAAAAATTACCTCTAGAAGACAATTTTTTTCCTTTTAATCCAGTGTTCTGCAGTGTTGACTAATTCTCTTACAATTCATTACTACATGATTGTCTGGGGAAATACCTTTTCTCCCCTAACTGATAGCTGAAGTTCATATGGGAAATGCATGCAGTTACTTTGCAGCAATGTAGAAATGGTTGGCCAACTGGCATGAATGACTGAGAGCAGCATAGATTACTAGTACTTTCCTACTGACTATGTGACAATTATTCAGTTAATTACTTGCCCTACTATTGATAAGAATCACTTTTCCTATTTTAATAAGAGGCAGGCACATGACTGAGGGGAAAGAAAAGGGAGCTACATTTGTTTAAGCTTAGGCAACATATTTTGGATAGAGCGAGCATGCGCGCTTAGCTGAATTCTTTTTGCTCTGACCAGTAAAGGGGGAGAATGCCTACTCTGTGTAAACATAATAAACTTTTGAATAAGGGGATGTCAATGTTGATTTCCCACTCTGGCACTTTGAGTGCAGAAGGTGGGGGCCCGCAAGGATTTTAAAAGTTAATACTAGCCACTCCAGGCTGGTATTAAACTCCCAAGGTCACAGCTTCTCTCTGACCTTGGATGGGTAGATGCTGCCACCACCCAAATGCAAAAAAAACCCCAAACCCTTTGAAACCAGAAAGGCACACTTGGGAATTCCTTCCTATGGGGTACCCTCAAGCCCTTTCACGCTCCACCCCACCCCCCCTCCAGGGAAGAGTGGAGAAAAAGGAAATCAGCTGTTCCCACAAGTTTATTAAACAACATATGCACAAACCTCTTAGGACACCAAAAATCCAATCCTGTTCTTAAAAAACGTAAGTGTTATTAAAAACAAAACAAAGAAAATACATCTGAAACTTTTTGCCAGATTTAACAAACCCACTTACAAAATTTAAACATCAAGAATAACCTTCTTGAGGTCCAGCTTAAAGGTTACGAGCAAAACAAAAAGCATTTGGAGTTAGCACAGAGGAGACCACTAGCCAATAAAAAAATAAAAGAAATAACTAATTCTATCCTCCTAGATATTACCTAATTTACTTACTATTCTGGGGTTTCAGATAAGCAATCTTTAGGTATTGTCTAATGGTTTTTCATACCTGGCTTAAAGCTTTTTAGAGCATAACTGCTTCCTGTTCCCTTCTTTCCTGGACAACCACAACACACAGAAAAAGGGAAGTTTGTTCCCAATTTTAAAAAGTTCTAGCCCTCCCATTGGCTCTTTTGGTCAGGTGCCCATTCCTTTCCTTTTACCTGTGAGCTTGTTCACCCTTTTATGGTAAAGCAAGTAGAGAACAGCTACTAAGAGGAATTTTATAGCTAACTGGCTGGCTGGGTGTCCATAAAAGGGAGCTACCTCCCCCCTCTTCATTTATCACAGGGGATAAGGAATGAAAGACAAACTATTCTCCTGGAAGGTTTTGTTGTTGCAATGTAAATCTTTGGTCATTAATATGGCTTATGACTCCTTACAGGATTGCTGCTAAATGGGATTTCCTTAATACTTTAATGCTCTCTTAGATTTAGGTATTATTGTGCATTGTGGACCAATATTGATTACTGAAGGAAAAGGAAAGAAAAAGGAAATTGTATCTATCCATCCAAGTGTTTATGTTGCCCTGATCATCATAGCTTTTCTCCCTCCTTACTTCATACCAGAAGAACACCTTCCTGCAGAAAGTGAATGCATTCCATACTGCAAAGTGGACCATGGCAACAGTGTGATATGGCTGAATTGTCTCTTGGATGTTCCCAATTTTGCATATTCTTTATAATATTTATTGTGGCAGGAACCTGCTATATTTCTTCACGTTTCTTTATACTAGCTGTTAACAATGACCCTCAGACACTCTTGGTAGTCTGGACCCCAATTCTTTTTACACATTGCTGGTATACTAAAGATTTTTGGCTCTGTAACTTTTATTAAACATTTATTATTTGTATTGAAGTGGAATGTAGGAGCCCCAGTCATGGACCAGGGCCCCATTGTGCTAGTGTAGGGCTAAATTTTATAATTGTACTATAAGAATTGATATAAACCTTGATTTCATTCTGCCAGCCACCCTTTTTGAATAACAGAAAGGAATGACTGTCTGAGACTGGGATCCTGTTTCCCATATGCATTACAATTAGGACCTGTTATGAAGTTTAGTTAGTAAAAGACAGGATTTTGTATTGTGTCTATGATAAATAGATTAAAGAAATGTTGAGGGCCTAAAGCCCCAATGTGAATTATTTTAGTTATAAGATTTAGCACGGCTTAATTTACAATGTATTCTGTATACCTTTGAAGGTTTCTGTGAGAGACTGTTTGTGTGAATTAGGAATGCATGCATCAGGAAAAGATAAGGTGTAAAAGCCATCACAAATGTCCAGATGGTAAAGAAAAAGTGAGAGACTTGGAAGCAGCAGGAGACAATCAGAAAATATCCATTGTATCCTCGCTAAACATGTTAGCAGCATTGACAACCTCAGAGGTGAGGCAGGCACCCCCGAAGGCGAGACAACAGCTAAACAACAACATTAACACCACTTAAGGACTAATGATTACAGGGTGATGTTGCAAAATGCAGGGACTCAAATGGGAATTTACAACTATAAAGATGGGGTGTTTTGCCATGGAACACTGGGTTCAGTCCTGCAAAGCCTCGGAGCATCGGATTGCGACTGACAGAGCTCTGCTCCTCACTCGTGCTCAATCTAACTGGACATAGATTGACTTGAGCTACAACAGACTGGTAACTATAAAGACCATCTGCAGGACGTGTGTGTGCGTGTGCGCGCGCCTGAAAAGCATATGCCAACTGCTGTATTTACAATAAACGTGGCATTTTGCCTTATCCCTCTTATAAGATCCTATTGATATTATTTTATTAGTGTAACACTAGGCACTGTACAAACACTGAAGGTATGCACCTCAGAAGAAGGTTCTTCTTCCAACTTTCTTCCTTCTTTTCTCCATTCCCACTTCCTCCAATCCCTGCCTTCCCTCCTGGATCTCCATCTTAAATGAAGCCATTTTTATATGGTTTCCCTGCCCCACACACTGAAATTCCAACATATATGAGAGGCTAGATTTCTAGCCACATTAATTTAGCTTTAAGTGCTGGAAGAATTTACCCCTTGCTCTCATTATTATATAAATTAAATCAATTATCAGAATGACCTAAGGCTACTTTCTGTTCTTGATTGAGAAATTCATGACAAGATTAAGAACTGGGACTGTCACCTGTCAGATAGTTAAGCCAATTTTAGCTGTTTTGCACCACCATGCTTTGTGTACTACATAGCCACAAAGACAGGTCATGCTGAAGCAGATCACCTAGTTTAAGAACAAAAACAAACAAAAAAGAGTTAGAGGATGCTTTATAAAAGGAATCATTTGATGTGTTCAGGTATATACAAAGATGCTCTTGGGTCTAGAAAGGATCAGTTTTAAGGTCCGTCAATCAGTTTTGAGGATTGGAAAATAGCTAAGGAAGATAGGATCATGCTATATAAGCAGGCTGGATGGTTTACTTAGAAAAAGCATACAGGGCTGAATTCTCTGCTGGCATAATGCCAGTGTGATCTAATTGGATTTTCTGGAGATACTCCTGGCATAAGACACGATTCAGCATGAGCAAGGTTATTAGAGGTCATGGCAATACACTAGCAGAGAATTTGACCATACAACTCCAGTATAGAGGAACCTTTTTTCCATGTGCACTAAGGCCCCTTTAGAACACTCTGGTCACGTAAAGGCTCCTCAAAGTGGCAATAACTTTCATTTAAGTTCACTTTAAGGCCCTTTTACACTGTCAGCGTGGTGTAATGGAACCTAATGTGAGTGAAAATCAGGCCCAGTGTATCCATTTTACAGCTCACATGGTCAGTCTCTCACAACTTCATGGCAACGACTAAGCTTCAAGTCAGTTCCGATTTTAGACAATCAGTTCCTGGCTTCTCAATTATGATTTGTTTTATGACATGTAGGGAGTTTCCGTGCTTGCACTTCAAGCTGTTAAAAATTCCACTTTTCTCATGTTTGAGCATATAACTGAAGCATTTGTCATCAGTTTCTGTATAAAACTTATTTGAAGCTCTTGCATTTTCTTTGACATACACCAGATCTAAAGACAGGAAGAGGAAAAAGCAGCAACAGCAGCAAATCAGAATTCAGTGGTTAACACAATCAGTGGTTTTTCCTACACAAACTTTAGCTTCTCTTGACAATACAGAAGCCGGATCTCTCTCTAGAATATGGTTGTTCAACCAGTGTTAGAGAGAGGGGGGAAAAATATATAGAGATAGATTTTTGAAGGGGGGGGGGGAAGGCTTTTTCAAGATTGGAAGAAATGTTACTCATGCTGTTGTAGGGTTGAAAAAGTTCCCCCAATCCCCAAATTGTTAAGGAAAAAGCATAGTATCACACCATGATAACACATAAAACACAGTCTATTTTTAATTCTACCCAGCCCGGAGCCATCCGCTGTACTATACAAGATAAATGAATCACACTCTAATTGCCTTTCACATGCCTCATTCTATTCTGAGTCTTAAAGTTTTGAGAATCTAATGTCAAAGCACTTTTGGCCAAATCTTAGGCAACTAGCTCCATCAAATATAGTAATACTTTGGGAGGAATATTAATTACAGGATATGAAGACTTCAATCTGTTCTCTGGTTTAAGTAGCGTACAATGCTTAACCATCAATTTGAACAACATAAATCATGAACAAGGTAGGTCAGCATGATATTAACTCTTCCCTGTGTGAAAGCAGTGTGATCACCCAGTAAGTAGTCAAATCAGTTCACACTTTACATAAATCACCTATCTTCAGCAGACAGGCTTCTAGCACACTACTGGAGAAGCTCAGTGTGCTGCATCCCCACATGCACTGTATCTCAGAGGATCTCTTTATCAGGTTGGATTAAACTCAATTACTTTGCTACCATTAAGGATCAAACTGGAGCAGCCTCTCCGGCGTAAGATTACTATTTAGAGACGGCAAGGTCCAAGTGCTCAATTGCTAATTGAGAAAGGATGATGCATCTGGTATGTCTCCTGACTGCCCTGGTTCATAGGCAGAGATCATATGATTATTTTTCTAGTGGACTTGGTTTGTTTTGATTGCAAATTCATATCCTCTCTGATCCTGGAATGTGGGGTGATGGCTTTAGGCAATACTGTCTGCAGATTTTGGCTGTAAAGTCATTACTATAAAGACGATTCTCCCATGCTGTAGAGCCAGCACAAGATGCATTTCTGTTCCTCCCACTACTGCTGGTGCAGAGGCATGACTGGAGGAAAGGGGGAAGAGCTTGAATGCCTACACTGATCCCAGCACACAACACCTCATGCTTATTAACAATCAGTTTAAATTAGTACCGTGCTTAGCTGCTCCAATTTACATTTAGGGACCCCCTATGTCCACAGGATTGGCAGAGTGCAAAGCTGAACTTTGCATGTGCACACATACACGGAGTGCATTGAATTTTCCTGGTCTTTTGCTGGAGATATAGTCATAGAATTACATATAAGAAAATGTAAAGTAACAATTTGTTGTTTTTCCAATGAAACAAGAAGCTTCTTTTAATATTTTGTCTATACTATATGTAAGATCATATATTGTGGAATGGCCACATTTTAGCAGGTCTACTTTATCATATAGGTAAATGCAGTAGAATATAAAAAAAAGTGCTTGACAGTATGTGCTATATTGATTGTATTAATTTGACCAGAAGGACTCCAGAGAGTGAATTGCACTGCCTGTTCATGATTAATTTACTGTACTTCTGCAAGCAAGAAGCATGTGAGAAGGCCCATAAAGAGGTAATGAGAAATGGAACTCAAGCCTCAGAAGATTCATTTCTGTCTGAAAGTTTGAAAATCTCTGTCTTCAAGTGAAGTCAAAATTTCCCCAAATACATTGCTACTTTCCATAATATTGAGGTACTTTAATATTTTGCAAGATCTACAAGGCAATGAACATGTCTCACACGCTAAAGGACTATGTTTACAGTGGTGCTAATAATTTTTGGTTATATGATCATTCCTCTTTTAGTACAGTGTTTTCAACTGGAGAAGAACTGTAACACTATTCATTTGAATGAATGCAAGATAATATTTTTTAACACTGGAGGGACTGAAAGTCCTGGTAGTGACCTCAAAACAAATTTGAGAAAGACTACATGATTGCTAGAGATACATGATCATACATGATGGAAAACCTGTGGGATTTCCCTTTCATCACCAAGCATTTAGACTGGGATTTCAGAGAGCTTTAAGAGAATTAGGCACCTCTGACTTAAATGTACTTTTAGCTTTAATATTCCATAGATACAGACATCTAGGTTTGCACACATCTGTTATGTGTTAAGACATACACCTTTTGCTGTTTCCTTTGTCTTCACACACACACACACACACACACACACACCCCGCTGGCTCCTTTCCTACTCTTTGTTACATCCATGCTATACTAGACTAGAGTGTAAGCTCAGAAGGCTGTTCTAATTTATACTCGTTGCCAAAGACCCTCCTTAACTGCTCAGTATGCTTCCTGGTATATAGTCCCTCTCACCAGTTTCTGTTCAACTGTGAGAGGAAAAAACTCAGTGATAACTCAGTGATAGGAAAAAACCTTACAAGGTATGAGAATCATTTGACACTTGATTGTCTTTTATCACTATCATGGTTTTGAAAGCCTTTTCATTATTACGGCCTTGATTTTGACATGAATCTAAAACATTGGTGAGGAGTTAAAATAAATAAATCACTAACTAGAGAACCTCACAGAAGAAGGCATGAAAGCTAGAACTCAGATGGTCTAAGGCTTCCTGGAGAAGTGTGTATTCAGGAATCCCCACCTTTAGTCCAGTCATGAGGTCCAGATTTCCAGTAGGGACTAACAAATCCTCATTACTCATGAGGGAATTCTGTGCCATTGTGCATGCACATAATTAATGTGTCACACATTTTAATTTTTTTGGTCGGGGGGAGGGAGAAAATAGCTTTGGCTGGAAAGTTGCTGCAGTTCTTCCTTTTGCCCACAAGAGAGTGCTGTGGGGCTAGAACAGAGCAGCCACTCAAGCTAGGGAAGAGAAAGAGCGTGCAGTGCCTTCTTCACAGAACCTGTCGGGCCAGGTCAGGAGACAGGGGATATGGGGAGACAAACAGTGTGGGTCAGACAGGGGCTAATAAGGGTTAGTGGTGGAGAACAGACTGGGGCAGGGGCTGAATGGGAGTAGAGGTGCAGGGCCACATGGGGGAAGGGGGATGGCCGAGTGGGAGCATAGAGACACACAAGGACACATGGGGATGAGGTGAGGGTGCTGGCTGAGGGGGTGCAGGACTACCTTGGGAGGGGGGTGGAGATGGATGGCTGGGTGGGGGCTCAGAGACATAGAGAGGGGGAGGGAGTGCAGGGACACATACAGACAGGTGTGCAGGTGGAGGGACACATGGGGACAGAGGTGCAAGGACACATGGGGATGTATGGACACATGGGGATGGGGCAGATGTGCCTGACTAAATGGGAGAGGGTAAGGGTCAGCCAGGATCTACATGGAGGAAGCTCCCTAACCAACCCTTCCTGCCAAAAAAACCCCTGTTCCATATTTTTCCCACCCATATTCAACAACCCTCCAAGTTCACAGTCAGGCTCCTTCCCAGCAATTACTTCCCTCTCCCTCAGCTCCTCTGTTACTCCTGACTCCCAAGCCTTTGCACTGCTTCTGAGGGGTGCAGGAAATATGGTGCTGTATTGTAGTTTAAATGAATTATTACTCAAAGTTCTATATTAATATGTCTAGTAAGGAGTATATTTGTCAAAAAAAAATTTCCTGAATCTTTTTTTTATCTGTATTGTTTCAGACATACTTGCTGACATTTATTCTGAAATAAATTACCAAAATAATTGAAACTGGTATGATTATATTGTGTTATTTTGACAAAATATGCAGAATTTTAAAATATTGTGCACATAATTTTTAGGTGCAGAATTCCCCCAGGATTACCTCATGAAATTGATTGTTGAACGGTTTGCGGTGGGAGTATGACTAGTTAAACCTACTCTAGGCTAGGAACACTTTTGCCAAACCTTCACAAGCATCCACAGGGTTGAGACATGCAAACTCACCTGATTTTAAACCCAAGGCTCTGTGGGAGAGGTTGACCGTAAATCTTTCACATAGCTTAAATATTCATGAATAGAGCCTAGTTGATTACCTTGCTCAGTGTTGGGCAACGTAACCAATAAGAATGTGCACGCTGTGCTGTTGCACGCAGTAAATGTTTAGCTGTCAAGGAGAACGCCTCCTTTATTAACCATTAATTGTAATGAACACAGTAAATACAAGCCACATTTAGAAACAAACAGGATAATTAAATCCGTTTCCCTTCTGGATGCCATTTAAGAGAAAACAGCACATTTCCGAGTCCCCTTCTGAATAGCAGCAAATTTAAAATCTCTTGGAAAGCCACTTGACTGAGTTCTCTAAACTCACATTTGAATTGTATTCATGAATGTCAAAGCAGACAGTATGTGATATACTTTAAGGTGCTGCACTATTTTCAAAAGTGTAATCAGTGATCACAGAAATCCCCAGGTTCGTTTCTGCCACTGTTGATTCTTGTATTACAGTATAGTTATTTATCACAGTAAGCATAAGCAACTGAACTGTACAGTCTGTTTTAAATGAAAATGATGCCTTCATAATATAGAGGTAATGGCATATACATCTGAAGGAAACAAGAGTTGTTCGATTCAACAACCATTTAAAACATCAGACATGTTATAAACAGACTTCATTACTCTCTGATCAATAAGGCCCAAAATTAATGAACTCATTTTTCTCTGTGATATCGGGTTTGGTTTCACAGAAGCAGTGCTGTGGATTTATGCTGAAGGAAAGACACAGACAGCTTTCCTTCTTGAACATGAACTCCTAGAAATGATAACATATTGAAAGATCAGTTTATTTCTTTTATAAAATATAAACAAGCTTGCTTAGATATAAATATAAATAAAAGGAAAATAGAAAGTTTGCTAGTCAATAAATAGTTCTAATCTCAGTTTTATAAATATTTTTAAATGTTCTTAATAGATATGACATTAACAAACTAGCCTAAAATTTAATGACATTTTCTGTTTTGTTCATTTAGAGATTTTATTTTATGTAGGAATTATTTCCAGGTTCTTTCACACTATAGGCTAGAGTAAAATATATATTAAAACGGGGATTTTCAAAAGGGTCTAAGAGTTACGTTTCTAACACCCATTGACTTCCAATGGGAGTTCGGCACTATCACAGGGCATCCCTTTTCGTACCCTATGAATACTGCCACCTAGTTTGTTCAAATGATCTCCTTGTCACAAACACAGAGAAACTGTATCTTTTTTGACTATGTGTGCTTTTAATCTTCAGTTTCAACCCATACGGCTATATCTGGGAGGGATACAGCAAGAGGAAACTTCCATACAGCTTCCTCTCTAGTCCACTGCTCCCGCTCTGAGACCCCTCTTATTTTGCTGCTCCTCCCATATATATATCCTCCCAATTACTGAGCTAATTGCCTCATAGCCCAGCAATTGCCACCAAACTGTCACTAATCCCCAACAAGCTGGTTAATTAACTTCAGTTGTGTCTGCAACCTTCCCAGCGCTGCAGCAACCTCAGTGACCAAAATGCTACAGATAGTGCCTTGAGACAGGCACCTGATTCCACTAGGTTCTTCTGAAAATCCCAGCCCAATGGCCCTGAATTCTGGTAGCATTGGTGCTCATTTACAATACTCTATCTTAAAACAGTTCACCTGAATAATTTTACTTGACTCTAAATGGAAACCCCCTCCCCCCACAGTTTGGGTCTGTGTATTCCTTCTCCATCCACTGTGCCCTAATAAGTCATGGAACAAATCAATGGAGTAAAAACCAAGAAGCGGTTTTATTTGGGTAGATTTTCAAAAGCATTTACATGATTTAGGAGCATAAGTCCTAGTGGTGTTCAAAGTGGGCTTGTGCTTGTAAAAGATGCTTTTTGAAAGCCTTAGTTTTTAATCGCTATTCTGACTTTAAAAGACTTTCATTATTATGGTCTTGATTTAGACAAGAACCTAATCACTGCTGTGTCACTGCAGCAAAACAAAATGTTGTTCATTGGAAATGAAAACATTCCACAGCAGACATATCTGGAATATAAGGGACTGCTGATGGGTATTTTGCCCCCAACAGGGAGCTTTAGCAGCACTTAAGGAGATTTAGTAGATTCAATACAAATTCAGTGTATATCTAAGCCCATTTTGAAATGGGCAGTGCAATCAGATGGAGTAGGAAGCAGAAAGAAAATGCAAGCAAGGGTGGGATTTTTTCAACTTAAATAAGATACAAATCAAATAATATAATGTTCAAACTGGAGTCCCTAAACCGAGGCATCTAAATCCTCATTTATACACTTAAATAACTGATTTGATCTTCTGAGTGGTGATCACCTGGTGCTTCTGTTGATTTTGCTGGGAACTGCAATAATAGCCCAGATCCTGATCTGTGCCCTAGAAGCACTTAGCATCGTTCAGGAGGAGGTAGATGTAAGGTACCTTTATGCTCACCTGTCCTTGGGCATCCAGGTGCTGGTCTGGTTCCAAACACAAATTACAACAGCCTACAAATTATAGCAACCAAAAGGCTGCCCTTATTTATGCCAGTTGTCAGTGATCCTCCTTAACTCCATTTACTCCCTTCTGTAGTCCCCCTGACCCTCTCACAGGCTTCTGTTAAACATAAGGAGTTTTTTTTTAATATTGGTTTTTGTGCCTTTGGCTATTTGCTTTTCAAATTCCCTTATAGCCCAGCTAATTTCCTTCTGTTTTAGATGACAGCTTATATTCCTTTTAATTATCTTCATTAGGTTTGTACTTCTGACTTTAAGGATTTTCAGAATATCAATGTTGATAGGTGAAATAATGCATCCATTTGCTTGGTCAAGAATCTTTCCCATGTGGGGGACGACAGTATTGAATGCGGTATTCTTGGGAAGGAAGCAATACAGAAATGTTTGTTCTTTCTACATGAATACTGGTCCTATTTTTAAGAGTGTAGATTAATTGGATGCCTGGATAAAATCAGAACCCAGACAACTGTAATAGAGTATTGGGTATATATTTAAATAGCTCTTACAGGGGTTATACAAATCTGCTACCATTGAGTGTCACTTTATCATGGACCATTAAAGCAATTAAATGCTACTCTGAGATGTGGAGAAAAGGGTAAGGATAAACTAAACAGTATGTGAAATTATATTTCCCAGTAATTTTCATTAATGTTCATTAAAGCTATTTTCAAGTATAATGGGAGAAATTCTTCTCTGAAGTGTATGGATTTTACAGTTAGCAACTGCCTAACTTTCCACACACTTTTATAGCTTTGGGCTATGTCAGTGCACATAATTATATATGTTTGCAAGTAAAATAATTATAAGATTGGCAAATGATTATAGTTTGGATGAGCCTGTTCTGAAACAATGTGCTTCCTATTAACCACAACAAATTGTATTACGTTAAATGTGTGTGTATATATATATAAATAATAAGGTTGTACTGGTAAGAACATAAAGTCAAGAAATGGACACAGAAAAGTTATATGGACAATCTTCACTCTGACCCCTTCTGCATTAACATGGTGTGGTAAACACACAGCCCCAGACGCCAAGAAATGGCCATGTTAAATTTCATGTAGAGCTGGGTGAATTACCGATTTTTCAGTTCACTGGCTAAAATGGGGGGTGGGGAAACACACACACACACACACAGAAAACAAGAAAAAAAATTTTTTTCAGTGAACTGAAAAAAGTAAAAGATTCATTTTGGGTCACATTTGGGTCATTACCTCCTTTTTAAAAAATGGAAGTAAATGTCAAACATGGACCGGGGAGGGGGAGGGGGAGAGAAAGAGGAAGAATGAGGGAGGGACTGAAACAATTTTGCAAATTCAGCATAAATTCACAAAATATTTCAATTGACCCAAATCCAAATCTGCATTTTTTAGCTGAAAAAGTTTTGGACAAAAAAAATTTTGCCCAGCTGTGTTTGCATGTACGTCCATTGTACTCCATAAAACCACTGCCATACACTAATACCAAGATCCTTTAAGTTGCTGAGAGCCTTCAACTACCATTTAAAGTTCCGTTTAAACAAAGCAGGGGGTTAAAGCTAAGTACATGTGGAGCACATATGTGGAAGGGCCTTGTAACAGGGTGCAGGTGGGCCCTCTATCTTCAGCCACTTCTGTGCCCACAAACCAGCCAGAGTACCTCTGCTTTGGTGCAATTACTCATGCTCTTTATTTACTGTACAAGTTCCCACAGCCTCAGGGACTACTAGCTTCTGCAACCAGCAGAGGAGAGTACCACGACTTCTTTCCTGCCAGCCTTTATGTAGCCCTTGGCTAATGAGGCCAGCAGCTGTTCCCTATTTGCCACTTAGGCCTGGGCTTACTCAGCCAGCTCCAATACACCTTTTCTGATTGGAGAGGGCGTGACAGAAATCTGGCCCAGGGTTTCCCAGCAAGCACCCTGTCACACACCTCCCCCCTTATAGGCCTCCAGGTTTGTGCTTCCTTGGCCTCTCCGCCCCCATCCAGTGGGGTTCTTCCAGGGAAGCCTCTCCCCCTCTTTCGAGGGATTACCTGCATCATCTCCTGGGGGTTCCTTCATCCCCCACCCGCAAAAAGTACGCTGGTCGGAGGGTGGATGTCCCCATAGCTCTGCCACCACCCACAGATGCTCACACATATTGCACCCCTGCAGGCGTCCCTTCTCCTTTATCCCCTTTCCTTCCTGTAGGGGGTCGAGGCCAATCCTGACCTCCTGCTGGACACCTCAGGCATAGGGTTCTCCCAAGCCACCAACTGGACTCCCCATTTCTTCTCTGGGAGATGCATTGTGGGGAGTTCCAGTTGCCCCTTTTCTCCCTCTAAGGGGCTTGGACTGGCCATCTCCCCCATACCTCCCTGCCTCTACTCTAATCTATCCGGGCTCTGTTGTCTAAGGTTCTCATGTTTCCATTCAAGTCTAAGGTTCTTTGTCTTTGTAAGGTCAGCCCTCCCTTCGGGGAACATCTGCCACCATGTACTCCTTGGTCAGCTTGACTGCTGCATCGACCATACTTGGCTGATGTCACCTGACTCAGACTCTGTTATCCTCAGGGAGGCCCTGCAGCAATTGTTCTAGGACAAGGGCGTCCATTATCTCCCCTACTGTTTGCATCTCGGGCCTCAGCCAATAGGTGGCCCACTCCATCAGGTTCTGGGCCACACAGCCCCCATCCATTGGGCTGACCGGAACTTTTAGCAGTATTTCTCTGCCAACGGGCCCACGCAGTCTAGGATGGCCGCCCTCACCATCTCATAATTCCAGGCCTGTTCCTCACTCAAGGTCATGAAGGCCACTTGAGTTTCTCCCACCAGGTAGGGAGCCAGTCATAGGGCCCAGGTTGCCCTATTCCATCTTGCGCCCATGACTCCACACAAACATACTGAGAAAGGCATCCGGGTCATCTGCCAAGACCACTTTACAGAGTCCCAAGCCTGGCAGCCAGGTGCCATCCCCTACCACAGGACTCGCCATTTGTTGCAGGAGTTGCTGCTGCACGCTGGCCTGGTCTCTTATAAAGTCCTGTAGGCTTCTCTGCTGTCCTGCCCGCGAGGTTAGCAAGGCCTGTCTCTTGGCCTGGTGGGACTGCTGGAAGTCTTGCAGCACCTTCTGCATCTGCTCCTGGTGTTTGATGAGCCATTGCAGGGTCCCGTCCATCTCTGGGCTGCCAACCACGTCCATTGGCTCAGGATACCAGACAAGCCACCACGAGTAACAGGGTGCCAGTGGGCCCCTTTATCTTTGGCCAATTCTGCACCCACAAGCCAGCCAGCGACCTCTGCTTTAGGCAATTTATTTACACTACAAGTTCCCACCACCTTGTAGCTAGAGACAGTGTCAGGCTCTCAGCCTCAGGGACTGCTAGCTTCTGCAGCCAGCAGGGGAAAGTAGCCTCTAACTCCCTGGCTCCTCCCTTTCCTCTCCCCCTGGCTTTCTTCCTGACAGCCTGTACGTAGCCCTGGCTAACAAGGCCAACAGCTGTTCCCCCATTTACCACTTAGGCCTGGGCTTACTCAGCCAGCTCCAATACCCCTTTTCTGATTGGAGCTGGTGTGACAGAAGACTGGCTCAGGCTTTTCAAGCCAGCACCCTGTCACATGGCTCTTAACTTCATGAAGGACAATGCTGAACTTTCTAAAGACATGGTATTATGGCAGCCTTTTTTGCCGAAAATGGTCACACTCAGAACTCAGTACTTGCTTGCCTCACCCATTCATGTCATATGAAATCAAGACAGGAGAGTAGTCTGTGTTGAAATAAGCTGAAGAGGAGGATCCAATAATTTGAGCATGACAACAGTGGTTTAATACACTTGCAACAGTGGAATATTGTAATTATCTTATGTGCATATCCTATAGCTTCATTTATTAGTGCACTGATTCCCATCTCAAAAGTCATTGCACTGCAAATTTAAGTGGAATGAGAGAGCAAGCTTTATACTCTCATACATCAAATTTAGGCTTTGGCTGCTTTCTTCTCTGGCTGTTCTTTCTTAGGATCCTGTTTCAATTTATAATCTGTCAAGGCAACCTTGATTTCATCTTTAGCCAGCATAGAGCAGAGTAGCTTAACTGGAAGATGGCAGAGTTCTTTAGCAATATCAAAATTCCTGATAGTCAAGTCTTTATCAACAGTTTTTCCTTTAATCCACTCCATGGCCAGTGAGCTTGAGGCAGTTGCCTATCCATGGCCAAATGTTTTGAATCTTGTATCAACATTTTTTTCCATTTTTTGTCCAGTTCAGCCTGTAGTTTCATCACAGCTCCACAAGCAGGAGCACCCACTTATCCAGTACCAAATATTCTTACCAGTGTTATCAAGGGAGCCCATATTTCTTGGATTCCCCTAGTGATCCACTACTTCCTCATGATACCCCATTGTAGAACCTGCCAGCTCCAGGGGTGCCACCCCAGTCCAGCTCTCAGCACCAGCACCTTGTGCCGGAGGAGCCGATGTGCTGTTTTGCAGCCTCACCCTTCACATGCCTCTCCTTCACCTGGTCTCCATCATACCCCCTACACCAGGACTTTGAGGGGTGGGGAGTCCTTGGGAGGCAGCTTTATGGCTGTTTTCTATAGTGATTGCTGGGGAGATCTTCCTACACCTGCATACAGGGCTTTCAGGGCCCCTTTACACAGCTATGCCTCTTTTACTTGGTGTACAGGGACAGGATCAGAGTCTTACCCAGACTCCCTGTCCTATAGAGCTTAGGGTAATGAGTTTACAGGTGGCCAAAGTTTACAGGCCTAAGAGACACAAATAGTCTTCAGATAAACTTTCAAACCTGTGCGTCCTTATCCAAACCCAAACTTCAACCCTTTGAGGTTAAGTCATGAGTTTTCACCATGGACCTATCCAAAGCCTACTGAAGTCAATGTAAAGACTCCCTCTGACTTCAATGGGCTTTGTACCAGGCCCTGTACAATTAAATCCAACAGGACATCAGTTACAAGCATAGCCATGGAGAGCAAACTTTTGTCTTCATTTGTCCGTCCCTAATGTTATCTGTTCTGTATTGCAATACCTCAGGTCATTGATCCCCATTCTGCAGGCTTCTTGTTTGGTATGAAAAATTCAATGGAATGTGTGATATAGCATTTCACAGTGAATTGATTCCCCTTGATTAAGAAAAAAAAAGGTTAACACTTTTTAAATGTCTGGTAGATTTACCTTTATTACTTGTTTGGTTCAAACCTTGGCACAAGCACACTGAAGTGATATTTTTTGCCTTAGCTGGCCTACACAGCAAGTTATTTGTATGTTCAGGATACAAAAATCAAAAGGAAAAAAAATGAAGTCCTTTCACTGTAGCTATTTAAAACGTTTTATTAGCCTTCTTCACCCCCAAACAGAGTTAAATAATGATCTGGCCATATATAATGGATGTTACATTAGTGTAGAAATCTGAGTTTCGACTGAAGTCCTGCTCTCTATCCTTTTTTAAAAAAACTCCTTATGGCAATCTCTTTGAAAGTGTCTGGCAAGTTTTTGTTCTTTATAGCTCTCATATTAGCACAGAACTAAACAACTGTGAGCCTGAGTCTGCCACTGTTACCCTGAGTTGGTATGAGTACAACATGAGTACTTCCCTCCTCTGCCCCCATGAAAAATGTCTGATTTCTACAGAGGATTTTACCTTCTCACCAACAAACATCAAACTCAGAAAATGAAAAGTTTAACCAAAAACTGAAAATTTCCACTCAAATTTTTCTATCAAAAGTCAAGGGAAAAAATATTCTGAATAGCTTTAATACATTAATGATTATGAAGTGCTCAGATGTAATGGTGGAGACAGAGGGTAGTTCATAGAAGTACTTAGAAAGGTGTGTGTGTACACACAGCTATGATACAGTACATGCACACTGTTCTACTTTTGCTTGGGCAGTGGCTGCATTCTGTTATGTTCCTCTCCTATATCAGTGGTAGAGCAGCTTTAGGGCAGGGTTTCTGAATTGGAACCAAGCAAGAAAACCAACTTCCAGCATGTTTTCAAACAGGCTTTCTGGTGTGCACCTCTGGGTATCACCAGTCAGAATTTGACCCATTGGGTATAATACAGTAGTTTTCTGTATCTTTATATTTGGTAATGGGTTTCACACTTGGGATGCATCTGAAACAAAGTGGAAAGGCTGCCGACTTCTTGGTTTCTTTCTACTATATTCCTTTTTTCCCCCCATAGCTGTTTGGGTTACCCGGGAAACAGCTGCAAAATGAAATTGAATTGGTAGTCAGAGTGACAGCAGTAGGTAGAATTTTTAAGACACAAGATGCACAAAAAGGGAATACATGTCAATGAAATTGGTTGTAATGTTTTATCTGAAATATGAAACAAACGGTACTCAATCTTAGGTAGGCTACACTTTTGAAAAGTTTTGTAGCAAATTGATCTTGTTGTAGTAGCAGGTTAATTTTTGTTGAATTGGGGAAACAGTTCCAATTGCTTTAGAGTTGGTTTTTAAAAGAGATTTAGTTGAGCATATTGTATAAATACATTTTTACCATTGTCAAAAATAACTTCAGTATATAAAAGCTGTTACTGTTTTACACGCTCCTGTGGCATATGTATTTGTTTATATATAAATGCATTTGGCTTGCATTTGTATAGTAACTGAAATGCAAAAAAAAAAAAAAAAAAAAAAAAAAAGAAGGGAAACCACCCCAATTAAGCTTCCAGTTACTTAACCAAAAGGGTACAAGTGCCAAGATACCATTAGCATTTTTTCTGAAAGAATCTGCATTCCTACAACAGAAGCTAACAGCAAAGCTAATGGAACTAACAGCGCACTCCTGAGGCCCAGTGGTAAAAATGAGATGTCTGAGTAGAACTTTTTATGAAAGGAATAATAAATGAAGCTTGAAGAAAATACTCAAAACAACTTGGGGAAAATGTTTTAAACTTCACTGATTCTGGGTTTTTGTATTTCTTTTTATTCACCGGAAAGTATCTTTTGTGACTTTTCTAAGGTAAAATTGAGTACCGAAGACTCATTGAAATTCTAGGGGATTTGGTCACCTAATTCCTTTAGTCTCATTTGAAATTCCAGACTTATCTATTTTAAATACAAAAAGAAGTCCTAACTCCAGTTCTGTGGACTCCAACATTTATTTATTTGTTTGTTTATTTATTAACAGCGAACAAAGATTATCACCCAGCAGTTCTATCACATTCCTTGATTCTCAAAGCTTGGCCAGAGGTACTTCATATTTGTACCATCCGAATGTAGAGAGGTAGCTCATACATCTCTGGTTATGATAGGCAATATGAGTCAAAGAATTTCTTCTCAATGATTTTGTTTTCTATACAGTTAATGACAGTTAATATTAGCTGCTCCCAAAGAAGACATCACTCAAGCATTCTGGCGTCATCTTGACAATACCAAATACGTATATACAGAACACAGTTCCAAAAGCTGGCTGTAAAATAATTGACAGAAATTACTATGTCCTCTGGAAATATTCAGAATGACAGGTAATGATCATTTCCCCAAACATAATGTTTAAAACATGAACAATGCAATGAAAGCTATTAACATCAACTTACCACTACTAATACAGAAGATAGAATGTGAGTTCAGACTATTTACCTGCTTTAAATTCTTTATAGTATTCCCTGGGATTTGCACTCATCCGTGCAGGGGCAGGGGGAATCATCTTATTCAAGATGAGCTGCACAATGTGGTTTGCCTCTCCTGTTTTGATGTATTACTTCTATTGATCCTTCCTAATTTAGAGATGGGCAGACCTGTAGGTTGACTATTTCAGAATAGTCTACCAAGAAAGCAGTTGTTTTTATGCCCATCAAGTGGGGGACCGGGGGGGGAGGGCAGGGAGAAAGAGCACATTTTAGCATCAGAGAATCCAAAGCAGTAACTCCCATTATGCATAAAGAAGCTATTTTTCCAAGCCTTCAAACTGGTGTGTTTTCATTTATTTAATGTAAAGGATTCTTTATATATACTTTGTGACTGAAGCCAGTGAATCAAAACAAAAAAAACAAACAAACAAAAATACCATCAACCAATCTCACCCTTGCCACATTTTTATACAATAAAAAGCAGAATAAGTTGGAACTTAAAAATTCACCATTATATCCTCTCCCACCTCCTTCTTGCATGGTCTATGTTCATTTCTAATGATGAGTCCAAGTTACAAAGTCTGAATCAGATCGAAAGTCTCCCAAAGTTCAGGAGTGTTTGATTTACTGGCTGTGGTTCAGGTCATGATGCAGAACAGTTAACTGAGAAGTTTGGATCCTGATCTGAACTTTCTCAATATGTGGTGGCATTGAGATTCAGGGGGTTGGTTCAGGCCCATCACCAGCTATGACATGTAACAGCTGAAGAGCTAGAAGGAATTTACTAGGTGATTGTTTCAGAAAGTGATGGCCATGACAGAAATGGTTAATTTCTTCTGACTACTTATTCAATCATATTCCCATTCCCTCACTGCACCAGTCATCTGCCTGCTTTATTTATTGAATCCATACATGTAATATTTATAGTAAATAGCAATTTTCCATAATAGCATCTAATCTTTATTTACGTAGACCACGTTGTACAATCTTATAATGCCAGGCCCTGTAGGGTTGTTAACAAATTATGTCATTTTGTAAAGAGGAACAACAGAATAAACTGAAAAAAACAATGAGGAGCCCGTATGGCACCTTTGAGACTAACAAATTTATTTGGGCATAAGCTTTTGTGGGCGAAAACTTCATCAGATGCATGGAGTGGAAAATACACTAGCAGGTATATATAAACAGTACATGCAAAGATGGGAGTTGCCTTACCAAGTTGTGGGGGGGGTCAGTGCTAATGAGACAATTCAATTAACAGTACAATACCATGGGAGGAAAAATCACTTTTGTAGTTGTAATGAGGGTGGCCCATTTTCAAACAGTTGACAAGAAGGTCAGAGTAACATTCGGGGAAAATTAGTAGGGGGAAATTCCCCCCCCCTTCTGTTACTCACACCTTCTTGTCAAAAGACAGGTTGCCCGACGCACCATTCCCTTATTCCAATATAGTTCCAGTGACTTCAGAGAGCTACATCACTGTAAAACCTTTGTAACAGAGTAAAGGATCAGGTCCAGGATCTAAAAGTGCTAGGAGTTCCTTTCTCTCTCTTTTCTGTTACTGACAGGATATCACTGGACTGTACTCTCTCCTAAATGTTAGTACCTGTAGAATCCACTCCTAGTAAATCTTCCATTGCTAGAAATGCATCCCCCCCCCCCCCCCCGGCTTTAAAATTATCATCCTTCATGTGCACTATCAGCCAGATGGATTCTCAAGAGATCTCGGCTTCCATTTAAGCACCAAAATAAGTGACCAGATTTTCAAAAGATTTAAGCATATTGGATGCTGAACTCTTTTGAGAAACCTGGCCAAAAGTATCACAATGGGAGCTGCTGAATGCTGAATTATTGGGGAAGGGGGGAAATGGTTCTTATTAAAGTCTGCTAAATAAAAGGTGAATTCTTTTTAAATTTTGGCCCCACTTGTTGGTGCTGAGCATTTGAAAACCTGGCCTTTCGAAACCAAAATTGTCACATATATAATTTACAACTAAAATCTCCAGTCCACCAGCTAATAGATCATACTTATCTTTGAAAGATACAGAAAAATCTAAGGTGTTCCTAACTATTGTGCAAGTGGAATAGGTCATACCATTAGTGGATTTCCAAACTGTTTAGGCAGTTTACTTTTTGTCATAAGAGTGTTAACTATGAGTCAGAAATCATACTTTATAATTGCCTGTAGAGCTCAAGTTATCTATGGATGGGAAAGATTTAACTGATGCAGAAGCAATCTATAAAATAGGAGACATGAAGTATACAAGTAGATCATTGCTGTCTAGGCAGTCGTGAAGTAAAGTGCTGCCAATAGAAAACTTTCAGGGTTGGAAGGAAGTTTTTCTTTCTTTCTGAATTATCTGATTTAGGTCCCTTTGAATTACAGACTCTCATAGCTAGCAAGAATTCCAGCTTGGACAGGTTGTTCATTTCCTGAGGATGCATTGCTAAATGGAGGTTTCTTTGTAAAAGAATTGCTTTGGGGGAGGGAGGAAGGCATGTGTGAAACTCTTTTGCAACAGAGCCCTAGAACTACTTCCTCACCAGTGAAAGCAGGAGGTATGATGATCCCCTGACTGACTGTTCTTGTGAGATCTCATTGCTAAGTTTGTAAGCTCCTGGCATTGAGATAGGCATCCCGACTTTTAAGGACATCTCCAGACGTGGCAAGTGTTATGCAAATCACATGACACATGTATCTGTTGTTCCCTTTAGCCCTTATATTGCACATCTCCACCGGAATCTTGCAGTCATCAGGTATATAGTGAAGTGATGGGCTTTCCCCTGTAAATTGTCCATTAACAGCCAGGAAGCCAATCACCTCTCCTCTCCTCAATGGAGCCATTGTGGGGAAGAAGAGAGAGAGAGTAGTATAGATATTTTTGGGGTGGGGCAGGGGACTGTATGGGAGAAAACCTCTAAATGTGGGAGAAAAATTTTGGGTACAGCTAGGTGTTAGGGGAAAGTGTAAAGATGAGATGGATGAAAGACGACAAGATGAAGAGGGATTGCAGTCAGGAAGGAAGATTTGTGGCCAATTCTGGGAGGGGCAATACAGAGGAAGAGCTGAAGGGGCACTATGTACATCAAAGTTAGGCACAAGAAAGTGTTTGTGTGTGAAAGAGGATTCCTGTGAAAGGAAATAGACCGGCTGGGGATTGTTGGAGGGCATGCCCCCAGATGACCACTTGATCCCTCACATCCATGAAGAGTTTCATAATGGAAAGTACACTGTTCTTTGCAATTCTCTGCATCTAAGCCTGTGAGTTTTCCCTACAAATCTTGAGGTGGGAAAATTAACTGCTCCTGTGTTAAATTATCAGGAAACTGTGGGCAACATATATGCAACAAGGGCCTGTGTTTTGGGGTTCATTTTACCTCACTGGTCCAACAAAATTCAAGTTTGTTGATTTTTAGGCATGCTGCAAGGTCTGTCTATTCAGAGGCTTTTGCTTGGGGTGGGGTTTGGGATTCTTTTCTGGGATGAAGATTTAGAGCCCTTTAATTGATTGAGTCAGTTCTCTTTTATTTAATTAATGTATCCATAGCCTTAATACACACTTAGCATTTCATCAGCACATTTTATAAGTAAATCATTTACCTATTATACACTGTGTTTCCTAGAGAAGATCTTAAACTAAAAGACCTGAATATTCTACAATTCAGCAAAGGTTGAAGCAAATACTAGAATTAAAGAGCAGCCAAACCCTCAACTAGATGAAATGAATTACTTCAAAGCTAATCAGACAATAGAAGGCTAGGATTTATTTAAGAGACTGAGATTACAATAATTGATTGTACTAAAAATCATGCCCCTTAAGTAAAGTTCACAAAAGGTTTTTCTTTAGTTTAAACTTTATAATGTTATCATTATATTGCAAACACTTGGTGTTATATATTCTGATTACAGACATTCAAATTCTAAATATCTGCAGTGGCCTGAGCACTGACTTTGCATAACAAGAAAATAATCATAAAGCAATCGTACATATGCTGGAGTTCTTGCTCAGTTCACATTAGTCCATTTTATACATACCTCAGATTATCATACTTTTTGCAGGATCATCATATGCAGATTATTAAGCTGCATTTAAATCTATTTGAAAATAGCAGACATATCTAAAAATTCTGACAAGTCTCCATGTCTCAAACTCTTCTAGAGAAGATACTATTTTACTAAATTCCCAAGATTTCCAGTATCAGAGACCTAGTCTCAGTTCCCAGCTTTCCCATAGAGTTCCTTCTACTTGCACTTTTAAAAACAGATTTCCTCTGTGATCACGGTCAAGTTACTTGGGCCAGATTTTTCAATGGTTATCACTGGAGACCCCCACCCCCTTGGGTCTGATGTAAAGAACTCCAGACCATCTACAATCCTAACTGGAATCAAGGGAAATAGTAGGTGCTCAGTACTTCTGAAAGCCAAGGTGGCAGAATCAGGTCTTACAGCACAATATGCATTTTCCACACTAGTCACATACCACCACATGAGCACACACCCTACACTGATAAGGGTGGTATACATGCTTAGATATTGTATATAGGTATGACGTCCAGGAGTGCTAGTAAGAAACTGGTATTTGTTCCCTGGCCCCAGTCACATAAAATGGATCAAGATTACAAAAGAGTACATTTTATGTTTGCAGGCCTTTTTTGCTCACTAATAATATAAAAATAAAATAAATAAATCCCCAAATTAAAAATCAAAACATTTAATTCTGAAACTGGAGTGTTTCAGCATTGTCAGAACATTTTCTTAGTTTTCTTCTGAAACAAAATTCCAGTGAAAATCAACTCAATCTTGCAAAGTGTTTTAATTAGGTAGAAATTCATATCCAACAGAATAAAGTTCCATAGAAATTTCTTCACCGAGCTCTAAATCCAATTTCCCAATACAGACCCAAATCCTGTTTTATATTGATAAAATAGTTGAGTATGTCATTTTAATAAAGTAGTGCCTAATATTTAACTATATTTTAATTGCCCTTTAGACAATACTTTTCAGTGAACAAGCCATTTTTATAGAAGGTTTTCTTAACTAAAATGTTACGAGGGTAAGGGCAGGGATTAAAGGTCTTGAGAGCAGTCCTAATTAATGCACTAGAATTTGTGAACAATTTATAAGTTTCAGATTGCAACAGACAAATCAATACAGCATTTAAAATAAATTTCCTATTGCTGAACTTCAATGAAGCCTGATATTGATTCTGCATGATTTATATGAATTCTCTTATAAATTAAAATATAAACAATGTACAATAAAAAACCCAAAGAATAAAGGATATTTGTTAGAACTTTTTACCTAGATCCTGTAGTGCACTGCAGCATGTGCTTAAACTTTGGAGTCAGTAGAACTACCTAAGCATTTAAAGTTAAGCACATGCTGTATAGGAGTCTACACCAGTGTGTTGATTTGAGGCCAGATCCAGGAACCTTGGCTCATGCAAACAGCCCCATGATTCCCTGTGAAATAAATGAGCTGCTCATGTGAGTACAGAATGTGTGTGTGCGCGCGCACAAGATTGGACCCTTGTATTTTAGGATTGTCAGAGAAAAACACAGTTCTCACTCTTCAGGTTGGGTGCAGCAAGTCAGATACACTTTATTTTCTCAAGCAATTGCACAGAGGGAGAGTGCACACTAGGCCACAGGGTTTCTCTTACCTAGGCAGGTCTTTCTAAAGATAAACAATTAGAGCAAGCATTTATACCTTTATTACAGCAACAGCTGCATATTGTTTATACATATTCCTTCATGATATCTTATTTTTCTCACCAATTTCTCTTATAGTCTACATTCTATTCTTATCTAATACAAGGTCACAACAGCCTCTCTCACAGTTCTTTTCTCACTCGCTTCGCAGAATCCCTGCTTCTACAAATCTCATGTTATTAAAGCTAGAGTTAGCCTGACTGCTGCTCATTTCAGAGGCCTGCATCCAAATTTCCTTTATATACTTCCACAGGATGGAGAAAAAATGGATAGAACTATTTAAAGGAAAATTCTAGGAGGGATGGGATGTGTGACAGAATCCCCAGGGTGCAGACTGGGACTGTACCCCCTTAATTCTCTCCAACCTGGGCTGTCTCTCACACAATGCCTTGCTAGTGACCGGCAGCAAACCCCTTCAGGCATTGTTATTACTCAACACAACCATATGTGGAGCCCCACACCCAGATAGATTGCATGAATGCTCCCAGAGACACTCAGGAATCACACAGGGAAAGGCACCAGCCAAATCCCCCCAGCTCCCAGCCTTGCACCCCCGGAATATATAGTCTTACACTGCTCAATACGAGTAATGCAGATTTATTAATTGGTTCATCACTTCATCAATGGAAAGTGGATATACACCAGCCTTTGCAAAACCTGAGCAGATTTACTATACACTTCAAGCAAATTCACTGGTAAAGATAAACAGTTAAACAAATGTATTGACTACAAACGAGAGATTTTAAGCGATATTAAGTGATTGACTTTTTGCCTGAGTTAGTTACCAAAAATAAAAATAAAATATAAGCATGCAGTCTAAACTCTCAACCCTACTAGACTGGGCAACATCTAGACTAAACTGTTTTTCTCACCTCACTGGATATTGCAGTTCATAGTACAGAGATTTCACCCTTGTACTCTGGGCCAGTCCCCTCATTTGCAGTCTTCAGAGTGTCCTTGTTGCTTGAAGTGTAGGTGGGTGAAGGAGAAAAGCCCAGCATGTGGCCACTGTATCTGTTTTATACCCTCAGATATGTCCAGGCATGTCTGGGAGCATTACTGAGTCTCCAGGCAAGGTCAAGCAATTCCCCTGGTGTGGCCTCATGCAGGTGAGTCACTTAATTTTAGCTCCCTTGCTGGACAATGCTTGTTGATGGGTTGTTTGACACCTTGCCCAGGTGTTGGTTACTTTCCTTGCTGTTGCCTCTGGGGAGTTAATATCTGGCTGATTCCCCAATTTACAGCATGTTTTAGTGACCACCATACAGCATAACTCTCATAACTTCATATGCATTAATGATATACATATATGGATAGAGAAATGACTTTTAGCAGAGCATAACCTCTCTCCTTATACCTTACAAGGCATGCTTTATATGTAACATCACAATTATATAAAAATGAGGAATATGGGGGTTACAAGACGTTCCCCCAAGGTATAGTATGTCACAGTATAGTTCAAGGAACTGGATGAAATGTTGATATCTCACCTCTATATAACCAAATCCAGTGCTGATTGTTTAGTAGTCTCAGTCCAGTTCTAAAGATATTTCTGCCACAAACTTGCTAATACCTCTGTCTCTCTGAGATTGACAGGAATCAGACAGATAAATATTACTTAACCATGGATCTATACGTAGAGAGTATAGAACTAGAATTCATGAGTGACCTTCAGACTCCACTGAAATCAATAGGAGTTTTGCTACTGATTTCAGTGGACCAGGACTTCAGCCCCAAGGCTGTTAGGTTCTGTACTTGGCTTTCCATTCACTCACACACTAGCCTTTTAAAAATCTGTTCCTAAGTGATTTGTCCAAGGTATTTAAGCATCCACTCAATGTGCAGCAGCAGTCAAAAAAGTGAACAGAATGTTGGGAATCATTAAGAAAGGGATAGATAGGACAGAAAATATCATATTGCTTATATAAATCCATGGTATGCCAACATCTTGAATACTGAATGCAGATGTGGTCACTCCATTTCAAAAAAAGATATATATTGGAACTGGAAAAGGCTCAGAAAAGGACAACAAAATTTTTTAGGGGTATGGAACAGATTCTGTATAAGGATAAACTAATAAGACTGGGATTTTTCAGCTTGAAAAAAAGAGATGATTAAGGGGGGAGGGTTATGATTGAGGTCTATAAAATCATGACTCGTGTGGAGAAAGTAAATAAGGAAGTGCTATTTACTCCTTCTCATAACACAAGAACTAGGGGGTCACGAAATGAAATTAATAGGCAGGAGTTTTAAAAACAAACAAAAGGAAGATTTTTCCCTCCACACAATGCACAGTCAACCCATGGAACTCCTTGCCAGAACTTATTGTGAAGGTCAAGACTATAAGAGGGTTCAAAAAAGAACTAGATAAATTCATGCAGGATAGGTCCATGAATAGCATCCCTAGCCTCTGTTTGCCAGAATCTGGAAATGGGCGAAAGGAAATGGGTCACTTGATGAGTACCCTCTGGGGCACCTGGCATTGGCCACTGTCGGAAGACAGGATATTGGGCTAGATGGGCCTTCAGTCTGACCCAGTATGGCTGTTCTTATCTTCTTATGCTGCAGTCAGTGTTTCAATGCCGAACTGATCAGGAGCCTAAATTTCATTTCAAAGGAGATTTAGGCACTTGAGACAAAGTTCCATTGGGATTTAGGCTTCTAAGTGCCCAAATGACTTCTGAAAATGAAGCTTACGCTCCTAAATCAGTTAGGTGTTGCAACACTGAGCACATCAATGCCTTAATCTTTTTATTCCTCATTTACACATTCATAGTGTATATAATAATGTTTATCATTAAGAAGTCAGCATTTACCCAGTTTCCATACTTCTAGATTTATGGTTTTAAACTGATGAACACCACACCTTTCTCGGCAGAATGTTGTAAGTTTAATTAGTGTATTTAAAGTGCTTTGAGAGCCTTGGATGAAAAGCTGTATTGGGGTAAGTCTTGGCCAAGAAGCGAAAAATATATTTGTATATTTGGATATAAATTGTAGAATTTGCACAACTCAAATACAGCTGATACTATAAACTTCATATTTGGCTTCCATATTGAAGTCTTCACTTGATAAAGGAGAAACTCTTTAAGTTTGAAGAAAATCTGTTTAGTTTTCTAACGTTTGAATTTACATTGTTTGCACAGCCCTCTTTGAATATACTCTCTCTTACCCCTCCTCCAGAACGATTTACTCTATTGATCATGAACAGGTGTCACTTATTTATTGCAATATTCAGATTCAGAAAACAAGTATGCCCAAAAGTTGAGAAACTCAAAGCTGGCTTCTGTGGAGTTACATCCATTTAGCGGGGGCTAAATATGCTGGTACCTGGTCTACAATAATGTTAACTTAGCCATGTTGACTGTAAAGTGTAACCTTATATAGTACTTTCTAGTCCTGCTTTCCTTGTATAATATATCCCTAGCATATTCATTTATGCTGTTAAATGTATGCAGTAAATTTACATAGCTTGTTTTAATATTTCCATAGAAATCTTAGCTTTTTTAGGAATTTCCTGTATTTTTATGCTTAATTTTCCAACCTTAATTCTACACTGAATTTGGATTTTGAGTGAGTTATAACCACTTAATGCACTGATTTCTAATGTGTATACATCTTTGTAATAATGAGCTGTATGCTATAGGAATGACACAATATTGACCATTTGTGGATTTTTCTTGGCTTTATTTTTCTTCCCATTATAGTAGAGTATTTGCATTACATAGGAAATCATCTGTGAGCAGAGAGCAAAGCAGAAATCTTCCTTATGAATGTTCTCTCTTTCCTCAGTTTAAATCAGATCCTTTAACTTTACTTTAACATAGTTTGTGTGTACATTAATCATATCATTAATGTAATGACTGACAGATAGAAGTTAGTTTAATGGAGAGTTCAGGGTTCTTAAATCAAGACAGGCCTTTGGGTTCTCATGATTAATAGACCAATACCCAAGCTACATATGCTTTAACTAAAAAGCAAGGATAATGAGTTCATGCATCCGTAAAAAGAATGTTAAAATATATGATGGCTTCCATTACAATGATCGCCCACTATGCTAGAATTAATACATGAAAATGTGTTCATATTCAACATTAAAGGGGAAAAAACAGAGTCTAAGCAGGGATATTCACAATTCAGTTTTTAGGGCATCCAAAAAGTTCTAGGAGATCATTTAAAAAATAAAAGTGGTGGTAAGGGAAGGGACCAGATAATTAATTTGGATCCCTGCTCAGAATCTCAGACATGAAAGACTGTTTTTGGGTACTCAACAAAAAAATATGGTCCAGTATGGAAACTAGCAAAGTATAAGTAGTCCTATATGGAAAGGGGAAAAGCTATACTCTCATAAAGCTCATGTATACCAATATAAGTGTGTCCACACTATGAGTTGTACTATATTAGTTTTAAAAAGTTTCATACCCCAGACCAAAATAAGATATGCCAGCCAGCACAAAAAACAAAAAAAACAAAAACCTACTTCAGCAACACTATTTATGTGAGTTATGTTAGATACATTCATGAGGTTTGTAGGATCAAAAGCTAAGGAGTGAACATAGGGTGAAGTTAGACACCTAAATAGCTTTGTGAACCCGCTGTATAGTCTACAAAATTCTAAGCATGGAGAGGAATTTTGGATGGCACAAGTATGTTTAACTAACAGTAACAAGATGAGATTGACAGAGCAAATGTTGGCTGAATATCAGGAAGATTTTCCTGATAATGAATCCTTTCAGGGTTCGAAAATATCCCCCAGGAAAATTGTGAAAGTGCCATAATCTATCTTTATATATTAAATTATAAAATTGGCAATAGGAAAGGGAACAACTGATTAGCTGATAGAGTTTCAGCTGTGAGTAGCTAACCACAAGCCTTTTCCATTACCTTGCTGTTTTATTGTTTGCTTGTCTACTGAATTATAGTCCAATTCCAAATTTTATTGGGTTCATAATTATGTAATAAATGTCAGTATTAGGACTCCGTTGGCAGTTACACAAAGGAATTCTAGCAGCCAGGAGATTAAATGAATAAGGGCAAAAGCGTAAAACGGAAATTACTTAAAATTGATAGTATAAACCCGGATTCAAGAAAGTATCTTTTTTTCAGGAAAGCATTTAGGTATGTGCTTAACTTTAAGCATATGCTTAACTCCCATTGAAGGTGAACTGGACTTCAGCATGTCCTTAAAATTAAGGACATGCATATGTGCTTTTCTGAATTAGGACCATATTAAAGAGGGTGAGGAGAATGTTATAATGCCTGAGTATCTGCTAGGTTACTGTACCTTAAAATCTTTTAAAAATAAAACAGGAGAAATAGAAAGAAATTACTCCACATTAATCAGTAAGAAATAAACACTGCTTATTCCACATCACATTAGATTTATTCAAACAAATGCTTCATGTTGCAAAGAAAAAAAAATCAACTATCAAACCGCAATCTTTGCAAGAAATATTGGGAACAATTACTCTTTGTGCAAAACTAGCAAAGTGTATAAACTAATTTACTGCACCAATGCCTGTAATTAACGTTTTCTCACTCTTCTCAGATTATATATATATATATAGTACATTACACCTGTAATTTTCCCAGCGGTCACTTGTAATACATTACTGCAGTGCTACTAGAAATTCACATGTTCTTATATTTGCTTCCTCTAAAGGAAAGATTGTTTGTGCAATCTCAGGACTTGTTTCCCTGGCAAGGGGGGGTGGTATGTTCTTCAAAGTCTGTATGGAGTTGATAAAGAATTAACCAAACAAATGAAAAAATGAGAGGGAGTGAGGAGTGTATCAGAAGGACATTCTCTACCTTCCCCACACTGCCAGGTAGATCCTGAGAGCCAATAAACTCAAAGGATGACTAAGGCATGGAGAAGCACACGGGAGGACCCTGCATCCATGGGGAGCCTTCTTGTAATCATGAGACTTAGCAGATGCACAGATGTCTCCTTGTGCAGTTCTCAGTGCAGGATGAAAGCCAAAAACCTTAAACCAGGGGATAAAATATATTACTGGTTTGGATAATACAGTTTTAAAAACTGATTGGAGCTGTAGCGTAGACTGGGTTCAGGCAGCCATTTTAAATAATCAGTTACAATACCATCTTAAGGCCTATTCCAGCCAGTTTTAAAACTCAACTGACTATAAAAATATCAATTATTATTTGGGAAATTTCCTTAGTGTTGACAGGCTTCTTGAGACCTTATAATGGCTTTATACCTCATCGTGATGGTGGCTGGTAAGTGTGGGCAGGCACCAGGCAGCGGCCAGTTATGTGTCGCCTCCGCTATCCACCCATTGGCCCTTTACGTGCTCCCAGGGCAGGGGCTTAGCTCCCTCTTCACTGCCCTGGGTCCTGCCCTCATGGAGCATGGGGTTGCTCTATCCCCTAGGCACCCTCCCCTGCTGAGAAACCTCTGGCTGGGTTCCCTGAAGCCTGTGCAGTCAGGTTCCCGGGGCCCTGGTGCACAATGCATCCTTAGGGCTAAACCCCTTCCTGCTCACCCTGTAGCCGGAGGCAGCTGGGTTATGTCGGTGGCCAGTAGGAGCCTGGAGGTGTTAGTTGCCTTTTGATACTGTGCAGGCAGGCAGGGACAAGCTGCTTCCAGACATGCAAGGGAGGGGGGTGGCAGGGAGAAGAGATGAGCTTGCAAAGACATGGACCAGGTCATCCCTCCCCCCTGCTCCTCCCCTTTGGCTGGAAGTAGCGCCCGTCCCTCCCACACAGTACTGAAAGGCTGCTGCTGGCCACATTCTGATGTGAACCCTGGCAGAAATCTGGGGAGGGGGAGCATGTGACCCTGAGTTCAACCCCCCCCCCCATGTTGCCTCAGGAAGACGCGACACCAGGTACCAGAATAGCTGGTGCGTCCCGGGGGCCCAGCCAGGCATAGAGAGCAGAGAGCACCAGGTAGGTCAGTCAACCCCACTGTGAGTGTGAACCCAAAAGCCTTAAAGATAAGAAGGTAAATAAAAAGAATCCAACTATGCAGTATTTCATTTTAACAGGGGCTCAGTCAACTTGATGTTAATTTGAATGTTTGTATTGCATAGTTCTGATTGATTATCATTTGAATAATTGATTGAACTCATTTGAATACAAGTATTTTTACCAGGTGTCCTGTATTCAGCATAGGAAATATGGTTACTCTCTCTACTAATCCAAAAACAGACAAATGGTCTTTATGAAACTAGGCCATAGGTCAAACAGCTTCTGGAATCTTTATCTTGCTGGAAAAAAAGTTACTTAGAAATCTATCAGAATGAAACCCCTCTAAAACATAACCCCCCCCTTCGAGTTTTATATAAAGTTTGCAATTCCATAAAAGTTATGGACCTCACAGAAAGCACTTTCTGAAGCCCAGGGTCTCACACTTCATCTATTCCATGAAACCACAAACTTACCTCACAACTAAAATTCCACAATTTCATCTCAGGTTATTGCTGAGATATTGCCTTTTCAATTTTTGACCTATACAGTTAGATGTCAAGCATTCAATTATATCCTCACATCACAAAGTTCTCCCAGGAATTGATTGAATTATTCTGCAGTGATTTTTTGCTGAGACACACCAAAATCTCTTATAAAGCTATTTCAGGTTGCACTGTACTAACACCGTTTCACAAAATCTACCTATTAAATGCATCTGGCTGTAAAACAAACAGGTTAGCTTCCAAAAAATGACCTTACAAAGAGATTGTTTGAATACTGAACTCTCTGTATTTTATTTCTATGGGTTCCAGGAATATGTTAGTCTGTATTTTTATTATGGTAGAAGTTTTATAAAGTTTAGGGAATGAATAACTTTGTTGAATTTTTATGCCAGTTTATAGAGGGTTGAGGCTGTTATTCCATAGAACAGGGGATAGGTTTCAGAGTAATTTGTACGGCACCCAATTGGTGCATCACTATTACATTCAATATGACTGTATCAGCAATATCGAGGGCACTCTGTACTAGTCTGTCTATATAAAATCCCAATCATTCATAATATCGGAGATGGTTAAATGTTAGATGATGGTTAAATGTTAGAAGAGACTATACTACTCAAATGTAATTTGAATGCTAGGAAATATGGGGTGCTCCTCAATGATGTGATCACTGTTAAAGCTTGTATCTTGATTCACCATCTTGCAGATTTTTCCAGAAACAAACAAAAATACATATATATATTTCCAGAGACTTAGGTTGAGCACAATGAACAAATAATAGCATATTCAAGAGTTTGTAGTGAAAACATTTCCCCCCTCTTATTAAGATGCATGGAATATGCTTATAATCTAGTAACTGGTTTTGGTTACATAATAGAAACCAAACCTTTGATTTTTTTTTAAAAAATTAAGGTTAAGCACACATCAGGCAATGCAAATGTTAATTTTGAATAGATAACCTTAATTTTGTCCATTCTACATAGGGATTATGATACAATGTTAATTAGGTAGTCAATACATTTTTTCAGATCATAGAATCATAGAATATCAGGGTTGGAAGGGACCCCAGAAGGTCATCTAGTCCAACCCCCTGCTCGAAGTAGGACCAATTCCCAGTTAAATCATCCCAGCCAGGGCTTTGTCAAGCCTGACCTTAAAAACCTCTAAGGAAGGAGATTCTACCACCTCCCTAGGTAACGCATTCCAGTGTTTCACCACCCTCTTAGTGAAAAAGTTTTTCCTAATATCCAATCTAAACCTCCCCCATTGCAACTTGAGACCATTACTCCTCGTTCTGTCATCTGCTACCATTGAGAACAGTCTAGAGCCATCCTCTTTGGAACCCCCTTTCAGGTAGTTGAAAGCAGCTATCAAATCCCCCCTCATTCTTCTCTTCTGCAGACTAAACAATCCCAGCTCCCTCAGCCTCTCTTCATAAGTCATGTGCTCTAGACCCCTAATCATTTTTGTTGCCCTTCGCTGGACTCTCTCCAATTTATCCACATCCTTCTTGTAGTGTGGGGCCCAAAACTGGACACAGTACTCCAGATGAGGCCTCACCAGTGTCGAATAGAGGGGAACGATCACATCCCTCGATCTGCTCGCTATGCCCCTACTTATACATCCCAAAATGCCATTGGCCTTCTTGGCAACAAGGGCACACTGTTGACTCATATCCAGCTTCTCGTCCACTGTCACCCCTAGGTCCTTTTCCGCAGAACTGCTGCCTAGCCATTCGGTCCCTAGTCTGTAGCGGTGCATTGGATTCTTCCATCCTAAGTGCAGGACCCTGCACTTATCCTTATTGAACCTCATCAGATTTCTTTTGGCCCAATCCTCCAATTTGTCTAGGTCCTTCTGTATCCTATCCCTCCCCTCCAGCGTATCTACCACTCCTCCCAGTTTAGTATCATCTGCAAATTTGCTGAGAGTGCAATCCACACCATCCTCCAGATCATTTATGAAGATATTGAACAAAACCGGCCCCAGGACCGACCCCTGGGGCACTCCACTTGACACCGGCTGCCAACTAGACATGGAGCCATTGATCACTACCCGTTGAGCCCGACAATCTAGCCAGCTTTCTACCCACCTTATAGTGCATTCATCTAGCCCATACTTCCTTAACTTGCTGACAAGAATACTGTGGGAGACCGTGTCAAAAGCTTTGCTAAAGTCAAGAAACAATACATCCACTGCTTTCCCTTCATCCACAGAACCAGTAATCTCATCATAAAAGGCGATTAGATTAGTCAGGCATGACCTTCCCTTGGTGAATCCATGCTGACTGTTCCTGATCACTTTCCTCTCATGTAAGTGCTTCAGGATTGATTCTTTGAGGACCTGCTCCATGATTTTTCCAGGGACTGAGGTGAGGCTGACTGGCCTGTAGTTCCCAGGATCCTCCTTCTTCCCTTTTTTAAAGATTGGCACTACATTAGCCTTTTTCCAGTCATCCGGGACTTCCCCCGTTCGCCACGAGTTTTCAAAGATAATGGCCAAGGGCTCTGCAATCACAGCCGCCAATTCCTTCAGCACTCTCGGATGTAACTCGTCCGGCCCCATGGACTTGTGCACATCCAGCTTTTCTAAATAGTCCCTAACCACCTCTATCTCCACAGAGGGTTGGCCATCTCTTCCCCATTCTGTGATGCCCAGCGCAGCAGTCTGGGAGCTGACCTTGTTAGTGAAAACAGAGGCAAAAAAAGCATTGAGTACATTAGCTTTTTCCACATCCTCTGTCACTAGGTTGCCTCCCTCATTCAGTAAGGGGCCCACACTTTCCTTGGCTTTCTTCTTGTTGCCAACATACCTGAAGAAACCCTTCTTGTTACTCTTGACATCTCTTGCTAGCTGCAGCTCCAGGTGCGATTTGGCCCTCCTGATATCTTTCCTACATGCCCGAGCAATATTTTTATACTCTTCCCTGGTCATATGTCCAACCTTCCACTTCTTGTAAGCTTCTTTTTTATGTTTAAGATCCGCTAGGATTTCACCATTAAGCCAAGCTGGTCGCTTGCCATGTTTACTATTCTTTCGACTCATCGGGATGGTTTGTCCCTGTAACCTCAACAGGGATTCCTTGAAATACAGCCAGCTCTCCTGGACTCCCTTCCCCTTCATGTTAGTCCCCCAGGGGATCCTGGCCATCCGTTCCCTGAGGGAGTCGAAGTCTGCTTTCCTGAAGTCCAGTGTCCGTATCCTGCCGCTTACCTTTCTTCCCTGCGTCAGGATCCTGAACTCAACCAACTCATGGTCACTGCCTCCCAGATTCCCATCCACTTTTGCTTCCCCCACTAATTCTACCCGGTTTGTGAGCAGCAGGTCAAGAAAAGCGCCCCCCCTAGTTGGCTCCCCTAGCACTTGCGCCAGGAAATTGTCCCCTACGCTTTCCAAAAACTTCCTGGATTGTCTATGCACCGCTGTATTGCTCTCCCAGCAGATATCAGGAAAATTAAAGTCACCCATGAGAATCAGGGCATGCGATCTAGTAGCTTCCGTGAGTTGCCGGAAGAAAGCCTCATCCACCTCATCCCCCTGGTCCGGTGGTCTATAGCAGACTCCCACCACTACATCACTCTTGTTGCACACACTTCTAAACTTAATCCAGAGACACTCAGGTTTTACCACAGTTTCGTACCGGAGCTCTGAGCAGTCATACTGCTCCCTTACATACAGTGCTACTCCCCCACCTTTTCTGCCCTGCCTGTCCTTCCTGAACAGTTTATAACCATCCATGACTGTACTCCAGTCATGTGAGTTATCCCACCAAGTCTCTGTTATTCCAATCACGTCATAGTTCCTTGACATCACCAGGACCTCCAGTTCTCCCTGCTTGTTTCCAAGGCTTTGTGCATTTGTATATAAGCACTTGAGATAACCTGTTGATCGCCCCTCATTCCCCTCAGATAATCTTTTCCTTTCCACTGTAGTTGCACATGTGTAGTTAAGTGAACCTCTGATCACTCTTTCTTGATGAGACTAGCACCACCACACCATTTTCTATTCTGCCAGCTAAGTATATGGCATAACCCAGAAATGCATGGGTAAATTCTGCAGTCCTCACTCAAGAAAAAATCGTTTTTAAAGTCAATGCAAATTTTGCATAAGAATTGCAAAATGTCGTCGTCCTGCTTTTAGGGAGCTCAGTTTCTCTCAATCCTTGCTAGACAAAATTTTAAAGATGTTTCCTTTGAAGATGATTTGGCCTAAGCAATCTGCACATTTCCCATTCCTAGCTATCAGCTTTGATTCTTTAGTGAATTCAGGTTACAATTTCACTTTAATAGCTGCCTTCTACAGCTTTGTTCTGTGTTGGGTAGGAATGGTTATCATGGACCTTTGCTCAGGTTTGTATGCAAATTTTCATTAGACAGACAAAAGACTCACACAAAGAATGAGATACATGATCACACTCTAATATGTTTTCTTTGACTTTTCTTTTATTACAGCCTAGAAAACTACACTGTTTGGGGAACAGCTTGACACCAGTGGAAGCTGACCATAAGTGTGAGCTTTCCTGCCCTCAGCAAAACACAGGATTCACTGAAATTGGATGCTTTGAGATGTGAATGGTACACACACACTCACAACCCATACAAGATACACATGACAGTATCCTCTTTCACTCCCCAGTGCAGAGGACTACTTTATTTTGTCTAAGAGGGTTATCTGAAAAGTCTCCAGTTTAAAGACAGGTTTCAGAGTAGCTGTGTTAGTCTGTATTTGCAAAAAGAAAAGGAGCACTTGTGGCACCTTAGCATCCGATGAAGTGAGCTGTAGCTCACGAAAGCTTATGCTCAAATAAATTTGTTAGTCTCTAAGGTGCCACAAGTACTCCTTTTCTTTCTGCAGTTTAAAGACCTTAATTTTACCATGACCACGACTCTACAAGAATGTTCTATTCAGTTTATTTAAATTGTTGTATAACCTAAAGATACAAATCATAAATGCATATATTGGGTCTAATTCTCCTGTCATGCTGGTGGAAATCAGGAGTAAGTCTATTGAAGTCAATGGAGCTAAACCAGTATAAAGTATTATGACAGAAGAACCAGGATCACAATATAGTGAAAGTTCAATAAAGACTTGTATAGATAAATACAAGTTATTTATGTAAAGCTCCAACAGATATATCTTAAGACCTTTATTTTTTTGTTCAGTGTAGCTTGATTAATGCTTAGGTCTAGAGTGATGCCGAAATAAACTGCATCAGAGCAAAATATCATTAGCAGTAGTAAATCTCAATTTCTTAATGTGCTGTAATCCATAGAAGTGGAGGGAATTAGATTATTTCACAATTACGTTACTTTTTGACAGGTTTCAGAGTAGCAGCCGTGTTAGTCTGTATCCGCAAAAAGAATAGGTTTCAGAGTAACAGCCGTGTTAGTCTGTATTCGCAAAAAGAAAAGGAGTACTTGTGGCACCTTAGAGACTAACAAATTTATTTGAGCATAAGCTTTCGTGAGCTACAGCATCCGATGAAGTGAGCTGTAGCTCACGAAAGCTTATGCTCAAATAAATTTGTTAGTCTCTAAGGTGCCACAAGTACTCCATTACTTTTTGAACTGCTGCAAAATTATTTGCAGAACTTCAGGTCTCCTGTAACATACCAATATTTACCAACATACATGAAAATGGAGTGGCTGCTTAGTGGCCATACCATATTCCTTTACACTGGCAGTTCTATTATAATATCATGCAATAGTCAATGGTCAATGCAACCAACTTGATTTGTATTAAAAAACACTTCTTTATCTTGCTACTGAAAAAAAAAATCTAAACTGTGCAGCTTTGCTGTCAACATTGGAAATGTTTCTAAAATTATGAGACCAATGTGCTTCTCCCTCTCCTCCTACTAGCTGATGATCACAGTTTCCCCTACCCCAGAAGTAAAGTAGTTATAAAGTCACACTGGCTCATAATGGATAGTCTACAATAGCCATTTATCCTGACAGGCTAGTATTATTTTTAAAATTAACTATTAAAACAAAAAGATGTCTTTAATTTTTAATACTACGTCAAAATATGTTTTTATTTATCATAAAGAAATCCATATAGCCAGGACAAGTCCTCTCTGGATTTCAGACAGTTTCTGCTCCAAGCACTTCCAGAAATTGTTGGCATCTTTTTGAGGTTGTCTGGATAGAATTTATTAACATACGTAACCAAAGCTCTATCCTCATTGAAAGACCATAAAACACACATTCCTTGACAGATTAAAGAAAGCTGTATCATACATTGTGCAGATTGAGCCCCTCTTACCCGGCTTATCCTAATCATAGCTCTGCCATTTGCTTCTCCTGACAGGATAAAAAAAGTCCCATAAAACTAAAACAAAATAGACAGTCTGCCATTCCTCCCTTACAAAACATTTGTCAGAATCCCTTCAAAAATAATTGGAAAGAAAATGTGCTGTTCTACAATCCACTGAGTCATTTTTAAAGCTCATCTGGGGATATGTTAAAAGGTGGTATTCTTTATGATCAGCCAGCTTGGGAAGGGATGTATTTTACATTGTCAAAGGCCTTTCACAGTTTTTTTGTTTTGTTTTTGTTTTTGTTTTGTTTTTTTTTTTTTAAAAACACTGCATTTTCCCTGACTTCAAACATATCTATTTATACAGCGAGCAAAGAATTTAGGTTCACTTACTGTTCAGCATATATAACCCTCAATGTTCTAAGCCGTTCTTATTCCTGTAAATTTTTACAGCACTATGATTTATATTTTCTGCTTTTGAACTTTATGCTGTTTAATAAATGCGCTATTGAAAAGCCACATTTTGCCATATATGAGAAGTAGCTCACCAGTATGTCCCCCACCCATCCTCAGATCCTACAGCTAATAAAGGACTAAATCAAATTAGAATTTTTGTGATGCTGCATATGGAAAGAGCTGATGTTGGCATCTTAAGTGAGGACTGTATCTTCTCTCTCTCAAAGTCAGCTCCTTGCTAGTGAGAAAATGGGCTACATTTCCAAAAGAGCAAAAATTTGCACTTACATATGAAGAGGCTAACATGTGTGTATCTGATCATCAACTCAGAGAAAGGCAAAAATGTTTGAAAACAAGTCACACCTTCCAGACAGCGTGGTGGCAGATTACACACACAAGTGGCAGTGAATGTTTCTTTCCTCTTCAGTGAGCTGTGCCAGTGTCATTTTCAAACACATCCCTTCTAACGAGATACAGTGTGAGACAAGTTCAGTTACTGGCTGCAGATCACTGCAGAATGGCGAGGATGAATTCACTGTGGAACTCCTGGCCACACTAGCTCTAAGCAACAGCTGCTATAACATACTTCTCATTGCCACCAAAAAGAAAAGTTCAATATGGCACAATATAGTGACAAACCAAACACCCTGGGAAGGAAAGATCAGGGAACAGTCAGCTAAGACAAATACCTGGGAATGCTTCTTGAAAGAAGCATCCCAGGGAGCAGATGGGCACTACACTCTCTAAGAGCTCACACAGAAAAATTATAAAAGACAAAAAACACCTTACTGCCCATAGATGAACACTTTTCATCAAACAATCATTCTATATCTGACCTCTCAGTCTTCTGTCCTGAAAGGAAGCCTGCACAACACCTTCAGAAGAGCCTGGGAGCTTAAATGCATAACTTCGCTGGACTCTAAAAAAAAAAAAGTCATAGTCTGAATAAGACACTAGATTTATGGTTTATCACAACAATCTGTAACCCATTATCGCCCCCCTGCCTTTTTTGTCCTATTGCCACAAAGGTCACTTCACTTTGAAGTGTCTCTGACAATATGTGTTAACTACTTACCGTAGACAATCTGTTCCATCTTGTATTTAATAAGTCATTCTGAGTACCTTTCTCAGACCTGAAGAGCTCTGTGTAGCTCAAAAACTTGTCTCTCTCACCAACAGAAAGTTGGGCCAATAAAAGATACTACCTCACTGTAATGAGGTCGCACTCACCTCTTGCAAGCACCCTGTCAAGGTTCCTCCCCCACTCTGAACTCTAGGGTACAGATGTGGGGACCTGCATGAAAACCTCCTAAGCTTACTTTCACCAGCTTAGGTTAAAACTTCCCCAAGGTACAAATTAATTTTATCCTTTGTCCCTGGATCTCCACTGCCACCACCAAACTCTAACTGGGTTTACTGGGAAACGTAGTTTGGACATGTCTTTCCCCCCAAAATCCTCCCAACCCTTGCACCCCACTTCCTGGGGAAGGTTTGGTAAAAACCCTCACCAATTTGCATAGGTGACCACAGACCCAAACCCTTGGATCTGAGAACAATGAAAAAGCATTCAGTTTTCTTACAAGAAGACTTTTAATAGAAGTAAAGAAATCCCCTCTGTAAAATCAGGATGGTAGATACCTTACAGGGTAATTAGATTCAAAACATAGAGAATCCATCTAGGCAAAACCTTAAGTTACAAAAAAGACACACAGACAGGAATAGTCATTCTATTCAGCACAGTTCCTTTCTCAGCCATTTAAAGAAATCATAATCTAACACATACCTAGCTAGATTACTTACTAAAAGTTCTAAGACTCCATTCCTGTTCTATCCCCGGCAAAAGCAGCATACAGACAGACACAGACCCTTTGTTTCTCTCCTTCCTCCCAGCTTTTGAAAGTATCTTGTCTCCTCATTGGTCATTTTGGTCAGGTGCCAGCGAGGTTACCTTTAGCTTCTTAACCCTTTACAGGTGAGAGGATTTTTCCTCTGGCCAGGAGGGATTTTAAAGGGGTTTACCCTTCCCTTTATATTTATGACACACCCCCTGGCCAAGTGCGTGTGCCTGCTCTCTCGCTCTGTTTGTGGTGGGTCTTCAGTGACTCAGCCCTCCGGCCAAGACATACACAGTCTGTCTATGAGATAAAAGCAAAGCATACCCCTTTGGGGGTACAAGTCCATAAGGGGCCTCTCTCTCAGTGCATCTCTGTAATGTCTCCCTCAAGTTTTCCCTGCTCTGGAATAGAGCAGTGTCTCAGGGCTCCTTCCCTGGAGGCAATGTTTTTGCCCTCTCAGGGAATTTCTGGTCCCAGCTCTTCAGCTAGGCCACTACAGTTCATTTCCCCTTCTGGGGTACCACAAAGTCCAGGCCACTTTCCCAGTGGCTTGGGGGAGGGGGTCGGTCAGGGGACCCAGGCCCAGCCTCTACTCCAGGTCCCAACCCAGGGACCCCATAGATAGCAGTGTTGCCGGCACCCAGTGCTGAGAGGCTGAACAACAGCTTGAGTTGGTTCGCTACCTGGTGTGCTACACCCAATAATCACAACGGGGTGGAGAAGCAGAAAAGTTTATTTGAAGCTTCAAAAAGGTACAGGGAGATTTGAATCTCAAATCCTGTACACAGAGCAGGAACTTACACAGGCTTTTATACATCCTTTTTCCCAGCGTATTTATCCAATAGCAAGCTGCCCTAAGTATCCATATAGCCAGCCAATCCAGTTCCCAGCTAGTTCCCTGGTTCTCTGTATCATTTGTTAAACTATATATAAAGCTGCTTTATTCAGCATTGTTCTTCCATATCTGCCCTGTTTGGCCTTGCTTAGTTTCAGGCAGTCTGACTCTGCAGCATATTGTTGCAGATTCTCAGCATAACTGCTGTGTGTGCCTCCAGGCTGGGGGGCCAAGGACACTTGGGCCTAGGACGCAGAGCTGCTGCAAGTGCCTCCAGGCGGGAGGAGGGGGGGGGCAAGGACACCTGGGCCTTGTGCGAGGGGGCTTCATCGACACTCGTGGTCTTCCATCCCCTCGAGTTACCTAGTGGCCATGCCCCAGTGTTCCCAACAGCAGCCATCTGCAATGTCCCTTTAAATAAACTGTGATGCTGCTCTTATTCCTAGGCCACTTCCCTGTGGCTCCAGCACACTTTTTATCCTTACCTGGGGTGGGGTGTGGCAGGGCCACAAGGCTTCCAGCAGAGGGCCTAGTCCACCCCAGCATACTCACCCACTTAATCTATCTAAATAAGTATCAAGAAGTTTCAGCAGAGGCAGAAGTACCCCCCACCAGCGCTGCCCCCTGCATAGGTTCCAACTTCAGCTGTCAATGGAATTCTCTGTAATAGAAGCCTTCAGATAGATACCCAGAATGCAGAAATCCATGGAGTCACAGGTTTCATTGATTTGTGACTATTACCACCAGAAGGCACTGTTATGATCATCCAGCCTGACCTCCTGCATAACACAGGACACAGAATTTCATCTACTGATTCATAAGAATGGCTCTACTGGTTCAGACCAATGGTCTGTCTAGCTCAGTATCCTGTCTTCCAACAGCACTCAGTGCCAGATGCTTAAGAGGGAATAAACAGAATAGTACAATTTATTGAGTGACCCAATCCCAGCTTCTAACAATCAGAGGTTTAGAAACACACAGAGCTTGTGTTTGCATCCCTGACTATCTTGGGGAATAGCCACTGATGGACCAATCCACCATGAATTTATCTAATTCTTTTTTGAAACAAGTTATACTATTGGCCTTCACAATGTCCCCTGGCAATGAGTTTCATGGGTTGACTGTGCATTGTGTAAAGAAGTACTTCCTTATGTTTGTTTTAAACCTACTGCCTATTAATTTCTGTGAATGATTTCAAGGAATGGAGAATCCACCACATCTTTTGGCAAATTATTCCAATATTAATTATCCTCACTGTTAAAAAAAACCCTGCACCTTATTTCTTGTTTGCATTTGTCAAGCTTAAACTTGTAGGCATTTGTTTTGTATGCCTTTATCTGCTAGTTTAAAGAATCCTCTGCTAACAGAAATCTTCTCCCCAGATACAAAATAAATACTCAATAGTATATATAAGGAAAATACAAGAGACAAATGGCAACAAAATAGCAATAGCAATGAGTGTGTGAAGTTTTTGCAAATACTTCTATTTTTATACGTCACGCAGCTGTAGAAGTACAGATTTTTTGCAGGTGCATGCAAATCAGAAGGGAACAGAGAGTTGAGTGAAGTTATTCTCATAGACTTTAAGGTCAGAAGGGACCATCATGATCATCTATTTTGACCTCCTGCATATTGAAGGCTACAGAATCTCACTCACCGACTCCTAAAATAGATCCCTAACCTGGGGCTCAGTTGCAGATGTCTTCAAATCATGGCTTAAAGACTTCAAGTTACAGAGAATTCGCCATTTACACTAGTTTGAACCTGCAAATGGCCCATGCCTTATGCTGCAGAAGAAGGTGAAAAAAGCCCCCAAGGTCTCTGCCAATCTGACCTGGGAGGAAATTCGTTCCCGACCTCAAATATGGCAATCGGTTAGACCCTGAGCTTGTGGGCAAGACCGACCACATAGATACCTGGGAAGAATTCTCTGTAGTAACTCAGCCCTCCCCATCTAGTGTCCCATCTCTGGCCATTGAAGATTTTTGCTATGGACAGTTGTCGATGGGCCACATGTTATTGTGGCCAGTCCCATCATACCATCCCCTCCATAAACTTATCAAGCTTGGTCTTGAAGCCAGATAGATTTTTTGTCCTGACAGCCTTCAAGGAGAGCAGTTCCTGAGCTTCACTCCTCTGATGGTTAGAAATCTTTGCCTAATTTTGAGCCTAAACTTGTTGACGGCCAGTTTATATCCATTTGTTCTTATATCCACATTGGTGCTTAACTTAAATAACTCCTCTCCCTCCCTGGTATTTATCCCCCTGATATATTTATAGAGAGCAATCATATCTCCCCTCAGCCTTTTTTTTTGGTTAGGCTAAACAAGTCAAGCTCTTTGAGGATCCTCTCATAAGGCAGGTTTTCCATTCCTCAGATCATCCTAGTAGCCCTTCTCTGCACCTGTTCCAGTTTGAATTCATCTTTTTTAAACATGGGAGACCAGAATTGAATACAGTGTTCCAGATGAGGGCTCACCAGTGCCATGTATAATGGAACTAACACTTCCCTGTCTCTACTGGAAATACCTTTTTTGATGCATCCTAGGATGGCCTTAGCCTTTTTTCACAGCTGCATCACATTGATGGCTCATAGTCATCCTGAGATCAACCAATACACCCAAGTCTTTCTGCTCCTCTGTCGGTTCCAACAGATAAGTCCCCATCTTATAGCAAAAATGCTTATTGTTAGTCCCTAAATGCATGACTTTTCATTTTGCACTATTAAATTTCATCCCATTTCTATCACTCTAGTTTACAAAGTTACAATTCTAGTACCTGGCTTTCCAAATGTTGGCCATCTTTGGAGTTGTACATTGGGCTTGGTTTACTCTGGACTACATTCATGTCTTGAGGGACCCAGATTTCTTCAAAGAGGCCATTACCAGTGTAACTACTAACAATAAAGGATTGTTTCCAGTATTCACTTAACTAAGGTTACACTATATACGAATACCAACAATATGGTGTTTTTGTGTGTGTCTGTGCGTGATATAATCAACACTCATCTTTCCAAGTAGTCTTCTTCATATACCATATCTTGGTAGATTAAGAGAAAGTCCTCAGATCCTTGAAATCGAGATCGTAGCCTGGAAAAGGCCCTCCAATTTGCAGCAGCTGATCCACATGTGATGATTATCAGCATGCTGCCAGTGCAATGTGCAGGATCTAATGTGCAGAAGAGTAGAAGGACATTATTTTCCTTAATGACACTTTCAGGTAATATCACCTGATATTTTTGACACACCTGAAGGAAAAGTTTCAGAACAGGAAGGTAAAATAGTAGGATTCATACTGCCTATGGCTCAAGGAATTTGACCAGCAGAGGCTATATACATAAACACAAGCTCCCCTTTCCCCTCCATGATACACATCAAATCCTTTGTCATGTCTATGGGATGCTCTGGTCTTTGACCAATAAGTGTAGAGTGGGCAAGGTAAAGGTATATTTCTGAACTGTGTCTGACCCCCCGCCACCAGGAAGCTGATACGGGAAAGGTAGAAACTGTTGGTTTGGCTCTCCAGGCCATAGTAAAATAGCTTATCAGGGAGGGTGTTGCCTCTGGAATGTGTGTATCTGAAGGGTAAGATACCAGATACATAGAAAGTGAGCGGAGTTTCTGGCATGTCTGACAAATTATTCACTGGTATTATCTGTATTCAGAGTGCAGTTGGGATAGTGGGATCCAAATGCCGATGGATGTCAGCAGTGCCCAGCCTGTATCTGGGGAATGGGCAGATTTAAAGCAAATCAACACTAGCTTAAGGGGGAAAAAGTCAATAGAAGACTGAGGATTAGAACTTTGAAAGTTCCAGGCTTCCTGCCTAAACTCAGTCCTTTTGTCCACACCACCATGTTCTGGTTGTTTCACTCTCTTCCAGTCTTCTCCTCCTTTTCAGCCCATGCAGAGTTTTTGACTTTTGAAAGATTAAAGCCTACGTCTTTAATAGTTATATAGCTCACTGAAAATATTGAAATTGTGGACATTGAAACTGTTTCTACAATGACTGTGTGGTATTTTATTTATTCAAATTGTATCATCTTTATGTTCAAATATTCCAGTTCCTCTGTTCATGACCTCCACTGCATGTGAATATATTGCATATCATATTGCATAGAAGAAAATGTCACTAGTTTCATCCCTCTGAAAGTGTTTAATGCAAAGCAAGTTCACGTACTGTTAGAGCTCCAGAAAATCAGCAAAGTAATTGCAGCAGAAAGCAATAAAGCCAGTCTTAATGGTATAGTGTTTCACTCGGATTTGTCATATCTGATTGGATTAATGTCCCAGTCAATAGCTACAGGCAAGTCAGGTAATTTTAAATGTACATCAATTACGAGATAAAAGGATATCATGCTTGACATACACAAAAACAGTGACAGAATAGGCTTGGATTATAACTACATAGGCTTTTTATTGTGCAACAGAAATTGCAGACGTTACCCAATGACTAAGAAACCAAAGAGATCAAAGACCTGAATGTGGAAGGTGCTGTGTTCAATGAGTACATAACTGACTCCTCCAGTCACCTCTGTTTTCATGAAAAAGACACGATATACTCAAATTATAAAGGTTTTTTTTTACAGCTATAAAAACACTAAGACTGATTCTCTCCAGCATTACTCCTCTTTTAAAACCAGTGTAACTACTAAAATCAGAAGAGTCACACCATCATAAAACTGGATTCCTGCTCCAGTACTCCAGGCCCACTCCATTACTCCAGGCTGCTCGCTGATCTGGGAGCCCATTCAGACAGACAGACACAGAGACAGACACGGACAAACACTCCGCATTTTAATTTCTAATTCTTGCAGGCAACTATGTACATGAGACAGAAAGGGCAAACAAAGAATATGGCTTCTAATAAAAAAACCAAAAATTATATGCAGTGTGTTTATATTCAGTGTCCATTGTGGCATATTAATATATCACAGATTTAGTTCCATAATAATATTCATTGACACGCTGTGGAGAGCAGGTGTGATTCCTCTTCACAAAAACATTACCTCAATGGAATTCTATTAAAGAACAAAGTTATCAATTCAGCCATAAGCTTATTGTTAAGATATATGTGCCATTAAATTATAATGGACCTCTCCAGAGTTTCCTATGACTGCTCTGTTCCCTTTGACAAGCAAGTAAAACCATGCATATAGGGAAAGAACAGAATTTAACTAGGAAGACAAATTTCACATTGGAGTAGCAGGGGCAAGCAGACTCCATTTGCTTATTTATGCTGCCATTTCAATGGAGTCATTCTGAACCTGCTACAAATAATCAGTTCTCGGCAATGTGCCGCTTTCTTTTTCTATGGCAGAATCAAATGCACGATAACAGTTGTGTGTTCACTGAATTAGTGAAGGGTAAATTTCAGCTATAAAGATGGGCTTGAGCTTCAAAGTCCAGATTTAGAGCCAAAAGTTCCTCAAGTCTCAGACCCAGTGTTTTGGTTTGGTCCATTACCGAGACCAGTGCCAGCTCAGAAGTTAGGAATTTGTATCTGGAATTGAACTTCTGCATTTAGGTGGATGCTCCAATCTGGTTTGGGTTTGTGTCCTAATTTGTTAATGCTCCCCTGAACTGTAGCCCACCATGTTTATTTTGGTCGAGGAATCTCAATGGAGATCATAATTTCTCCTGAGACCTCTGCTTCCTCCTTTCACCTGGCTGAAAAGAATTGCAAGAGCAACAAGATAGAGTGAGGGAAGGTAACAAGTTCCTCAAACTGCAAGAAAATACATAGGTTCAGTTTGGTTAAAGGCCCAGGTCATTTTCAACTAAAAAAATCCCCTAGTGGCCCAGTGCACACGGGGGCAGGGGCAGCGTGCATTCTCTGAATGCAGTTGATCCAGGCTATGGAAAGGATCAGTTCTTGAACCACATTGAGCACAGGGAATTTAACTGTGAAAAGCCTTTTCATGAGCCATGGAAGTGGGGAGAAGCTCTTTGTCCACACACTTCATACACACAATCTCCATAGAAGGGCCCGTGACTCTCAGTTCCTAAGCTAGAAAGAATGGCTGATATGCTTTCAAAATTCAAGACCAGGAAATATGCACAGATAGGTAGGGCTTGATCCTGCCATGTGCTGAGTACTCTTGTGCGGTGTCGAGTCCTCTCACTCCCTACTGAAGTCAACAATTTGAGGGCACTCGGCCTCTGGACAGCCCATATGGGTTCAGTCTTCGATATTTAGAACGCATGTATGTCACATGATTCAGTTTCACATGGTCATGGAACAGAAGGAGACTTTTTCAAAATGGAATTCAGGAATGGTAATGAATATTAAATATGAAGTGTAATCTGTGGAATCAGCAAGGAAAGGGAAGGAAATAAAGTCAGTACTTATGATGGATTACACAGTAGTTATTAATTTAACGGATTAATTTAACCACAGCAAATTTACTTCTCAACCTCTAACAATGGAACTTCTTGAAAATCATAATCACAAATATGGAAACTGCTCACATTTAATACTTTGGGAGGCTTCATAAAGTTTTTCTCTGTAATCTTCCACCCATATAAGTCACATCGATTACTAAAGTAAGTTACAGACAGAAGAACAATATCGTCTGAAATTAGAATATAAACTAAAACTACTTTGGAACCATTTGTATTTTCCTAAATGAGTCAGAGATCAGCTGGGCATCATGTTTTTAGTGTATCGGGTACAGTGTGCTAAATGTTAATGGTTACATTTTAAGGGTTTAATAAGCTTACAATATTTTTAACATAAGAAAAAGTGGTTTTAATGGGTATCTACATACCCTCTACTAGACAGTTAGTTCCCTGGCTGAAATAAGTATTATATGGATTATCTATCTATATATTTATATATAGATATAATGATTCAGTGTGCCGAAGGGGGCATCATAGTGTTGTAAAGGTATCAAAGTTAATGGTCTGAATTACTAGGATCCTTTTTGAATTTGCTGAAGTTGTTAAAATGGGAGGACTTGTGCAGCTCAGACAGTAAAGCAATTTGCAACATTGCCATGAAGAAAAGTTCTGTGGTTTATTAGGGTTAGTCGACTGATTGACTAAATCTCAGGATTGCTATTTGGCTAATTAGGTATTGAGTAGAGTTTCTTGGGAATTTTTTGGAAAAAATCTTTCTTTTGGTCAAAAAATGCCAACCCATCACAACTGAAACTGGTCATGAGGCAGGGTCAGTCTTGATGAATTTCCTGACATAAAAGCGTTGAGGGGAAAAGTTTCAAACTTGTCAAAGTGTTTTGCTTTGACATTTTCTAAACAAATCTCAGGATTGCAAAAAAATTTAGAAATCCGGATCAGAAATGACTTTTTGGTTTTAGAGACAAGGAGGGTGAGGTGATATCTTTTACTGGACCAACTTCTGTTCATGAGAGAGACAAGCTTTCAAGCTTACACAGAGCTCTTCTTCATAATCTCAAAAACTTGTTTCTCTCACCAACAGAAGCTGGTCCTCACCCACCTTGTCTCTCTAATATCCTGGGATCAACATGGCTAAAAACAAACATTTTTTTCTTTTGATGTTTAAGCTAATTAGATGGGAACAAGGTCAAAATCTACACAAAATGTTTCTAAATGTTTCAGCTGATCTGAATCAGAACAAAACAAAAATAAAAAATATTTTTTAGTTTACCAACATTAGCAAGATTTACTTTTTGTCCCCATTCAAGACAGAGAAAAAATGTGAACTCTTGAAGATGTTCATGGGACAGGAAAACTTTTTCCCACTCAGCTCTAATATTGAGACCTGTAAGCGTTCTCTTATTATACAATGGACTGTTTTTTCCCTTGGAAGGAGGCTAGAATATTCTGATCGAGATGATACACATTTTCTAATTTAGAGTTAGTTTTTCCATGTATTCTTATTCAAACTTTTGAAAATAATTACAAGTATGGATTCTTTCCAAGCTCAAACATAGGAGATGCATAAATAGAAGAAGCTTTTAAAGGAGTACATCAAATCATGCTAGAAAAGTAGACAAAAACAATAATTAGGGAGACAGCTAAATGTAAAAAGAAAAAAGAAAAGGAGTACTTGTGGCACCTTTTCTTTTTTCTTTTTACGAATACAGACTAACACGGCTGTTACTCTGAAAGCTAAATGTAGGGAGAATAACTCAATGACGTCAAGATTTTCAAAATACCTACTTATATTAGGTGCCTCACCATTTGGGTACCCAACTCAAAACACCTTAAAGCATCCTGATATTCAGAGGGCAGGTGCTGAACAGTTTCTGATAATCCAGTACCTTTAAAGTCTCTCAAATTGGGCACCCCAAATGATTAGTCATTTTGAAAATTATGGCCTAGAGCAGTGCTTTTCAGTGGCCTGTCCCTGACACAGTTTAGGAAGGCAGCAAGCGGAACCTGGTGTAAAAAAATGTTGAAAAACACTGGCCTAGAGTTTTTGGGTTGTTTTAAGGTTAGTGAGAAAAGACAGAGTAAAAAGGTAATTATAGAGTTAACTTCTACATATATTTAATAAATGTAGCAAACAGGGAAGTTAAATTCCTGGAAGACCCACATATTTTTGTATTAATCAAGCTCTCTGAAGAAGAGAGCCAACTTGTTGAGAGAATAGTGCACATACAATTAAATCCATAGTGTCTTAAACAGCAGTAAATAGTTCTAATATGCATTTTTAAATAACTCCAAAACATATTGTTATGAATAAATAGGTTTAGGTTTGTGGTGTGTTATTTAGCAATAGATAACATCTTAGGCAAAATTGATCTCATTTTTATTTGTTTATGGTAATGCCCACTATGCATTGGCGTTTTCTAAACACTCAGGAAGAATGGTCCCTGCTCTGAAGAGTTTTCAATCTATGGACAGACAACAGGTTAATAATCTTCACTTAATGTAGAGTGCAATTGTGTGTCTGTTTTTAAAAAAGCAAATTGAAAAAACAAGTTCCTTCATGTGGCATCACATTGACACCCACTTGGGTCATCAGCAGAGTTGGAACTTTAACATCCACCACACAGACCTCTGCCATTTGAGCTAACAGAGTAATTGATAGCGGTAATGTCATCCTCTATATGGACAGGAACTAGAGGGACCTAGGACACATTTCGCCAGTGGATATCAGATATTTGCAGACAACAGAGGAATGGCGAGTCTCTAATCTTTGGTTCCATTCCAGCCTCTCACAGTTTCCTCTACAAGTTCCTTCCAAGCTTGACACCTTCTATTCCATTCCCTTGAACTTGCCCACCCAATCTAATCTCCAGTCCTCAAGCTTCTCATCCCAGTGCCAGTCCCAGTTCCCGCCCATGGCTCCTTGTCCAACCTGTCTCTCCCTCTACCCACACACCTCTGGTTCCTACTCCTAGTCTCCGTCCCCAGGCTTCTCATCCAATCCCAATTTCCTCCCCTCCCCGGCTCCTTTCCCCAGTCTCCACAGTCCCTGGCTCTTTTGACCAGCCAGTCCCAGTTGTGTCCCCACACTCCAGCTCCTTGTCAGATCTGTCTCCCCACCACCACCGCTACCCTCCCCCATTTCTTAGTCCCAGTCCCCACCCCAGCCAACTGGCTCCTAGTCATATCCCCTCCATTTCCCTCAGAGGCTCCAAGCCTCAATCCTTCCCAGGCCCAGCCTCTTTGCATAACTAGTCCCAGCCTCCTCTGCTATGCTAGCTCCCAGACCATATCTCCTCACCGTAAACAGTTCTGGCCTCTTCTCCCCAACACATGGCTCCCAGTCTCCTTACCCACCTAGTCCTTTCTCTCCCCACTCCTTCAGTCCCATCCTCACTAAATTAATCTCAATCTATTCCTTTCTGTTCCCCAGTTCAACTTTTGGCCCCTCTACATTTGAATCAGATGGCTCCCTCCTCCACTTTGCCTGGGTGGCAGCAGGGGTTGTCTGACAGCACAGGAGAAACAGATTCTCTGCTCTCAGTTCTGATGCCCTGCCACACCTTGGGTGGAGCAGCTAGGAGTAGTCTTTACAGGAAAAGTCTGTCTACATCCCTGTAACCCTAGGCTGGATGGAACATGGTTGGTAGCTGTGGGGATTGCTCATGTGCAGTCTGGTCAGCACTAGGGGCTGTCGGAGGGTTGAGCATGCTCAGTGAGGATGGAATCTTCTTCGATTTTAGCTGCTAAAAATCAAAGACTATGTAAGCATGTGCTAACTGTGATTTTAAAGGCTTATAACTTGGCCACATTTGGGTGGATTTGCACAAAGTTGGCCTGACACAAATGCCATCCCCCTCCTCCAATGCCAAATTTCAAGTCCCTGCTCCAAAGCCAGGGGGCACTAGAACTGTTCAGAGAAAAGATCACAATTTTTTTTAAAAGCAAAAGAGGGAATTTTTCCCCTAGCCTCTCTAGTATGTTCACATATCAAAAAAACATGGCAGCGAGTCTCAAAAGTCTATGTCAACAGACTTGGGCTTGCAGGTCTCACACTGCAGGACTAAAAATAGCAGCAAAGACATTTTGGGCTCAAACTGGAGCCCTGGCTCTGACCCTCAGCAAGGAGGGAAATGTCTTGGACTCCAGGCTCCAGCCCAAGCCTGGTCATCTACACTGCTATTTTTAGCCTCAAAGCACAAGACCCACCAGCCCAAGTCAGTTGACCTGAGTTCTGAGACTCAGTGCTATGCTTTGTTTTGCTATGTAGATATATACTCCTTCTCAGAAGCAGCTGTACCATTAGGTTGAAATTCCCTTCCCCCTACCCCCCAAAAACCCCACAGCCTGAAGCAGACACCCAGCACGGAAAATTTCTGCCCAAATGGTTAAAGTCTGGCAAAGTTGTGAGCAACTGAAAACAGGGTCTTTAATAGGAAGCTTCAAACAACCTCAATAATAGGTGACACTACCAGGCTTAGTTCACTGAAAGCAGGATGGCAGAAGTGGGTCTTGAAGATGAATTTAAATGTGGCAGGTTAGGGGCTTTGCAGATGAACTCGGCGTGGTCTTACTATTCACAGAGGGCCACACAGAAGAAGTCACAGTGGTGATTGTGTGAGACACTGACAAACAGGAGGACATGGCTTGGAACATTTGTGGGCAGAGGAGATGAGGAACAAATGAAGCTTGATAAGGAAAGATGAGAGCTATGTAAACCTTTCAATTCAATACAAGGAACAATTCAGCTCCATGGTAGGCAGAGACAATAATCTTTGCCTTTGGCAGTTTGGGGTGTTTCTATGACTGCACTTCTGGATGAGGATGTTTAATTCAATTAAGGTGACAGGATGATGTACTCAGGCTTTCCATTCTTAACACTTCCATAGTAAAATGGCCTCAAAAAAGAGAACTGCCTGTCATTGCGGGAAATAAAGTGTTTCATTAAGGACTCTGTTATCTTATTACCTTCACAAAAGGCTTAGCGGATAGGTAGCTCTCAGGCCCTTCTTTCAGTTGCAATCTCCAATAGCATGTCTAGAAAATATGGATATCGCATTCAAATCAACGGGAAAGATCTTTTAAACAGCATAGCCCACACCCCAAAACTAAAGAGATTGTTTACCTGAGTAAGCAGAGAACTAAAAAGGCAGTTTCCTAGTATTGCAAATCCATTATTCTGGAGCCTGATCCAAAATCCATATTGATATGAAGTCTCGAGACAGACATTGGGCCTGATTCAAAATCAATGAAAAAATTCCCACTAATTGCAGTGGGCTTTGGATCAGGCCCATCGGCCTTTGACAATGTATTTGAGCATTGAGTTATGTTTTTAGGATAGTACCTATAGCTCTTTTCATCAATAGATCTCAAAGCACTTGACAATCTTTAATGTATTTATCGTCACAACACTCACGCGAGGTAGGGCAGTGCTATTAACCCCATTTTACAGATGAGGAACTGATGCTCAGCAAGACTAAATGATTGATCAAAGGTTACACAGAAAGTCTGTGGTGGAGCAGGGAATGGAATCCAGATCTCCCAAGTACTTGGCCAGTGGCCTAACCATCAGGCCAGCCTTCTGCTGAGGATATCAGAATTTTGACACTGACTTAATGGGAACAGCAGTGGGCTTTTATGAGTGACCTGTTAACAGATATCATTAGTCAAAATGCAATAGGAAATAGTCCCAGGCTGCTTCTCCCAGTCCCATATTCTGCCTTCCCCCCGCCCCATTCCTGCTTTTTTGTGAGACAAAATTGCTATGCTGAGGGAGGAGCTAGTGGGATGCCATATTGATGGGAGAGTTGAGGTGATTTTTCATTCCTCTAATGGAGTCTACCTCTTCCCCCCACATACTAATTAATCTTTCCTGACAGAGATGGTTTATTTTTCGGGTCCACAGAAATACTCATGCAAAGAGAAGTGGTTATCTATTGCCTATCCAAATTGCATAAAATGTCAGATTAAACAAACATCTTATGAAAGGCAGGATTCATATATAATAAACTTTATATATATAGTTTAAATATATTCCATTATCTTTTTCTTAGGTTGCTAAAATTCCTAGAGAGATTATCTTCACAATTTGTAGACCCATGGATTTTCCTTATCTGCAATACATACACTCATGCACACAATCCAAACCCAGATAACTGAAACTTTGTCCTACTCACTATCAGTGGATAATATGTAAGTTTGGTTAAAACCCTATTTCCCCCCCCCAAAGATTTAGATGCTCCTAAACCTTTAGGCTAGTGAGATTATAATCTAGGTTATTACTTTCCTCCCACTATACTCTAGATCTTTGGTCAAACAAGGTGTGATAAAGCTCTGTCCTTGCCTCCGTGGGTCCCACATTTCCTGGTGGATTTCGCTAGCTTCAGAGGCTCACTGTGACCCTCCACATAACCCTTCTCTCTCTAGAGACAAGAGTCACAGTCTACTGAGCCATTTTCATCATAAATCAGCAAGGGAGGTGAGGAGAAGTTATCCTTCCTTGCACAGTCTCTGTTGTCTCCCAGTCTCAGTGATTAATCAGGGGGCAAAGGTGGAGGGGGGGAGCCTGGGCCCACCCTCTACTCCAGGCTCCAGCCCATGGACCCTAATAGTATCAGCTATGGTAGCTGACCTTTTAGAAATATGACATGTTCAATTCCCTGGGCTACTTCTCCCACAGCAGCCCTCGCTTCCTCAAGCTCCACTTCACCCTTACCTCAGGGCCTCCTTCCTTGTACCTGATATGGTGTGTACTACTCAGTCTCTCCAACAGCACAACTTCTTCCCACAGCTCCTGACATGCACACCCATCTGACTAACTGGGAGTCTTTTAACTAGTTTCAGCCAGCCCCTGATTGGCTTCAGGTGTCCCAATCAACCTAGCCTTCTCCTGCCTTCTGGAAAGTTCTTAATTGGCCCCAGGTGTCTTAATTGACCTGGAGCAGCTGCCATTTCACTTATCCTGGTACCAGGGATTTGTTTAGCCTAGAGCTAATATATCTGTCTCCCACTACTTTTCTATAGCCATCTGGCCTTGCCCCTTCACAAAGGGAAAACCAAGTTTATCAAAGAGCAATGACTGGTACAAGAAGTTTCTGTAAATTCAAACTGCAGTTTTGTTACACAAATCCAATAGATGGATAAAAAATTTCTATTAATAAGGAAGTGCCTTTGTTTTTTTTACAATTTCAATATAAACAAAAATCATCTCTAATTTTCATGGAAAAGACAGAATGGAATTAAAGTCATAAACATTCAATAAGGAAATGACTGATTATAGCTAAATATGATAGAAAATATAATGCCCTATTCTTCAGGATCAGAACAGTCTTATTTTCACTTTGTATACCACCTAGCACAACAGGATCACAATTGCAGAGGAAGCCTCCAAGTGCTACTATAATACATTCATATAAATAAACTGGCATAGCCAACTCTGTGCCACCTAAGGATCTCCCCTACATTGAGGAATACTAACCTTCCACTTCAAGGCAGCTCTAAATGACCTTTGCACTGCTGGAGTGAAAGCCAAGAAGTTGGTGCTGGATGTTTGGGGCTTCAGTGTCAATTCTGAAAATGTTTGAAGTATTTTTTGAAAGTGGTCTCCTAGCCACTGGGAATGGAATTGAGAGCATAAATTCCTTTCACACAGCCAACCAGACAGCTTATTGTCCTCTCTCTCTCTCTCTCTCTCTCTCTCTCTCTCTCTCTCTCATAGACAAAACAGACAAATAATCTAATCACAGTGGGTCTGATGGAGTTCTACCATCAGAGTGGAACATCAGCTGCAATATCTTCCTTGAAAGAAAACAAACCTGATTCTCCATCTCTATAAACTCCATTAACTTCATGAAAATCAACGGGACAGGTCCTCATCTGGTGTAAACGAGCACAGCTCCATTGATTTTAGTGGATTACACTGAGTTACTCCTGCTGAGGATCTGCCACACTGGAGGCATACAACTGGCATAAAACTGGTGCAATGAAGTGACTCATTGAGTCCCCATGTTTTAAGAATCAGGGGTTTTGAGGGTTTTTCTTAGAGGAGATGTGGAGAGTGAAGCTTCTAAAACAGACTAGATAATCCATGAAAGTAAAATGTATCCAAATCACAATAAAATACACGTTCAGCGCTTTAAGTGAAACTGTGTTAGATGTAAAGGTTTAGCGCTTGCACAAGATCTGGGTAAACTATTAAATCAGATGAAGTACATTAATATTCACTTCACGCCCCTCCTAAATTCTACATGAAAATAAAGCAACAGCTTATAGACTAGTTTCTGTAGGCGTAACAGTATAATATTCGAGGAGAAAGTAAAATATTGCTTTTTTAAATCACTTTTTAAAGTTTAAAGTGGGTTTGTACATTTATTGGTAGCTATTTTTCAGCCCCCTGTCTTGTAGCACATTTTTCAGGCAACTCTTGCATTTTTAACACTACAAAAAAAAGATGCAGGACTCCACGAGTAAACTGCCAACTGCCCCATTTCTTTTCATATGTGCTGTATTAATCAAAGTTCAGGTGGAATTTAATTCTGCTGCTTTCATTTGTGCAGTAGACAAATTGGACTTTTTGGAAGGCCTACGTTATCATTAGTTTCAGAGAAAGCATCTGCATATCCACGTCCTGCCCCTGCCGTCCTTTCGCCTTACCTCAGAGCTTTATTCTGCCTGTAACGCTCAGCAGTCTTTTTCTTACCCCTAGCCATAAACTTCTTGTGTAGGCATCTGAGGGTCCTTGAAAATCTCAGGGCCCAATTCTTAACTGCTCCGCTCCATTCTCAGCTGGCTTTATCTGCCACAAGGTGGAAGCACCTTCCCAAGGTGCAAGGTAACAGAGAATGAAACTCTCAATCAGCACCTATGACACAGTGATTGTCTATGCAATACTGATGTAAATCAGGAGTCATTCCTTGGACATCAATTTATACTGTATAAATCAGAGGTGCTTCAGGGCTTGAAAGAGAACATTCAATGTACCTTAGCGCATTTTCTCAGCTAACATCAGGTACCATAGCTGGCAGGGAAGTGGCGGTTTTCCCTTGGACCACTTGAAGCATTGCCAATGCCAAGCATCCAAAAATCACAAGTCAGCCCTCAGAAAAATCATGAGATTCTTTAAAAATCTAATTTTTAAGGCTAATACCACATTTGGGGTTCTTTCCTTTTGTCCGCTGATTTCAGAGCTTGTAAGGCACACTCAGGTCGTGTTTCCAAGCTATGCCCTCAAATATGAAGGCTAGAACTCTTTTTTTTTTTTAAATGAAAGCTGAGATTCTCATGTTAAAACTTAATTCCAGGACTTCAGCTTTAAGAGAAAACATGAAATGTCATGAGACTTGCAAGGAAATTTCAAGAGTTGGCAACACCAAGTAGCAGTAGTGGTGGAGCTTCAAAGTAGGTGCCTCCCAGAGTCACTAATGTGCTCAATAGAGCCTGAGAATCCACTGGTTGGCATTGAACAGGTACAAATTCAGTTTTTAAGGCAAGAAAAATACTTGACAGGACCCTAACTGGCTGAAAAATGGCACTAGCTGGTCTGAAGGAAGAAGATGGTGATATAGAGGATAGGTGAGAAAACAGGTGTGGCATTTCCTTTTTTAGCAAAAGACTTTTTAAAAAAACCTTATTTAAATAAAAGGAGGAAATGGTAAAATAAAAAAAAATCCTGTAATCTTTCCTCCAAACCCATACTCAGGGTGGTGTTTTGGTTCTTTTGTTTATGAGGGTTGCCAACTTTCTAATAGCAGAAAACCGAACACCCTTGCCCTGCCCCCTGCCCTGCCCCTTATCTGAAGCCCCACCCCTGCTCACTTCATCCCCTCTCCCTACATCACTCACTGTCCCCAGGCCTCACTCACTAGCTCATTTTCACTGGGCTGGGGTAGGGGCTGAGGGCTCTGGCTGGGGTTCCAGGCTCCAAGGTGGGGCCAGAAATGAGGGGTTCCGAGTGCGGGGCAGGGGGGAGGCCTCTGGGCTGGGGCCAAGGGTTCGGAGTGTGGGAGGGCTCTCCAGGCTGGGGCAGGGGGTTGGGGTGCGGGAGGGGGTGAGGGCTCTGTTGTGGGGCCGGGGGTAAGGGCTTTCGGTTTAGAAGGGGGCTCTGGGCTGAGGCAGGGGGGTGGGGTGAAGACTCTGGGAGAAAGTTTTGGTGTCAGACGGGGCATGGGAGGGGGGGAGGGGTGCAGGCTCTGGGCAGGGCTTACCTCAGGCGGCTTCCAGGAAGCCACCGGCAGGTCCCTCCAGATCCTGGGGCGGGGGAGCTCTGCACACTTCCCCTGTCCGCAGGTGCCACTCCCATTGGCTGCAGTTCCCAGCAAATGGTAGCTGTGGAGCCGGAGTTTGGGCAGCGCACGGAGCCCCCAGGGCCACCCCTATGCTTAGAAGCCGGAGGGACATGCCGGCCACTTCTGGAAGCCACATGGAGCCAGGTAGGGAGCCTGCCAGCCCCACGCCAATCAGACTTTTAACGGCCCGGTCAGCGCTGCTGACTGGAGTCATCAGTGTCCCTTTTTGACCTGGTGTTCTGGTCGAAAAATGGACACCTGGCAACCCTATATTTTGTTACTTAGATTGTGCCTGCCCCCCAAAAGATACAGTCTTTTTTTTCTGTGTCTGTACCATACCTGGCATAGTAAGGTCATCCTGGTCCATGTCTGGAGTTTCCAGGTGCTACCACAATACACATACACATTTTTACGGAATGGAACTTGGTAGTATCCAATTGAAATATGTCACTGTGCAAAGCCATTGGCTAGTAAGAAGGAATCTTAGATTTTACTGAGGTAGCCCTGAAAACTGAAATTATAGCAAAATTAGTGAATACTAATCCACATCTAAATGTGTCTTCTGGAGTGGTGGGAAAGCATTGTTGCTATAGTATGGAATGACAAGCTATAATCCCTACCTTCAATTTGTTCAAAATAAATTTTAAAAAATCAGTACAGAAGGAATTCAGAGGTGGCCAAATGTTTAATTGACTTAGTTGCAAATTGCGGTGTTTGCAGTATTCCCTGGTACAGGGAATGCTATGATATTGCAGTAAATGTATCTATTTGCGAGCCCAAACTGGACAGTTTTTAAATTGTGAGCACCATAATTTAGGATTAGAAATACTTTTGTTCTAGGACTGCTCAATCCTGCAGGATATATAATATTTTAAACAGTGGTTATCAACCTCTTTCTCTCACCAATCCCCTGATGCAATTGACTTTAGTGTGAGCTGAATTGGTTCCCAGGAAGGTAGTTCTACCTGATGAAACAGTAATCTGATCCCAATGATAAGACTGAGATATGGAAATGACTGAGAGATTGATTCAATATGAACGCATGGCCCCTGACTCTGGACTGTGCTCCAGCCACTGTGCACTCCTCCACTGGCATAGACTGCTGTTCACTCAGAGGATCCATCATCCAGAGGATCACTCCTGTATCGGGGAAACTTCTGTGCCATACCCTTTCCTGGATGCTGGTTTAAGGGGCATGGACTAAGGTTAATTCGCTATGCCTCTGTATTGATCCTTTGGGGTCATTGACAGCCAGCACAGAGTACAGCAACTGTTGCATTTGCATCACCGGCTCTAGCTGAAACTACGCCTTAGCCACAGGGATCTGCCTCTGGGTTTATGAAGTGACGGAACACAAGTTTTCATGTAAAGACTATATTATGTTTATCAAAGAAAGGTCAGAAGATTCTAATGGTGCTTAAGTAGGCAGATTGGGCATTTGGTCAGCCTGGTTCTTTCTGTGCTTTTCTCATCTTGTTTTCTTTTTTTTAAATCATTTATTTTCAAAAGCTTTAGCTATAACTCTGAAAAGGTTTGTGTGTAAGGGCTGACTCTAAATAAAGAATTGAGAGATTAACAATGCAAAACTTAGCACCCACAAGTTTAATGTCCCTTTTGCCACTCTGCAATTTGAATTACTCAGACAATTCTAGTGTTGCAGTATTTTTGAAGTCTGCATATTAACAGAACTTTTCAGTTGCTAAAAAGGCATCTCCTGGGAACTAGATACTCAACTGGGCCGAGCGGCCTACTGGATAGAGGACAAACTCACGAGACCCCAGTTTTATTCCCAGCTCTGCCATTGTATGTGATCTTAGCCAAGCCTCTTCACCTCTCTGCATCTCAATTTTCCCAGCTGTAAAAGTCAGATAATGAGGGATGCTTTCTTACTTTGTAAAGTGCTTTGAGATCTATAAATCTAATGCAGCATGTAAGAGCTAGGTGGAAAAGCTTCCTGTATGTTGTCATAGTTTCTTTGATTTCAGTGGCGCTATGACGATTTACACCAGCAGAGGATCTGCGTCCAGGTATAATTTGTACCTCTCTTTTAGGTTAGTCTACTGTTGATGATATTGTGGTATTTTGTTTGCTTATATACACAATTGAAAACCTTAATTGGCATTTTAAAATTAACACTAACAGGAAAAAGTTACCCAACTTAAGACACTTTCGAGGGATGGGAAGTTCACTAAGTACTGACCACCTGCTGAGATACTAAGCCCCTCTGTATTCACACCTGACACACACCATTGTAATAGTCTTTGTACAAAATATGTCTTGAGGTTTCATTTGAGAGCTAATAACTCACTGATTATTAATATTCTTGTGTGATATATGTACATAGTGAGTGTTAAGAGTTATGGATATATGCAAGAATTTTTACTGAAGTGTGTGTAAACCAGGTATGTCGGGGGGAGTTGTTTAATAGGTCTGCTCTAAACAAAGGAATGTGTATCATGGAAGCAGTAAACAAGATAATCAAGACTGCATGGAGAGAAGATGGCAGGAAACAGAACAATTTGCATTTCAGCAAACACAAAAGTGGGGGAAGAAAGAGCATGGAGTTTCCTTCACTACTGGACACCATGTCTCCTGCTTCACAGCTTGAATAATTTCACTTTGAGGAGTAACCTTCAGAAGAATCCATTTCAAAGGTTTACTGCTGTATAAAGACAAGAGGTCTGAACCCCAAGTGATAAGCAGTTGAATCAATTGATTGTATACAAGTGCTATTGTACTATAAAAATGCATAGAATGAGTCTTTTCTGAAAGCAAATGACACTTGTGATTAATATAATTGTGAAATGTCTGTATTAACACTATATAAGGACATCTGGATATTTAATGATACTGTCAGGGTTCCTTCCCCACTCTGAACTCTGGGGTACAGATGTGGGGACCCCCATGAAAGACCCCCCTAAGCTTATTTTTACCAGCTTAGGTTAAAAACTTTCCCAAGGCACAAATTATGCCTTGTCCTTGAACAGTATGCTGCCACCACCAAGTGATTTAGACAAAGAACCAGGGAAAGGACCACTTGGAGTCCTATTCCCCCAAAATATTCCCCCAAGCCCTACATCCCCTTTCCTGGGGAAGGCTTGAGAATAATATCCTCACAAATTGGTACAGGTGAGCACAGACCCAAACCCTTGGATCTTAAGAACAATGAAAAATCAATCAGGTTCTTAAAAGAAGAATTTTATTAAAAAAAAAGGTAAAAGAATCACCTCTGTAAAATCAGGATGGTAAATACTTTACAGGGTAATCAGATTCAAAACACAGAGGATTCCCCTCTAGGCAAAACTTTAAAGTTACAAAAAAACAGGATTAACCTCCCTCTAGCAAAGGGAAAATTCACAAGTTAAAAACAAAAGGTAATCTAACATGCCTTGCCTTATTTACTTACTCTTTTTGTAATATCAGACTCTTGTACAGGATGGTTTATAGGAGAAGGAGTTTTTTTGACCTGATGCTTCTCTGCTTTCCCCAGAGAACACACCAACAAAGCCTTCCCCTCCCCCCCCCCCAAGATTTGAAAGTATCTTCTTTCCCCATTGGTCCTTTTGGTCAGTTGCCAACCAGGTTATTTGAGCTTCTTAACCCCTTACAGGTAAGGAGGAATTCTAGGCTACCTTAGCTGTATGGTTATGACAGATACTATGATTTAAAGTCTGTGGCCAAACAGGGAGAAACAGGTTCCCTCCCAGACAGAAGAGAAGGCAACTCTTTACCTGTCTACTATGTAAATTAAACATGGTGGAATCAAAACAATGGAAGCCCCATTTACATACACTTGTACTTGAACTCACTTAAAATCCTATCTTCTTTTGTTAATAAATTTGTTTTACTGTTAATCTAAACTGCCAATGCTGTGTTTGAATGAAAGTGAATGTTAACTCCAGTTAATGTGGCAAGCTGGTGTGTTGTGTGTTGTGTGTCTTTAGAGGAACAAATGAACCTTATTATTTCTCTGAACTGTCCCAGAGAGGACTGGAAATTACAGAGCACACAGTTTTTGGAAAATTTGGGACTGAGAATACATTGGGCTCACCCTGCAACTAGTACCAAAGGTAGATAGAAACCATGTAGTGTGTCTGGTGTATTACTAGAAGGCTGCTGGGGGGGTCAGAGTTGCTGGACCAAGGCTGCAGATATACACAGACACTCAGGGGGTGACATGCATGCTTGTTTCTGACTATGAACTTCCCAGGTAAGGAATCACACTAGCAAAGTATTTGGGGCACTCAGAGTTACAGGGCAGGAGGTGACTCACTGGTCTGGATTGCACCCAAAACGGCCACAACATAGCCCTTTGAAAAAATCAGGCTCCTTTATGGAGTCTCAAGTTGGGCACCTAAACACTGAGGCTCACATAATCACTAGTCACCATCTATTTTATATTTAATATGCTATTGATTATATTACTAACAAATCCTATTCTCCCATAACTATTGAAGATCCTAATGATCCCAACTTGTAGTATTGTTTTAAGTACTGCTTTGTGCTACTGAAGTTATCACTCATTCAACAAATATTATAAGCACTAAGTTTATTCTATAAGCTTCAGAGAATGACAGTGTTTATTGGGGGTGAAGTTATTATTTTTTGGGGGGGGGGAGTGAACGTATGTGTCATGTTCAATGTCCAGTACAGCAGTAAGCTTTAAACAGCAGAATCAATTCTTCCCTGCAAGATGTAGATGGAACCTTCCAACACTTTGAACCAGACTAGTGGGTTTTAAAGAAGGCCACTCAGATGCCCTCGCTTCTGCAAATTGCTTTATACAGTAATAGATGTTTCTTTCACAAAGAAAGAGAGGGAAAATGGTAACTTCAATTCCAGCCACTGACAAGGTCATTTTGATCAGGTTAACATTTCACAGTCTGCAATATGGAAAAAATCATAGACTAGACTTGTGCACAAAAAATTGGTGCTTTGTTCCATACTCTCGCAGTAGAAAAATATTAATTCTGCACAAATGATCTGCTTTATGAATGATGACTATAAGAGACACTCTTTAAAGTGTCACAATGGATATGTATCATATGCTGGATACAAAATGAAACCTCCTTGCAGCTGCAGCACATGTGCTCATGACAACAAGGCAGCTATTAGAATTATTTAATAAGGCCAGCTTCTAGCCAGTGTTACCAGATGTGCCCGTTACTTTAGGGTACACTCATTTATTAGGGTTACTCTTCTGGGGGGCGGGGGGGTTCTGTAATTCTATTAATGTACTGCTTATGTCACTTGTGTGTTCAGATGGAGCTCTACTCCTTCCTTCTGCAAGTCCCCTCCCAATGGAGCTATCTTGCAGGACGTAGGTTCCCCGGCACTAGGTTCCTCCAGCCCTAGAACCAGATGGCAAATATAAAAAAAATACTTTTGATATTCCTTTCAGCACAGCTTAATTTCTCAGCCATTTAAAGAAATCATAATCTAACGCATATCTAGCTAGATTACTTACTAAGTTCTAAAACTCCATTCCTGTTCTGTCCCCAGCAAAAGCATCACCCAGACAGACCCAGGCCCTTTGTTCCGCCCCCCCCCCACCCCTCCAGCTTTGAAAGTATCTTGTCTCCTCATTGGTCATTGTGGTCAGGTGCCAGATTTGCTGATCACTCTTGGCTACAGGTGGTGTTTTCTTCCAGGGAGCTCACAATGCAATTAGGCTGCTTCAGTATTTTGGATATCAATCAAGGATTCATTACTAGAATTGGTCTGATAATTGCTGAGCTGGGTGTGTGCAGACGTAGGTTCATTAACATCTGGAGCAGAGGCCATGCTTCCCTGCTTTTCTGGTCCCAGAGTTCAGTTTGGTTCTCTGTTCTGCATTCTGTATGCAAACTGAGATGTCTCCCTGTCCCATCTTTCATGCAGATGAGGCTAGGGGAGTTGTCTCTGTTTTCCATTCTGTATGTTAATGGAGATGTCTTAATCTTGTCACCCTTGTCAGGAGGGGTCTAGGTGTGTCTCCCATCCGCCCTTCATTGCTCTCTGCAAGTTTTTTTCTCTGATGGGTTTTGATTTAAACATAGGCTGGTGCGGGGGGTGTCTTTCATGAGTCAGACAGGCTGGATACTGCACCCTGGTTCCCCAAGAACACAGAGCTGACTGGTATCACCAGCCTCTTTGTGAATGCATGATGGATGAAGAAAGGCTCAAGGAGCTACCATCACCACTTGGATCTCTGCACAGGGGCTTCTGAGATCCCATCCTTTTTCCTCTTGCCACTAAACATTGAAACAAGCCAGTTGACATACCTGACTAAGGCTGGTAATGTCCCATACTGCACTTTGGCAGGAACTTGAAGTCAGAAAAACACAAGGTGGATGGGACTTTGTCCGCCATCCAAAAAAAAAACAAAAACAAAAAAAAATCCCACCCACAGCTACCATTAGGCACCACTTTAGACACCACTTTAAAAATCCTCATCCATATTAGGTGAAGCTTGTTTGCAAACCTTCTTATGTCTAAAATTCTAAAGCTTAAATGTTTTTTTTAAGTGTAAAATGTTTGTGGTTTATCTTTGAAAAAGAGACACCCTCTTTCAAGTATTTGACTTTTAGGCTTCCCTAAAAATAATATATGAGGGATAGATATGCAACATTCATCCGTCCTGAAGTAAAGGAGTGTCAGTGATCCCTAGGCTTAGGATGCTTAGTACTTTCCCTTATAAAAGTTCTCTCAACCATTTTTAAATAGCTCTAATGGCTCCATGGTTTGCACCAGGAATTTGAAAGTTAGCTGAAGAATAGTTCTGAGGTCAGGTAGGGGCCTTTTCTTGACTAATGAAAGTCATTCCAGATTTGGACAAGTTCTGACAACTTTCACCAGTTCATTTCTCTATCCGTGTTTTAATCTGCAAGGCTTATTCCTGGCTTATTGCCCAAAACCCAGAACATTCCATTAACATTGGGGATGCACTAACTTGACATCTCACTTGTTGATAAATTGTATAGTTAATTGCTTGACCATACTTTGGTTCATTATTTTGTCATGAAATATACTCAAGAGACCAAATATCCAATGTCAGTCAGGTTTATTAACATGGTACAGGAAAAAGGACACCAGTCTCCTAAGAGCAGTCCCGTGCAGCAATTTTACCTTCACATTATGAAGAAGGTGTGCTTCCCAAGTTGCACATTTCAGCTAGTATCACTGATGATTTTACAAGTTTCACACGTCTTTACAGGTTACTAAAATCCAACCCATCCATTTGTTCCCATTCCCTAATTTGTTCTGTTCTTTCCTTATCTTTGTTTTGGATACTAGCATTCCAGCTCCTGATCCATGAAGCTACTTCCCTAGCTTGCACTAAAACACAGAATGAATGTATCTTGATCTTGACAAGTTTCTTAGCTGCTTGTGCCAAATGTTTACTTCAGCAAATGCAAGGTGTTACGGGATACTTAGTATAAGTGAACAGGATTATGGTATAGGCCACTTCAGGTTCTCTCTCTGTTACAATACTGGTGCTTAATGTTATTGGTGCTTAATGCAGACTAATATATAGTGTGGATAATACATATTATAGATATATATTTATATGCTAGCCAGCATAGTCAAACAATTCAGCATATCATACAGAAATTTGATGAGTTTGTGTAGCACCGAAGGGGTTAGGCAGCTGGGGCACTGTATCCATTCCTTATACGCTTAATGTAACTGTCTCACTGGTACTTTGTGTTCCCTTCCAGCTGTTTGGTGTATTCACCTGTTGTCTCCCATTTTATTTAGATAGCCCTTTGCAGAAGCGTCTGTCTTTTTTCATTATATATATATATATAAATACATTAACTCACACTAGGGAACTTTTACTAAACACCAGCAGGGTCCATGCAGACCAGTTAATATATATTGTGACAAAGTTCCTCCTCTACCTTGGTGGGTCTTGCGCTTCTTGGCAGATTTGTTCGCCTTGGAGCTTCACGGCAGCCCTCAGCTTGGCCGTTTTTCTGAACCCATCGTCCAGGAGTTGGGAGGATTTGGGGGGAAGCCGGGCCCGCCCTCTACTCCGGGTTCCAGCCCAGGGCCCTGTGGAATGCAGCTGTCTAGAGTGCCTCCTGGAACAGCTGTGCAACAGCTACAACTCCCTGGGCTACTTCCCCATGGCCTCCTCCCAACACCTTCTTTATCCTCACCATAGGACCTTCCTCATGGTGTCTGATAATGCTTGTACACCTCACTCCTCCAACAGTCCGCGTTCTCACTCTCAGCTCCTAGTGCCTCTTGCTCCCAGCTCCTCACACACACCACAAACTGAAGTGAGCTCCTTTTTAAACTCAGGTGCCCTGATTAGCCTGCCTTAATTGATTCTAGCAGCTTCTTGATTGGCTGCAGGTGTTCTAATCAGCCTGTCTTAATTATCTCCAGAAGGTTCCTGATTGTTCTGGAACCTTCCCTGTTACCTTACCCAGGGAAAAGGGACCTACTTAGCCTGGGGCTAATATATCTGCCTTCTATTACTCTCCTGTAGCCATCTGGGCCGACCCTGTCACAATATAAACACACACACACACACACACACACACACACACAGAGCGTATCACAATGGGGATTTGATCCTTGACTGAGGCCTCCAGCAACTACCACAACACAAAAAAGTTTAAATTTTATTTAAAATACTAAAATGAAATATTTCATTATCAATTTTGAACATTGCCTGAATTTGGTTATTCTTGAAGAGTTGATTTTAAAATATTTTTTTCTTTTTTATATATAAAAAGATGTCATATAAATGGTTACTGAACATTTGTTTAGCAAAAAAAGGAAACAAATATTTTAAAAGAGAAGAGTAGTTTCATTTCAAGCACTTCAAAGTATAAATGAGTTCAGAATTTTTTGTAAAACTACTTTTGGATTTTTCAACCAGTTCTAGTATTAATTCTGCCACCACACTGCCAGCCAATCAACAACTCCAACATAGCAGCATACTTTGGAGAAGCATCACTTCCAAGAGATGGATGACAGCATTGTTTCCCCTCAGAGGGAGGTTGGGCATGGGCTTAATATGTGGAGTCAAGTAAAGATGTCATCTCCTCATTTGATAACACTTCGCTAAAAAGGTACAATACCCAATAAGTTTCTGGTCTACAATAGAGCGGTTGTTGATCTTAAGGAATTAAAATATATGTTGTTAAGGATCCCCTGAGCCAAATCCTCAACTGATGTAAAGTGGCATCACTCTGTTGATATTATGGGTGCTATGCCAGTTTATGCCAGTTGAGGACCTCGCCCATGAATGTTCATGATGTCCCCCTCCACTCCTTGACACACACACACACACACACACACACACACTGATTACCAATTTGTTCCTTGGACACACTACACAGCTAATTAGCATGCTTCTGCTCCTATTAATGCTTCCCTTGCAAAACGCTTTTACATACTTGTTTGTTTCTATAACAAAGCAGTTTCCATAGCCTGGCTTTCCCTGAACTTTGATCATGATCAGGACAAACAGTTCCAACTGTTCAGAATAGAAGAAGCGTCTGCTGCAATAATGAGTAATTGTTGGATGAGTTCACTAGAAGTATGTTTGATTGGGTAATAAGTAGTTTAACAGCAAAGATTACAGCAAGTGCCCCATGATTTCCTCTAAACCTAATGCTGAATTGTACTACTCCACAAAAAGGCTTTGCTTATTTAATATGAAAGCCATGGTGTTTAGGAATTTAAAGGAATTAAGTGTACTCACTAGGTAAATTAATATACAAATCCAAATGCAACAACAAACACACACATGTTGCAACAACAATAAGAGTCTAGTTTGTTAAGAAGACTGATATTTAGATTGTTGCAAACATTATCAAGATATCCTGGCCCAATAGAAGAATTATCATCAAAATGATGCTTTAGGCTTCAGAAACAGTGCTGTCCAGCATGGAGATGGAGTATGTGAAAAATTGGAACAGCTATGACTTCTGCAGCTGGACATCTGGGCCCAAATTTTCAAGTATCTGCTCCTAATTTGTACATGTGAAGCCTCCAATGCAATCCAGGGATTTTGGCAAGAGGGGAAGAATAGACCTTGCTACCTTGGGACTCACACCTGGATTCAAAACCTTGATCCAACACTGTCTTCCTGTGTGATCTTGGACAAGTCAATCTCTCTGTACTTCAGTTCCCGTATCTATAAAATAGGGATAATATTTCTCTACCTCACAGCAGTGTTGTGAGGATAAGATGATGTAAGGTACTAAGATTGTGGTAATGAGGGCCATATAAATATCTTAGATAGTAGCAGCCCTTCACATGGGCACCCTCACTAGTCACTGCATATTGGTCAGGGCAAAAGTATGAATGTTTTTGTGTACACATTTTTGTAAGCTTGGCCCTTAATATCTGCTTCTGCCCTTGTTTGTGACCAAGCTGACTTTTCAAAGTTTGTGACTTTTCAAAGCCTGAAAGTAATAGCTCTAGGAAACAAAATCAGAGAGTGTATTGAGTAGACTGGGGAAACCTACAGTGCTACCTGCCAGATTTAGATGAAAAGAAAAGGAGGACTTGTGGCACCTTAGAGACTAACCAATTTATTTGAGCATGAGCTTTCGTGAGCTACAGCTCACTTCATCGGATGCATACTGTGGAAATTGCAGAAGACATTATATACACAGACACCATGAAACAATACCTCCTCCCACCCCACTCTCCTGCTGGTAATAGCTTATCTAAAGTGATCATCAAGTTGGGCCATTTCCAGCACAAATCCAGGTTTTCTCACCCTCCGCCCCCCCACAGACAAACTCACTCTCTTGCTGGTAATAGCCCATCCAAAGTGACCACTCTCTTCACAATGTGTATGATAATCAAGGTGGGCCATTTCCTGTAGAAATCCAGGTTCTCTCACCCTCTCGTGAGCACAGTTAATTATAAGATAAGATAGGGTCAACTAGAGCTCCCCAAGAAGGTGCTGGATTTTCACTACACTAATAAGAGAATGGACAACAGCTATATTCAGACATTATTACAGTGCTTTGTTTTCAAATTGAATGGTCTTTTTTCCCCAAAGGAAGGCGTAGAAATGTTTCAGGCAGGAGTTTAAAAAAAACTAGGGATTTTGGGTGCCTTCATTTTTTGCGAACTCAACTTTAAGCCACATCTTAAAACAGGTAAATATTTAAATCCCAGATGCACAAAAGTGTTGTGACTTGCTATGTGACCTTGGACAGGTAAATATCAGTCTAGAATAAAATTAATCTCCCCATACCCTGACCTGTGCTCAGTCCACTAGAAGACAGCTACTCCCTTTAGTCTAAGGGGAGTGTCCATCAGACATGAAGTAGTGAGTTTGTAATAGCTTTCTGGGGGAAAAAAGTATCACCCCCCCAAAAAAAAAGAAAAGAAAAGAAAAAGGAAAGAAAGAAGCAGTGTCACATAAAATTCCAACTGCACTCCATTAGTTCTGGAATTCACCAGGGTGCAATGTACTCATTTGAAACATTTCAGTAAGATAAAATAGGATTCAAAACTCAATATCAATCTAAATATAAATATATGGAAAGGATATATGTTTTAGAGAAGCCCAAAATGTCCATATTATAGTCTCTCTGCTGTGCAAATTAGCCTGCTATTCACTCCTATTTATATCATTTATATGCACAGTTGCACATAAATCTGGCTTTCCCCACCCCTTTTGCACCAATTTTAGAAGCAGACCCCAAGTCGTGGGCGAGGGAGTGTAGGACTGTATCTATGTACCTGTGAAAGTTTGCTCTGTGGGGGAATTAGGTGCCTAAATCTCATTGACCTAATGGAAGCTGGGCACTTACATGAGGCTTTGAAAATCTCCCCATGCATAGAGCATTAATTTGTGGCATCAGTTATTCTCTCATTCACTTCTTTAGCTAGGACATTAGGTGTTTATTCTGTGCCCAACTATGTGTTAGGCATATTGACTTAACCAGCCAAAGGTGCATCTGTCTGTGGTTTATAGGTGCCCTGTTGTCATGAATTTGTTTCCACTAGTCCTGCACAGTTGTCTCTAATAATGATATCTTGCATGTAGTAGTGAATTACTGTAAATTTGTCATTGCTGTGTAGCCACGTATTGATTGATTTGCTCTCCCTCTGCTCATTTGCTATATAGCTAAATTGCCTAGGCACCAAAAGCTCTAAATGTAGGGACCTGAAATATTAACAGGTTACATCACCTCATTAAGCAAAAGAAAATGCTGTCTTATTCACAGTCTACATTATATAAGCTTTATATGCTGACACCGCATTTATCCAAGAAATTCTTAATGCCTACTCAATCTTTAAAAGATGAGAGATGGGTGTGAAGTGTTTTCTCTAGCTCCCATATGAGCTGGCTTTCTTAGGACCTGCCTAAATGAACACTTATTTTGCAGCAAGCCGGGATGTAAATCTACTCCATACTAGCCTGCCATGAACTAAGTGTGGACTCCACTGCTGCATGCTAAAAGCTCCCTAATGCGCATTGTCTTGCTCCCATTTCAAAGCGAAGTAGATAAACATGCACTAAGGAATTTTTAGTTTGCCATACAGGGCCAACACTGCAAGCTAGTTCATGGCAAACTGAGGTGTAAATCTACCCCACACTAATTCATATAGACAAGCCCTTATTTCATAGGTAACTACAATTTCCCTTATTAGGGCCAGAACTTCCGAAGAGAAATGAATAAAGTTCATGAGGGAGAGAGAACTTGTATTATAGTAATTACTGGATTTTTTATAGTAGTTACTATTCGGAGGTTGAGGGGGTTTTTTGAGTTTTGTTTTGTTTTTTAATTTTTATTGATCTCTTCAAATCTACAGCTGGCCCTGGAGCTAAAAGCACAGATTTTCTGCTTGTGCAGCAGAGCAGAAAAGCTGTCTGGGGGCCAGTTATGCCTTCTTCATTCTCTTCCCCTGCTTAAGTTAGAAGAGCCTGGGGTTGTTCTAACTTGGACCAGCTGTGATTCCCTAGGAACCATGTGTCAGCTGGGAATTGCTGGTGTACACTATGCTATGGTCATTTCCCTTTGCACCCTTCCTGCCCCAACATGCCCTTTATACTGAGGGCTGCAGGGAAGGAAGCACAGGAACTTACTGTGCTGGCTCCAAACCTGTTGCGGACTCCTTCAGACAAGAAGTATCCCCCAGCAAGGTACTTACAGACATTTCCTCTCCCTTCACGCAGCCTGAAAACTGCAAAGAGTGGATTGGGCCATAGAATCTGCCCAAGGTCTTGAATCAGCCATGCGCTAAAAGCTCCCTAGTGTGTGTTAATGTAGTACTGTTTGAAATGAGACTACATTTACTCACACTAGGGAACTTTTAGTAAACACCAGCAGGGTCCAGGCAGACCAGTTAACGCACAAAACTAGTGCTTGCTAGGTTTTATATCCCTCTGCTGCAGACTAATGGACTATGTAGACAAGCCCTTAGAGGGGGTTGGGTCCTTCCTATGAATTTGTTCTCCACCACGTGTTCATTAGTTCTTTCATTTCCCTGCACGGAACCTTCCTCTTTTCCAGTAAAGAGATTACTTAGGCCCTTTGTTTTGTTCATTCTTAGAGCATGGCCTCACTGCCTTATGATATCTCCCCTTGGTACTGTTCAGATTTAAGTGAGACCCACATTTCCAGCCTCTACAGTCTCTCCTTCATGCTCTGTAATCCAGAGTCATAAAAGGTTGTGATTCAACGTACGGCTCATTTTCCTGCATTCTGAACTCTCCCTCATTTCCAGCTGAGACAGTCTTACAGGTATGACAACCTTAGACCAATTCAATGAAGCTCTGCAACTGATGAAGGCAGTCACCATTTTCCCCTTATCCCTACCTCAGTGTGGTGCCCACTCATCTCTCTCTACTCCCTCTGGTGTTTACATCTTTTCTCTCAGAGAGAGAAGCCAGATAAAACTATTTTCTCAGTCCCAGCTGCTCCAGGATTTTGCTGTTGCTCTTTTGGGCATTCATTTTTGTCTCTTTGATACCTAGGTAATGTTATGTCTTTACAGTGTCTGCCTACTGCATAACCTGTCACTGAAACAGATCTTTTCATATTTAGTAGCAATCAGAAAAATATATTTTAACTGCATTTTCACCAGTGGAAGTGCTGTATTTTTGAGTACTTTGCGCCTTAGCGTCTTACTAAATTGACAGTAGCAGGCCCTAGTAGCAGAACCCCCAGAATTAGTTAAATAAATACAAACCTGTAATTATTATTAATAAGTTGTACTGGAAAAAATGTGATCGGGACAATGAGCAGCTGCAGGGACAGTTATGGAAATTTAGGAAAGGAAGGGATTTTATTTTGCTGCTAATCTGCAATTAGATATTGAAAACTGTGATAGGTAGGATTGAAAGCATAGCATCAATGGAGCAGAGACATATACTTTAATTTGACCAAAATTTTATCTGAAACCCTGAAAAAGAGGAGAAAGGTGTATGGGACTTAGGTAAAACCATCTATAAGATGTTCAGCCTACTCTATGCTATTTGAATTTCAATCTGAATACTGATTGCAACTGTCAGAGCATGAATATCTGATCAATGGAATTTTTGCCTGGTCTAAAGATGCACTGTTCCTCACCTACTACTTCCTCTAAAACTGAGTGAAAGTAACTGTTAACAGATTTTCCCAGTACTGACAATAAGCTTATATCTCTAATTATTCAGATCAGCAGGATCTCCTTTTTTGAAGGTTATTGCCTTCAGCCAGCTGTACCTGTTATCTGGTGCCTCCTCTTGCTCCCAGACCATTTTGTATATTTTTTATAATGCTTTGATAGCACTTGTTTCATCAGCTTTTAGCAGCTTAGCTTGTCTTTAAAAAGTGATGAAAAGCAAGAATGGTGATTAAAAATGTTTGCTGTTTTCATTGATTTCATGAAGGCGTTTGATACTTTGCAGTGAAGCATTATGGAAAGTAGTAAAATCATGGCATTACAAATAATTGCAGCTGTAAAAGCTATTTATGAAGAATCCTGCACTGCTGTAAGAATTGGTGGGAAATTAAGTAACTGGTTCAAGTCAAAGTTTGGTGTAAGACAAAGGGTGGAATCACCATCGCTTATGTTTTTAAACTGGACATTAGAGATGTTAGATGAGATGGAGTGCATGGTAGTGGATGAGCTAGATTGAAGCTCCTGAGCTCATGGAGAAGACATCGTACAGATGTCAGACATTTCAATTAATGATGACACTCTTTGCTAAATCAGAGAATAGTGTAGTCAACTTGGACTTGTAAGAAATGCCAAGAAGATGAAGTACATCTTAGAAAAGGGACAATAGATACAGCGTTGAAATGCAGCCGGGAAGTTGTAGAATAAGTAAAATCTTGATCCATGCTGACAGTTCCATCAAGGATGGGGTTACAAGGAGATGGGCCTTGGCTATATGTGCTGCTCAGAAATTAATGACAAACATTAAATTTTCATTTTGGTATCAAATCAGTGTAATAACAGTATTATTCTATGGTCTGGAAGCAGCTGAATTAAATGAAACATCAGAAATCTGGAGACAGATGGGAGTCCTTCAGGCAATGGCAGGAGAAAAGTGCAATGATTTTCAGGCAAATTAAGAAGTTTGGAGAGTAGGATATGAAATCAGGGTATGGGATTGGCTAGAATTGAAAAGTTATGATGGTGGGGACAACACAGAAGTCCAACAGACGATAGGATGCCAAAGAAAATACAAACACAGCCAAGGTCAGTTCGATATAGAGGCTGCCATTGACTAGATGCTGGGACACGGTATGCAGGGACATGATCAGGCTGGAGTTAATGGAGGAACAAGCCATGGACAAGAATGAATGGTGGTTCTGAATGGCTCCCTGTGTCTGGAAAGATGCTTTGGGATGAAAAGAATGAAGACAAGACATGACGTGGGATTGGCTGGCAAGGGCAGGCACAGATATGATAGTGGAAATGGCTGCTAGCAATGCTGGCAAACAAAAATTACTTTGAAGATAGATTTTGGATTATTAGAGCTGGGAATGTAGGTCAGCAAATGGCTTTAGGCTCCAGGAAGATGGAAACGACAAACTGGAGGGAGAAGGGATTTTGTGGAAAGATCATTAACAACATATCGTCTTTCCATCTAGATAAAATGCAAAACCATGAAACAGCGACACTGGCAGAGATGAGATGGGACAGACATAGTCAGTCTGTCTCATGAGGTCCTGCGCAGAGACCTGGGGTTGTTTTAAAATCTGTGGTGTGCTCTCTCCAGCTGAGCATTTGAATCTCAGTTTAAGGATCTGTGCCTGCTTCCCCCTTCTCTCCCCAAAGTCTATGTGTCAAATCGTAACCCAAAAGTAATTATAAACCAGATTAGACAGTTGGTGTTTCAGTGTAAAAGTTAATGTCACAAAATATAAGCTAAAGTTTTACCTTCTACTTAACCTTGTAAACAAAATGTAAAACAATTTACCTTGATATTCATGTAATCTGCTTGACTATACTGTGTTAGAATTCTTACTATATAAGTCACATAAGTTTGGTTTTAGGTTTCTTTTGTTCACTGATATTTACATTTTTCCAGACCATGGATAGTGAGTGTCACAAGTTCCGCCATGGATTCTGTTCCCTTGGAGTATTGGATAGAACTAAGTTTGGAAGTGTCAGAGTGCTAGACCTACCATTTGAAATAACTGGGGACTTGTGGAGTGGTAAGGGCGGGGCAGTCTGTTTTGAAAGAGAGGGTCAATCAACAAGATGCTGATGGTGAGTTAGTGAGATGTACCATGAGGGCAGCTGATTCTGAATAGCGGGATTATGGAAAAACATCCAAAGAGAACAAAACTCATTCTTAAAAATAAAAACTGCAAATGGTTCCCACTAATTTATCCAGGCTCCCCAGCCACCACTGAGTCCATCCAACTCCCACTTCTGCAAGGTGGGAAATATAGGCCTTTGTCTTCTCCTGTACCCTTGGCTACTAAAAGGCAACTTAAGGAGGAAATAAATGAGAGTGGTGGGAAATGTCACATTTGGAGCTGCACAGAACCTGGCAGCTAAAGAATGGTAATCCTCTCCTCCTGTGGGTTCCAAGTCTGGCATCTAAAAAGCAATAACAATTTGTGAGGTGAGGTGTCTATCACTTCTCTCCTACTCCACTCAGTTTCACTACTAGCTTCTGTATTGGGCTTTGAGTCCCCACAGGGTTCAAGGATCCATTGTGAATCCTCCCTGACTGTGTCCTATCCTTGCTTCCACCTTTCCCCCCATCCCTTAATCATTCTAGCTCCCATCAACCTTCCTTCCTCTTTGCTTTACCACCTTCCCACCTCCATGCACTCCATATTTATTTTCCCTGATTTCTCCCTTCCCTCTGCTCTGTCCTCCGTGAAGGTGAACCTAAATTTAAACATGACTCAGGGGTGACCAGGTGTCCTGATTTTAGAGGGACAGTCCCAGTTTTTGGATCTTTTTCTCACATAGGCACCTATTACCCCCCAACCTCCTGTCCCAATTTTTGACACTTGCTATCTGGTCAGCCTACGTCAGGGGTTGCCAACCTGAGCCCGAGAAGGAGCCAGAATTTACCAATGTACATTGCCAAAAAGCCACAGTAATACGTCAGCAGCACCCCATCAGATCCCCCTCTACCCCCACTCCCAGCACCTCCCACCCACTGACAGCTATGCCGATCAGTGCCCAGGGCCGGCTCTAGTTTTTTTTGCTGCCCCAAGCAAAAAAAATTTTGGCCTCCCCCCGCCCCCCTTTTTTTTTGGCTTTTACATGTTTGCACTTTGAAATGTTTTTTGTTTTGTTTTGTTTTTTGACTGTTTAAAATTTAAAAAATGAAAACAGAGAATTTGTAGTTAGTGAAATAAAATAATTTCCTACTAGTGTACCCATTTACTCACTGGGCTGGCCATGGAGTGAGCTGGGCTGTGTCTGCCTGGGCAGAGCTAGGGCTGCCCCTGCGCCAGAGGCCTTGGCATAGGCAGGACGTCAGCGCCGACCCCAGGTCCGTGGTCCATGCGGGTGGGACCAGGTCATGCTGCTGGCGGGGTGCCCAGCCTGGCTGTCGCTGCCGAGTAACCAGAGGGGCCTGGAGGTGCGTGGGAGGCACCGAACAGCTCTGCCTCCTGTCTCTCCTTCCCTGCAAGCATGACCGGGGGCTTGGCGCTGCCCTCTGGAGCTGGGTATCTCAGCCCTGTGCTGGAAGGAGCAAGCAGCGGACTGGTGGGGGCCTGCCCAGTCCTTCCAGCCAGGGCACAATCACCTCCGCTCCCCCAGTGCCAATCCCAGTCTGAAATGACTATAGAAGAGTAGCTTGAGGAAACTATAAATCAAATCCCTAACCCAGCCGTCGAGAAATGCAGAGTTTAAATAAAAGGAAACTAATAAAAGCTCAGGCTGTTCAAAAGAACCGCATGGATTTCTGATTTCCCAGGTTGAGACACTTTGGATTAGTTTATAAATTTCTAAGCCTTTACTAATTAGTCTGAACTTTGCCATGAAAACCGCAAACATTTTTGCAGGTAGACACACTGTAAATGCCAAGGAAGAATCAAATGAATATGAACAAGTGTTACAAAGAACTAGGGGGAAGTTATGCTTTCTGGGATTTGATTAGTTGTGCAGCTTGTGTGACAGGTTAAGATTCCATATTGTGATGTGTATAATTACATGTGGATTCAATTAAATGGATGGGGCTAATAGCTGCTTACCCAATGGCTGAAACAAATACTACAGGAGGTCTAATTTGTTAATTGACGGTGATTAGATTAGAAAGCATGTTGTAAACTGCGGAATTGTTTGGTCAGTATGAGGAGGCAAAAGTCATTTTATATCAAGCTCTTAAGATGATATTTATTGGAGGAACTTGTGTGTTATTGTAGTAAAACGTGTTTGTAATAAATCATGTGATGCACAAAGCATTATTCATCTCAGTTAACAAGATCAGATTACTGAAAAAGAATGGCACTTTTATACTGATTTCCTCCCCAGTAACATTCACAATCCATCAACACATGTTCACAATAATGGAAGTGGCAATTCACACACTAGGATCCACCAAAGCTATTTGGGAATTTAATTCTACTTGACTCTAAACTGGATTTCACTGTAAATGGGATACGCTGTGTTTATGGACACACTATTCATAGGTACCTTGGGGCTATACAGCTCTCATTTGAACCCAGTCTTCATAGTACATACCTGGGAAGCGAACTATATTTTATCTGACTAAGTAGCAAAGAGTCACATTCAAGGACAAGCACAAATTCATTTGGAGCTCTCCTTCTGCCTGGATTCAGGCTTGGGTATCTGAAACTTGATGAACTCGTTAGCTTCCGCCGTGCCTACACACACACACACACACACACACACACTTTTGAACAGAGTTTCAGAGGGGTAGCCGTGTTAGTCTGGATCTGTAAAAGCGGCAGAGAGTCCTGTGGCACCTTATAGACTAGCAGACGTATTGGAGCATGAGCTTTCGTGGGAGAATACCCACTTCGTCAGCATCCAACAAAGTGGGTATTCACCCACAAAAGCTCATGCTCCAATACGTCTGTTAGTCTATAAGGTGCCACAGGACTCTTTGCCGCTTTTGAACAGAGTGTCATTCATTGTTCAAAGATGGAAAATGAACCAGGTTTACGATGTCTTATTGACGAGCCAGGCAAAGTTATGGGCCAGAATGAAAACAGTATGCATGGATAACATTTTGGAGTGTAGTATATTACCCTTTAGTAGAAAACTGTAGTAACTACAAGGTAAGCAAGAAAACAGAATGTGTCTAGAGCAAGGTGCCTGCCTACCTAGGTGCCCACTCATCAATGTGGATCTAAGCACCACGGAGCTGCACTGCAACTTTAGTACTGTCTGTATGAGATCATGAGCCTATTTCCATTAATAAGATTTTTCTTTTTTAAATCAAAGTAACTTTCAGACATTGGATTCTCTGCTTCCTGAAATGCCACAACATTGTGCATATGTATGCATTGCAGTATCGGGGTTTGATTTTGCTTCACGGGTTGGTTTACATTTATCAGAGATTAAGAAATTCCTGCAACAAGTTACTGTGACTACATAGACTGATAAATAATGATGAAATAGTGCATGATTTCTATATCAGACTGAACAGTGGCAACTCAAGTTGTGTTTCAGTGGAGCTTCTATAATTTGTGATTTCTTTTATGATCACCCTTTGTTTCAAAGAGGAATGTTTTCTCCTTAATACTTAGAGACTAGTCTCTGCCACCCCTACTTATTCAACGGGACTACTCATGGCAGTAACTGCTCACTAAAACAAGTGACAGTTGCACAGTCTAGCCTTTGTTCTCTTTTCCACTGCAGATCAGTCTGAATACTGAGTGGGTTGGGAGGGGACGGACACACAGACAAGTTCTAGAAAATATGAGTCTTTTTCAGAATGAACAAAACACAGCCCCAAACAAAATTGTTCTCTTCCTAGAGAAGATTTTTTCCATGACAACAGAACACAGTCCCATACAATACTAATTTAACAGCAGGTGTTTTAACTTCCTTGAAAATCTTAATAGAGGAACTGCCATACTAGATAAGACCAGTATCCTGACCAAATGCTTCAGAGGAAGATCCAAAAAAAAAAAAAAAAAAGCCTGCCATAGTTGGCTTAGGAATTACTGTCCATGAGAAATGTTTGTCTTATGCCCTGAAACGTGATAATCGGAAGGGATATAAACTATTTTTTAAAAGTCATTAGTATTCTAAATCTGGATGGTCTCTTTATTATACTTCTCCTAATTACTGATTGAATAAACTCAAGAACTCTAGATAGTGAACACATGCAATACCTCTCCTATGATATATGATAAAAATATTCAAAATATTATATAATGTATTACAGCACAGTGTCTCTCTTGTTATCAGGAACAAAGCATCCTCACTTGCTAATTATATTTTAGAGTGCATATACTGTACTGTATTCAAATTAATAGAAAACTTGCCATAATTCAGATTTAGCAGTGTCTTACATTGTTATTTCAGATGACTTCAGTGCCTACAGTTCTGCAGACTTTGATTAGTGGCATGAATAACAAACAAGAAATGAGATGTTTTCTTCCTTTCGAGCCTCTTAAGCATATTTTTGCATTAATCCAAGCAGATTTTCTCTCTCATAAAGCAAGTCAACTTTAATTAATTAAAAATATACTTTTCCCCAAAGGAGTGGACTGTTTAGTTTCTTAACATGTTGCAATTTACTCTGTTTTACTGTCAGAGTGCTTTTGAAATCCATTTTCTATATGATTTAGAAAGGCACCTTTTGCATGTGCAGTAAGTGAATGGCATACAGGGAGATGAGTTCTCAGATCAGAGTGTTCAATTACATATCAAACAAGGCAAGTCATGAAGTACCCTTTTTTATTAAAATCTAAAATATGGGTTGTCAGGAGGCATTTGACCTTTAATTAACAGGCTTGCATACTATGTGTGTACACCCACCCACCCACACACACACAGATTAGTTCATAAATGCATTGAAAGTGTAGGCTCAGATGGCTAAGGAAGAACTACATTACCACCAGAGGTCAATCCATATTGACCATTGAAATGAATTTACCTCAACCAGTGATAAACGTCCACCCATCAGGAAAAACAAAAGTTACAATTGCCAGAAATAGCCATTAAGGGTGGTTCAAAGCAGGGCTGAGATTTGGGTAATGGGAGGGAGCTTACATTGTTGCCACCTGCATTATACCTATTCTGTGTAGAAACAAATGGACTTTAGAGGGCTAGAGTCTCAGATGCTTAAGAGAAAGTTGTAGAATCCCATAATGGATAGTAATACTGAATAGATCCATGGTGGGAATTATTCCTAACCTCAGAGGCTGGCTTGTGTGTTTATATTATAAATGTTCCCCCTTGCTTATCTAACTATTGATTATATTTTTATTCATTTAGATAGATTCCTAAAGGGCTAAACAAGCTTTTTCCCCTCAATATGCTTTTAAGGCAGTGAGTTCCACTGATTAATTTATGTATTCCGCTAAGATGCCACTTATGATCAGTTTAAAGTGACTCCCTGATGTTGCCTCTTTTTAACAAAGTAGAAACTTATCTCCAAGAATCACAGTTCATCTTTTCTCCCACATGATACTTTCCTCTAGCAACTCCCACTGTATTCTAAAATGCAGTTTCTGGAACCCATCTTTCTATTTCAGAAATAAGAACTTCCCGAACAAAGGAATGCGATGTATTTAAAAATCTAGGCTAAGCTGAACTTTTTAATTAGAAATGTAAATGGTATGGATAAATCAGTATTAAATGCCACCTGCAATTATAAGCCTGGTTGTGTCTTAAACGAGCAAATGATGAATTGTGTCTCGTTCCTCAAGAGTTATTCCTTAAGAGTTATACAGGTTTGCATTACAAAGTTCTAGCCTATCTAGCATGTTGTGGCCCGAACTACCATTCACACACTTTTCTAGCATGTCTCTAATGGTTGACTCTGGGGCAGTTAGCCTGTAAGCTGCTTAACCCTTTCTGGCTATGCATCACACCAATCTCCTAGTACTGAGCACTAATTAGTTGTGTTTGAAACTCCTGTTTGGGCAATGGGCAATCTCAAATGCTCAAATAAATTTGTTAGTCTCTAAGGTGCCACAAGTCCTCCTTTTCTTTTTGTGGATACAGACTAACACGGCTGCTACTCTGAAACAAGAGAAAACTGGTAGACTTAAAAGCATATATTGATGTATTGGCAACCGGCAATGAGAACTATTTCCCTACTGACATTCATAAACTCTTACCCTTTCTGATTAATTTCAGAGAGGTGGCACTGGCAGCATGTGGACTTCACTTTCCATTAGTTATTAAGAGTGGAGTAACTTGTATAACACCGTTAACTCCCCGTTTTTAGTTTTGCCATGCCAGAAGGGAGCAATACAAAGGTCTTTAAGGTAAAGGCCAATATAAAACATCCTTCTACTATCATTCTTCCCTATAAGAAGATTGGAAGAGGCAACAAAACGTAAACAATTAAATTACCAGAATGTATGCCATATATACATTCTGATAGAATAGAGTTGTTTATTTCTATTATGGTAATACCCCATGGTCCCCAACCAAAATGAGGATTATGATCATCATCTCATGGTTTCCTAGATGAACTTCCTTAGTTAAGGCCTTATCCAAAAATCTGTGCAGGTCAACAGGAGTCTTTATTATTGACTTCAATAGATCAGGCCGGAAAGATTTATCAAAAAAAACCAATAAGAGTAGAGATTTTTCAAGATGCCTAAGCGACCTGGGTACCCAATTCCCCTTAAACATTAATGGTAGTTGGGCATCTAAGTGCCTCAAGCGGAGCTGGGTGATTTTTGTTTGTTTGGGCAAATAGTAAATGTGAACCCAAAGTGTTCATCAATACGACATGAAATGCCTGAATAGTTCTTACCCCCCCCCCCACACACACACACGCTTTTTCCAGGAAGACAAATAGAGGCACTATCAAATAGCCAGAAGAGAAGATGGTGATGGCTCTATCACCTGGGATATAGGAGACCCACATTCAATTCTGCCCTGTGCCTGATTGATGGAGATGGGAATTTGAACTTGTTCTCCCACTTACTAGACAAATGCTGTAATCACCAGGGAGTCATTCTCTTTGTCCAAATGACTAGCTATTTATTCACAGAGGAATAGCTTCAACAGGACAAACTGAGACACCCACATCAGAACATCCCATCACCCAGTGGCTAGGGACCCCTTTTTATAATGTAGGGACTTAAGTTCATATCCTCTCTCTAGATCAGGTAGAGGGAAATTGAACTTGGATTTCTCCACTCCTCACATAGGTGTCCCAGCCACCTCCCATGTTGTGAACAGAGACCTTTAGAAATGCCCAGAAATGGACTATTTGCCAGTATTTTTTCAGAATTTTAAGTTTTCTTGACCTACACTCCCACCCCTGAATTTTTCAGAACTGCAGGGAAGTTGGTTTTTCTCTCTGGTTTATGCAGCTTTGAAAGGCTCAGCCTAGAAAGTTATACTGTAACTGGCTTGAAGGTAAACCAGACAAACATAGCTCCACAGCTGACTTCTGTGATTCCAGATTTTTTTGTTAGTAATTTTTGTACAATATATTCGTGTTTGATATGTATTTGTTTATATTACAACATACTGTATTCAGCATGAAATAAGAGATCCCAGAACAAGATGTCACATACAGGAGTTTCAATGCAGATCAAGATTTTAAATAAAGAAATACATGTTAAAGCAAGCCAGTGCCCCTCCAACATTTATAAAGAATGTACTGTACATAAGAGATTCCATTTAAACAGGAAGGATTGCTGGGTTGTTGGCTGGCAGTGTGTAATAGGGAACTAATCTAGTATAGACAGGAACTGCTTTTGCAATTATAACCAACCTTGGGAATACCATTTTTCTTCTAATGCTATTCTTAAGCCAGTAATTATGGAATTATAGTAGGAACTTTAAATGGTGGGTAAGGTAAGCTTGACCCATATCTTTTAAATATAATTAGAGATATATGCATTTTACATCTAAGAGTAAGAGTTATCCATTTAGACTCTTGAACGGTTTCCAAGGTGTAGAAGTGCCCTGTGTGGAATATTTTTTACCTTTGAAGAATATGCCTCACCTCAATGTCACAACCACAGGTGTTTGGTGTGTGGGGGGAGGAAGGGGGAGACAAGGGAACATACCTACCTGGGTCTCCTGATTTTCTTGATCCAACATAGCATTCAGTTGTGCCAGCTGTTTTCTCTACCTGCTCCCAGAGCTCTCAGTTGAACTATTTATTCCCCTCCCTTCAGATTCTGGCCCTGTCTTATAGGGCACTTCTACCAGCACAATCTGCAGGGCAAGAGGACAAAGATCTAGTGCCCGCAGAGTTTCCTTCTCCACTGCAGGAATCACTAGACATTAGAGACTAAACAAGTCTTCCTCTGCTGCCCCTCTTACTCCTCCTCATGTAGCCACACTGCTGCAGGAGCAGGAAGCCCAGTAGGGACAAGAAAATCCCAAAGGGAGGGAATAACAGAAGAAGAAGAGGGAAGGGACAGTCTCTTTGTATGTGTTTGTACATTACCTACCACAATGGGGTCCTGATCTCAGCTGGAGAGGGATGGGTGCAGTGACAGGAGGCAGAAAGGGGTGGAATGAGGGCGAAGAGAACTCAATGAGGGTGGGAGCGAGGTCAAGCTATGGCAGAATGGTATCTGGTGATATGCTGCCATTGTCTAAATATGGGGCACTCATGAATGCTTGTATGGGTTAGCTGGGACCCTGTAAGTATAATGTAATGCTAAAAGATAGCCAATTGTTTGACTACTGTAGTTAGATATTTAAAATGTTCAGGAGACCAATAAGCAAACTTAGCTGATTTATTGTCCAAAGCCAAACCAGTACAGTACAGGAAAGAGTTAAAGATGTTACTAATCCTTCTGGGAAGCAGTTTCTCACAGCATGTTTGGTTCACCTGACACAGAAAGCATGTTCCCAAAATATGGCCCCCAACAAAAAAAACAAAACAAAACAAACAAACAAACAAAAAAAAAAAAACCCACTTCTATCTAGGCCAGACCTGTTTACAAGTTAGGAGAGCTTTTCATACTCTTGAGTTCTAACCCACCAGTTCATACCAATTCTATAACTTTGCTTGTCTCATTTTGAATACTACATTTCAAACCAGTTGCTCATGACGGTAACTCCCAAGCTTGAACCAGTACAAAACATTAATGTATCTTGTCTTTGACATGGTTTCCCATGTCAGAGCAGACTTCTGCTGTGAAGGGTATTGTAGATATCTATCTTTACAAGTGTGAACTGCACTCTGGGAAAAGCAAATACCATTAACTTTGCAACACCTTTCTCTCTCTCTAATGTATATCATATGACTACATTGTGCATGACACCAATTAATGTGGTGTGTAGTACACTTAAGATATGCATTGGCTAACAAATGTGAAAAACATTCTCTTGGTTCTTCTTCCAATGTTTTCTGTTGTTGGCTCCCAGTGATGGAAGCTATGTAACAGGAAAAACCCACTCTCTTACTACAGCATGTCCCATGTGTGGCCTGAAATCCTCCTCATTACATAGCAGAATCACACTGGTTCGATTACTAGCAGTTCATTTGCAGCCACAAAGAGCAGGTATGATTTTCCCCAGAGAGGGGCAAAAGATTCCTGATGCAGGATTAATATTGGCTACTGTACATAGGAACGGCTAATCACTGATGAAGCATTGCAATGGCATACCAGGCCATCTAAGAAAATCAGGTATAGTGGAAAGATGAAGCCACCATGGTCTGGACCAGTCTCCTCCATTTGGGGACACAGATAAATGGACAGTTTGTAGCTCTTGCTGTTAGAAATTCTGCAACCGAGCACTTCTCCTGTTGCTGACAGCACTACTGTTACCATCATGATTTACCTGTGTCCCATTTCACTTTCAAGAACTGGTGAGAAGACAGCTTTTGATGTTCAGTTATTTCCCAAAAGAGAGAAAGTAAGACCCCCCAGCATTTGCCTCAATCTTTAGAATTCTGTTACACTGGCTTTAGTACAAGGTGACAGGGTGGTTTGGCCCATTAATCAAGTGCAGCTGAGAAGGAACAGATTCCCTGTAAGAAGCCAGATGGTCAGTAACGAAGGACAAGAGCAGCAGGGAGTTTCCTAAGAGAGGGTGTCAGAATCCGCTGTGGGGAGGCAGTGGGAACACGCTGTGGGGAAAAAAGTGGCCTTCAGGGAGAAAACTGAGCACTACTTCCCAGAGCTAAGAGCAAGGAAGAACCTGACGCAGGAGGAACAGAAGGCAAAGGAATAAAACCCCCTGGGAGCTGTAGCCCAGGGTGGGCTGAGGAACTGTTGGTGTTTTTTTGCTTATGTTTAGAAAATAAAACTGTACTTAGAAAGAGAGACTGGCTGTGGCAGTGGTTCCTTCATGGGCTGGGGACAAGTCAGCACTTTACACTCAATTTTTTTTTTTTAGCTGTTCTGTTGTACCATCCATTTGTATGGTTGTGAATAAGAAACCCCCAATAGATGGGGATGGATGGGTGGCCAAGCCAAAATTGATTTGTGCCACTACCCTGTGTGCCACATCACAATGCCACTCTGTTTAGGGCCTGGGGCAACTGCCATCAACTGGAAAGGGGGGGCTTTGGGTCAAAGCAGGACAGTCCCACAAAACCCAGGACTGTTGAGAGATATGCAATAACATATGCCAGGTTAGCACCACCAGGAACTATTAATGGTCAAGCATTCATCAGCCATACTTCTAAAATCATTTGGCAGACTATATAAACACCATGATTATACCTGGATCTACTGTATGATAGATATTAAATAATGGGCTGTAAAGGCCAGTGTTGATGGGAACATTAATAACTTTTGTACCTATGCATGGACATGCACAGAATCCAGCAATTAGATAATCTAATGACAATGTACACACCTCATGGTATCGAGAAAGATCTGTGCACATTTTGATCATTCCATCAAAACCAGTGAATATCTAAAGTATCAGATGGAGATACAGGCTCCCTAGAGACAAGATCATGATTTGAGGGCTTCAATAACTCAGCCAGAGGTTGTCTGTCTATTACAGGAGTGCGTGGGCAAGGTTCTGTGGCCTGCAATGTACAGGAGGTCAGACTAAATGATCATGATGGTCCCTTCTGGCCTTAAAGTCTATGAGTCTATTTTGAAATTATTTATTGAGTAAGAAGTGGCTGCTTCAGTCAGACCTTGGAAGCACGACCCTGTGGACACTCACTCTCAGTGAGAGAGTGATGAATTCCCTTTCAAGGCCTTTCCTAACTTATTCCCAGTCCACTTCCAACTGTCCCATGATATCAGCCTTCGAAGCTCACTTATTTGAAGGTGCTTATTTGATAACTTAAAGCACCTTCATGCTTTCTCCCATGCTGCCATTCATTCTTGGGAGGAGCTCCTTATAAACATCACAGGACTAATGCATTACCCTTCTTCAGGTGCCTCCTTAAGACTCTTCTCTGCCATGATGCCTACAAAAAAACTTAACAATGGCAAGGCTGGGGATATTCTGAGGGAGCTGTCTATACCATTCTGACCACTATTGTCTCAGGATTCCCTTGTACTCCTTCTGTCTGTATCAGAGGTCTCTTGTCTTATATTTAGATTGTAAGTTCTTTGGCCCAGGGACAGTCTTTTTATTCTGTATATGACTAGGGCTCCTTGGTACTATGGTAATAAGATAGTCAACTTTTTCACTTTTTTTTTTTTAAACTCAGCTCACTTACTCTTTCATGAGAATAAAAACTTGTATAGCCCGACAGAATTCCATAAGTGCAATTCAATATTTTTCTTGGTTTGTTTTAAAAAACAATAACATTAACTCCAAATTTGAATGCCAATGCTATACCTCACATATATAGCTGTGGGTTTTTGTTTTTGTTTTAAACTGTTTTCAAAGTACAGAATCTAATGCGTGATAAATCCATATTTTCTTTCAAAACAATTTCACCTAGGATTTAGCCCACTGGCTAATTATTAATAAAGGATTTTTCAAGTTAATCTTTCTCTTAAAATACTCTTTTAAGGGACCATAACTGGTGTTTACTCCAGGGTCTTTTGAAATGTAAATCATTTATGCAAACTTCAGCAAATCCCAAAACTCAGTTTGGATTCATTTGTAAGTGTTTAAAGATCAAAGCCATTGTTAAGTAATACAAACAAACAATAAAAGTGTCTGATTTTTCTTGCAAACTGTTGCAGAAATATTTTGTCTAGTAAATGTTATTGGCAGTTGCTACATAGTCTTGCAGTCATCTTACCTTGTAAAAATGCTGCAGACTTTGGCCAGAAAGCTTCCTACACATCCATTAATTTGCAAATATACTTTTCCCTACTGCATCACCTATAGCAGTGGTTCTCAACCTTTTTATCATTGTGGGCAGCATATACAGGTCTCTGTGTTATGTGGGCCACATCCACACAATATATGTGTACTACCTTTGCGGCCCTGAGGATGCCAAATGGGCTGCAGCTGTGTGCTGATTGGGCCACAAGTGGCCCACGTGTTGAGAACCACTGACCAGTAGATTACCTATTTTAAACCTGTATATATGTCAGCTAATGACAACATAACTTCTACATGCAACTTGGTTATCCTGAGATATGTATTTATACATGTAGTTCTCTCCTTCTGGGATAATGGTTCTCAGCGTTTTCAATAGCAGGATCCTACATCCCATTTAACTGGGATCTTGCTACCTCATCCATTTAGATGTAGTAAGGGAAAAATTATCATAAACCTGACACCAGGTTTGTAAGCCCCTGTCCTGGCGAGTTATTTGCTGTGTTCACCTTAAGAGCTAGAAAGAAGGCAAGTTTCCCTTGACCCTTATTTGAAAATTTGGCCCATAATTAAACAAAAACAAAACAAAAAACGCAGGAGCCTAAAGTTAGACACTTAAGTAAATACTAAGGCAGCAAATAAAATCAATGGGAGTGCTGCACCTCTGAAAATCAGTCCATTTTTATTCAGGACTTCCCTATTTGAAATGTCCAGGTTGGCCTATGTTTTCATGTCCAAAATTACCGATAATTCCAATCTCAGATTCTGGTTCCCCTTGTATGTATCCATTCCAGTGCATGGTCTGTAACAGATCCCTCAGAGGCACAAATTTACAGCTAGTACTTCAGTTTCTATTTCAAGGTTATTTCCCATTTTTTGCATTTAACATTAAAAAAGACCTCCCAAGACCAACAAAACATAAAAAGTAACCAATTTTACTATTGTAAAATAAGACTACTTTAACCGGAGATTGAACCGGCCAGCTGTTGACTTTATACAGTATTATAAAGGATCACCAGTTTCCTGATGTAATCACCAGTGCCAGACCTGTAAATTTTCCCCACTAAGAGACCTAATGTGGAAGGGCATGAAATACTGTGGCCCTGATCTTACCATGAACTGAGCTACAAAGCAGTAGGAGCCCCCTCTGACTTCAATATGGTGCTGAGTGAATGCAGAGGCCTGCCCATTAAGACCTCATGGAAGGATTGGGGACCACAACATTTACACTTATGCCAGCATCACAGTTTACATCATGATGTACATAAATTGGATGAGGAATTCTTTACCAGTCTTCATGATACCGGTACTCAGTGCCAGGAACACATCTTACCAGAAGTCCAATACCAAGCATTGATTTCATGGTAACAATTAGAAAAAACACATTAACGTTATTAAAAGGGGAGGCAGTGTGATACAGTGGGGAGGGTAGAGGACAGATAAAGGAGACCTGGTGTGGCGCACAGCCCCAGTGGTAGTTCACTACTCTGTCATGCCTGACATACTCACTGCACCTAACACACTATTGTCATATATAGCTAAAAAGGTGTTATGTAAGATATCACTGGAAAACTAATAATTCATTGATCATTAATATTCATCTGTGATGTATGTACCGGGTGTGTACAATGAGTTGTGGAGATGTGTGACAATTATGTTCTTAAAATGTGTTTGGCAAACAATCCATAAGACCAGTCTCTCCTACACAAAAGATGGTATGTATTTGCTTGGCTGACCAGTCTGTTCATCAGGCAGAAACAATGAAGGTATATTTACATAAAAAGTAAAAGCCATCTAGCTAACAAATCAGTGCCAAAAAAAAAAAAAAAAGAGGTAAAATAACCTCTCTGTTCCTATTTGTGATTCCCCTATTCATTAATGCAAGGATCACATTAGCCCTTTTGGCCACATTATCACCCTGGGAGCTCATGTTTAGCATGATACCCAAATCTTTTTCAGAGTCAGGGTTGTGTTCCTGGCTGTGCCACTGATCTGCCGGGTGACCTTGGGTAGTCACTTCACCTCTTTATGCCTCTACTGCAGTGGTGGGCAACATGCGGCCTGTAGGCCACACGCAGCCCATCAGGATAATCTGCTGCTAGGCCTCCAGACCGTTTGTTTACATTTGCATGGCCGCCCGCAGCTCTCAGTGGCCGCGGTTCTCCATTCCCCGCCAATGGGAGCTGTGGAAAGCAGCATCCAGGTCTGCACAGCTTCCCGCAGCTCCTATTGGCTGGGAACGGTGAACCGCGGCCACTGGGAGATGCGGGCAGCCATGCAAATGCAAACAAGTGGTCTGGCAGCCTACCAGTGGATTACCCTTATGGGCTGCAGGTTGCCCACCACTGCTCTACTGAGTGGATGTGGTTCATCAGCCATGACAGGCAGTCCATCTAAGAGAAGGAAAGCTCTAATTTCAAACCAAGAACATCAGTCCTGGCCAGACAGTTTGTAAAAGTTGTGCCAGTTTCTCATGCTCTATGGGTCTCTTCACCACTGACCCTGGCTAACAGGAAAGGAAAAGGAGAATCATTAGTGTTATTATTAGTATTATGTTTCAGAAGCAGAGAGGTATTTTACAGTTTAACAAACAAGCACACGCAATGAAAAATACAAACAATACATGAAAATAACCAGGATAAAGCATCATTTTAAGGCAGAGATAAGCAGAACTAAGACTCAGCTATTCAAATATTGAATAGTAGAATGCTCCAACAAGTGAGGGCCACAGGTGCTAGACCTTATTATCTAAATACATTAAACAGGTACCATAAGAGTTAGGCCAGTGGCTGAATAAAGAGAAAAACAAGTAACACAAACAGATTAAGTTCCGCAGATGAGAAGGTACTGAAGTGAGGTCTGTTGCCAATGTCCGTAGAAAAGATGTGCCAACATCTCCACTGGCATGAATGGGCACAGATCCACTCAAGTCAATGCATCTGGCAGAAAGATGTGGGATGAATATTTAGGCCCAAAGTTAGCTCATGTTTTGCCTGCTAATTCTGTATTTTTCCTGCATTCTGCTACCAACCCGATCCCTGCCTGCAGACCTACCTATAATTTCTGATTGTTCTTCATATTATCCCCTTTTGCTCTCAATATCTTTTACTAAATTAGATTTCTGGGGAAGACCATAATTCCTATCGAAAAAGGTAAACTCTCTGCCATATCCTTTTCAAATAGAAGATAAAATAGGTTGAAACAGTTGGTAAGATATGTTAAAAAGCACAAAGTCACAGATCAGCACAGGAGGGACTGAGTGGTTAATCACTACTGAATTGTTAATAGACAAGCTTAAATTGAAAGTGTTCTTTGAATAATATCCAGTACTAATATAAGAGATGCCATCGTACCTTCAATGTCCTCAGTCTCTCTCTCTCCCCATCCCCCGCCATCCTCCCTCTTATCCTTTTAGGGAGTCCTGGCTTCTGTCGAAAGCACCTAATAAAAAGCCTCAAACTGTAAAGCTTCCCTAGGAAAGAGAAATTTCCCCCCTAGTTCCCCCTGAACACACACTGCAGACTTCCTTACAGAAACACTTAGCTAGAGCTTTTCGTAGAAGGGGCGGAGTCAAACAATTGAAAAGCAGCTGGAATATTCAAAAACCAGACTGCCAAGGAGCAAAATGGTGAGCAAAGTTCTCTCTGACTCTACAACTGTCTCCATGCAGAGACCTTTTTGCTCAGATACAGAGGCTCGTGCTTTTAAATACAGAGGTCCTGGGTTCAATCCTTGCATATGACCGGTGCAGGGATGAACATTTAAACTACACGTGCAAGTGTGAGTGTACCATAGAGCAAGTATTGTTGGCCCCACTCAATTTTGCAGGGGCAAGCTGGACTCCTTTGATGGTCTTTGGACCATTCCCATGTAAATGCTTGACTATTTAAAGTGTGCCTACATTATAACTTTTTGAAAGTTTCTTCTAGAAAGTATAGGCCTAAGTACAGGTGCACACAGTTGTTTTTCACATGCCCGTCTATGAAAATGAGTCCAGGTAGAGGGTCAGATGAAAATCAGCCTCAGAGTCAGGAAGAATGCTATTGTAACATATTCAGTACAAGGCTTTGGCCCATTTCATTTATATGTGGACAGTTACTAAACACAGAAAAATTCAGCCTACAAGGTTAGTGTTTCAGAATCCCAGTCCTGTAAGTTTTGAGTTGAGGGGACTCAGCAGCTTGCAGAAGGTCATAACAATCTTTCAGGATCAGACTCCATAAAGGTGCTTATAAATGAAAGGAACATACTACAAAAAAATCTGATTAAAGTCTAGGATTTATCAAACCCCTTCACCCCACCCTTAAACTATGCCCCAGCTAACAGTTCAAAGCTAATTATGAACTGGCAGTCTTTTTTTTTTTTAAATCTAAATGGAATCACCCATCCCTAAATCAGAGAAAAGTTACTATTCCTACTTGTGTTAAACTGCTTCATACAATGTGGTTGTATAATCAGTTGCTATCCCTGTCATCTATTCTAGAACAAATTTATCTCCATTTATATTTGATAAACAGAAAGCAAATTTGACAAACAGAAGGTGTTCGTATAGAAGCTATTCAGAGAAACTGTGAATATCCTTTTTCATTCATTCCTAGGGTGGGATTTAAAAAACAAAACCAAATAAACCACTCCCCACACATACTCTCAGCACTGGTCAAAACTCTGCTCCCACTGAAGTCAATGGCAAAACTCCCATTTGACGTCAAATAGGAGCAGTGTTCCATCTACATAGAGCTTTGGAAGTTCCGTCCATTGACTTAATTCAGTTTTTCTTCTGTTCCTAAGCCTAGTTTAAAAAACAAAACAAAACACAGTAACCATTTTCTTGTCAGGTCAATATTTACAAAGTCCCACAGCGATGATTTTAACATAGAACAATAGAGTTATGAGACATCTTGTCCTCAGAATAGCTACATTGATATTACTTATATTCAGAGGGAACAAAACACTTTAAATAAGGTTTTAGTTCAGACTAATGCAGTAGAAAAGCCCTCTTCTATTCAGACAGATTACATTTTAAATGGGGCGTCAGTGTAGAATGATTAATATTTCATTATAATTATTTGTTCCAATTAAATGCAACATGATGAAGTGCCTTTTCCCTGTGCTGGTAAACTGCAGTTTTCTCTCTCCATTCAGTAGTAATTAAATGAATTAAGAGGTTTGGTTGCTTATTTTGCAGTTGAAACATCTTTATCTTTATTTTTCAATTACTAATTGGGAAAATTACAATAGTACTATTTTGGAGGAATTAAATGTTAAAAGTATCTATGATTTTTTTTAATGTAAAAGAAAGCCTATATGCAAGTATGAGAACACCACATGTAAAAATCCCCATTGAGTATGGGTTGTAGTTTGATGATACCCTGTATGGATTCCAGTGTGGGGTGGTAGGTGACAACTAGGGGTGTATGGTTGGAGGAGGGTTTATTTCTGTATTGAAGCAGGTTCTCTCTGGATATTTGGGTGGCCTGTTCCATGATGCGATCTACTTCTCCGGTGAAGTGTTCTTGTTTGGTGAAGGTGATTTTGAGTGCATTAAGGTATATTTCCTGGACATTCTCCTCAGAGCATATTCTGTGATATCTAAGTGCATGGCTGTAGTTAACGTATTTCTTGGTGTGTTTAGGGTGGTTACTGGAGCTGTGAAGGTAGGTGTGGTGATCTGTGGGTTTCTCATATATAATTGTCTGCAGGGTTCTTTGTTGAATGCATCCTAAAAGAAATCTTTCCTGAACCCTCTCTTCTGACCTTCAAACAAACAACCTCTCCAAGCTCCTCATCAGAAGCAAGCTCCCCACAGAGCAGGACACACCAACACAATGCAGCTCCAGACCCTGCCAGAACAGATACAAAACCTACAGACATATCTCCACTGTTACAATGATCAACACCCCTCACAAGATCCCTGGGTCCTACAAATACCTGTCACAACATGTGATGTAGCTCAGTGCTACTCAAAGTGGTGGTCCGCGGACTGGTGCTGGTCCGCGAGCCATCAGCTGCCGGTCTGTGTGCACATTGGAAAAAAAAATTGCCGGTCACCCACATCAGATAGCTTGAGAAGCACTGATGTAGCTCATCCAGTGCACTAAATGCCCCAATTGTAACTATGCGGGTAAAACCAGACAAATCACTTCACTCTCTAACAAACTCACCCAGGAAAATGATAAAAGACGAAAACACGATATCATGTGTGAGTGAACACTTTTCACAAAGTAATCACTCTTTATCTGACCTACCAATCCTCATCCTCAAAGGAAAACTGCACAGCACTTTCAAAAAGATGAGTCGGGGGCTTACATTCATTACTTTGCTAGACACTAAAAACCATGGATTGAATAGAGACACTGGATTTATGGCTTATTACAACAATCTGTAAAGCACTAACAACCAGCCTCCCCCAGTTGCTTCTCTCTTGCCTTCCTGTGACTGGAAAGGTGTTAATGGGCCACTTCACCTTGAATGGTCCCTTGAAATATGTGTTCACTACGTATGCTAAACAATCTGTCCAAATCTTGTAGTTAGCTGTGACACTGAGTAAGTTTCCCAGATCTTAGGAAGACCTCTGTGTGAGCTTGAAAGCTTGTCTCTCACCAACAGAAGTTGGTCCAATAAAAGATATTACCTCACCCACCTTGTCTCTCTTAATTCCCAATGGCAAGGAAACCTCACCACCTTGTAAAATCAGTACCATAATTTGCAGCCTCCTCAGTTTCATTCACTGGTTGCTGGTTCTAAGTTAGTAACCTTGTTCCATGGATCAATTGTTGCTGACCAGGAGTCTGTGGCCATTCCTCTCCAATACAGAAATTCCAAAAACCAGCCATATCTGTGTCACCTTTACACTATAATATACTCCAATTACATTACCTTTGAAATCCACAACATAGCTCCAGCTACCTGCATTTTGAATGCCACAAATTGCTGTTATGTAGTCTATTTATTGCCTTCCTACTTGCTTCAGCATTCAATTCAAGTTGATCAAATTTGAAGACCCATGGGACTATGTTTTTTTGAGAAATCACATTTTACCATACGCAGTGCACATCAGCTGATGGTTTTTTTGTTAAATTCTCCACAAATAATAGAAGAGGTTTCTCCGGTGAGTAGTCCTTGGCTACTCTGGAATTTTCTCCCTTTGAGATTCATTAGATATTTTTAAACCTGCTTTTGAGAACTGGATCCCCAATTCCCATTAATATTTGTGTGAATTAATGGGAAGTGGGTATCCAAATTAATTAAGTTAGTTAACTCAAATTAATGAGGATTGGGCATCCAAATCCTTTAGGCAACATTTAAAGTTGCAGCCTAGTGAGCTTCAGGGACAGTGGAAGACAAAAAAAAAATCTTTCAGATATGCCTGTGCCATGAGATCTCAGAAATATGGAAGTTTTAGTTCTACAGATAGTTTAAAAACAGATATGGATACAATTCAAGATGATAACAAGTAGAATAGTTGTTTCTCCAAAGACTGGGAAATGTAAAATACTGATAATAGAATAAAGCAATGGCTGGTCATAATGCGGTTTAAATTCCAATAGTTAATGCTGCATTTTGAATTTAAGACGCTTGTTGTAATAAGTTTAAACATTCACATTTACTATTATTCATACTATTTTTTACCCCAGACTTCCTGCTGATTTCAGTATCTGATATTCACTCAGCTAGTTCCAACAGTGACATTTCATGAATGCTAATTCTAGAATATATTGCTCACCTGTATAAAATTTTAAGTCTTTGTAGTTCTAGCATGTTGACCTAATAACTGGTTTATTCTGTAACAGCTATGTTACACAAAACAGCACAGTGCATAAAGTCACTAGGCCAGCTAAATGCATGTTTTACTCTTAGTGAAAATGTGGGTGTCAAGGTTCCTTCCCCACTCTGAACTTTAGGGTACAGATGTGGGGACCTGCATGAAAAACCCCCTAAGCTTATTTTTTCCAGCTTAGGTTAAAACTTCCCCAAGGCACAAACTATTTTACCTTTTGTCCCTGGATCTTATTGCTGCCACCACCAAGCGTCTAACAAACATAACAGGGAAAGAGCCCACTTGGAAACATCTTTCCCCCAAAAATCCTCCCAAACCCTACACCCCCTTTCCTGGGGAAGGCTTGATAAAAATCCTCACCAATTTGCATAGGTGAACACAGACCCAAACCCTTGGATCTTAAGAACAATGAAAAAGCAATCAGGTTCTTAAAAGAAGAATTTTAATAGAAGAAAAAGTAAAAGAATCACCTTTGTAAAATCAGGATGGTAAATACCTTACAGGGTAATCAGATTCAAAACATAGAGAATCCCTCTAGGCAAAACCGTAAGTTACAAAAAGACACAAAAACAGGAATATACATTCCATCCAGCACAACTTATTTTATCAGCCATTTAAACAAAACAGACTCTAACGCTTATCTAACTAGATTGCTTATTTACTCTTTACAGGAGTTCTGACCTGCATTCCTGCTCTGGTCCTGGCAAAAAAGACAACACAGACAGAGAGAACCCTTTCCCCCCCTCCTCCTCCGCCCCTCCAGCTTTGAAAGTATCTTGTCTCCTCATTGGTCATTTTGGTGAGGTGCCAGTGAGGCTGTCTTAGCTTCTTAACCCTTTACAGGTGAAAGGGTTTTTCCTCTGGCCAGGAGGGATTTAAAGGTGTTTACCCTTCCCTTTATATTTATGACAGTGGGTCTCACTAATGTCACTGTGTTTTTATGAGGAACCAAAATTAAGTACTAATTGCAAGCAATGGACGGATGTGTTCTGTTTTTGGTGTGTATTCTTTAAAGCTGCCTCAGTCTTCTTCCTGCTCTTCCACTTACTGTGTTTTTATAATTAAAGCTTGTGGTGTGACAGCAGGTTTTCCCCCCTCTATCCATCCCCAGAGAACATTTTGAAATACACTATGACTGATTTTAATTTACATGTATTAGAATACCTTTGCCTCTGACAAGGAAGAACTAAAGATTGTAAAGGCATCTGGAATGGTACTGCATTCCCTCACTGCTCAGTTCTCAAACAAATCATTTCTTGCAAAAACAATGAAATTTCTATATCTGTCTATTTCAAACAGAATGCAAGATACACTGACAGCAGAAGCCACTTCTTGAGAGTTGCAAGTACAATAGACAAAAGGCTTCATGTACTTTTTAAAGTTGTTTCTATTAAATTATGTAAAGTAGCTTTATAAGACAAACATATGGGATAATCAATCTGACTACAAAGTTAAGTTACATATTCTAAGGAATTGTATTACATTCAAAGCCCTTTATAATAAAGGCAAAGGGTTTTTCATTTTTGCAGAATGGCAGAGAACAAATCATTTTTCATGTAGCTCAAAACACTTGTCAAATACTCACTTTAATCTGAAAGTTTCTCATTTTAAATAAAAGAAAAATTACAAATAAGTATATCAGTTGGCCACATCAAGTACTAGGTACGTTACCTCATTTGCCAGAAGTTTAGTACTTATGTTAACATTTTAACACACATACTTGGGGTTTGCTCTCAGAATGACTTATTCAGATCCTAAAGCTATATATATTTTTTAGGTTGATATGGTGTAAGAAAAACTACTTACAAAAAGACTTGAATTGAGACATCCTCAAGCAACAAACCTGGAAATCCCAGCCTTGATTAAATCCTTCTGCTGAGCACTGATAATATCTCCAAATGTGAACATGAACAGTGAAATGGTATCACAAAACCTTTCAACTAAAAGAATGGTGTGTGTGCACACACACCCCTCATGTCCCTGACAGAGATCCTGCCCCAAGCTGAGCTTTGACTGGCACTCCAAGTGCACTAGGGACTTCACATGGTAGGTGCTACAGTGATAGGTGACAGCATAAAACCCTAAGAAAGAGCTGGTTGAATCGTTAGTTGTAAATACATTATCCAGCAAATTCAGCATGTGTCTATAATAACAAATTTTCCTCAGTTTTTCCACTGAGGTATTTGTCTGTACAACAACTTATCTGGTTGCAACAACAGTGGGAAATTTCAGGAAAGTGTGGCCTTCATATAAAGGCCACAGTGGGTGGATTCACACTGAGTCAATCAGCACATAAGAGCCTTCTAATTTCTAACCTTTCCCTCTAACTCAGATCTTTCAGTGTTAACAAGATGCTTTAAGAGATGCAGTCTCTTTCCGCTTCCACTGTTATACCAATACAATAAAAACCAGCACGATCTTATTAAAGGCAATAAGGCAAAATGCCACATTTACTGTGACTACAGAAAGAATCATAGTAAGCAGTTAGTTATAGCTATAACATTCCATTCAATTTCATATTTATTCACACATTAATTCAGACAGACAGACAGACACACACACACACACAGGTTCTGCAAGGTTGTTATCATAGTTACCAGCCTTAGAGTTGCTCGTGCCAAGCCACTGGCCAGGTGGCCTGGACACGAGGCGGGAGCAGGGCCATGTCAGATGCTCATCTGATGCTCCTGGAATTTGGTTTGCAGAATCAGACCCCAAAGTTCTGAGTTTCTAGAGTCCATTTTTATAGGAATTTATTTCTATGCCAGTCTGTGGGAATTGCTTCATCATGCTGTTGCTGAATCAATCAGCAGATGGCACATTCCTGACGGCTCCGTGTTGTTCTTCGGTTCTCCCATCCTTGAGGCTGTTGGGTGGATTCCAGTCTGCCCTCTGGGGGTCATCTGGTTGTCTCCACTCTGCGCATTCTTCGGCCAATCGATACTGAACTCCTAGGCTGGCACCTCCCTGATCATTCATTTATTATTTACATCAAGCATCCATCCACATACATCCTCTATCTCTATTTTAATCACAATTGTTAACCAAGTGAGATAAATACAACAAAAGGGCAGGGAGTCTCTGTGTGCTGTTTCTGTTGTTACAAAGTATCGTTTTGAATCTCTGTGTGACAGGTTTCAGAGTAGCAGCCATGTTAGTCTGTATTCGCAAAAAGAAAAGGAGGACTTGTGGCACCTTAGAGACTAACCAATTTATTTGAGCATGAGCTTTCGTGAGCTACAGCTCACTTCATCGGATGTTGTGCGAGTAGTTGTTGTTACAAAGTATTGCTTTGAGAACAGACTCTGTTTTAGGATGTACTAACGCAATTAGCAGCTTGCAAGTTTCACACACAGAGAGAAAGAAACAGTAAAAACAAGAGACCAAAAACCAAGAGACCTCTCAATTAGTAATACCCTGGAATTTAAACTATGGGGAATCAAAATCATTTGTGATTTTAATACAGAACTTCTTTAATATGATCCAACACCACCACCATTTTGCCTGGACATTTCTTACCCTGTTATTGTCTACAATTCAGACTTGATTTATGTCTTATCAATTTTATTTTTCTAGTATGAAACAATATAAATCTAATGAAAAGTTGTGCCATTTTAAATCACTTGAAAAGCTTTTCATTACAGGTCTATTAGCCTAATAAGAAAGAACTACCATTAATTATGCATACCTCTGGAGTTGGAAGTTCATGCACATGGCAAGTTCACGGCTCCTAAGTTTCATGACAAATTCATATTTATAATGTCATAAGATAATTGCAGAGAACATCATCAATGGTAATTGTCTACTGTACTCCCAGTAATTAGTGTCCAGTGATTTACTGAAAACTTTTCCTTCCTGTAGGAAACGATAGTATGTTTCATAGCAAATGTAGCAAAAGTCTAGTTTTTAGTTTGTTCATAGGTTAAATACGTTTTTTTTCTATTATATAGAAAGGTAATTCTAAATATTTGGGACACTGCTTATCTATTACATTTGAGTTATGTAAGTAACTGATGTTTCTTTAGAGTGTATGAATAAGTCTCCAAAATGAATCTGGCCTATATGCCCAAGGAGTTCCTCAATAGTCAGCTAACAAATAAATGAACAGATCCTGAACACCTTATTCAGTAGCCTCAAAGAGATTATGTGAGTAGAGCTTGTTGCAAAGTGATCCTCCCTACACACACACAAAGACATTTAATAAAAAAAAAAAACCTACATTTTTTTAAAGCAGCTCACAAATGAAAATTCAGCCAAAGTCTCCTAAAGAAAAATGATTGTACTCAAAAGCCCCTCCCCCCTCAAAAAAGTGTATTTTGGGCCAAAACCTCAGTTCTTATGGGGGGGAAATTCCACCATTTCAGACATTTCTGCAAAAAAGCTTTCATTTTGCTGGAAAAATTTGACTAGTTCTGTAACTGATAGCTAACGCAAAACTTCAAATTCAGTCTTGGCCTTTTCATGTAATTGAGACATTTGTTCATGTTTTCATTTCACTGTAATGATGTGATTTAAAATTTTCATATGCTGTTGTGAAGTTTTACATTACAATACTAGATCTATTCAATAGTACGCTTCATTTTAAAAGTAGGGGTTTTTTGAATAGATTATGGCCAAGATTTTTCAAATTTGGTGGCCTGACTTCCAGAACTGCTGCACTCTTATAGGTCTCATGGGACTCTGATTTGGGCCCATCTGTAACTAACACATTTAATACAAGACATACTAGGGGAGCATACTAGGTAAGAATCTCCCCCCGCTCCAGCCCCTGCACACTGGGTAAAGGTATTCTAAAATACCCAGATCTCTCTTCCAAGGACCCACTCCCCAGTCTTGGTATAACATCTTTGCTGGTGGTGGGAGGGGCCTATCAGGAGAGGGCCACCCACATAGTGCTGCTACCATAGACAGGCAGAGACATACCCCTGGGGCCATTTCAGTGCAGCCAGAATTGGGAGGGGAGACAGGTGGCTGCAAATTGTGCCACACCTCTTAAAGGCACAGCACAGAACAGCACGCTAACATTCCCCCAAAGCCAGACACAAATAAATGAAACCCTCATCGATTATCTTTTTTTTTGAGCTATCATTATATAGCTGTTTCTACACAAAGACAATAGGGTTGCTTAGTTAAGGAAACACTATGCAAAATTAATCAGTTCTCTGTGAGGTCCCCCAGCCTCTTTGTGCTTCTTTGTCATTGTTTTCTTAAGGGCTTCAAATTGTTGGAGATGTGCCCCAATCTGGGGGTTAACACCGTTCACTAGCCTGACTTTGGCAGGGTACAGGCCTGTACAAGTTAATTGTGATCTTATGGAGCATGAAGAAAACAAAACCCCTTCTGCACAACCCCTCCATCAAATGTATGTCACTAATGCTCTGCATTTCCATGAAAGCTCAGCATGCCCAGGGCTTACAATAATTGCTCCCTCTTGGGAAAGCTAGACCTAATCTTTATAGATGTTAAAATGCTCCAGTTAGGCCAGCTCTTTCCCTGTGATGTTGCCATTCACTGAACCATTACAAGCTTCCCACAGATCTCCAAAGACCTGAACTTAGCACAGTATTATTCTTCCTTGAGGCCAGATAATTGGAACCATCCAATTTATGTAGTCACTGACAACATGCTGCGATGTTATACTGGACCTTCAACATGATATCTCTGTCTATACTGTACCTGACTAAACTATCTTTATACAATGAAAGGTAAAAATAAACCCTTGAATTAGATTTTTCCCAAAGGATTGTATACTCCTGTTTGAATGACAAGCATGCCATACTTTAGCCATACTACTGACAGAGAGATTCATTAACTGTATGCTTTGTGTAGCTTTTTCTTTCCAGCTGCTCTGGATGTCTTGCTATTCCGTTAGCAGAGAGCTAGCTGCTGTTCTTAGGACACTACAGCAAGATCATTTCAGCATGTTCTTTGACCACGTTAGAAAGTCTTTTTGTATTGCCTTCTGAAAGCCTAATCTGAAAGCCTAATCCTGGGCATTTAGCGTAGCTTTCTCGGTGTTCCCGTTTACTGCCACCAAGCATGTACTCTTGCCTTTGCCAGTGTTAGTCTTAGTAACTGTTAGTAAAGATTAACCTGTTTAGTCCTCTTTCTTGTAAATTAAATTCATTTGCATATTAGCTATTGTCCCAGCATCTTTATAGATTTAGCAAAGAGTGCGTTTGAATTCTAAGACCCAGCAGGTTGGCTCTTAACCTGTATTCAGGAATTTATGTAACTGAGTGCATCTTCAGATCTGTGGGAATCCAGGTGTCCAAGGTTTAATTACCCCATCTCCCTTCAAACTACGGACAGTATCTCCAGAAGTAGAAACAAAACTAGGTGGCTGATAAGGGATACTTGTTATGGAAGATACTTATGTAATGGACAGGGTGGTCAATAAAGGATCATTATTAGTACAGATAGGTTCTGCAAGGGATTAAAAAAAAATCAGAAGTTTAGTACTGGATGGGACCTCAATAGGTCATCTAGTCTAGTCCCCTGCACTCAAGACAGGATTAAATAACAACTAGGCCATTCCTGACGTGTTTGTATAACCTGTTCTTAAAAACATCCAGTGATGGAGAGTCCACCACCTAGGCAATTTGACCTATTGAAACATGTTTTTAACTTATTAAGAAATGTTGGTTGTCACAGCTGTTAGTGATAATGACTGGATTACAGGTTCCGTCTTATGCAAACAGGTAAACTGAAGACTGTAAAAGAAATTCCACTTGTAATTAGGAAAACAGAACACAGGGTAAATTTATCCATGGGAAAGTATTTTTCCCCTCCAAAAAGGGGTTTCTATAAAAAAAAAAACGACAGAGGTTTGGGGAATTAGTTTGGGAGTGCAAACTGCTAGCACCCCAACAGTTAGAGGAGTGGGAGACAGAAGCCTGCTCTTTACCTTACACCAAAGGTGATAATGTATCTATTTTCTGTATAGTGCTGTACTAATTCAATAATTTCATTTGATCCTATTATCTGACAATCTCAAATGATTAAATTCAAGCACCAACACAATACCAGTCTCTGATCATTATGAACTGAGTTTTTCATTTTCTTCTTTTGACCCTGTCATATATCCCAAAGTGGGATATCTGTTCAGTGCAGGATCTTGCTCCAATTCTATGCCATTTTTTTATTCAGCTTTCCAATTAGTTCTCAAGACTATACAGACACGGTCTGTAAGCAGAGGAGGATTTGCCATGAAACATACAGTGCGGTGGCATGAGGCCCCAATGACAGGGGGCCCCCAAAATGCAGAACAAATCTCATCTGACAACCTGCCCCTGAGTCCCGACCGGTGGCGCAGCAGGACTCAGGCAGGCAGGCTGCCTGCATTCCATGGCTGGTGGCCACACGCTGCTCCTGGAAGTGGCCAGCTGCTGGCACGTCTCTGTGTGCGCCTGGCAAGGGGGAGGAGGCTCCGCACACTGCCGCTGCCCCCGCCCCAGGCAGTGCATGGAGACCCACTGCCCCTCTCTCCCGCAAGGGGAGCACAGAGACGTGCCAGCAGCAGCGCAGCAGGGCTAAGGTGGCTCCCTGCCCATGCTGCCTCCCTCCCTCCATGCCGCGCCACCCCCGGAAGCAGCCGGCATGTCCCTGCAGCCCCGGGGGGGGGGGGTGGTCTCCACGCGTTACCCCTGCCCCGAGCACTGACTCCGCAGCTCCCATTGGCTGGGAACTGCGGCCAATGGGAAGTGCAGAGACTCCCTGTCCCCCATACCTAGAAGCTGCTGCCAAAGAGGTGTGTCAGTCGCTTTGGGATCTGCACCGCCCAAGGTTAGCATTGACCCCTACTGCACCCCAACCCATGCCCCATCCCAGAGCACACACCCAAACTTCCTCCCAGAGCCTGCACCCCTCTCCCACACCCCAACCCCCAGCCCAGAGCCGGCACCCTGCACCCAAACTCCCTCCCAGAGTCTGACCCCCACAACCATCTTGCACCCCACTCCTCTGCCCCAATCAAGGTACCTCACTTTATTTTCATTTACTTCCTATTACTTATAACGTAGGAGGAGGATGAAGAAAAAAAGAATGAAAAACAGGACGGGGGAGATAAGAGAGAATGTTCTTTTTCTTGGCTGGGTCCCAGGTGGGGACTCCCCAAAATGAAGCTGTGCACAGGGCCCCACTAACTCTAAATCCACCACTGTCTGTGAGTGACTTTCAGCACCAGCTATTCCCTTTTGGCATTTACCATGATTTTATTTTGCCATGGACAGACCTGGGGCTAGATCCTCAGCAGGAGGATCTGTGGCACTTTACACTAATTGAGAATCTGGCCCCATGCAGCATGCCCATTGCCACGATTTCAGAACAGTCACACCAGAAGTTGTGAAAGCATGATCAGGAAGCCTCAAATCCTGCCCCAGAGAAGCACAAACAGACCTGTATCCCCTGGTCTATATCTGCTGCCTGAAGCCGCTACGCTGCAGATTTCAGGTGGGCCCCAGGGGCAGCAGGTGCTGCTGCATGCTGCAGTACAGCGCTCACCTTATAGATCCTAGGTCTGTAGTGTGGCTGACATCTGGGGCATTATTGAGGGGAGTTAGTTGCACCAGCCCCTAATGATCCCCTTGGGTATTCTAAAGATTGTTCTCTTTCAGAGTAGCATCCGTGTTAGTCTGCATCCGATGAAGTGAGCTGTAGCTCACGAAAGCTTATGCTCAAATAAATTGGTTAGTCTCTAAAGTGCCACAAGTACTCCTTTTCTTTTAAAGATTGTTCTGCCACCCTCACTCAGGCCAAGGAGTTTCCTTACTTTACACGTGTGACTAAAGGAGGAAGAACTGAGCCCTTACCATATGCTTTTTACATATCTTTCTCATACTTGGATGTGCTTTCTATTAGATTTTGCCTAGCACAAGAGTAATGAAAGCTTTACTTTTTTCATCCCTCTAAATCGAATTGATCTGATAAAGCTTTTTATCTGACAGTCCACAGGCCTTCCATATTATGCGGAATATTATCATTAAACCTACTAACTCCATTATTTTTCCCTTGTAATTTCGTGATTTGATTCTAATATTGTTTGGGGGCAAAAACTAAACAAACAGAATTTTTAATATGTTTTCAGATCCTAATCATATGCATCATCTTTCATTCTGTTTCCATTGGGCAAGGTTTTTCATTTTAAAATGAGAAAGTTGAAATCCATAATTATGGTCTTTCCACAGTAGTCTTACCTCATTACATAGTGTTTTATTCTTTATTCTACTTGGCTTGGGGCTACAAAATGTAATGTTTTTTTTCCAGCCATTTGCTGTTCTGTTTACCGACTTACAGAGTTTTGTTTTTTTACTTTTCACTTAGACATTCAGTGTGTACGTAAGATAGAAAAAACAAGCATCTGTATGTATACAGATGTGAATACATAGTTTCTATTATATTCATGCCTTGAGGCCCCAACCAACATCATGAACCCAGTCCGCTAGGTGCTTTACATGCTCATAAGAGAGCCCCTTACAGTCTAATTAGACAACACAAAGCAAAAGTTACCCCAGTTTTGAAGAGGAGGCAGGCTGCCTTGAGATTCCCAGCCCAAGATCACACAAGAAGCGTGGAAATGAGTCCATATCTGAGTCACACAGTCCAGTGCTTTGGCTACTTGGCCATTCTCCCTCAAGGGGGCTCATAATATAGTCAGTTTTATTAAAAAGATAGGACCAGCGAAGATTGCACTTCATAAAAAGAACAGGAGTACTTGTGGCACCTTAGAGACTAATTGCACTTCATGACATTTCCAGACTTTAATTCCTGATTCCTGCTTCTATATTTAAAAAAAAACAACAACCCTACAACCGCTAAAAGGTCTTGAATGCACAGCCTCCACAGCAAGAGAAAAATAAAAGCAAAATCTTCTGAAAGAGACCTACACCCACCCTCCTCTCACACACAGTAACGTGGAAGAATAGAGAGATCATTTCTCAAAGGTTTATTCAAAAGTTTACATTAACCCTTTTTTGGTTTACTGGAAAAAATGATCCCGGATGTCAGATATCCAAATGACTAGCCACAGAATCTAGAGTTAAAATCTGAATACACAGATAGCCACTCTAGTAGCCCTTGGACAAGCATCCGGAAAACACAGACAGTTCCATCTGATAAATCAGGACCAAGTACAGTTTCTACCCTAATAGAGCTTATTTGTCTCACTTGGGTGAATCAGAAGTAAATCTATGTCAGATAGTGCAAGTCATTGAGGTGTGGCATCAGTAAGTCTGTAAACCTAGGCTCTGTCCCAAAGCCACTGAAATCAATGAGAGGATCATAGGTAAGAAAAAAACAACTCCTTATTCAGCAACTAGTCCCATTTGGGATCAAGCCTTTTTTGGAACTATTCACATGCTTACAGTTAGGCACCTGCTTAACTAGGTTACTTCCTTGGGGCCATCCTTAACAATTATAAACATTGCTGTGTAACCTTGAGCCTGTGCAGATATTTTATAATATGTATAAAGCAGAACTTTGTTATTACGATTGTGCCATGCTATTTGATGGCTACATCTGTCAACTTACAAATTCCATTTTACCTTTACGAATGCCATGTGGTATTTCAACCTCCTTTTTGAATGTAGCCTTTAGTGTGGCTTTTGAGGATTCATTACAGGAAACTAGCACCTAGTGGACAGACTGTGTGGGAACATTAAGTGGCTCTATCCTAGATAAACATTGAGTTTTTGTCAGCAGGGACATTAACTTCGAGCAACTCTCTGCCCAGCAGCAGATTTGAGTGGGGGCAGGAATCTGGAAACTCCCCAGCAGACATGCAGACAGGGGTAAGAAATGCATCAGAGGCTTAAAAAAAATGTTGTCTGGTTCCAAGGGCTCGGGTGACTGGACCGTGTGGCCATGGGCTCTGCACGTGGGAATGTGTCTGAGACCCCTGGAGCTAGGAACAATGAGCAGTCACTACTCAGGCCCACCTATGGAATCCAGTTGCTGGTGTTCATCCAGAGAGGGGGATGGGGGCAGGTTGTGACAACTGGTATCCAAGTCAGTTTGAGACTTCATGTATTTTATTTTCTGGACTTCTATGTGGCATAGCATGCAGAGCACTATAACTATCTTGGTAGAGATAGCTAGCTAGTCAGAATAAAAGCTACAGTCATAATGAAACAGGGAATGGGGAGAAAAGAGTCTTATGTGACTTCTTTCAGAACTAGGTGATTCAGTCTTTAAAAAAGCATCCAGAAAGATCATGTTTAGCCATGGAGAATTAAAAACATTTCAAAAGATCCATCAAGTTGTAATATGTGATGGGATGACTGGACGGGTAATAGGGGGCATCACCTTTGAAGAAAATTTCCAAGGAAAACTATTTCAGGAAATTTCTGTTTCAGAAAACTTCAAAGATATGCTTTGAATTTATTTTATGGGGTTTTCCCCTTATTTTTACATGTCAGTAATATACCCCTAGATTAACTACTTGATGAGTCATAATGACAATAATTGAAATATCCTATTACATTTTTAAACCAAAGGCAGCTGATAAGATGTTTCAGACTGTCCTATTTGTGCTGTAATGAAACAGTTTGACACTTTGTACACTACTACTTCTTGACATGTCAGTAATGTACAAAAAAAAATATAGCAAGCAAACGTTTTAATGAATTTTTTGTATTCCAGAAAGAAAATTCCTACATTTAAGTCCTTTGGAAATTGTTTCATGTGAAATTTCAAAAAAAGTTTGTTCCAAATTGAAACAAAGCAAGTTTTAAAGTGTCAACATTTCCCCTGAAATAGAAATTCTGAGTTTCAACCAACTCCATGTCATGGCACCTTGTTCTTCTTATACTGCTAAATAGGAAAGAGGGTGCTGACTTGATCCTTGTTAGATAGTTAAGGGAGTTTGAGTTGGGTGTGGAAAAGGGAGCTGGCATGGAAAAGTTTGAGAAACACCATGCTATTGCATCAGACTACCTAACCTTATGATCCCTCAGAGTCACTCATGTTTCAATCAGAACATGTGTGTACTTATTGGTATCTTAACTTTTTTTAATCCTTCTCGCTTTGTATTTGGGTCTTTCAAACCCGGCTTCTATTTTCCTTCTGGCCACCTCTTTCCTTCATTCACTGACTCTTATTAGACAGGAGTCTTTCTATGCATTTGTTTTTCTAGCTTAGCTCTATCAATAACACTGTTCTCAAATCATTTTTTTAAACTCTTGTCAATTGCAAGGAATTGTTGATTTCCTTTTCACATCCTGTTTTCCTTACACACATCTAGTGTCTTTCACTATTTGTTTCAGTATTCATTCCTTTTACAATTAATACTCAAAATTAAGACATCCTAAAATTCTGGTTCACTTTATTCTGAAGCCTGTTGGTTTTCCCCTCTGAGTTTCCTTTTATTTAGTTTATTAGCTGATGACAACCCTTATCAGGTTTATTACATTGTCTGTCTATTATGATCTGTTCATTTGGGACCAAGATGAACTACCATAGCAGTGGAGTACTCGTGTTTAAACTCATAATAAATTCTATGTTTATGGAATATCCTGGTCACTGGATAGCGGCTTTTCAACTCATTACCCAATTGTGTAAAATGAGAGACATGTGAGTAAATAGATGTTACACTGGTTTGCCAGGGGGGTGGGGAGGGAAGAGAGAAGCACAGATGAAGGTGTATATGTAACATAGATACCCCAGGCTAGGTCATCAGTAGCGACAATTGAGCCTGGGACTTTGGATCTTTACATATGATCCTCTGTGCCCTGGACTAGGAGACCCAGGTCTATTTAACAAGGCTGTAGCCACATCAATCTTTGTGGCCTAACCACCACCAGAGGGGGACAAAGCACATTGAATGGGTGTGGCTTACACTATGATGAGCTCATTTAACTATTACAATGAGAAAAAGGTTAAGTACACACAGGATAAAAGCCACAAACATTCAAATACAAGTTGTGTGCCTGATTCATGATTGTATTGCTTCAGTTGGACCAGTGTAAAACTGGGTAGCCGCCGTGAGTCAGGCTCTATGGCTCTCTTGGTAAAGGTGTGCGGCAGAGAGTCTTCTCACATTGTGTGTCATTGTGAGGACTGCTCCCTCACTATTCCCCAGAGAGACACAGCACTCCAAGAGTGCAGGAGGGGCAGAGAGTAGGCAGAATCATTGCTCTGTCTCCCTCCTGCCATGCATGGTGAAGTGCACTGTATTCTGTGCAGTGGTGTAGCAGTGTGCATAGCTCTCCTTGCACACCAGGGAGCTGTGGGAGACAGTGAACTTGAAGAGAGGGAAATTCTATTGGTAGTGGAGTATAACTGCACCAGACCATAGGGGGCTGCACATAAAATGGCATGATCAAGTCTTTAAATATGTATTAAGATGTCACACTCCCTGAAAAGTTACATCTCTTTTTAAAATATGTATGCATGCTATCATAGAAGGCACATAAAGAGATTAAACCAAATAAACAGTCAGATCACAATATCATGATGATCTATAAAATTAATATACCAAATATAGCAAAAATTCTTCCAAGAATTATGCACATGCTTAACTTTATGCACTGTGAATAGTGATATTGAAGACAACAGAACTATTTAGGGTCCATCGAGTTTATTGTTAAATGGAAGTTCCTTCATTTGAGTGTTGAAAAATATCTATTTTAAAAGGCTTACTTCAATTCATTTCCATTAAAGAATACACATTCTACAAAACACATGCTATTCTGGGACAACCCATCAGCTATAGGTACTGATCACAAAGTTACATATCCAAAACTGTCCCAGCAGACAGAAGATGGAAAACGGAGGTCATTGAAGAAAACAAATCAGTCTTTTCATTAAGTTTCAGAAATGCCATAATTCAGAGTTTCCTTAATAGCATCTACAAACTATAAATCCACAACCACGAACACATTTAATACCTTGATAATCTCTAAAGACTATCAAGCAGAAGAAAAGAGGAGGAAGTGTGTGGCTTATTTCTTTTCCAATTGATTTAACACCACAATACAAGATTTATTACCCAAACTCCTCAAACAAACTCCTTGAGATAAATCTTATCTCGCTAAAATCCATAAACAAATACCTGTAACTTCAAAACCCTCACTCTCTACAGTATATGCATGATCATATCTGTTTACCCAGATTTACCAGGTTGTTGCAGGTGGAGTTGGTGAAACACAGAGAAATACTGTCAGAAACTGAGGAAAACTGCTCTTCACTTCCTCTGACATATTGCTTTCCAAAACATTTATTTTGTCTGATGGACAAGAAAACAATCCTCTCAGATTCTCAGGTACTTTATAGCTCTGGCTGTGTCCTAAATACCAGAACAGCCTCTGATATAGTATTACACTGATCTTTGAATAGCTCTTAAGACACTTCATTTTAGCCCAAAATTATGCTTCACACAAAGTAGTAGTCCTCACTTTCGTGATTCTTTCAGCAATAAAACAGAGTTAGAAAGAGGAGAAGGAGAGGGAGAGGGAAAGACTGACTTATTTACACTTAAGGAATAAATGGCAAATTAGGTAAAATTTCCAGCTTGAATAATTTCTTAGGTGCCCCCCATTTTGGTTCCTTGGGTCCCACATTTGGGTCTTGGCAGGTTGAAATGCATGTGTCCTACTTTCAGGGCTTCATTCTAGGTTACTAATTAGCCAACAGAAGTTTTGCTTGAGAAAAGAGTGCATAGTATAGCTTTCATTCTTGATGACAAAAGAGGCATTTACGTCTTTTGGAGCTCCAGAAAACTTTCTCAGAGGTTTATTCAAAGTCATTTTAATCCCAGCTTTTGCCTATTCTTAATTATGATCTGTCCCAAAAATTAATTTTGCAAAGGCTTCTTTTATTTGGAAACCATTAAAAATTCCTTACCTTATAAAAAGAGAGTATTCAGTCAAGAACAGTCTGTTCAGTTTAATTAGCCCACCACTATAATATATTCTTATGCTGTAACATTGTGAGAGTTCTATTACCTGAGTCACAGTTCTTTACCTATCCTTTCCTAAAACTAGGTTTTGTTTCTTCTTGGAACCAGTGATTTTGGCTGTTAAAGACCCAATCTTCACCTGCTGAATAGTGATAACAGGTTGATTTCCTTCCTTCTGAGACTGCTCTATGAAAACCCATCCATCAAGGTGTATCTAATTAAGAAACTTAGTAAAGATATGTTTGAAGTGGATATCTAAGATCCTTAAGGGACTGGGGAATTGAATCAGTACTTCAGACATATCAAATTAGTTAATGATTTGGGGATCTTTATTCTGCAAGAGCATGTAAATTAAAAAAGGAAAAAAGAATTTCATTTAAGCTCAGTAGCATGGAGAAAGGAGGACATTTGGGTCCCACTGCATGTAATTTTAAGTCTGTTTCATCTGAATAGAGTATTAAAAACTTAGGGGAAAGTTCTCTTGTAGATTTAGTACTTTTTTTTTTTTTACACTGAATACTGATGACTACAGTCTTCAGTGTCTCTTTTCTGCTAGTCACCTGAACTAAATGCTGCAAGTGTTTAAGCTGACATGTGGTAGGGTGCTATAGGTTGTTCGGTAGTGCTAATTTTAGATCCTGCATATTCAGTTTGAATTGCATTTCCCAGCCAGCAAGAAGACAATTTTAGAAGGGGCAGATGGGAAACGAAGGTTGGAAGACTCCCCACAGTGAAGAACAGCGAGAGAGAGAGAGAGAGAGAGTTGATGGGTAGAAGTGTGTAGTAGATGCCTCCTTTGCAACAGCTGTAGGATTCCATACAAGTCCAGTGAAGAGTTGGGCCAGATGGTTAAATCCAGTGCAAGTATTACCATTACATTAATTGCAACTGTGCATGGTATCTGCTTTGTAGATTCAGTTTATTACATATTTTTATACCTCCATTTTGGTGCAGAGAAAGCCTAAGATACACGAACTACATCCTGAACTAGTATATAGAAAGTGACTACACAATAGCATATCTGCACTATGACCTGACAAGCAAGACAGAGCCACCTCTAAGTTGGCTGGGTGAGGCCTACAAAGAATTGATTTCAAACTACAGGAAGAACAGTAAAGAACTTTACTTTATCCATCTGTGTCATGTCAATTCTATTCCAAGTCTGATCAAGTATAAGCTTGGACAAAATATTACTTTTATGAACTGCCAGAGCTGTACATACTTTGCTAACTGGATTATTTTCTTGTGGTGCACTGTTATAAAGTTGGATAAAAGGGCATGATAGGTACTTAAAAGAATTGGAACAAACCCAACACTTAATGCTTTAAGGACATATAGGGTATATCTATACTGCAATTAAAAATCTGCAGCTGGCCCATGCCAGCTGACTCAGGCTTTCAGGGCTCAGGCTCATGGGGATGTTTAACTGTGGTGCAGATGTTTGGACTCAAGCTGGACCCTGGGCTCTTGGACCCTGAGCCCCAGAATCCTGTGAAGGGGAGGGTCTCACAGCCTGGGCTCCCGCCTGAGCCTGAACGTCTACACCACAATTAAACAGCCCTAAGAGCCTAAGCCAGCAGGCATGAGACAGCCGCAGGTGTCCAATTGCAGTGTAGACAAACCCATTGCATCAAGTTTCTCATCTAAAGTGAGCACTCAGATTTGCCAAGGGACAAAGAATCCAGATATAATTTTTCTATGGAGCGCATTGTCTGCTGCACAGTAAAGTGGACCAGATCCTTTGCTGATGTAAACTGGCATAGCTCTATTGGCTTCAGTGGAGCAACCCTAATTTACACCAGCTGAGCATCAGGCCTAAAATGTATATACATAAAAATGAAGGATGCTCCATCCCAAAGTTCCTGTTATGCACTTATCCTGACAACTGATGAATAGCTAGTAGTCAAGCATATACTTTACTCTCCATTTCTTGAAGAGGTGTTATTTGTTCACAAGTGCGAGATACCTGTCTGAGACAATATGATTAGATTTTATATGAGGCAAGCGTTCATTGGCTGTATTTAGCAAACTACTATAATACCACGGAACAGATACTCTCTCAAGCGTTTTCCTGTTGGGCTTCGTTCAGAGTGAATTGTTTCAAAGAAATGGAGAATAAGCAGCTAAATCCTCTCTTTCTAAAAATCTTCCCAAAGAGCTTTGACAGGCAAAGGATTACATCTCTAAACAGAGGCTGTAGCACATAGCATGTAAGATTAGAACCACAGCAGCTTCATATAATGGACAGTGAATATTGCAGCTTGTTCTAAAAGGATTCATGACCCAGTTCACAGGCCTAAAATTTTACAGTTTTCTGCCTTCCTTAAGTGGAGACACAAAATCTCTGAAGGATGTAGCATTCCTGAAGTTAAATCTTTGAATGCTGGCAGCCTTTCATGGGGTGTTTTTGCACTGTCCATTCTGGTCTTGATCTGATTGCAGAAGTGGGAAAGCATGTAAAAATAGGAAGTCCCAGTTCCTGAAACCAAGCCTCCTTTAAAATGCTCTAATAACAAAGAGACCTTAAAGTGGAAGTGGGCACAGACGTACACCCACTTGAAACCAGCTTGGAGTGTTTAAGAAAAAAAGGCACTTAAAGGGGCCTTAGTGCAAATAAATAAATAATAAAAAATTCCTGGAGGGAAGGGAAGGGAATTATCTGAACACACACAAACCTGAAAGTAATTTATTCACAGTATGCTGTCCTGAACTGAAAGGTGAATTTGAGGGAAAAATGAAGAATGGCTCTCATGAACTTTCCAGCCCATTTTGCAGACTCAAGAGGTTTAGATATAACTATACCTGAATGACAAGTTTCAGAGTAGCAGCCATGTTAGTCTGTACCTGCAAAAAGAAAAGGAGTAAAAGTAATGACCCATCCACTCCCAGTCTTTATTCAAGCCTAAGTTAATTGAATCCAGTTTGCAAATTAATTCCAATTCAGCAGTCTCTCCTCGGAGTCTGTTTTTGAAGTTTTTTTGTTGAAGAATTGCCACTTTTAGGTCTGTAATCAAGTGAACAAAGAGATTGAAGTGTTCTCCGACTGGTTTTTGAATGTTATAATTCTTGACATCTGATTTGTGTCCATTTATTCTCTTATGTAGAGACTGTCCAGTTTGGCCAATGTACATGGCAGAGGAGCATTGCTGGCACATGATGGCATATCTCACATTGGTAGATGTGCAGGTGAACGAGCCTCTGATAGTGTGGCTGATGTGATTAAGCCCTATGATGGTGTCCCCTGAATAGATATGTGGACACAGTTGGCAACAGGCTTTGTTGCAAGGATAGGTTCCTGGGTTAGTGGTTCTGTTGTGTGATGTGTGGTTGCTGGTGACCTGGGGTATTCTATCTGCTACCCAAGATCCATAAAGACTGGGAGTGGATGGGTCATTACACAAAGTAAAGCTATTTCCCCATGTTTATTCCCCCACCCCCACCCCGCACTGTTCCTCAGACTTTCTTGACAATTGCTGGAAATGGCCCACCTTGATTATCACTACAAAAGGTTCCCCCTTCCCCCCCCCCGCTCTCCTGCTGGTTAAAGCTCACCTTAAGTGATCACTCTCGTTACAGTGCGTGTGGTAACACCCATTGTTTCATGTTCTCTATGTATATAAATCTTCCCACTGTATTTTCCATTGAATGCATCCGATGAAGTGAGCTGTAGCTCACGAAAGCTTATGCTCAAATAAATTTGTTAGTCTCTAAGGTGCCACAACTACTCCTTTTCTTTTTGCGTATACCTGAATGGTGAGCTTTTAGATATCAGCCACGTACTCATATTTACTGGCTAAAATTAAGTAGGATAAAGGGTTTGAGGATTATTGGGTAACTTAAAACCAAAGCTGTATTTCAAAATAACTCCCTTTTGGGGGGCAGGGGTGGGGGGTGAAAAACTTGTCACCTTTTTCAAGAGCCCTGCTGGGAATATTTCCTTCAGATCCAGACCAGATAATAGGGTACTTGTTTTGTCAACCACTTAAGTCAAAAAGCGTAGCTAGCCTTAGAAGTAGACTGCAACGAGAGTTGAGGAATCAGTATAAAAATAGTAACTGACTCAATTTAAAACCCAAAGTACACACAAGAATCCCTGACATCTAACACTGACTTGTAATGTTCTTATGATTGATGAACTAACTGCTCACTGAAAATGGCTTGGACAGCTTTAGCAAACACAAGTAGTTTTGGGTTCACAGTCATTTCAGTTTTAGGCATCTGCTCTCATCTCTACTCAAGTTATTCAGGAAAGTAATTAGAAAAAAGTCTATTATGGAAACTTTCACCCAATCAAGCCAGTTAAGCTAAAAATACCAAGGAATTGGAATTTTGTTCCCAATCTCTATACACCACATACAATATTTCTATAGCACTATGTCATCCACCATTTTACCTTATTTATGAAGGCTGATGGATGCTTTCTGCTCTAAAATCCCATTTCCAACCTCTAGCAAGTGAAGTTGCAAGGGTGGCGGAGATTATCTTTGTAACAAGATAACAGGAGTGAAGTAAAATCAGATTATTACCAGAGGTGCACATTCACATTTTAGCAGAGGCTGGCATATTTGTTCTTAATTTATGAAAGCCCTTTCCACTCCCTTTGTCAGCATAGTGTAGGCTGCAGACCTGTATGTCAGCCCAGGAAGGACCAGTGCTCCATTGTGTCTAAAAATAAACGGTGCCCTGGAGGAAGGGCCTGGAAAGACCTGATAAAATAGTTCAATAGAAAGTCTATGTACAAATCCATTCATTTTCCCTAACCTAGGGTCTTGTGGGCCTCTTCAGGGGCCTTTCCCCACACATCTCTTTTCTCCCCCATGACCCAAGAATCCATCAGCTTTTAATCAATCTCAGCTAGGAGGTATTTGATCAAAGGTAAGGCTGAGCCCAAATCCTTTTAAAGAGCCAGCTGCCTCTGACAGACAATCTCTATTTGCAGGCAGGAAAAAAAAAGGGCTTTTTTTCCCTTTTTTTTTAAAAAAAAGTGTATTAACCTGTTGATATTCAGAGAGATACTGGGTGAGTCCCAACATTAGTAATGCACAAGAACGACAAAGGAGTCACTGTTTGAAACAGTGAGTCACCAGTCCTAGAATGGTAATGACTGAAAGTGTTTTTTGTCAGTCTAACAGATGTTAAGCTACAGGTCTGATCCAAAGCCCAGAGAAGTCAGTGGAAAGGGTCCTAGTGACTTCAGTGAGATTTGGGAAAGGTCCTTGCTAAATCAGGTTTAATCTTATTCAAGACTTAGTGGACAGCTATCCTCACCCCATCACAAACCATAACAACTGGCCCCTTTATTGGCAAGCTTAGCTAACAGACCAGACAGCAAATGAATATTCCAAACAAGGTTGAGGAAGGCTGATAGGGCACAGGTCCTGACCCAAAGCTTTTGAAGTCACTTCTCATTTACTTCAACCATCTTTGTATCAGACCCAGAAGAGGGAAGCTTACCAGTTCTGAGGACAAATAAGGGGCTCAGTTGTATTGCTGTAGCACCTAGGAACCATAATCACAGACCAGGACTCCTGGTGCTAGGTGCTGTACAAAGACTTTCAGTCCTCAGTATTGTCTCCATTACCCCTTAAAAAAGGATGGCATTTATTTTTTTTTGTTGTTAAAAGCAGCTTCACCAGCTTTGCAATAGAGGAAAGGCAGTAGATCATCTAATGTTTGCCAAGTATTAGGTCAGGAGTTCAGGATCAATCCAATTAAGATCTCAAAAGATCAGATACTTAGACCTTCACACTGGTCCTATTCAAATGAGACTCCTCCCTTCCCTCAATATTTTTGTGTTTCCTGTCCTGCCAGAAAGCTGGAAGTACAAGCACTCAAAATAAAAAATGCTGAGGAGAAAAAGTGAGTGTTAACTTTAGCATGGGATCAGATCTAGAAGCGCGTAAAGGCTTAGACACTCTTCTATTTTGTGTCTTAACTGTCTTCTCCAGGCCTAATGAGATATCTAGAAAAAAATCACAATTAAGACTTGTCTTTATTGATAAGTGATTAATATTGACTGATTTTTAATTCTCCCCTAGGCATTCAGATCATATCATGATAATCCCTTTGTGATAAATGAAGGGTTAGGAAGTAGCTCCCTTTTATGGACACCTAGTCAGCCAGTAGCTATAAAATCCCTCTTAGTAGCTGTTCTCTAATTGTTCTACCTGTAAAGGGTTAAAAAGTCTTACTGCTATGCATAAGTAAAAGGAATTGAGTAGGCACCTGGCCAAAAGAACCAATGGGAGGGCTAGAACTTTTAAAAAATGAAAAACAACTCCCCTTTTGTCCGTCTGTTGTTCTCCAAGGAGAGGCAGACAGGGAAGAGCTATGCTGTAAGAAGCTTGGGGCCAGGTATGAAAAATCCTCAGTATCATACTAAGAAACTATTCATTTCAAACCTCAGATATGTAATTAGATCAGGACATGTCTAGGACGATGTAATTAGGTTTCTCTCTTTATTTCTTTATGGCTTGTGAACTCCTCTGTGCTAACCCCCAGGTGCTTTTGTTTTGCTTGTAACCTTTAAGCAGGACCTCAAGAAAGCTATTCTTGATGCTTAATCCTTGTAGTTATTCTTTTAAAATCTAGCAATAGCCTGGGTTTCCAGATGTATTTTTCTTTTTTCTCCTTTTTAATAAAATTGATCTTTTAAAAGAACAGGCTTGGATTTCTGTGTCCTAAGAGGTTTGTGCACATGTTGTTTAATTAGCTGCTAGCAACAGCTAATTTCCTTTATTTTTTTCTCAGCTCTTCCCCGGAGCGGATGTGAAAGGGCTTGAGGGTACCCCACAAGAAGGAATACCCAAGTGCACCTTCCTGGTCTCTCAAAGGGGTTCTGTACTTGGGTGGTGGCAGCATCTACCAAGCCAAGGTCTGAGAAAAGCGGTAACGTTGGGAGTTTAACACAAGCCTGGAGTGGCCAGTATTAATTTTTAGAATCCTTGTGGGCCCCCACCTTCTGCACTTGGAGTGCCAGAGTGGGGAATTAGCCTTAACACCTTTTTTTAACAAACTACTCTAGATGAGGACTATGTTATACAAACCATAGTGTTTCTTGGGCACATGTTTTATTAACTTGTTAACCTTTATAAAGTATTTACAAAATGTACCCTTAATATCAAGTGTGACTGTGTTATCACTATGCTCACATGAAACAATTTCCCAAGCCTGTTTTTTTTGTTGATAACTAAAGGCATGTCTACACTATGAAATTAGGTCAATTTTATAGAAGTTGATCTTTAGTAAGTGATTTTATACAGTCGATCGTACATGTCCCCACTAAGCGCATTAGGTCATGGAGTGTGTCCTCAATACTGTGGCTAGCATCAACTCACAGAGTGGTGCACTGTGGGTAGCTACCCACTGGAATTCTGGGTTAAGCTCCCAATGCCTGAAGGGGCAAAAACATTGTTGTGGGTGATTTTGGGTACATGTCATCAGTCTCCCCTCTCTCCCTCCTTGAAAGCAACAGCAAACAATTGTTTCACGCCTTTTTTCCTGGGTTATCCATGCAGACGCCATATCATGGCAAGCATGGAGTCTGCTCAGCTGCACACTGCTTTTGTGAGCTTTGTAAATACCTCATGCATTATCCTGCAGTTTATGTGGAGCCTAGCTAGGAGCCACCAGCATGAGGAAGACTGTGAGGACGACACGGACACAGACATTCCTGAAAGCACAGGATGTGGCAATTGGGCTATCATGGTGGCATTGGGGCATGTTGATACAGTGGAACGCCGCTTCTGGGCCTGGCAAACAAGCACAGACTGGCGGGACCACATAGTGTTGCGGGTATGGGATGATTCCCAATGGCTGCAAAACTTTCGCCTGTGTAAGGCCACTTTCATGAAACTTTGTGAGTTGCTTTCCCCTGCCCGAAGCACAGGAATACCAAGATGAGACCTGCCCTGACAGCTGAGAAGCAAGTGGCGATAGCCCTGTGGAAGCTTGCAACGCCTGACTGCTACCGGTCAGTTAGGAATCAATTCGGAGTGGGGCAAATCTACTGTGGGTGCTGCTGTGATCCAAGTGGCCAGAGCAATCGATAACCTTCTGCTAACAAAGGTAGTGACTCTTGGAAATGTCCAGTCATAGTGGATGGCTTTGCTGCAATGGGGTTCCCTAACTGTGGTGGGGCAATAGACAGAATGCATATCCCTATCTTGACACCAAACCACCTTGCCAAACAGTACATAAACCACAAGGGGTACTTCTTAAGGGTGTTGCAAGTACTGGTGGATCACAAGGGCTCGTGGAATGGCCAGGAAAGGTGTATGATGCTCGCATTTTTTGGAACTCTGGGCTGTTCTTTCCCAGACCAGAAAATTACCGTTGGGGATGTTGAAATGCCCCCAGCGTTGTTGTGCATCTGGGTGAGGAAGATATGGAACTTGGCAAGGAGGGCAGGTGGTTACACAATGGCTGCAGTGGTCATCTGTAGTCTAGTTGCCTTTCCTGCAGCTCCACCAGATGCCTCATCATGTCAGTTTGCTCCCCCATTAGCTTCAGCATCTCCTCCTGCGTGTTCCGATCATGCTCACTGTATGCTTTCTTGGCCTCTGCCACCCAACGCCTCCATGCATTCAGCTGTGCCTTATCAGTGCGGGAGGACTGCATGAGCTCTGAAAACATGTCATCACCAGTGTGCTTTTTTTCACCTTCTAATCTGCGATAATCTCAGGGACGGAGTTGATACAGGGAGCACAGAAACATTTGCAGCTGCGGGGGGGGGGGGGGAGGGAGAGTAGAATTTAAGAAGATACATTTCTGAGAACAAGAGAGACTCTTTCACAGTGAATCAAGCAATTCACAGCAGACAGCACATGTGTTTCAGGTTCAAGGTTGCATTTTGCCTTTTATATTGAGCACCTGCTGGTATGGTGACACATCAGACATGGCTGGGCAACAGAATTCAGTTTCCAGGCAGCCATGGTAAGCCAAAGGGTATATGGAGGTTGGCTTCTTCCATGTTCATAACATGTGGGAATGGTTTCAAACTGCAGTGCCCTCCTTTCCCATAGCAAGCAATGCAGTTTGGGTTTGCCGTTTAAAAGGAGGGGCTTCTGTTTTGGGGTGGATGTGCAGCACCCCCCCCCTTCCCTGCACATGGCTATTCTCTGTGATGATCCCTTTTAGCCAAGCACTAACAGCACAGCATGACCGGGGTCTAATGTGTTGGGGATCACCAAACAGAGGGGATTACTGGTCCCTACAAAAATTCCCCTATTTCAACCATGATATCACTCTCCTGAGGCTGACTCAGAAAGATAAAGACCGAATGTTGCATGAATGCGACCAAAACCCAGGACCATTTGCTGCCATGCTTTGTGCTGCAATGATTCCAGACTACTTGCTACTGGCTTGGCGTGGTAAAGTGTCCTACTGCGGAGGACGAAATAAGGCAGCCCGTCCCAGAAACCTTCTGCAAAGGCTTTCAGAGTACCTCCAGGAGAGCTTCATGGAGATTTCCCTGGAGGATTCCCGTTCCATCCCCAGACACATTAACAGACTTTTCCCAGTAGCTGTACTGGCTGCGAATGCATCCCAATTGTTCAGGGCAAATCAAACATTAAACACAATTGCTTTTAACCCCTGTAGTGTAGTTACAAATGTGCACTCACCAGAGGTGCCTTCTCCGCCTTCAGGGTCCTGGAACAATATGCCCTGGGAGGGTATTGGCTCCAGGGTGATGAAAAGGTCCTGGCTGCCGGGGAGAATGGATTCTCCACTTGCCTACTGCACATTCTCCTCCTCCTCATCCCCAAAATCCTCCCCCGTGTTGCGTGAGGCTGCCACCTTGCAGGCTTCCTTGGATTGTGGTAGGGTAGTGATAGGGTCTCTGCCCCTAAAATGCCATGCAGCTGATCATAGAAGCAGCATGTCTCGGGCTCTGACCTGAAGCAACCATCTGCCTCCTTTGTCTTTTCGTAGACTTGCCTGAGCTCCTTAATTTTCAAGCAGCACTGCTGTGTATCCCTGCTGTAGCCTCTATCCACCATGCCCTGTGAGATTTTGGCATATATATCAGCATTTCGTCTGCTGGATCAGAGTTCTGCCTGCACATACAGCAATCAGATCCCGTGTCTTCTCCCCATGCAGCTATCAGATCCAGTGTCTCCTGTTCACTCCATGTCGGAGCTCGTTTGCAATTCTGGGACTGCGTGGTCACCTGTTCTGCTTAGCTCGCTGTGCTGACCAAACAGGAAATGAAATTCAAAAGTTCCTGGGGCTTTTCCTCTGTACCTGGCTAGTGCATCAGAGCTGAAAGTGCTGTCCAGAGTGATCACATTGGAGCACTCTGGGATAGCTTCCAGAGGCCAATACCATCGAATTGCACAGTGCTGCACCTACAGTACCCCAAATTCAACCCAGGAAGGTTGGTTTTATCACTACTCCTCTCCTCGGGGAGGAGAACAGCAGTCGATTTTAAGAGCCCTTTAGATCGGCGGAACGGGGTTGGTTATGTAGACCCATTCCTTATAAAATTGACCTAACACAGCTAAATTCGACCTAACCTCGTATTGTAGAGCAGGTATTGGGACCTAGACCAGGTGTTCCTCAGAGTGAGGAAAGAACTAGTGCTAAAGAATTGACCTCTGAAATTTGAGAATGGGACTTTTCAAGCAGTGCAGCTTCTGGTGAAGCATGTGATTAAGATCCATCTCCAGTGTGCTAAGATGCTGTGTAGAAACAGGATAGTATTTGTTTTCATTTTTAAAGGGCCATTGATAAGGCTGGTAAGCCTAATAGACCTAGCAGGCTGTTTACATTAAAACCACTTTACATTACTCTGGTAGGCACTTTTAGGCTCCTTCACACTAGCAGAGCAATAAAAGTGGCCTTTGTGTAAACAGGGATCAGGTGTGCATTTGGTTGCCATCTGAAAATTGTGCTGCTGATGATGATGATCAGAATGTGTCCTGTTCTGAATATTATCCATCCCTTTCCCTAAGAGTGGATCCAGCCACCAGGAATGCTGGGGTGTGCAGAGGCTGCAATGAATGAGTGAGCTCTGTGATGAGACCCCCCAGTGATTAACCATGTGTCCCTGAAGTCAGAAATGTTGCTGCTTCAGGGAAAAAAGGGGCTCTTTGAAGGACAAGTCAGGGAAGAGGTCAGTTTGTAGAATAACTCCGTAATTCCAGTGGTCCCGGTAGTCAGACAAAAGACATTTTTCTATAAGGTTTCCTTCCTACCCTGATTGTTTTGTACGCCTTCTCCCCTGTGAGGTAATTGTGCACTTACAAAATTCAACTCTAGTTGTACATATTTTAGTGTTCTGAAGTTTTGAAAAAGTCCTAAATGAGTTAGAAACCTAAATGTAGGACTTTCAATGAGACTTGGGAGCCTAAGTGCCAGAATCACTTTTAAAACTGGGGCTTATGCACTCTCGAAAATTCTACCCCTTACTCATAAAGAAAATAAGGATACAGGAACATTCTTTATGGTAATGTACCCCAAAATAGCCTTGGATACAAGATTATGTATATTTTCCGTCAAATAAAAATATATAGGCAGGGATTTCCAAACAGGTTTAAACCCCTTAGTCCACTTTGGAAATTCCAGTCAGTGTGCTTTCTTCTCTTGTTTTATTTCCAAATTTCTAAAGTATGTTTTATTACAGATTTGAAGAGAAAAAAATATCTTAAAAATAGGTTCAGGAAAATGCCATTTTGATATGTAAATGTAAGAATTTAGACTAAATTGTGCTTTTTTAGACACTTCTGTAATGTAAAAGTTATTAACTAAGCACCTCTTTCTGTCATGTGTGAATGGCAGAAAGTTTCATAGTCAGACATATGACAGTTTTGAATGATTTCTTGTTTCCTATGATGTTTATAAACATTGTAACAAAATTTGTTTTGCCAAGGGCAAACATTGCCTCTGGAAAGATTTTAGCTATCATGAGTGAAAAAAAAAAAAAACCCACACACATGGTATTTTAGGAACTATCTGCAGAATTTCCATTATCCAAAGGTACATTACACATATCGCCAAGGTTACATGCTCTCCAAGGCACATTATTAAATATCTGCAAGGTTTCCATTTTCCTGACAGAAACAATTACAAATGCCATGCAAGAATAATTTCACACAGAAGTGAGGCAGGCATCAGAAAGTCTCTTAGGTAACAGTTGCAAATATCTATGCTAATGTTATAGTTCAACTTTTATAAAGAAAGCCAAATGGTATGCCACAAAAATAAGTTATGTGGTTTTGCAGCAACACACTATGCAAGCATAGTATATATGGCAAAGTCTTGTAGCACTCTTTAAACGTAAATTGTTTCAGACCTTAGACCATTCCCCACCCCCTATTCTGTTTCTATTTCAATAGAATGGTGAAGTTCTGCCAGATATTCTTTGAAGATTGCAGAACACCCACTGGCACTTTATACAAACAAAACAGATGGAAAGGGAGTCTGGTTTTGAGTCTGTTACTCCTGGAAGTCTGAAGAATGGATTACATTGTTCTCACCTCTCCTGTTGACTTATTTTGCCTTTGGTTTGTAATAATAAAAATAGTCGACATTCCTTTCCTGTAGTAGCCCCCCCCCCCCCCCAAACAGGAACAGTTAATGCTGATTTACTTTTCGCATTATAGCACTAAAATAATAAAACTGGTTAATCAAAACTGGTTAATCTCAACTTCTATTTTGAATGGATAAAGCACCCAAGTCTATGCATTCATTTCTAATTTTGCTGTAGACAGTTACAGTATACAATGATATTTGCATGTGTTCGACCCCCTCTCTTGGCTATTCCTCAATCTTCAGGCACAGCAACCAAGTGGAACGTTTCTTTATTGAAACTCATAACCAGAGCAAGGAAGATATATAACCAAAGGCTAGTTGTAAATCATTTGTGCAGGTCACCAGCCCCCAATGCAAATGGAGTTATTTGAAAGTGGGTAGGCAAAAGGTGTGCTCAGAGTTGATAAAGATCCCACTATATCTGATTAAAGGAAAAGTAGATGAAGAGCCTCCACTGTCATTTGTTTCACAGGTCCTTATTGCGTTTTGTTATACTCAGCTGAATCCTGATTTCTTTTTAGATTATTTTCCTTAATGCCTCAATTTAGCAAGGTACTTAAGCACTAGAGCTGGTTAAAAAAAAAAAGACAGCTTTTTTCTATTGAAACCAATGTGCTTAATGGGAACATACTGGCTTTGATTAAAGTAATTGGGAAGCTGTCAGGTCAAGAATGGAATTTCTGGTCAACATGAGAGAAACTCATCCTGGAATAGCCAAGAGCATAGTGATCAGGGCTCTGGTCTGTAGAAGACCCAGCTGTGAGTCTGGGCTCCAAATCAAGCAGATAGGAGACTTGAACCTGAGTCTCCCACAGCCCCAGTGAATACCCTAGCCACCTAGTGACTGGCCATTCTCTGGTATCTGCGTCTCTTGTGAGAAGTCAAAATAAATGTTAAAAACCTCTAAATTTTGTAGGGGGCTGAACTCTTGTTTTCCATCCAGCCCTACTAAGCAAATACCTGACTTTAAGGATGCGAGCAGTCCCTTTGACTTCAGGTCCTCATATGCATAGAGTTAGGTACATGCACCCTGCTGAACTGGGGTCCAAATAGGGAACTCTGTACTATTGCAAAGTTTAAAGGCTTTTGCCTTTCGGTATTTCAGGACAAGTAGTGTGGTCCAAATCCTGCCCTTCTGTGCTAATAAAGGACAAGGCTGAAAGTGCCCTGTTTTCTTCCTTCCCTTAGAGCAGCAGTACACTATTACACTATTTACACTATTTACACTATTTACACTATTTACACTATTTACACTATTTACACTATTTACACTATTACACTATTACACTATTTAGGAACACTATTTAGGAGTATCACGTTCCATGGTGCTAAGAATCTCAGTTTTTTTCAGCCAGAGGCTGTAGCCAAACCTCCACTCAACTTGAAGGTATGCTGCTATTTATAGCAGGCGCTGATCTACTCCTTTTGGATGAAGCAGCCACATACACCCTGTTATGAGAGCTTTCAGCGTTCCCGCTGGGACCATGCAGGATCCAAGGGGGAGAAATTCTCTGAGCTTTATCCTTGCTCCCATGCACAAGCATTCACCGAAGGCAGGATCTGGTACTATTTCAACCCTTTTTAAAAAAGACTGCCTGTGTGTAAAGACATATAAACTTAAAAACTCGAGCCCACTAGCCACATGTACTACAGAAATACCGTGCACTAAAATTAGTTATCCCGTGCAACATAATGGTAACTGCGTTATCTCAGGATAACATGGTAAATTTATGTCACACTCTGCCTACAAAAAGAAAAGGAGTACTTGTGGCACCTTAGAGACTAACAAATTTATTTGAGCATAAGCTTTCGTGAGCTACAGCTCACTTCATCGGCTGCATTCAGTGGGGGTGGGGAAATTGGAATCATGTTTGGCTAAGGGCAGGAATGGGAACAGGGACACAGGTGTAAGGCTTTGTGGTGTCAGAGCTGGGAAGGGGGACACTAAGGAAGGAAACTGGAAACATGGAACTGGAAGTTCACCCCAATAAACATCGAATTGTTTGCACCTTTGGACTTAGGGTAGTGTTGCTCTCTGTTCATGCGAGAAGGACCAGGGAAGTAAGTGGGTGAAGGAATAAGCCCCCTAACATCTTGAATGCATCCGATGAAGTGAGCTGTAACTCACGAAAGCTTATGCTCAAATAAATGTTAGTCTCTAAGGTGCCACAAGTACTTCTTTTCTTTTTGCGAATACAGACTAACACGGCTGCTACTCTGAAATCTGCCTACAAAAACAGCTATGTCTCAAGAATTATTTAACACAGTAGATTGTGAGTCAGCCAGTGTTCGCTGAGATCTAGCTGGTCCCCTCTGAGCTGCAGTGAAGATTCCATGGAGTCCATTGCCAAACCTCAAAGGCCTTTTCGTGCTATTAGTATTTTATTCAATATATATTGTTTCTGTATTTAAGTTCATAATATTATCCTCTTTTAGTGCAAGTTCAGCTATTGGGCCTGATTCTGTTGAGAATCAGAAGTAATTCCATTCAAGTCAGCATGTGTAAAAAGTTATAATGGAGATCAGTGAAGCCTACTGCTTGTATGTACAGAGACAGAATCCAAGGCTGTGGAAATGTACATCAAGGGGAAATGTAAAAAGCTACAATACATACCCATCACTGTCCAATATTCACCATTCCCAGGAGCTTTGAGAAGCATTCTGCTACCCATCTCTGCACCACTGCAATCTACAACTGTAACATCAAGGCATAACAGGCCCTAAAGAAGGAAAGAGAGACTCATTCATTTCCACGTGTGCTATTCAGCTAGTCCTGTGTGTTTAGAGAAATAGTGCCCCACCCAGTCAGACACTGGCACATCAAGTCTATTATTTTGCCTCCAGTGCAAACTGTGTTAGTATTTAAGAGAGACTGGGGACTAGGACTCGGGTCTTGCTACTGACACACTGTATAAGCTTTGAAAAGTGAAATTCAAACCTCATCATGTGAGCTGGTGGTCACTTGGAAGTCAATTCAGGTTACGCAACACCTGGCATGATCAAACCCTACCTCTAAAATGGGTATAAATATCATGCTTTAAAGCCATCTTTTGATGTTTGATTTAAACAAAATTATAAGCCTGCAATGATATTGTAAATACAAAAGGTTCCATTATAAAGCATCTAGGCAACTCACTAGAATGTGAGATACTATTTCCAAAGTCCGACAGCATTCCAGCTATACCCTAAAGCATGTGTTTTGATGACCCTTGTTACAGAGACTGACTCTTGTGTTTTACATACTGTATAGGTGAGGTTTTTTACTGTGTTAAGTATGGATAATGCGGTGCCTTCCTTTATTTCAATCTCCATCCATTCTGAATATTCAGCACGGCGCTGGTGTAAAATAATTGCTACAGTATGTCATAAGTGACAGATTTAAAAAATCTGTCATGTCTAAGTGTCTGGCAAGTATTTTATGGAACATTTGATTACAGCTGCTTAGTTCACATTTGGACGTGGTAATGTAGGATAGGATTGACCAATGTATACTGACTGGCAATATGTTACATTATACTGTGTTTCGGGCATTTATACATTTTCCAAAAATGTACACATGTATGACTAAGTAATCAGGAATTGATGCTAACCACTGGCTGACAGGGTATGTTGTCTATATGTCAGTGCCTCAATTATTTAGGGACTATGACAGAATATACTCATGTTCAGACCCCACACACTATTGTAATAATGTTTGTACAGAAGTATGCTTTGTGAGGTATCATTAAAAAACACAACTTGCTGATCAATAGCATGGCAAAATTATATGTAAAGTTATAAACATCTGAAGTATATTTTCCCAGATAAATCTGGGGAATGGCTAAACCAGACAAAGGGCAAGCTGATGCCCCCTCCAGGTGTCAACAAGGCTGAGATCATTACCTGCTAAGTGGCCATTCTTTGGTATGGACAGAGAAAAAAAAAGCAGAAAAAAAAAAAAGCAGAAAAAACAGCATGGTGTTTCCTCTCCTTACCAGGCAGCCTGTTGCCTTGCTCCCAGCTGGAAATGCTTCTCAAAGCAATGGACAGAACTATAAAGAGGGGCAGACACCCCCAAGATACCCCTCCTCTCTCTCTCTCTCTCTGTCTCTGCACAGCACCTAAAACAACAAAAGAAAACAGCCAGTGGACTCCAGGTTGGGGAAGGGGTGTCCAGTAATCTGCTGGAGCATGTAGTGAGAAGTTTTCCTTGAATCTAATATAGTTTGTGGAGTCAGGCATTAGTAAATGTTTTATCCTTATTTTTCTTGTAACAGTTTTTGACATTTATGACATTACTTATCTTCATGTAAAAACTCTTTGTAGTTAATCTTGTTTTACTGTTCTATCAAATCCACTGTGTTTAAATTGGAGTGTTTGGGTAACTATTTAAAAGAAACTAGCATGTTATTCCAATAAAGTAATAAGTGACTTAATATATTTGTCCTGTCCAGGAGACAGCTGGGCAGTACAGGACATACATTTCTGGGGGAAGATCTGGAACTAGGGGTATTTTGGGGTCACCTTGCAGCATAATGAAGGCTGGTATGAGCCCAGGCTGGTATGAGAACGTGCGCGCGCGCGCACACACACACACACACACACACGTGGGAGTGACTTAGATGTGGGAGGCTGTTTGTGAGCAGGCCAGGTTGGAGGCTACAGCAGGAAGACACTGTAAAGGGCACCCCACGTTATAGGGCAGGGGTGACAGTCTCCCACTAATCTGATTGGGCCCTGGTATGTCACAGGGATATGATCTAATTCAAGGCCACAGCTCCCAATGACTGTACTGGGCATGAGCGCATCTGCAGGGGCGCCTCTGTGGGAAGAGATGGGTCATTTATAAGATTATTTCTCATGTTAGATGTTTGAAGTTAACCCTGAAGCATAATTCAGTCATTTTCCTCTTCTCTAAGTAAGAGGTTTTAGTACTAACAGTACAGAAAAAGGTTGCTAGATTTTTTTTCATGAAAAATCCAGCATTTATCTAGAAAGCTCAATCTCAGCCTCATCCCTCTCTGTAACAGACATGGGGTGGAAATACCACCTGTGGTAACTACTCCCGAGATCAGGTTAGAATATAAAAGCTTACTCCAATCAGTAAGTGGTTTACCAGATCCAAGTTCTGCTAACGTGAAAAATGACCACACACCCTGGCATTAAGATCTTTTGCGCATCTAAAGAACAAACAGCTAAAGGTTCTTTAGAGTTTATAATCTCTCAAAGAGGCAATATCATCAACTGGTGCAAATTATCTGAGCCATGTCTATTATGAAGGAAACCAACCTGATTTATGTGTATAACATATGAGAACTTCATCCGGTCGCATAGCGGAAGCTTTAGCTAAAGTCTTTCCATCACAATTGATTAAAGAAACAGTACTATGTAGTAATTACTATGTAGGATAAAGTCTCTGCTAGATTTAGGTATAAGTGAAGTTATAACTTCTTAGAGCAGATGGGAGAGTATGCTCATTCTTGGCCTCACTGAACGTGTTCAGCGATGTAGGTGTTAGAGTTTCAGACAGCTTTTTGCAAAATTCAATTGAGAACTCATCTGCACCAAGAGTCTTTCTGACCTTAATTTCTCTTATACGCTGAGAGTGTGCTACTATTTCTAGAAGGATATCTAAAAGTTTCTTCTGAAAGGCAGATTTGTGACAATCTACGGCATCGTTATTGATTCCCTCTTCAGCTAAATATAGTTATGAATAAAACTATTGAAATTTATATACATCTCAGTCAGATATTAATTTATTGCTACTATCACAAACAGTAGAAATCTTATTTTGTTAGCCTTTTGCTTAAGTTTGTATGTCAAAAGCTTGCCAACTCTCTCAGATTCCCAGAAGTTTTGCTTCAAACAGAATAAAGCAACCTCATCCTTTTGGGACAGAAGTTTGTTGATTTCATATCTTAGACTGATAAGGGTTCTGAGTTTCTCTGGGGCGGGGGCAGAAGCATAGTCTACACCCAAGGCCTGGATTTCCTTTGCAAGAGTATCAATGTTGTGTTCTCTCCATTTCTTTTTAAAGGTAAAGAAAAATGACCTCTGATGAAGGTTTTAAAGTCTTCCCCAAATGTGGCACCTAATGAAGCAGTGGGAGCATTTGTTTTAAGAAAGTTCTAGCTCCTGCTGGATAGAAACAACAAATGTATCAAAAAGCAGACAGGTATTTCATTTCCACATTTTATTTGGGGTGTGTACCCTGAAAGCTTAACAGACACACGCATAGGAGCATGGTCAGATATAACAGAAGTACCAATGCCACAGTCAGTAACAAAATTGACCAAGTCTTGTGACATGAAGAAATAGTCCAATCTTGAATATGTTGAATGAGCTGCAGAAAAAAAACAAACAAAAAAACCCCCCACAAACTAAAGTCTTCCTCTGTAGGCTACCTAATCTCCACATACCTCGTAAATCTAAATCAGCCATGTATTAAGTACCTGGCAAGTATTGGTATTTTTATGTGGAGATAGAAAAGATCAAGGACTGGGTCTAGAGCAGGGGTCTCAAACATGCGGGCTGCGCTGCATCCCTGCTCCTCCACCTACCTCCCGGCATTTAGAACTTTCTGGGGGGGAGGAGAGGCGGCATGCTCAGGGGAGGCAGCGGAGAAGAGGCGGGACCAGGGCGGGGATTTGGGGAAGGGGGTGGAGTAGGGTAGAGGTGAAAGTAAGCTGGTACGCACAGTACAGCGTACCTGTAAGAGCTGGTACCCCACACTGGGACCGGCTTTCCCAGAAGGCAATTTAAAGCCCTGGGATAGTGGTGGCGGGGCTGTGGCGGGGATTTAAAGGGCCCCGGAGCTCCAGCCACTGCTACCGCCCCAGCCCTTTAACTCTCCACCTGCCCTGCTGCCGAAGCCCTGGGGTAGCAGCGGCGGCAGGGCTCAGGCGAGGATTTAAAGGGCCCTGGAGCTCCAACCACCACTGCCTCCCCAGGGCCCTTTAAATCCCCGCCGGAGCCCTGCTACCAAAGCCCTGGGGTAGCGGAGGCGGGGCTCCAGAGTGGATTTAAAGGGCCGGGTCGGTAGCATCGGATGGAGCCCTGGGGCCCTTTAAATCCCTGCCAGAGCCCCCCTACCCCTACCCCAGGCTCAGGCGGGGATTTAAAGGGCTCGGGGCTCCGGCAGCTGCTACCACAATGGAGCCCCAGGCCCTTTAAAGCTCTGCCAGAGCCCCGGGGTAGTGGTGGCAGCCGGGAGCCCCCAGGGCTCCTCAGTGATTTAGAGGGCCTGGCGCTCCGCTGTGGTAGCTGGAGCCCTGGGCCCTTTAAATTGCCCCGGGGCTCCCAGCCGCCTCTGCAGCTGGTAGCTCAGGGGTGATTTAAAGGACCCTGGGCTCCCAGCCACCACTACTGCAGCTGGAACCCTGGCCCTTTAAATCAAGATTTAAAGGGCCTAGGGATTTAAGGCCACGCCTCTTCCGGTTGAGGCCACGCCTCTTCCGGTTGAGGCCACGTCCCCTGCTCAGGACTCTGGTGTACCGGTAAGTCCTCTAACTTACTTTCACCCCTGGAATAGGGGCAGGGAGGGGGCAGAGACTTTGGGAAAGGGGTTGGAATGGGGCTGGGGAAGGGGTGGGAAGAGGCGGGGCAGGGGGTGTGGCCTCATGGACTAGATGAGCAGTCTGAGGTATGAGTTCAGCATGTATGATTCTTTGCTTGGAGTAGTCGGGAAGAATGTTTGTTAAAAGTGGCAACATATTTTGTATGAATAGTTACTTTAAAAAGTTACTGCCATTACAGCTATGTTGATAGACTGTTAGTGTAGATCATCATCAGTGTTACTGACCACATAAGGAATAGTTATAGGTGTTTATATTTTATTAAAACCCCTCTTCGCATTACAGTTTTAAAAAAGCTAATACATTGACTTTTAATAGCATACTATATTACTCTTCATTTTTTTCATTTTTGACTATACTTTTGTACCGTTGTATGAAAAGGTTTCAGTGATGTGGCCCTCGGGCCAACGTATTAGTCCTCATGTGGTCCTCGTTGTGATTAGAGTTTGAGATCCCTGGTCTAGAGTTTCATTAAAGTCTTCAGCTATAATAGGATGATGGTTATGGTTAAATTTTGGTCATGGGTATTTTTAGTAAAAGTCACAGACAATAGACAAAAATTCAGACTCTTAACCTGTCTGTGACTTTTACTAAAAATACCCAGGGGTGGGGGGGAACCCATTGCAGGCTAACCACTGGCCCCCCGCCACTGCTTCTGGATGGGGGCTGACAGCTGCTCCAGTACTGACGCGGCAGCAGCCTGAAGTCAAAGAAGTCACAGAGGTTCATTAAAGTCACAGAACCTGTGAGCTCTGTGACAGAATCATATCTTTATGGTCCATGGCATTGATACTCAAAGAAGTGATGAAAGATTTGGGATCATCCTGGTTTGGCCTGTACAGATTGGCAAAGAGGATTACAGAACTGCCAATATCAGCCTTGATGAGAGTAAATCTGTCCTCACCGTCAGACCTTGTGCTCAGAATATTAACATTCAATGTTATGTATTAGTATAGCAACAACCCTTGATTAAGAATCAAAGCAATTGGAAAGTGAGAGGCCTACCCAATCTGTTAAATTTAGAAGCTTTAAGTTCTGTCAACTGTGCCTCCTGAAGCATGGCCATGTCAACCTTCTCTTTAAGTATTGAATATACATCTCTCTTTTAATAGGGTTATTAAACCCCCTTATATCTGAGGAGACAATTATCAGAGCCATCATTGTTAAAATATACCAGATAAAAATATAAAGTCGCTTTGTGAATAAATGAGAAACTGCTAATTTTCCTGAGCAGCATACAGTTCTTGCATATGCAAGCAGCAAAAGTTACATAATCCGGGGCAGGGTGTCACTTCCCAATACATGTTCTTCAGGGGTGGGAAGAAAATTCCCAGCATGGAAGGGTAACATGGGTGTGGGGGGCAGAAGAAGGAATTAACTAATGGAAAACATAATGGAGAGAGAAATATTCATTAGTACCATACAATCAAGAAGAATCAGTTTAAAAAAAAAAAAACACACAACACCCAGAGAGGGCAGCTAGATCAAGTAAAACTTGGAGATCCTCAGTCCCTAGGGCCCCAAATAGTAGTACTAAAGTAATCACCTATCATCAACAGAACCTTGATACACTAGCCCATAAGGAAGCACCATCTAATAAAGCAGTGGTAGATTTTACATTGATGCTCCTTTCCCATGAGTTAAGGCAATAGGAAGTACATTCACAGTGACCCTTTAAGGAGGTACTAACATATCAATATCAAGAGGAGCCTATCAACTTGTTTAGAGCAGCAATATGAAATCTTAGAGAGCAATACATAAATCCCATATGCTTGGATTATCCCCTAGGACAGGGTGGGCAAACTTTTTGGCCTGAGGGCCACATCTGGGTGGGGAAATTGAATGCAGGGCCATGAATGTACAGCTGGGGGAGGGGGTTGGGGGAGCGGAAGGAAGGAAGAGCGAGGTGGGGGAGGGGGTGCAGTGTGCAGGAAGGGGCTCAGGGCAAGGGGTTGGGGCGCTGGAGTGTACAAGTACGGAGTGTACAAGGGGGCTCAGGGCAGGGGGTTGGGGTGCAGGAGGGTAGGGGTGAAAGTAAGTCAGTGGGGGCCGGTACGGTGTACCGGTAAAAAGTGGCTGCCGGTACCGACCCCTACTGCCTTACTTGAAAGCGCTGCCGTGGCAGTGCTTGAAGTACCCTACTTAAAGCACTGCTGCTTTTGTGCCCCGTCAGTGGCTCTGCCGGGTCGCGGCAAAGGACCCTGCTTAAACCACTGCTGCGGCAGCACTTTATCATTGCTGCCCCTTTTGCCCCCCCAAGTCTGCCAACAGCAGGGGGGAGAGGCAAAAGGAGCAATTGCCCCCAGGCCGGCGATTTAAAAGGTCCCGGGGCTCCGGCCGCTGTTACTGTAGTGGCAGCAGTGGCCAGAGCCCCAGGCCCTTTAAATCGCTGCTGGAGCCCCGGGTGGTGCAGACCAGACAGCCTGGAAGGGCTGGCTGGGGGATGCTGACCCCACCCTCCAGCCCCGCCCCTTCTGCCTGAGGCCCCGCCCCTTTCATGGGGGACAGAGCCCCCATACTGGTAAGTTTTCAGTTTTACTTTCACCCCTGGGGAGGGTGAAGAGGGGGCTCAGGGCAAGGGGTTGAGGTCTGGGGTGCGGGGTGCAGGAGAGTTTTGGGGGTGCGGGCTCTGGCCTGGTGCCACTTACCTGGAGTGGCTCTGGGGTGGCAGTGGGGCTAAGACAGGCTCCCTGCCTGCCCTTGCCCCGCACCCTGCTGCTCCTGGGAGCGGCTGGCACCGTGGTTCCCCGTTCCCCGGCCAATGGGAGCTGTAGGGAGTGGTGCCTGTAGGCAAGGCAGCGTGCGGAGCCCTCTGCGCCCACCCCCTGCCAAGGTCGTAGGGACGTGGTGCCAGCCACCTCTAGCACTGGCGTGGGGCCCGTGGCGCCACAGGGGTGGGAGTCCCGAGGGCCGGATCCAAAGCCCTGACTGGCCGGATCCAGCCCGCGGGCCGTAGTTTGCCCACCCCTACATTAGGATGTCATCTCTTGCAGGGAGGAGTTTGCAGATTGAGGTACTTTTCTGCTTCCTGAGGTAAACTGAATGATATTATCGTCTTGCCATTCTTAATATGGAGCACTGTTGGGTATTTAATAAAATACTTTGAGTCCATCTTCTTGCCCAATTATTTCACTTGGTTAAAAGCTGCCTTCATTGTAATCACAGCACAGGCATAATCTTGGGTGGGGAGGAAGCAGTATTTTAATTGTTGGTTCTCCCCATAACCTTTTCCCCCCCTCTGGACTTCCGCAATATATGCTCCTTCATTGTATATTTCAGGAACTTCAGAGTCAGTGCTCGAGGCTATCCTCCAGGAGCTGGTTTAGGAAAAAGGGTCAGGTGTGCCCATTCCATATCAAAATGGACATCTAGCAGCAGATTCAACAACTTAGTTAGTATAAGGATGAATTCAAAGGGTTTACCTTTCTCTATTCCCTCAGATAATTCCCAAATCCTGATATTACATCATTGTGAATGGTTTTCTAGCTCAAGCGGCTTGGTCTGAATAGTCTTGATATAATTAGTTCTTCGTAACATGTACTTTGTCCTCTTTGAGATCATCTTCCACTTCAGAAATTCTGTATTCTGATTCACCATCCATCTGGAAAGAGTTTGTAGTGTACTCCAAATCCCAGTCATGGTGGTCTATAAGGTGGGAATTGTTGATTTAATTTCAACAGGGTCTGTAGCCATCTGTTGTAGCACAGCCATCAGCTCTGTCCCATCAGGCTCAGGCACCATTTTGTTTGTGGAAGGGGAGGCAGATCTCTTTTTTCAGTGCTTTTGTATTCAGAGAGGAACATATAGAGCTATAGGGCATCTTCTGGGGTTCCAGTGGTCAAGCACAATATTTCTTAGGTTGGATGGTGAGGTTTAAGGTAGGATGTTTGGGGATTTCCTGCAGGCCTGCTTAGCACTCAAGCTACCTGAATCCACCTTGGTCACAGCAACCTCTGATGTCCAAGGTTTTGCTTACTTTAATTTTCACATTAGCCACCTGCAGGAATCAGTCAGTCAGTCACATGGAGCAGACAGAGAACCTATAATACTGTATTCAGTTGTATGGTCCACAACAATATTTATAGCCACTGACTGACAGTTTTCTTTGAATTTGATAGAATCCTCATTTTCCTTCCTAGAGTGGATTCAAAGAATTCTGATGTTATGGCTCTACTGTTGGTTATCTTAAGTCATGCCATCTTTTACATTACTTGACTTTTAGTCAAGGTTTTAAGGCCATCTTAGTTTCAGATGTTAAATTCCTCTTGCTGAACAGCCTACATGTCCACTCAACTGAACTTGTTTTTCAAGTCTCTACTCAGTGTTCTAGTCCTGTAAGAGGACTTGCATCACAGTTAACAAGAACTTCATAAAAATAATCCAAAAATCCACAAGGTCAAGTTCTATCCATGACTGATACCAAAATAGATGTCATTCATATTACATAGTATAGATCTTTATATTATGCTAACCTCTCCTTGCATGCTCTGATCAGCAGTGAAATGCTTAATTTTGACATTTACGTAAACAGCCCACTGAGATGAATGGGAAAAGTTCACACCTTTGATGTTGTTTCAGGCAGACATTGCCGCACTAGTTTACACTTGATTTACATTGGGAAGAGTTTGAGATTTCATTGTTGTTAAATGAAGGCTTAGATTTGGCAGCACACTAGATGGTAGGCACAGTGAGAAGCACGACTCACCAAGACAAAGCAAACCTGATCAGTGACTCCAGTAATGACGTGATAAATTAGTAAAACTACATCTTTCAAAAATCCTGCATGAATGAGGAGCCTGCAGAGCAAAGAAAGCCAGCATTTTGTCTTGTATGTATGTTGTATATTGTTTAGAGTTCTGCTAGCTAATAATTGTAAAATCCCCCATGTAAAGTTTTAGCTAAATCTGTCCTCAGGGCCAGCAGCTCTTTTGAGGCATCTGACGGCAAAGCCGGCTAGCTCCACCCACCTAAGTGCTTTGATCTTCAGGTGACATATCTGTTTGGATCTTCTCCAAGAAATGATTTACATGGTATATAGCATTTCTTACAGACTTAAATTGACATTTCCTTATTGTTAGGATGATTTCAACATGTTGCTCTACCAGGAAGAAAAATGTCATTTTTGATGTTCTTGCTATGAAAAAAGTACCATCTCCAATATGCCCCAGAACACATCAGGCTGAATGTTTGTTTAATTGTAGTGAAACTTAAACCATGTTCTACATAGCTGCATCTTGGCAAAGTATAGTATTAGACATTTGCACCATGAAATTTTTAAATGATACTTACTGCAGATAAGTTTGTCCTTAATCAGTGTACAAAATAACTGAAAGCCATTGAACATGTGCGTTAAGAGTTAAAAACATCTTTAACCTTTGCATATTGTCCCTTAGAAGCAGGAATGTTTCAGGATTCAGGACATGGTAGGATATTCTGTACATTCTCTACTGCAAATTCTTAGAAAAAGGAAGATGCAGAGTGGCGAAGAAGCCCTGTGTTAATTTGTTTTCCTGCATCTGGTTTGCATTACTACTAAGATGTGCCAAGACATAGACTTGAGACAATATGGGACAGATCAATTCGAAGAACTTATGGCACGATAGCGAAGAATCTTAAGATGCTGTGAAGTTAGAATAGGTTCATGCTATCAAAACTATGACCTCTGGTTTATGATTCAGACTGTCGTATCAATAGTTTTCAATACTAAAAGATCAGAAAACCTTTGTGCAATGGAGGCAAGGTTGGGTCCAAAATAAAGGAGGCCTTTTGAGATAAGGGAAGTTTGAGAGATCAATGCATCCATTCTTTGAAGTGAAGTGTGGTACTGTATGGTTATGAAGATGTTTAGGGAGACATAACAAACCTCATCATACTAATGAGGCACTTAGCTAGGCATTACCCTCAGAGGCTTTAATCATGTTACTAGATAGTGGCTGAGAATCTGTAACAGCGCTCTTATTAGTGCAGGGTCAAGTGTCCTCAACTCCCTGTCTTGTTCACCACTTTTAATCTTTCTTTTACATACAAACACTTCATCTATGCTATGCAAGTTGAAGCCCTCAAACACTCAAATGTGTACAACTGTATAATATGTTCAACTGAAGTCATGGACATTAGTATTGGCCATGAGATAGCTACAATAAGTGTAAGATGTAAAGCAACATAGCATTTTTCTTTCTAAGTTAATTTTCTGTATACAGTATAATAGCACCAGTTAGCATATGCCATTAACATCCAATACATATATAACAGTGTCGGTACTTGTACCAAACAGTGATCTGGTAGCTTTGGAATAGCAGATAAGTGTTTGCTGTTCCCCATTGGCTAGCTTAAAAGATTTGCCATCCTCAGAAGCTTTTTCAAGTGTTACTTGTTTTCAGATGGGAAGTTCAACACACAGGACTCTTCAGGTGTATTTGACATACATGAGCTTTAGAACATAAAAAGGCAGCAGGCAGGTTCTAAAATGGAATCTTATTGATGTTCTAAATGATATTGAACCTCCAAGAATTATGCCATTCTATATTAAATAAGCTATACTAATACATACTCTTGTTTTATAAATCGCCTTTTAAAAACTTTTTAAAAGACATTTTCTAAAATTTGTCATCTTCCATTTGGTAAGTTTTATTCTTTGTAATCATAATTAATGGGGCTTGACTCTCCTCTCACACCAGTGTAAGTCACAAGTGACTCCACTAAAGTCAGTGGAGTTAAAGACCTCTAGGCTAAGGTTTTGTAAAGTGTGTGACACATTCTGTACCTCGTGGGAACACCCTACACCCCCATGTTCATCCTTGTAATATAATCGTGTAGTATCTAATGCAAAGTTTGTCATGTCGGGTGTCTTCAGAAGGCTCATGGTGTACGGAGCATTGTTGTTATGGTAATGTTATAGTAATGTTATAGGTTGTAATTTCATGTGTATAGTTATGAGGCTGAAAATGTGTCCTCATGGCTTAAAGCAAGCCCAGGCAAAAACTCTCCAGAAGCAGAGGAGCAGTTCACACCTCATCAGGGCATGTATGGGACAAACCCAGCCCAGCATCCCAGGAACAAAGGACACTGGGCTAGGCAACAACAATGGGTCTGTTGGACTCTCGAGTGAGTCACCCCCCTTCCTTTGGTCAGTTTGGGACTGCAATGGGGTAATGCTCACCTGACTCTGAAGGGGGTGGGGGGACAAAGCCAAGAGGGCAAAAAGGGAGAGACATTTGCCATGCTCTTCCTCTCTCTTCCGCCTCCATCTACAGATATCCCCACCAAGCAACTAAAGCGCTGATCAAAGGGGAGAGCCTGCCTGAAGGGCAACCAGCCAGCCTGTGGTAAGAAGCATCTAAGTTTGTAAGGTTAAGTCGGATTTGGTCAAACGAAATAAAAGCAAAATGCATTCTAAGCTTATTCTTACCAGCTTAGGTTAAAAACTTCCCCAAGGTACAAACTTTGCCTTGTCCTTGAACAGTATGCTGCCACCACCAAGCGTTTTAAACAAAGAACAGGGAAAGAGAACACTTGGAGACGTCTTCCCCAAAAATATTCCCACAAGCCCTACACACACCCTTTCCTGGGGAGGCTTGAGAATAATATCCTAACCAATTGGTTACAAAATCATCTAAGACCCAAACCCCTGGATCTTGGAACAATGGAAAAATCAGTCAGGTTCTTAAAAGAAGGATTTTATTAAAAAAAGAAAGGTAAAAATCATCTCTGTAAAATCAGGATGGAAAATACTTTACATGGTATTCGGATTCAAAACACAGAGGATCCCCCTCTGGGCAAAACCGTAAAGTTACAGAAAACAGGAATAAACCTCCCTCTTAATACAGGGAAAATTCACATAAAAGATAAACTAATCCGCCTTGCCTGGCTTACCTATACTGGTTGCAATATTGGAGACTTGGATTAGGATGGGTTGGAGAAGATGGATTTCTGTCTGGCCTCTCTCAGTCCCAAGAGAGAACAACCCTGTAAACAAAGAGCACAAACAAAAACTTCCCCCCGCCCCCAAGATTTGAAAGTATCTTGTCCCCTTATTGGTCCTTTGGGTCAAGTGCCAGCCAGGTTAGCTGAGCTTCTTAACCCTTTGCAGGTAACAGGTTGTTGTCTCTGGCCAAGAGGAATTTTATAGCACTGTGTACAGAAAGGTGCTTACCGTTCCCTTTATATTTATGACAGTATGTCTAAACAGCAATTAAACACCCACAGCTGGCTTCAGTCTCTTGGGGCTCAGGCTGAGGCCCTGTAAAATTGCAGCACACAAGTTCAGTCTCAGGTTGGAGCCTGGGCTCTGGGACCCAGGAGGCGGGTAGGATGACCAGATGTCCCGATTTTATAGGGACAGTCCCGATATTTGGGGCTTTAATCTTATACAGGTGCCTATTACCTCCCACCCCCTGTCCCGATTTTTGACACTTGCTGTCTGGTCACCCAAGAGACAGGGGAGGGTGGTTGTCACAGAGCCAGAGCTCCAATCTGAGCCCCAAAAAGTGCACTGCAACGTTAGAGCCCTGGAATCCCAATTCAGCTGACCTGGGCCAGCCATGGGTGCTTAATTGCTCTGCAGACATACTCTAAAGATGCTTTTGAAACAGTTTATATTTATTCTACAAATTACCAGGATACTTCGTAAACGCCTCTGAACACAGTTGTACTGAAGTGCCTTGGTCTATACTTTCAGGGAAATCCTGCCTTTTCAAAATGCACATCTTGCCAGACAAAAGCCATGGTAGAGCGGATTTAAGGTTGAGCACATATTTAATTTAGAGTAAAATACATGACAGGGATGAGGCAGTTATTCTAAAATAAACAAACAAACATTCTCAACTGAGAAAGTCAGGTAGATTAAACATTTAAAATAAAATCCAAGCAGTTAAAATATGGAAATCCACATTTAAGGTACTCAACCTTAACTCTACCGTGCAGTGGTGCTGTGCAATGACCATACAATGGTTATTGGATGGATATTGGTGCTTGTGGTCCCAGATTAAATAAACTTGCCTCCCATACACACAATTTTCCCCTGTGGGGTGCCTGAAACAGGGTTTTGGAGTAAACAGAGATACTGTGAATTTGTGTTTGTTTTTTTTAAAATTAAATTAAATTACTAAAAATGTACTAAACCTTAACTGCATCTTAACATTAGTGTCTAGGAATTTCCTTTTTTTTTTTTTTTTTTTTTTTAAAGAAAAACACAAACATGAATACTAAAGTAACTCAAAAGTAATTATTGCCATGTAATATTTCTAATTTGAAAATATGCTTTACAAGCTTTAATTCTTTTTTTGTTTGTTTATTGAGGTTTTTTTAAACATTTTAGCTTTGGGGGCCAGACTCACCAGTACAATTTAGGTGCTGTATGCCGCTCTGGAGCAGCACAAAGCAGCAAACGTTCTGGATTTACAGGTATTATGCAACATCGGACACTTTGAAGCCAGTTGAGCATTTAGCCTACTTCCCTCCCTTCCACATCTGCCTGTGTACACTAACCCCAAATTTCCCCTTCTCCCTTTCTCCATGTTTCCATGCACACGACTACACAGTTGTCTCCTTTAGTTAGCCAAAACAAAAATGGAATTGATTGAATACATCACCCTCTCTGTATCTTACTCCAGTGGTAAAGAGGGAGAATAACTGAAAAGTGGCTGGACAGAAAATGTGTGCACGTCTACTAGAGCTGGTCAACATTTTTCATTTGAGAGACTCAATGAGCAAATGGCCTGTTTACAAAATGAAAGTTTTTATGCAATTTTTTTTTATTTTATAATTTCAATGAAAAACCCAAAACTTCTTCCATTTTCAGCTTTTCATTGAAGAATTAACGTGACTGTTTTGTCCTTCAGAAATTCAGGAAAAATGCTTTTTCTGACTAGCTTAAATTCCTATCCATTTTATGTATTTCTATAGTGTGCGCGCACACACGCATTCCTGGTCATTACTGTAGTATCTGAGCTACAAAAAAAAAAATCACAAAAATCTTGGCTTTATTCTCAATACCCTTTTTTAAAGTAGTGGTATTATCACCTATTTACAAAAGGGGAACTTTGATACACAGAGATTAAGGCTCGTCTACATAGGAATACTTACCTGCATAGTTATCCAGTAAAACTCTGCACGTGAACATATTTATCCTGGAATAAGAGGACTCTTCCCCTCCCCAGTTTAGCTTAAATCCGGTTCAAAGCAGCATCAGGTGAACTGGAAAAGAGTACTCTTATTGCAGGATAGAGCATTCACAATCGGGAGTTTTACTGGTAGAGCTATCCTGTTAGCTAGGCCACTAATTTTCCCCACTTATTCAAGCCCTAAGAGATTTGTTGAATGTGACAGGTGCTGGAGTCGACCTGCACCACCATGATGCCATTTTGACAGAACCAGTTTCTAAAGCAGAACTGTGCTTCAAAAGTAAGTTTACTCTGGGATTGTCTACACCTAAAATGCTACAGCAGCACAGTTGCACTGCTGCAGCGTGTCACTACCGATACTGACAGAAGGGGCGCTCCCATCAGCGGCATAAGTAATCCACCTCCACAAGAGACGCTAGCTGGATGGAAGGATTCGTCTTTCTGTACACAGGGATTTAGGTCAGTGGAACACCACACCTGACCAACATAGTTAAAACAACATACTTTTCTAGTATAGACCAGTCCTCAGTGGAAGCAGAGGTGGTGATGCAGGCAAGAATAATAATAATAAAAAACAAAAAAACAAAAAAAAACAGAAAATTACCTAAGGAGACACTATTGATAAAAATACTGCCACTATTGAGGAGAATGGGGATTATGGAGGAAAATGTTTTAATGTGAGTATAGCTAAAAAGGAATGGATGCAATGTGTGCCAGGGACTACAAGAAACTCAAGAGCTTAGCAAGCTTAAAGAGATTTTGTATTTCACAGTTGCTGGTTTTTCCTCCTGGATCTGCAGGGTTAGGAACACAAAAAATTAAAAGAAGCAAATAAGACAGAGTAAAAAGTAGTCTTAGTCTGTATTAGAAATGTGATCTCACACACTTTCTAGCTGCAAACATCAAACATGATCAAATAAAGGAAAACAAGATTTGTCACCTATCACCACATATCATGCCTTTCAATCCTATCTTGTTTAAACACTATTTGTATTCTTCTGTTCATTTCAGGTGCTCATGTAGCTGTAGATTTACTGTTACAGCTACAATGCCAAAGGTTCAAAAAGTCTGAACAATTTCAAGGCCAAACATATCTGTTGCAATGTCAGACTATTAACAAACTAGTAAATCAGGAGCCATTATTAACCCAGATGATTTTGCTCAGCAAGCACCATGATTAGTGTCTCTCAGAAAGCTAATATGTCAAGCACAATAGTTACTGTATTTCAGAACTTGATCTCTCAGACTAACTGATATTCATTGCAATCGATAGCTTTTCGAGCAGGACGGTTATGTGCAGCTATTAAGCATTCACCTGCCAACACTGAAGCGCAAAATTCCCACCCTTCAGCAACAAAGCAGCATAATCAAAGGCATGGAGCCCAATCCTGACACCCTTATTGACCTTGATTTCAGTGAAACTTGTTGAATAAGGTACTCCTCATTGTAAGTAAGAGTGTCCATAATAAGGAGGGACCTTTTGCCATGCCTGAAGCAGGTATTCCTCAGATATTCCTCTTCTTTTAACTAGGAACTTTGTTTAGGTGGTCAAATCGCGCTTGACAGTGAAAAATGATCCTTACTAGCATGGATATATTTAAACAGCTATTTTATTCTATATGACAGATAGATCGTGCAATCAATAGGCAGATCCTGAAGTCCCTGCACAGTCTGATTTCCAAGAAAAGCTTGTTTCATTTCAGTACATTGAGTTTGAGTTGGTTCTTATTTGCTCTTACCCCATCCCTAGCTGCTGTCCTTTTGTAATTGAGAAACCAAAGCAAAACTTCTTCCATCCCAAAGAGGACTTAATTAGGTCCATAATGCAAAGAATGGAGGTTAAAATTAATCCTGAAGAGGTACAAAAGAAAAAAGACTTAGCACTGAAAGATATAACAGCATTCAAAAGAAAGCAAGAGACTCATTACAACAGAATAGTCTCTTCCTTTCCCTCTAGGGATGTTTACTAACTTTAGGTTATTTTTCAGAAACCTTTGTATTTATATTTTTTTGATTTATTCAGTAAAGAGGGATGCCTGTGACAATTAGCACATCTGCCGCACAGAACAATAATTTTTTAAAAAGTAATTTACCCTGATCACCAGCAGAACTCAAACTCCCTTTCACACAGAGCTAAATGGAACAGACACTTAATTGACATACAAAAGTAAATATATATCTTTAAAAATAAAACTGAAGAGTATATTTAAAGCCTGCATGGACTTTTTAACCAAGCAGTTGTTCATATTCTGGGGAGAAAATGGATAATAAATGGAGCAGGTTTTGAACAATATAGAAAGCTCCTTCAACAATTTATCTTTTCAAAATCTGAAAAGATGTTTTATTCATCCATCTTGGAACTATACTCTGAGTATTTTTTTTAATTTATGCTATACGCTCTCTTAAACAAATATAGTTGACAATATTTACAAAAGAAAACTGCACTTTAATAATCCTGGGATTGATTCATGTTTGGAAAAGTAAAAGCCTCAAGTCAAAAGGACAATAATAAAGCCTATAAACATTTGTAAACCCCTGTTTATGAGATTATAGAAAAGGTATAGTGTTCTTTACAAGTTTGGAACAGTATTTGGTTGCTCAAGTTTGTAATATAAAGGTCTTCCAAAGAAGGTCAAATTTGTTCATTAAGACATATATAGAGAGATCGCTCTTGAAAGGTGACAGTTTATAATGCTACTTTGCACCACATTGTTAAGGCTGAACTTGGAATACTGGGGGCAAGCACAAATAATCAATAGATTTGATGTTAATGGGAGTTTTGTATAAAAAGCATGCTGGATTGGGCCCCAAATTCTCCATTTTTATATCCCATAAAATCATCATCATTCTACCTTAAATATTATGTTATGTAGTTTTATTTAGTGTAGGTACTACACTAATGTAGTGGATTAGAAGGTTAATAGTTGACTGCCACTTTTAAGATTTCAGGTCCTCCCCTGATAACCAGCTGGAATCAGGAAGAAAGTGGCTCCTACAGTGTAGCGTTGAAGAACTAAACCTCTTAACTTTGGCTGTTGGCCATTTCATTCTTAGATTTCAGTCAACCAACTTCTTATGCAATGCTGTCAATTTACCATTGAATACCTACAGGTTTACTAAAAACAACATAACATATGAGAGAATAACTGTGTCTTTAGGCCAACTCACCAGCCAATGCATCATGTAACATTCCCAGCAGCACCAAGATTTCACTTCCTTTTCTTCCATGTTGAATTTATTTCTCTAAAACAAAACCATTCAACAGATGAGCCAAGTCCTTCCCTTTCCCTACCCTAGCCCTACCCCCAGCAAGTGACTAGCCACTTGTAAGTATCCTTCTCAACTGATAGGACTGTTGCCCTGCTATTTAAGGCTGCAGATCATGTGGTCCTACCACCCAATCCCTGGCCTCAAACACTTCACCAGGGAGACAGCTAATTAGAGATGGGGCTAACCCCAACTCTCTTAAAGGGCCCTAAGAGATATTAGATTAATTACAATCATTCTAAGACATGTAATGGGATTATAAAGTGACTGTTAATCCTGAATCTAAATGTGCTGTCTGTGAAATACGTTGTCTTTTTCCTTTACTCACCTAGACTGCCAAACCTTCTCAGTCACATACATTGGGTGGCAAAAATGAATTATGTCATGTGAATGACAGCAGGATAAGGCCCATAAAATTTGATGTGTGTCACAGAAAGCACCTGTAGACTGAATTAAAGACACAGAGGCAATTAATTGCATCCACCCTCCAGCCAATAAAATAAAACAAACAGGAAGACAAGGAGGACATGCTTTATTCCATCAAAATTTAATTGTACCATTATTTTATCCATCTCTTTACAGGCCTAGATAATAAGCTTTTCAGATGCGTGTCTGCCAGATAAAATCAATCATTAATTTATAATATATGATGTGTAACCTGGTTCTCTCTCCCAACCATCAGTTACTGAAATTACAGCAAGAAGCTAAACCATAAATATTATATGCCATCTCTTCAAAGTGCCTATATTGCTTACAGCTATTAATCAACTTGCCTCCTTTGTTGATTGTAGTTGTCTGATTTAATTGTGTCTATTAATTGTTTGTTTGGCATCAAGACCTTAGCATTAAAAATCAACAGATGCAATTGACGCAACTACTAATGGCACCTGGAGCCTGGTTTATGCTGAGCACTTTAGTTTTCTATTTCTGACTTGGGAGAAAGTGGGCAGTGGAGTTGTTTTGAAATCTAAACAAAAAACAAAAAGAAAAGAAAAGATTACATCTGGAGAAAGCAATTAAACTTAGAAAGCAAAGGGGCCACTGAACCATAGCTGTGCAATATACAGGTCTGTACTAGCTTGGCTCCACCAGCTAGAGAGGGAAGTGTTTTTCATTACATTAGAAGATAGGTACAGGATAGTGCCTGCAGTTATTGGAAAGGGAGGATTTGGGTTCAGTCCCAGCACAGAGAAAACTGAACTCCTAGGTACCCACAGATTTATGACTGCATAAAAACGTAAGGGAGTCTTTTTTAAAAGGGCCCACAGAGAGTCAGATACACATTTCTCAGTTGACTTTTAACAAGAGTTGGACGCTTAATTCCCCTAGGCCTTCTTTGAAAATGTGAGTGTAAGAGCTGTTATTTTTCATAGTTAGATTCACAGGGCCTGAGTCTCATTCTATACCACTCCGGCAATGTGAGGCAGCCATAAAGTGGGCAAAAGTGACACCTGCATACACTTTTAGGCTCTGCACACAGTCAGTGCAGTACAAAAGAGCCTGAGTATAAATGAGAATCTCCCATAGATTTTTAAGGCCAGAAGGGACTGTTGTGATTAGTCTGATCGGCTGCACAATACAGGCCATAGAACCTCAGCTGACTTGGGAGAAAGCAGCCAGTTATTCCTAACACCCAGTAACTTGGTTGAACTAGATCTTTTACAAAGACATCCAATTGTGCTTTAGAGACTCTGTGATAGAGAATGTACCACTTTCTTGGTTAGTAGTTCCAATCATTAAATTACCCTCCTAGTTTAGCATCTTATTTCCAGTTCAACTTTGCTGACTTTATTATTATTACTCCTACCCAAGGCCTAATCAGGATTGGAACCCCATTGGATGAGGTACTGTACATACATAAAGGGAAACCAAGCCTGCGTGAAACATTTTAGAATTTAAAGAGACAGAAAGAAAAGCAGATGAAGGGTGGTGTAAAGGGCTACAGCATTCAAGCAAAAAGGCCATGATACCAATTGGCATATGTCCTGTTTGATCCATGTCCATTTTTTGGTACTGATTTGTTCACAGGTTTATTTTACTTATATTACAAAAGTTCAGTATCATGTGTATATTTTTCCTGGGGACAGTTTTGGGTGGAACGGGGTGGGGGGGGAAGAGAAGAGAGTATGGGGATGAGAAAGGGGAAATGAGTGCAGGGGGAGGAGGAGGGCGGCACTGGGCAGGAAGAGTGGTGTTGGGCGGCTAAAGGCTGGGATGCAGGGGACCAACAAGTAATGGCAATTCAGCACATGGGGAGTAGAGGGGAATAAGGGGGAATAAGTAGCAGTCCAGAGTCTAGGTTTCAGGGAAAGATGATGTCAGGGGCCTGTGCAGACTCTTTTTGGCTTAAAAAGATTAAAAAGCCCTGACCTACCCTCTGAAACCTTGTCTTAGCAAATGCTGGCTTGTTTGGGAAAGGTTCACCCTGGCTCTGGGATCTCCATAATTCACCCCTGTGAGCTCCTCCAGGACTTGTGGTAGGGCTAAGCAAGTGGCGAGAGAGGGCACAGGACCACAAAGATTAGGCCACTATTCGAATCCTCCTCTACTACTAATCCTCCTGGCTAGTATCACTTGTGCTAAAGAAGAATCTCTACTAATTCCTATGACACATGGTTGGGCACTTGTGATTGTATCTATTAAAAAACTATGGTATGCATGCGCACACACACACACGCCAGTTCATCACTATAGGGCCTAGGACATAGTGTAGTAGTTCTTCAGCCATGCAGCAGAGGACAGTTGTGCACATATACAGTCACCATTACAATAGTGCATTATGATCACTATTGGGATTGGCAATCTAAATTCCAGGCACCCCAGGATGCAGAACTGTCTTTGAAAGACATATCTAAAAGTTTTACCTTTTTAGCGGGGAACATTTACCTTAACACTGTTTCTATTAACTTACCTCCAACCCCTAGTATGTGCAGAAAATTGGGATCCCTATTCAAAATCTAACTTATAAATCCTTTAAAAAGCAAGCAAATTCTTTACAGTTAATTCACAGAAATATTCATATTTTCTTCCCAAATACTTGAATTGCATTTTTGCTATTTCCCAGCAAGATTTAATACATGCATAATTTATCCAAATACTTCTCACACCATTAAGACATTAAGTATTCCATCCCACTAGACATTAAACAGTGAATTTCAGAAGTGAGATGAATTGCTGAAATTTCATTTTGCTTAATTTGAATAAGGCTCTAAAGTAATGCACAGATCATGTTTGCATGAACAACTGAAAGGCCATGGATGTCACGGAGGTATCTTGAGAGCCAATTAAAATCTTCTATAAAATCATTATGCTGAAAGGAAGCATTGTAATCCATATTTTTATAAGTTTATAAAAACTTGTAAATTATATTGAAATAGCTTAATAACTCCTGCTGGGTGGTATCAACTGCATAGGAAGATGTTGAAATGAATGTGCTCGCTAATTTCAGAAACTGTTTGATATTTACAAGAGATTTTTTTAAGGGGTAAATATCACAATGCTGGTCACTTCAAATTAAAGCTTTACTGCTATTCTTATTGGCCTGAAAAAGGTATAAGACAAAAACTTTTCAAGAGAGAGGCACATAGGGATTTTGAAACTTTCCCTCTTCTTTGCTCATCCATTTTTAAAAGTTTTACTTTCACTCAAGGATTTGAACTTTGCTTTTATTTGGGTCTCTCAGCCAGATTCTGAACTCACTTACAGTGGAGTAAATTGAAATCACTGCAGTTACACCAGTATAAAACCTATGCAACAAGATGAGAATTAGCTCCTGCCTTCTAATTAACTAGGTCCAACAATGCATCACATTCAACATTTTTGGGGTGGGGAGGAGAAGTCCTTGTGTTTGAAGGATGGAGGACTCAGGACATTTTGAGCTCCCTCCTCTCAAATGCAGCTGAGGACATGGCTCTACGACATTCCTGGGGATTCCCTGATCCTGTGGCTGCTGTGTGTTGAGCTAGTCCCCAAGCACAGGTAAGAGCAACTCAGAGATCTCTTGGGCACAGAAGAGCCTCTGCCCTGTCCACTGTGGCAGGAGATCATAATGCAGAGGATGAGGTGTGCAAAGATAGCTTTAAGCCACCAATCCACACCCTATATCCTGGCAAGCTACGTTGTTGGCCAGTTCCCTCATGTAAATTAGAGATGCCTGAGAGCCACTTTGACTTCTGCCATCTGCAAAGAGCCCCAAAGGGCCAGTACAGCAGCTGCAGATCACAGGGTCCAGGAAGGACTTGGTCACACCCCTTTTCACTAGCCATGGTTCCTATACCAGCTGCCAGCAGGAGAACAGTGTAAGGCCTGGTCTACACTACGAGTTTGGGTCAAATTTAGCAGCATTACCTCTATTTAACCCTGCACACGTCCACACAACGAAGGCCTTTTTTTTTTTTTTTAAACTTAAAGGGCTCTTAAAATTGATTTATTTACTCCACCTCCGATGAGGGGATTAGCACTGAAATCGGCCTTGCTGGGTCAAATTTGGGGTACTGTAGACACAAATCAATGGTATTGGCCTCCAGGAGCAATCCCAGAGTGCTCAGTTGTGACTGCTGGAGAGCACTCAACTCAGATGCACTGGCCAGGTAGACAGGAAAAGGCCCACAAACTTTTGAATCTCATTTCCTGTTTGGCCAGCGTGGCGAGGTCACCTGCACAGGTCACCATGCAGAGCCCATCAGCACAGGAAACCATGCAGTCCCAGAATCGCCGAAGAGCTCCAACATGGACCGAACGGGAGGTACGGGATCTGATCGCTTATGGGGAGACGAATCCATGCTGTCAGAACTCCATTCGAAAAGAAGAAATGCCAAAATATTTGAAAAAATCTCCAATGGCATGAAGGACAGAGGCTATAACAGGGACCCGCAGCAGTGCCATGTGAAAATTAAGGAGCTCAGGCAAGCCTACCAAAAAACCAGAGAGGCAAACAGCCGCCCTAGTTCAGAGCCCCAGACATGCTGCTTCTATGATGAACTGCATACCATTCTAGGGAGTGCAGCCACCACTACCCCAACCCCATGCTTTGACTCCATCCAAGGAGTGGGAGGCAACACGGAAGTGGGTTTTGGGGGCGAGGAAGATGATGATGAGGAGGTTGTTGTAGATAGCTCACAGCAAGGAAGCGTAGAAACCGCTTTCCCCAACATCCAGGATCTGTTTATCACCTTGGACCTGGAGCCAGTACCCCCCGAACCCACCCAAGGCAGGCTCCCGGACCCTGAAGGTGGAGAAGGGACCTCTGGTGAGTGTACCTTTGTAAATATTATACATGGTTTAAAAGCAAGCGTGTTTAATGATTAATTTGCCCTGGCATTCGTGGCCAGTACAGCTACTGGAAAAGTCTGTTAACGTGTCTGGGGATGGAGCAGAAATCCTCCAGGGACAAAGCTTTGTTCTGCAGAATTGCTAGCATTCAAACAATGCCGGTGTTTGCTGGCATTCAAACAACATCCATTCTTTATCTTTCTGTGTTACCCTCAGGAGTGATATCATTCATGGTCACCTGGTTGAAATAGGGTGGTTTTAGTAAGTGGACATTCAGAGGTGCCTGTTCCTGCTGGGCTGTTTGCCTGTGGCTGAACAGAAATCTTCCCCGCTGTTAGCCATGTGGTGGTGGGAGGGGTGAAGCCATCATCCCAGAGAATTGGGTGTGTGTGTCAGGGGCAGGGAGGTTAGCTGGGTTTCTGCTGTACGTTAAACCGGAAACCGCAGCCCCTCCTTTTAAATTGCCAACCCAACAGCTACTTCATATGGGAAATGAGGGTGCTGCTGTTTGAAACCATTCCCACATGTTATGAAGTTTAAAGAAGCCAAAAGACTGTGGCTTACCATGGCTGCCTGCAGTCGAATTCGGTTGCCCGGCACTGCATGAGTGATCTCTCACCCCAAACCGGCTTACCCTCAATAAAAGGCAAAATGCAACCTTGTAATGAAAGCACATGTGCTATGTAATGTTATGTTAACAGCAAGGTTTACTGTGAAAGAGAGTGTACCCATTGTTCTATAAAATGTGTCTTTTTAACTACACCCTCCCTTTTTTTCCCCTCCACCAGCTGCATATGTTTCTCCTTCCCAGAGGCTAGCAAAGATTGGAAGGCAAAAAAAAGCACTCACGATGAAATGTTCTCTGACCTCATGCTGTCCTCCCACACTGACAGAGCACAGCAAAATATGTGGAGGCAGACAATCTCAGAGTGCAGGAAAACACAATATGACTGCAAGGAGAGGTGGCGGGTTGAAGATGGTAGGAAGAGTCTGTTTCTGGTGGCATCAGCTTGCTGAAAGAAGGCAGGAGTCAATGCTTAGGCTGCTGGAGGATCAAACTCATATGCTCCAGCGTATGGTTGAGCTGCAGGAAAGGCAGCAGGACCACAGACTGCTGCTACAGCCCCTGTGTAACCAACAGCCCTCCTCCCCAAGTTCCATAGCCTCCTCACCCAGACGCCCAAGAACGCGGTGGGGGGGCCTCCAGCCGCTAGCCACTCCACCCCAGAGGATTGCCCAAGCAACAGAAGGCTACCATTCAATAAAGCATTAAAGTGCTGCATGGCCTTGTCCTTCCCTCCTCCACCACCCCTCCTGGGCTACCTTGGTATTTATCCCCCTATTTGTGTGATGAATTAATAAAGAATGCATGAATGTGAAGCAACAATGACTTTATTGCCTCTGCAAGTGGTGATCGAAGGTGGGAGGGGAGGGTGCTCAGCTTACAGGGAAGTAGAGTAAACCAAGGGGGGCGGGGTTTCCATCAAGGAGAAAAACAGAATTTTCACACCGTAGCCTGGCCATTCCTGAAACTGGTTTTCAAAGCTTCTCTGATGCGCACCGTGCCCTCCTGTACTCTAACCGCCCTGGTGTCTGGCTGCGCATAATCAGCGGCCAGGCGATTTGCCTCAACCTCCCACCCCGCCATAAACATCTTCCCCTTTACTCTCACAGATATTGTGGAGAGCACAGCAAGCAGTAATAACAATGGGAATATTGGTTTCGCTGAGGTCTTGACGACTCAGTAAACTGCACCAACGTGCTTTTAAACACTCAAATGCTCATTTTACCACCATTCTGCACTTGCTCTGCCTATAGTTGAACAGCTCCTGACTACTGTCCAGGCTGCCTGTGTACGGCTTCATGAGCCATGGCAGTAAGGGGTAGGCTGGGTCCCCAAGGATAACTATAGGCATTTCAACATCCCCAACAGTTATTTTCTGGTCTGGAAAGTAAGTCCCTTGCTGCAGCTGTTGAAACAGACCAGAGTTCCTGAAAATGCGAGCGTCATGTACCTTTCCTGGCCATCCCCCATTGATGTTGGTGAAACGTCCCTTGTGATCCACCAGTGCTTGCAGCACCATAGTTAGGGAATCCCATTGCAGCAAAGCCATCTACTATGACCCGCACCTTTCCCAGAGTCACTACCCTTGATATCAGCAGCTCAGTGATTGCATTGGCTACTTACATCACAGCAGCCCCGACAGTAGATTTGCCCACTCCAAATTGATTCCCGACTGACCGTTAGCTGTCTGGCGTTGCAAGCTTCCACAGGGCTATTGCCGCTCGCTTCTCAACTGTGAGGGCTGCTCTCATCTTTGTATGCTTGCGCTTCAGGGCAGGGGAAAGCAAGTCACAAAGTTCCATGAAAGTGCCCTTATGCATGCAAAAGTTTCGCAGCCACTGGGAATCGTCCCAGACCTGCAACACTATGCGGTCCCACCAGTCTGCACTTGTTTCCTGGGCCCAGAATCGGCGTTCCACGCCATGAACCTGCCCAATTGATACCATGATGTGCACATTGCAGGGGCCCGTACCTTGTGAGAAGTCTATGTCCATGTCCTCGTCACTCTCTTCACCACGCTGCAGTCACCTCCTCCTCACCTGGTTTCGCTTTTCTTGCAGGTTATAGTTCTGCATATCCTGCTGGATAACGCGTGCGGTGTTTATAGTGCTCATAATTGCCGTGGTGATCTGAGCGGGCTCCATGTTTCCAGTGCTATGGCGTCTGTGCTGAAAAAAGGCACGAAATGGTTGTCTGCCGTTGCTCTGACAGAGGGAGGGGCGACTGACAACATGGCTTACAGGGAATTGAAATCAACAAAGTGGGTTGCTTTGCATCAAGGAGAAACAGAATGGCTCCCTCAAGGATAGAACTCAAAACCCTGGGTTTAGCAGGCTGTTGATTTCACGGAGGGACGGGGGGGGAATGAATACAAATGAATACAAAACAAATCTGGTCTATTTCTTGTTTTGATCCACTTCATCTATCTTTATACATCTTGCTGGCAGGAGACGGTGCAGTATGACTGCTGGCCATTGTCGTCTCCTGGCTACTCACCAGAAGTCCGTGTAGTACGACTGCCGGCAGGACTGAATCTCCATGAGATGAAACTTAAAAAGGGAAATAACCTGGCTGAGTCTCTCCCATGTCTTCCCAGGCACCCCTGACTGACCTAGCCAAGGTCAGCTAAAAGAGCACCCAGGAGTACAGCAACGATGGCTACCAGTCATACTGCACCCGTCTGCTGCCAAAAGACAATGAGCTGCTGCTGTGTAGCAATGCAGTACCGGGTCTGCCAGCACCCAGGAGACATATGGTGACGGTGAGCTGAGCAGGCTCCATGCTTGCCGTGGTAGGGCGTCTGCACGGGTAACCCAGGAAAAAAGGCGCAAAACGATTGTCTGCCATTGCTTTCATGGAGGGAGGAGGGAAGTGGGGGCCTGACCATATGTACCCAGAACCACCCGTGACAGTGTTTTTGCCCCATCAGGCATTGGGATTTCTACCCAGAATTCAAATGGGCGGCAGAGACTGTGGGATAGCTACCCACAGTGCAACACTCCAGAAGTCGATGGTTGCCTCAGTACTGAGGATGCACTCCGCCGACTAAATGCGCTTAGAGCATTTGTGTGTGTGTGGGGGGGGGGGACACAATCGACTGTATAAAAACGCTTTCTACAAAACCGACTTCTATAAATTCGACCTAATTTCATAGTGTAGACATACCCTAAGAGGCATTGCACAAGCCCAGTGTTGCCAGAAGTGCCCCCTGCACTGGGATTATGAGATTTAGGGTTGATTTGCATCAGTAGTGCCAGAGAAATAGGCTACACCTCACAGGATCAGGTCCAAAATAACTATTTTAGTTTTTTTATATGATGACAATTAGACTCGTAGGTAGGCACTGACCCTCTTAGGATCACATTCTTTTAGGACCCTCAACAGAAATAAAAAGAAACATGTAGTGGCTAATGCACATAGTCCGTTCTTCATAAGTGAAGCCAAGTGTTAAAGCCAAGATGAATATCTGAGACTGCAACCAACTGGCTGAAAGTAAGGTCATGAGCAGAGTTGGATGAATTATGATAGTTCAGTTTAGGCAACATGCTGAAAAAAAAAATCAGGAAAAACCATTTAGTTCTCAAAATGTTCAGAATTTGTTGGCAAGTTGTAAAATCGATCTTTGGACTAGTAAAACTTACTTGCCTGGAATTTCAGAGAGAGACATTAAAATTGCCATTCTGTGACAGAAACTTGAGCTCAGACCTCCCCTCTGCAGGTGTGCTCCTAATCACTAAGCTAGAGAGAGACAAAGCATGACTCTACAGCCTGGTGACTAAGGCACTCCCCAGGGATGTGGATTCAAATCTTGTCTCTGCCGGATTCAGAGAAGGGATTTGAATCCATGTCACCTACCTCCCAGATGAGTGCCTTAATCACCTAGCTATAGAATCAGTGCATATTTAAATAGCTTTACAAAGTGAAACAGCTTCAACAGCAGAGATTAAGAGTAGCCCACTCAGTATAGCCTGGCATTTAGGCACTTACCTCCATAAGGGGAGAGCTTAGTTAAGCCTCTGCTTCAGAATGGGGATTCAAACCAGGATCTCCCACATCCCGGACAAGTCTCCTAATCATTGATCTTAAAGAACAGGAAGGAACACACCCGCACCAAAAAGCTGACCCTGAAAAACTTTTCTTCAGCAAAAAACTATTGGGTTAAATTTGTGCTGTTTGGGGTTGACTGAAACTGCATTTTTCAATAAATAAACTATTTGTGTATATATATCACGCAGCTCTAGTCATGAGTGAGGATAGAGCACCAGCCTTCTAAAAAGCACTTTTTTTTTTTCAATTGGACCTGTAAACTATAAGAGTATTTCATAGCTACTGAGCTTGATCACTGGGACTTTAAAATAACAAACTCCACACTATTAGGCCTATCATACTAAAGCTTGCTAATCTCCAATAGTAGTAAAAGTTCACCAAGCACCGTCTAATCTTCACTACAGTATGAAACTTAACGTTTTAAGAGATTCTTCATGCACACCAACCACCACGTTACTTTTCTAGGGACGAGGGTAGGAGAGAGATGCTGTCCATCTCAAATTTAATTTTCAGAAGCTGCCACCACGTCACAGTTCTTGTTATCATCAGCCTTTTTCTGAAGTGAAAGCTGCATCTTCGTGATAGCACGAAATAAGACTGCTGAGCATGACAGCTATATCTGCAGGACTCCCTCGGAACTCAGAAAACTACAGACTGATAATACCCAGAAGTCATCCTTCTACAGGCTTCTGGATTTTAACAGGTTTTGCTGTTTGTCAAATACAGTGGTCCTTAACTGTGGGCCGCTTGGGGCCCAATCAGCACACAGCTGTGGCCCATGTGACATCCTCAGGGCCATGTGGATGTGGCCCACATAACAGAGAACTGCATATGCGGCCCACAGTGGAAATAGGTTGAGAACTATTGGTCTAATGTCTGCTGATATGTTGTCATTGAAAGGAACATGGAGAATAAGGTATAAACCCAGTCTCCTGTTCAATTGATCCAAAGAACGTAAGCATCATGCAATGAATAAGGAGATCAAGTCACAGGAAAAAGGGACAGGAAGGGGAAGATGTGGTGACAGAAAAAGGGGAGAGGGAATGTTGTTTTCATTTATTTATTCCCAGCCAATTAAAATATTTAATATCTTCTATGCTGTATAGTACATACACAGTATGCTTCATATAAAAAACGTGGCACATGCTGTGGATAGATGGTTTGTCAGACCACAGAATTTTGCACAATTATCTAAATTACAATTTTAAAACAAGTAAATTGCTGCACTAACCTTTTGAAAGTACAATTTAATTATTCTCTATGCCATGATTCACATTTATGCAAGCTTTTCTTTGGAATTAATATGTCATTTATCTTAATTGCTTTAAATGCCATTAGGAGATCTGATTTCTACAAGCTCACATCAGTTTATTTTGGGAAACACTGTATGATCACCTTTAACCAGCTTTTACAATACTAAAATAACTATGGTCAATGTTTTAAATAAAGTCTAGTCCTATTATGTGGGATGTTTGGGAGTATTGCATCTAGAACCTATTACTGGCACACACCTTTGTAAGGAAATATGTTGCTTAAATATGTTGCTTTATTTTCCTTGTAGATTTTTGACGTGTTACCGACTGCGCTTGAATCCAGCCACAAGAACTTTTAAAATACACAATATAAAACTTCTCATCAGCAACATGAGTATACAGTTAGCAAACAGCACAGCTGAGTGTGGATGTTAAGCACAGGGATAGGGGAGATATTCTCTCTTTTTTTTTAGTAATATTGTTTTCAGGTAAGACCATTTTCTGTAATGCAGTCCCAGCCACAAAAATACATTGGCCATACAATCAGATATGAGAAATGGAAAACATCCTATTAAATCATTTTCACCATCCACCTACAAAACACAATTTCCCACATTCTCTATCCTCAAGAGCTTTAAAATGACTCAGATAGGACTTCCCTTGAGAGTCTAATAGATTCTCATAGGCCATTTTCCCTGTTATTATTTTATGACTTATTTCAAACTAAAAAGCCAGCCCTTTGGAAACCCAGTATACTGAAGCAGGGCATTTCATACTTAATACATCAGACCACTATTCAGAAGTCTTCACTATCCAGCCCTCATCCTTCAGAATGAAATAGCACAGCTTAGATTTAACATATTAGTGCTCGTTTCCATAATAGAGCCCTTATTTAGGAATTACTTGTGATGGTAGCTCTGTAAGTCTAGTGGTCAAAAGCCTTGAAAGAATCATGCCAAATTGATTGTCTATGAACAGGAAGATCATTTGCACATTTAAAGATGATGACTGGAAGGAACAAACTCTTCAACACCACAGATTTGCACTCCCTTTATAAAAGGGCTTTTACCTCCATTGTCCCTGAAAGAAGTGCATGGCCACATTCAGTTCTATTCAACTTAGATTCTAAGATGACAGATATCTGTTCCAGTGCAGCTGCCTCAGTGATAGCTCCTTTTTGGCAGTACCTACCTTCAGAGACTGCAGTGGGCTAGATGAAGTGCCCACTCCAGGGGGCCTGTTTCTGTTGATTTACAAGCTACATGGTTTAAACTGTCTGCCTTTCTGAGGCTGCCCACCTGCTGTTACTATTGGAAGCACTCAGTCTACCTCTAGCAACCCTGTCCTCACACACACATGCACATGGGAACCCTAGGCCCCCATCCACACAATATTGTCTACCATGCAGCTAACTGGTTAGAGTCACAGTTAGCTAGACTAAAAAAGGTCTACACTGAATATGGCAAATCAGTCAACCCATGAAAAATACCACCCTTGCTTCAGGCTTAGCCTGGCATACTGCTCAGCTCCTGAAAGCAGCTAGACACACAGTAAATTTGCACTATGGATAGACTCCATGACTGTGTAGTCTATAAATCTAGTCCTCTCTCCCTTCATCCCACAGTGCATTTTCCCCATGTGGTATGGTTGCCACTCTGTGTGTCTGAGTCCCGTGCAACGCACACCTCAAGTGTAACATCCCCCAACTGTAATGTCTTAGTAATGTCTTATGACCAGCCCAACTAGGAAGTGGGAGCTGGTGCTAGTGGCCAGTCTCCAGCATGGTATAGCATCTCTTGCCAATGGTGAAAATAGCCCTCATATAGATGGTTTATCATTGTAAGGCAGTGCCTCTCAGGAAGCAGATGGATATTAATTTTGAAAAGAAATCCCATAAGCTTAAGTAGAAAGGCTGAGAGGAGGCTCTTGTAGAATTACCCATAGTCCTTGGCATGGGCAGCTGATGTGGGATATAGTTGCCTAAAATCTTGCAGGATCTACTACTAAAATACATGATTAAACAGAGAACTAGGTATTGATGTCAAAATATGAATGGAAAAATCAGTGATTCCATTAATCACTAATGATCTGGATGATGGGTTCATGGATGACACTAAGCTATGGGGGGAAGGTAGATATCCTGGAGGTAGGGATAGGGTCCAGAGTGACCTAGACAAATTGGAGGATTGGACAAAAAGAAATCTGATGAGGTTCAACAAGGACAAGTGCAGAGTCCTGCACTTAGTACAGAAGAATCCCATGCACCGCTACAGGCTGGGGACCGACTGGCTAAGCAGCAGTTCTTCAGAAATGGACCTGGGGATTACAGTGGACGAAAAGCTGGATATGAGTCAACAGCGTGCCCTTGTTGTCAAGAAGGCTAACGGCATATTGGGCTACATTAGTAGGACCATTGCCAGCAGATCTAGTAAAGTGACTATTCCCCTCTATATGGCACTGGTGAGGCCACATCTGGAGTACTGCATCCAGTTTTGGGGCCCCCACTACAAAAGGGATGTGGACAATTTAGAAAGAGTCCAGCAGAGGGCAACAAAAATTATTAGGGGGCTTGGGCACATGAGTTAAGAGGAGAGGCCAAGGGAACTGCGTTTATTACCTAAATACTGCAAGTTTAAGGTTATTTCCAATAGTAAGAAAATATAAGAGAATACTACTGATGCTGAGGTAATCTCTATTTATCTTTAATAAAGTGGGTAAGGTTTTAATATTGGGCATCTTTTTTTTAATATATCCTTTTATATTCTCTCTTTTTCTCAGTATTTGTATTCTGTCATCCTCCGATAACAACCGTTTAAAATGTAAACAAACATTGGAACATTTCAGCATCTGGGCAAAAGATCAGTTTGAGCTCAGTCTGAAAAATGGACGAGGATTTAGGGGGGTTATAATTTCTCCCATTTCTAGTAATAACCATGCCCTCTGTTTTCCAATATCCCTGTCCAGAGAAACTTCTCTTGCTCACAGTATCTGGCTCTCCTCTAAGGATTTTGGCAGATTTCTCAGATGCCCACTATAGATACAAACAGCTAAGCTGAATAATGCCATCTTTAGGCCTCTGTTAATTATATTAAAATATGAAAGGGAAGATTTGTTTGATGTATCTTTAGCAAGTTAATACAATGGACAGAAACAGTCAGGTAGGAATATGTTTTGGTCTGGATTTCTGCAATCATTTCAGACAATCAGGTATCTAATTTTCTGTGGCAAACAGCTATGACCTAGCCACACTCACAAGTGGTATCCAGAAACATGCAATAACCAAAAATGGCTGACTATAGCAATTATTTCCAAATTATTAGTCATTTACATTGGAGTGTTTCTTTTAAATCTTTATGCACGAGAATCTGTACACAGAAGTAATGTAATAATTAAAAAGATGCATCATGCACTGTATACTATTGCCCCGTTATTTCAGCTAAATACACTACTAAGCAGAAACCAATGTAATGGAGGTGGCTGAAGAGTGAGTTTATTTAGCACTAGATCTGATATGTCATATGGAGAGTTATGAACTGGTAAAATGCTTTTAAAAGGGTATCATCAGCATAGTTTGACTAAAAACTTAGTTAATGGGGAGATATTTTCGGTCTGGTACTATAAAACAAATATCTTAGTTACATAGTGGAAGATGAACTTCAGGTGGAAGTTTTTATAGCTCCCCCTACCCCCTAAGAATGAATTAGTGCCACATAGAAAAGCACAAAAAAGGTGTTCGCTCTACAAGCTACAGGTTACAGACTAACACGGCTATCACTCTGAATCAGCAAAAACAATGAGGAGTCCTTGTGGCACCTTAAGAGACTAACAAATATGCGGTTTTAGCCCACAAAAGCTTATGCCCAAATAAATTTGTTAGTCTCTAAGGTGCCACAAGGACTCCTCGTAGGTTTAGAACTAGAATTCTTATATGTTCATTACAAAATATCAGGGTATGCATAAAGAGGTAAAAAATTACTACTACTAATGGACAAATAAATATGGCCCAAAACCGAAGCCACCCATTCACTCTCCTCTCTTGCTGAATCTGAAGCCTTCTTGTACCATCCAATCTTGCTTGGGGCATGAACAAGGCTCCACCATCTCTGTCTATCCTAGGATGCTTTTGCAGGTCTTCTATGTTAAGTCCCATAAGTTTTCCCTCTCGGAGTGAAATTCAATGGAGGGATTCTTTTACTCAGCCTCTTTTGCATGTTCCTCCAGCTGCCCAATGACACCTGCCATGACAGATGCACTGGCTTAATTCTAAACACATGTCCCAGATATTTCCATCTTTTCTGGATAACTTTGGAAATAAGGAGTTGAACTTTCTGAGGAACACTGGCATTTGTTATATAGTCATTCCAATTAATATCTAGTATTTTCCTGAGACATTTGATTTCAAAGTCAGACATCTAACTATGCTTTCAGTTGATTTCCAGCTGTCATATCCATATGTTAAGAGGGAAATAACTTTTGAGTTGAAGATAATCATTTGGTCTTTCACAGTTTTTCAATTACCAAATCTTGTTTAATCATGTGAAAGCAGCTGTTGCCTTGCCAGTTTGTGACAGGTTGTCTTCTGAATAACCTCATTGGCTTGCATGTTCCTGCTAAGGTATGTGAATTGCCTCAACTCTTGCATTCCTTTGCCGTCTAAGGTAATACTTGAGTTTGGAGAGACTGGGGTTCTCCTTAGAGCTTTTTCTGGCCCTAAGAACCAGTTATTAACCCTTTAGTGCAACGCTGGACAGTGTTTTGGTCTTTCACCTAAAGTTTGTGTGTTTTCAATTACAAGTTGAAATTTTCTTTGGAAAATTTCACAAAACGACACTTCTTCGGTTTCAGCAAAAGTTTCCAAAAGAAAACATTTTTTGACTACAAGGAAAGATGGTTTCTCAGGTAGCCAGGGCTCAGATTAGTCAATTAGTCAAAACTACAGCTGGCTAGAAAATTTCCATCAAAATTAAAATTTAAAAGAAAATCCACAATGATTTCAAGAAAAATGTTTTCCAATCAGTTCCTTTGGTCAAAACCCAAACCTGAATGAACCTGAACCTAAACCCAAACCCAAACCCCAGAAATGAACCAGAAGCCAGTACTGATTGTGTCCCTTTAGCAATTTAGTGCCTCCACTTGTTCTTCCATACTGTGATTAGCAACAGTTTACATGCTGGAATAAAGGCTCAGGTAAATGTTGTACTGATGGTACATAATCCGCCCCTTTAAAAGAAAAGGAATCAAATGTTCAAGGACAAAACTCTGTTTTCAGATTAACAGGATACAGCCCTCCTTACATATTTTGCTCTTTGTGTACAAATACTGTTAACATGAAAGTGAAATCTGCACAGCCAAGGAAAGCAAAATGTAAGAGTAAGTAGAATTTTGCCACTAAACCCCGCGTCCAACACGCGTGTGACGGCAGCCTACTTATTTCATGTACCTGTCTCAAAAACTGAAGGTTTATTAACATTTTAAAAGGTGGTCAGGTGATGTTGTCATTGTTAGCCTTATACAATTAAAACATTCATGTGAACAAGGAAAGAAGGCTCCTATGTCACAAAAGTGCACCATAATGGAGGGAAAACGGATGTCTGATCCTATGTTAATAACTAGGCAGCAGTGTTCTGCCATTTGGAATAGAGTCACGCTATTCATGCTCTTAATAAGTACCTCAGTTTGCTGTTGCAACTGATTAGCCTCTCATCTATACCTACCAAAAATGCATTTATAAAACTCTCTCAGGATTCCTTCCAGACAACGGCAGAAAAAGCGTGGCATGTTTTTAGAACACCTGGCTGGACCTTACTTTCTTTAAGTGCTACCATAAAGGAACACTTTTTCATCTCTAACGTGATTTAAAATGGGTGACCAGCAGTGGAAGAACACACAAGTCTTTCAAATTGACAAATCTGTATTAAAACCACTACTGCTGAAAACCATTGATCAACAGGTTCTTTCTTTCATCCCAGCCACTGTCGGCTTGACAAGGTGTCCTTAGGCTGACTCATTTTCTCATGCTTCATATTAAATTGCAATGAGACATAAAGATTCCTAATGTGTACGGTAATGTTTGTATGGTGTCTTGCTTAGCCCCAGGGATGCCCTTGAAAAAAGGATTTATATATAATAAAAAAAAAATCTCAACAGCCCAGCAGGCATGTCCTGCTGAGATAAGATGTCCTCAATAAATGGTGTCTAACCTATACACTGTATATACATTATATGACATATGCATGGAACATACACATTGATCTAATTCTGCCCTTCTGTTCAATCCCATTTTAATATATTTTAACTTCTTTAGCCTGTAAAAGACAGTCACAGTTCTAGCACAGCAACACATTACTCAAGGGATTGAATGTACATTTCCCAGCCTTTAGAAATATAGGTTATTCTATCAGGCACATCAGTTCACAGTAGAAAGTTTCTAAACATTTTAGTTCTACTTATTTTCTTGGTACTGTGTGGCCCAGATTGTCAAAAAAGCTAAGAGACACATTGTCAAATACTCAGAAGCTACCACTGGAGACATTGTCAGTAGATCTCAGCATCCAGAAGGTCCCATTTTGACATTTATAGGCAGGATTTTCAAAAGCACTCAGCACCAACATGATGAGCAATTTTGAAAGCCTGTGCACCTAATTTGGTGCCTGAATAGCTGATGTCTTGGCAAATCTGACCCTCATTTTGGGTGCTGAGCACTTTTGAAAATCTGGCCATATATGTTTAAGAAAACAGGTATTTAAGAGTTATGTTAATATATCCATTCCCATTGCGTGCAAAGCACTGAATATGCAAAATTAATTTGAAATAGTAGAATTTAAAGGATTTTTTTAGTTCCAATGTGGCTTATTTTATTATATCTGAATCCAGTCAGGAAAAAAAAAAAGTATGTTGTAACTGAGATTTGGAATCAGGTTTAATGATTTGAGACTCTAATAATAATAAAAAAAGACAACATGTTCACTTCACTGCTGTAGAGAGCTCTTGCCCCCTTCATATTCCCCTTATGGGTGTTATTTCCATTATGGGGAACTCTAGCTACCATTGAGACTATCCCTTCAAGGAAACAAATCAATAAATGCCCACTTCTTAAAAATGGAAGTGAGAGTTCTGGCTGAGCAAGAAGGTTATTAGGTGGTTTCAGATTATTTTAACAATATTTCTTTTAGACATTCTTATTTCTGTTGTTCAAGATGAGCAAACACCAATTTACAATAGCTCATCATAATAGTTCAGCCTAATGGTAAGAGAGCAATACAAGCTGACTATACAATAGATGGACTTATGATTTGGGAGAGCTCTACTGGAATTCAGAGAAAATATATGGCTTTGAATAGAATTCCTCGATGCTATATATTCGTTTACTTTGTTAAAGAAAATAAAAAGCAACAAACAAGAAAAAATGCATTTACCAGAGCTGCATTTCTTTTTAAATACAGTAAAACAATTAATATACTGAAACGTGAATTGGATTTTACCAAAAGCAGGAAAGACACTAAGTGGGAAGCAGCATGGCAGATATGCAAATCAACCCTATATTTAAATATTATAATGCAATTAATTGTAAGAAAATATCTGGGCAGGAGAAAAGGTTGTCGCCATAGAAAACATTTTGCACTTTTAAGTATCTTCCTTGTAAATTTAGTTTTTCTTCATTGAACAGAAGAAATCAGAGCTATAAAAAACTAATCTAGCACTACAGTAAAATAAACTGTAACAGATTTATTCTATACCATATTTACTGTATGAATGTTTCTGCTCAGCAGAGTAGTTAAAAAGTTATATTATTAGTCACCGAGTGGAACTTTAGAATGGAAAAGGTGAACCTGTCATTGTAGGACCCTACCAAACTCATGGTCCATTCTGGTCAATTTCATGGCCATAGGATTTGAAAATTAGTCAAATTTCACATTTTCAGCAGCCCCAGAGGTACCTGGAGGTGGGTCTGATCTCCCCGTAAGAGCAGCTGTACAGGGGAAGGACAATTCCTGTCCCTCTTCAGCCCAGCCAGGACTAGCACCTCAGCTGGGGTGCTCCCAGAAGCATAGTGGAGGATTGGCTATCACAGGGAAGGGATTATTTCATGGTCTGTGACACGTTTTTCATGGCAGTGAAATTGGTAGTGTTACAACACAATGGCCCCCTCCCCTTACGGAGTTTTTTGGGAAGGTAGATTAGCACTGTATATTGCTAACGATGTTGTGAGCATTGCAAAGTATTTTGGGGAGGGCTAAAGGTGTGAGAGTGGAGAGTGGAAGATTTTTTTGCAGGAGTATGAGAAGCCGAAAGGGAGGAGGGGAGCAAAAAATGGGTTAATTTAACACTGCAGCAGCAAGCTTAGTTTAAAGATAAAAAGCTAACTTTAGCCCAAGGCCAGCTGCTACCTGCCAAGACAAAAGGGGGGAAGTTTAACACACACCCCCGATCAGCTGTAAAAAACAACAAAAAACTAAGTGAAACAGAGCTGCAGAAATAGGAGCGAGAACAGTGAGAGCAAATAAGACACAAAGCTGCAAAAATAACAGCAAAAACAGTAAAAGCAAATAAAAAGGCAACAGCAAAGGCCAAAACAAAACACAGTCTCCAAAGCCAAAATGTTTTAAAAAGCCAAAAAGGCCACAGCAAACCTGTTTAAACTGGTACAAAAAGCACCAAAAACAAAGGGCCCTAAACAAAAACACCCCTCCTCCCCCAAACCCAAAACTTATAACCCTCCAAAAAGCTAAAGCAACTCAAAAAACACAGCAAATCCTTAAACGGCCTGGGCCAAAAAAAGCACTCCCGTCCACCTTCCCCCCTCCCTTCTTCTAACGTTACACCCAGACTTGGCCAGTCTGGGTTGTGCGTATGTGAGTATGAAAGTGGGTTAGGGCTTGGGGCATTAAAGCTTTCTTTCTTCCCATAAGTAACGTAAAAGCGTTCCCAACACTCTCTTCTGTTATTTTATTATTTTATTAATAAAGCTTTAAAAATTTAGACGCTTGGTGTGCCTCGTCGTCATCTCCTCCCTCAAAAAATCCTGTGGCCCCAGCCTAATCAACTGTGGGCCCAGGCAAATTGGTAACAAAAATCTATCATAGTAGGGCCCTGGTCATTTGCCAACAGATCTGCATTTAACTGGAAATCACAAGTGCAAATGGGACAATTTATATCTCCCCCACAAAATATCACCCAGTCCACAGAAATGCCAAGTGCCTTCAACTCCTACTGAAGTCAACAGGCATTTGGACTGTTCAACATCTCACAGGAATGGGTCTGCAGTAATTACAACAAATACCAGGCTGTTGTGACGGACACAAACACAACCAAGCCGAAAACAAGTTAAGATTTTCAGTTCTAATTTACTCCAGTTGCTTAGGCATTACACAATTCTGAGAACAATGTGTGGAATCCAGACCCCTCTGAATTCGGCAAGAATTTTGCCATCGTCTTCCATCCAGCATGTGCTATATAGACAAAAAGAAGTGTAACAGAGATCTAGGCCAAGACCTATACTGGGTTTTACTAAGATGCAAAATTCAGGAATGGAAAATGCTTGTGGGATCCATATGTTTCCTCAATCCTGACTGTGTAGCTAGGACAGTCACTGACATAAATTACATCAGCCTGAAGGTCGGTCTAGGCAGGTGTTGTTATCCAGGGTTTTCAGAACCCAAGCAGGGGTAACTTAACTGTTTCACTCCCGGTGGTGTCAGGAATAAATCAATGGAAACAGAACTCTTCCAACTTTGTATCAAAGACTGATACAAACAAGCATGCTCTTACCTAAAACTACTATTTATTCAATTTAAGCACACAGACATAATCAATAGGTTTAGAACATCCCAAATGATTACCTAAAATCTCAGATGGTATTGAGTAATTAGCAGCAGGTCAGTGACGGCCGGTCGCTTCCCCAAAGGGGAGTATGGTGTCAGGAAAATGTCTCTCCAGGTAGCTTCAGAGAACTGCTCTATTATCTAGTCTTTTTGTAGCTAATTTTTACAAAACACATAGCTTATAGTGACCCTTACTGGGTCATTGCTTCTCCTAAATTCAATAAAGAACTTACCAATAAAACATTCTTAATAATCTTAGCCACAATAAGCTTCTGTATCAAAGGCACCCAAATTCAAGGTTTCCATCCACTTATTTTCTTTCAGTCTCTTAATTTGTGGACTCTCTTCTCCCCTCCTCCCATTCTGATCAGCAGGAACTGCAGGCCTGCAGCTAATATTTGAGCTTCCCTCCAAAAAGCCCTGCTTGTCCAAATTAATCCTTAGCTATGTGATAGTCTATTTTATTAATTCATGGGGGCTGAATTGCACATTATGGTTGCAATTAGCTTTATGAAATTCAGGGGTAACACCTCTCAAATCTGGGGTAGCAGTGTGTCATCGGTGCATGCATCCATCTAGAGTCTGGTAAGCCACGTTGTCTGAGGGCTTGTCTGGTGAAGACATGTTATGTTGATGGGCGAACGCTCTCTGGGAGACGTAATTACTCCACCTCAACAAGAGGCAGAAGCTGTGTCCCTGGGAGCGCATCTCCCACCAACATAAAGCGCTGTCTGCACCGTGCTAAGTCGATGTAACTTACATCGGTCGGGGGGGGGCTTTTTCACACCCCTGAGGGACATAAGTTACATCCACTTAAGCAGTAGCATAGACGAGCCCTTAGAATTCAGCCTCTTTTTGGTGTATTGTATAATTTTTCAGCCAGGGACACTACTAAACGTAGTCACCGGCTCTCACCCTCAATTATTGACGTCTCAATTCTCCGTTTTTGTTTCCTGAGCCTGAGGAGAAAGCTTTTCATTCTCTCATGTTAGTGTCTAAACTGACAGCTCTTATAGAATCATAGAACTGGAAGGGACCTTGAGAGGTCATCTAGTCCAGTCCCCTGCACTCAAGACAGGATTAAGTATTATCTATACCACCCCTAACAAGTATTTGTCCAACTTGCTCTTAAAAATCCCCAATGATGGAGGGTCCACAACATCCCTAGGCAATTTATTCCAGTGCTTAACCACTCTGACAGTTAGGAAGTTTTCCCTAATGTCCAACCTAAACCGCCCTTGCTTCAATTTAAGCCCATTGCTTCTTGTCCTATCCTCAGAGGTTAAGAACAATAATTTTTCTCTTTCCTCCTTGTAACAACCGTTTATATACTTGAAAACTTATGTCCAGCCTCAGTCTTCTCTTCTCCAGACTAAACAAATCTCCCTCCCCCCAATCTTTCCTCACAGGTCATGTTTTCTAGACCTTTAATAATTTTTGTTGCTCTCCTCTGGACTTTCTCCAATTAGTCCACATCTTTCCTGAAATGTGGCACCCAGAACTGGACACAATACTGCAGTTGAGGCCTAATATGAGCGCAGAGTAGAGCAGAAGAATTACTTCTCGTGTCTTGCTTACAATACTCCTGCTAATACATCCCAGAATGATATTTGCTTTTTTTGCAACAGCGTTACACTGTTGACTCATATTTAGCTTGTGATCCGCTGTGACCCCCAGATCCCTTTCTGCAGCACTCCTTCCTAGGCAGTCATTTCCCATTTTGTATGTGTGCAGCTGATTGTTCCTTCCAAAGTGGAGTTCTTTGCATTTGTCCTTATTGGATTTCATCCTATTTACTTCAGACCATTTCTCCAGTTTGTCCAGTCATTTTGAATTTTAATGCTATCTTCCAAAGCACTTGCAACCCCTCCCAGCTTGGTATCATCCACAAACTTTATAAGTGTACTCTGTATGCCATTATTTAAATCACTGATGAAGACATTCACAGAATCATAGAATATCAGGGTTGGAAGAGACCTCAGGAGGTCATCTAATCAAACACTCTGCTTAAAGCAGGACCAACCCCCAACTAAATCATCCCAGCCAGGGCTTTGTCAAGCCTGACCTTAAAAACTTGTAAGGAAGGAGAATCCACTACGTCCCTAGGTAACCTATTCCAGTGCTTCACCACGCTCCTAGTGAAAAAGTTTTTCCTAATATCCAACCTAAACCTCCCCCACTGCAACTTGAGACCATTACTCCTCATTCTGTCATCTGCTACAACTGAGAACAGTCTAGATTCATCCTCTTTGGAACCCTCTTTCAGGTAGTTGAAAGCAGCTATCAAATCCCCCCTCATTCTTCTCTTCTGCAGACTAAATCCTCCCAGTTCCCTCAGCCTCTCTTCATAAGTCATGTGCCCCAGCTCCCTAATCATTTTTGACAGGTTTCAGAGTAGCAGCCATGTTAGTCTGTATCTGCAAAAAGAAAAGGAGTACTTGTGGCACCTTAGAGAATAAGAAATTTGAGCATAAGCTTTCGTGAGCTACAGCTCACTTCATTGGATGCATCATTTTTAACAAATTTTTGTTGCCCTCCTCTGGACTCTTTCCAATTTTTCCACATCCTTCTTGTAGTGTGGGGCCCAAAACTGGACACAGTACTCCTGATGAGGACTCACCAATGCCAAATAGAGGGGAATGATCACGTCCCTTGATCTGCTGGCAATGCTCCTACTTATACAGCCCAAAATGCCGTTAGCCTTTTTGGCAACAAAGGCACACTGTTGACTCTTACCCAGCTTCTTGTCCACTGTAACCCCTAGGTCCTTTTCTGCAGAACAGCTGCCTAGCCACTCGGTCCCTAGTCTGTAGCTGTGCATGGGATTCTTCCGTCCTAAGTGCCGGTCTCTGCACTTGTCCTTGTTGAACCTCAAATTTCTTTTGGCCCAATCCTCAAATATGTTTAGGTCCCTCTGTATCCTATCCCTACCCTCCAGCATATCTACCACTCCTCCCAGTTTAGCGTCATCTGCAAACTTGCTGAAGGTGCAATCCACGTCATCCTCCAGATCACTAATGAAGACATTGAACAAAACCGGCCCCAGGACCGACCCTTTGGGCACTCCGCTTGATACCGGCTGCCAACTAGACATGGAGCCATTGATCACTACCTGTTAAGCCCGACAATCTAGCCAGTTTTCTATCCACCTTACAGTCCATTCATCCAGCCCATACTTCTTTAACTTGCTGGCAAGAATACTGTGGGAGACTGTATCAAAAGCTTTGCTAAAGTCAAGGAAAAACACGTCCACTGCTTTCCCCTCATCCACAGAGCCAGTTATCTCATTATAGAAGGCAATTAGGTTGGTCAGGCATGACTTGCCCTTGGTGAATCCATGCTGACGGTTCCTGATCACTTTCCTCTCCTCTAAGTGCTTCAGAATTGATTCCTTGAGGACCTGCTCCATGATTTTTCCAGGGACTGAGGTGAGGCTGACTGGCCTGTAGTTCCCTGGATCCTCCTTCTTCCCTTTTTTAAAGATGGGCACTACATTAGCTTTTTTCCAGTCATCCGGGACCTCCCCCGATCGCCGTGAGTTTTCAAAGATAATGGCCAATAGCTCTGCAATCACATCTGCCAGCTCCTTTAGCACCCTCAGATGCAGTGCATCTGGCCCCATGGACTTGTGTTTGCCCAGCTTTTCTAAACAGTCCTGAACCACTTCTTTCTCCACAAAGGGTTGGTCACCTCCTCCCCATGCTGTGCTGCCCAGTACAGAAGTCTGTGAGCTGACCTTGTTTGTGAAGACAGAAGCAAAAAAGCATAGAGTACATTAAGTTTTTCCACATCCTCTGTCATTAGGTTGCCTCCCCCATTCAGTAAGCGGCCCACACTTTCCTTGACCTTCTTCTTGTTGCTAACATACCTGAAGAAACCCTTCTAGTTACTCTTAATATCCCTTGCTAGCTGCAACTCTAAGTGTGATTTGGCCTTCCTGATTTCACTCCTGCATGCCTGAGCAATATTTTTATACTCCTCCTTGGTCATTTGTCCAATTTTCCACTTCTTGTAAGCTTTTTTGCGTTTAAGATCAGCAAGGATTTCACTCAGAGCGACAGGAGCTTGCAGCCCCGCTGCCCACGTGGCGGCACAACTGCGGGGGAGGGCCGGGGACAAGCCTCCCGGGCCAGGAGGTCAGGGGCCGGGCACGACGGTCCCGTGGGCCGCAAGTGGCCCGTGGGCTGTAGTTTGCCCACCTCTGGTGTCGACATACCCATAAAGTTCTTATACTGGTGAGCCAGAATGGAGCACTACCATACCCTTTCCCCTCAGCCAACATACTGTCTGCAGAGATGTAGACCTGCAGCTGGACCAGGTACATCCAATAGGGGAATTCTCTGCTGGGCATCTGTGGACAGATTATAACCTCTTTGTTTTATCTGTCCCAGCCTGATCTGCAGTTACAATCTTGTTACTATCAATGAAGCTTGGACTAACAGCAGAGAGCCAAATCCTCAGCTGTTGGAAATCAGCCAAGATCCATGGACTTCACTAGAGATGCCAATCTATACCAGCTAAGTGTCTGTCCCAGAGAGGAGAGTGGGTGTCTCCTATAAAATAAATCATCATTTCCAGTGAGAACGGACAATTGACCAATTGCCATCATTCACCTACTTCACATTATTCTGTCAGGAGGGATGGCAGAGACAGTATCAACATTTAAAAATTGGGTTTTCACAAGAGTTCCTATTACTCTGTTATCTCCCTACTTCTTTTGAAGGAGAAGTATTTCAGAGAGCCTGCTGTCTTCCTGTAGGTCCAGGACGATCAGGTTTCTTAGTGTCTAGGTTTCTTCTCTTAGGCATGATTTGTCACACACTTTGTAATAAATGTAAAAACAAAAACAGGAAGGGGAACTGGATGGCTCAAACAGGAGGCTTGACAATGGGCTAGGAAGGCTTTTGACTCCAAGGTCATTGGTTCAAATACAGCATATACCATTTGTGCTAAAAGCCACTGATATCTAGTGACTGTTTGGTGACCTGTGCTGTGTATGTCAATCCAATACCATAGGTCTACACCACCACCACCACAAGCAGGCCCATGGCAGAGAAACTGCAATAGTCTCACCAGGTCAGGTGAGAAGTACATGATCAGGGTGAACCAAAGGAAGTTTGCACTCCTGCTCTGGTGGTAAATATGACTTCAGTCTCCAGCATTAGGAGAAAACATTTTATGACAGCTGAAGTCACTCAGAAATAAAGGAAGAGAAAAATAAAAGCAGAAAGGTGGATCATCTTCCTACATGTTGCTTTGATCAAGCTCTGGTGATACTTCAGAAGTGCTAGTTGAGTGCTCTGAGTGGGTGAGCAGCCTGTTAGCAGAGGCATGGTGGAAATGCTTTCATTAACGCTTTTAACAGCTATTACAAAATAATATAAGTTGCAGGGGGCTGGGAAGATGGTAAAAGAAAAACAGATAGAGGAAAAAAATAGAAGACTGCCAGTCTGATTCCACTGTTGATTAAAATTGCCCTTTGTTGTATTCTTCTTACAAAATCTCATGTTACTGTATTAGTCCATGCACTCTGATACAGCTCGGATTTTAAATGTAGCATCTTTACAAAAAGAATGTAATGGGATTATGTGACCTAGTAACACTTACATGCATTATTCACATAGGGCTAAGATTTTGCCTAGCCCTTACATGGATGCACTGGGTCAGTGAGGACACCTTCCCCTCTCCCTTCACAGCTCACATAAAAATCAGGAAGAACTGCACTCCCTTCAACCAGGGGAGTGCAGACACCACTGTCTGGTAACTCCACTGGGGGCACATGATTCTCTAAAGACCCTGAGAAGAGGCAAGGAGAAGGCAGAACCATGGCTCTGTCCAGATTATGTATTCGCCAGAAGAGGGGAGGGGAGTACACTGCAGGCTTGAGGCCCGTTGTTTTCAGTTTTTACTTCCCTGCACAATTTCCGGGTTTTGCAAAAGCAAGTATTTGGGTTTTATTGATTTTAACAAAAATTCTGCAAGTCCTGGAACTTGCCAGGTCCAACTCCCCAGCCCCCAAATCTCTTGCCGGACAGCACAGTGCACCCATGCAGAGGAGGATAACTACCAGCTGGTGGCTGCTGCTGTGTTTGGGGGGGAGAGACACATGCAGGGAGCTGGGTCCTAAAAGCTGAGAGGGGCTCCCTGCCTGTCTCACTCATCTATCATCCAGCTGCCTGCCCATCTCATCTAACTCTCAATCCCCACTTTGGGGAATGAGACGGGCAGGGAGCCAGGTGGTAGTTTGAGTCTGCCAGACAGAGCACACGACTGACCCCAACCTTTCAGTGTGGCCCAATCTGCTTCCCCTGTTCCCTGAGGAAGCAAGATGTGCAAGGAGCTAGGTTCCAGCAGCAGAGACAGCTGGAACCACTGCAGCAACAGGTCCACAGGGAGCAGAAGGCTGACCTCACGCCTCACCCCCAGGCTGCCTCCCAGGAGAACCAGGCACCCTGAGCCTTATGCATACTTTAGAAGGGCATGGCAGTGTGTTTAAGTTCCTCTGTGTTCCGGGGAACTCTGGGAGGCATTCTGGCTCTGGTGAAGAGTACTTCCAGTGCTTCCACTGGGTTGAGGCAGAACAATCTAAAAGGGATGCTTTTAGCTCAGACAAAAGTCATAGGCTTGATGCAAGAATTACTGGGTGACATTCTCTGGCCTGGGTTATTCATCAGGTCAGACTAGCTGGTCATAATGATTCTTCAAATGACCACTGCAACTAAAATGGAGGGCGGGGGGGAGGAGGGAGGGAAATCCAGAAGTGTTATACCCTGCACTATCCCTTTTTGTATCCAGGTAGAGGGCCATTTCTGGGTGTACTAACTTCCTTTGTAAAATACCTCAAAACCTGTATCTCTCAAAGAATCTAAGTGGATTATTAAATCAGCCTCAAGTATCCATTCCTTCCGCCACAATGATACTCCACTAAAATGACTCAAACTGGTTCCACACCCTCAAATCAGCCTTCCTCTCTCCAGTAATGCTTATAAAATGGGAAAGTCTAGCTATGCCTGTGGTGTGGCCTCTGCAAGCTGGGCTCAGAATGCCTGCCCCCAGTCTACCACATGGCAGGCAAGGTTAAGATGCCCAATAATAGATTGCAGCTCATGGAGTGTAACTTTCCTGGCTGCTCCCCCCCAATCAAGCCCAGGATCTCCTGAAGGTTATCCTGAGGGAGTTACAATATATCCACCAGTGTGTCTAGCTCAGTCCCTTAGGTAGGTCAGCATAGTGGAAGGCCTCACTGTTTTTTTCTCTGTTAGGGGTACCCCGAACTTTTAGCCAGGGCCCGAAAGGTGTCTGTCAGGCTAACAGACTTGTCCAAACGCACCCTGTACATTGAACAAAAAGTCACCCAAGTAATGCACTACCTGCCGTAAACCAGCTTCCCACATCACTGCCCTGTGCATCTCTATACTAAATTTCTCAAAATGCCGAAGATATTGCCCATCCCACAGGCATAGCTTTAGCAAAATAAAATTTTCCTTCAGAAGATACACCCATAAAGTTAAAATCAGAAGGATGCACCGGCAGCAATCGAAAAAAAGATTTGACATTACACTCGGCCATCACCATCCATACCACACAACCCAACCACGAGCATAGCCTCGTAAATGGAGGAAAAGTGCACAGATACAAGGCTGGGTCTATTCCACCATTAACTGAGCTACCCTGTGGTATGAGAGGTGATGAATTAAGCGGTATTCACCCAGCACTTTTTTAGGGCCAAGCCCAGAGAAGAAACCCACAAGTTCTGTACAGGTAGATGACTGAGTGGCCCCACCCCCCAACCACAAGTTAATGTGCGGTGAGGACATTCTGACCTTAAAAATCTATGGAACTATAAATGAAACAATTGAGCCCTGTTTTATTAAGCCGATTTCCAGGCTATATCTTGTGATGAAGTAGTAAAGCAACATTTGTTGACTGCTTTGTTACAAAGAAGGGGTTATTTGTTTGGTGGTTGTTTTTCTACAGTTGTCAAATTTTTTTTTAAATAAATAATTTTTACAGTTACAGCCAGATAGTCAATAAAGCAAATGTCTGTCTCCTCATTAAATCAATATTTTTTATAACTTCTTTTGCTGCCAAACTCTGCTACAGATGAAGGATATCTGATTATTAATTAACCACAAATAAACCTGGTGAGACTTTCATCTAATTTCTAAGGCTTCCCCACCACCCTCAGAGGGCAGTAATAATCAAACACACTAGTTATACATCAATTAAATAACATAATAAATTTAAAAAGCCCACACCATTACAACTTCAAAACATTCAAAAGCATTGAAGTTAAGCATTGAGCTAGAACTACTTTCTTCCACCCATATCTGGGGTGGATTTACTTTTCTCCTTCCCTTTGAAATTAATGTGAATTACGCATTGGACTCCCCGACTTGTTACATCAGGGATGGGTGGGGGGGCAGGGAAGACATACCTTGTACCAATGCCAATACCTGGAACACTGTACGTCCCCTGGTGCAGCGCCGCCCTTCCCCCCAGTAAATTGGAGAGGCAGAGCCAAGGCTTTGCCCATTCCTCATCCCATATATGCTTATTCCCAACCCACCCACCCAAGATGGGAAATAGCATCTCCCTGTACACCAACCCACCCTGCACTGTTACCCTCCCTTAACTATGCAGGCAAACAGGAGAGGCCAAAATCTGGCTTTGTATATATGATGTAATGATCACGCAGTTAAAAGCACTACAATGAGTTGAAAAATTCCAAACACATTGGCAAAGGCAATGGTATTATTGACTTTAAAGTAGCCCAGGGTTTTGGGAAAGTGGTAGGAACATTACTTTCAGGGCTTGTCTTCACTGCAGTGCCAGCTCAAGGTATAAGTCAAATGTTGCCCCTACCCCAACTCATGTCCAAACACACACACGTCTTTAGCATGAGTTATGTGATGCTTTAAACTCAAGGTAGGTGACCATCCGGGGAAGCGGGGTGAAACTTGAGTGCTACTCATGCTTGAGCTAAAATGCAGTTGGTGTGAAGCTTTAGAGAGCATATGGACAGCTGTGGTTTCTATCAACACTCAGAAGAAGACAATAATTTCAAACCCAAGTGTCCAGAGGTGCCAAGAATATCCCCATGAAAGTCCCTATGTTCAAAAGAACCTCTCACTTCCTCAAACTGCAATCATTATTCTCCATTGTGTTCAGAGTTGTTTGGAGCATTAGCGCAAATCATTTTCATGGGTTACAAAACATATTTGAGCCATGAAGTACTTTTTGCACCTCCTCATCTTGAAAAGCACATACACATAAAACCCTTAGACTTACAGTTCAGGATAAGGATAGGGGTTCTCAAACTTCACTGTATTGCAACCCCCTTCTGACAACAAAAATTTTTACACTACCCCAGGTGGGGGGACTGAAGCCTGCCTAAGCCTCACCAGCCAAAGCGGGGGAAGGCTGAAGCCAAAGCCCCAGGGCTTCGTCCCAGGGCTCGGGTCTGTTACCTGAGCCCTGCCACCCCAGGCTGAAGCCAAAGCCTGAGCCCTGGGTGGTGGGGCTTAGCCTTCAGCTTCAGGCCCTCGCAGTGGTGCTCAGCCTTTGACTTCAGCCCAAGGCCCCAGCCAGTCTAACACCAGCCCTTGTGAGCCCATTAAAACAGGGTTGTGACCCACTTTGGGGTCCCAACCCACAGTTTGAGAACTGCTGGATAAGGAGATGACTAAGAAAGAGTCAATGAAAGGGCCAGTTTAGCAATCAGCACAGGCTGCAATGATGCATCTGAGTACTGAAATTTCCACTGCCTTCTTGAAGTACAACACAGGCAAAAAACTTCCAAGTAAAATGGGTAAGGGTGATCGACATTCATAGATTTTTAAGCCCAAAAGCCACCATTAGATCATCTAGTCTGACCTCCTATATAACCCAGGCCACAGAATTTCACACAGTTGCTTCAGTACTGAGCCCACTAACTTACGTTTGGCTGGAGCACATCTTCCACACTCATCCACTTTTCATATTAAGTTTCAATAGATGGAGAATCTAGCACTTCACTTGGTAGTTCATTCCAATGGTTAATCACTCACTGTTAAAACAAAATGTGCCTTATTTCTAATTTGAATTTGTCTGGCTTTAACTACCAGAATCTAAGCACTATCTGTCTCTCTGCTGCACAGAGTGCTGTCAACTGAATAGCACGTTAAGATGTTTCCAGATGTGAACAAAAAAAAGCAGTAAAACAGAGGAATGAATGCATTTTCTTTTCCTGGTCCTTGATCATGTGAGAGTGGTACTTACTTAATAATTAACATAACAGTACCCTGCACTTATATAAGTGCATGTGACTCCTTTTGCTATATAAAAAGATCCCCAAAACATCTTGTTGATGGTTTAGTGTCAAGGTTCCTCCCCCACTCTGAACTCTAGGGTACAGATGTGGGGACCTGCATGAAAACCTCCTAAGCTTACTTTTACCAGCTTAGGTTAAAACTTCCCCAAGGTACAAATTAATTTTATCCTTTGTCCTTGGAATATTCACTGCCACCACCAAACTCTAACTGGGTTTACTGGGAAACGTAGTTTGGACACGTCTTTCCCCCCCCAAATCCTCCCAACCCTTGCACCCCACTTCCTGGGAAAGGTTTGGTAAAAATCCTCACCAATTTGCATAGGTGACCACAGACCCAAACCCTTGGATCTTAGAACAATGAAAAAGCATTCAGTTTTCTTACAAGAAGACTTTTAATAGAAATAGAAGTAAAGGAATCACCCCTGTAAAATCAGGATGGTAGATACCTTACAGGGTAATTAGATTCAAAACATAGAGAATCCATCTAGGCAAAACCTTAAGTTACAAAAAAGAGACACAGACAGAAATAGTCATTCTATTCAGCACAATTCTTTTCTCAGCCATTTAAAGGAATCATAATCTAACACATACCTAGCTAGATTACTTACTAAAATTCTAAGACTCCATTCCTGGTCTATCCCCGGCAAAAGCAGCATACCGACAGACACAGACCCTTTGTTTCTCTTCCTCCTCCCAGCTTTTGAAAGTATCTTGTCTCCTCATTGGTCATTTTGGTCAGGTGCCAGCGAGGTTACCTTTAGCTTCTTAACCCTTTACAGGTGAGAGGATTTTTCCTCTGGCCAGGAGGGATTTTAAAGGGGTTTACCCTTCCCTTTATATTTATGACATTTAGTTAGTTAGATTTTAAGCTCTTTGAATGCTTTGAAAGAGGGACTGTCTTGTACTAGGTGTTTGCACAATGCCTACCATAACAGAAACCCAATTTCGGTTGGGCTAAGTACTACTGTAATAGAAATAATTAATAGTTTCTGGATTGCGTAGCAGACAGTCATATTTTTCATAGTAAATACATTACCTGAATAGAAGTTGATGTTTCACTCTCCATATCTGTAATCATTCAATCAACTGTTTATGCAAATACGTTTCAACCCACAAGTTGTCTGGAAACTGTTCACTTTGACAATTTGTTATTCGCTCTTCATGGTGTATGAATGGTTACCTAAGTCTCTTGATATTGTTTCTGCTTGGATGACTGACATTTTAAAGCAGAATAATGAATAACAAACGATGAATAGCAAATAAGAAACAGTGAATAAAGAATAATGTATTCATGCAGGATATATGAATATCTTTGTGCGTGTGTCAGTATAGATATTTGTAAGTGGTGAAGTTCACCCCTGTGCAGAGAACAAGCATGTATCTTCTGCCTCACTTAGTTTCACTTAACCCCTTAAATAAAGTTAAAATGGAACGGAAGTTAGGCATAAACCACATGCTGGCCCATGGCACAGGGGTGAATCTTACCCACTAGCCATTCCCAAAATATTTTTTGATCAAATCCCACTTGTGCAAATGTTCAGAAACTTTAAATACAAAGGAGCATACATATCATTCACTGAACAGATGTTTGGAATATAATCAAATATTTGAGCAGTGCTTTAGCAGAGTTTGACCAGCTCTCCTTTGTAGTAGGAGCTATCGCTAACAAAAATTTACAACACATTTCAAGTGACAGATACGGGGAGAGGTGCTAAGTGTTTCTTTGCCCAGAGTCAACTGAGTTCAGGGTGAGGTGAACTGTATAGGCCAGGACTAGAACAGATGCCCTAGAAGTGGAAATAGTGTGGGTCCACTGTGTCAAAATGTGGAAAGATTCGGGGTAGGGACTGTGTGGAGGCAGCGTACAATGTGATGCTCTGGCTTGTACAGAGCATTTCCACAACCAATTGGCAGCCTGGGGAAAAATTCCTCCATCTTTCCCTGTATTAGTCCAGTGCCCCTCCCACCTAGCAGGCCCTGTGCTTAGGATTTTGCCATTATATGCCAGGAAAACACTTAAACACATGCATAACTTTAAGCCAGTGCTTCAATCCCATTGATTTTGATGCTTTGAACTATGCTGGATTTAAGCATATGCTTAAGTGCCTTGCTGAATTGTAATCTGTGTGAAAAATCTCAAATTCATGTCCTAATTCTACTTCCCATCCCTTTTCAGAGTAACTACTTGGGTAACTCTTACTTTGACAGCATCCAGGTTTTCTTATTGTTGTTTCATTTATTGTCACATTTTAGTTTTGGGGAATTACACTCTTTACCCAATATGTTGCAAGTTACTCATCCTGGACTAATGGATCTGATCCTGACAAGGGCTGACGGTTTTACAGCAGCTGATAGGATAAGGCCATAATCTGGGTACCAATAGGTAGAAATGAGTAGCAAGCAATTTGGTACCTGCACATTCTGTAACTTTATTACACATGATGAATAGTAATTCTAGATAAATAAGCAAACACTTCTTCTCCCCCCCACATCCCCCCCAAATAATGGCTTTATCTTTTGCCTATATGCTATACTATTAATTTACTCTTTCTTATTCACTTTTTGATGTAACAGTTCAAGGGGGTTTAAATTCCTTTTTCCATGCTTCCCCTTTTATCATGCTTCTAATTACCTAGCTAATTGCTCTGAACCTGTATGAACCTGTGCATTTTTGAAATGTTTTTCTTTAATTACAATTCTTTACTGAAGAACATGCCACTGGAAAAAAAAAATCTTATAAATCTTGAAAACTCAGATCCATGAGCTAGAAGTATAATGTATTCAATTTTCACTCCGAGCTTGTTTTCACACACACACACAAAATACAGCAAGCAAACAAAAGTGTCCATCAGAGAAAAAGTTACTAACAAAAATTAGATAAAAAGTTAAGTGAATTTAGTGATCATGAATGAAGCTGAACTAGCAGCCCTGTAAAGAAATTAAATTCCTTGTTCATTCACAAGACTGTACAGTAGAATCTTCCCCACATGATTGTGTCTAAAACTTGACCTGGAAGTGCCATCTTCCAGGGGGGAAATGCACTGAACAATTCTAGCCAGTAGTATATCTTTATTATATTAGAATCGATTGGTGAAATTGTGGAACTGAATAATAGTCTTGTTAATACACATATTCCCCCAAAAGGGTAAAATGGGACAAAATTAATGACTGCTATAGCTATTCCTTTATATGCTGGTGAATAACTTGGGGGGGGGGGTCCATGCTATATGTTAGATAAACATGTTGCATCACATCCTCAGCTGGTGTATATCCATGATTTACACCACATGCAAATCTGGCTCCATAACTTTTAAAGTAGTGATGATGTTATAACAACATGGCAGTAAAATATAAGATACCTGCAAATATTGTCATCGGGGCTAATGTAACGGAAGCAAAAGTGAGCTCCAGTAGTGTTCCCTAGAGATATTTAGCTGTGATCAGGAATCAGACATGTGTTTCTGCATACTTCTTTATTTGGTAATCCACAGTTGTCTGAATTTATATTATTTTTTAAAAAGGAACAAACAAACAGATATTGCCTCAGATTATGTACAAACCCCCAAACGCAAATCACTGTTTGTCTGTTTAGTAACAACACAGACTATGAGTGGCGAACAGCATATCTTTATGTAAATCTCAGATCATTCCTTGGTTTGAAAATAGTTGCTTTCATTTTTTCCCTGTATATTTTTTCCATTAACCACCAACATATAAACTAGAATTAGTGACTTCTATTTGTCCCAGGATATTCCCTAGTAATTTGCATCACAGCTAGTGAATGAATGAATGTTATCCCGCATTGGTACTCTACTTTTTAATGAATTTCCCAGCAGTATGTTAATCAATCAACTTGAGTGGTCTAGAACTCTGATACTTTTTAATTAAATTCATAATTTATTATATCTACATTTTTAATGCTACAACTCAAAGACATTTAAAAAAGAGATTATCTACATATCATAAAATTCATCAAACTTCTCTAGTTAAATCACAATAGGAGGTTCAGCACATATTGTAACAACTTGGACATCCAAGTTTTGTGTAACCCATGCTTGCACAGAGTGATGGTCTGTCATACTCTAAAGGCTGGATCACATTCACGTTTATGGATCAGCTACTGGTTAACAGACTTGAGTGGGATTTAAGCACATGCTGAAGTGCTTTTGCTGAATCACAGATTAAATGGTTGCTTCTCGGAACAACTAGTTCTAGAACACACAAGGCAAGATTATTCTCAATGCGGATCCCAATCCTGCAAAGATTAATGCACATTCTTAATGCATCAATGTTTGCCGGATCAGAGTCTGAGTCATAACACATGGGAGTTGCTCCAAGACATACTTACTGTTGAGCCACTAACAGTATTCCCAACTCTAAACATTCAAAAATCTTGAGTCATGGCCTTGCAAAATATGAGACAATTAAAATGAATGAGTTTTTTCTTAACCCATTTTTTTCCCTTTCTGGTGTCTGAGACATTAGGCTCATTTTCAAGCTTTTCTCTGCAACCAGGAGGGCTAGAAATGTATTACTTTTAAAAAATGAAAGCTGAAATTCTACTGTAATAAAAGGTCTCCAGGAGCTAAGACTCGGGGGGCGGGGGGGGGAGAAATCTAACCCAAGATGTGATAAAATCATGAGTGTTGGCAACACTGCACTAAGCAATAGTGACCCCAATATAAATCAATTCTAGATAGAGAGGCATGCAAAAATTAGTTTAGTTTAGAAAGGGACATTTATTTTAAATGAGGATGCTAGTCAAAAGAGACCATTCAGATATAAGCAAATTAAAACTCCTTAGATCAGTGTAGCGGCTACATCAGCATTCCATGACAGTCACAGAACACAAGTATACCTCTGAGGAACACAGAGACAGGAAAATGAAAAAAAAGATTAAATTGCAAGGTTTAGTAGGTTATTTGAGTCAAGCAAGTATCCTTCAGAAACTGGAAATCAAGTCCAGCGGAAACAGGTAGGAAGGAGCAAGTTAAATGTAAGAGTGAAATTAGGAAGGCTAAGAGGAAAACTGAAGAGTAAATAGTCAAAGACTATGTAAGTATATCAAAAGGGGGTAGTCTGCTTGGTGGGTCCACAGGAATAACCAGAAGCTAAAGGAGCCATTGAGGATAAGAAGATTCCAGAGAAGCTAGATATTTTCTTTTTGTCACTCTTCACCACCATATGTTGATAATTTTTTTTTATCATGATGGGGCAGCATCCAATGTTCTACCTATCTTTAAAAGGTGCAGTAAGGGAAATTCTGAGAATTACAGACTAGTGAGCCTTATTGCAGTATCTGGTAAATTAGTTAAATGACAATTAAAAATACAATGAGTAGCACTGGTATTTGTTTCGCAGGAGTGACACCTCAAGACCTCAGTTAGGATTGGGACCCCACTGTGCTAATTGCTCTTCACACTTGTAACAAAAGACAACAGTCCCTGCCTCAAAGAGTTTGCAATCTCAGCAAATACCTAGATGAATAAAATATGATAGAGACAAACCAGTATGGCTTTGGGAAAGGAAAAATCATGCCCCTCTAATCTATTAGCATTCTTTTGAAGATGTCGACAAAATAACAGTTAAAATGGTCAATGTATTTTATCTCTCATCACACAAACTACTTAGATTCTTTAATATTTTTTTGTGAAGGATTCTGAAGAAAGATTTTTGAAAATCCAAATAAATTACTTACATAAATGAAAACCTAAGAGTCAGAAAACAAGAAAAATAAATGGTCTACTGTCCCCATGGCAAAAAGGCTAACTGGGGTTCTACAAGGTCTCCATACTATGCCTGGTGTTAATATACGTATTAATTTTTTAAGGCATTGAACATGAGGTGGCAAAAGCTGACACTGACACTAAATTACTTAGAATAGTTAAGGCTACAGAAGAGATGTTGATGAAATTCAGAGGGACTGAATAAACATGGGCGAATGAGGAGGAAGATGGTAGATGAAATTCAGTGTGAACAAATACAAAATAATGCACATTAGAAGGAATAATTTGAACTAGTCAAACACCACTTCTGAGTTCTAAATTAATTGAAAATCACCCAGGAAAAAGGCGCGCATGCGCACACCCCCCCAAACTGAACCTTGGGACTAAAGTTTTTAATTTTTTTTTAAGCCAGGAGAAATTTCACAACTGAGTAGAAACAACAGAAATAGTTTCTAATGGAAAGACTGATAAAATCAGATGAGACTACAACATTCATATCCAGATTTCAAACCTCCCAATATTTGAATCCAGGGTTTTGACTGAGCTTCTTATAAGAAATTCTATATGCAAAGTTCAGTTCTGAATCTGGGTTTCAAATCTGGTTCTGTTCCTAAGTCTGATCAGCCCTTTCTTATGATGTAGAAATCCAAATTGTTCTTCTGTTGTAGACTACATTGGAAATTATAGTGTGAGCAGATCATTATTTGAACAGTAAGCGAAAACCTGCTCTGAAGTGCTTATCCAGTTGTCTTTATCGTTTGCTTGCTTTCATCTGTGTTCATTTAATTGGAGTGAAAAGCTACATGCTCTACTTTGCTGTTTAATTTTTAAAACATAATTGCTCTCAGCTTCTTTTATTTATATATCACAATAACCTTTTCTAATATAGTGTTTTAATGAACAGTTCATTTCTCTAATATCCTTGGCTCGTAATGGGTTGTGGGATTTTTTTGTTTTGTTTTTGTTACCAAGTATTTCCTTTCAAAGTTAGTGAAAAAAATAATTATTGTGTCTTTTGTGCAGTTAATGGTCAATTATTATTTGAATGGGCTATCTAAGATCCATAGCCAGTCCCACAGTAGTAGATAATTGATGGTTGCATTATGGGAAACAATACATGAAGATCACATAAATTTGCATTTATCACTGTTTACAGTATGCTTCATTATTAAGTTTTGCTAAATAAAATACATTGTTCTGATTATTAAACAAAACTTAGTATGAATGTTGTTATTGATGTGCAGTATGGGCTACAAGTATATAAGCTATTAAACTGAAGTCTCCTCTAATTTTCTGAACACAATCAGATTCCAGTCATTTTAGTATCTTTTCAAGGTTCAGCTTTTCGTATTTTTTTTTGTATAATTATAGCAGACCTCTGGCAGACAGAGGTCTATTTACTAGACTAGGTGTTCATAAAATGTATATTTGTTGTAGCTCTGCTGCCATCTACCCTCGGAATCATGAATGTGCAAAGATGATACTCCTAGGTATAAAACCTTCTGAGTGGTGTAAACGGACGACAAACAAAAGACCCAACAATATATAGTTGCATAAATTCTAATCTCATTCAGCATGCAAGAAAGGTGTAAAAGTTAGTACTGAGCTTGGATGTTACTGGTCACTCTTTCTGAAAGGGGGTACAATATACTGCTGAGACTGAAAAATGCAATTTACCACTATTTCTCCTAATAGAATTCTCTTGTAAATCAATTTGAAAGGGTAATCACAGTGCAAATAGAACAACGGGATAACTTTACTGTGAATTTCTTTGTGGACAATGAAATATTTAAAACTCTGTTGAGTCAAAGACTGTTGATCTTTCTTCTTCTAGAAAGGGATGAACTTTACATGTAATAGTGTGTATTTGTATTTGTTTCAGTTTTAACATTTTTTTCTTCCGACAGTGTGATCTTTAGAAGTCAATCTGTAAACCAACTCCAATGATAAAAATAAAAAGTCAATATACGTTCCATGGTATTTAAATTCCAAATCGACAATAAATCTTAAATAAGTTTTATAAGAGAGCAAAATGTATCAGATTCATTTTAACAAAAGCAGTACTGACTGAATGACAGTGGAAGATGCCACATCTCTCCTTAACATAATGAAAATAAGTGACACAAATATTTCCTTAAGATTATTCCCCCCCCTCCCCCGCAGCATAGCACAACTGGCACTCAGATGCAAAGAGGAATAATTAACATTTGGTGCTTGATCCTTCAAACTAGCAAGTGAAGTTAAAGAGTATGGATGTCCAATGAATGCAGGACTAAACCTAAAGTAAAAAAACCTTTTTGTTGCATTTGTAATATTCTGCCTTTGCACATTTAACACTGATTTCAACTCACTGGCTTGGAACAAACTGCTACTGTTTTTCAAATGGCTGCAACAAACTGAGATGCCATAGTAACTGGGCATGCTAGAAATGGAGGCAACTTATTGTTGGTCCTTCCCAGATACAAAATTACTTACAGTTCAGCTGGTCCTTTGCTGGCTCCTTCCATTCCCCATCGACCTGTGCTGCTATTTGTATATCACAATTAATGAGGCATTTGTCCATTCTAAATGTTTCTTATTTGAAAGTTAATGAACAAATTTTCATCAGCCATAGTGAGCTTTATAGGTCTCCCCAAGATTTAAAAACAAAGTGCATGATCCTGTGAACACTAATGAACGTGTTTAATTTTAAATTTGTCTTCAATGGAAAGACTTGTCCAAAGTCTCACACCATGTCATTAGCAGAGCGGGTAACCCAACCCAAGTCCTGTGGTTCCCTGTTCAATGCTCTGTTAGCTCAAACCACCCCAATGCCTTGCGTGTTATATCTTAGTGATTTTCTATATAAAGGTTTTACAATAGTCTATATCACTTATGTGATAGAAAAATAAAATTTGATTGTATTGTATAAATTGAGATCATAGACCAAAGATACCTCTGCTGATTAGACGTTCTCTCAGTGAGGTCCTAGCAACACTGTATTGCCAAGAAGAAAGAAAGAAAGGATTAGACACAATTCAGTTCAAAGCCACTCTGACAAAAATTGAGATAGGAGTCTAACTTTTTTTTTTCCAGACACTAACACTCCTCAACCAGCTATTGGTGCCAAGAGCAGCATTGCCAAAACCATTGTGAACTATGGCAGCTATTTAAAAAAAAAAAAAAAACACCTGATCCAGAAAATATATGCACCATCTGCCATGCAGGAATTAGACATGCTTGAGTGTCTAATACGCACAGCTGTAGATGTGCTGATGATGATCCATCTGCAAAACATGCCACATGCCAGTTGCTTGAGTTATGGTAAGTTGAGAAGGTTATTCTGCAGGAAATAACCAGAGTAGAGTTAAGCACTTTCCCTTTCTTATCTATTTTTTTCTTCTCTCCATGTTATACAGTATCAATAGTACAGAATGCTGTAGAATCAATTCTCCATCAGGCCATATTTATTCATTGTGGGCTCAATTTCTTTGTGTGCTCATTTTGTACTCATACTTTATGCAGGACATGAAGCTTGAGTTAATTGACTGTTTGGATATATATATATTGGGTTCTAACTGGGCACAGATATTTAGGTTGCAGTTTATTTTCAGTGAACATCACTGTTTCCACTCTGAGTAGACAAATATCATTTAGTTTTATTTCTTGCAATAGGGATAGTAAGTAAAATATTTAGTCATATTACAGAGACTTTTAAAAAGCAGAGTAATGCATCATTTGATTCAGTTGTGCTTCAAAGTAATCACATTCAGTGATAATTACTTCATCAGATTGGGTCCAGGTGTTACCACCTGACTCATAATTGGGAAATACACAAAAAAAAAATCAGTAGTTTTCCATGTGCATAAGTTAGTTGTAAACAAAGTGATCAGAGGTATCTATGCATTCCCTGCTTCTTTCTGTAGCTACAAAAAATGGACATTAAAATGTAAATTACTAGAAAGAAGTATTGATTACATCAAGACAAAAGGGAACTCTTTAGAGGTCAGTAAGGGATACATATTTTTAGAGAGGCCTACAAAGTCACTTGTATACACAATTTTTGCACGTACACAAAGGATAGAATTTCCATGCCCAGAATTCGGTTGTTTGCAGTCGCATGGAATCTGTGCCCGGTTTATGCACCTAAACATATTAAGTATTTATAAACTCTCTGGACTCAGTTATGGCCATTAGAAGAAAAGCAGAGCTGTTAAGAGGAGGAACACCAGACAAGTGGTGAGGGACGGAGGCACTGTACCTGTAGAAATGCATTGGAGGAGTATGCGTAACCCACACTAGGAAAGTATGAATCTTAGTCCTTTCTCTAATGGGTGCGGCATTTTAAGCGTAAACCTGCCCTTCGTCCTTCAGCTCAAGTTGAGGAGCAGCTGCTCAGTCTTTTAGTGCTGAAGACCCTGGGCTTAAACTATACTGAGACCCAAACAGGGCCTGTTACACATACTCACCAGTGACCTTTGATGCAGGTGTCAATTGCACCTGCCAATGCAAACTTCTAACCATAAATTAGTGTTCTTGGGGCAGAATGGTTATGACCTGTTCAGCCACAAGCCTTTTGGGATGTCTAAATGCTAAAAATAAATGATATCAGTAGAAAGGACTTGATGGGCTCAATAATTAGGTTTACAGTAAACAAATATATTAGAAAATATATGCAAGCTGTGATCCTACAAAATGGCTGCACTAGTGAGAGAAAAAATATTTCATGGTAAACAGATTTCTTTTTCTTGATCAGCATTAGGTACCAGATGTGGGGGACCAACTGATATTCCTCATCATGTGCAATCCCCAGAAATGGTATATCTGTAATATGAAAAGAGAGCACCCTATGTGCTCGGAGAATTAACTGAAATAAAAAGCGGCTCATTCACTTTATTTTCATTTAACTGGTCTCATCCACTACCCTTCCAATTTAAAAGCACTGAAGGTGAAAGTCAAACCGCTATCCCAGTCACTCTTCTGCATAACATATTTGTTTCTGCAAGAGTTTTGTAAATAAAGATAATCTGCAAGACAATTATTATTAAGGAGATCCTAAACATAACAAAGACTATTAAGTGAGAGAAAGAGTATTTAGTTAGAACAGGGGACTGGGTATCACAATTCCTGGGTTCTATTCCTGACTCTGCTGCTGTTCCACTGTTTGAGCTTCGGTGTGTCTGTGACAGATATGGCAACTTCCTGCAACATCCTGGACAAACCTTATTGAATTAAATATTTTAGGAGTTTGTGTTAAAAATGCAACTATTTATGTATTATTGTGGGATGGTATTTAACGTCTCTAAGGAGGAGACATGACTAGTGTAAACCCTAGGAAGTTTTATGAGCTTCAAAAGGACTCAAAGAATAGGCCAGGCAAGAAGAAACAGCAGGGATAAACAAAGTTGAATTTGGTTTCCTAGGAAATATTTTGGAGGAGGTGAGTGCAAATTTCCACCTCTGCACCCAACCTTCCAAAGCTATTCCCTGAGGAGAAACCCATTCATTATGGATTAGCTCTTCCCAGATCAAAGTACTAGGCTATATATGGGAGTGGCCCACAGATTTATGAGGGTTCTTATTGTGAGAAAAAACTGTTATAGACTTGTAACCACAGAAAACCCGTGTGGGGTTTGAAGGACTGTTCACTGGTCAGAACCTTGGTTGGAGTTGGGATGATCTCAGGTAAGCTTATTAGCCTGTGTCTAGGTTCTCTTATTGTTTTAATATATGTTTTGTCTGTAGTGTTACTTGAGAATAAATGTATTTGCTTGGAAAGGCTTGTGTGGTAACTTACCCGTGGGCAATTACACTGTTTATTGACTCTGTGGAGAAAAGCAAAAGATGGCCTGTTGAAGCAGTCTGAGTTAATGGGGAATTCACAGTATAGGGAGGGAACTGTGCAGCTTAGTAATACCCCAGTCAGGAGATAGAGTGACATGACTCTCCGTCCAAGAGAGGTGATGGCTGGGTAGCCAGAAGCCTCAGAGTGGCTGCCATTTCTGGACCATGGAAAGCAGACAAAGGTACTTTTGCTCTGAACTGCCCAGGTCCAGACACTCCACTTAAATTCTTTGTGTGCGTTTTCAGCTGTCAGAAGACCTCATGCAATGTCTGTGCACCTGGGTAAAAAACCCTTTATCTCTCTGTGCCTTTTTGAAAAATTAGTTTAACTATACTTATCTAAGATAGCTGCACTGTTTAATTCCCTGCTGCTTTGAGATCCTCAGATGAAAACACTGTTTCATGAACCAAAGTCAGTGAAGAGAAATGAAGAAAATTAAGCAAAATCACAACCAGAGTTACATCAAGTAAGCAATACAACATCCTAGATGGAGCTACTATAAGGTGGGTGCATAACGGATTGGAAAGCCATTCCTTGAGAGTAGTTGGTGGTGGTTCATAGTCAAGCTGGAAAGGCATATCAAGGTCCTGCAGGGATCAGTTCTGGGTCCAGTGCTGTTCAATATCTTCATCAATGATTTAGATAATGGCAGAGAGAGTATGCTTAAAGTTTATGTATGATACCAAGCTGGGAGGGGTTTCAGGGCTTTGGAGGCTAGGATTAAAATTCAAAATGATCTGGATAAACTGGAGAAATGGTCTAAAGTAAACAGGATGAAATTTAATAAGGACCAATGCAGAGTACTCCATTTAGGAAGGAACAGTTCGTTGCACACATACAAAATGGGAAATGACTGCATAGAAAGGAGTACTGCGGAAAGGGATCTGGGGTCACAGTGGACCACAAGCTAAATTTGAGTCAACAGTGTAACACTGTTGCAAAAAAAGTGAACATCATTCTGAGCTGTATTAGCAGGAGTGTTGCAAGCAAGACATTAAAAGGAATTCTTCTGCTGTATTCTGCAGATTAGGGCTCACCTGGAGTATTGTGTCCAGTTCTGGATGCCACATTTCAGGAAAGATGTGGACAAATTGGAAAAAGTTCAGAGAAGAGCAACAAAAAATGATTAAAGGTCTAGAAAACATGACCGATGAGGAAACATTGAAAAAAATAGGGTTGTTTAATGTGGAGAAGAGAAGACTGGGGGGATATGATAACAGTTTTCAAGTACATAGAAGGTTGTTACACGGAGAAAGGACAGAAATTGTTCTACTGAAGCTCTTAGGATAGGACAAGAAGCAATGGACTTAAATTGTAGCAAGGACAGTTTAGGTTGGACCTTAGGAAAAACTTCTTAACTTGGTGGTGGTTAAGCCCTGGAATAAATTGCCTAGGGAGTTTGTGGAATCTCCATCACTGGAGATTTTTAAGAGCAGGCTAGTCATACACCTGTCAGGGATGGTCTAGATAATATTTAGTCCAGTCCCCTGCACTCATGGCACGACTATATGCCCTCTCAAGGTCCCTTCCAGTCCTATGATTCTATGATTGTATGAATACCATGCAAAATCTTTGCAATTATTAAGCAATATTTTACTTCTAGTCCCTATTAAAACATCCAGTATACAATGCATAGCCATTCACATTTTTGGAGCTGTGCACTACATTAGAATAATTAACCACAATAACTTAGGACAGTAGGGTGGTTAATTGCTCAGTCACAATATTTCACATGGCTAGGGATTGCCATTGTTGAGAATCAAGTAGGATGACTGGAACTGGAGTAAGAGCATCAGATTTCAAGACGACCAGTACAGGGTGACACCATGGTGGTCTTGAATGTAAATAGAGCCCAACCTGCTAACTCTCAAACTCCAGAACACTCACATATTCAATAAAGATCTCTTTCCTACCACACTGCCAGCCCCATCATTTATTATTGTTACTCCTTTTGGAGCTCCTGTCGGCCATTTCCATTAAGAGGAGATATTGATGATAAATGTGGCATTTCTTTGATGAAATTCCATTTATTTACAAAGAAGGTACACAATGTTCTGTTTCTCTAAACAGAGTGGGATCAAACAATAGGAGGCAATTTCCTTGCTCACAGTTCCAAGCCTGCCTTTCCAATCAGCACTCTGCCCAAAAGGCTCTCTCCCAGCATTCTCTCAAAGCCACACTACCAGCACTTCTGCTGCAGTCTCCTTCTTTCAGGCTGCTTTCTGACTCACAGACACACACAGCTCCACCAATTAACCCCCCAGCCTGGTGTTTTCGTTCAGTCTAGTCTTTGGACAGTGGCTTCCTTTGTTTCAGCTGTTGCTAAATGGGGATTTAATTGTTCCCTTATTTATCCTAATGAAAGACAGCCAGCACACCCATCAGCTTCAATGAGGTCTCTGACTGCCCGTAGATCAGGCATACTTGCTGAAGCCAACCAGCCTATGGCATAGTATTAATGGAATAGAGGAGATGAAGGAGACATGTTCTCCTTCTTTTTATTATCCTGTTGCTGTTCCTCAAAGAGCTGCCGCGACCCTCAGACACACTCATTCTTCTTCATCATCCCAGCCCAACCCTTTGTTTTATGTGGAGGGGCACAAATACTTTGAAAAGTGCTTTGAGGTCCTCCGATGAAAACTGTTTCATATATGTAGACATCTGTAAACATAAATTAAACTGCAAAACTAGTATAGATAAGTATGATTAGATCTATTCTACAAAGACAGAACAAGAGTGAAATTCACCCCAGTGCAGAGCCTACCAAGCATCTCTGCCCATTTCAGAATTGTGCTAAGGGTTTAAGAGGACCAGTGGACTCTGTGGAGTCCATCTGTAACTGGGTGAATTTCTCCCTAAGTGACTCAAAGTCATATAGCAAATCAGTGAGAGCCAGAAGTAGAGCTGAGGAGTCTTGACCTCCAAGGCTTTCAGTACAAGTTGGGCATCTCTCAGTTTGATGTATATTTTAATAAGAGTTGAAATAATTCCTGTATGGAAGTACATATCTTGGAGATTGTATAAACAGGTTATCAGACTGACCAGGTCAAACAGGCAGCAAAAACAAACTAAACCTCTTCTCCAATTCCAATGAGTTGTAGTTAATACATCTGCCTTGTCTGTCTTGTGCTTGCCCATGTATTAAGGCACAGCTTTGTGCTGTTTCAAGAATCTCTCAAGCATATAATAAATAGAGTTCCCACTCACTGGAACCTCCTGCTACAGCTGATATTATAAGTTGTTTTTCTGCTACTGCTCATTTGAAATTTTTCTGGTCTTGGCAGAGTAGCTAAAGTAACCACAGCTGAAAACACACAGTAGAAAGTAAGCAATTTCCAAGCATACTTCTGCTAAATCTGCAAATAGACCAAACTGCTTCCAAATTCTTCCAGTTTGGGTTACCCTATTACAGCTTTCCAGAACAAGAGGCAGCCTTAATAACCTCTAAAAAATTGTGTGTGGGGGGGAGGGTGATGTGAAGTTTAGGAGTATAAAATTTACACGCGCGCACACACGCACACGGAGTCAGGATTTTACAGTTTCTGGAGGTTTGTCATTTTCTGCCACTACAAGATGTACATTGTAAACAGAGGACTGATCCTCTTTCATTCTTTTTTTCCATGTGCTATGGTCACAGATTTATTAGCCTAGGATATGTTGTGATCTGGGAGTCCACAAGGAGACACTTCGACTGCTTTCCCTCCTCCCCCAGTGAATTTTCTGCCATGAAGAGAATTAGAAAATACCTCCCATCAAAACCATTTTTTCTAATTTATATCTCTAGTAGCCTATGAAAGGACCAGAAAGTTTAGGCCTGATTCGGATACCCTTACACTGAACAACACCTAATATCAGGGGGTAGCTGTGTTAGTCTGTATTCACAAAAACAAAGGAGTCCGGTGGCACCTTAAAGACTAACAGAGGAAACAGATTGATAGAGCAAGATGGGTACCCAGAAATCACCTACTACAGGACAGGAACAAGGAAAACAACAGAACACCACTGGCCATCACATACATCCCCTCACTAAAGCCTCTCCAGCACATCATCAACGGTCTACAACCTATCCTGGAAAATGATCCCTCACTCTCCCAGACCTTGGGAGGCAGACCAGTCCTCACTTACAGACAGCCCCCCAACCTGAAGCAAATATTCACCAGCAACTACACGCACCACACCACAGAAACACTAACCCAGGAACCAATCCCTGCGGCAAACCTCGTTACCTACTCTGTCCCCATATCCACTCTAGCGACACCATCAGAGGACCCAACCACGTTAGCCACACCATCAGAATAAATGAAAAGAATAAATGAATACCAAAAGAATAAATGGACACAAATCGGACATCAGGAATGGTAACATACAAAACCCAGTAGGAGAACACTTCAATCTTCCTGGACATTCTATAACAGATTTGAAAGTAGCTATACTTGAACGAAAAAACTTCAGAAACAGACTTCAAAGAGAAACAGCAGAACTAAAATTCATTTGCAAATTTAACACCATTAATTTGGGCTTGAATAGGGACTGGGAGTGGCTGGCTCATTACAAAAGCAGCATTGCCTCTCCTGTAATTGACACCTCCTCATTTATTATTGGGAGTGGACTACATCCACCCTGATCGAATTGGCCCTGTCAACACTAGTTCTACACTTGTGAGGTAACTCCCTTCTCTTCATGTGTCAGTATATTTATGTCTCCATCTGTAATTTTCACTCCATGCATCTGAAGAAGTGGGGTTTTTATCCACGAAAGCTTATGCTCAAATAAATCTGTTAGTCCTTAAGGTGCCACCGGACTGAATAACACCTTTCTCCATTAATGGTCCCATTGACTTGAGTAAGGAGGATCAGAATCTGGTATCTTCAGCAGATGGCTTCTAGTCATGTTTAGCTTCTCACAACTCTTGATGTGCCTTCCCTTTGGCTGTTGTGCCAGGTGTTGTGATTTTTCTGAATTGACAGATACACATCTCAATAGCTCCAAAACTGTTTAAGATAAAAAAAAATCTGCAGAACTGATCAAATATTGGCCCAGATTGTGATAGTCTTCATCATTAATGGATAAAGCAGTGCAAATAATGGATGTCTTGGCTAACTACCAGTTCTGAAAAAAAAAATGTTTTGGGTCAAATGAAACATTTCATTTTAATTTCAAGTATTTTAATGTTATTTAATTTTAAATTAGTTGGAAGGAAATTACTGAATTAAAAGACATTTGGAACTGAAATAGAAACCTTTGATAAAAAAATATCAAAAATGTTTAGATTTTCAGATTTTTCAGTTTTACTTTTTCACAACAATAATTCAGGCAAACTGGCACAAATTGGCACATATTTTGGGGGTGTTTAATCTGCATTCTTAACCAAAATTTTGGATGAAAAAAATGTCACCCAGCTCTATCAATGGAACCAAATGTGGAGTAAAGTACTATTCGGTATGCAAAAGGCTCCAGAATCTGGTCCAATATTTGTTGAACCAAAGGCCTCTTTATGGTTCACAAAGCATTCTCTATCTATTCCTGATTTCCACGAGTGCATTTGTTATTCATAACTATTTATAAAACAGTTCGGACAAATCATCTTCGGGGTCTGGAATGTGTGTGTTTGTGGATGTGATTTGGTTGGTCTTTGAGTATACTCCCTGTTACCTGATTGGACGATGGAAACTATTTAATGGAATAATAATGGATGCCCAATAGGAAAGGCGCGCTGTTCTCAGATTATTATTTTTAAACGTTCAGTTTTTCAACTCTGCATACAGAAAGCTAAAGAATAATATATATCAATCAGTCACACCTATTTGTTGCATATGACTGTCAGGTAGAGCATGTCTGCCTTTGTTAAAAGCTCTTCTCATGCAAGCTTTATTTCCTTTGTCTCTCAGTTGTTTTGTATCTATAGTAAAAAGAAGAGTCTGGGCAGCCAAATTCAGCACCCAGGTCTCACCAGTCACTTCCTAGTCTCCTCTAGGAAGTTAAGGAATGGGTGTCAGATCACTTGGAACAACTGCTGACTCACTTCTATGATGGGTAACAGATGTTCAGCAACATATCAATCATCACTTTAGTCTGTGTATTTGCATTCGTCCTCACAAGTTCTGTTTGGAGGGTATAACTTAGCTCTTGTCCAGTGGTAGTGACACAGACATGGTTCTTCTGTACCAGGGAGAAAGGCAGTGCTGTACAAAGGGAGGCACACTACCTGTTGGGGCAAGCAGAGCCCAGATACATGGGCTCCTCAAGTGGACAGTGCTGTTCCCAAAGCCAGCTCCACACAGCACAGAGTGTATACCACTTGCATAACCATGTTGGAGAGCACTTGGGATGGGGCCAGACCAACTGTCACACAGCTCCTCTGTACAGCAAGTGTTTTGTGACAGCAGAGGCTACTCCACCAAATAAGCTGCTGCTATAGAGCTTTGGAAAGAAGGAAAAGAAGCTACGGTTTGCTTCCCACTATCCCTGGCAGATCTCACAAACACCTAAAGTACTCAAACTGGGTGCTGGCATGTGGATTTCCGCCCCAAAGGCATTACACACAGCAAAGATGGATTTTGCACACACACAATTATTGAAAACTTTCCCATGAATCTGTTTCTAGGGCTTTATTACATTCTCTAGAGCCAGTGACTCACTTGCAATATTAGCTGCAGGTGCTTCTAAGCTATCTAAGGAGCTGAACAAATACAAATGGAAATACTATTATTTTCCTCTGCAGCCTACCTCCTTGTTTTCAACAGCTACAAGAGTAACGTTAAAAATCCATAAAAGAAATGCAACACCAAGAAGCTAAAAGCATTCGCTAGGCACGAATCATAGAATCATAAAATATTAGGGTTGGAAGAGACCTCAGGAGGTCATCTAGTCCAAGCCCCTGCTCAAAGCAGGACCAACCCCAACTAAACCATCCCAGCCAGGGCTTTTGTCAAGGTTCCTTCCCCACTCTGAACTCTAGGGTACAGATGGGGGGACCTGCATGAAAGACCCCCTAAGCTTATTCTTACCAGCTTAGGTTCCTCAAGGTACAAACTTTGCCTTGTCCTTGAACCCTATGCTGCCACCACCAAGCGTGTTACACAAAGAACAGGGAAAGAGCCCACTTGGAGATGTCTTCCCCCTAAAAATATCCCCCCCCCAAGCCCTACAGCCCCTTTCCTGGGGAAGGCTTGATAAAAATCCTCACCAATTTGCATAGGTGAACACAGACCCAAACCCCTGGATCTTAAGAACAATGAAAAAGCAATCAGGTTCTTAGAAGAATTTTAATTGAAGAAAAAGAATCACCTCTGTAAAATCAGGATGGTAAATACCTTACGGGGTAATCAGATTCAAAACATAGAGAATCCCTCTAGGCTAAACCTTAAGTTACAAAAAGACAAAAACAAGAATATACATTCCACTCAGCAGAACCTATTTTAGCAGCCATTTTTAACAAAAGGAAATCTAACACATTTCTAGCTAGATTACTTACTAACAACAGAAGTTCTGAAGAGCATTCCTGATCTGTTCCCGGGAAAAGCATCACACAGACAGACCCTTTGCCCCCCACCCCACCAGCTTTGAAAGTATCTTGTCTCCTCATTGGTCATTTTGGTCTGGTGCCAGCAAGGTTATTTTAGCTTCTTAACCCTTTACAGGTGAAAGGGTTTTGCCTCTGGCCGGGAGGGATTTTATAGTTCTGTATACAGAAAGGTGGTTACCATTCCCTTTATATTTATGACAGCTTTATCAAGCCAGGGCCCTAAAAACCTCTAAGCATGGAGATTCCACAACCTCCCTAGGTAACCCATTCCAGTGCTTCACCATCTGTCTAGTGAAATAGTTTTTCCTAATATCCAACCTAGACTGCCCCCACTGCAACTTGAGACCATTGCTCCTCGTTCGGTCATATGACACCACTGAGAACAGCCTAGCTCCATCCTCTTTGGAACTCCCCTTCAGGTAACTGAAGGCTGCTATCAAATCCCCCCTCACTCTTCTCTTCTGCAAACTAAATAATCCCAGTTCCCTCAGCCTCTCCTCATAAGTCATGTGCCCTAGTCCCCTAATCATTTTTTGTTTCCTTCCTCTGGACTCTCTCCAATTTGTCCACATCCCTTCTGTAGTGTGGGGCCCAAAACTGGATGCAATACTCCAAATGTGGCCTCACCAGTGCCATATAGAGGGGAATAATCACTTTCCTTGATCTGCTGGCAATGGTCCTACTAATGCAGCCCAATATTCCATTAGCGTTCTTCGCAACAAGGTCACACTATTGACTCATACCCGGCTTCTCGTCCACTGTAATCCTCAGGTCCTTTTCTGCATAACTGCCACTTAGCCAATTGGTCCCCAGCCTATAGCAGTACATGGGATTCTTCCATCCTAAGTGCAGACTCTGCTCTTGTCCTTGCTGAATCTCAGATTTCTTTTGGTCCAATCCTTCAATTTGTCTAGGTCACTCTGGACCCTATCCCTACTCTCCAGCATAACTACCTCTCCCCCCACCCCACCCCACCTTAGTGTCATCTGCAAATGTGCAGAGGATGCAATCCATCCCATCATCCAGATCATTAATGAAGATGTTGAATAAAATCGTTCCCAGGACTGACCCCTGGGGCACTCCACTTGATACCAGCTACCAACTAGACATGGAGCCATTGATCACTACCTGTTAAGCCCAACTATCTAGCCAGCTTTCTATCCACCATATAGTCCATTCATCCAATCCATACTTCTTTAACTTGCTGGCAAGAATACCGTGGGAGACCTTATCAAAAGCTTTGCTAACGTCAAGGCATATCATGTCCACTGCTTTCCCCATATCCACAGAGCCAGGCAACATTCTGTCATTTTACCTATCCTTGTCACTCACAAGATTACCTGTCAGAATAAGGATTTGTAGTGTCTTACTAAATCTTCCTTTCCTGTGCAAATGGACACTGCACAGAGCTGGGAACAAAGAGCTGCCTGCAGTATTCAGCATTTGTTATAATCCAATTAACTGAAACATTTCTGATGACAAGGAGTAACTGCTGATAAAAAACGCACTATTCAGCTTTCAAGTTCACAGACAGCTACTTGTAGAAACATGTACTGCCAGCTTTATTTTTTTCCCCATCTAAGCTTTGTGTACACCACTCATCACTATAGCATCCAAATATGGCTTCTACGACAGCTTCCTTTTGCAATCATGACGCCCGTATGTGGCATGTGAATAATAAGAGTTCAATTTCCCCTCTGTGTGTGTGGATATCCAGTTTATTTGTGGATTCTTAAGTGTGATCAGGACAGCAAAAATTAATCCATATCATGTTAGTGATGGGTAACTGTGAATAAATTTAGGGCTAATTTATAGCCCCAGAGTTTCCAAACCCTGGATGCAGCCACAGTGTGCGTGCAATAATCACATCAAACCTCACACCCACTGGAGTTCAGGCTTAGATCAGAGGACTGGAGCATTCTCAAACCTCATGCCTTACTAACAAAAATTCAGAGAATGTGGTCTGAGATTCCTTCCACAGCTGAAAGGAGAGTGAACCTCATTGCCAGACTCCTTTGTCTTCCTCCAAACCAGCCCAAGGATAATTCAAGTGGCATTTAAAAGATTTTTTTAAAGAGACTTTGGCATTGTTGGGAGAAAGCAGGAAGAGAGATTCTGGCTAAAATGGGAGGTTCCCCCTGAAGATTTGTGTTTGTTAAATTGCAACCTGCTCTCAAATACCTCTACTGGGTATTTAAGGCCCGGTAGGTATTAATTAATGACAGGGTCACATTCAAACATCCTCACATTATGAAATTAGTGCAGAACAGCCTGCAAGCCATCACTGGAGTGCAAGAAGTAAGGTAGGAGAAGTAAGAGAAGGCATTTCTGGGCAGCCTGGAAGGATGCTGACCTGTTCCCTCCTTCTGGAGCACAGTGAGTTACATCACCATAATGCAAATACCTGCCAAACTGACACAACACTGGACAATAAAAGCCATACAGATTTTATTTATTCATTTACCCTGTTCACTCACTAAGCCCTACCATATTCTAAACAGCTGCATTTAAGGCCTTATTTAAGTCTCACTGAAAACAGTGGTAGCTTTTGAATTTACTTCAGATCAGGTCCTAAAACATGGAAAGAATGGGGAGGGAGTAGGGGTTGAATGATAAAACTACTTACTACCTACTTCCCAGGCAGCTTATTTCCCATCTCGTCAAAGTTACTCCTTTTCATATATGTTTCACTTATCTGCTAAAGATGCAGAAATGTCCTGGGGCAACAAAGGAAGGAAACAATTTGTTCTCACTTAGACCCTACGTGTTTTACTTTCTGTGCTGAGAATAACTGAAAAATGACTGTGCTTGAAATGTAGACGCAAGATTCATTGCTCGGCTATAGGTTCACATATCATTGTTGACATGCACACAATGCCCTTCTGCTTGCTTCAGGTCACATATGACTTCTGCTCTCTGATTCATCCCATATAATATTGGAACATTGTTTCTTTACAAACAAGACTCTGAAAAAATAACCCCAAACCATTTTTTTAAATGTATGTTTGTAGAAGAAATAACTAAATATGAGTTAATAACTAATTGCTCAGAGCTAGATTGTGCTCACTTACACAGAGTGCACATTTACTCTGTCAATACCCCCCTGAAATAAATGGGGATATTTGCAGAACAAGGTATTACTTAGGGGGAGTAAGGATGGCCCTCAATCTGTGGCAGAACTATTTAAGGACAATTTGGCTTCCATGTATGGATTGAGGTCACTACATCACTGTATGGTAAATAAAATCCACATTATTAATTGGTCAGTATCATTGTTTCTATGGGGTTTACAAGTTCCAATCTTTCTCACATATAGAAGGGTTGTACATACCATGCAGGGCTTGGGTTTTTTCTCCATACTAAAAATGGCATACATTTTTTTTAAACAGTGAGGGTGATTAACCAATAGAAAAAACTACCAAAGGAAGTGGTGGACTGTCCACCTCTTGAAGTTTTCAAATCAGGACTTGGTGCCTTTTTTCTATGCTTTAGTCAAACACAACTTCTTAGGTTTAATAAACAGAAACTCTATCACCTAGGTTACATAAAAGGATATACTACATAGATGATCCCTTCTGGCATTAAAATATATAAATCTATCAAAAGACTCCCCCGAACACTCTACACTTCTCCAACTGTCCAAGGATCTAAAAGCACTTTGCAAACATTTTGAAGGTGACCTTAGGCAAATCAGTTCATTTATCCATGCCTTAGTTTCCTGACCTGTAAAATGGGGATAATGATACTGACCTCTTTTGTAAAGTGCTTTGAGGTCTACTGATAAAAAGTTATGTAAGAGCTAGGTATCATCATCATTACTAGCAAAGCCTCCAAAGACACCTGTGATAAAGGATCTACATTGAAGTCGACATCCCATCCCAATACCAAAAATATGTTACAGCTGTTTAACATGGCAAACCTACACAGCAGCACAAGACAGGGAGCAAGGAACAATAGCATAAACTGGCTAAGACTGACAACAGGAGTCAGAACTTTCTCGGAAGCTGGCCCAAGACTGTGGTTTGAACTTCCTAAGGAACCAAGCCCCATCACAATCACCATAACCTTCTGCTTTAAGTGCAAGGTGCATTTCTTTGAGTTTTCCAAACACACTCCCCTGTAGAGCGATTCAAGAATTCTCCACCAAAATGTTTTCATCAAAATCAAAAACTTCTATATAATGGTGTTGCTTCTGATGACTCTTTCAACCAAAACAAAAAATAGATTTAAAAAAATGTGGAATGATTTTAATGAAATCTTGACTTTTATTTCATTCTGACTTTTTTTTAAAAGTTGTTTCTCATTTGGTTTCTTTATGATTTCATCATATTGGGGTATTTCAAATTACACACATCCTGCCTCTACCCTCCCTTCTCTACAATGATGCAGTAAAATTAGAAAACAGCATAGCCGTGGAAGGATTTGCTGTTCTGAGTCAAAAAAAAAAAAAAAAAGAGGTCAAAATGTTTCATTTCAACATTTTCAAATCAAAATGGATCAAATGAATTGAAATGGAACATTTCAATGTTCCTGAATTGAAGTTTTCCTGGCATCTCCATCTCATAAAAAATTCAAAGATTTCTCTTTTTCCCAAAATTTCAAAGTCATTAAATTTTGAACAAGATAGAAAATTCATTTTCTAGCCAGCTCCACTCCTTTGCACACACTTCTCCCCCCAGGGAGAGAATGAGAGAACAAGTACATGATAAATGTTCGTCATATTTCTTAATGCACTACTGGATGGCACTCAGCGATGAGTGCAGTATAAAAATCTACATAGAATAGAAATGGAGTGGGGAATCTGGAAAGGGAGAAAAATTGCGTCATGTACCCAACTAGGAGTTTGTCCAGGACAACAGCTAAAAAGTTAGATTTTGTTTAAGACCCTGAAAAGTGCTGGAGGGCAGGGAGAAGGAGATGTCTGTGACATGGTAAGGATATTACAGTCTGTAAAGTTTAATAGTAGAGGTGATCTGAAAATGTTCCATGCTTCTCCCAACCTCCAAAAACAAGTCAAAGGGTTGTTGGGGTGTTTTTTTTTGGGGGGGGGGGAGGGTTGTTTTGTTTTTTTTCTTCAAATGAAGAAGGAGGTCAACATTTCTTTCAGAAAGCAGACACTTCCATAGAAAGTGTCATTTAATCAAAAACCCAGTTTTCCATTGAGAAGCAGTTTTGACCAGCCTTGGTTAACATTTTCTTACCAGCCTCGGTTAAAAGGTCCCAGCTTGTCACATGGCTGCTCAGGTGAAATAAAAGAAACTGGGACAGAAGGAAACTAAGGAGAAAGGTGTGAACTCTTCTTTCTTGAGTGGCTACAGCAGAGAAAGGCTATAGGCTTGTGACACTGACAAACTGGCCAACCTGGTTATTACTCTAACAACTTAAGAGGAAAAGGAGTACTTGTAAACTGACCACTCTCCCCTGACCTGGCTACACCAGATGAAAACAGCCAACGCCAAGCTCCTGAGGTGGAGCCTGCTCCTGCAGGATAATGAAATGGACGTGGTCGATGTGAAGGGAGGTGCCAACATGATAGCGGATGCGTTGTCCCGGAGAGGGGGCCCTGAACTTCCCCAGGTCACTGGTCAGAGTGACCCCGCTCAGTTCAGTCTTGAAGGGGGGTAAGAGATGTGACGCAGTAGGGAGCGGGGTGGATTGACCAGGGAATGCCATCTAGCTCTGCTGGGACTGTCTGCATGGGGGTGGGAGAGCAGGGGTGACTCCACTTCAGTGAGGATATCTGAGCCTGTAACCTGAACTGGGAGGGGGTTGGACCCAGGTGACATCTTTGTCCGAGAAACCGGACAAAGGCTGGAGGAGGAGCTGGGGGAAGGAGGAGTGAGACTGCAGGAGGGGGTTTTTTTGGTTTCTGTTTTGTGCTGGGTGATCGAACACAGGGAACCCCAAGGCTGGGGTCTAAGCTCCCTGCCCCCCAGAAGGACTTGACTGAGGGGTCCTGGTTGTACCCACAAGCTCTGTTTTAGACTGTGTTCCTATTATCTAATAAACCTTCCATTTTACTGGCGGGCTGAGAGTCATGGTGAATCCCAGGAAGAGGGGTGCAGGGCCCGGACTCCCACAGGGATCCTACTCTGAAACTTAACAAGAGACATTGAAATGTAATTGAGACAATCTATTTGTATGTGAATTTCAAAGAGATGTACTAGCCCAGCAGTCATTAACCCAATCAAGGGTAGATGCTAAGTGTATTTGTCTGTGTTTACCTATAATCTTGTTAGAAGTTTAACAAGGTAACCAGCTTAGTTTGTAGATACTAATTCCCTTTCCGTCTTAATTGCCTTATATTATACATGTGGATGGTTCAGTTAACCTTAAGATCAAAGATATAAGATAATGATTAGTTTCCTGCAGTATCTACATCGTTTTCAGCTTAACTATTAACAGCTATAATAAAGTACCTGCTAATTGCCTTATGTGAATGAATACAATTAGTTTACCTGTGTATGCATAGGAAATAGAAGATTCGCTTCAAAGCAAGGGTCCACAGACCATCTGCACCACATATTCTTCCTCAGGGGAAGGTCTGACTGTGACAAGAGACTTGTCAGCTTGCTAAGGAGCTATAAAGGAAACCTGCAAGCCTGATCCTGGCATCCATTGCTAGTCTGCTTAAACTTTGAACAGGGAAAGTATAAGTCGTAAGACAGAGATCTTTCAAATAATGATTTGGAATAACCTGGAAAATTCATGGAAAGACTCGAACAGACTCCACACCTGGACTGCCTAATGGACTATAACCCTTAAACTGATTCCAGAAAGACTTTTACAAATCAGCAGCCTCACCATCTCTACTATGACAGGTTTCAGAGTAGCAGCCATATGGGTTAGTCTGTATTCGCAAAAAGAAAAAGGAGTACTTGTGGCACCTTAGAGACTAACAAATTTATCTGAGCATAAGCTTTCGTGAGCTACAGCTCACTTCATCGGATGCATGTTAGTCTCTAAGTTGCTACAAGTACTCCTTTTCTTTTTACATCTCTACTATGAAACTAACCTGAGGACTTTACACATAGTTGTATTAATATTGATCTTCTAACCATTTGCAACTCTTTCTTCTTTTCTTTTATCATTAAACCTTTAGCTTTAGTTAGTAAAGAATTGGCATAATTATTGGGTAAAATCCAAGACTCATTGACCTGGGAATAAGTGTCTGGTCCTTTGAGATTGGTGAACCTCAGATATGGTGAATCAGGTTTTCAATAACCCCTCACTATACTAGACTTGGCTGTCTAGACGGGTATCAGGGGCTGGACTATTTAAAGGGGATTGTGTTTGGCTTCCTTGTTAACCAGCGTGGTATTACAGAAGTTGTTTTTCACTGGCTTGGTTTATTCTATAATTAGATTCACCATCAGTTTGGGGGATTGTCTGCCCTGTTCCTTGTAGTCTGCCCTGAGTGTAGCATTCCCAATGTGGCCCATCCAGGCATCCCAGCCACAGGGCTTTACTGTCCAGTGTTTTTCAGCTGACTTGTTTTTCATTTTGTGGACAATAAAACAAACCCTGAGGAAAAGCTGCCTGAAACTTTTTGTTTCCCTTCCCTGGCTGGTGAAACTGCCCGCTAGCTTACAGGCTCTTATATGATGACAAAAGGTCAAGACTTTATTCTTCAATGTCCTATCCAATAGCACGTACAGCAGCCCACTGTCCTACAGAGACTATGATGGGAATTGGCTCAAAGTGAAGAATGTCACCTACTGAATCATTAATACCACTTACTGCAGCACCTAGCTTCCCCTGGAGGTCTTCAGTATATGTACAGAATGAGCCTGACCCTGCTTTGTTTGTGAGTTCTGGATCAGAGTAGAAAGAAATATAGCAGCAGGCTTGTATTTAAAATAAATCAATCAATCAAATGGGCACCGTGGTAGAGGAAAATCTTCTTGGAGTTCTTTAGAGTATATACAATAACTTTTCACATTGTTGGTATTTATATTTCACTTAACTCTGGGCTATAAAAAGTTGTTTATTCTGTTTCATATTGAAGCAAATATGCAGTTTCTATAGCAACTCTCATACCTTTAATGCTATGACTTAGACAGAATGTACTTAACCCTATGAAATTTGTGGGTCTGACACTTCCACTACTAAACACTAAAATATTTTGCCATTTACCACACTGTCAAAATCCCTCTCAGGGGTTAAATAACTATTCTGTGCATGGTTTTATTTTACTTTGTGAAAAACTGGCTAACATATGGCTTTTATGAACAAGAGGCAAACTACTAATTATTAATACACTGGAATGTATGGCCATACCATGAAGAATCCTTAGGCCACCTTAACAAACAACCTGTAAAACTACGCAATGGGGTTCCAATAAAAGGACTGTATTGCTAGCCATTAAAGTTGCAAATTGAGCATCAGATCTAAGAGTCTAGCAGTGTTCTGACTCCTGCATCAGCCTGAATGGCCCTGAACCAACTGAGCTGTATCATAGATGCAACTGAAGACATAATTAATCAAGATGCACCATGAAAGATGTATTTTAGATTTGGTTCTGCAAGGCTTCATCAGTCAAGATTTGTATAGGTTAAAACAAATATAAAACCATGGATGATTTGGGAATGGCATCCACTTTACTTAAGCCACCTAAACTTCGGAGTTCCTGGGGCTGGATAAAAGGTCTGGGCCTCTCTAGAATTCAGAGACACTTCAGTCTAGGGGAAAAAATAGACTAGGACCTGGTGGATAAGTCTGGGGAGGGTTCTTCTGGTTTGCTAGAGATACTATCTACAAGCCATAAGGCTCCAGCTTTGATTCTCAGCTGAGGTAATGTGTAAATGCACATACATGAAATCCAGCCAACTGATGCAACATTCATCTAATCAATTTGTGTTGGTTCTAGTGTCTAGGCTCATTTAGCAGAACTTTGGCCTGATTTGGGAGCTGCTGGGTGCTGAGCACTTCCAAAAAAAAAAAAAAAAAAAAGCAGGCCAGTAACATCTAACACAGTAGGATCACAACAGCTAAACTGTGTCTGAATAAGGACATTGAATCTTCACTCAGGCCCGGAACAATTGAAAGCTATTGAGAATAGTGATTCAGTGAAACCTTGGTGATAGTAACCCAGAAGGACAAAAACACCACCTTATTCTATAATCTATGAGGATTCTCTTCCTTCCCTCCCCCCTTTTTTGGGGGGGGGAGGTGGGATTGTCAAACATGGGGAGGGATTAGCTGCTCCAAACTGTCAAGTTGTTGAGTTTGAGGATTTCAGGGTTGTTTTTATGAAAGTCTAACATTTAGTGAAAAAGCAAACATTTCCTGAAGACATTTCCATTTCAACAGCATTGCCATCTTCCCTCAAAAAGAGTTAGACCAAAAAAGTTTGAACAGCAACAACAAACAGAATGGATGACCCTGAAAAAGAATCCCAGACCCAAATACCCTTCAACTGTGGGACAGTTTGGATCTGAAGCCAAACTTTGCGACTACTGACTGACTCTAACCTGCTAGATCCTAGAATATCCTGTGAAAAATTAGTGTGATGGAAAAGGCAAGGATAATCAGACAGACTTGTGGTGGCTAGAGTTGCCTGGTCTAGACAAAAGAAACACAAACTAACTGTCTCATTTCCTACATTTAAAATGGATGGCTTGCTGAGATGAGAAATTTGCAATGTTTCTGTATTTTCTGCTTTGTGACTCCAACAGCAATTGGCCCCTTCACACCAGACTTCATTACATGGTACAACTTGACAATGCTATCAGTTATGATGCATAACTTGGGAAAAATGCTTCAGCCTTATGTAACTCCAGAACCAAAAACCTGATGTGAAAAAAAATAAAGAAGAAACTCAGTTGTTTAAAAAAAAAAAAAAAAAAAGGAACCAATGACAGCTGACACATTATGCCAAAGCCATATCGTCAGGAATCCCCTTTATTCTGATATAACCCAAGTATGTTTGTGGCTTTTTTTATGATGCTTTGTCAAAGCCTAATTTCAATAGTCCTTATCTGGTACTCTGAAGGGCAGCAGTGCAGACTAATATTTTTAATTAAATTTTTGGCTTAGAATGTCAGACCATCAGGATATATACATGAAGATCTGAATCAGAAAGCCCTGACTAGAACTTAGTTTGCAGAGTTTAGACTTCAGATGATTGTGCAGCTGGCTTACAGAACGGGCTAACATTCATGAGATGGATCAGACCAGGTAGAGGAAACAAAGCCACTGCGGAGAAGGCAACTACAAAACTTCTTGGAGGAAGAAAACCACTTTGGATAGATTTCAGAGTAGCAGCCGTGTTAGTCTGTATTCGCAAAAAGAAAAGGAGTACTTGTGGCACCTTAGAGACTAACCAATTTATTTGAGCATAAGCTTTCGTGATGCATCCGATGAAGTGAGCTGTAGGAGATCTTTATCTCCTTTCTTAAAGATTGTTACAATGTTAGCGTTTCTCAAGTAATCTCCTTTGCAAAGGGCTTAGGGATCGGAGGATGAAAACCTCTATGTAAGAGCTAGGTATTACTGTCTGGGCACTTTTAAAATAACAGAGTCATGCTTTAAAAGTAAGTTGTTTCCTAGCAACCCAGGCTCCAAATAAGGAAGCAGAGTGCAAAAGTACATCATTTTCTGCACACCAATTTCAAAATTTGGATTAGTCAAAGATCATGCTCTGGTTGGATTAGCCAACAAACAACTGATAGCATGGCAGCTGTGGCTGTTTAATAATTTCTATCCAGTTAACCTGCAACTTCACACATATTTGGCTATCAATTTAACAGTGTAGTACACGAGGAGCTGGTTGGCTCAAACAGTCGTTAATAGGATACAGATCCTTTCACAGTTAGGCACCTAGCTGAAATCTAGTTCAGGTCAGTAGTGATTGAAAGTAGTTTGTGCTGAAAGGCTGTTATAGTGGACAAGCGCTCATAGTCCAGAGAGCTCAGGGACTGAATAGAAAATAAATTCTGCTCTGATCTCTACATATTGTCTGCTTTGGGATCTAATTCTGTTAAGTGCTAAGGACTTCCAAGAGGGACTGATGGCCCTTCGACTTTTATTCTCCAGGCTGTCCTCCTGTAGCGTTTCACCAACACAACTTTTTATTAAAAAAAAAGGGGGTAGCATGCTTGAATCTCCTGTGAAATCTTGTACAGATAGTGCTCAAGTAGGCCCGTACTATCTCAGAACAAAAGCCATCTTAATGCTTTAAAACTGACAGGGTTTGATTTTGCAGGATCCTGAGCACCCTCACTTCCCACTGACTTCAGTATCGGTTGAAGATATGCCCAGCCTGATGCAAGTGATCAGCACCTTTCAGGATCACTTGTTCTCTCCTCATAAAGCTGGATGGTAGGTAAAAGGTTTGGGGCTCTATGGAACCCCCCCAAACTCTAGACTGTCCAATCAGCCTATCCCACTTTCCCAGTTAACATCCTTGGGCCAAATTCTGTAGGAGTGAATGAGTAGAATTCTATCAGAGTCAATGGAGCTGTATTCATTTACACCAGAAGAGTTCTGTCTGTGTACTTTTGTGGCCCTCATCAGCACAGTATCTGTGCAAGTCTCAATCATTAATGGATTTTATCTGCAGTACACCCCAGTGAGGTAAAGAGACTTGTTTTGTTTTAAGTACAAATGGGGAATAGAAGCACAGGGCTGATTAAGTGATTTGCCCAAGCTCACAAAAGGAAATTTGTCGCTCACCCAGAAATTGAACCTGTGTTTCCCAAGTCCCAATCCAGTACCCTGTCCACTAAACCATCCTTCCTACCCACTGTGAACATAAAATGCTTATTTTCCTTTTTCCAAATACACATGCATTTCTTCTATCATAGAGCAAAAGGCTAGTATACCCCTTTGGTCTCAAGGAGAGACCAAATTTTAAATTCCTCCCACTGACTGGGGAAGATAATATTGCTTAAATTAGAAGATCTATTTTGTAAATACTGAAAACAGTTGCTTTTCTTTGAATATATATTTAAAAAAACTAAGTCTGGATTGTATTGTGCATTTGGGAGAGGAAATATTTTTGTTCCAGTAAAAAACAAGTGTTATGTCTAGTCCTAATGAGTCACAGTTGAGAGGCATGCTGCAGGGACAACAAACACACAGTGTAACAGAGTGAGAGGCCAATATACTGTGACTCCTGGAATTCATTTAAGAATGCATCCGTTACAAGAATCAGTGGAAAATAAGAGTTCTCAGCTCTGTAAATATTAGCAGCTCAGCCTGTAACCTAAATTTCCACACACACCCAAATAAATATGAAAGCTTATGGCTAAATTAGAGAGTGTAATGTTAAAAGAACATGACCCCAGTTAAAAAAAACCACCAAAAACTATCAGTGCTCTAAAATAGCTGTCACCTCTAAAATGGCACATCTCTTAAGAAAGTTTGATTGCTAATTTCTTATTGAGTCCAATGGGGGGTGCGGGGGAGACTACTAATCTGACATGTCTTCCACAAGACACCCAAAAAGATGTGAAGATTCTTAAGTAAATAAAGTAGCTTCAAATCTAATTCTCTCAGACAGTTGTTCTCTGTCAGCCTGACCTGGATCTATGAGCTCTATAATCTGTCCAGTACTTAAATGCATTAATGTTTAGTCTTTACACTGGAAGAAGTCATTGAGTATGATAATCCTAGGATCAACCTGTGACCCATTACACCTCAGTGGATTTGACTGCCTGATCTTTTCTCATTCATGTGTAACCCCAGCATGCCTGGTTCATTTAATTCCTTAAGCTTTAATTAAAAAGCAGCAGTGAAAGCCAACAAGACCAAAGCAGCCACAAATTCCTTTATAGCTTGTAGAACAACTAAAATCAGTTTTGAGAGACAAAGGTGAGCATGGCCTTCAGATACAAAGAACCTATTGAAACTTCTCTTCCTGTTGTATCCTTCTGCAGAGGGCTACTTTACAGAGCTGGTCTTTTATTTTACTCTTGCATCAGGAGTTTAAATGAGATGAGAAAATCATAAAATTTGTGTAGGAGTTTATGCATCACACACAATATTATTTTACCCATGTACATTTTTCCGTAGGTTCCTTGGAAAGCTTGAATCTTGAGTATGTTTAACTTGGGGCAAAAGAATAAAAAACTTTTACTTGTTGCCACCAGCCCTGAATAAGAGGATCAGACAGGGGAATCAGGACCCTGCTCCCCACCTACTCCAGGGGAGTCAAGGGAAGTAACCTGTGCAAGAGACTTAAGTCTTTTTCCAGATTACTTCCCTGCTCAAGGTTGACTCAGCTGCAACAGCCAGTGCATGGTGGGGAGGGAGGGCAGGTAAAGTCAAAACTCCATCCACTCCCCAAACTCTTTTAGAGGCATCTCCTCCCCTCAAGCTAGTAACCTGCAATATAAGCAGACCGTACCGGGAAGCAGGGAGGCATCTTACTAGCCCTTACTCTCCTGTGTCAGAGTGTACAGTGGATCCCAATCTGACCCTGACTTAGTGCTGAAGTTATTCATCTGGAATACTAGAGTACAGTATTTACTAGTGTGGGTGACCTTGCTCAGAAAATAAACCACAACCCCCGCCCCCAACTCTTCCATAGCTTATTTATAGAACCAAGCTGAGTACAACCTGCAGACCCTGGAAGTACTAAATACCAAGTTCTGGCCTCATAGAATAATTGCACCAACAGGAAATGCATCATGCTTTCTGCAAGACATTTGGCCACCCTTTGCCAGAATCAAGCTGTGGGTACTCAGCACTTCTGAAAACCAGGCCACTCTTATTTTAGGTGTTACAAGGCCCTTGGCCTATATATTTCATACCCAATGGTATTTGTGCCCACATAAACCAAGGCAAAAGTTGGTATATAATCTTCACTGAAACGTGAAGGGTGGTTTTGTGTTTAGCACACTGGATGGGACTCAGGAGTTAGGTTTAATTCATTGCTGTGCAGGGGTGCTGGAACTATTTTTATAGTGGGAGTGCTGATGATGGAAGCCATGGATTCGGTGTTAGGTATTACTACATCAAGCCAGGAGCTGCAGCAGCACTCCTAGTTCCAGCACCACTGTTGCTGTGTGTCATGATCCCTCAGTGTCAGAACTTCTCCTGTGTTAGCATGTGTCAAATATAAAGGGAAGGGTAAACACCTTTAAAATCCCTCCTGGCCAGAGGAAAAACCCTTTCACCTGTAAAGGGTTAAGAAGCTAGGATAACCTCGCTGGCACCTGACCAAAATGACCAATGAGGAGACAAGATACTGTCAAAGCTGGAGGGGGGGGGGGGAGAAACAAAGGTTCTCTCTGTCTGGGTGATGCTTTTGCCGGGAACAGAAAAGGAATGGAGTCCTAGAACTTAGTAAGTAATCTAGCTAGATATGTGTTAGATTCTGTTTGTTTAAATGGCTGAAAAATAGCTGTGCTGAATGGAATGGATATTCCTGTTTTTGTGTCTTTCGTAACTTAAGGTTTTGCCTAGAGGGATTCTCTATGTTTTGAATCTAATTATCCTGTAAGGTATTTACCATCCTCATTTTACAGAGGTGATTCTTTTACTTTTTCTTCTATTAAAATTCTTCTTTTAAGAACCTGATTGCTTTTTCATTGTTCTTAAGATCCAAGGGTTTGGGTCTGTGTTCACCTATGCAAATTGGTGAGGATTTTTATCAAGCCTTCCCCAGAAAAGGGGGTGTAGGGTTTGGGGAGGATTTTGGGGGGAAAGACATTTCCAAGCAGGCTCTTTCCCGGTTATATATCTGTTAGACGCTTGGTGGGTGGCAGCAATAAAGTACAAGGGAAAAAGGAAAATACAGTTTCTACCTTGGGGAAGTTTTAACCTAAGCTGGTAAAAATAAGCTTTGGAGGTTTTCATGCAGGTCCCCACATCTGTACCCTAGAGTTCAGAGTGGGGAAGGAACCTTGACAGCATTGTTATGTTGTGCCCCACTCAAGAGTGCCCTTGCTTTCAGGCCAGTCTAAATGTCAACCTTCCTCCAGAGATGAAGGCAGCACTTTAACATTTGCCTTTTCTCATTTGTGATTTTAGCTGTGAAAACTTAACACTGAAATAAGGCATGTTTCTGTCTTTCATTTTTATTGGCTTGACTTTTTAGTTCAATCGTTTTTAAAAAGTCAAATTGAAAGCCGTAAAACTAGTTTATGGAATTTCACCTTTTTCTCCACTGGATAAGCTTATAAGAACTTTGCTGTTTGATTAAGTTAAAATGCATGAAGAACCAGAAAAATTTAAGGCCATCGTTCATTTAAATGGCTGCTAATTACACTCTCCTGACATAGTTATTGTACTATAAGCACACTTAGGATAAAACTGCTCTACTACCTAATTGAACTCAAAAATATTTCTGACATTTTAATGAACACACCAATTAGTTTTATTTTACAAGACTTTCAAATGAACCACAGAGGATTAGAAATATGACATTCAAGGTCTGCATATAATTTAAGGTGCCTAGCAAAGAAGGGGAAGTGGTAACATCACATAGGAGTGATAATATGTAGGGAGGCATTAGCATTGAAGACATGCTGGAATAAATAAGGAGAGTTTGTGAAAGACAGATATTCCTTTTTCTTCCCTTGGACTCCAAAGCTCAGCAAAGTCAGTAGAAGAGACTCCACCACTGACACCCAGCTGCTCTCTGTAATATTCTGAGGGCTCCCAAACCCACTCCGCATTCCTCACCAGAGGCCAATTTGGATCTTAGTTACAGCGTCTGAGTCACAAGGGCTTCCACTGAAGTTGATGGAGTTGCACTGATGTAATATTGGGGTGAGAAGAGACTCAGGCCCCTATACTTTAGGGCAAATCAAATCAGAGACCAACCCTAAAGAGTTGGAAGCTTTTTATGAGACCCAGTGCATGCTGGAATAGGATACCCAGGGTAGTTTAAAGTTAATTTTATACAGATATCCAGGCAGGTTGGATCTATTCAATACAGCTGTTAGCATTACATTAGTACTGAGTCAAAGGGCCAGATCCTTAGCTCCTGCTCCAGCCCCTTCGCACTAGTTCCATGGAGATAGCCAGATTCCCATATCCCTGGGCCTGCTCTGTGCCATTTGCTCCTGGGCCTCCTGGCTTAAGAGGCCGATCAGGGCATTAATAGGGTGTGTTGTGGCAGATTGCTGGAGCTCCTGCCTGCTAGGTGACCACCAGCTGCAAAAAGTCAATGGAAAAAGATTCATAAAATAGATATACACCTAAGTACTGTACTCATCCTTGCATACAGTGATGTACACATCTAATGCCTTGAGTTTCTCTTTAGAAGGCAAGCCCTCAACTTCTTGATGCATTGCTGCAACCCTCCATTCTCTCTAGATATGTTTTTTGTATTATGGAGACCAATGCTAAATGCAGTACTCTGTCTGCCATCTGAATAAGAAAAAAAAAATATCACTTTCTTGATCAAACAGACACTTCCTTTAGATACATCCCAGATTGGCATCTGCTTCCTTTACCTCAGCATCACGCTGCTTGTCAATATTTAATTCATTCATGGTATTTCTTACTTTCCCCTTGACTTTAAAAAAATAAAATGAGAACAATGAAATCAATACACAATGGGGAAATAACTCATTCATTAACAGCCAGCAACATTTTATGAGACATTAAGGAAGCTCCTGATGTAACCTTATATTTTTCTCCCTCATTATTTTTAAGTGTGCAAATGTTCTTAGAGAAAGTACAACATGATCAGCCCAGGATGAAAAACTACAGAAACTGAGTCAACCAACCAACTTCTCTTTTGTACAAAAGGGCAAAAGCATAAAAACTTTGAGGAAAATTTTCAGCAGGTATAAACTGGTGTTGCTCCATTTGCTTCAGTGCAGTTATGCTGATTTGCAAAAACTGAGTATCTGGCCCTTAAGACCTTTTAATTTTAGGATCTAAATTGCAATTAATAATGTGATGCTAGCCATTTGATTTAGTAAGATGCACAAGGAGCAAAGCAATGGAGAATCAAAGCCAAGTTTTGGCATTGACCCTAAAGGGTCAGTGCCAGAACTTTTGTTTCAGTTTAGGAATATTACTCATTCTCTTAATGTCATAAATATATCAAACAATGGTGTGACTCCACTGAAGTCACAACAAATTTACCATTTGGCCCATCCTATCTGAATGAACAATCTGCCTACCAGCATGAAAAGGGTAAAAGAGCAGATGAAAAGTGAGAACAAATCATATTTCTAATAAACCAACTGTGTAAACTGCTTCCTTATAGTTGTCCCCAGAAGCCTTTTCTACAAGCTCTGGTAAAGGGCAACTAAGGACAATGCTAAGTAGAACTGGTGAAACTTTCTGATGAAAAGTTTTTTTAGTTGGGAAAAAAGTGTGAGGGGGGGAGAGATTAAAAATGAAGTTTTCATGGAAAATATTGTTCAGATTGAACATTTAGGGCTTTTCTTGAAACAGTTTTTCCCAACTGAAAACAAAAAAGTTCTCATTTTTATAACCACCTAAAACTTTTCTTGGGGAAAGAAGCCATTTCCCAAAACTGTAACATTAAATATCTTAGACTCTCACCTTCTTATAGTTTCAAACCAGAGCTATTATTTCTGATTTTTAAAAAAAAACTCTAGTCTTTTAAAACTGTCACTCTCATTTGTCCTTGTCTAGGTTTCTCCTTGAAGCAGGAGATTGTGCAGAGGATTCAGCACTAATCCAATGAGGTAGAACAAATCCATAGTTCAGTAATCCAGAGAAAACATAGCTGACTCACTTTTTCCTTAAATTGGGCATCCTCTCTATCACCATTACTTTTGAAGATATTTTGAAATTGCATAATGAAATGGTCTTAATATGCAATTCTCCTCTTACACTAATTTTATACTGGTGTAACTATTGACTTCCATAGAGTTACTCCCAATTTAAGCCAGTATAAGTGGAAAAAATCAGGCCCTTAATATTAAATTTTGTCAGTACTTCAGAAATAAAATGGTTTCGTAACCATGTATGCATTTGTATAAACTGAGGGCCAGATTCTTACCCGATGTAAATCAAAGCAGCTTGGCTAAAGTTAATGAAATTATGTTCTGTGACAAAGCTCTGTCCTTGTCTCTGTGGGTCCTGCATTTCCTGGTGGATTTCACTAGCTTCAGAGGCTCACTGTGACCCTCCATGTAGCCCTTCTCTCTAGAGGCAAGGGTCACAGCCTACTGAGCCATTTTCATCATAAGCCAGCAAGGAAGGTGAGGAGAAGCTACCCTCCCTTGCACAGTCTGTTGTCTCCCAGCCTCAGTGATTAATCGGGGGGCAAAGAGGGGAGCCCGGGCCCACCCTCTACTCCGGGCTCCAGCCCAGGGACCCTAGTAGTATGAGCTATGGTAGCTGAATTTTTAGAAACAGGACGCATACAATTCCCTGGGCCACTTCCCCACAGCAGCCCCCACTTCCTCGAGATCCATTTCACCCTTACCGCAGGGCCTTCTTCCTTGTGCCTGATATGGTTTGTACTGCTCAGTCTCTCCAACAGCGTGACTTCCTCCTACAGCTCCTGACATGCGTGTCCACCTGACTAACTGGGAGGCTTTTAACTAGTTTCAGCTAGCCCGATTGGCTTCAGGTGTCCCAATCAACCTTGCTGTCCTCCCTGCCTTCCGGAAAGCTCGTAATTGGCCCCAGGTGTCTTAATTGACCTGGAGGAGCTGCCATTTGCTTATCCTGCTAACAGTAATTTGTTTAGCCTGTGGCTAATATATCTGTAATCCCATTACTTTACTATAGCCATCTGGACTTGCCCAGTCACAGTTTATTTATACCAGATGAGGATCTTGCCCTAAAAATGTCTTCACTCCATCAAAGCCCACAAAAAAAAGAGTAATTATTGCTATCTGAAATAATTTAGAAGATAAAATATAGGCCCTTAAGGTCCAAGCTTTACAAATTCAGGATTCAGTAAGTCAGATATATCCTTTTGAAACTGGATTGTTCCAGATACATCAGGAAACAAAAGTATTTCCTGCAAATAGATTTTAAAAAGTTTAAGAAAGAGACTGACTCCTTACCCAGGGAGGACAGAAAAGTGAGATTGAGAGTTTGAGCATTACTGGGTTTTGAACAAAACCAAACTGGGGAAAAAAAAAAAACAGGAGTTAGACAATGTATTTGCATCATTAGAATGGCTAATAATACATCATGGTATATCTACACTTGGCTTTGTAAAGTTGTGTATTACTACATGTTAAACATGACTATAAATACTACTGCAGACAGACATATATTGCTAGACATGTTTAAGCTGAGATTGCAGCCTACAATTCAAAGTGTCTACCAACAAATGTTTGTGTCCTGGAACAACTTTTGGTTAGAATCTACACTATTTCAGAGTACCTGCAGCCCAAGTTTTAGTTAGGGGCATATAGTAAAAGTCATGGACAGGTCATGCACTGTGAATTTTTGTTGACTGCCCGTGACCTGTCCATTACTTTTACTAATACCCATGACTAAAACATAGCCTTACTCATTGGTTATGTTTTCTAGACCTTTAAATCATTTTTGTTGCTCTTCTCTGGACTTTCTCCAATTTGTCCACATCTTTCCTAAAATGTGGCACCCAGAACTGGACACAATACTCCAGCTGAGGCCTAATCACAGCAGAGTAGAGCAGAAGAATTACTTCTAGAGTCTTGCTTACAACACTCCTGCTAATACAGCCCAGAATGATGTTTGCTTTTTTTGCAACAATATTATACTGTTGACTCAGTTTAGCTTGTGATCCACTATGCTCCCTGATCCCTTTCTGCAGTACTTCTTCCAAGACAGTCCTTTCCAATTTTGCATGCATGCAACTGATTGTTCCTTCCTAAGTGGAGTACTTTGCATTTGTCCTTATTGTATTTCATCCTATTTACTTCAGATCATTTCTTCAGTTTGTCCAGGTCATTTTGAATTTTAATCCTATCCTCTAAAGCACTTGCAACCCCTTCCAGCTTTGTATTGTCTGCAAACTTTATAAGCGTATTCTCTAGGCCAGTATCTAAACCATTCGTGAAGATATTTAACAGAACCAGAACTGATCCCTGTGGGACCCCACTCAATATGTCCTTTCAGCTTCACTGTGAACCACTGATGATTACTCTCTGGGAACGGTTTTCCAACAAGTTATGCACCCACCTTATAGTAGCTCCATCTAGGTTGTATTTCCCTAATTTGTTTATGAAAAGGTCACGTGAGACAGTATCACAAGCAGTTCTAAAGTCTGATATACCACCTCTACCGTTTCCCCCCATCCACCAGGCTTGTTACCCTGTCAAAGAAAGCTATTCGGTTGCTTGACCAGATTTGTTCTTGACAAATCCATTGCTGGCTGTGGTCATTCTAATTTTTTTTGAAAAGCTAGTTGGGCTGTTTTGAGGAAGCTCTCTCTCCTTTGCACATGACTTTCATTTTGGAAAGACAGTTCCACTGATACAGGTGAACATTATTGTCATGATCACATAGGATGTTGCAGTCCTTGGGCTATTCTGCACGAATCCCATAAAAGGCTTTGAAGAGACGGGGGCCTTGGGACAAGCCACTTACAAGAGCTTTGTTGGGTGCAATAAAACAAGAAGGGGATTATTTGGCTGTCAACCGCTTCAGGGAGGATACCACTTGCCACAGCCTTACCGCACAGCGACAGCCAAGGCACTGATAGCAAACAGTCCACAGTCAGGCCTACCTTCCTTCAGGGAAGGTCTGGCAGGCATCAGCCTCTCTAGCAGCCTCAGGTTCTCTCAGAGAATTAGATACCTAACCTTCCCAGTCAGCCCTCAGCTGAGCTGTGCCCTCCCCTGCTAATCCATTCCTCCAAAACCGACATCCCTTGCAGATGTAGAAGGGTGTGGCTGATTGATCATACAGCATCTTATTCACCCTTTCCTGACTATTGAAGAGTTTGTATACCCCATCACAAGGGCCAAAACATTGAATTTGAGCTAGTATTTAATGAGAAGACAGTAAAGACAGTGAGGGATGGGGTGATATGTTCCTGGCAGACTAGGTTACCAGGCAGATGGGCTGCTGTATTCTAAATGAATTGATGTATTTGAATCAGTGATTTAATTCCTGTTGTAGTTAGGTATATGCATACCTGGCCAGCCAGACAAGATTATAAATAACATTTTTAAAATCAGATTTTTTTATTTCAATTAATTTTTCTTTTTAAAGAAGAAGCCTGTTTAAAATTAAATTTGAAATTATGACAACCTATGTTAAGACCTAAACTTTCTATAATTTATTCAAATTTAAATGCATATTTTCAAATATGCTGCATCAGTGAGCCTTCCTCAAATTTTACAGTTAAAGGGTGATCTCTGTGTGTATGGTTTAATTGTGTACAGAACCACAGGGGAAAATATTCTTGAGGTCTCAATCAAGGTTTATAAATCTATCACAATTTCTATTTTCAGTCTCTATAATGGAACAAAACCTGGTAATTACTTATTTCCAAATATAAGGGATTTTCAGTGTCTGTTGGGCAGAAAAGCTTTTCTGTATTTGAATTACTTCATTTAAGTTGAAACACTGACTGGAAGTTGAAAAAGCAGGAAAGCTTATTTTCCCTCTTCCACACTAATAAAACCAGGTAGGAGAGTAGGACAATCAGGGTCCACACATTCCAAGGGATGTAGGCACTTTTGAAAAACCTCTAGGTACCTGTCTATATCTTTAGGTGCCCAAATACCTTTGAAAATCTGGCCAATGGTGATGAGAAACAATCAATTCTTTAACTATAGTTAATACTCTAATAAATCAGTTTTAAATGCAAGCCATGTTTTAGCAATGCTTTTCTTACACATCCAGCACATTTTAAAATAGTTCATTAGTTAAATAAAACTATTTTAAATGTTTTGTATACTTTTAATTGAATTCCAATTTTCATCCAAACGTAGCTTAACACAAATCCTGAGCAGAAAGCTATCTAATAATTAAGAAATACATCATTTTACATTGTTATAAAACAGTGAATTAAGGATCTGAATAAATGTATGTTAGGCTATATAATTGCTTAAATAAATATATATAGATGGAGTATATCCTCCTGGTGGGCAAAAGTTCCAAATTGAGCATAAAAGCTGCTATATTTGGTTGCAAGTTACCATGTTTTAATGATTATACCAACAAATGAGAATGAACATCTCTTTAGGAAAATAATTAAGCCATCTTTGCCCATTCCTATACCTGGGCTTCTCCAGAGGCTATAGAGGCTGGTGAAGTAATATATTTTATTGGACCAACTTCTCTAGAGAGAAGATTGAGCCACAAAGAGCTCTTCAAGTCTGGGAAAGGTATACCCAGCATCTCAGCTACACGCAAGGTGGAAAAGATTGTTTAGCATAAGTAGCTACCTCACCCATCTTGTCTCTCTAATATTCTGGGACCAACATGGCTACAACTACGTAGCATAAAATCTCCATTGTCCTGCAAGATGTTTCTCTTGTCCTGAGCCCCATCCTGGTATGTCCCCTATGACAGGGCTTGCTATGGTATCCTTGAAAGGCAATCTTATGGCTGTCTTCCACAGTGTCTGAGCTGAGGGAATCGCCCACACCCACAACTGGGAACCTAGGGCTCCATTATGCTGACCCAATCCTTTTTACCTGAAAATGGCTGAAGCTCAATCTTTAGCTGTGGAAGTCCTGAATTCAATCCCTGCTGAGGACCAAGAAGGATGATACATTTGTTCCTACATTAAACCCATGGAATAAGTGCATTTCCAGAGCTAATAAATATAACAGGCCAGAGACATAGGCCAAACAAAGTCTTTCATGAGTACCACAACTTGAGGAACAGAAATATTTCTGAGGCGCACACTAGACATTGGCACAGAGAGGAAGGAAGCATGATGCTTGTTGATCAATCAAAAAGGAGAATTACCTAAGAACCAAAAATATGAAAGAATGTGATTCAATTGCAAAGGTATTGCAAAGCTTTTGTATACAATATGAATATAGCCTTTAGTCTGAGTTTAAGAAATCAAATCTACTGTATTATTAATATGCCTTAAATAGCAGGCAAACTAGCCAATTCTTCTGCTACAGGTATCTGCTGTTCCTCACAAAACAGTACTAAATTTTGACATCTCAGTTAGCTGGCACAGCCTGTTTGTCAAGAACAATACCTATCACCACAAGGATCCTGGTGCGTCTTTCACATTTGTTATTATATGCACCTTAAAACTGCAAGAATAGATCAGCCCTTTCTTTATAGATACTGGCATCTCTGATAAAGTGTTACATGGGACATGTTACTAGTGTCTCCTTTTAATTCCTTGTTCAAATTAAATAGCTCTCCTTTAGATCTTTAGCCCTGCATCTGAACTTTGAGAAGTTTTGGATGTTAGGCCATTTCTATTCCATGAATATTTTAGACCCACGCCTGGAATCTACAAGCAGACAACACGTCTAACGCATCTTGCCAATGTCAAATCTAACTTTGTTCTTTTCTTGGTACTTCTTTTTATGTCCTTTGCTCCAGTAAATCAAGGGCCAAATGCTGATACCTTATTGCAGTTTAGAAGCATTTGACTCCACGAATAGTCACATTGACCTCAGTGGAATGACTCATGAGGAAAAGTATTGTTCAGTATGAACAAGGGCATTAGAATCTGTCCCCAAGGAAAGGAAAGCAAAGCAAAGCGTGTGAAAGCCTCCCCCAATTCATGATACCTTTTGTATGAACTATATATATTGCAAAGGAATGTTTCCATCACTGATCATTGTCAATCAACAAAAGCTATTTACAAAAATCTGAGCATCCTTTATTACAGACCCTTTTACCTCAACAAAATGAATCTGACTGAACTGGTGAGGACCCATGCTCAGGGGAGTCAGACTGAAGGAATTTAGTCACTGGATTTGTTTTTAAAGCTTTGAGGCTGAAGAAATGGACTTTCAACATCTCTTTGAAAATAAATTTTGCTGTGGCCTGAGAGGTTCCTGTCTAACTGAGATAATTTATTATATTCTAGCAAAATATCAATCTTTGTACTAAGTTGTTACAACACTGAATGAGATCCCCCTCCTGAATGCTCACCAGGCTGTTGTATTGAGACCAAAACTTGGGTCTCACATGCTCTTGCTCTGGTCTTCTGGGCACATATTCAAAGTGCAGATCCAGTGTCTGACACCCTTCTTGGCAATAGGAAACCCACAGTCCAATTGTTTAGTCCAGGGGTAGGCAACCTGTGGCACGCAAGCTGATTTTTAGTGGCACTTACACTGGCCAGGTCCTGGCCACCAGTCTGGGGGGCTCTGCATTTTAATTTAATTTTAAATGAAGCTTCTTAAACATTTTTAAAACCTTATTTACTTTACATACAACAATAGTTTAGTTATATATTAAAGACTTATAGAAACAGACCTTCTAAAAACATTAAAATGAATTACTGGCACGTGAAACCTTAAATTAGACTGAATAAATGAAAACTCGGCACACCACATCTGAAAGGTTGCTGACCCCTGGTTTAGTCCATGAAACTAAACACCGCTCTCTCAAGGCCTTCTTCCTTCCCCCCGCCCCGCAACAGTGGCTGCATACTCCCAGGGTTTCAGTGAAACTGTGGACCCTCTAGTTTATTGTTCCCCTCCCTGACGATAACTTGCTTACACTGTCACGTAACACTCAGACTCAGCAAAGGACTTTCTAAAAACCACACACACAGGAAATATATGGACCTATGGGAGGAAAACCCCCTCCATGTTCATCCCACACACCTTTATTTACTTCTGTTTTGAATTAACAGAATCATAGCCAGACTAAGCAGATACAAATCCCAGGCTGTACTGCTCTCCTTCCCAGGCACACATAATAAAATTCCTGTCTTTGGAGGGCTCTTCTGATAGAAGACACAAGAATATGAATGCCCATTATTGTAGTTAATACCAATACCTTTGTGATGACCAGCTAAACATCGCTTATCTTCTTCCAAGATGTGAGGAAAATAAGGATTGTTAGATATTCATGTGTGTGCTAGATGCTTGAACTTCATGAATAAATTCAGATCTCTGCAATGGTTATTTAAAAGTCTATTCGAAGTGTCATTGTAACATAGGGCTTTCTCTTATGGAGTGTTAAGTTACTGTGTGCTACATGAGTTGAGGCACTAAAGTACATTGTCTCTTCTATTTGTTACTCATTTGGAATTAAACATGTATGCTTATAAATACAAAATGTTCTAAGAAGTCAACTCCTGGCTGACTAGTTAACTGCCCCATCACCTAAAGTTTAAAGAAAATAAAGAGATGTGGTGAATTGGAAGAGTTTAAAGCCATTTTTGAACTGAACTCAAGCATTTATAGCTTATGAAGTTTATGTACGACAGACAGACGCAGGGACAGAAATTTGTGGGATGCATTTTGCAAAAAAAGTCTAAAGCCTCAGTTGTTGCTTGGTACAATCAGAGATTTGTTCCATGTGATACTCACAGGTATTACTATCTATTTTGCCTAGTTAAATACACTTTCAAGCTCAGAATCCAAAGTGCATACACACACACACACGAGTTCCTTCCTCATCCCCAGTCAATTTCAGCTCAGCTCCCTAACCAGATTTTGCATTGTTGGACCATCCTCTCTGAACCTTAAGCAGTCCTACCCATTTTTGATTTATACAAGATCAGAATGAGAAAAAAAATATAAACCTCATATCAACATGGGGAAAACACAAAAACAAAACAAAGCAAAGGAATGTAACCCAAAATATCTAGACGTACAACATGGAAAAGTCTTGGCTTCTGAATAATCTAGTTTCTCACCATCCAGGAACCTGAGAAAACAGAAGTGTGGAACAGATGAAGATGCATTTCTGAAATTTTAACTACTAGTCCTTCAGTTTTTACTTGGCCAAATACCAGTGGCTGCTTTACCTACTTTGTCATAACAAATATGTTCCTCCTGGCAATTTAATGCCTTCTGTTTAGTGCTATGTTGACAACATCCCTCCTAGGCTTTTTGTAATAAATAAAGCTAGGATGTAGCTTTAATTTGAAATAGGACTGTAATACCCTCAAGTTACACTTTTGTTTTTAATTTAGTCCAACAGCACTGTTTTTTTTAAGTTCAGGTGCGCTGAATAGTTAAAGCCCAGAGACCATCGCTACAGCTGAATTCTAAACCCTCAAAACAGGGTTGTGTTAGTATTTTCATTATACACTCTGAGCACATGAACTGTTCTTCACTCTAGTTCTAGAGTGAATATTGAAGTTACACAGAACATTAAAAATGCCAGAGTAAAGATGTGGACTTCACAGACTCCTAAGGTGTATGAGAGTTAGGTATCTGGCTACATCCTCAAAGTGTTCAGTAGCGCTTTCTAACCCCCTTCCCACCAGCTCTTTCAAGGACTACCTGAAAAGCTCTGACTTCAAAGGGCATTGAATCAGGCCCCAGTAGAGGCAGTGGTTCTTACCAAACCTTTTCCCCAGCTTCCGCACACTTCACAATGTATGCAGCAGCCATCCCTTACCAGGTCTTCTGGGAACGTTCATCCAAACCCTTTGTTCCTTTCAGAACTTCCAAAAGGAAATTTGACCCATTGTATCTCAAATTGGGGACCCAACAACTGAAACAGCCACAAACGAGTGGCCACATTTGAAGTGTTGAACTAAACCTCTCACTTTCTCTTTCTGCAAAATTGGGAGCTAGTAGACCTAAGCGTTGGTGAAAGTCAGGTCAATAATGGATATCTATTATTTCAAGTCCTGTAGTGCATGGGTTGCCAGCCTGAAGGTCACAACCCCAAGAGGCTTTGAAGGCACATGGCCACATCATCTGGCTAGATGGGAATGAGATCCTGACACTTTTCTGTTGCTAACATGGATGAGAACCATTGGTACAGAATATTAATTTCTAGTCGCCTTTTCTTCTTTCGAAGATAATTTATTATCCCTTTAAGATGCATTGGGGCTAAAGCTTTTAGAGTAAAACCCATCTGGTGAGAAATCTTGCTCTCTTTTAAAATCCAGTTCAGACTGCAGTCCAAGGTGAGCCTTTTTCAGGACAATGGAGGAATCACAAGTGAGAGAGAAGGTAGAGATGACATAATAAACATAAGATAACAGATCCCAGGGGAAGCCAGAAGGGCTTGTTGGAAGTTATTGATGAGAGTGATGACATCTGACAGAGATAAGGAATATAGTAAGGGAGCTGCAGTGAGAAAACAGGGATGCTTATTCAGCCCCTCTCTAATAGCAGAGCACACAAATGCTTGTGCATGGACATTTGTTTCTAAATATTTCTGGCAGAATGACTAACCCAAAAATACACCCATGAGAGCTATAAATTTTCTCCCAGCCATAGTTCAGCCAGATTCACTATTTATCATCATTTATTTCCAGTAAATAGATGCCATACCAGGCCACTTATCTCTTTGTCAGAGGTCATAAATGGTGCTACAGTACCATGGGATTCCTGTTCAGGAGGTTTGTTCTGACTTTGAGGCCTCTAATCTTCATCAGATAATACATCCCACTTATCACTGTCACTATCAGAAGCATTATCAGCATCTATGGATTTATTAGCAAGACCAGTTTAAAAATGTGAATCATTCTGCAGTTCATTCTCGGTATTCATACTTGCCTGACAGTTAGCATTAACTCTGAAAAGCTCTTTCAATCTCTTTGAACTTGCTCTCTAACTTTTCAATAGTACCCACAGAATGTCAGGTTTTTTTGAACAAATCAGCCAGTAGCACAAATTAAAAGACATCTTGAAATCAATATTTAGTATGGTTGATCTTGCCAGAATTCAGATTCCACTCCAAATCCAGGGGTGCACAGTGCTCCTGCATGAAAGAAACACAGGACACCACCTTCAAAAAAATATTCCTTGTCCAAAACTCCTACTCCATATGAATTGCTCAGTCTAGTCCTCTTGACTTCAATGGGAGCTGAAGGCCCCACATAGCTTCAGAGGTCAAGGGTCTTCACACAAATATCCTTTACCATGTCAAAATGGAATAATATCTAGTTCTTACCTAGTGCTTTATAGTGCACTGATTTCTCTTGTAAAGCACTACCATTAGCTGCTATTTCACACATGGGGAAACTGAGGAACAAGGAGGGGAAATCATAGAAATGTATAGCTAGAAGGGACCATGAGAAGTCATCAAGTACAGCTCCCTGTGCTGATGCAGAACCAAACAAACCTAGACCATTCTTGACAGGTGTTTCTCCAACCTGTTCTTAAAACCTCCAAGGATAGTGATTCCACAACCTCCCATAGAAGCCTATTGCCAAACTTAACTACCCTTATTTAAACTACGAGCTTTTCCTAATATCTAACTTAAATGTCCCTGGTTGCAGATTAAGCTCTTGAAATTCCATGACACTGCTTTAACGAAATTATGCAAGAAAATTCTGAAATTTAGATGCCAATATCTATAACCTCCCTCTCCTTTTTAGATTTCTGCTCATCTCATTTTTAGATTCCCTCATCACTGGTTATATTTCTGCTCTGGACTGAAATAAAACTGCTTTATCAAACAAGTTGATTCCAACACTGTCAAAGACCATGGAAACACAAGGATTCCTGACTTGCAGAAGTTGTTGCTTACATAAGAAGTATAAAAGCTCAGTTAATAGTATCCGATGTTATATATTAATGAGAGTGACACTAGTAGTGTGAATGAAAAAGCTAGTTTGCCATGGGAATTTATGGTGCCATCTTTCTATTGCTTCTTTTGTTTCTCTCACAAGTGGAATAGTAAATGTGGTTAAGCAAAATCCTCTGCAAAAAACCTTCAGGCTGCAAAAAACCCAGGTAGGGGGAGCGAAAAAAAGAAGAGTGGGAGAAATATAAGGGGGGAGGGGACCCTGAACATTTAATAAAAAAGTTTCCGTTAAAAAAAAGTATAAAGGAATAATTGAAAATAATATCCGCCCGCCCATGGGAAAAATAATTTGATGAAAAACATCATTTCAATCGGGAAAATGTTGATAGTACATAGGTCTGATGATCACCACATCTTATCTTTTGGGGAAAACACACCTCTGCTATTATCTGATTGAAGAAAATAAACAGTGGAATTTAAAAGAGTACTTGTGGCACCTTAGAGACTAACAAATTTATTTGAGCATGAGCTTTCGTGAGCTACAGCTCACTTCATCAGATGCATTCAGTAGAAAATACAGTGGGGAGATTTATAGACAGAGAACATGAAACAATGGGTGTTACCATACACACTGTAATGAGAGTGATCACTTAAGATGAGCTATTATCAACAGGAGAGCAGGGGTAAAATCTTTTGTAGTGGATTCAAGAAAACTCAAAAATTGACCATCTTATTTTTTCCTTCCTGCTGACTCACTCCTTCAACCTCCCTCTAGTGTCTTCAGGTATGTAGTGCATTTAATGTACCTGCATCATTCTGTCATAGTGGGCACCATCAAATATTTGGCGCTTCTCTGCATCTCCTATTCTAAATATATGAAAATGCCATGGCTTCTGTAGGACCTTGGGATGGTGGGTAACGGTGAAAATATTAATGGATTATTGTTACTTTTTTTATCCTGTGATTGTATGCACATTATTTGAACACAAATGTACTAAGTGGCAATCTCTTACAAAGGAAAGAAACATGGTGAAATACACTTAGCTTGTGCAGTAAGTTACAATCCCATTATACAAAACTTATATCTTCAGCACTTGAGGACTGCATTTAAATCCAAAATGGGGTGCCATTTGCTTACTAGCTGCGAGTGCATCTAGACAACAACAGTTGTCAGAAGATTAAAAAACTCGTAACTTAGAAAAGTCATGCTGCACGTCACCACATTGTAGGGTGACCAGACAGCAAATGTGAAAAATCGGGAAGGGGGTGGGGGTGGTAATAGGAGCCTATTTAAGAAAATGACCCAAAAAATCAGAACTGTCCCTATAAAATCGGGACATCTGGTCACCCTACCACATTAGTCCACAACCACCATTAAACAACACTAGAATTGTTGGTTTGCCCAAGACCCACCCCTTATGGCTGCAGGCTTGATTGGTGACACTGTCTGAACCAGCCCTGAATTACTTACTTTTGGACTTACATATGCAATCAAGCATTAGTGGAAAGTACACGGATGAATTTTCTGGCCAAAACCATAATACCTACAAAGCCATGGTCTTGTTTGTTTTCATTTTTGGGTTTTTCAAGCTTTTGTGGAAATGTAAAAAAAAAGTGCAAAGGTCTTTTTTGATCCATCACTCCTAGCCCGCCTGATGATAATGTCATTCCTGGATCCACACATTGTAGCCTGCTAATCTACCTAATACTGCAACACTTACACAGACTGAACATTTTTTCAAAATATTCATTAACAAAATGAAGCTTCCAAATTCACTTTCCCCTTTCTTGAAGATGCAGAAGTCAAATTCCCAAACACAAATGAACCTTTCATATGCTAATTTGCCTAATCCTCTGCACTGACAGGTCTATCTAGGCAGCAGATGTGAATAATTCCCTTATCCTAGAAGACCTGAATCTTTGACCAGCACCAAATATCAACATAGTTTCCTGATATATTTAAATGCGAGGGAAAGATCTCTGCCTGAAATTAATGTGTAGTATGTTAGGCTACCCCCAGCCCACACATGGCTCCAGTGTTCTTCCTGGCTGAACATTAAGCAGACAGTGGGATTTGTTCAATTACATAGAGATAGTCTATTCAAATGAGAGAGAAAAAGAGAGTAGGAACATAGAGAAGCAGCTCTTCTAGGTAACTCAGAAGCACCAACGGATGGGGTATTCCAACCCAAGAGAGGAGGTTGAGAGAGTCTGCGGGGGGTGCCCCCAACTGTCCTATTCCAAGGCCAATTCCTTTGTAGCCTTAATAACCGAAGACAGCAAAACAAGCCATATTAAAAAAAAAAAAAAAAAAAAAAAAAAGCAAAAACCAAAAAACACAGAATGATCAAGTAATGCTCTAGCCAGTCTACATTTCCCCCTTCCTCGATGGCTTGCTCTCCCCCACCCTCACTCACTTTCATTGGGCTGGGGTGTAGGAGGAGGCAAGGGCTCCGGGTGCAGGCTCTGGGGTGGGGCCAGGTATTAGAGGTTCAGGGTACAGGAGGGGGCTCCGGGCTGTGGCAGAGGGTTGGGGTGCAGGTTCGTCTGGGCCTGTGAATGAGGAGTTTGGGGTGCAGGAGTGTGCTCCAGGCTGGGGCTCAGGGATTTGGAATGTGGGAGGGGGCTGCAGGTTGAGGCACCAATGCTAGAACTCTAAATAATAAGAGGGGTGAACTAGAGTGCCTCGTATTAAATGAGGCTATTGATATAAAAGGCATCATAGAAACTTGGTTGAATGAGGATAATCAATGGGACACAGTAATACCAGGGTACAAAATACATCGGAAGGCCAGAATAGGTCATCCTGGTGGGGGGAGTGGCAAGATATGGGAAAGAAAGCGCAGAATCAAATGAAGTAAAAATCTTAAAATGAACCAAGCTGTACCATAGAAACTCTATGGATAGTAATTCCATCCTTGAATAATAAGAATTTAGCAGTAGGGAATCTAGTACCAACCATGTGACCAGGAAAGTGATGATGACTGTGAAATGATCAGGAAGATTAGAGGGGCTAAAAAAATTTTTAAAAAAATGGGGGATTTCAACTATCCCCATACCAACTGGGTACATTTCACCTCAAGACAGCATGCAGAGATAAAGTTTCTTGTAACCTTAAATGACTGCTTCTTGGAGCAGCTAGTCCTGGAATCTACAAGAGGAGAGGCAATCCTTGATTTAGTCCTAAGTTTAGCATAGGTTTGGTCCAAGAGGTAAATATAGCTGGACTGCTTGGTAATAATGACAAGAATATAATTAAATTTAGCGTTCCTGTGGTGGGAAACCACCACAGAAGCCCAACACGGTATTTAGTTTCAGAAAGGGGGACTACAGAAAAAATACAAGTTAGTTAAACAGAAATGTAAAAGGTACCGTGCCAAAAGTGAAGTCCCTGCAAGCTGCATGGAAACTTTTTAAAACACCATAACAGAGGCTCAATTTAAATGTATACTCCAAAATAAATAACATAGTAAGAGAACAAAAAAAGTGCCATCATGACTGAACAAAGCAAAAAGTAGTGAGAGGCAAAAAGGCATCCTTTAAAACGTGGAAGTTAAATCCTAATGAGGAAAATAGAAAGGAGCATAAACTCTGGCAAGTGAAGTGTAAAATGTTATTAGGAAGGTGTAACAGGATCAACACCCAAGTCTCACGAGTGCCCCCCTCTGATTGGGCATGTCTGCATTCTTTCAGTAAGTAGTCCCGGCCCTGGTATGGGGCTGTATCTCCAGGGCTTCCTCCTGGAAGACACTATGTTCCTGCAGCCCTCCCCGGGCTCAGTCCCTACTCAGTCCTAGCAGCCAGCCAGCCAGGATCCTCTCGCTCCCCCAGTCCCTGCCCCCAACTTAGCTATCCATGATCCTGCTGCTCTGCCAGCCAAGCACACAGTCCTTCCTTCTCCAGCTCCAAGGAGCTACTAACTGCGGCTCTGTTCTGCAGCTCCTTTTATATGGCCCTCCTGGCCCCTAATTGGTGGTTCCAGCAGCCCCTCTGATGGGTTGCTTCCTCGCAACCACTCTAGGCCACTTGGAGGACTTCTCTACTGATCTTTTCCTTGGATGGGTATGACAGAACCCGGAGGTCTCCAGCAGGGGTCTTTGGGTCTAGTCCACCCGCTCACAGAAGGCCAAAAAAGAATCTGAAGAACAGCTAGCCAAAAACTCAAAAAGTAATAGGAAAAAAAATATGTACATCAGAAGCAGGAAGCCTGCTAAACAACCAGTGCGGACACTAGGTGATCGAGATGCTAAAGGAGCACTCAAGGATAAGGCAGAGAAACTAAATGAATTATTTGCATCAATCTTCATGGCTGAGGATTTGAGGAAGATTCCCAGACCTGAGCCATTCTTTTTATGTAACAAATCTGAGGAACTGTCCCAGATTGTGGTGTCACTAAAGGTGGTTTTGGAAAAAATTGATAAATTAAAAAGAGTAATAAGTCACCAGGACCAGACAGTATTCACCCAAGAGTTCTGAAGGAAGTCAAATGTGAAATTGCAGAACTACTAACTGTAGTCTGTAACCTATCATTTAAATCAGCTTCTGTACCAAATGCCTGGAGGATAGCTAATGTGATGCCAATTTTTAAAAAGGGCTCCAGAGGTAATCCCAGCAATTACAGGCGAGTAAACCTAACTTCAATACCAGGCAAACTGGTTGAAACTATAGTAAAGAATTGTCAGGCACAGATATACATAATTTGCTGGAGAAGAGTCAACATGGTTTTTGTAAAGTGAAATCATGCCTCACCAAACTTCTATAATTCTTTGAGGGGGTCAACAAGCATGTGGACAAGGGGTATCCAGTGAATATACTGTACTTATATTTTCAGAAAGCCTATGACAAGGTCCCTCACCAAAGGCTCTTAAGTAAAGTAAACCATCATGGGATAAGAGGGAACGTCCTTTCATGGATTGGTAACTGGTTAAAAGATAGGAATAAATGGTTAGTTTTCAGAATAGAGAGGTAAATAGTGGTGTTCCCCAGGAGCCTGTACTGGGACCAGTTCTATTCAACTGATTCACAAATGATCTGCAAAAAGGGGTAAACAGTGAGGTGGCAAAATTTGAATAGTTAAGTCCCAAGCGGACTGCTAAGAGCTACAAAGGGATCCCACAAAACTGGATGACTGGGCAATAAAATGGCAGATGAAATTCAATGTTGATAAATGCAAAGTAATGCACATCGGAAAACACAATCCCAACTATACCTATAAAATGATGGGGTCTAAATTAGCTGATTCCACTCAAGAAAGATCGTTGAGTCATTGTTGATAGTTCTCTGAATACATCCACTCAATGTGCAGTGGCAGACAAAAAAAAGCTAACAATGTTGAGAATCATTAAGAAAGGGATAGATAAGACAGAAATCATCATATTGCCTCTATATAAATCCATGGTTTGCCCACATCTGCACACACTGTACAAGATGTGGTCATCCTATCTCAAAAAATATATATTGGAATTGAAAGGTTCAGAAAAGGGCAACACAAATGATTGGGGTATGGAACAGCTTCCGTATGAAGAGATTAATAAGACTGGGACTTTTCAGCTGGGAAAAGAGACGACTAAAAGGGGATATGATAGAGTCTATAAAAATCAGGACTCGTGTGGAGAAAGTAAATAAGGAAGTGTTATTTATTCCTTCTCCTAACACAAGGACTAGGGGTCACCAAATGAAACTAATAGGCAACAGGTTTAAAAAACAAACAAAAGGAAGTATCCCTTCACACAACGCACAGTCAACCTGTGGAACTCTGCCAGAGGATGTTGTGAAGGCCAAGACTATAACAGGGTTCAAAAGAGAATAGGTCCATCAATGGCTATTAGCCAGGATGGGTGGGGATGGTGTCCCTAGCCTCCGTTTGCCAGAAGCGGGGAACGAGCAACAGGGGATTGATCACTTGATGATTACCTGTTCTGTTCATTCCCTCTGGGGCACCTGGCATTGGCCACTGTCGGAAGACAGGATACAGGGCTAGATGGACTTTTGGTCTGACCCAGTATGGCCATTCTTATGTTCTCTACAAGCTACAACAAAGGTAATCTCAATTCACACAAATGTAATTCATATTTTGGTCACAGCAAGCTGCACAGTCTTGTGTTAAAAATATTAACTGTGGAACAGATTTTTAATGCCATTTTTATTGGACAACTTCTCTAGACATTTATAATCCATAACTCTCACTTCTGAATTGATTTGCTGCTGCTTCCGAAAAGTCATGTAGTGAAGATCTTGATGAATTGTAATTCTAAAATACCACTTTTAAAAATTCCCATTTACGTGTATGCTGTCTACACACTGCAGACATTAAATATCATAAATGTACAGTTAATGTCTAATTTCTAGAAGTTAATGTCTTTTAGTAATTACATTAAATGAAGAGATATTGACTTTTAGAGACTAAATTCCAAGTCCTTTTCTATTGCCAAAAGCAGTCAGGGATATCTTTAAATAAGCTTATGTTACAATGACACTTAATGATCCATCAGCTAAAATTGAGAGAAAAAGTAGTCCCCGAGAGTTAACAGAATTAGAATTCACCAAACAATAGTGGAAAGTTCAAAACAGGTAGATAAAGGACTAAAAGCTCAGCTACTGACAATCAGGAAAGCTCTATAAAAGTCTGAAAAGGTACACTGTTTTACAGCAGCTAAGGAACTTGCTTATAATAGTCTACCAAAGCTATAAAAAGAATTGAACATCAGAGGAAGACAATTATACAATACACACTGGTTTTTTTCCCTGCTTGAATCATGTTTTTCCATTAGATCCTGTGTAACTGCTTAGGTTCCTTGCATACTCCAGTATATTATATTTATCTTCATAAATATTGAGAGTACTTGGGCACCTCCTGTGCTTGAAATTGGCTTTAGCTTTTATTTACTTACTTTTAAACAGTGAGGATGATTAACCAGTGGAACCAACCATCAAGAGAAGTGGTGGATTCTTCATCTTTTGAGGTCTTCAAATTAAGAGCTGGATGAATCTCAGGAAGTCAAACAAGTCACAGGTTATTGGTTCAGTTCAGGAGTAACTGGTTGAAATGCACCACCAGAGATTAGCCTGTGTAATTTAATGGTCCCTTCTGGCCTCAAATCTTATATATAACTTCCACATGCATTCCACTGTAATGTAAGTCTTCATACTTAGGGTATGTCTACAATGCACAATCCTTACAGTGGCATGTAGAATGCATATCCCCCCTTCCCCAGCACAGGTATAGCAGTGAGGCACTGTTTAAGCATGTAAAGACACACCTGAACCCTATATGGATCTCTGCATGCCCAAGCAACGCCTCCACTGTCTATCCTACACTTTTTTTTTAAAGCAGTGTAGTATCCTACTGCCTCTCTATTGTTGAAGTCTTTCCCCACTGTAAGAAAAAGACTTCAGCGGGAGGGAAAGAGTCTGGCAGAGCGGACGCAGCAGGGAAAGGCTCCAGCAACTCCTTGCTGCCAGAGCCTTTCCCCACTTCCTCAGACTTTCATTAAGATGTGTAGCTACACACCACAGTGTGGATTCAACCTGCTTTTCACTGTAGGTGCAGCTACACCTAGTGTGCACACCGCCACTAGTGGTGTGCAATGTAGACATAGCTTAATGGTAAAGGCTTCAAGGATAAAAGACATTTCAGTCAGAGGGCTACCACAAGAACTATGCACCACTCCATACCTCAAAATAAGGCTAGAGAGAAATTTGGCATCTAGAACTTGTGGGACTCTCTGCACAAAGCTGATCATCATAATACTATGTCTACTGAAGTTTATCCTCCATCCCAAAAAGCATGCATTTGTTTTGCAGCAATGGTTGCCATGGGAACCAAAAACTTCAACACAGCTCTCTTTTTTGATCATACTGCTGTTTCTGGTGGTGCTATTTCTAGTGGGTAATGAAGAAACATTTGCTTTGTAATTTCCTGTTGCTAATGCTGTTTGCTGAGAGTAATTCTTATTCCCAGGGAGTGTTGCTTTTGGTGCTACTAGGTACACTTTCATAGTGTAATATGAACAGACAATTGACCCGATTTTCTATCACAATATGAAGTACTAGTTACTTCACAGTTGATATAATTAGTATGAGATATGAATGACTATTAGCAAAAACAAATGTTTTACCCCCACGTAGTGAGAGGAGAAAGAGAGGGTTCCCAAATAAGGATTTTTGAAACCTTTATTGAGGCATATTTTGTTTATTCTCCTCTATGGCTCAAGTGAATTAACAGTGCAAGGAAGTCCACCTAGCACAAGTGCAAACTTGGTTAGCCATGTATCTACACAGGACCTTATTCTGCACTCACAGTATCTGAGTGCCTTCCACTACAGCATTAAGCAACAGGACTAGTATCTGTCATTTGTTTGTTCTCTCATCCTCTCCTCACTGGGAGAAGATTATGCAGGGAATGTTTTGTTTTGAATTTTTACACACACTTAACACGTACATCCGCACACTTCTCTATCATTTGTGCTAATGGAGTAACAAGAAGTGGTACAAGTCTGTTATCTTCTGCACTGACCTGCCTCGAGGGGTTGGAGACACATGCTTTGCCAATGGGATTCAGAGCTATTTCTAGGACAGATGAACATGGTAAAATAGCTTAGAATAGCTGTATTCCCCCTTTAAGGCCCTTTAACACTGCCAGATAAATTTGTGGCCTTACTGTAAGTGACAGGCTTAAGTACTTCTCTGAATTTGTGTTTTCTGAAAAGAGCTTATTTCATAATTAGTCAATGGAACAAATCCTGTAGTCCTTATTCAGCGTTAATAGAAGTTTTGCCTGAAGGTGTTGGTGAGAAAACATACTTTTTTGGGGGGTGGGGGGGGATGGGATGGGATGGTGTGAAGGAAAGGTGGCAGATGACAGTGCCTGTCATGTTTGCAATCCTGATCCTTAGCTGGTATAAACCGGTATTGTTCCATTAAAGTCAATGTAGCAACACTAATTCATACTACCTGGAGATATGTCTCAGCATACTAAATTCTTCCCTAGTCCTGATGTTGCCAAAAGGAATTGCAGAAGTTTGTGCCAGAGCTGAATTTAGGTTAGTAGTCTTATCCAGATTTGCATTTTATTTGCTAGTTTTGACAGTTGCCTCAAACAAAACACAAAACAAAACAAAACCAAAAACCAACACACAACACTTAGTATGGCTACACCAAAATTAACTAAAGTGAAGTCCAGGAGCTACTGTTTCTCAATCAGACGGATGCAAAGAAGTACCTTTCAGCTTGGATCTCTTTCCTTTGATTTTGTACTTAGAAGCACAGAAAAATATTCAAAGTTTAATTAAAAAATTAGGGCCACCACCTCCGCTAATATAAATTGGTGACTTCAGTTGACCCATGCAGATTTACACCAAATTAGAAGCTGGCCTTTGCATCCCCGTGATTTTATATCGAGTTTCATGCTGGAATGATTTTTCCATTTTGTAATATCCAACTTGTAGACCCCTGAAAATGGATGGCAGAAGCAACTTTAAGCAAAGCATCACATATATAAAAATAAATAAGCCCTTTTCAGTTAATGCCAAATGCACTTTAGCTACATTTTGAGTGAAAGGCTGTATTTTATAAACCGTAGATAGCAAACCTTATAGTTTAAATATTTAATGTGCTATTGAAAAGAGAAAAGGTATAATGGTGGTACCATATGTAAAAAACTAATATAAAGAAAGAAAACTGTCTTAAATCAGAGAGTTGGCATAGATTGTTCTCATCAGATCGCTTTTTCAGTCTATATTTTATTATGAGACCACAGTTCTCTCCCATCCAAGATTTTTACAGTAATGAGTTTCAAAATGTGAGCAAAATATGGAAAAAACATCCAAATGCAAAGTTGGGGTATTACTTCGGAAATATGTCTTTTTGTTCAGAGAAGAATTAGAAAAAGGTAACATTTCTCAAAGTTGAGGCAGCTTTTAAATCGCCCATTAGAAGATTCAGAACCATTCGTTTTACTGCAGGGCAAATGACATTATGGAGAAGGGCAAGAGAGAAATACATTTTATGGAAAAGAAAAGCAATTACATTATTTTTAATGCATAGTATGGATTTCATTTAAGTTTTACCACACCAAAAAGATTGACTTTTTGCATGTTGTACAAAATTGTGTTTTGTTTAAGACGTACTGTGTTAGAACTAGAATACCTGTAATTCAGTGCCATAAGCATAGCTTTTAAAACAGAAAAGAAGGTAAAAACCTAAGGGTTTGTGGACTGATTCTCAGAGGTGAGAAGTACCTGCAGCTTCCAAGGAAGTCAAAGGAAGCTGTGGATGCTCAGCATGGGACAGGACGGGACGGGGGGGTGGAAGAGTGGAGAGAGAGACTTAATTCAAAGCCCATTGAAGCCAATGGGAGTCTTCCCACTGACTTCAGCGGGCTTTGATCAATCATGTACATTCCAACAGCTTGATCCATTTTTCAGAGAAACAAAGCCCTGGAATTTGTTTTCCTTTTGAGATGCACTGAACACAATTTCTGTAGTGCAGGAACAGCAGTTCTGCATTGTCCCAAGATGCAGGATAACTTATTCCAGCTTTCCTTATTTCTAAACAGGTGAGCTTCAGATATTTTAACCTTTAGAGAGTATATGTTGGCCTGGATGACTTCTTTTAGTTTGTTGGTAACTGCATTTCCTTTTTTAAGGCCTGATTCAGGAAAGCACTTAACCAAGTGCTTAATTACAAGCATATGCTTAAATCCTTTGAGAACAAATAGGGATAGGATTACACATATCTTTAAATTTAAGCACATGATTAGATACTTGTATAGCTCTTGGGGGAATTAAGGCTCTGAACCTGCAAAGTGTGTTTCACACATATAAATTACAAAATACTGCAGAACGAAGAGGTCAGTTTAACCCCTCTGAAGCACACAACCCAGTATGCCACTCTAGAGGGAGATCTTCTGCTGGTCTACATCATTATAGCTCCGTTGCTTATGGTAAACTCAGTTGCATGAAAGGTGCAACTGGATTTCGCCCACAGCGTAAGAAAAAAAAAATGAGTTGAGCACTCTTATGCTTGGATGCTTCCATGCACTCCAGTCAAGCCAACCAAAATATTTAGTCTGCAGAGCTGGAATGGATTTTTCTTTCAAGATTTCCAATACTTCCCGCTTGTGGCTAGGCTAGAATTACCATGGGATCAGCTGTTCTCTTAGCTTCTCTCCATCTCATGTGGAGTGGGGAGGGGAGAAGCACAGAACAGCAAACAACTTTCTAAAAGATTCAGGTTGGGGTCTGGGAGAAGTTTGGCATGGGGGGGGGTAAGTAAAGTGGTCTCAGTTGGTTCTTTTAATCAAACATTCAGGTAAACTCAGCCTTTGTAGCATTACCTAAGCTTCTCTTTATTGTATTACTACAAAAAGGAACAGTTAGATAGAATACTAAAAATACTGTGATAAGTTAAGACATTAAGTAAGGCAACTAGCAGGACTTTAAAGGGCAAACATTATATGAGTCTTGGTAAGAAACGGTGATCCCAAGTGGTGTAGCTCCTAACATTTGAGATTATACCTACCTTGTGTGTTAGAGTATGGTTTTTTAGAAATATTTTTAAATAGTACCTTATTAACAGTGCTGGAGCCTGAATTCTCTATTTTCGGATATAAGCAAAGCGTTGGAACAATCTGACCCAGTGAACAGCATACTAGGGTGGGACTCAGGAGGAGTTCGATTCCCAGCTCTGCTACAGGACATTGATCCAGTCACTTAATCATTATGCCTCTGGTTTTCCATCTCCCAAAATTGGTCTTTTTGAATACTTAGACTCCAAGTTCATTGAGACAGGGACAGTCTCACCATGTGTTTATAAAGCACCATATGGCCCTGATCCGAGTTGGAGCTTGTATTACAGTTGTACCTGCAAATAGACAGTAAGCATGGGAAATAGCAGTGAAGCTTTCTGCTCATATTGCCTTCTTCTGAAGAACTCACCTCTAGTTCTAGGAGAGAAGGAGTTAAGTCTCCATGGCTTTGGTATAGGGTCTGCCATCAAAGCTTCCAGTTGTACTGGGACTTCATTTTAGATATGCACCCTGCTGAGGATCTTGACTTGAATCTGGCCCAATGGATTCTTTAATTTTAAAAGTATTTTCTTGCCATTGAAGTTGATCTTTAGGGTAAATGGAGGTATGTGAATAGACAATATTCAAAAGGTATTTAAATCCCCAATGGATACATCAAAGCATGTGCCCATAGTTTTAAAGAGCGGGGAGAGAGGGCTGATAATCCTCACTTTTCCATTTGACAAACTCTTAACTGACATCTTGAAAATGGTTTGGAGAACTGGTTTAGATTAATTTGCCAGAATAGATAAGAAAAAAATAGCATTCTGAATACCAGGCAGGCTTTGATCCTCTGAAGATTAGAGTGACATCACGTGCAGATATTTTACTGGAACTGTGTATAGTGCCAAGGTTGTTTTTTCAGCAAACATTTTACTGATTAAATCATATGCAATTATTTATCATGGTTTTAAAATATAGTTGGAGTGAAGATAAGACAGATAAGCATATTACAATCCGACATTAGCTGTGCTAACTTCCCACCCACTTCTGTTAATGCACTTCAGCCTTGACCTGCAATAACCTTGCTCTTGCATATTGGGTCTCTCCTTTTACCAGAGATGTTAACTGTACCCAGTTACATGCTAGTTTTGTGACTGGTACAAATGGGCATTGGTCTGCACACAAAATAGCAGTTAAAAGGTTGTGATCCTACACTGTATTGCTTTTTGGACTATTTAAAAGATTAAAGAATAGACAAATGTTACTTCAGACTTAATGTGTTGCTTGGATTCCCTTAAGAAATTCTTTAAAAAAATATATATATTTTATATAGATCACATTTTTGTTTTGCATTTATGGGTCTGAACCAAAGACCATTAAAGTCAATGAGAGTCTTTGCATCAGGTTCTAAAACGCACAAATATACCTTAACATAAACATCTACATCAGAAATCAGCTGCAAACTGATCTTTTGTAGTCCAGCCATTTCATCCTCCTTCCTTTGTGACTGGCTTCTCCTGGCAATCTTACTATTGGTAGCTCTTTGTTGAAGTTTCCATGACGCAAAAGGTGGTAAAATGCAGCAAAGAGAATTATCTGATCAGATTCTTTACACAGCAAAGAGGAAATAAACAGGTGTAGAGAGGTTGCCAACATATGTAAAAGGGAGACGTCTCTCTTCTTATTACCCAAAGTCTTGTTCAGATGCTATTGGAGAAATAATTGAAGATTACATCTGCTCTTTCAGAATCTTTATTACAGATGGAATCTTTAGAGCGGTCACTAAATTTTAAAGGCTAATTTATTTATTCTCATTTCAGTATATAAATGAGTAACTGGCTCAAGTGAGGTTTTTAAAAAGTCAGTGATATATTAAAGTAAAATTATCTGCTCTTCTTACTAATATATATATATATACACACACACACACACACACACAGAGGGATGTACTATCATAGAAAAATACTTGTCTTAATATTTATTCCCTCTACTTCCCTTTCGCCTCAGCTTTTTTTTTTATTTGATTGGAATAACCCAAAAACCCTAATTCCCCAATATGATGAATTTATTGAATATTTAAAAGAACTGTTGTGCTCTCCTTTAATATTTTGGTCTGTTGTGAACAGGCCTGGCCCTTGGTGTTCTACCAGCCAGGGTGGAAAACAGCTCTCCTTCCCCCCATAGCAACTGAAAAGGGCGTGGGGAGAAAGCTGAGCAACTCAGAGATGAAGTTGGTGCCCACAGCAACCACCCTGCTCGCTTACCCCTAAAACTAACCCTGGCTGTACATTATGCATTAAAAAAGTGGTAAAAAACCTCTGAATGAAGTTATTTGGTGGAGGGAATAGGGAGGCATAGGACCACACTCACACCCACCACAATACAAATATTTCATCAGACTGACATCCCAAGTAAGCCCACTGCAATTCCTAAATTGATATTTTCCAGGGGTGGCACAATTTAGGATGGTTGGTTTATATATGGTAGCCTTACCTGCACAAACAGTTGTACTGCTTTAACTGTACCAGTGCAATCAAAGCGATACAAGCCACCTAGCGTTAATACAGTTCAACTGGTATAAGTGGGCTCAGTACAGCTTATTCCTAAACTATTCATATAGGTCATCTTTATACTGGTAAGACTGTAGGGTCCATTCTAGCTCCAGCACTTTTCAACCTATATACACCAGTAAGATTCCACCAACTTCAAGTACATGGATGACATTGTGCTGGCTACTCAGGCTTCCTCATTTGAAACTTCGGAATAGGTTCTAGAACAGGATCTAAAAGCACTAGAAACCTATTTCAGGTCATGTTGGTTAAAACCAAATACCTCAAAAACAGTTCTCAGCTTTCCATTTGATACCACCCAGGCCAAGAAGACATTAAACACCAATGTCTGTGGATCACGGTTTTTGCACGATCACTATCCGCGGTCACCGCGGATAACCCTGGACCGCATGCTCAGCTTCCGTCGCTACCTTGAACAAACCAAAAAGAAAACGAATGCCAGGGTCATCATCATACAGAAGCTTGCAGGAACCTCTTGGGGAAGCAACACCCATACACTCTAAATACTGCACTAGCCCTGGTCCATGCCACAGTAGAACACTGTGCTCCAGTTTGGAGCTGAAGCCCACATGCCATTTTAGTGGGCACCACAATTAACAATGCTCTTCGCATATTCAGTGGCACCCTCTCACCAACACCACTTCCATGGCTATCAGTATTGACTAACATTGCACCAGCAAGTATCTGATGAGATGCTGCAACAATTAAGGAATACGTATAGATATTGCAAATACCACACTAACATGACCTAGAACACCACCCTTGCCACCGACTAAGCTCAAGAAAACCCTCCTGGTCTCATGCCGCAGCCCTCCTGGCAGTAGATAAGGATGTTTACAGAAGATGATCTGAAGCCTGGGCAGCTGCAGACAAACAAAAATTTAATTGATGATCCAGCTGTGCAAGAGCCAGGCTTCTCCTCCCCATGGTGCATATGGACAGCTCTAAACCATATCTGCATCCAACATGGAAGATGTGCATACTTGCTCCATAGATGGAAAGTAAGGGAATCGCCAAACTGCAATTGTGGCATGGTGCAAACTGTCAGACACATCACAACTGGTAAAACAGCATCCAAACTCTAGGGGCTGTACGGGTATAATTATCACTTACAAAACCAGCCCTAACCACTTATACCACTAACACCCCTCCCCCCCACCCCTCCAAAAAACCCCAACCCTACTGACAAGGCCTTAGCAGAGATTCCACTGTTCTCTGCATACTGGGTCTTTAAGTATACAGTAATCACCCTACCTGCAGCAGGGATAGCTATTAGGTAGCTACAACTTTGTTTTCATTCACATGCAGCAGAGAGACACTGCTCTCATACAGTCTCCAGTTACATTTCCTTAATTTGAAAGAAAGTGATGGTCACTTCACAACCCCGCTGCTCCCAATATTTTGCTCTTTGAATATAATAGCATGGAGGCCATAGGGATGTTTTAAAGCCAGGGCTGGCCTTACCAGGAGGCGAACTGAGGTGGCTGCCTCAGGTGCCAGACTGTGGGGAGGCACCACTAGGACCCAGAGTGTAGAATATTGTGTCTGCTGCTGGTGCATGTGTATTCTCTCTCCTCTAGATGCACAGAGATGGTGGATTGCTGGGCTGGAGGGCACTAGAGACATAACAGGCAGGCAGGAGAAAAAGTGAGAGGGAATAACAAAGCAGCAGGAGCTGCAGAGAGAGAGAGGAGGAGCCTCTTATATACCTCTCTAGCACCCCCAGGAGCCTGGACTGATTAACACCAGCTTCTCAGGGAGCTTCCTGCTGCTTCCCTGAACCCACTTGAGAAGAATAGACAGTCAACTGAAGTAGTAGGAGCCAGTTAGGCCCTTAAGATGCTGATATCTTTCCTCACTCAGGCCCTGATACCAGCCTGCTTATTTGTCCCCTTCAATTGAGTGTGGAGAGCCACTATAGCTGGCATAGAACAGCAGTCACGAGTGAAAGAAGAAAATGCCCCTCTGGGGCAGCATTCAGAAAAAGAAAGCAAGCAAAGGAAACTGAGTCAAAATGGCAGTTTATTTCAGCTGTGTTCATGTCCCTTCCTGTTCAGGAACATTCATACAAACAGGTTTTGTTTGCAGAAGTGTTTGGGCAATGGCTGTTTCTACAAATAGCTTTTTTTTGCATGTAAATACAGGTATTGTGCACAGACGAAAACATTCACTGTTTGTTTTTACTATTCCAGGTTAGTCATTTTATTTTAATTATCTTGTTTTCAAGAGTCTCAGTTCTTGAATCAGAGAGTAGAAGCTATCATCTGACTTTCCTGAACCCCCTCTTCTGGCCTTCCACCACCCCGAGCCTCTCCAACCTCATTATCAGAAGCAAGCTCCCCACAGACCAAGCCACACAAAACCAAAGTGGTACCAGACCCTTCCAGAACAGATGAAAAATCCATAGACATATCACAACAATTATTAATGTGCAACACCAACTGACCCCAGTTGTTGGTGGGTGGGATCAAACCTGGGACTTCCGGAGCTTAGTGCATGCACCTCTACTGCATGAGGTGAATGCCAGACTACCTGTTAGCTAAGGCAGTAGAGCAGACTCAAATCTCTGTGTCTAAGTGATCTCATTGCCACTAGATGGAACAAAGCACCACACCCTGGAGGCGTGTGGGTTACAACCCCCCAAACACACCTTTCAAGATCCATGGGCACCACATATGCCTACCACAACATATAGCATACATTATCCAGTGCATTAAATGCCAAAGAACTACGTGCATGAAACCAGACAATCACTACCCTCTGAAATGAACTTGCACAAGAAAATGATAAAAGACAAACACCGTATCACCTGTGAGTAAACACTTTTTCACAAAATGATCAATCCATACCTGACCTCTCAGTCCTCATTCTCAAGGAAATCTGTACTTCACCTTCAAAAGATGAGCCTGGAAGCTTAAATTCATTACTTTACTAGACACTAAAAATCAGATGGAATGGAGACACTGGATTTATGGCTTATTGACCCACTAATACTTCCTCGCTCCCTACCTTCTTCTCCCACCTATGACTGGAGTGCTGTTAATAGGCCATTTCACCTTGTTTAATGTAAGTAGCTAACATAGATTTCAATCTGTTCCACCTTATATTTAGCTATGACACACTGAGTAGGTTTCCCAGACTTGAAGAAAAGCTCTGTGTAAGCCTGAAAGCTTGTCTTTCTCACCAGCAGAAGCTGGTCCAATAGCAGATATTAGCTCACCCACTTTCTCTCTAGTGTGATTTAGGAGGCAGAATGCATACCATGAACAGAAAATAGTTCAAATGAAGATGTGATGGGTTGCTGTACTCACCACTAGATGGTGCTGCCCCCTGGCAGTTTTGGAGATTAGCTCAATCAGGCCGACACCCCTTCCAGCAATTATACCCCATTTTCTCCTCTGCAGTTCATCTTTAGCTTTCAGAAGCCACAGCTGTCCTCTTCATGACTCAGTCCTCCAGCCAGGTCACTATTGTGGTTTCCCTTTCGGGAGCTGTTGGAGGCAGAGTACATCAAGCACAGGTGGTGGGTAGTGTAGGTAGGGGAAGGCTGTGCCTCCCCCAACATCCTGGCATAGCCCTTCCCACGTTCTCCCTGAAGGCCCCCTTCTGCTTGCCCTTCCCCCTTGGCTCCAGCCCAAGCAGGCTGGTCTGGTCGCTCATCTTCATCTACTAAATACAAGCATACGCGGGCTGGGGTTAGGGTTGCCAATCCTCCAAGATTAAGTTTTAATTAATAATTATGTAACATGATGAAACCTCTAGGATTACATCCAACCAAAATTGGCTACCCTAGCTAGGGTTAGAGGTGGCCATGGGATTAGGGGCCCACCGCCAGAGGGGGCTCAGGCAGGGACTAGCCTCTCCTCTGCATTTGCCATACTCTTCACTCCCTCCTCCCATGGAGTAACTTTGCAGTCCCGGAAACACTCCTCCCAGTGACTGTCTGCTGCCCCCACTGCTTCCAGTTTCCTGTCTTTTGTAGAAGCCCTGCCTGTCCCTCACAAGTGAGCTTCTCTTTAATTAGCTGCCTCTTTAGGCCTAGCCTAAAGCTCCCCTATTTGCAGCCTACTTAGCAGATTGAGCCCACCTAGCCCAACTCAGTTCTGTGAGCACACTCCCTCACAGAAGAGTTCCTACAAACCAAACCAAAGAACTAAAATTAATCCACAGACTATTAGGTGAATACTAGCAAACCACACACAATGCTTTCACAGAAATCAGGGGTGGTTTGCAATAGATTTGGAAGCAGGAAAGTGATTACACACAGTTATTTTAGGGTTGCAAAATAGATATACAAAGGATCAGCACACATTTCAAAACTTCTTGTACCTACAGTCAGCTGTTCAGCTAACAGCAACATGCCTATTTCTGTGAGGGGCTGATTTTTTCAGTTGCATATTGTTCTCAATGCAATATGAAGCACTGATTAAACAGTGTTAAAATTCACTGTGAGCAAGAGAAAAGTAGTTCTGATGTAGCCTACATGCCTTCAACCTCTCTTCACTACAAACACTGTTCACAATAAATGCTTCCCATTTGACTGTTTCTTCCAAGCAAATGCAGAGCAAATTCTGCTTACTATTTTATTATTAGGAGTAATATTATCATAGCACCTAGGAATCCTTGTCATGGACCAGGTCTCTGTTGTGCTGGCCATTACACAGAACAAAAGTTGGGGAGTGGGGGGCTGTGAATGTGAACATCTATGACTGTTCTGGTCAAACCAGGATGCATGGTCATTTTAGTTGGCCCAGCAGCTCAGTCGTGCATTTCTTACATAGGGAAAAAACACCTCATTGGATCAGTATTTGTTTTGCTTTGTAAAAGGGTGGCTGGAGAATATATTATGATCTTTTTAGTGATTCAGTTGTTTGTATCCTGTAAAATCAACCTTCTCCATTTCCAGTACCAAGACACTGCATTACATTTCCATAGCAGCAATTTCCCTCACACAAAATTAACCCATTTATTAAACCCTTTTTGTGGTGCTGTTTATTATGAGTCGCCTGATAGTAAACATGGAAATTATCTTTTATTTCTACTTTTGTTTTCAATCTGTATAGTGTTTATATTAGCATTTGAGTTCAATGTTACTCTTACTTTCTTGCCAGGGACAAACTATACATCAGATTTATGATTTGAAAGAGTTCAAATGAAATCAATAAATGAAACAATCTCCAAAGCACACACTTAAAAAGTTGTGATATTATTCACCAAGAAAGTAGTATTTAAAAGCTGTGTGTGTGAAATATGCAATGCTTTAGCTTGTGTATTTACACAATAGACTGAAATTACTTTGGATCAATTTTTTCCCCATTTACACGCAAGTAACTTACATCAATGTAAATATAATCCATGCACATTTGTGGTCAATATCTGGACCACTTTGTACAGATCATTTACCATCCTTTTAATTTTCCTTTTAAAAGTAAGCTTAGCATTAAAAATAGATGTTCATCTTCAATAACCAGAGTCCATGAGTAACTTTAGATAATTTTACATCTTTCCATTGTTGTTCCTGGAAACTGCTATAAACAGGATAAACTGATTCTTGGATTGAAATCAATAGAGCTGTATGTGCATAAAAAATTGTCCTAGTGTGATTACTCAAACCAGCACATTCTGTTCCCCAGGTCTGTGTACCTGTTTATCTGTGATAGTTCTAAAACATCCATCACCATAGTATCTACTGTAGGGTTTTGTAATGTACTAGCTGGTGGGTTTTTTTAAAATATATATATGTACCCCCAGTGTACTAAAGATAAGAACTCTACCACTATTAATAATAAAGGAGATTCTCCTTACTTCAAGTAGTAGAAACTGATGATTTTGGAAGAGATGGTCATAAGCATTGGTCTCTGATGTCACAGATGTGTGATTTTGCTGCCAGGATAACTGAATATAGGCAGACTTGGATTTTACATCTTGAATGCTACATATTGCATTAGTCATTTCACTTAGCATTTCCCCTGTTCTTCTGTCTACCATTATTAGTTAGGCACTGTGCAGCTATCTCATTAAACCAAGAGCAACATGTGCAAGGAGTCTGTTTTATGTCCATGTGTTTGTATGCCTTTCCCTGGAAATAGTTTGTCAGTCAGTTCTGCAAGTAGTCCGTGGAACTTTTCACATGCAAAGGGAGAATGAACAAGTATTTTCCCCTGATGTACAAGCCCATCCACAGCTCTCCCACAGCTTGATCACCACATAAGTTTATGTACATTTATGTCCTGAGTTTGGGGCAGAGAGAAGAATTCCTACCATGAGAAGGTCTTTTCTTGGTCATAGGAGTAAGCGACATTTTTATTAAGTGCAGGATTAGGTGCTTAAAACAAGAGAAAAAAAGCAAAAAAGTAGGGCCAATGCTGTACTTGTTCTTCAATTCATACTAAGTTTCCACAGGCAGATAGGGTGGAGAATAAGTTGTGTACAAAGTGTGAACATAAAATTTAAATTTTAACTCCAGATTAGGTCCGTTAGTAGCCTGATGATGGTTAAGGGCCCTGACTGGGGATCAGAGACCCACCTTCAACTCCATGCTCTTGCTGCTACAGAGCAGGGACTAGAATCTAGGTCTCCCATACCCCAGGCAGTGGTATAGTGGAATCAGCACCCCACTGTGGAACTTTTGCAAAGTCATGCAGTGCAGAGGATGCCATTTTACTCCACAAAATGGCATTCTTCACACAGCCTGACTGCATATGCACTACATGTATGAGGTCACACCACATAGAGGAGGCCATTTTGTACAGAGGTCATGTTGGTGGGGCCGGATCACGAAGTTCCATAAGAACCGGTATGTGCACATTCAGGATTATACCACTGATCCCAAGTGAAGGCCCGATGCACTGGTCTGTTGGCAGGGGTGAAAGTAATGCGGTACGGGTTGGTACGGTGTACCGGTAAAAAGTAGCCGCCAGTACCGCTAACTTTAAAGAGCTGCTGCTGCAGCGCTTTAAGGACCCTGCTTAAAGTGCTCCTCAAGCAGCGCTTTAACGTCACTGCCCCTTTTGCGCCCCCCCCCGGCGGCCCTGCAGGGGCAGCGACAACCCGGCAGGGTCGCCGATGTGGGGTGCAAAAGGGGCAGCGATGTTATACCGCAGGTCCTTTAAATCGCTGCTGGTGCCCTGGGTGGCACGGGCCAGGCAGCACAGAGGGGCCCAGGCCCCAGATGGCAGAGCCGGCCCCGTACCGTTAAGAGCTCAATTTTACTTTCACCCCTGGCTGTGGGTATTCTGAGGTGGATGAGTCTCTCTCTCTTTCACATTGACCAAAACTTCCATCCTGGACCTCAGAAACCCTTCCTACTAAACTTTTGTCAAAACCGATATGCTTCTGTAAAACTTTCAGTTTTGACAAAAAAACAAAAAGGTTGTGTCAGAAGTTTTTTTTTTAAATCAGATTTTCATGGTTGTCTGTTTCTTTATATCTTATCTCCCCTCCTTGTCACTAAAACAGCTTTTCTTAGTTCACATTAAAGTGCCATATCTATTTTTATCAGGCACCACAAAACAAATACCCTACATCACTTCTACATCATTAAGTTATAGTTGCGTCATTGAGGAATCTTAATATAAAGAATCACAAGTGCTCTGCATATTTAAATAAAGGGGACACAGGAATTTATTCAGTTGCAATCTATTACAGCTAAAATTGAAACTATGTAATCAGCTAGATGATTTGCCTGATAATGTATTTGTCTTCTTAATGAGCTTCTTTGTTGAAGTGGTTAGAATGATTAATGTGTCTGAGCACATCATCAGTAACCTTGAACACCAAAAGTCAATATTTGGAAAAAAATTCTGTACACAGTGATGTATGATACTTAAAGCTGCAGAAGTCTCTGCAGGGACACCGACTAGTTGATAAGCAGGTATGTTTGACATGTTGTTATTTAAATAGGATTAAGTATACAGGGTAAGTGATGGGGGGAGGGTCATTTATAAACTTCTTTTAACAGGAGAATTATGGATCCTCAATATTTCCAAGAGAATTTCATTGTTTTGATGCTTCTGCTAATCACCATAGGGTAGATCCTGCAGCCCCTTATTTACCTCAGTGAGATGACTCATTATTAACGGAATAAAGGCTATAGGGTCAGTCTTTGTGTCTGGGCAATGCAAGCTTAAGTTATGTTCACAGAACTATCTGCTAAGATAATGAATCCTTTCCATCAAATACAGAAAACACCACCGAAGCAATGCTAATACACTTTGCTTTTTAAATACGTCATTAAACATAAAGATGCCACAACTTGATTTCTTTAATTTATTATGAGATTCCTATGAGGGGTTTGAAATAGGAAAGGCAAGATGCTGTGATATAAAACTTGTGTTAGTTTGAGTTTAGGTTTTGTTTGCCACTCTTTAATTAGGCAGATGGTCTCAAATGACTGTGCTAATAAAGGCTTTATACAACATGAACCATCCTGTATTCATTCTATGCCATAGACATAGGATGAAAAATGATCTAGTGAATGGGACACTGGATTTGGGAGTCAGGAAACGAGAATTCTAACCTGTCTCTGCCACTGACCAGCTGCATGACCTCAGCCAACTCTTTTCACCTCTCTGTGCCTCTATTTCACCTAGAGCTGGTTGAAGAATTTCCAGTGGAGCAATTTTCCCATTGGATAATGCTGATTACATCAAAATTTAGACAGAAACCAGTCAGGGAGGCTGCCTGGTTCCAGCCAACCCACAGAGTTTCCACACTCCTCAGACTGGTTTCAGAGTAACAGCCATGTTAGTCTGTATCCGTAAAAAGAAAAGGAGTACTTGTGGCACCTTAGAGAAGAACAAATTTATTAGAGCATAAGCTTTTGTGAGCTACAGCTCACTTCATTGGATGCATACAGTGGAAAATATAGTGGGGAGATTTTACATACACAGAGAACATGAAACATTGGGTGTTACCATACAGACTGTAACAAGAGTGATCAGTTAAGGTGAGCTATTACCAGCAGGAGAGCGGGGGGGGGGGGGGGGAGAGGGGAGAGGGAACCTTTTGTAGTGATAATCAAGGTGGGCCATTTCCAGCACTTTACAAGAACAGTAGGAGGGGAAATAAAGAAGGGAAAATAGTTTTACTTTGTGTAATGACACATCTACTCCCAGTCTTTATTCAAGCCTAAGTTAATTGTATCCAGTTTGCAAATTAATTCAGATTCAGCTGTCTTTCGTTGGAGTCTGTTTTTGAAGTCTTTTTGTTGAAGAATTGCCACTTTTAGGTCTGTAATCGAGTGACCAGAGAGATTGAAGTGTTCTCCGACTGGTTTTTGAATGTTACAATTCTTGAGGTCTGATTTGTGTCCATTTATTCTTTTACGTAGAGACTGTCCAGTTTGGCCAATGTACATGGCAGAGGGGCATTGCTGGCACATGATGGCATATATCATATTGGTAGATGCGCAGGTGAACGAACCTCTGATAGTGTGGCTGATGTGATTAGGTCCTATGATGGTGTCCCCTGAATAGATATGTGGACACAGTTGGTAATGGGCTTTGTTGCAAGGATAGGTTCCTGGGTTAGTGTTTTTCTTGTGTGGTGTGTGGTTGCTGGTGAGTATTTGCTTCAGGTTGGGGGGCTGTCTGTAAGCAAGGACTGGCCTGTCTCCCAAGGTCTGTGAGAGTGATGGGTCATCCTTCAGGATAGGTTGTAGAACCTTGATGATGTATTGGGGAGGTTTTAGTTGGGGGCTGAAGGTGATGGCTAGTGGCATTCTGTTATTTTCTTTGTTGGGCCTGTCCTGTAGTAGGTAACTTCTGGGTAGTCTTCTGGCTCTGTCAATTTGTTTCTTCACTTCAGCAGGTGGGTCTTGTAGTTGTAAGAATGCTTGATAGGGATCTTGTAGGTGTTTGTCTCTGTCTGAGGGGTTGGAGCAAATGCGGTTGTATCGTAGAGCTTGGCTGTAGACGATGGATCGTGTGGTGTGTTCTGGGTGAAAGCTGGAGGCCTGTAGGTAGGAATAGCTGTCAGTAGGTTTCCGGTATAGGGTGGTGTTTATGTGACCATCGCTTATTAGCACCGTAGTGTCCAGGAAGTGGATCTCTTGTGTGGACTGGTCCAGGCTGAGGTTGATGGTGGGATGGAAATTGTTGAAATCATGGTGGAATTCCTCAAGGGCTTCTTTTCCATGGGTCCAGATGATGAAGATGACATCAATGTAGCGCAAGTAGAGTAGGGGCATTAGGGCATGAGAGCTGAGGAAGCGCTGTTCTAAGTCAACCATAAAAATGTTGGCATACTGTGGGGCCATGCGGGTACCTTTCCTGGTCACTCTTGTTACAGTCTGTATGGTAACACCCATTGTTTCATGTTCTCTGTGTATATAAAATCTCTCCACTATATTTTCCACTGTATGCATCCAATGAAGTGAGCTGTAACTCACGAAAGCTTATGCTCTAATAAATTTGTTAGTCTCTAAGGTGCCACAAGTACTCCTTTTCTTTTTACTCCTCAGACTGTAATCCTTTGGGACTGTTTCTTACTATGTATTTGTACCATGCCGAGCACAGTGAGGTCACAGTCTCAGTTGATGTATCTGGACTGTATTGCAGTACAGTAATAAATAAAAGCCATTTTACTGGGGCTTTATACCCTGATCCTGATGTCAGTTCTGTGTAGGTAGATCCCTGGGCTCACATGGAGCTCACTGAAAGGCCCCTTAGAAACTTTATAAAACACTACGTTGGGACTATTTCTCATGTCCCTTGTCTGTAAAGCCAAAGGCCTTTGTTTCTTCTAGTTCAACTGTGCATGACTCAGAAAAATATAAAGCCACACCCCTCCCTCTCTCATACACACACACAAAACAATAGTGTTTCTATTCATAAAAACAAAATTACTTTGAAGGCAGATAGCTTGGGCATTTTTAGCTAGAGACAGGTGCTAGCCCCATTTGGAAATGAGAACTCTCCCAAAGATCAGTCTGCCTAATTGAAGATAATTAAATCACTAATCCATAGTACAGTGTTGAAAAGAGTGAGAGTGTCAATATTATTAACAAAATATAAAATACTGTTTTTCACTATTACACTATTCACATAGCAAAATCTGAAGATACATACTTGTTGGAAGTTACCTAAGACATAGAGCAAGATTAAAACTGCTCAGAAGTAATTAATTTTGTGGACAAATTGATGTTTGATAGGTATTCTGTCTTAAGTAAATTTTAATTATAGTCCTTTTCAGATGTTCAAGGCCTTGACACAACCAGTTCCCTTCCATTTTTCCTTGTTCATCTCGTAGAATATAACTGGCAGCTTTTGTTTATCGTCTAGTTGTATTATAGCAGACTTAACATGTTCTGATAACCTCAGTACTCTTAGAGCACTGAAAAAAAAATCTTGAAAAATGACAAAGTTGGCAGCTGTCCTACAATAGTGGAGCCAGCAGCATACATTTTAGAGTGGCAATCAAGATTAACTTTAATCATATTTTGGAAAGAAAGCAGATTTGACAATTTGTATCACAAGAGCAACTGCTAATTGACTGTTTTAAGGAATTTCTCCTACATTTCATTCATCAAGTTTCTAGTGGTTATTCAGATTGTCCAATAACCTTTCAGTACCCTCAAATATTTATGGGCGCAATTGTGTTTTCATTTTCTACTCAAAGATAGCGTGGATTCATTTTTTAAAAGTACATGCTTTAAAAATTCTGATCAAAATAAGTCAGTGTCCTCTATATAAGTTACAAGAACTGCTATTGTGGAAAATAAATTACTGTTCGTTCTCATTGTAAAGAAATTCTTACTAGATCTACTAGGGAACCCAGAAATAACAAGACACCTATATGTGGGTACACCAGGTATTTTAATATTATTGAGTCAAAAACTTGGATACTTCTTCATAGGATTCAGCACATTATCAATAATTAATAGAGTGCCACAAATTGTGTAAACACCAATGCTTTACAAAAACTACATCTCATTATTTTATTTCAGTAGCACTGTCACAGGGTGGCACAGGTTTCTTCCCCCTTGTCCCTGCACCCTGTGCTTGAGCTGGCAAAAGAAAGGGTCTCAGACGCCTCTTGCAGGTGCTTCATCCGTGTTTCTTTATTTACAGTGGCTGTACAGTCCCAGTTCTCCCCATCCCCTCCCCCCCCTCCCTCCCCGCAACACCGGTCCCCGTCCGACCCCTCACTATACATTTATCTCACTTTTGAAAAAAAAAAACACTTTTTTTCTCCTGGGTTTCCCAGGGCAGGATTTAGTGTATTATTATCATTATTACTGTTTTGTTCCATGCTCTATTGTTTTGTTAATAGAAAGCCAAATCTGATTCAGGTTAATTATGTAAAACAATACCAGTAACAACCTGACATTGCAAAAATCACTCTGGGTAGCTTCTGAACATTTTTGGGGGGGAGGTGAGAGGGAGAGATAAACAGTGATTGTTCTGGATTTATTGTTTCACTACAAACGTGCTTTGGCAGGTTTCAAATTGATATTTTAAACCTTTTGACACCAACCTCCAGCATGAACCTTTGTGTGTTTTGTTTTAGGGTTTGCCTCTCAGACAAGTAAGCTGGAACTTTGGGGCCTGATTCTGCTTTCATTTAGACTGCTGTAAATCTGGAGTGAGTTCACTGACAGCAGGATTACACAAGTGTAAATTCAGGATTCAACCCCTAGTCAGTTAGTGCAAATGAAAGAACTGAATTAGTTGCATATTTATACAGTAAGTAAAAAGAAAACAGATTCAGATGCCAATCCTGAAAGTTACCATTGTGCTTTGTTCAAGTTTCCTGGATAACAAAATCTTGGCTAACGTACCTACTTGTGACCCTGTCACACTAAATTGATTTGCCACACTCTTTAATATAGCAGCATGATATAATGCAACATGGCCAGTATAGAGAGCTTTCATTTCTCCAAATTCCCTCCTGGATATGTGTGTTATAACATTATATGCTATTGGGATCCATTCACCTATGGAAGGCACTATTAAAAAATGCAGTTAAGCGACTTCAACCAAACTTCACTGAGAAAACCAAAATATATTTTTGCAGTAAAAATTGAGTCAGAAATTCATTTAATACATTGATCAGCAATAAGATCATCAGATGTGCTAAAAATATCAGTATGTAATTGGTTCTTTGGTGAAAAACTGAATGAAAGGAATTTTTTATTTCAGGAAGTTTTTATTGAAAACCCTAGAACAAGAGAAATTCAGCTTTGTTGGTCAAGTTAATACACTCTAAATTAATTTTTTTCAACACAGCCAGACCCCACTTCTCATCAAGTGTGTGCAATTTCCATCCATGCCAGACCCACACAAGTGCTGTTGTGTGCAATAAGTCAGAGTTGTGTGCAGACACAAATGCTCATCCTTCAAGGGTGGCCTGAACAAACATGAAGGAACACTTTTGTACAGCTGACTCGTCATTCATGGCTTCACCTGTTACCTGCCCTTCCCCTCCCCTCCTTTTGGTGGGGTGTTCCTAGGGAATCTGATCCAAAGCCCTTTGACTTTAATGGAAAGATTCCTATGGACTTTGATGGGCTTTAGATCAGGCAAAATGATATTTTATTATTTGAATACTGTAGTACCTAGAAGCCCTAGTTATGGACCCCCTTGTGCTAGGTGATGTCAAGGTTCCTTCCCCACTCTGAACTCTAGGGTACAGATGTGGGGACCTGCATGAAAACCGCCTAAGCTTATTTTTACCAGCTTAGGTTAAAACTTCCCCAAGGTACAAACTATTTTACCTTTTGCCCTTGAACTTTATTGCTGCCAGCACCAAGCGTCTAACAAATATATAACAGGGACAGAGTCCGCTTGGAAATGTCTTTCCCCCCAAAATCCTCCCCAAACCCTACACCCCCTTTTCCGGGGAAGGCTTGATAAAAATCCTTACCAATTTGCATAGGTGAACACAGACCCAAAACCCTTGGATCTTAAGAACAATGAAAAAGCAATCAGGTTCTTAAAAGAAGAATTTTAATTGAAGAAAAAAAATAAAAGAATCACCTCTGTAAAATCAGGATGGTAAATACCTTACACGGTGATCAGATTCAAAATATAGAGAATCCCTCTAGGCAAAACCTTAAGTTACAAAAAGACACAAAAACAGGAATATCCATTCCATTCAGCACAGCTTATTTTTAACAGCCATTTAAACAAAACAGAATCTAACGCATATCTAGATAGATTACTTACTAAGTTCTAAGACTCCATTCCTTTTCTGTTCCTGGCAAAAGCATCACACAGACAGAGAAAACCTTTGTTTCTCCCCCCCTCCAGCTTTGAAAGTATCTTGTCTCCTCATTTGTCATTTTGGTCAGGTGCCAGTGAAGAAAACCTAGCTTCTTAACCCTTTACAGGTGAAAAGGTTTTTCCTCTGGCCAGGAGGGATTTTAAAGGTGTTTACCCTTCCCTTTCTATTTATGACAGTGCTGTATAGAGCTTGATAGCAGCCCTATGCTCTCCTGGGCACAAGGGTTTATGTAGGCATCTACAGCGCCCCATGACACATCCATCATAGATGAATCCATTGTCTTTCCCCATGCAAATTTATGGTATTATGAATAATTTATTATTAATCCTTACTTTTTCTGAAGCACCTGCTTTATGCTTGGATAGGTTCACAATTGCCTGATTTGAAACAAAGGCCAAATAAGGAGATGGGGGTAAAAAACCTGGAGAAGTTTTCAATATTTTGGAACTCATGCAAACAAAAGCAGATGCTAACAGTCATAGTGTGGCACTGAGAGGGCTTCAATGAAATTGAACAGCAACAATACTCAAATATTGATGGGGTTTGTTTTACATTATTCAAAGTCTGCATTTCTCTTTTCATGAAGTGACTGAATGCTGAGCACTTGTTTGAATATTTATTAGAAATATTTCCCCCGGTAACAAGTAAAAATCAAACAGAAGGTAACTAAAAACCCACTAAGCTTTCAAATTTTCATTATATTATTTTATGAATACAAGTCTTCCCATTATAATCCTAAAGAAGGCAAAAGGGGCTATTCCAAGCATGTAGGTCATGGAGTAAAGTCATCTTCTAAGTATCCAGTCAATACTCCTACACAGAAAAAAATTTATAGGGGTCCACTGCATGCATCCCATGCTCAGTGCTTGTATTTATCAATCTAGGTTCTTACATTGAACACATATACCAATATTTTCATAATATATTGTCTATTTTGAGTATCACAGTAGTGACTCAAAGCCAAGTTAGAAAAAGAGCACTACTGTTACCATGTGTGGAGAACTGGACTTGATAGTGGTTTTTGGTATTCTCCTCACAATTCCAAATATTCTAGTCTAGTCTGTTTATATTCTTATATCACATACACATCTGTTGGATTCTGTGCTGCAATGGGGGAAAAAAATCTTAACTTCTGCTTAACTTAACTTAGCTTGCTCAGTGCTCCCCTTTGTCTTCTACTCATGTGCCTCCCTGCCTTTTCATTCTGTTCATCCTGTCTTCCTGAGTGCTACTCAGTCTTGTTTGGAATGACACTTCAGCAGCCCTGCAGGATCTTTCAGGTACAGACACAAATCGTCACCTGGTCTTTTGTTCAGAGTCTTTCCTATTTGGAGCCTAAATAAAACTTGTAATTTTCCACAGCCTTCTTCACCTGAATGGGACAAACAGTTTCTTTTAACTCCAATGTTCAAATTCTTTAGTAATGAGTTGCAGAACTTGTTCTGGCACTTAGGGATGTTCCCTTGACACTGATCAAGTTCAGGCCAAGACACAATTATGGCCTCGGGTGGCAAGTTTCTACATCTTAGCCAAGAATGGCTTCTTGGTAAGAGGGAAAAGTAACGTAGCCCATTTAATTAACCTGAAATTTCACATTGGCACAAAATTCAGGATTATCTGTCAGAATCATTAGTAATTTGCAAGCTCTGTTCAGCAGGAGAGAAGCAGATATTTGACCACATGTGCCCTTTCCAGTAAATGACAGCCATTATTGTGGAGAAAAAGAAGTACTTCAAAATTCATTCTATCAAGTGTAGCAATTTGGTTAGTGGTTTGTTCAAAAGCCTGTTAAACCTTGGTGCATACCATGTTGTAGGATCAGGATATTATACTATTGGAAAATTCCACAGGGCCCCTTGTACTTGATTTTTAATATTTAGTAAGGGAACATTTTATAGTGCAAAGCAAAAGGATACAGTACTATTCGGAGATCCTGGATGGTAACCATGGACAGATCATGCTCTCCTACCATCTCCCAGATCTGCACAAAAAAGCAAATATCTGTATGCAGATTTTGTCTCTTCCACATGAAAGTGGTGTTTGGAGAGAGAAGGAATCACCCATCTTTGTGGCCCTGCTCCTTTTCCTGTGATTCTGAGATCTTTGTGGGGATGGGGACAGCATGGGCTGGGGAAGTAAGTAAGCAACCCTATATTGGGTGGTGTAGTTTCAAGAGGTACATATAATTCCAAGGCTGTGTTACTAGTTATAATGTGTGCCCTATGCTGTGGGAATCTCCCTTTAAAAGGGATCCTGGGGACAGCCATGGCCAGCAGGTCTCTTGGAGCCACATCATTAGTAGTGCTTATAAAAAAAAATCTGAACACTTTTCTGTAAAAAAAAATCCAGTTGTGTCAAAATAGAAATATTTCGTCGTAATGAGTTGATTTTGAAATTTTCAATGAGAGAGTTGAAATGACTCATTTCCTGTTGTTTGTTTCATTATGATAATGTATAAACATTTTATTCCAATAGAGTAAAAACATTTTGTTTTGACTTTCTCAGTTCAATTAATTATGTTTAATTATTATATTAAAATATCACTTGTATTATACTTAATCTACATATTATTGTTATGCTGGGGAGTTGGGTGAAACCTTATTGAAGCTAGTGGGCATAATTGCCACCCTTCATTCAGGATAAAAGAAACAATCAATCAAGCTCCTTTATGGAACCAGATAGCTGAAACAAAAGGATCCACTACCTAAAATGTGGGCATATGGCAAGGCTTGAATAGAAGCCAAACCATGTGGCCCAAAGAGTATGCTTGGGGGCTGATATAACAAATGCAGGCACTGGACCATTGATTGGTGAAGTTGTGTGTGTCTGTGTGTAAGGGACAAGCAGCAGACACCCACTGAAAGAGACAGAGAAGGAACAAAGATGCTCTGGACATGGGGAGGGATGCCCTAGTAGTGTGACCCTGAGAAAAAAAGCTAAGAGTGTTTTGGGCATAGTGCTGGCTGGAAAGAGGTTCAGGACTGTGAGCAAAGAAACTGCTCTAATGTTCCCCTCTTATCTGGTGTTATCCGGACCAGTGATCTGCTAGGCCACTCCAATCCTCAACTCTGGGAACCAGCCTTGCCCTGCTGTGCTGTGAGAACCCCCACTCCTGGGATGTTCACGCAAAGCCTCTGGCATGTAAACTGTTTGGATTGTGCAACCGAGTGACACTAGCCAATATCTCTGGTCCCAGACACAACCCTGGGAACCTCCGTCTTGCAGTGTCCAGTTACGCCCACTGGACACTGCAAGCTTATATGAGTTCATCAATTTAACAAAGAAATTGATATGTACTAGGCTTGTTATCGCAAGGGGAGTCTCTGACACACTTCAAACCAAATGCACTGCTTCAGGTAGAACAAACAAACACATTCATTAACTACAAAGATAGATTTTAAGTGATTATAAGTCAAAGCACAACAACAAGTTAGATTTGGTCAAATGAAGTAAAAGCAAAATGCATTCTAAACTGATCTTAACACTTTCAATGCCCTTACAAACTTAGGTTCTTCTCACCACAGGCTGGCTGGTTGCCCTTCAGCCAAGCTCTCCCCTTTGATAAGCACTTCAGTTGCTAGAGGTAGAAGAGAGAGGAAGAGCAAGGCAAATGTCTCTCCCTTTTATCATGTTCTTTCTTCCCTCTTGGCTTTGCCCCCCGCCCCTTCAGAGTCAGGTGAGCATTACCTCATTGTAGTCCCAAACTGACCAAAGGAAGGGGGGTGACTCACTTGAGAGTCCAACAGATCCTTTGTTGCTGCCTAAGCCAATCTCCTTTGTTCCTGTGAGACTGGGCTGGGTTTGTCCCATACATGCCCTGGTGATGTATGAACTGCCCCTCTGCTCTTGGAGAGTTTTTGCCTGGGCTTGTTTTAAGCCCTGAGGACACGTTTTCAGCCTCATAATTATATACATGAAATTACAACCTATAACATAATATTACTATAACAACAATGTTCAGTGTATCATGAGCCTTCTGAAGACACCTGACATGACAAACTTTGCATTGGATACCACACAATCATATTATATAGATGAACATGGGGGTGTAGGGTGTTCTCCCGAGGTACAGAGCATCACAACTGCCTTCTGTTGTTTTATTCCTAGTGCTTAGGAAAACAGAACTTTGTACATTCTTTGCAAAATTAGCTGGATTGTATCAAAGAAATACCTGACTCCATCATAAATTTCTTCTCCTAACAAAAATAACCACCTAGACCCCCAGAATTGGCTAACCACTCACTTTAAAAAAGGGCAATATAATAACATTTCAACATTATTGAACAAAACTATCTGACATATCAAAATGAAATGTTTCAATAATTAAGAATAGAAATTTTTCAGAATTTTTGTTTCACGGGAAATTTTGGCTTTTCGTTCCAGTTGAGAATTAAAACAAATTTTGAATTGTTATTTCCTGATGAATTGAAGAGTTCTGGTTTCCAACCACCTGTAATGATTAGTTAGCAAGAGGACTGCTGGGGACACAGTGCTAGAACAATGCACAGGGCCTTTGTGATCTTTATGGATCCCCTCAGATTGTTTTATGAGATGTCAAGCCCTATCTGCCAATGGAATGATTTAGAAGTTAAGCAAGGGAAACCCCATGGAGTTTTCCTTCCTTTTGCCCTCTCCTGTGTATTTTGCCATAGGGGGACCCATCTTACCTGTGTAATAATGGTTGCATGACACATAAAAGACAAAAACTAGAGGGCATATATTGTGTGTGTGTCCCCTCCAGTTTTGTCTCCTGTTTGTCATGTAACAATTTGGTGTGTGTGTGTATATATATATATATATATATATATATATATATATACACACACACACACACACACACACACACACACACACACACACACATATATATATATATTTATATCCACAAACACACACACATTATTATATGTAATGTCCATAATTCATTCCCCATGGATTTCTTGAGGTAAGGTTACCTTTGGAAGCACAAATGTGTCAGATAAACTCTGTAGTTATTTTACTCATTTTGTCAAGTCAAGGGAGGTTTAAATGAGCTGACACGATACATTTTTTCCTGTAGCTTTAGCTGTAAGAGGGATTTCCCGTTAGCTGGAGCTGGGCTTAATTAAATTAAGAAGCTATATAATTGACATTTTTGTAATACAGAGGAAAAATTGGACTCAGTTAAGGATACTTAATGCAGATTGTTCCATGACTTTACTTAACTCATTTTAACAATCGTAGGTCATCTCTATTTCAGTACTCTCCTTATGGTAGATCACTGCTAGGGCAAGTATTTTGGAACCTTCGCCTTTATCTAGTAACAAAAGGTATTCCAGGTGTCGTAATATAATTCCAATAACTGCTGCTTTCATAAGACCCTTCTTTTATGGATCACATCATTGCAATGACACATTGGCAGCCACTAGATATGCAGGTGGATCTGAGTAGTGGATATTTAAATGTCCGCACATCTCTAACACGTATGTGACCTAAATAGCAATCCAGATTACTACAACAATTCTTCTTCATAATCTGATTTAATTTTGTGTTTATGCTGTCTGTTTGCTTTCATATTCATGTCATCTTGGACAATTAAAGTATACTAATCAGTTTCTATGGGAGGTACTTATATGGCCCCTCTTACCACAGTGAGTTGATTCCACAGTCTTTAAGGGTATGTCTTCACTACCCACCAGATCGGTGAGCAGCGATCTATCCAGCAGGGATTGATTTATCATGTCTAGTCTAGACGTGATAAATCGACCCCCGAGCGATCTCCCGTCGACTCCTGTACTCTAGTGCCGCGAGAGGTGCAGGCAGAGTCAACGGGGGAGCGGCAGCAGTCGACTCACCGCGGTGGAGACACTACGTTAAGTCGATCTAAGTACATTATTCATGTAGCTGAAGTTGTGTAATTTAGATCGATCCGCTCCCGCCCCCAAGTGTAGACCAGAGCTAAGGTACTTATCTTCATGACATCCCAGTGAAATCCTCATTTTAAAGATGGGAAGATGAAGCACAGAGGGATCAAGGCCCAGAATTTAAAAGCAATTTAGGTTTTGCAACACTCAGTGTTGCAACACCTAACTGATTTAGGAGCCAAATTTTCACTTTCAAAGGGATTTAGGCACTTATGAGACTAAATCCCATTGGCCCAAAACTTTAATGTTATTAATGTCTTGCTCCACAATATATTTTCTCCAGTATTAGACCCCATTTTGCTTTTTCTCAGACATATTAACAGATATGTTTTGACAATTGGAAACTCCCATATTCTAATTTCTCTCATTTTGTTCTGCACTTATATTTTCAGTGGAACTCCAAATGGAGTGAAAACCTTCTAATTTTAGGTCACTGCTAGAGCTGGTTGAAATATGGTAACATTTAATGTGAAAGTTTTCACAATGAATGTACTTATTTTGTCAAAAAAATTGAAATTCAAAACTTTTGGCTAGCGCCATAGAGGGTCAAAAATAGGATGAAATTGTTTTGCAAAATGTCAGGTTTTTTTTACAAAATTCTTTGAAAATTTCAGCCACCATCTAGTCACTGTTTTCGATGCAGCCCAGGTTGAAATGATAAAATAGAATGAATATGTAGGTAGTCTATGTTCAGTAGTCTAGGAGAAACAAGCTTGTAGTCGAGGTTCAGAAGAGAACGGTTGTTCAGAGATGTCAAGGAATGAGTTGACTTAAGTTCTGATGTTTAGAGCTGCTTCTTTCATGTCAGGGTTAGAGCACATTGTTGGAGGACTGTGAAGGGAAAAGCTTACACAGCCAATATCCTGCTGTAGCTTTCCTCTGAATAGAAGAATTCACTCCAAATCTTGGACCAAACACCCAGCTCAAGTAAATAAGCTGCATCACTGTGTGAATCATAAAGGTAAAGTGGGGAAGAAAGTTTGTAAGAAATTCCTCCGCCCCACCCCCAAGACCACAGTGCTCTAGGCCTCTGCCTTTACTGAGTGGCTGAGAGCTGCTCCTGTCACACATATCCTACCCCCATATAGGAAGGAATAGCCCATAGATCCATATAGTGGCTGATTCTCCTAGCTCCCCAGCCATTCACCATTTTCAGACTGCCACAGGAAAGTCCTGAAAAGCTGCATTTCACAGCGCACACAGGGTGAGTACCACAGGGCCTCTTCCTCATCCATTATCCTGTGGTCAGATTTGTCCAGACTCACAGAGGGTGTGCGGAGTGGGCTTTGCCATGAAATGCAAAGCAAAAATGCCCATTTCCTTCCATGTTTCTCTGATTCTTTCATGTTCCTCTCACTCTGAGGCAGAATCACATTCCTAATCCATCTCCCTCTCCCTTCTGTTATGGCAAAAGCTGGCAATGCCATGCTTGTTCTGAGTCATCCACATATAAGCACTTAGTAAGCAATTCTCCACAGAAAGAGTTAATGGGACCCAGGCAGTAACTGCAACCAGTCAGTCAAAGGGTATTACTCTTTTCTATGATTCCTCTGTCTTGTGGAGCAGCTTCACAAACGAAGGCCACCTTTTGAGGCCACGAGGTGAGCAATTTTGTACTGTGACCATCGGGGGAAAAAGGTATGGGGTTGAGGCAGGAAATGTGGAAACAGTGTTAGGCAGAAGAGTCCAGGAGAGACAGGGACCGAGACAGCAGCTTCTTGGTGACTGGGCGGTGGTGCCTGTTTGTACCAGAGGGACTTGCCTGCGCATGTAACACCCACAGACCCTGGTCATTGGCAGGCGGGATTGAACCTGGGACCTCAGTTCATGAGCCTCTATTGCATGAGCTAAAGCCCATATGTCTCTTAGCTAAAGCTGAAGAGCAGACTAAATCTCTCTCTGTAAGTGATCTCAGTGCCATTAGATGGGACAGAACACCACTCCCAGAAGGTGTGTGGGTTACACATGCAGCATGGGACCATCTCTGTTCCAGGTAACAGGACTTGTACACATTTTGTAAATAAAGTTACATTAGAAAACACTATGACTGGACTGATCAAAATCTTTCCATTGTAACTTTTTCCAACGGAAAATTGGGGTTTCTATTAACTGGGAAGAAAAAAATCTGAAAGCGTCTGCGTGTTTTTTTTTTCCTTGTTGGAAAACCAAACATTTCTGACTGAACAAAGGAAAATGTTTTTGGTAGGTTTTGATTGTTCTAAGTCCGATTTTTTTTTTAGTTGTTTGATGAAAATTTCATTTTCTGTCAACCCCCCTTTCCTCAATTTCTGACTCGCTCTTAGCTTGATTCTATGCCACTGTTTCTCCTCCAACAGGAAAGTGAACTACAAGGGAAAGTGAACTACAAGTTGGGCCATTTCCAGCACAAATCCTTGCAACAAAGCCCGTTGCCAACTGTGCCCACATATCTATTCAGGGGACACCATCACAGGGCCTAATAACATCAGCCACACTATCAGAGGCTCATTCACCTGCACATCCACCAATGTGATATATGCCATCATGTGCCAGCAATGCCCCTCTGCCATGTACATTGGTCAAACTGGACAGTCTCTACGTAAAAGAATAAATGGACACAAATCAGATGTCAAGAATTATAACATTCATAAACCAGTCGGAGAACACTTCAATCTCTCTGGTCACGCGATTACAGACATGAAAGTTGCTATATTACAACAAAAATACTTCAAATCCAGACTCCAGCGAGAAACTGTTGAATAGGAATTCATTTGCAAATTGGATACAATTAACTTAGGCTTGAATAGAGACTGGGAGTGGCTAAGTCATTATGCAAGGTAACCTATTTCCCCTTGTTTTTTCCTACCCCCCCCCCCAGACGTTCTTGTTAAACCCTGGATTTGTGCTGGAAATGGCCCACTTTGATTATCATACACATTGTAAGGAGAGTGGTCACTTTAGATAAGCTATTACCAGCAGGAGAGTGGGGTGGGAGGAGGTATTTTTTCATGCTTTATGTGTATAAAAAGATCTTCTACACTTTCCACAGTATGCATCCGATGAAGTGAGCTGTAGCTCACGAAAGCTTATGCTCAAATAAATTGGTTAGTCTCTAAGGTGCCACAAGTACTCCTTTTCTCTTCTCTATGTTTTCCAGAAAAAAACCTATCCTGGGACCCCGATCCCCTTTCTTTTTATTCTATTTTGTAGCCTCTTCTCCTTCACAGTCACATTCAGTTCTATTTTCACAGAGTTCTCTTTTCTCTCAGAAGAACCTGACCCATATCAGCAGAGGACAATATGGGCTCTCATGAGAAACACCATCAGAGATGAGAGAAATGTGTTCCCATTTTTTGCCCTTTAATCAAATTCTGCCCCTTTCAATACAGGACTATTATCATTATATTACAAATTGAGTGATACAAACTCTCTGGCTTTGTAAAATGGGAAGATAGAGATGCAATAACAGCTTTCAGTAATGTACTGTCCTTGATCTAAGGAACTCAGTGGAAGCATATGATACATTGTCTGCTTGTATTTAGTTAAAATAATGAGAATTTAACAGAACTCAATATGCTGCAGTAGTACTCCATAGGCTATTTCTACTTTTCCTGTGTCACTTGCACTCACTCCCTGATCTGGGCTTTTCCTAATATGACTATAGTTGAAGACAGCAGCTTTCATCTAGCTTCGTAAAGGACTGCAGATATTGCAAAGCACAAGTGAGGTCAGTTCCAACCAAATCAGAATGTGTTGCTGTAATTCAGAAATAAGCACTATATTATGTGTACACTCTGGCATTAAGAATTATATTTGTTCATTCTACCTACTAAACTTTGAGACATGAAATAGTTCAAGAGATAAAAATGGATGCTTTTCTGCATATGTTATGAAATTTATGGATGCACCTTTGCTCACATTGTGCCAAAGGGAAATTTTTTCACAGGAGGAATCAGTTGCTTAATTAGCACGGAATAATTAAAACTCACTGCAGGGAAAGTTATACAGCCCCACAGCAATTATGTAGGGAGAGGCTATTGCTTGAGGCCAAATACAATCCAAAAAGTAACTTACATAGCTATGTTACCAAAACACATTATTCAAGATGGTCTTATAGTTGAGTTATTCCTGAACTGTCCAGAAAACAATCCTAATAATTAATAATATGAACTCATCAACCAATATATTAATTAATTTCACTTCATTTCTCAGGATCAGCTCCCTACAGCCAGTCATACTGATTTATGTGAATTCTTGGACCTTAAAAAGTAAATTTAAGGTAACTAGAAAACAAGACAAACTTCACAAGTTCTCTGAGGCAAGCAAATCCACCAATAAGCGCAGGACCCACCGAGGCAGGGGAGGAACTTTGTCACTTTAACCTAAGCCACTGGGGTCAGGTATTTTATCCCACACTGCATATGCTGCTGCATTGAAGGTCACTCTCCTGTTCAGATCTCTGTGATGCATAAGTAAAGGGACAGAATAAAAGCAGAGGGGGTGAGTCTCTTTTTACACTAGTTTAATTCCATTAGCTTCACTAGGGTTACTCCTGATTTGCACCAGAGTTACTGAGATCAGAGTCAGACCCAGAGACTACCTTAACTTGGATGTCCTTGCTTTTGAAGATTTAAGACCCTTAAAATGACTTTACTGTACCTTTTTTTTTTAAGTACTAAAAATAATTACTTGGGAAATATTGCAGAGGTGGTGACAGGGAGATCTGCAGACACACTGAGACATGTGGGAGGGTAGTTGAGACGTATTAAGGAGGATGCCAAGGATATGTACAGAGAGGACAAATGGCAAGTCTAAGTGGAGGAGAAAAGGCAGAACAGAGGGGCTGTGTGGGAAAAGCCTCCTACCATAGTGAAATAAGCCAGAGAGGGCTCTTACTTTGTGGTTAAAGCATAGGACTGGTTTCTATTTCTGGCTCTGTCACAGATGTCCTGTGTGACCTTAGGCAAGTCTCTAGACCTTTCTATGTCTCAGTGTCACCACCTGTTATTTGATTTTTGCTTAGTTCCTCAGTCAGGATCTGGGCCCCATCATGCTGGGTACTGTCCAAACACACTGGTAAACATGGCCACAACCAAAAAAGCCTACTTAGTATAGTATTTATATTACAGTAGAATTTAGGGGCCCCAATCATGGAGCAGGGCCCCATTGTGTTAGCACTATACAGAGCAGCTAGCTACGGTATTGCTTTGATAGTGCAGCCATCACATAAGTAGGAGCTCAGAAGGGTTTGCTGATGTTTAAGTAATAATAGCTATAAACCACATGGGAGAAGATTTTCCAAAGACAAAATGGCATCTAGGCACCTAAACTCCCATGCATTTTAATAGGAGAGGCCTATCATCCATTTGTGCCTTTGGAACTGTCTCCCTTTAGCTTGAGAATCTCAAAGGTGTTACCGTGGTGCAAAATAAATGAAGGTGCTATGTTCCTTTCCTACATAATTAATTAAAGAAGAATTAATCTAAAATGCCTGTAGGATGAACTGGCAAGAGCTGGACTTCCTGCACTGCATTTGCCAATATGGCACAGCTGACAGCACTGCAATGCCGGGGACACAGAGCCGGTGACTGGGATTCATGGGGAATCACGGTGTGTCTTAAAATATATGTGCAGAGGGTGTTACCCTCCACAATTCATGCAGGCTTCCCTCCCCACACAGCCCAATGGCTGTGACACAGGAAACTTTTGTGCTAACTGATATAGAGTACAGGGGGTGCATAAGGTTTTACAGGGATCCAGTGAGACAAGTATATGCACAATAATTCACCAAAGGGTGTGTCATAAATATAAAGGGAAGAGTAAACACCTTTAAAATCCCTCCTGGCCAGAGGAAAAACCCTTTCACCTCTAAAAGGGTTAAGAAGCTAGGACAACCTTGCTGGCACCTGACCAAAATGACCAATGAGGAGACAAGATACTTTCAAAGCTGGAGGGGGGGGAGAAACAAAGGTTCTCTCTTAAGGGTTTGAAATTTTACTCTGTACATTTCAGATGTCACTTGAAATTGCTTTAAAACCAAATCCTTGAACTTATTATAGTCTGAAGCCTCATCAATAGGCATCTAGTTTAGCTCTCCAAGATTTTCATTTTGACATCCAACACATCTCAGGAGCTTCTAACAAAGTGGATGATGCACTCTCCTGTGAAAGTTTCCCAGAATCAACTGGTTAAAATCGTCCTTGAGATGTGGAAAATATTGTTAGTCTTTATATACTTGGTAGTATATTTAGAGGTGCATGTGTCTTATTAACTCTGTTTTCTCCTAGAGCTCCAGAAAGAAATCCCAGCCAGTGTTTCACCCTATCTGTGATTTGGGGGGTGTGTCCTGGACCACACCTGGGATGCTGCATGGGATCTGGGAAAATGGGAGATTCAGAAACAGGGAATTCCATGTTGTAAAGGTCCACATGGAACTTGACACGACCCATTGTTGTTTCCTAAGACCCCAGTCTACCACAGCACTTAAGCACATGTAACTTTAAGCATGCCAGTAGTCCCATTAACTCCAGTGGGTACCACCCGCATGGTTGAAGTTATGCACATGCGTAAGGGTTTTTGCTACATCATAGCCCACTATACTAGTTAAACTATTAACTTTCACTTCACTGAACTGATACACACATTGACAGATGGAAGGCTGCTGCATGGTATTGAGCAGAGGCAAAGAAATGGGGGCATGGAGCACAAGATGAACGTTGCCCTGTGATTATTCTATAGGGTATAAATCAAATGAAAACAGTTTGCCGATAATATGAGAGAAGTCCAATTGTCTCATATTGAACAAACTCTATATCTGTCAGCTGTTTAATTAAATTTCCATCAAATAAAATGTTATAATACCTGGTGGCACAGTATTTAGATTCTCATGTCTACTCTTTATTTGCTGTATTAGTAATATTGCATATTCAGGGACCAGACCCTCAGCTGGTATAAATCAGTGCACTGAAGTCAGTGGAGACATGCTGATTTACACTATCTGAGGCTTTGGCCCTGAAGGCCAGATTTTAAGAGACTCAGGGCCAGATTTTCAAAGGGTCTCAGTACTCAGTGGCTCCCACTGTCACATGGATGGTCAGATTTTCAAGAGTTCAACACCCAACATGTTACAGTCTTCTGGAAAATCTGTCCTAGATTAAAAATTAAACATAGAAACAATGTGCCTGCTCCCACCGTTGGCAAAACTCTCCAGTAGGATCAGGCTCAGGATTTATTTGTATTTGTTTCAATTGCCAGGGTTTCACATCATCTCATTTACGTACTATTTTGATACTGTTTTGGTGGCCAGATATTACAGTGATGAATATGGTCTAAAGGCCTAAATGGACAGACAGGATAAATTATATTTTAAAGAGAGTGACAATGATTTTCGTATTGAATTTCAGTTTCATACATTATAAAGCCAGAAGGGACCATTGTGATAGTCTAATCTGACCTCTTGCATAACACATGCCATCGGACTTTCTTGAATTATTTCCTGTTTGAATTAGAGCATTTTTTAAAGAAAAAAATCCAAACTTGATTTAAAATTGTACAGTCAGAGAGAATCCACCACTACTCTTGATAAGTTGTTCCAATGGTTAGTTTAAATAAAACAAACCATCCTATTTCTAGTCTGAGTATCTCTTGCTTAGACTGGAAAGAATTAAATGCTCCCATGATTTTGATTTTTTTTAAACTTGACAGAAAACATTAACAAACACTAATGTAAAAAATAAGCTAAAGGCCCCTTCTCATAAGCTCATGAAAGCTTATGCTCAAATATTTTAGTCTCTAAGGTGCCACAAGTACTCCTTTTCTTTTTCTCTCATATCAGGCCCTTTAAAAAATTGCACTTGCACCTTAACTACACAGAGAAATGAAGAAAACCACTTCCAACATTCTGTGTTAAGACAGCAGAGATGTCTGAAATCATCCCTGTAAAGCCTGTGTTCAAATCTATTAACAGTATTGTAGAAAATGAAGGGCCAGCAACACATTGCAGTTAAGCAGACATCCTTACAAAGAAACAATATTCCTATATTATAGCAATGGTATTAGTTTTCATTGTGGTATATTCACAAAATAATCATTGATATAGTAGTTTCACTCAACTACCCGACTAGTGCATTACAAAAGGTTTTGGATGCAGTGAAGAAACACTTCATGTTAAGTACAGGCTTTGGAGGCAGAAGTCTAGCAGCCCAGAGACAAAGTCCAACAGGGACTGATGGAGTGAAGGTAAGCATTCAGAGGAATCTGATTGTGTAGAATGGAGAGGGATAGCATCAAATGAAAGCAAAGGGATCATCAAAAATCTCACTACATTTCTCTGTTTCAGGAAAACATGCAAGCACATGCTTAAGTTTCACTGATTATGTGTTTAAAGTTATGCCTGTCTTTAAGGTCTTCCCTGAGTAGGGATGCTTTCCTGAATCAAGACCTTTATCTAAACAGAGTATAAAACATTAATAAGGCAGAGACCTCTAAAAGAGAGTGGTTTGGAAGATTGAAGGTTCCCCTTTTTACCCCAAACTAGACCCATTCCTGTGAACTACAGATATTCCTGTTATATATCTGAAAGTCAGCTTTTTACATTCACATCAGTGGTCAGCCTCTAATCACCAGAGCGCTGACCCATTATTATAAGATATGCTCACAAAAGTATTACAGCTAAACCACTAAAACAAAAACAAAACAAGAAAAGTATAGGCATTTGGGAATTTATCTGATCAATCTCAATATTACAACTTCCACACAAGCTCCAAGAGGCTGAGGTTTGTAATATAATTCACAGTACAGAATCTGCCAACAAAATGAAAACTCTAATCTTAACAGATTGTGAAAGTGGATTTAGAGATACATGCTTTGATTTATTTTGTACAAATTGTGTTTTCTTTACATATCTCTTTCAATTTGTTTTGCACATAGGAGTACTTGGATAAAGAAAAGATGCCAAACAAGAAAATTTAGGGAAGGATTTTCAAAAGCATTCAACATTAGACTAACTCTGCTCCACTGAAATCAATAGGAATTTTGACTAACAATTTTAAAGGTTCTCTCTTTTCAGTCTGCAAAGGAGTTGTACTGCACTCTGCAGAATCTGCATGTAACTTGGAGGGAGAAGCACAAGTTCCAGGAGAAAAGATTTGGAGAAGGCGCCAGGTGATCAGTCTGCATGCACATGACTTAAATGCTAGCTGCAGTTGCAGCATCTCTGTAAATGTTTCTATTGATAGATTAGTTTTACAAACATTAAATCTTCTCATGTTATTACTCAGGTACATGAAACACACTCTGGGAAGAGGTGTGAAATCCAGTTCAAAAACATATATGTATGTATTGAACATAGCTAGATAAATACTCAGTTCTGTGTGTAGATGTAAATTCTGTATATTTGAAGACACTTCCACCTCTTGTGTTGCTTATGTTTACTTGCATTGCACTCGTAACTTTTACTAAAGTATTTTGGAATAAGATTATACTATCCTTCTCCCTTTTGTGGACGCTTTCTTGAAAATCTGATGTTTACCTTGTGAGGCCCTGAGGCACAGTGAAAATTGAAAATGTATACATTCATTTTCTTTGAATTTGTGATGTCAAGTTCTAACTGTAGTCCCCCACCCCAAACAGAACCAAACCAAAATGTGGTACTCACCCAGCTATACTCATTGTCATCTACAATTATTACCCTTATTATAATGATACTCTTCAATAATAACCACAAAATGCTTAATCCCCATGGATGGTTTTATAACAATCATGGATTATGCTGAGAAAATGGTATAAATTATTTTATTCTTAATGGAGTGTGAAAATCTTGCCTACAAGATGGTCACTTGGCATGCAATTTATATCACTCAAAAAACATATATGCTTCATGCTTCTAATGAAAAGGGTCCAAGGAATGTTCAATTGACAAGAAGCAGAGAATTTCACATTTCAAGCCAAATGAAGGGCAGTGAGTCTTTCACTTGAGAGGCTCCTATTATCATTGGACAGAAGCAAATTGTTTCTTATAGATAGTGTAAGGTCACATGAAAGGTCACGTGCTTGGCCTTCAGAGACCTTGGTAATCATAATTAAACTAATCAATTGTGGAACAGTAGTCAAAAGTCAAATCTTAATGAACTGGAAAAAATGATACTTCAATTTTCTGTTGCAAATCCCCAATTAGCATATTAAACACAACATATTTCTATTAAACAAAAAGTGAATACTGTTTTTCTTTCTTATTCTTAAGTAGGAACTGTATATTGTGCATTAAACATATGGAAAGATATTAATTGCATTGTTATAATTAAATTGCAGCAGCTAGCTTTGTATGGCTTAATTGAAAGAACATACTGATCTGCTATATTAAATAGCTCATTTTTTCTTATTATATCTGTTCTGAAAATAATCTCTCTCTCTTTTTGGAAGAACACTTCATTTCCATTCAGTAGTCACCTATTGTTAAATACCCACAATGCTATATGTGGGAAAATCATGTGGAACGCACTGGCTACTGTGTGTTACACATATCCCTTTTTGGCTAACCCAAAGAGGATATGGGTCTGTTACAGCTCTCAGCATGAAAGCCTGGTTCTTTAGCTCAAGCTTTCAGCTCTGGAGTTCCCTGGTCCAATCCCTGGTGTGTGGGCTTGGATGGCAGCAGTCACACATTTGGACACTGTTCCCAGCCAGCGGAGTTATTCTGAAATTACAACAGTAAATGTGACTGATAAATCAACCATGTAGGTTGAACTTCAATTACTACTCTCCCACCTCCCAGAGATTATGCATTATTCTTCACGGTATGGATTTTGGGGTCCATAAAACCTGTGGCTACAGTAGCCAATGGATCTGATAATCATAATCTGGAGGAAACTGCTCTTGCTGAATTTCTCTCTCCACAGTTTGCTATAGAAGGAGAGATGTGGGCTATAGTGAAACCTACAGAGTTCTGTTGACCTGACTGGCTAATCTATATATTTCTTACAGGCCTATCACTTTTGTATAAAAAAAATGCATTACCTAGTGAACATCCATATACATATGTAAGTAAATTTCCATAAAAATCAGACATTATTTACTTATGCTTCTAAAATGTGCAAACACAAAAAAAAGACAAATGAAAGAAGCTTTTCTTATTTTCCAGTCACACATTCCTATGCTTCTATTAATGCTCTTAATGTTGTGTCAGGTTAGAAGGGGCAGGACCATACAGAATACAAAAACAACAAAATGGCAAGGCTTCAGTGCCTATATACTACCTATCAGGATAAGATGTAAAGATAGATCTCCTTTTCTCACTTGTTTTTTTGACACCATGACATTCAGTTTCTCTTTTCGTTTTTGTTTTAATGTTTCTGAGTACAGATAGGAGCAAATAAGTTGTTTCATTTAGGAGACATCGCTTGATTCTGATCCTCTTTATTACAGCGTAAACCAGGAATGACTCTACTGAGGTCAGTGCAGTGTTAAACCAGGTTACATTATCATCAGGTACTGCAGTAGCATATAGATACCCCAGGCACCATTGTACTAGACTCTCTTCAAACACATAGTAAGAGACAGTCCCAGCCTCAAAGTACTTACAATCTAAATAGATGAAGACGACAAAGAAAGCATTATCATTTTCCAATGGGAAACTGAGGCACAGAGTTGAAGTAATATTCACCAGGTCATACTGGAAGTCTAGGTGCACTTCTTGATGCTACCACAGACTGCCTGAGTTCCATCCCAGTGCCTTAACCTTAAGACCATTGTTCCTTTCTGTGGGAGAGAAGACTTCAATCCTACAGCTTTGAAAAACCAACAAGCTTCAAATAAGCCTTCATTAAATCTTCAATTTCACCTGCAATTTTCAGTGAATGCCGTCTTCTTCCTAAACTAAACCACACTCTCACACAAGCATATTTTAAAATGCATCTATCAAATCTGTTTTAAATACAAATCATGGGACGTTATTTTTAATTGAGAAAACTAATCCTAAAACAGACTTTCTAAAAAGATTCATAAAGGACTTCTTCTTTTCCACCTCCCTCCACCCAACTTCCTTGACATTCAAAGTTGTGGATTTTATTGCTGGCAATTCTTAATAATAAACCTACTCCATACTGTAATATTAGCCTACCTCATGCTAGCACTGCAAAATATGCCAAGCTTGTGAGAATAAATCGGCCATCTGGGCCTGCAGGTGTTTACAATATAAAATAAATTAAGAAGTGAAAAGGCATTGAGAAGGTTGCAGTTGAATAATTACTGTGGAAAGCTGAAAATCTTATGTTACTAGTTCAATGACTGAAGATGCATTACCCTGCCCTTTTAAGATTAGTTTTCACTCTTGTTTCATTAGCCCTCCTGTCTGAAACGCTTCTCTTTCCTTCAGATATATTCTCTCTGAAGAATGTTTGCTGCAATTAAGACATGTTGATACTTGTTCTTACAGTTATTTTTGTTCTGATTTAACTGATGTGATAAATTCAGTTATGATTGTTGAGAGGAAAGATTCCTGCTTGCCTATCCCTCCCCATGATAAGCTGTTTCATGTGAGACCCTGCTGGTTTGGTTGTTCATTTCGTTCTCTGCACATTTCAAGGAGGAATGTTGCACTTCATCATCATCAGAGCAAAACACTGAACTGTTTGGGATAGGATGCAGAGCAGACACATTAGAACCAGCTTCTATTATATCATCCTCCACCATTGAATAGCAGGAGCTTTGCCACTGACTTCAATCAGGTCAGGAGCAGATCTCTATTGAACTCACATACTAGGGTGATGAGGGCTGTGTAGGTAAATTGTAAAGAGATAGATGATGATGTGAAATGTACTGTATCTACTTTACTGAAAAATAAAAATAATGTGCAGACTGCAATTCTGCTTATGACCTTATAGGTCAAATTCCACACTCAATTATGCATGCCCCTCCCACAGAAGGGAATGGGAATTGTGGACACATTTGAGGGAGAATTTAGCTTCTGAATAAGTCTATCAAAATGTTCCTATGGAATCTGGAACAGTAACCCCACAATAGGAACACAGGCCGTCCTCAACTCCCATTGGAATTTGAATACCCTTTAAAAAAGTAAATTTGTCATATTTTCTGAGTATACAAAGTGCAATGATTGCTTGAGCTGGTTGAAATATTTACTTTTTTTTTTTTGAAGTTCTAATGAAAAATTGAAAATTGTTCACTTTTTTTAACAGCTCATAGAGAAGGTAAAAATTGTGAAAGTTTAGAAATTGACAAAATTTCATCATGGAAAAGTTTGATGTTTTTAAAAAGAGGTTTACCCTTTTTCAACCAGCTCTAATAATTATAAATGAAATAGTAAGTATGCAGTGAAAATGTCACGTCTGCATCACTTCACTAAGGAGAAAACTCAACGTTATTTCATGTAAGTATGACCCACACTGCCTAGCCATGGCAGATGTCAGGGCCTCCCCGTTGGAACAGAAATCACTGATGGGGATTCACAGGCTGTTCTTAGTGTAACTTGTTTTAGTTTATACCGTATACCCCAGTCCTTGAACAGAGGTAGTTACAAACAGCACATAGGCAAATCCATCTTTCAAGAATCAAGACCAAAACATCAATACCCAGTTGCCAGGGAGCAAGTGTCTCAAGAACTGACACTAGTTAGAAAAATTAAGAACAGAGCAAAGATGCTTGCTGCTCATCACAGAATGCTCCAAAAGAAACTGCATTTCAAAACAATACAGCATGTCTTCAAAGACTGAACAGCGCTCAGATTCTAAGAGAAATAGGTGGAATGGTGTTTAACAATGCCCTCTGGTGACTCCTGCCATAACATAATTAGCCAAGCAAAGTGAGTCCCTACACTCAACTGGATGACATTTCTCTGTTTGCCTGTATCTAATGTAATCACTTTTGAAAACTGCATCCAAAAAATCCCAAAATTTCAAGGGATCTTCTAGGCCTCAGTAGGCTGATCCCCTCATACTTCTGATCCCATAAATATTTTCCTGAAGAGAAAATTATGCCTGATTTCATTGTGTTTTAACCCTGCAGTCATGGACAAAGGGAGTCCCTAAGAATGCCGCTCTAGTGGAGTATTACTTCCAGGGTCTAGAGGAGTGCCATCCAAGACCAGAGACACAGGGCCTCCAACAGGTGACTCTGGATGAGATTGGCATAGACCCCTGAATATGCTGTAGTTTGGGGGTGGCTTGTTCTGTGGGGGAAGAGGAAACCCTGCCTTCAGAGAGGATGATTGGGGAGGAACTTCCTGGGGGAATCACTACAGAGATTTGCAGTCCTAGAAAACCCCACACACACACACACCACAGATTTTTCTTTTCACAATCCAGCTTCATGTCATAGGTTTACTGCATGCTTTACTTCCCCATACAATGGGTACTATTTAAAAAAGAGATCACTGTGTGCTAACTGGACATTGAGATATCCCAGTTATTGCCAATTATTAGTACAGGTAATCTGAAGCATCTTCAGTACCACTGTGTGATAGCTGTGCATAAAAGATTACTTTTTCGTGATGACAGCAGTAGCTTGTTCTTCAGTCCAGGGAGTGGTTTAACTGGCAGAAGGTTTTAGAAGCTGAATGGCAGATCCTGCCTATGTGCCTCAATACTGAGCATATTGACCTGTCTAGAAGAGAATTTTTAGAGTTCTGAGAATAATGCAAAAATCCCATTTTTCAGCTGAAGGCATCTTCTCATTTTATCATCTGGAAAATCATACACCTGCTGCATCCGAGGGGAAGTTTTCATAGTGCAGTTTGCTGCATGCATCATTCAGCAGGAATGTCATTTTAAATAATAATCTAGGGGTTTAGGTTGTTACTTTTTTTTAAAATCAGCAATAAAATATTCTTTAGTAAAGATGTTATGTTTTCCTAAAATAAATACAGTTTGCAGGCATAGTATTTTCATTATTTCTAATGCTTTGGAAGTATTCACTATGAACCCCCACACCCGCCCCCAAAAAATAAAAAAAAAACTTTTCTGGTTTGGGAGTACAATTACAAATATGGCTCTGATCCTGCAATCAGATCCATGAATGTGGACTTTTGTACCTGAATGGAGCCTCGCTGTTTGGAAATGGGACTCTCTGGTGGCAAAAATGCATTCTGAATGGATGCATCTGTAGGATAAAATGCAGGTTGCGTGTCTGCTATATGATCCTCTCTAGTGGTAGATCCACATAAAAGGATAAGAGCCTACTACTACCATCACCAGTAAATGGAGTTACTACTTCAGTTCAATTGGCAGAGGTCCACAGTCAGTGCCTTGATCAGATTTGTTGAAATGTTCATAAACTTTGGAGTGAACTTGGGCTCAGTTTTGAGTGAATCCAAGCACAGATTTGAATCAAAATCCAATGAAATTTAATGTCACCGGTTTTAGATGTGATTAACTTAGTGATTTGAATTTCATTTTTTGATTTGAGTTTTTGGATGCATTTGAACTAGAACTGGACAAAAATATTCCAACAAAATAGTTTGGCCATCAGAAAATGCTGATTCAACAAAATCAAAAAGCTTCATGTCAATTAAAATCAATATATTCTTGTTTGAGACAAAAAAAATCATCAAAACATTTTATTCTGATAAGGTCGAAGCACTTTGTTTCAACTTCATCGTTTTGACTTTTATATTATAATTTATATTTCACAGTCAAAACATCGAATATTATATCTTATATGGTCAAAATGATAAAGTCAAAATGAAGCAATTTGATCTTGTTGAAATAAAAGATTTAGCTAAGGTTATTTTGATATTTCCAAAATGAAATTCCCCATGAAACAAAAATTCCCATGAAAAATTTCAACTCTTCATTCCTATTCAGGACAAAAGGATAATTCAAAATGTCAATTTCTCATGGGACATAAATTCTGAGTTTCAGCCAGCTCTAATTAAAACCATCAGATTCAAAGCAGAAATTTTGTGATGGATGCACATGCAAATCAAAAGCATAGTAAATATTTGCATAAACCCCTCTGAAGAAAAAGCTTACCACTCTGCAATGATTACCCTTAGAGATACTCAGCTTTCCACCTGTCACCATATGTCAGCAGCAACAATAAAAACATCTCTCTATGGCCTTCATCCTGTGAACTTCATCTGACTTATTTTCCTTGTTCAAATTTCAGATCGGCATGAGGAGGCACAGCCTACCTTGGCCTAATTATCATCTACATGTCACATCAGGTTTGATATTTCAAATCGCTGTCTATTTTTAAATGGGAATGACAGGATTACTTTTTACAGGATTAGTTTATAAGAATATTTTGACTTTCCACAGTATTTCTTCAATTACCTACTTTAGATGGTCCTACAGTCTAATAGTCATTACAGAACTAGATATTTATATAGATAATAAGAATATTCAGATTTATAATAATTTATGTTAAAATATATAAACAAGAGTTTTGGAGAGGATATAAACCCTCACACTTCAGGGCATAAGAAAATTATAACTATTGAGGGTTAGGAGGAAACTGTCACTGGGCAGGTATCCATAGCTGGCTATTGCAGGATCTCTTCCTCTGAGGAAGCTGGTACTGTAAAAGGTCACTGGATTCAGTACAGCAAGTCCTATGTTTCCACATTATATTTTAACCTCCAGTACTGAGAGTGATTCAAGGTCATTTATTAATTTATTTGCAGCTGAATTCTTTTTTCAAAAGGTAAAACCACAAAGGATCCTTTAGAAAGTATGTTAATTTCTCTCCCCCCCAACCGTCAGACTTTTATGCATTAAAAAGGGGCCTTTGATGTTGTGGTTTCTTCCAAAATGTGCTTGGTTTTTATCTAGAACTATTGATAATGTGAAGTCTGGTCTAAACTCTTGCGATATCTGTTCTTCAGTTAACAGAGTCTTCTAGACTTGACAAGATCTGAAGTTCTAATATAAAAGTTTGGCAGGAAAAAAAGCCTTTATTGAAAAACACCACACACAAATGTGGCCTTTATACATCACACAGAACCAAAAGGGCACAAGCCCAATTTCTCTTCTTTTGGAAGTCACCTCTAAGACTCATGAATTTCATTCCCTATCCTATGCTGATAACATTCAGCTGAATGTATTATTCATTTTCAAGTTTTTCCAGGGACATTGACTTTTGTGTTTAATAATGTATGACCAATATCACAAACTAGCCACATCATTATTCCCTGATATTAAACATTTGAAGAACTAATTCCTGCTTAAGCTCAAGTATTGCTCTGTCAAGATTAATTTTTTCTCAAGATGCTTTCTCCCCCTTCCCCCAACAGTGAGCAAACATGGATTCCTTTCTTGATTCCGCTTGCTATTAATAAAGTTGCTAACTCCTATAGGTCTACTATCAATAATAGCAAGAATTAATTATTTGGTTTACTGTCGGGTTGAGGAAGGAGTTTTCTTCAAAACAAAATGCAAACATGCATCTAAAGGCAGAGACCATCATCCATTTTTCTTGTTGCTGATGTTGTAACTGCCAGTTATCACAAAGTTTAGCCAATCTTTAGACCTTAAGTGAGCTATCAAACAAAGATTCAAGAAAGGGAAAGCAGTTCTTGGGTACACTTTCTTTGGGCTCCTTTGCCTTTTATTTTTGTAAGCAAAGTTCCAACTTTTATATAGCACTTTGACCATTTTGTGAGAATTATGTTTCTAAATGTACAGCAACATTTGGAGAGCTTCACCTTTTAGAGCTATCTATGCAGATATTTATAGCCCGCATCATCACAGTTTCTGAGCATTTAAATGAGTGTTTCTAATGTTATAGATAATATAATGTACACATTCCTCAGCCACACTGAACTCACATTTGTATAGCTGAACAAAGGGAGGCTGCCTTTATGCCTTCCCCAAACCAGAGCTGGCCTGGGTATTGAACTCCTTCCTGGAACAAAGTTAAAGCAGCTATATGGCTGATCTAAGTTGCGCTGGATAGAACAATCCCTACTGGCCCCTTCTGGCCCTCATCAAATACTCTGCCCTACCCCAACATGCCCCTTCCCCACCTCTAGCTTTCCTACTCTGCTACCTGTTGCAGGGCAGTACCATGTGTTGCATAACAAGTATGACATGGACCATGTGCTGCTAGATAAAGCTATTCAACAACGTAAAGAATAATCACTCAGGAAGACATTTGCATTACATGAGGCCAGCTGCCAAGATACACCACTGACTGTTGTATTACAGACAATTGCAGTAAAGCTATATCACATGTATTTGAACAGTTATCTGATGAACTAATTAGTGGGTATTTGCAGGACTAGTCAAAAACTGCTTCTCAAATTAAAAAGTTACTAAGCAACAGAGCAGATTGGGAAATCCATTTTTTTTCCTGAAGAAAGTTTTTATGGGAAAAATCTCATTCCCAAATTTTTTACACCCCCAAAATGAAGGTTTTCCGCAGGAAATTTATTTCTGAAAAGAACTCACTCATTTCATGCTTACTTAAAATGTCCTTTTTGTTTCAGTTTTCTGCTTCATTTCTCCCTGACCTTTTCTCCCATTTTTATTTTTCCACTGGAAAAAAGCAGGAGAAAGTTAAAAAACAGCATGCACAGGTATCCAACTGAGAAAAGCTGGAAACTAGTTTTTTAAAAAAGGAAGGGGGGGGGGTCAAAGTCTGTGTGTGAAAGTCTACATCAATTAAAAAATAGGTATAACAAGGCATGCCAAGGATAAACAAATGGGAGCAGGTTTGTTTGTAACAAGTGTAGAGGCAATCACAACATGGACGCAAAAAAAGTCCAGTACTATTAGTGTAGTATAGTACACACAAAATACTCAGCACTTTCAAAAAGTGAGTCTCTCAGTGCACGAAGATAACAAACCTGGAAAGTGGATCAAAACACCACCAGAGTTTTGGGCCGTTCAGATCTGTGCTCAGTTAAGACTTTTATCAGATATGATGGGCTAGCAAGCAGACAGACAGACACATCTATCCATCTTCATGATCCTTGCTGAAATTTGGAGTAGAAATTAATGCCAGCTTCACATTGTTTTTATGTATAATTTAGTCTTCCACTGCAGAGTGGCTCTGTAAGAGGAGACACAAATATTTACTCTCAGAATCTTACATGTAATTTTAATGATTGACCTTTTATTTCACACTCACTGAAACATTTTTTAATTGGATCCAATGAAGACTTGCAGATTTTTTTGGTTATGTCAGAACATGGTTATGTAAGTAGCTGTTTTAAAAAAAAAAATCTTACAAGTTTTGGGATTTGAGTGGCAAGCACAATTTATTTTTTATTTTGTGAAGGTCTGCATTTTATGTGAAAAATAAACTACATATTTTTATGTTTGCTGCTTTCCACTATGAATTAGGAGAGATTAATGTCTCTGCATGAGCAGCTTTTCATATTTTATCTTTTATGCTGGTAATTTAGCCTGCCTGCTTTATCATCAGTTTAGCTTGTCTAACTCAGATCAATGGGAGCTTGAAATTAATTCAAGGTAGATACCACACTGAGAAAGAAGATTTGAAAATACAGGTATTTCAAGTATATATGATATGTGCCAAAAAATGCAACATTCTGTTTTCTGTTTACTGTTTTGTATGTTTTTAATCTTAAGTGCTTTGATACAGCCCATCCTATAGAGAAAAGCCAAAAAATATTCCAAATCAGATTTAGTGGCTCAATAGAATTGAAATAGGTAAATTTCCCCAAATTAGGCAATGATTTCACAAATACTAATCCAAGGCAGATTCTGATACTCTTATTCATATGGCCTTACTCCATTACTTACTTATTGAACATGAGTAAAGATATCAGAATCTGAACCTTCATTATTTAGAGCCTGAGCCGAAGACCATTAGACTGGGGAGGCAGTGGTCCCTAGTGAATAGAGCACTGGACTGAGACTCAGGGATCTTTTCCCAGTTCTGCCTGAGGCCTGCTGGTTGACTTAGAGCAAGTCATGTCATCTCTCTGTGAGCAGGTGCTAAAACAAACATTTGGTAGCTTGTTAAGAAAAAAAAATCATTACGTGAAATTAAATGTTATTTATCACCATGACTCTTTTAGATGTGGGAGGAAACTACTACATTGTACATTTACTTACTGGTCTGTGATTTTAAGGCACATTTTTCTCTGTATAACAGAGAAACAGTGCTATAAATAAAAGTATGTGTGTTTTCTCAGATGATCACACATAGGAAGGTGTGGTGGGGCGGTGCCCCACCCCCAGGCCAGATTGGGCTATAGCAGGCCAGAGCGGCTGCGCAGACAGCCAGCCAATCAGAGCGGGCCTATTAGAGAGTCAATCAGGGCTGAGCAAGAGGCAGCCAATCAGGGCCAGGCTAGGCCCTATATAAAGGCTGCCCAGGCGAGAGGCAGACAGTCTCTCCCAGGCCTTCAGAGGGTGAAGGTCTGTCTCCTGTGTGAGGAGACTAGCACCAGGGACAGTACTGGGCAGGCTGGGGGAGCAGAAGGGAACTCCAGCCTGGTACCTGCCAGGCTGCAGGCCCTGAGGAAACGGCCTAGCTGGTGCAAAGGGGCCGAAGAGGAAATGGTCCAGGGAGAGAGATGAACAAAGGGGGAGAAGGAGGGCAGGGAGGCTGTCACTAGAGGGTCCCTGGGTCGGGACTGAGAGTAGTGGACGGGCGGACCTGGGTCCCCGCCCTTCCCCCTTATCTTGCACCTGGCTGTGGGAAGTGGCCATAACGGACTGCACCAGACCCCTGAGGGAGGGGGTTAGACTTTGGGGTATGGTTGGCCACTGCGGCAGGGGTGAACCAGGAGACTGCTGTTAACACCCCCCGCCACCCGGAACAGGGTGAGCGTGGATTAAGGGGCACTGCTGGAGGGCAGTGTCCTGAAGAGGATGCCACCGAGTGGGAAGCAACGCGGGTCCAGACACCAACAGAGGGCGAGAAACCGATGGGACACCACTGGCGGAGGGTGCTCCACACGGACTGAGCTAATTCCCAGATGTACAGCGGGAAGCACTGCGGTGCTGAGTCCCCTGCCCCGTCACAGATGGATACATCCCTGACAGCAAAAACAACTGACAAATACATGGATCTAAAAAGTCTGCACACATTTGATATCTCTGTCAGAAAAAGATAGATGCAGATTGTGAGGGAAAAAGGAAGAGAGATATGAGATTAGAAGAAACATGCTTCAGTAGAATTTTATGGCCCCAGTTCTACAAAGACTTAGGTGCTTAAACTTATACACATTGATTTTAATGGGACTATTCACAATGCAGGTGAGTTAGTTAGTCTTTGCAGAATGGGGGCCTGAGTTTTTAAATATTATGTTCCTAACTTGCAGATTCCTACTTAAATCACAGGGCTTCAATGAGCACAGTATGGATCAGATTACAGGACTGGGGCCTAATCATTATTTGTACTGGAGCTTGGTTTACTTTGCTTTAATAATAAAATAAAGTAGTTGTGCTGATTTAGTATCGTCAGCCTAGAAGTTAAACCCGCCATACAAAATACTGGAAAAGAAAATGAAGGCCACATTTCCGAAAATGGGTTGGGTTTCTGAGCTGAAATAAAAGGTCTTTCTTAAAGAGACAAATTGAGTTAAGAGCTCTATTCTAGGCATGGTTATTAGTCCATAGACTTCCATGCTCTGCAAAGGTAGAAGCTATATCACCATTGGACATGGCCATGCAAAATCCAGTTCATTAGGAAACCACCTACGTCTGTTCCCCTGAATAATCTTACGGTTGCACCTGCAGAGCAGAGTTTTTCTGTTTAAGCCTTTGCAGCAGGCCAACCTCTTTTGTAGGTAAAGGGCATGTTTACACTGCAGTTAGTCACCCGGGGCTGGCCTGTGCCAGCTGACATGGGCATGGGCTGCAGGGCTGTTTAACTGTAGTGTAGACTTTCAGGCTCGAGCTGGAGTCCAGGCTCTAGGATCTTGCAAGGCAGAAGGGTCCTAGAGCCCATCATCCACCCCAAGCCCAGAAATTTACACTGCAGTTAAACAGTCCCACAACCTGAGCCCTGTGAGCCCGAATCAGCTGGCACAGGCTTCTAATTGCAGTGTAAACATACTAAAGTGACCTGCTTCTGCAGTCATCAGCCATGCTGTTCTGAGACTTATACTCCTCAAAAGACAATCTCAAAATGTTAGCTGATTGAAACCCTAAGAAAAAGGCAACCTGAGGGCGAGCAATGATCATACAATGATAGCTGAGCACCCCAAAACGTTTAATGTAGTTATCCTCACAATACCCTTGTGAGACAAAGCAGTATAGATCCTATTTGAGTCTGCGGCAGGTCAGAGATTGAACAACAATCACAGGTTTATCTAGCTAAGTGAATTACTTGCAGTGAGAGCAAAAGGCCAAAATAAAAAGTTTAAAGAGGCTTTTAAAATATTATTAGAGAAGGTCAATAATTTTCAAGCTTCTAAAAAAAATTCCAATAAAACTTGAAAATGAAAAACATTATGGTATTTTGGTTGACCATTTTATCATTGCTCTCCTTTTCCTCCCCCCACTCCCCTTTTTAGGGAAAATAGAATAAAGAAAAACCTTGAACATGAGGCAGTCCTTGCCTTCCAATCTTGGAATTGCTGCATAGTAGAATTGTTATTTAGATTCCAAAACTATTTAGATCACTCACCTGTACTTGCACTACAAAAAACCCACAAATATTTCAAGCCATTCAAATGTTGACATAATTTCACCACCAATAAAGACTTCACATCTACATAATTTGCTGCCAGCTTGGCAGAATGGAGATTATGGAGACAGAAGTATGTAATATTACAATTTTATTACAAGAGGCTTTCCTACAAACAACAACAATCACCATGTATGGCTTATGTTGAGACTGTAAATAACCAGTACGGAATAAAAATCTTTTTAGTTTAGATAGAAAGGGCTCAGAGAGAGAGAGAGAGAGAGAGAGAGCGCGTGTGTGTATGTGTGTGTATACACACACACTAGAGTGAGTGAGAGAGAGCACTGCAATCCCTAAATTGCTAATGGTTTGCCTACCCATGCTTTAAAAAAACCAAACAAATCACACCATCACTTGCAGTGTAGACATACCCTAAGCCTGAAGAAGCTTTAGCTGACATGGTTTCTGCTTAAAGGTGAAGTTCTCTAGAATGTTTAAAATGGTTGAACCACCTCTGCTCAGAGATTAAGGAGAGGAGAAGATTAGGGAATAGGGGAAATTCCACATAAGAATTCCACCTATCCCACCCTACCCAGCTAGGGGCAGACATTTGGCGTTTGGCCTGGAAATATCCCTCACTGTGAAGATAAAAATGAGCCTTCTGGTGAAAATTGTTTTTGATTTGCTTAGTTATAGCCCTTAGAAAATCTCTCTGGGTCCATGCACAGGACATTATGCACAGGTTTGCTTGTGAAACTTGGGCAGCATCTAGCTCAGGACCAGGCATTTTGCAGAGTGCAGTGCTCAAGTCCAAAAAAAAAAAAAAAAAAAAGAAGTTGTTCCAGAACACACTCCTGCTACTTCCACTACTGTTACCAGAAGTACAGCAATGCTGACCCAATGCCCCCCCCCCCAAAGTGTCGGACCAGCATTCCAGAATGATTTGATCCCTGGCCCATACTGAATAGTTTTCTAACAAATAGTTCTAGTTCTCTGTCACAATCTCCATCACCCTAACTAAAAATGGGGATCTTATCACTGAGGGGCTGCATGAATTAATTAGCAACATTTGTACAGTTTGTTGAAAAGATACAGCTGTGTGTAAGTCAGTATTTCCCCCTGAAAAGTCTGAGGGGAGCAGGGAGCAGTGCACTGGAAAATCCACATCCCTTCCTCCATTCTGTCCCCTTCACTAGGGCACTAAATTGTTATTTTTGCCCCCAATATAAATACAGCCAATTTTTACTTCCTTTACATGAAATATTATGAAATTACTTAGATTGTCATGTTTACCAAAAAGCAGAGGATGTAATTTTCACTATTCCACACAGTGAACAAGACAATGGCTTCACAACTTGAAATAGCATTCTCAGACCACAGTTTCACAATTAGTCTTTATGAAAAGTAACTTTAAAAAGGTAATAGCCCAGCAGCTAATGAGTTTCCTTTTACATTGTTTTGTCTGTCCGATCTGCATCTTTTAATAGCTCGGAAGAGCTGATGTTTGACAGATGATGTGCTTAGTGTCACAATCCCTTTATATCCCACTGTACCCAATATGCTGATACGTAGAAATCACAATTTGTGGTTCTGTACTTTGCTGCAACCATGAACAAAGCTTTCCACAGAGCTGACTGAGAATGCCTGGCAGACATCCCCATGATTTGGGACATGTGCTTCTTCGCTAGCAGATTAGTTGTTCTTAACCCAGTACTTCCCTTGGGACTGATCCTACTTGATGCTCAACATCTTGCAAGATTGGGCCTCTGCCCAGGCATTGAGTTCACCCACACATTTTGGATTTAAAAGGCAGGATTTTGATTTTAAAATATTTATAGAAAATCTCCCCTGGAGTGAAAATACTTCAAAAGAGCTTGGCTGAAAGCTGAAAATTACTAGAAAGCCTTCTACAAAGATTATTTTATATTCAATAATTCGGAGACTAGAAAATATTAATGTAGGCAAGTCAGCCATATCAGTTCCTCAGAATTCATGGGCATAGTGGTCTTTGGTTTCCATTTACATCATTTTGCACCCTCTTGACATGGATTGGAGTCTGAGCGAACCCAAAAACTCCGAGTGAAACCCTGTCAAAATCCCTGAGTCTCACCATGGTTTAAATAATTTGGGCCCATGTTAGCTTGAAACATTCTGACATCTTTTGATGAACTTGGACTAAGTTTCAATTTTGTAATGAAAGCAGAAGACATGTGAGCGGCTTTCATTGCAAACCTCTTATAGAGCTCTGTTAGGCTTAGCTACATGGGGACACTCAGGAATGTTAAGATGAATTAACTAAAGGTGTGAAGTTAAAGTTAGTTAAATGCCTTTGAGGGTGCTTTCATTCAGTAATAGTGTCCCCTAGTTCGCTTTAGCTTAACACTGGGAATAGTTAAAAATGTACAACCCTCCTACCCTGGATCTGTTATAATGGTATAAAGGTGCTTCTAGCAGTATAGTTTATTCCTATATATTAATAAATATAAACCACAGTAGGGGTTTGTACCACTATAACTGTTGTGTTAAAATAAATTAAAAAATTGTCATACCCCTAACCAAAATAGTTCTACTGGTACAAACACTGGGTGTAGACCAACCTAGGAATGAGTGTGAGCAAGCTTATATAAATGAACTGCCACTGCCAGATCTCCATAATCATTCTATTTAAATGATTTAAACACTCAAGGGGTTAAATTCTTATGGACAGATTTATTGTACAGGCATCAGATCCAAATGAATTTTTCAATCTGTGTTCAGTTTAGCCCTCTGTCATTCAGTGAAGATAAAGTTTAGCAGGAATATTTTATGTCAGAATTCATCTGTATTGCACAAATATGTTATTTGCTTATGTGGCAAATCAGAAGCTGGTTAATTGCATCAAATTTCTCACTTTAAAGGCTTTTTAACTACCCTCAAATATCATCAAGGATGAGACTAAGTATGTATTTGAATATTTTCTGCAGTTCTGTGATGACAAAACTGCTGAGCTAGTTGTTCTAACATCTATGATTATCAAAAGAAATGCAAAATTTTAATCCTAATGTAAACACACAGATGAGCTATACTCCAAAGAAGGCAATTTTGTACAGCACAGATTTTCTTAAACATTTTCAAGCATTTGCTCTTTTTAATGTTTGGTACCAAACATCATAGACTAAAGTCAATTAAGTCCCCTCTTACTGCTCTAGTCTGAAATTGTTTTGATGGCTTTTGACCACATCACACCTTGTCATTTGTTATAATGTGCAAATTCAAGAGGAATGGTTGCTCATTTTCCAAAGCCTTATTTTCCTTGATGGGATCTCAAACTTTTCTTACTTATTTTGCTCTGTTAATGTGAACTTATCCAAGAAGCAGCTTTCTCATTGCTATCAGTCACATATAGGATGGTCTTTTCTTTTTCATAAATGCTGTCAACTGAAGATGTCCATTTGGGTGGATACCCCACCGAACAATGATTAGGTAGCCCTAGGCCACCAAAACTCTCATGGGAGTCAAGGCCTCCTTTGCAGTCCAAATCAACACCGACCAAGATCCTCTAAATTTTAATGGGCATTCAATCCACTTAAACCTACTTCTGCCTTCCTTACTCGTGTCTTGTAGCACCTTACTGTCTAAGTACAGATGTGAGAATGACACCTTTAGACTGGGATCAAAAGATCCCAAAGGAGTTAGGCATCCAACTATTACTGAAATTTAATGGGAGGTATACCCCAATTCCCTCAAGACCATTTGAAAAGTGGAGTCTTTGCTGGCTGAGCAATATGAGGTCTCACACTCAACTCAAAGGCATTTCTCTGTCTGAAACATAACAACTTTGGATCACCACCTCAGAACAATTCCAAAATGTCAGGGAACATTCTAGAGGAGAGCAATGCACTCAGCCTACATAAGCTACAAAGTGCGTTGTCAATAATTCATAGCAAATAAGTGTTCTGGATGAATTTAGCCTTATTTCCCGATTCTTGACATTTCACAATCAAATTGTGGCTTCCTCTTATTTATTCATTGTTTCAAATCATTCAAAGTTTTTGTGGGTTTTTTGGCTATATATAATTTTTCCATCTATGAATTGAAGGCAAACAGTTTTCTATGATCATCCAGCACTCAGCATTCCAATTCTGAGCTGTGTTGGTAAAGTGTGATTATGTACATCAGTCACATGGCAATGTTTCTGTTCCCTTGGTGGCTGAATGCAACTTATAATTAAAAGAAGTTAAAGCAGCCAGTCGTGCTTTAAATCTCTAAGGGAAAGGTAGCAGAGAAGGAAGGTTCATTCCAATTACTCTCTTCGAAGTTCTGGCAGAGGATGAGTGATGAGCAATAGCTACATTGTTGACCTATCTAGAATAGGATTAGGTGGGAGAAAATGCTACATATTGTCTTAGCAGAGGCAGATTCAGAAAATGTAGCCCAAAATGTTTATGTTATTTACACTTCTCTATCAGTACATTTTATTCCCTAGAATAAAATCCTAAAAAATTCTCATGTGTCAGGAATTCACAGCCTCCCTCTCCTTCTTCCATAAAGTCATTCAGACTGGGTTACGGCATAGCTCCACATTGGAAGGGATGCGAAGCTGCACTGCTGAAGGGGGAGCTCGGGGAAGATGGCTGGGGATACAAGGATACAGAAGACCTCCTACAGCACCTGCTCCTACTTCCCTGCCAGGGTGCAGCACACTTCATACCCTCTTCATGTACTCGTCCTAAGCCATGTCTATACTACAGAGCCTACGTGGGAATAGCTATGGCAGCACATGCTAACAGAAAGAGTTCTTCTGCCAGCATAACTACGCCACCTCCCCAAACAATGCTGACAATGCCAGTCAGATGTACTCTTCTGCTGGCATGGTTGCATCTACAGTGGGTTTTTTGCCAGCGTAGCTATGTAGGAGTGTGATTTTTCCCTCCAACAGTCCAGACCAACACAGCTATACAAAACTGTGCTGGTAGTGTAGACCAGTTCTTACTCTACAGGCCAGTGCACACAGGGGTGGGTAAGGTCATGGCCCTGCCTTTACGGGCTGTGCACTCCCTGAACATAAGGACTACAATGATGCCTGGCCTTTACACAGGAGAGGAACACACCCTTGTGCAGCCCATGTGTGCATGCATAAGGGCCAGATTATCTGGCCCTCTGATAGCAATAAGACTATATCTACACTTATGGTGGTGTGTAGAGCACAGGCACTACACATGTAGCTACATGCTTCAGAGAAAGGCAGGCTGTATCCATAATGATCTATACAGTGTGTAGCTACATGCCACACTGAAAAGCTCTGGCAGCAGGGAACAGCTGCAGTAGCGGGGACCTTTTCCCCTCTGCTGGAGCCAGGGGAAGGCAGTGGGACAGCTACACTGCTAAAAACAGACATGGGATGCACTGCTTGGGTGAGCAGAGGGGCATGTAGGGTATGAACCCTAGGGGGTTCAGGCATGCAGGACACTCTACTTGCCTAAGCTATTTTTCATGGTCTGTGCTGCTATTTATACCCACACTAGCTGGGCGTGCAGTGTCTGTACTCTGCACTCCACTGTAAGTATACAGATAGCCTAACAGTGGCTAAATGAATATGAATGGGGCTCCCTTCTATATTCACAATGGCTAACTGAATTACCACACATGGGCCTCCTTGAGAAACTCTCACAGTTTATTTAAGGGATATCTGGAAAAAAGTTGAGCCCCAACATCTGTCATATAGGTAGACCACAGATTTGATAGATCCTGGTGAGGCAACCATCCTTAAATTTTAAGTTTGTCATTTTAATTAGTACCTAATGGATCTTGATACCCAAAAGAAGTTTGGCAGAATTAAAGGTCAGAACTACTATAGTAAGAGGGGCTCTGCTCCAGTGTTTCAAATTACATTAGTGTACTGAGAATTCTCAATCAGAGTTCAGGATATAAATTGTTTTCTTCACTTGCATACTGTGCAACTGTGGCATTTTGTTGTTTGTTTTTTTTTAAAATAATCAGTGAAATAAAAGGGGCCAGTTACTCAGCTGGTGAAAATCAACACTGAGCTCCATCCCTGCCAATATGGCAAAGGGTATATAAATAAGAAGGTATTTGGGGAGTTACATTTGTATTTAACAGATCAATAGCTAAGTTAAAAATACATTTATGCCATTCTTTGCATGCATAGTGAGGAATTCAGCAAAATATGAAGCCATTTGGGAAAAAAACTGCTTGACTAACTTCAAGATTCTGAACTAAACACATAGGAAAGAAAGAAATGTGAAGGCCTAATTATGTTTTTTAAAGAAAATATAACATTCACATTGTCCCACGGTCTACTGTTCTACTTGTATCACTTTCTATTAGTCAACTAAATTCATCACATACTGGTTTATGACATGCCGTAATGTAACTCAATGCAATAGCTCCCTACTAACTAATTCAACTATAACAAAAGCTTGACAGATGGGAAGCCAACAGAAATTGCAGGAGACTGGTGATCTAATTTCTGTACCATTTTATACCAAAATACACAGCTGACAATATGACCATTTTTACTAGTTAGGCTAAATATCACTGGAAGAGATTTCCTAGGGATGTGAGAAATTCTCCATCTCTTGGAGCCTTTGTCCTTATCAACACACAAAAATTATACCACTTTAACTATGTCAGTACAGCTAAAGTAGTACAGCTTCACCTCCTTCCCCAAACACACTCCCGTGGGGATGCACTTATACTGGTATAATATAATAAATAAATAATAGATCTCAAAGCTCTTTACAAAAGTAGTAAGTATCATTATCCCCATTTTACAGATGTGGAACAGAGTTCACATGACTTACTCAAGGTCAGAAGTATAAAATAAACTATACTGGTGTATAAAGTTATTCCTAGAAGAGAAGGGGAATAAGCCATACCACTATGAGGCACCTGTGCACTGGTACAACTGTGTAAACACTCAGGATTATATCAATTTAACTATTTCAGCAGAAAATCCCCTCACTAACTGAAATAAATTGGTACAGAAATGTGTATGTGAGGCCTTTAAAACAAGACTGGATGACCTTTTAAAAGCTATGCTATAATTCATTCAGCTATATCTTGATATTTCATCTAGCACTCCTGCATCTCTTGCTTGTGTTACATAGGAGGTCAGACTAGCTCATAATGATCACTTGTGGCCTTATAAGCTATGAAACAGCATTAATAGAACTGGTTAAAATATTGCAAAAATAACACTTGTGAATATTCATTCAAATTCCAGGTATCTGGGCAGTTTGATTGTATTTGCACCCTTTATTATCTGGCAAATATTTGCACAGCTTGGATTTTGTTCCCACACATTTGAGGAGTGGCCTTCCTTGTTTACAAACAAATGTGAACAAGAGTATTAGCTATTCATCATTAGTTCTCCTAGTTAAAGAGTTTCAGTCATCCAATCAGGAAGCAAAAACAAAATCCAGTGATACAGGTGACCAAACACATAAATAGTAAAGTTAGATTGAACAGTTAGCAAACCCAGTGCAGGCCAAAATTTCTTTGCAGAGCTATTCTGAAAATGTCTGCAAATGAATGTGTCATTTGCAGACATCAGGAAACAAAAAAGAGGTTGCATTTACTCACCATGAATATCTGAACCATCCCTGAATGAAGCCCACAGGGCATGGAATTTGTTATTGGAAAGTCAATGCAGAGAGAAGAAAGGAGGACAGGCAAAGACACGGACAGGGAAAAGAAAGAAGAAGATGGGGAAGGAAGGATAACAAAAAGGTAGAAATAGCAGTATTCCCAAAAAGAGAGCACATTTTCCCATTGGGTGACCCTGAAAGTGACAGTATGAAAGTGAACCAGTAACAGAGTTTAGATACTACATAAAAGCCAGCTTTTTGTTCTGTGTTTGTATATTGCTTAACATGCTCCATAATTTGGGCTCCCAGGTGCTACTGCAATACAAATAAATATAACATTTTATCCTTGATTTTTGGGTCTCCTAGCCATCTATTAACATCAGTGGGGAAATCTGCTGCAAATTGAAGGTAATCATTCTAAATATATACCCAGCCCACAGACCATAATTATACCTAAAAATAAGCCTTCTCTGCTAAATCAACTTAACATGCCTGGTTTATGCACAGAGCAATCCTCAGTGGAGCCATGTTGCCAAGATAGAGGAGCCACTGGAGCTGCCCAGAAGTAGAAGCTGTCCATGCAGATTTGTATCCCTGTGCTTACTCCCTGAAAGGCCTTGCCCCTTCCCACTAAGTCTCTTCTCCTTGAGAAGACAATGTTATGATAATTCTGAGTTCAACTCACTTTGCAGAATTTTCCTGTCCCTATGGCCCTGTCCCATACACTTCTTTGCAGGAAGAGGTGATGCAGCATGGGGTGTGAGGGAGAAAATGGAAGTGGAAAAATAGCAAGAGATGTCTTCATATGACAGTGACAACATGCGAAGGAAGAAAACACCAAATGGACATAGTAATACAAAGGATGCATTTTGCCAGGATTCCATAGCAATTCAGTATTACGACTACATATAAAGGATGATGGAATGAGAAGATACTCATGCCATCCCAGAAAGACTTAATTTGCTAAAACATAAAGAGTGGAGAAACATCAGTAATGGATTTTCCATTTTACAAAACAAACACTGTGAATGTCATCTGAGAACTAGGATCATAAACCAGTGCAGATTAGGAAGCGAGTCATAAGGCACAGGTACGCAGCCCATGGCAGCAAGTCTCCCAGCCTGGATTCACAGGTGTGGGTTTCTGCTAGTGCTCAGAAAATGTCTGTGTTGACAGTGCTTTGAAGTTGTGGCTTCAGCTGGAGCTCAGGCTTTGAAGCCGAGGCAGGGAGTTAGGCTGTAGCTGTATACAGAACCCACTGTTGGGCAACTCCAGAAAGACATTCAGCTCCTTTAACAATGGTCTAACTTCCCCATCTTGGCTTCAGCCTTGAGGTTTGAAACAGGATTTCTATCTACCATGCTTAAACAGCATCAACAGATTGCTTGTCTATTCCAAATCTCTTCGAAAAATCTCCTTTAAATGTTTTAACAATCTCAATTGTGGCTCTGATGGGCTAGTTATCTCTTAGGCTTTTTGTCTTTTAACTATACAAATACCCCAAACCCTAAGAATCAGCATGAACTAGAAACATTATTTTTGGCAACCTCTGACCTCATGATTTTAGTAGGTAAAACAAAGCAAGCTTGATTTTGATTGATGAAACTCCTACAACCCGCCCCCCCCCCTTTTTTTTTAATGTTCACATTTCATTAGGTTTTCATTGTAGGAAGAAAAAGAAACTACTCATGTACAAATGTCCTCTTGCCTACATAATAAATATGAGGAGGGGAAGGAGAAGGTGAAGGTGAACTCAAATTTCAGCAAAGCATTTGATGCACTGGGATAAAGCATGTAGGAGAGAGTGACACTACATAAGCAGAAGCGAGGTAATGCTCCCAGCTATATTAAATGCCTTGCTGCCTTCATAACTGGAAAACCAGCTTGCTTTCAGAAAATGGTGCTACAGAGAGTTCACTACCCGCATGCCCAATTCAATCCCTGAAATTGCAGGGCCATGATGAATCAGGAATGCTATCAAGGCTTCTATAGTAGGGCTGCCAATCTGGCAAGATGTCACCTCTGTAAGGTTGCATTTTTGAACTGGCAATATGGTGGGTTGTGCTCCCAGGGTTCTGCATGACTCTGGTTGTAAAGCTTATTTTTTTAAATAATTATTTTACAGAAAAACTGTTTGTTCTGCAAGTGTCAACCAACCAGTTTGGATGTTGTTGATGTTTTTCAGTGCAATTAACCATCTAGAAAATTATGCTTCTATTCAAATGTGCTATTTTAGCTTACCCATATTTGTATTGCATTCAAATATAGAAGTGCCAACCTTTTCTACTTCAGTACATCTCATCATTATGCTTCCAATTTCAGTTAAAATCCCACATGGAATTAGTACTGTTGAAGAAAAGGTCTCTATCTTTTACTATGGATATACAGCTTTTATCATCACTGAATAATTGGGCCATAAAAGTTAAAGGCATCAAACATGAACATAAGGGGCAAAAGGAAAGTAGACTTTTAATAGAGGCTGGCCACAAATTGGATTTCCACATTAAGAAAATGAACAGAGCACTCTGTTTTAACTTGCATTCAGCAGCACCAGATATCTGGTCAGTGGTTGAAAGCAAGCTGGAATTTCGACATGCAATTTAATGACCATTCAGCTGAAACTCTCAAATGAGCAGATCCTTTAGCCAGCACACAAGCAGAGCCCCCAATTAGCATGCAGTTCTCCCTACAAGCAAAGTTTGCTTTGTTTATGTAAGTATAGAAACTTCCTGTAGGATGACAGAGAAAAGTAGAAATCAAAGTGACAAATGAGAAATAAAAAGTAAGTAGCAGAAAGAAATAAAGTATGCCCCTCTCCAGTCAAACTATTCCTGTAATCTAGAAAGAGATTGAATGTAGGGTGACCCTAATGACTTGGGCACATGGAGACTTAGTGCACAGCAAGCCAGGGTATAAATCTACAGTACTGTAGCCTGCTGCATACCAAGTGGTCGTATAGACCCTGCTACTGTGTACTGCAAGTTCCATAGTGCTCTTTGACTGTTGCATATTGTTGTTTCAGCTATGGAATTTTTAGAGCACAGTAGCAGGATCCATGCAGCCCACAGGTGCTGACTTTTCAAAGTGCTGGGGCGGGGAGGGGCTCAACCCCCAGCCCCACCCCCACTCCACCCCTTCCCCAAGGCCCTACACCCTCCCTGCCTCTTCCGGCCCCTGCTCCACCCAGTTCTACCCCCTCCCCTGAGCGCACCATGTCCTCGCTCCTCCCTCCTCCCCCCAGCCTCCTGCATGCCGCGAAACAGCTGTTTGCAGTGTGTGGGAGGCGCTGGGAGGGAGTGAGGTACTGATCTGTGGGGCCCCATCAGCAGGTGGGAAGTGCTGAGGGGGGAGCTGATGAGGGGCTGCCAGTGGGTGCTCAGTACCCATCATTTTTCCCCAGGCGTGCTCCAGCCCTGATGGAGTCAACACCTATGATGCAGCCCTTTAATATGTGGCAAGCTAGAGTACTGTAAATTTACACCCTGGGTTGCCATGCACTAAGACTCTGTGTAGATAATCCCTGAGGTGTCTACATTGCATTCTAAGCCCAGCTGCGTAGGACCCTTGCTTGTGGAGTCGGTGTTTCAAAGCCTGAATTTTAGTGTCCACACTGCAGTGTAAACCTGGGTTTAGAATGTCTGGACCCAAGTCTCTCAGCCATGCTAACACATTCATAATTCACTATGCAGACCTTCTGACTTGGGTCAGAGACTTCTGATGCGTCCACATTGGAAAATGAAAGGGCTTGGACCCAGAGCTCAGCTCAGACCCATCCCTGGGTGAGTCCTAGGACCTGGGTCTTGAGTTCTTGTTGACCCGAATCAGACAGATATGTATGGATGGTAGGAGGGTTCAGGCTCAAACTTGAGTCTGAGCAGAGGTTTCCAATGCAGTGTAGACATACCCTAATTGACTTGCCTAAGGTCACATAGCAGGTCACTGGAAGAGTTTGGCATATACCATTGAAGCCCTGATGCCAACAGGCATCTGCTCTGACCACAAAAACCATATCTCATCCCTGCCTCTACCAGCCTGTCCTTATCAGATGCAATATTTCAGTTTGCAGCCTCCACATAGCCTCCTTTGATTAAACATGCACAACCACAACCAGTCAAGTCAGTCTGCAATTTAGGAGTGTTCCTCTGTGACGCTAAGCGCACATAGCAGCATCTGTAAGTAATGCATTCTACCATCTCAGCTGGCTAGGAGATGGTTTCATCCTGACAGATGATGGTCTGGTCTCAGTATCAAATGCCTTTGTCACCTCCCAGCTGCACAATGACAATGATAGCTACATGGTAATGGAACAGTCAGCCCTTAGGAAACCAAATAGTACAGAATGGGCCAACGCAGCTCCTCAGCAGCATGGGTTCCTGAAAACACATCAAAGCCTTCTCTCTGCACTGGATTTCCATAGAACATTAAGAATCTCTGACCATCCTTTCAAGGCACCTCATGGTCTGGTCCCACACCACCTACAGGTCCAAAACTGTGGTATGAGTTCCCACAGGAGCCAAGAAATACCACAGACTTCACCATCTTTAATTTTATGTGCAAGATGCACTTCTTTGACCTTACCTTTGGTAATATAAACACACAAATACACAAATCAAAAATCTCCATACATTTGCCCCTGGGGAGGAGGGTGAAAGAAATAACTACACGTGACAGCTACTAGTCATGACACTGAATGTACTTCTGGAAAGCACTCAGATCCTGATCAAAGCTCTATGAGAATAGAGCTACATTTTCAAAGACCACATGGAACTGTCATGGGGAGGGGTTTAAATGACCAGCTGAGGGAATGTAAAGGGATGGGTTAGTGTGGTGATCCATGGGTTTCTTCTACAATGAAACCAATTATATTTTCATCCTCTGGAATGACGACCTATACTCCCACAGAGATTTCCACCACAACTTCAACCATCACCACCCGCCCATTAAACTGTCTCTGGAACACTCCCACACTAGCATCAACTTCCTGGATACCTGAATCAGCTTCAATAATTGCATCCTACAGACAGCTATATATAAGAAGCCCACAGATCATCACACCTACCTTCACAGATCCAGAAGCCATCCCCAACACACCATGAAATCTGTTATGTACAGCTAGGCACTCAGATACCAAAGAATATGCTCCGAGGAGAATGTCCTGGATATACACCTTAAAACACTCAAAACTACCTTCACAAAACAAGGACACTCCACCATAGAAGTAGACCATGGAACGGACCACCCAAATACCCTGAGAGAACTTCTTCAAGACAGAAATAAAACCCCCTTCGACCAAACACCCTTAGGTGTCATCATCCCACACTGGAACCCATATGGGTATCATCAAATAACTACATCCCATACTCAATGGGGACCCCATCCTAAAAGAAATTTTCCTGAATCCCCTCTTCTGGTATTCAAACAACCTCTCCAAGCTCATCATCAGAAGTAAGCTCCCCACAGACCAGGATACATCAACTCAAAAGAAGCACCAGACCCTGCCAGAACAACATATGCAAAATCTGCAGACTTACCTCCACTGCTACAATGATCAACAACTCCCACAACACACCTTTCAAGATTCATGAGTCCTACACATGCCTATCACAAAATGTGGTGTACCTCATCCAGTGCACTAAATGCCCCAACAAACACCATGTGGGTGAAACCAGACAATCAGTACACTCTTGAATGAAGTCACCCAGGAAAATGATAAAAGACAAAAACACCTTATCACCTATGGGTGAACAGTTTTCACAAAACAATCACTCTCTCTGACCTACCAGTCCTCACCCTCAAAGGAAACTTGCACAACACTTTCAAAAGACAAGCCTGGGAGCTTATATTTATAACTCTGCTAGACACTAAAAATCATGGACTGAACAGAGACACTGGATTTATGGCTTATTACGGCAATCTGTAACCCACAAACTCCCTTTTTGTCATATAACTACAGGGGTGTAACCAGGTCACTTCACCTTGAATGGTCCCTTAGATTATGTGCTAACTACTTAAGCTAAACTATCTGTTTAATCTCGTATCTAGCTGTGACACTCTTAGTACCTTTCCCAAACCCGAAGAAGAGCTTGGTGTAGCTAGAAAGTTTGTCACTCTCACCAACAGAAGTTGGTCCAATAAGAGGTATTACCTCATCCTCCTTGTTTCTCCAATATCCTGGGACTGACACAGCTACAACATTGCATATTTTTTACCTGTGCATGTTGGTAACGTCTAATTGTTAACTTCAACCACATGCAAAGGCAATGCAATCAGTGATCCAGTTGCATGATTTGCCTCCACATTTAGACTTACTGTTTACAGTTTGGTGCCCAACCAAAAAACAGGCCATCGCAAAATTAAACCAAATTTTACTACAAAAAGAAGCCATCTAATTCAGTTTAGTATTACAGTGAAAATTACATTGCTCAACTGGAGCTTTGCAGACTTCAAGTCAGGGTAATTTTTAGATAAAATAGGAATAGAAACATTTTTATGTATTAAATTGTTTCTTTGATTATAGCATCTCCATTGCCTCATAATCAACCGATTGTCTTGTTTTAGTTTATAGACTTTAAAGTTTTAAAATCAAACTGGTAACTAATTTTTAGTTTCTAGATTTAACAGAATGTGCAGTGTCAAGTCTTATCTGTTTAAAATAGAGATCTCTCTCTGTCTATTTCACAGGGCCGGCATGTTGCTATAGGATGAATGTACGACATGTGGGAATCAGTTACTGTGATATAGTACATTAGTACTTAGCCTGCCATTTGGAAACCAGTATACAGGGCTAGATGTTGACTAGTCTTTTCCTGAGTACACAAGGAGAATTGAGGAAGATATGGCACAAGAAGCCACCTGCACCCCACAGAAATGCAGAGTGCACTCAGAAAAGGAAAGGGCCAACACCAAGGTGTATCCTCAGTGGCCCCAACCTCTCCAAAAGGGACAAGAAGAGAGTAAATGGTGAGGCCCATAGAACTGCCCCATCACTACCACATTCAGCTGCAGTGCTGGATCCCAGTTCTTTAAGGGTGGTACCATGGCTGAACTCCTTGGAGGTTTTGTGCATGTTGGAGGCACAATGAGCCTGACTAACATTGATTAATCGGGCCCACTGTCTGAAGCAGCTCTCACTGGGGTAGCATGCCTATGGTCTGGCCCTACATGGGCACTGGTATAATACCACCATGGCCTTTGGGATGCAAACATCTATAACGTAATCTCTGTCAAGTGGCCATTATAAGGCATGATTCTCCTCTCACATCATTGGGTCTCTACTGATTTCACTGGGTTTACTTCTACAATTGGGGGAAAAAATTGGGGAAAAAAATTAAGCATGTTTGCCTACAAGAAAGCATTCTGCAAATTTGTCAGTTTTGCCAAATTGTTAGCCTCAGACTTTTTTTTCCGCAAAACAAAAACAAAACACTTGACACATTTTGTTTCTACATTTTCAAGATGAAACATTTAAAGTCAGGTTCAAATGACTGTTTAGAATCTATTTCAATTCAATTTTTAAAAATGTAAAAAAAAGGTTGAAATCTAAACAAAACATTTTGCTTCAGGTTGAAGGGAATGTTTCATTTATTTTAATTTAACTTATTGCCTTTATTCATTATTTAACTTTTGAATCTCAAAAAATATTTAATGTTTGGACTAACCCAAAACAACTGTTATTTTTCAAAACTGCCAGGAAAGCGGAAGAAAAAATGCATAGCTGATTTACACCAGGGAAGTGAGATGTCAAGCAGGGCTCTTAAACTGGGTTAGACAGACCCTTAAATATTCAGAAGACATACAAGGCCAAATTTTGCTCTTGGTGGCATGCTCCTGGATCTTCTGTTGATGCCCTTGGGATTCTGAGGAAGCTGAGGGCATAGATCAGCCCTTTAGAACAGCAAATATTTATTGCATTAGCTATAAAAACTCTGCACAAAATTATCTTTTCTGATCCACATGACAGATCTTCACTGCTCAATATTCTAATTTATTTTCATTGTGTGGCTTTCACATTGAGGTCAAAAGCGTTATTACAACCCCTCTTTTGTGTTTAGACTCCATAGAAATTGATCTAAAAATATCAAGTATATGAGTAAAAAGAAAGGGGAAAAACCTCAGTCTTCTTAGGGACAATGGACAGAAAGTGGCTGAAATCCAAAGCTAATGAGAAAAGCAGATTCAGACAAAGTGGAAGGAAAGGATTAAGAACTGTGAAATATTTAAATAGGCAGAGCATCCATTGTTTTATTCTGCTCAGCTACTCAAAGGCAGTTTGCTGTGAGGATTAGTTGAGTCATTCATTTAACTTCAATAATAAATGAGCCCATCAATTCAACATTAGCTTGTGAATGTCCTACATATGTTCTACACCTACACCCACACACAAATAATATCTATCCATACAATGCAGCAACAAATGGACAATGGGCCTTCTCTGAGTCAACAGAACCAGCTGGGAATGTCTGCAGCAAATCAGCACAATGTCTATTGATGTGCCAATGGAAGCAAGAGAAAAATTCACAGGAATATATCAGGGGAGCGTCCCTATGTAATAATAAAAACTGTAAATGAATAAAATTTAGCAGAGAAATCTCCAAGTAGGAAACTGTGTCAAGTAACAAAGGGATACTCACCAGAAAGGTTACGTCCACTATTACAAGACTAAAGCAAAACGAAAAGGAGTACTTGTGGCACCTTAGAGACTAACAAATTTATTTGAGCATAAGCTTTCGTGAGCTACAGGTCATTTCACCATACTAAAGCAAAAACATTCAAAATCATTCACAGACAGGAAGCTTGGTCTTGCCGTTAAAGTACTGAACTGGGCCTCAGTAGATGGGAGTTCAATTCATGGCTATGCCACAGATTCCCAATCTGACCTGGAGTGAGTCACAAACTCTGGGCTCAGTTTCTTCTCCATAAAATGGGGATAATAGTGCCATTCTCAAACTTTTTTTTCAATCTTGCCTATTTAGATTGTATGCTCTTCTGGTTAGGCACATTCTTCCATTGTGTGTTTATAGCACCCAGCACAATGGGGCATGGACCTTGTCTGTGTGTAGTAAGTGATAAAATTAGCAATAAGAAAAGGAGTACTTTGTGGCACCTTAGAGACTAACAAATTTATTTGAGCATAAGCTTTCGTGAGCTCACGAAAGTTTATGCTCAAATAAATGTGTTAGTCTCTAAAGTGCCACAAGTACTCCTTTTCTTTTTGCGGATACAGGCTAACACGGCTGCTACTCTGAAAATTAGCAATGGAACTAGCTAGGGAACATGCAAAACAAAACTTCATTTCTATGAGCAGATGTAGCCATCCTACAAATTCCTCCAGGGCCAAACTCTGCAGTCCTTACTCAACTAGGGCCTTTACTTGAATAAGGACAACTTTGCACACAGAGCTGGCAGCAGGAAAAAAATCTCAGTTGTATTCCCAAGCAACAGATATTAAACCTTGCCATGAGCAACACTGAGAGGTGAGAGTTGAATAGAAGTTCCTGGTGACAATTTGGTACAGAAATGCCTCAGTCTTTATCACTGGTATAAGTACTTTTGCTAGTCAAAATGACACTCATAGTCATTTCAAAAACTGAAGGGAAAACACTCATTGTGAATTTGGAAATTGCTATCACCCCCACACTGATGAAACGAGAGAACTATGTTTTTCTTGTTAATTTGCACTTTGCCATATTAAGAGTTTGGTAAAAGAAAGTCAGTGTTCTGTTTGTTTTAATGATTTCAGGTTAAGTTGTAAATATGTGAATTTGAACATTTTCCTTTTTTAAAAAAATTGTTTATGTACACACACATACACCCCCCATATTATAGAAACAAAAGGAGATTGAAGAGGAATGATCCAGGAATAGAATTATTTTAAAAAGTCTTTGCTTCAAACTCATGAATATATATCTAATTTTTCAATTTTTTTGATATTATGCTTTGGATAATGTGTTTATATTAAAACTAGTCCCCACAAGAGGCAGAATACTAAAAAAAGATGGAAAATTGAATGTAAGGAATCAAACTAATTTCTGAATAAGGGTAGATGAATGATTTCAACACACCTAATGCTCCTGAGGGATTTTAGAGCAGGTTCTTGTTGACATGGAGATGAATTTAGGGATCCATGAAGTTTTTACTTACTATCCTTATCAGTTATATTATCAAAGGGGTTTACATTCCAAAGTCATGATGCGCATGAGTGTAATTACTCTGCCTAAACCAACGATGCCAATTTGACATCCAATTATACAACTCACATGGAGAATGCTTTTCAATCAAATCTGAATGTTATCTTGTTTTCTAATGGGGCTAACAGCTGTCTGAGAAACAACTTAATATATTAGGCTTTTGACAGACCTATCAGAAACGGCCCCATGCTATACAGTCCAAATGATCATGTTGCAGATATTTAATCAAAGGTTTAAAGTATGCCTCAGTGCTATGTCCACCCATCAATACAGGCAAGAGAACATTCTTCCACAAGGCTCATTATATTATTTTACTCAAATAGATCATACAAATGCCAGCATCTACCAAATCATCTTCCTAATCATTAGCTTCTACCTAATGATGGCCCTGTTACACAGGCATGCAAGTTTATCTGCACAAATGACCTATGTTTCACAGGACAGTCTGGAACTTTTTATACCTCGAGTTCATTCTTTAATGGATGTCCTTTAGATCCTGACAGATTTCTTCTGTTGATGGGAACTCAAACAGAGCCTGATGAAAAGAGGCACTGTTTCTTTCAGCAGCTCCACTGCAAAGCAAGTTGACAGCTCTACTCTTCAATTCAGTTCCATCCACGCCATGAGCCCTGTTCATCACAACTCAGCATCAGTCCAGATAGAACACTCATTGTGCCATCACCCGGAAAAGACAAAGAGATAAGGACACAAAACAATGTACTTTCTAAGCTTGGAGGGAAGCTGATGCTGTGGCCAACTGTCATTGCACACAGCCTCTCTGCTACCAAGTACAGTACTATGTTCTAGTCTGGAGTCTGTAAGCCCACTGCAGTATAACAATGTTCGTAGTAAAGGCTGCATTAAGTGCTCTCACACTGTGTGCTTCCTTCGCATTTTCTAGACTTTTCTCCACCTCACAATAGGCATATTTCAATTTCTCAAAAAAGCTAAAAGAAAAGGAGGACTTGTGGTACCTTAGAGACTAACAAATTTATTTGAGCATAAGCTTTCGTGAGCTACAGCTCACTTCATTGGATGCATTCAGTGGAAAATACAGTGGGGAGATTTATATACACAGAGAACATGAAACAATGGGTGTTACCATACACACTGTAATGAGAGTGATCAGGTAAGGTGAGCTATTACCAGCTGGAGAGCGGGGGGGGGGGGGAACCTTTTGTAGTGATAATCAAGGTGGGCCATTTCTAGCAGTTGACAAGAACGCCTGAGGAACAGCGGGGTGGGGGGGGGAGGAATAAACATGGGGAAATAGTTTTATTTTGTGTAATGACCCATCCGCTCCCAGTCTTTATTCAAGCCTAAGTTAATTGTATCCAGTTTGCAAATTAATTCCAATTCAGCAGTCTCTCGTTGAAGTCTGTTTTTGAAGTTTTTTTTGTTGAAGAATTGCCACTTTTAGGTCTGTAATCGAGTGACCAAAGAGATTGAAGTGTTCTCCGACTGGTTTTTGAATGTTATAATTCTTGACATCTGATTTGCGTCCATTTATTCTTTTACGTAGAGACTATCCAGTTTGGCCAATGTACATGGCAGAGGGGCATTGCTGGCCATGATGGCATATAACACATTGGTAGATGTGCAGGTGAATGAGCCTCTGATAATGTGGCTGATGTGATTTGGCCCTACCAATGTGATATATGCCATCATGTGCCAGCAATGCCCCTCTGCCATGTACATTGGCCAAACTGGACAGTCTCTATGTAAAAGAATAAATGGACGCAAATCAGACGTCAAGAATTATAACATTCAAAAACCAGTCAGACAACACTTCAATCTCTTTGGTCACTCGATTACAGACCTAAAAGTGGCAATTCTTCAACAAAAAAACTTCAAAAACAGACTCCAACGAGAGACTGCTGAATTGGAATTAATTTGCAAACTGGATACAATTAACTTAGGCTTGAATAAAGACTGGGAGCGGATGGGTCATTAAACAACTAAAACTATTTCCCCATGTTTATTCCTCCCCCCCCCCCACCCCGCTGTTCCTCAGATGTTCTTGTCAACTGCTAGAAATGGCCCACCTTGATCATCACTACAAAAGGTTTTTTCCCCCCCGCTCTCCCGCTGGTAATAGCTCACCTTACCTGATCACTCTCATTACAGTGTGTATGGTAACACCCATTGTTTCATGTTCTCTGTGTATATAAATCTCCCCACTGTATTTTCCACTGAATGCATCCAATGAAGTGAGCTGTAGCTCACGAAAGCTTATGCTCAAATAAATTTGTTAGTCTCTAAGGTGCCTCAAGTACTCCTTTTCTTTTTGTGGGTATAGACTAACACGGCTGCTACTCTGAAACCTGTCAAAAAAGCTAAGTTTCAACAAAATTATAATTTTCTACTAAAATTTTAATTTGGCTAAATATGACATTTTAGATTTTAAAAAGTGTTCTGGCAATACAAATTCAGCTATCTGTCAACAACAAAACAAAATTAACCTTCTTAATAGCAAAATATTTAAGGTCATATGTATATATCTTAACACTATAAATATTCCCATTTATACCATGAGTAATCCCATGGAAATCAAAGTGCTAGTCAACCTAAGTAGAAGTGTGGCCCTAAAAAACCCAAGATTCTTAACTTTGGTGTTATAACGTTAGAAACATAGCTTGTTGATCTGTAATTATTTTTGGCACTTTCTAGCAAAGAATGTACACCTGCTTTACTATCAAACATTCTACTGCTGCTCTATATGTATAATACTGGTCTCAGTTAGACTGCAGGTATATCTAATCTAATTTAAAGAATCACATCATTGTCATTTGAAAGATTGATCTTATCTTCTTCTACGACATAGACCATAACTCCCCTCAGCATCATATAATGTGCAGTGGAGGGAGAAGAGATCTTATTATTATATACGCACACACACACACTTTGGAGGGACTATATTGCAATGCAACTCTACACATTTTTCTAAGCAGTTCATTTTTACTATACTGTATCTAAGAACCTTTCACTCGCATTTTTGCTGTGTTTATGTGCTCCATTATAATGATTCTCTACGTAGCTTGGAGATTAGTACCCAGAGGAATAGGCATTTCTTCAGGGGACACTCTGTCACACACACACACACACAAACGGTAAGATTTGTTAAAAGTTCATATGCAACATTTCACTGCACAAAGCAAAACCCCTCTGTTTCCTAAAGTCTTTCCAATGAAATCCTTTACAAAATATTGACTCAATTCTGACAGACATACAAAGAACACCTTATATAAGAGATTATTCTGAGAACTTTGCAGTTACATTATATGCTGCCTATGAGAGGTGGGGCCAAGAGATTTAGCTTTTTTTTTACATTCCAGAACAGTGAGACAGAAAGTATTATTTACTCCTTCTCATAATACAAGAACAAGGGGCCACCAAATGAAATTAATAGGTAGCAGGTTTAAAACAAACACAAGAAAGTATTTTTTCATGCAACGCACTGTCAACCTCTGGAACTCCTTGCCAGAGGGTGTTGTGAAGGTCAACACTATAACGGGGTTCAAAAGGGAGCTACATAGATTCATGGAAGATAGGTCATCAATGACTATTAGCCAGGATAGGTAGGAACGGTGTCCCTAGCCTCTGTTTGCCAGAAGCTGGGATTGAGTGACAGGGCATGGATCACTTGATGATAACCTGTCTGTTCGTTTCCTTTGGGCACCTGCCATTGGCCACTGTCAGAGGACAGGATACTGGGCTTGATGGACCTTTGGTCTGACCCAATATGGCCATTCTTCTGTTCTTAAGTGATCTACTATGTGTTTGCAGTCTATAGCCTTAAGGCAGATTTTCCAGAAATTTTCTAGATTTCATTTATTCATATGAAGTATGTTGTGAAAAACAGACAGGATGATTTGTTAGTTTTAGAAGGGCTTCTCTGGTATGCACTGCCCCTTCTGAGGAGCAGGTCAACCTCCTATATACTGGTGATATACCTTATGGTTGTTTTGAAAATAACATATTGGTAAAGGGCTAATGAGTGGTAGTTTTTATTACTACAAATGCTACATGACTTGTATGGCTGAGACTCTGAATCCTGTTTGCCTGTCAGCATGTACATCAATAGTTTCTTTGTATCCCATCACTACCTGATACATCAACCTCAGAACCAATGATAGATGCTATTTGCAAAGAACTGGAGTTGATATAGAAGTGTATTTCAAAGAAAGAAAACAAAAACAGTTCAGGTTTGTTTTGTTCTCCCTCCCTCCCTCTCCCCCCATGGACGCTGATACAGAGAGAGACCTGAAGCTCTGTAGACGACAGATCCTGGTAGTTTATCTTTTACTCTGGCATACCTTTGCAGGGCTGTCAGTACAGTGAGTTAAGTATGAATAAATGTTGTCATTTGCAAGACTGAAGCATAACTCTTAGTTAAACAATCAATACCAGGACGAGTCTTTATTGAATATGCCAATTCTCTTTTAAGTTAGTTACTTCCTACATCAGATACGGTATGAAGGATAATTTATTTTCCTGTAATTTTACATTTAATTAAAAACAGCTTATATTGACTCAGAAAAATTGATGGCATTTCCTTGCTTTACAGTAAATATTAGCTGTACTATTAATATTTCATTATATTTACAATATCATATTACATTTGCTCCTATACTATTAGTAATAAAAATTAATTTGTCACCTGACTTTTAATTATTAATAATAAAGTACATTTGGCATTATTCTTGCTTGGTATGAATGTGTAGTAAAACATAACCACATATCCAGCATTCATTCATTTTATTTTCCTCCCACCCTTCTCTCATCCATACATGTTGTATTGGGAAAGGTACTGACAGCCATGTCACTGGCATGATCGCCTAATAATTTCCACAAACCCTTTAACTTCCCTCTGGAGAGCTACTAGAGAGGGACAGAAAGGGATCTGGAGTTAACAGGTCATCCACACAATCACATCTTTAGTGTGCTTTAGTATTACACTGAACTGGCCATGCTAAGTATTCACCCATGTCCTGGTGCGTGACTTAAACACACTGGGCCTGATTCTCCACTTTCTTAGCAATGTGGATCTTCATAAATGAGTCAAAAGAGTGTTACACACTACCATCAGTGACTGAGGAATTCTGATTTGGTAGCATTTTACGTGCATTTTGCACTCACACACAGAGGGGATAGATTGCTAAACAAGATACAAGGCAATGTAGAATCAAGCTCTTGGGACCACCTCTTCCACAACTGTGAAGCAGTAGAGATCCACTGAGGTCCATCCGTGGTCACTGAAGTCAGTTAGTCAATCAACTGTACTGATTTACACCAGCCAAGTTCAGCTCATATTCCTATGGCAGACATTCTCTCAGTTGAACTAAATTGCACTACATAACAAAATGATTTCAGCTTCTTAATTCACAGCATCAGTGCAGTGTTTGCCTTTTCAGCCTTACAAAGTGTTTGGTTATCATTCAGAAAGAGCTTTGCATCACCCCCTGCTTCAGTGACCACTGGTTAAGGATATAGTGCTTCAGACTTCATCATCATTCACCAAACTCCTTGACTGAGGGATCTGGTTTCCTTTTTTTTTTTCTTTAAGCCATACTTGTCTAGCTGACAGGAACTAAGCAGCTATACCTGCAGTAGCTTACCTCCTTATCAGCACTGTTCTACAGTTACCCAATAAAGAAGGAATTAGGTGTAAAGTGCAGAATAAGAGCAAACTGATTCTAAAAGAAGCTTTTCCCTATCCTGGTATGTCAGAGCAATGGCCCTATTTATTAATAGTATATGTGAAAAAGATCTATACATGTACTTCACATCAGCACTATGCAGCAGATCCTATAATCTTCATGTTCAGCCTGTATGATAAGATCCACAGATTTTTTTCCCTCTACATAGTCTGAATGATAACAGCAAAAATTTAGTATTAAGTTTCTGCTGTGTATGCTCTCCCCATCTCTCCTCACCAAAATTTGCTCTTTTTTGGCTGTCGCTCTTTTAAATTTTGAAATGTTCCATATATTGTGTTGAGTCTCCCACACACATCTGCAGTGAGTGTGAAAATGAGACTGCACTGTATGAAAAAGCTATAGAATGTCAGCAAGGCTGATTTTTGTTGTTCATTCATATAAGGTAGTTTATTCCTAAACAAGAAAAAAAAGAAATGCTGACATACTATAAAGGTCCTGAGTAGGAAAGTTGGGTGGGGTGGGGGGGGAAATGAATCAAAGGGAAGCAAAAATACAAATAAACCTGCTCTTTATTTGTGGCTGCATTCAGCAACTCAGCTATAGTCTGAGTTCACAGCGTTATGTTTAGGTTGTCAAAATGTGTGTGGGGGGGAGAATCTAGAGGCTTCTGAATACACTCAGTTTTTGTGGTGATGGGTATAGAGTCCGATAAATCAAATGTTGTTACACTATAGTTTAAATTAACTAGTGCTTGCCGTAGCAGCAATATGGTACGTTTCATAAATGTACATGTAGAGGAAGCACAGCCTTGTGGCTAAGGTGTGAGACTTGAGAAATGTGGGCTCAGTTCCCAGCATGGTCACCAACTTTCTGTGTGACCTTAGGAAAGTCATTTAATCTCTCAGTGCCTCACTTCCCCATATGAACAGTGGGGATAATACTTTCCTCTCTCCCAGGCTTGTTTGTCTTATCTATTTAGATTTTCAGGGGAGGTACTGTTTCTTATTATGTGCTTGTACAGCACATAACACAATCAAGCCCTGAACTTTGGGCATCAAAGCACATATATAATACAAATAGTGAAAAACAACAACACGACATTAATAAGTATGAAAGCTCTGACTCTGGACCTTGAGGAATTAAACTGAAATATATGTCCTGAAATTAGCAGTATACAAATCAAAGAAGACAGACAAATAGTTATTCTAAATGAAGATTCCTACTGTCCTTCAAATAAAAAGAAATGTACTCCACTAAAGTAATATTACCTTGAAACAGCATCTGTCAGAAAATAGCTTTTAGAAAAAGCATTCAATTTGAAATAGATCATATTTGCATCTATGGCTGAATTGTGACAACAGAAGAAAAGGCATTAAGATAGTAGTAAACCTAACAGATTAATTTATTTATGTATGCTACCGTTTTTCCTATACTGCCTTTGTGGATCTGAATTATGCATCATGTTGTAACATTTCACTTATCAGATCACTTCACTCGCACCAACATCCATAAGCAGCAATATAATAGCAATACCAGGAGACTACCACATAAGATTCTTGGTGCCTAAATGACAATAGATCTCCAGTCTGATAGAAAATACACAACACATTTTCTTATTGCTCAGCACAGTCCCAAATCTAGCAAAGAAATGGTTTCAAATTCAATTCCTAGCATTTCCAGCTATTGTTCTGTTTCAGCTTTACATCATGCTTGTCTAGCTTTCTGCCAGTCCAAGCAATGTATGGTATTAGTGATTGGATGATAAAGGCTCTCGACTAGCAACTAAAATATTTTTTATATTATCTTCCAGAAACCAATTCTCCTTGCTAAAATGATAGACCCATACTATATTCATGATAGCACTTCAGGAATATCTAGGAGCCCCAGTCATAGAATCATAGAAGATTAGGACTGGAAGAGACCTAAGGAGGTCATCTAGTCCAAGCCCCTGCTCAAAGCAGGACCAACCCAACTAAACCATCCCAGCCAGAGCTTTGTCAAGCCGGGCCTTAAAAACCTCTAAGGATGGAGATTCCACCACCTCCCTAGTTATCCCATTCCAGTGCTTCACCACCCTCCTAGTGAAATAGTGTTTCCTAATATCCAACCTAGACCTCCCCCACTGCCACCTGAGTTCTGTCATCTGCCACCACTGAGAACAGCCGAGCTCCATCCTCTTTGGAACTCCCCTTCAGGTAGCTGAAGGCGGCTATCAAATCCCCCCTCACTCTTCTCTTCTGCAGACTAAACAAGCCCAGTTCCCTCAGCCTCTCCTTGTAAGTCATGTCCCCATCCCCCTGATCATTTTCTTTGCCCTCCACTGGACTCTCTCTAATTTGTCCACACATCCTTTCTGTAGTGGTGGGCCCAAAACTGGATGCAATATTCCAGATGTGGCCTCACCAGTGCTGCATAGAGGGGAAATAATCACTTCCCTCGATCTGCTGGCAATGCTTGTACTAATGTAGCCCAATATGCCATTAGCCTTCTTAGCAACAAGGGCACACTGCTGACTCATATTCAGCTTCTCATCCACTGTAATCCCCAGGTCCTTCTCTGCAGAACTGCCGCTTAGCCAGTCAGTCCCCAGCCTGTAGCGGTGCATGGGATTCTTCCATCCTAAGTGCAGGACTCTGCACTTGTCCTTGTTGAACCTCATCAGATTTCTTTTGGCCCAATCCTCCAATTTGTCTAGGTCACTCTGGACCCTATCCCTACCCTCCAGCATATCTGCCTCTCCCCACAACTTAGTGTCATCTGCGAATTTACTGAGGGTACAATCCTATCATCCAGATCATTAATAAAGATGTTGAACAAAACCAGCCTCAGGACCAACCTCTGGGGCACTCCGCTTGATACCGGCTGCCAACTAGACATCGAGCCATTGATCACTACCCGTTGAACCCGACAATCTAGCCAGATTTCTATCCACCTTATAGTCCATTCATCCAATCCATACTTTTTCAACTTACTGGCAAGAATACTGTGGGAGACCATATAAAAAGCTTTGCTGAAGTCAAGATATATTATGTCCACTGCTTTCCCCATATCCACAGAGCCAGTTATCTCATCATAGAAGGCAATCAGGTTGGTCAGGCATGACTTGCCCTTGGTGAATCTATGTTGACTGTTCCTGATCACCTTCCTCTCCTCCAAGTGCTTCAAAATGGTTTCCTTGAGGACCTGCTCCATGATTGTTTCAGGGACTGAGGTGAGGGTGACTGGTCTCTAGTTCCCCAGGTTCTCCTTCTTCCCTTTTTTAAAGATGGGCACTATATTTGCCTTTTTCCAGTTGTCTGGGACCTCCCCTGATCACCAGGAGTTTTCAAAGATAATGGCCAATGGCTCTGCAATTACATCCGCCAACTCCTTCAGCACCCTCAAATGCATTAGATCTGGACACATGGACTTCTGCATGTCCAGATTTTCTAAATAGTCCTTAACCTCCTCTTTCACCACTCAGGGCTGCTCACATCCTCCCCATACTGTGCTGCCCAGGACAGCAGTGTGGGAGCTGACCTTGTCTGTGAAGGCCAAGGCAAAAAAAAAATTGAGTACTTCAGCTTTTTCCACATCATCTGTCACTAAGTTGCCTCCCCCATTCATTAAGGGTCCCACACTTTCCCTGACCTTTTTCTTGTTACTAATATACCTGGTCCCCACTGTGCTAGACATCATACAATCATAGAACAAGATGATGGCCCTTGTTCCAAAGAGCTTGCAATCTTAACACAATTGGAAAGGAGGAAAGCCACTCAGAGGGGAGGGCTGGAAATGAGAAGCAGAGACTCTGCAACATGCTTCCTCCCTTCTCCCACCCCTGGGGGGATCCATCTGCCCCAAATTGGTGGGACCTAGGGTTCCCATTCAGAGAAGAGACTGGTTTGGTAGACAGGGTGGGACTAGCAGTTGTCTGCTCTCCACACAGCATCATTTGCTCTGCCTATGGGGTTTTCCTTGTGGAAGTTAGCAATGTTATTCTTCTTTTTATTCAAGATTATTCAAGAGATTTATTCAAGAGATTTTTTTTCATGGTTCACCTCCACTCACATTCATAATGGAGCACATATATTCCCCTCTTATCTGCAATCACACAAACACCCCCGAGGCAGCTACTGTAATTGCTTACATGGAAAAATAATATTAGGAAAGTAGCTATAGCTTCTTTTAGGCCCGAGTTTACCAAGGAATTTAAGCAGGTGCCTAATTTTAAGCAAGTAACTAGTCACACTGACTTCAGTGGGTCTAATCATGTTCTTAAAGTTAAGCATGTGCTTAAGTGCCTTTTCAAATCAGGGCCCCAATTCAATTTAACAACTGGAAACAGGGGAAAGACAGTAGAACCCACTGTCTGCAAGCCACCACTAAATAGCCCAAGGCCCACAGATCACAGGCTGATAACCTCATTGAATCTCCATCTAATCATCATCTTAATACACTGTGGTAAGCCGTTAGCCTAGAAGGTAGAAAATGCTATGATAAAGCAGACTAATTGTGCCATTGTATTTTAGCTTGAATAATTTTCTTTGGAAGCCACAACAATCAAAAAATTTCAGTCATGTTTCCTATTTAAAATGTCATGTTGTATTAATGGCCAAAATTCTATCACCTGTGTCACTAACACTGCTGTACCAATAGATTAGATTATCAATGAATGATATGATGACTAAGTAGCTTTAATTTTAAGGTATCGTTGGAGAAAATTGAGGGTTGGAACTAGAGTGGTTGATCATTGTCTCAAAGTGTTGTAACAGGGCTTCTTCTCCACCTCGGTGGGTCCTGCACTTCCTTGTAGCGGTGAGTCAGGATAGCTCTCGTCTCTCAGAATTTCCCCCCTCTGTTCATAATGGGCGGGGAAATTCTGTCTCCAAGCGGCCTTCCTGTTTCTGGGCCTGCTAGGCCCTCACTGCTTGGGTGGGGTTCCTCCCAACCCTCCCGCCGGGGGAGGGAGAGCCCCAGTCTCTGATATCCCTTCCAGGCATGGCAGCACCACACCAAAACGCACGGCTCAGTCTCTCCCCTCTGGCAGGGTCCTCTCCTTTGGACCTGGAAGGGTCCTTAGCTCCTGTTTAGGGTAGGGTTTTTCCTGTGGGATTCTCCCCTGTTCCTTGTCAGCTTCTGCACCACTCAGCTCTCCAGCAGCTTGCCTCCACTCTCACACACCTATCACCCACACTGACTGGCTGGGGGGAAGGCTTTTAACCTATTCTGGCAGGTTCTCAATTGGCTCCTGGTGTCCTAATTAACCTGGCGTAACCCCTGCTCAGTTACCAGGGGAAGAAGGACCTGTTTATCCTGTGGCTAATATACTTCCTTCCTGCACTCTCCTGTAGACATCTCACAGCGTATATATCAGAGGTCAGCAACCTATGACACATGTGCCAAAGTCAGCAAGCGGCACTCACACTGCCGGGTCCCGTCCACTGGTCCCAGGGGCTCTGCTGCGATCCTGGGTCCTCCCGCCAGCCCTCTGCCACCTGGGGTCCTGGACACCGACCCCGCTCAGCTTGCTGCTGGCCCCTGGTCCCGGCCACCAGACCCGGGGGTTCTGTTGCCATCCTGGCATCCCGGTCGCTGGCCTGGGGCTCTGCTCCTGATCTCGGCCCAGGGCTCTGCAGCCACCCCTAGCTGTGGCCCACTGGCCCCAGCCTAGGGCAGTGAGAGGTGCAGACAGGGGCAAGAGGGGACACAGCTCAGCACCCCCACCTTAAAAATTGTTCCAGAGCCACTGTACTGGGATATTTTTAAGTCGTGATTTCCTGCTTACATCACTATCATGTCACGTGGAACAGCGCATTGCATTTGGCATTGTGCATGCCGTCTGTTGCGATTTTTTTTCCTCATTGTATGTTGAGGGGTACATCTGACAAAATTTCAGCTCCTAAGAAAGCAAAGTTAGATGTCCATTCATTTCAGCCTTCTTGGACAGACACTTTTGGATTTATTCAAAAGAAGGACCATGCTGTTTGTGCTTTCTGTTATGAAAGTGTTGTTTGTCACACATCAAGTGTTCGACGACATTTTCAAATGAAGCATGAGAAAATCTTTCTTGACGAAGCAGACAAGACTGAATCGATCAAAAAGGCAGTAGCAGGATATGAGAAGCAAAACAGTGTTTTTAAATTATTGTTAGTAAAAATCAAGTCACAGAAGGAAGTTACAAGGTTGCACAGTGCATTGCAAAAAATGGAAACCCTTTTACAAATGGGGAATATATAAAAAGTTTTTTCTCAGCAATTCGGAGGTTTTGTTCAATGATTTGCCAAATAAATATGCGTATCTAGAATAAAAGAACTGCCTGCCTCTGCCAGAACAGTTGAGAGATACATAAGCAAAATGGCAGAAACATTAACAAAAAGCAGACAACTGCATTAAAAGACACAGCAGTGTTTAGCATTGCAGTTGATGAGAGTGTGGATATAAATGACATTCCACATTTGGCAGTTGTTGCAAGATATTGTGCTTCCTATTAAATCCTTGCATCTGACGAAGTGGGTATTCACCCACGAAAGCTTATGCTCCAATACATCTGTTAGTCTATAAGGTGCCAAAGGACTCTTTGTCGCTTACAAGAAGAACTTTGTTGCCTAAAACCCCTGCATGGCACAACAAAGGGGGAAGATATAGCGGAAACTTATGTAAACCATTTTGAAGCACGAGGAGCTGACATCAGAAAAATATTGTGTGTGACAACAGATGATTTAGTTGGTGATTGGTCCTGCTTTGAGCAGGGGGTTGGACTAGATGACCTCCTGAGGTCCCTTCCAACCCTGATATTCTTTGATTCTATGGTGTTCCTGCCATGATCGGAAAACAGAAGGGATTTGTAAAGTTACTTGAGTATCAAATTGGCCGCCCAACAGTCAAATTTCACTGTATCATCCATCAAGAAAACCTATGTGCTAAAATTTCTAATTCAGATCTTAATAATGTGATGAATACAGTGGTGCGAATTGTGAATTTCCTTGTTGCTCGATCTGCTTTGACTCACAGCCAGTTTCAAGCACTGCTAGAAGAGATGGACAATGCTTATAACGACATTCCACTTCACAGCAACATTCAGTGGCTAAGTCATGGCAAGGTTTTGGTGCGCTTTGTAAACTGATTTGATGCATTCAAGGCCTTTTTGTCGGAAAAAGCACAAAACTACCCCAAACTGGATGATGACAAATGGCTGTGTAAGCTCATGTTTCTAACTGATATCACCACTCACCTAAACAAACTCAGGGTGCAGGGCAAACGGTTCTGTATCTTTATGAAGCCTGGAAGGCATTTGTTGTAGAACTAGCAGTTTTTTTTCTCCGGATATTCGAACTTTGACTTTCTGCTACTTCCAACACATAAAAGAGCTATCAACACGTTGCACTGTCAGTGTCGATGAGATTGGAATGTACATGCAAGAACTGGAATCAGAATTTTCTGACAGATTTCAAGATTTCCAGCAATTCGGCCCAATGCTTTCTTTTCTAATTAAACTGAAAAGTTCAACGAAAGTGACTTGGATTTGTCTGTATTTCAGTGGATGGGTGTTGAAGATTTCGAAATGCAGGTCATTCAGTTAAAAAGGTCAGAATTGTGGGCATCAAAGTTTGGAGATCTGCGGAGTGCACTTGAAGCTACCGAGAGAGATCATGGGGCCTCTATTCTGACCTGCTGGATGTCCCTACCCGTGAAATTTAACTGTTTGAAGAAAGTTGCGTTTCCAGTGCTTTTAGCATTTGGATCCACATACCTGTGTGAACAGGTATTTTCACACAGGAAATCTGTCCTCTGTCCCTCTCGGAGCTGGTTAACAACTGATCACTCAGAAGCCTGTGTGCAGCTTAAAGTATCCAAATACATGCCAGACATTGGAAAACTCAGCAAGGAAAAGCAAGGGCAAGGATCACACTAAACTGATAAGATCTGCATTTTCATTTAATTTTAAATAACGCTTCTTAAACATTTTAAAAACCTTATTCACTTTACATACAACAATAGTTTAGTTATATATTATAGAGAGAAACCTTCTAAAAATGTTAAAATGTATTATGACACACGAATCCTTAAATTAGAGTGAATAAATGAAGACTTGGCACTTCTGAAAGGTTGCCGAAATAATTAAACTATTGTTTCGCTCTTTATATTTTAGTCAAGTATTGTATTTATAAAATGAAGGGTCTTAAGAAGTGATTCCAAACATACTGGAGACAACGTGAATCTTTCCACTGGCATCAATGAACTTTTGATCAGGCCCTAAGTTATTGATTTGGCTTAGACATAGTATCAGTGTGCCCGATACATAACTGCCAATGAATTTGAATCTTGACCTGTTACTCTGCTATTATTCTATTCCAGGGCTTCTGTTGAACAAAGACTGAAAATCATACCAAGTTATGTAGTATCTTTAAATGAGGTAGGCAAATGCCCACTGGGACATTATGTTTTCAAATAACATTTTAAAATGATAATTAAGAATGGTAAATTTATTTAAAGCCAGATTCCATCCAGCTTCATTTTTCCTTATCTGAAATAAATGAAATATACCAGACTGTTTACAGATGAATTAATCATGACATTATCCTGGAAACATTGCAATTACATCAATTATACTGTACTTAGCATAATAAATAACCTGCATATTAAATGAATGGAAACCTTTTCTATTAATAAAGAACAAATTATTTTCTGGTGGTGCTCAAATAGCAACATGTGTGCAGGCAATAGCTTGATTTCATATCTGGTCTGGGAGCTATGTCAAAAAATTCATGCACTGCTTGCTGTTGATAAAGTAAATCTTCATGAAATCTCATATAATGATTCGTTTTCTTTAGGAGTGCATCTATGATGTGATTATTACATTCAGAAATGCTAGACTGCACAATGCCTAGCAAAATTCAATCAGTTATCTGAAATGATCCCATTGCTGGTGAACATAATGTGAGGTGACTGTTAAATATGGTCACTTTAACTGAGATCTAATATTTTCATTTGGCTGATCAATAACTTCAGAGCAGTTGTTTGCTGATATCTAGAATGTGTAAGGGTCAAAGGAAAACACCTTCAGTGCTCCTAAGCTGCCATGAGAAAGAACTGCTATTAATGTACATGCCCTTCCTCAATTAGCCATGGGTGATTATTAAAGATTAGAAGCAATTGAATGGCAAGATTTGTTTAAATGTACAGCTCATAGAGGATTTGATGATACAATAGGACTTGAACCATTATAAAAACATCCTTCCTTTTGTCCCTTAACATAGAATTGACTAGCTAAGGAGCTCTGCATTCCCAGCTCATGCAAACTTGATTGAAAGTGCAAGTTGTACCTGAACCCAAATCTCCAAGAAACTCTCTCTCTCCAGACCCAAGAACCCTCCTCCCTTTGTTCCCACCTTCCACCTCCCATCAAAAATGGGTCTTTTTATCCCTGTTTCTCAGCTCTTTACTACCCTACTTCCAATGCTCAGAACTATTCAACCTTTCACCTGATCCACGTACTGTTTAATGGTCCTATTTACCAACGTTTCCCCACTCAGTTAACCACAATGCTCCTCAACTGCTAAATGCACTATCACAACTAAAATGTTCCTCAACTGCACCAGCAACAGCTATTTTAAAAAAAGTAATTATTAAAACAGGTATATTGAAATACCTCCTAGCGAGACTAACCAGATCAAGGGTCCTTTTTGCTAGGCACTTTACAAATATAGAAAAAAAACATTCCCTGCCACAAAGAGTGAGGGCTAGATTTTACAAGATATTTGGGTACCTAACTCCCTGGGAGTTGGTTACCTAAACACCTTTAAAAATCTGACCCTTACAGTCTAAAAGATGACACATCAGGTGGGTAAGACAAAGAAGCAGTTTCAGTTGGAGGCAAGGGAGACAGAGTAACAAAAAGAATAGGATGTTAGCAATTCTTAGCCAATCAGAAACAGTGATCAGAACTCACTGCCTGCCTGGCAATTGTCCAATTTCAGCTGGATTTCAGATGAAGTATGGACAGGGACTAGAAGTTTTCTATGATGTTCTTTGTCCTTTAATTAAGATGTCAAACATAAAAAATGAAATTTAACTGAGACTACTGCCCTATAGCAATCCTATAAATACACATTCTCCTTCATCTGCATGCTGCTATTGGAGCTCTGCCATGGACCGAGGAGACCATGTGTCCCAATGGAAGAAAGACTCCCCTAAAGCCATAGGTTTCATCATAAAACTATGGGAGAACTATAGCGCTGGTAAAGTTACTGTTAATACTAAACTATAATTGAACATATTTTACACAGTAACAGCCAAGTGCCTACAATCGGATTATAGTTTATGCTCCTGCTACACTTGTGACAGATTTACTATGGTATAGTTTTAACCTACCGGTAATAGACTATATTTTATGTCAGTTTCCCCTATGTTTCCTTTATGGTTACTACATAAACTATAGCCCAAATATAACCATGTCATCCTGTTCACTGCATAAAATCTTTGCTACCAAACAGACCTATCACATGCTAGTAACAGAATTAACCAGCTCGCAGTCATGCAGCCCTGATCTGTGCATAACTTCCATTGAAGGCAGTGGGAGTCCTTTGTGAATAAAGACTTCAGACCTATTCCCTAACAAAAGATTCTTGTTATGTAAACGCCTTATCCAAAGCTAATCATAATCAATGGATAAACTCCCATTGACTTCACTGGGTTTGGTGTGGGCTCCAAGGTCATATGTTGGGTGAAACTTTCCTAATGAATATTGAGCAAGAAGTAAAATTGTTGAATGAATACATTTGTTGTCCATACAACTTACAGGCAGAATGTGTCACATCTAAATATTTTTCAACTTGCACCTTTTCTTCTCTTTTACTCAGCACTAATGGGGAAAGAGCACCTATGTACCATTTAATATGGGCACTTTTTTTTTTAAGACATGCAGAAGGGTTGTTCACTCTTAATCTAGCTGGTCAAAAAATATTATGGAAAAATTTAATTGCCCTCTGAGTTTCAGTGGATGAATTTCATCCTCAAATGTAATAAGAGGATTTTAATCCAAATCCCAACACAACCTTAACTGTGGAGTCACTGATGACACTTCCCATAATAAGTGTATATTTCGAACAGCAGCACATCCAACACCTTAATTTTCAATTGGCCTGAATTTCAGAGGTTCTGAACACCTGCGGTTTAAGTTAATGGCAGTTGTGAGGTCTCAGCCGGATTGAGGGGAGTGAGGGAGAAGGGGGAGAAAAAAAAAAAACAAGGCAGCACGCTTCTTGTGGAAGAGTGGCCAAGACTGGATAACGCAGTGAACCCTGAGCAGACATGGGGCTTGTCTGCACTTAAAACGCTACAGTATAGTCACTACCTACACTGACAAGAAGGATTCTCCCATCGGGGATAGGTACTCCAGCTCCCCAGAAGGTGGTAACTAGGTCATCAGAAGAATTCTTCTGTCAACCTATCACTGTCTATTCCAGGGGCTAGGTCGGGATAACTACATCTCTCAGCGATGTGGATTTTTCACACCCTGAGAGATGTCGCTATGCCAATATAAATTCCTAGTGTAGACTAGTTGCACAGAACAGTCCCTTTACCCAGCTTCTCGACTTTTGTGCTTCTCTCACAATGTTGCCAGATGTATTAGCGCTAACCCTTTTTTTTTTCCCAATCCCTCAGTCACTCCCACATTGTATCTGGTTAGCACCATACTGGTTCATTGCTCTGGGCTTTTCTAGATCTTAACAGAAAAAGCACCTCCGATGTTGGGGCTGTGATGGGAACATTCTCAAATTTGCTCCAGTTAATGAAGACTAACACATCCAACACAATGGCTGAACTTACTCTCAGGAGCTGTACAAGGAGTGAATTCCTTTAAATATTCAGTCCATGAGGTTTACAGATACAGGATTTATTTATACTTTCTACAAAGACAAACACAATAAAGAAAACATGAAGAATACAAGTGGATTATATAAAAAATGCATTACTGACAACTAGCTAAAAGGTTTTGTTACTAAGGCAGAAACTTAGCAAAGGAAAAGATATAAATACTTATTAAATCTTGCAACCCATTCTCCTTGAAATCTCATGGGACCAGAGAAGTGAGAGATCTGGAAATAAACGCATTTGCGTTTTATACCTACAGACCCCAGGTGCATATTTAATAGGGAGGAAGAACTGGAGATTTGGATTCTCTCACACACCCGCACACCTTTTATTGAGCTCTGCCTATATATATTAGTACATAGTTATTAGATAAAGTACTAATAGATGGCACACAATAATATGTAGTCTAGTGACTAGGTTCTGTAGGACTGAAAACTGAAGAACTGGTATATTCAGCAGCACAGAGGAAGTCATTTGCAGTACATAACACACCCCTTCTTATATTCTCAAGCTTTCTACGCCAGGAGGGCTGTCAGCAGGAGGATCTTGGCCTCATCCCACCAAGGTTTGAGGAGGAATGGAAGCAGCCAATGGGGAAAATATTCTTGGAGATGTAGCCTTTTATTTATTTAAAAGTGATTTAATAATGTGGCATTACCCCACTGTGGGTTCGGCTCTGGTGGCTACAGTTTCAAGATGAATAGAGTAAAAGTCACCTCTGCTACTTGTTTTAGAGTTAGAGTCTCTAGGAACACAAAGACCAAGGGTACATTCACAAGTACAAGGTCTAGACTGTTTTACAAGTTTTATTAAAGTTACAATCAAAATTATGATTACCCAAGCATATAGATATCCTATAAAGATTATGCACAAGTTACAAATATAGCTATACTCACATCCTTAACAATATTCTTAAGGTCTAATGGATGCTTTGACAATTGGATGGTTCCTGTTGGCATTTTCCCATAGGAACTCATTTTACCTAATCTGGAAGCCCTCTTATCTTGTGATGCTGACTACACCTAACACTGCACATGTGCATGAAGGTGTCCACCCTCTTTTTTCTTATTTACATTATGTCCTCCAAGAATTTTCAGGTACCCCATTTTTCATACGTTGTTTGGAGTTTCTTTTATTCTCATTAGCATTGGCACACATAGTGCACCCTGCAGTTAGGCCACTTGTTAGAAAAATGTGACTACTGGGTATCTTGTAGTCCAAAATTACTCTTACAGGTTTTGGTTTGGTTTTTTTGGCAATACCACCCATTGGTACATCTTTTCCTGTAATCTTGTGGCATAGGGTCATTCTTTGGTCACTTACTTATGTCAACAATTTCTTAAGGCTATGGCCTAGCATGGCTAAGCTAACTTCTTACAGGCTGAAGCCTGTAGGGCCTTGCATTTCAGCCCTCCTTAGATACCTAATGTATACTTATCCCTTCTAATCAGTCTTATACTTCTATAATCCTACAATTTAAATCTATTTAGCATACAATGATTATAGATGACATGTTCGTTAATCATAACATCACACAATAAATGAATAATAAAATTAAGTAAATGGCTACAGAGGGCATAAGCAGTCTGGAAGGTTCAACAAAGGGGAAGCAGAGGAAGTCTCCAATAGGCTTTGCCTTCTGAGATCAAAGAGCTTGAATGACCTAATTGGAGTTGTCCCAGAGATGGATTTAGCTCAATACTTTTGACATACAAAGTAGGCATCTTATTCACTAGAACAAAGTATTTGGTTAACATCTATGGGAATATAGGGTTGTTGGCTTTTCTTCTATGGATGAAAAGCATTCCTGCTCCTGAATAGGTCTATGCTAAATTTGATTAAACTGAATACATTCAAAATAGGAGTTTTCACATTGTGTTGCAATGTTTTAATTTAGTAGAAAACTTCACAAAAATCCCTCAATTTAAAAAAAATTAAAATCTAAATTGGAGCATTTTCAATTAATGAAGACTTATTTTTAACCAGGATAGACACTGAAAAATTGTGAAATATCATGCAAAATTAAGATCATTTGCAAAAATGGATGGACTTACAAGGCAACAGGCCCAAACAGATTTTCAATGTGTAAGCCTCAGATGAAATTTCACAAGATTAAAGTTTTAATAATTGCATTTCAAGCAAAGAAAACTGATAATTGTGCACACTTAATACCTCTGATCCCTCATTTTTCTGTTAGAAAAACAGATACAACTGGTGAATGAAGACAAAATTCTTTAAAAAGTAGACTGCAGGGGTGAAAGAGATAAAACACAATATAGTTCATACCTATAGTTGATACCAAAATCTACATCCTTGTACCATTTCAGGAACATCAGGATTGATTTTATTGTGCTTTTTTGCTTTTTATGTAAGAATTTGTACACTTTCCCCCATAACTAGGGTACCTACTAAAATTATGGTGATATTTTATTATGTGATGTTAGAGTCGTTCAGTGCAAAATCAAAACAAAATATCACTGCCACTAGTTTCCTCATCAACCTGAGCCCAGTATAGCTAGAAGTGGCAGTGCCCATTTCCTAATTTGGCTCAAGTCACTAACTTGATTCTCAGAATACAATCCTCATTTTTAGTATTGCAATGATCACAACAGAATCTGTTCTCCATTATGTTAATTTCACAATTGTTTTTCTGCTGATGTTACCTTGTGCATTTGAAAATTACTGTCAACCTCCCCTCCACTAGAGATCAAAATGAAGCACTCCGTTTATAATGGGTGCCATCATACTCAAACTGACATTTAGGAGACCTCCACATATTTAAAAAAAAATCACTATAACCAATCTCAAAGGAACACACTGCCTAAACTTGAATAAAAACTGGAACAAAGCTATGTCATTATTCTCATTCCATACTCCTTTGCCTTTCCTACCAACCACAACTAAAAGAGGAACTGTCTTCATGCGTGGGCCTGTAAACACAGAAACCGTTGAACAATATGATTGTTAGGCTCAGATCCTCACAGGGAAGAGTGAGCTTTCTGGAACCAGTTACAGGGAACTTAACACTGGGAAACCCATAGATGCACAAGAGGATCTTGGCAGTCTAAGAGAATGAGTTGAGTTAATTTTGTTCCTGTAATTTAAGATGAAAGACTACAGTTGGTGATTGGTCCTGCTTTGAGCAGGGGGTTGGACTAGATGATCTGCTGAGGTCCCTTCCTACCCTGATATTTTATGATTCTATGATTCATAGCTTAGCTTAAAGCGTAAGACTAGATGAAACTAAATGTGTAGTCAGTCAGCTTGTGCTTTTAAAATCCACTTCTTTTTGATGCTTTAGTCTAACTGCGAAATAAAAAATGATTTGTTCTAAGAAGTCTGTTGGTCAATATCACTGGTCACAGGCTCCCAAAGGGAGGATCAGGCAGGTGCCCCAAAAGCCAGGCAGACCTGCATAATGATCAGTGGTTGGTATACACCGAAAGGGGACCAAGGTGCAGCTCTCCCCATAAGCATGACACAAAGCCATAATTTCATGCTACATATACCACATTCAGAAAGTTAAGTCTTCCCTAGATTACCTGTAAGCATTTACTAATGTCCGAGCAAACTGCATCTCAGTGGCTGCTTTTATTAAATATTCTGCACAGGATACTCTAGTGGCAAATGCTGACAGGTGACAGCTTGGTTTTCAGAATATGAATATAAACAGAAGCTGCTTGAGAATTGGGATTGAAAGATTAGAACCTTTAGCTTGGCAGTCGGCATGTTAGGGACAGCCAAGCTTGCCTTAGAAACAAAGATACACACAGCTGGAATATGTTAAGCCTTAGCTACTCGCTTCGCTAATAAACTGGGATGTGTCTTGGTCCAACCTATCACAAAAAGTGAGAAAAAAGTAGAAAATATAAAACACTTGGCAAGGTATTATTTTGAGTACATAGGCAGCCTGTAAGAGATAATGGAACTGTAAACCAGTCTTAAGTCATTTACAATTTAATTTACCCACTAATTTTACCAGTTCACATTGCATATATTTTTCTACAGTGTGCCTATTTACCTTCCTAAACAAGTCGGGGCGGGGGGGGGGGGAGGGAAGAGATACATTAGACAATTTAAAGAGTAGCCCTTAATGCAATTTAAAGGCTTGAAAATTGATTTTCTTTAATGAACTTTGTATCCTGACATCCTGTCTTTTTTCCTCTAGTACACTCAATTAGGCTATAATCAGTTATTAAGGGGTAGATAACAGGAGCATGACATCATCCACATGAGGCAAACATTGTACAGGAGGATTAATTAAAATCTAATTTTCATGTGAGACTAGACCATCTGAGCCAAGAGGCACTACAGTAATTGCAAAAAAACAGGAAGGGGAAAGGAAGAACACCTTGCCTGTAGAGGTCCAAATGAGAGTGAAACACAACATAGCCTTCTTGTGGCTAGCAATGTCAGGGAAATACCCTTCCAAGAAAATGAAGTTACCATATTCTTCAAGATTAGGCAAGTGGCTAATCCTCTAGGGGCATCAGAGGATCTCTGCACACAGCCCCTCACATCTATTTCCCTTCTTGGAGCCCTATGTCACACAGGGTTTTTCCAGTCCACTCACAATAGCCCTGCTAAGGGTCTAATTTATTAAGTTAAGGTTTGAACCTAAACATCAAAGTCTTCATTCCAGCCTTCAACTGGGTACAGCCCAAATGCCCCTGGTCTGGTAAGAGTCCTCGCTGCCTTAGCAGGCTACTCCCAGCCCTTCCTAGCTGGAGCAATTCCTCTAGGCCAGAGGTGGGCAAACTACGGCCCGCGGGCCACATCCAGCCTACAGGACTGTCCTGCCTGACCCCTGAGCTCCTGACCTGGGAGGCTGTCACCCATCCCCTGCAGCCACGCCGCCATGCAGCGCAATGCTCTGGGCGGCAGGTCTGCAGAGCCTGGCCTGAGCCGGTGCTCTGTGGCGCAGCTGCCTGTCCTGGTGCAGCCGCACTGCCAGCCACCGGTGATCCAGGCAGCGCGGTAAGGGGGCAGGGAGCAAGTGTGTGGGGGGGTGGATAGAGGGCAGGGAAGTTCAGGGGGTGGTCAGAGGCATGGATAGGTGTCAGGGCGGTCAGAGGGCAGGGAACGGGGGTTGAATGGGGGCAGGGGTTCCGGGGGGGGGCAGTCAGGAAGGAGAGGAGGGGTTGGATGGGGTGGTGGGGGCAGTTAGGGGCAAGGGGTCCAGGGGCAGTCAGGGAGAAGGGGTGGTTGGATGGGGCAGGGGTCCGGGGGGGGGGGCAGTCAGAAAGGAGAGGGGGGGTTGGATGGGGCAGTGGGGGGTAGTTAGGGATGGGGGGTCCAGAGGCGGTCAGGGGACCAAGAGCAGGGGGGGTGGATGGGGCAGGGGTCCCCAGGGGGCATCAGGGAACAAGGGAGGTTGGATGGGGCAGGAGTCCCGGGGGGGGGGGCATCAGGGGGCAAAAAGCAGGGGGGTTGGATGGGGGCAGGGGCTGGGCCATGCCTGGCTGTTTCAGGAGGCACAGCCTCCCCTAACCAGCCCTCCATACAATTTCAGAAACCTGATGCAACCCTCAGGCCAAAAAGTTTGCCCGCCCCTGCTCTAATCTCACTTTCGCCCTACAAGAGCCGCTCTCATTCTCTGCAGTCTCACTACAGCCTCCTAAGCTTCCCCCTTCTGTGCCCACCTTCTACTCTTTAAAGGAGAGTGCCTGATTCCCCTCAGGTGGGGCTCATTCTGTAATCAGGTTTGGCTTAGCCCCAGGCTCTCCAGCCCACAGGCAAGCCACCCTGCTACACTTATTAGCAATCTAAACTCACAGAGGGAACAATGTTGTGAACTGAAGCAGCTGGAATCATTTCTGTAGCTAATATATTTCTAAAGTGGCTAGAAATGGAAAATTTGTATAACATTTTCTTGCAGGGACACATTTTTATTAATTAATATTTTTAAAGTCAAAGGTATAGTTTCTTTTTTAATAAACATCTGATATGGTGAGCCAGGCTAGGCCCAAGCCACATACTTAATCTTGAACCAAGATCACGACTCAGCAATTCCATTTGCCCCACATCTAAGTGGGAGAGAAATGTTGTTATACTGCTGAGAAAATTGATTTATCTGATGCATCAGGATTTTAAAAACATTCCCTGTCAGCATTCTGTACAGCTCCCCCCATTCAATATCACTGTAGGACATTAGCACAGGATTCAAAACTTCAAGTTGATAAGCACTGTATAGGGACATATTTTTTGACTAGTTAATTCTAGCTTTTGAAGCTACAAGCACTACAAGCAGACAGGGTTATTATGGCTGCATTAACAAGCAAAACGGTATTTCATAATATTGCTAAAGCGATACCAGAACTTCTGTTAGAACCTTGCATTTAAAGAGGTTACGCTCATCCTTAAAAACTACTGTGAGCTAAAATTTAGCATGTGAGAGTTTAGCTAAGAAGCATTTTATTACAGCTTTTCAAAAAGCAACAATACAAAGTATGTAGCCATGTAAAGCATTTTGGGATTGCATTAATACAAAAGCCACTATATCAAATAAGGACTAATCCTTACCTACCCACCTGAATAGTCCTTATTCCTGTAAGTAGTCCCATTGAAGCCAAGGTTTGAAGGGAGAGAAAAGAAATGGAAAGAGAGAAGCCTAGCACTTTTTGATACACAGCATCAAATTTGCCTAGCACTATTTGATACACAGCATCAAATAGGGTAGTCATTGGGCCATCCCTCCGCTGATGGATGAATTTCACCCATGGGATCTGATTCACAAACTTACAAGCAGCTTTACACTGGCCTACATCTATTGACTTCCCTGGAGTTACTCTTCATTCTCAGGTTTCAGAGTAGCAGCCATGTTAGGGTATGTCTACACTATGAAATTAGGTCGAATTTATAGAAGTCGGTTTTTTAGAAATCGGTTTTATATATTCGAGTGTGTGTGTCCCCACAGAAAATGCTCTAAGTGCATTAACTCGGTGGAGGCTAGAGTCGACTTCCGGAGCGTTGCACTGTGGGTAGCTATCCCACAGTTCCCGCAGTCTCCGCTGCCCATTGGAATTCTGGGTTGAGAGCCCAATGCCTGATGGGGCTAAAACATTGTCGCGGGTGGTTCTGGGTACATATCGTCAGGCCCCCGTTCCCTCCCTCCCTCCCTCCGTGAAAGCAAAGGCAGACAATCGTTTCGCGCCTTTTTTCCTGAGTTACCTGTGCAGACGCCATACCACGGCAAGCATGGAGCCCGCTCAGCTCACTGTCACCGTATGTCTCCTGGGTGCTGGCAGACGCGGTACTGCATTGCTACACAGGAGCAGCAACCCATTGCCTTGTGGCAGCAGACAGTGCAATAGGACTGGTAGCCGTCATCGTCATGTCCGAGGTGCTCCTGGTCGCCTGTGTGAGGTTGATCAGGAGCGCCTGGGCAGACATGGGTGCAGGGACTAAATTTGGAGTGACTTGATCAAGTCATTCTCTTTAGTCCTGCAGTCAGTCCTATTGAACCATCTTATGGTGAGCAGGCAGGTGATATGGATTGCTAGCAGTCCTATTGCATCATCTTCTGCTGGGCAGGCAAGAGATGAGGATGGCTAGCAGTCCTATTGTACCATCTTCTGCTGAGTAGCCATGAGATGTGGATGGCATGCAGTCCTTCTGCACCATCTGCTGCCAGCCAAAGATGTAAAAGATGGATGGAGTGGATCAAAAGAAGAAATAGACCAGATTTGTTTTGTACTCATTTGCAAACCCGCCCCCCATCTAGGGGACTCATTCCTCTAGGTCACATTGCAGTCACTCACAGAGAAGGTGCAGCGAGGTAAATCTAGCCATGTATCAATCAGAGGCCAGACTAACCTCCTTGTTCCAATAAGAACAATAACTTAGGTGCACCATTTCTTATTGGAACCTTCCGTGAAGTCCTGCCTGAAATACTCCTTGATGTAAAGCCACCCCCTTTGTTGATTTTAGCTCCCTGTAAGCCAACCCTGTAAGCCGTGTCGTCAGTCGCCCCTCCCTGCGTCAGAGCAACGGCAAACAATCGTGCATCTGAGTTGAGAGTGCTGTCCAGAGCAGTCACAATGGAGCACTCTGGAATAGCTCCCGGAGGCCAATACCGTCGAATTGTGTCCACAGTACCACAAATTCGACCCAGCAAGGCCGATTTAAGCGCTAATCCACTTGTCAGGGGTGAAGTAAGGAAATCGATTTTAAGAGCCCTTTAAGTCGAAATAAAGGGCTTCATCATGTGGACAGGTGCAGGTTTACATCGATTTAAAGCTGCTAAATTCGACCTAAAGTCCTAGTGTAGACCAGGGCTTAGTCTGTATTCGCAAAAAGAAAAGGAGTACTTGTGGCACCTTAGAGACTAACCAATTTATTTGAGCATAAGCTTTCGTGAGCTACAGCTCACTTCATCGGAGTGAGCTGTAGCTCACGAAAGCTTATGCTCAAATAAATTGGTTAGTCTCTAAGGTGCCACAAGTACTCCTTTTCTGCATTCTAACTTGCACAGGCATAAGTCAGGCCCATAGTTCATCATATTCTGATCTGCACACTTGGCATTAAGTGTGAATATCCTTGGTTATGTTTTTATAAGACTAGGGATGAGCAAGCCTCTTTTCAATAAAATAAGAACTTTTGAATCCTTACCCAAAACCAATAGGTTTAATCCTCAGAATAAGTTTGATTATTATTATTATTTTACAAAACAAAGTAGAAGCACCAAATTCCACAAGATATTTCTGATCTGATTAAAACCAACACCCTCCTATCAAACAAACAAAACCCCCACAACACCCTGGAAATCTCATTCTAAAGCCTGTTTTCCCAAGAGATTTCCAGACCAAAGAGCATCCAGTATGTAATTTTTTCTGCATTGTGCCAAACTTCCAACCCTTCCGAGGCTCCCACTAAGTACTTAAAAACCATGCTGTTAATTAAAAATAAAAGAACTAGATAAGTTCATGGAGGATAGGTCCATCAATGGCTATTAGCCAGGGTGGCCAAGGATGGTGTCCCTAGCCTCTGTTTGCCAGAAGCTGGGAATTGGCAACAGGGGATGGGTCACTTGATGATTACCTGTTCTGTTCATTCCCCCTGGGACATCTGGCATTGGCCGCTGCCAGAAGACAGGATACTGGGATAGATGGACCTTTGGGCTGACCCAGTTTGGCCATTCTTATGTACGTTCTAAAAGAAAAGTGTTTTTTGTTTGTTAGTCTAGACCTGTTTGGGAAAATTGTTACAAAATTGTAACTTCAATGACTGTATTTCTTCTCCAGAGCTAAGGTAATTAAAGTAATTTTGCAGAAAACCAATCTTTTCCCCATTGCCTCAGTGTAGGTGCTCAGAAGTAAGAACAAATCAATATAAGAGAATCTATTCACAGAGAAAAAGAAACAAATATATCTTTATAATTACAATACACAACACATTCCACAGCTACATGCCTCTTGTGAATAGCTCTGATCTGAATGTGAATGTTTAACGCTGACAAAAAATTAAAGGAAGAAATGGAAACCGACACAAAAGCTCAACGTTTTTAAATAGTTATTACATTTGATTTTAAGAGCAACCTGCCTGGTATTTATTTATTTGCTCTGGATTCTCAAAATATACTCAATTGTAGCATATACATTACTGTGTCACAATTATGGATGGGTCAAGTTGGCTAAAATAAGAACCAGTGCTTTTGTGAAGATTCTTGCAAAAATACAACTAAACCTAATTAATTCTAATACAAGGCCATGCTTCCCTGTGCCCCCTAATTTTGTCTGACCCCAGAAAGGAAGTAAGGTCTAGCTTGGTTAGTGCTTATATGGGAGATTGTCAGGTAACATGAAGTACTTCAGGCTTTCAGATTTAAGACAAGGCTGGCCAAAATACTCGAGAAAAGTCCTAAAGTTGCTTACTCAAGTTACTTCCAACTCCCCCTTGATTTAACACTTTGTCACTGCAAACATTGACCATGCTTCTGTGAACTGCTAAAAAGAACTATAAAACCCAATTCTGCTATCATTTAAGGTATGTTGTTATAAACTAGACATAACTCCATTGAAATTAAAGGGAGCAGAATAAGCTGCATAGAATCTAGAGAAGGCTAAGAGACTACATGACTTAATGTCTCCCTGTCAGTTTTCTATTGTATATTTACTTGGTCCAACCCAATTTAATTGTGACAATTTCCCACTTCAATTTGTCACAGATCTGTTATCATATATATTTGTCCAGTCAAGCCACAGTAAAAGTTAAGTACTTCCCTTTTTCCTTAGTGTGGTGTGCAGCTGTTTCAGGTCTTGTCAGCAATGGTGGATACATATTAGCACTGAAGCATTCCATGATATAACAATTTCATCATAACAGTTTCTTAATATCAATGAGAATTCATGAATTTCACAGCAAGATCCCCAAATCATCACAAAAGCCAGCTTTCATCTAGGGCCTCCGTACTTTGAATAATATAATATAAACCCATTTAATCTCATCTTAAAGTCAGCTTGGTTAGTATTTGGCTGGGAGAGTGCCAAGTACTGCAGGTTTTTTCATTTTAAAACAGAGAGGATGAAATGTTAGGGATCAAATCCTGAGATCTTTATTCAATATTTACTCAGGCAAACCCCATACTAAGTCTCCCAGAATTGAGTTCTCTCTGTCAGTGTAAAGCTCAAGTGAGAAAAAGCAAATATTTTCCCCTACCCTCCCCACCCCGTGTGTTTACTTTGTTCCTCTGACCCTATGAGCTTTTGTTTATTTTATTCCTACCGACTGCTCACTAGCAGCATCACTAATGTTTCCCATAAAGCTTTGCTCCTGTCGACCAGAGTGGAAGCATTAGGATGTACTAGCTCTATTGGAGAGCAGTAGCACTAGGAATAAGCTATCATCCTTGGAATTGAATCACTTTAAAAAAACCCCACAGATATTGTAAAATATTAAGATGTTTTAAGGGAAATTCTAGCCAATACACTTTGGTTTTGCACTACACTGAATGAGAACTGGGGCTTATATTCTGCATCCCAGGCAATAAAGTGTCAGTCTTTCTGACATTACTATAAGGTTCCACTGTACTTAGTATTCTTACTGGAAAAGGTTCTGGGTATGTTGACTGCATCTCATGAGCTCTCTCCCCACCTCCATCTGCCAGATGCTGCCCTCATGAAGCTTAGAAGCTATTCCCAAAAAACGAATCGTTCTGCAAATGTTTTTGTTGTGGAGATTTTTTCCTGTTCTTTCTCTCATTCTTTATTGGTTGAGGGTGTCTGTATTTCTATTAGAAGAAAAAAAAAAGGGGGGGCGGTAGTGGGGGGTTAAATTGTACCTTTAGAAACAGCCTGGGTAGGGAGTAGCACAAATACGTCACAACCCAGGCTCAGGAGCTCTTTGAAGGACTTGGGACTTTCACAGAGATGATCACAATTTGTCTATGCTCCCACCTTGCTCCCAAGAGGAAGTAATTTTACCACTCATTACCAGCAGCAGATTACTTCCCTCTCCTTCTGGCCAGAAAAAGGGCTCCACCCAATCTCCACCCATCTGTATGGTGGGACAGGGAAAGTATTGGGCACGCAGGCCAGTCTCTCCTCCAACCATGTCTTCAGCTGAGATGCAGCCAAGGCAAGACTGGAGTGGGGGATATGAAGGTCTTACTCCCCTTTGCACTCCTACTCAGCCATGCAAGTCTGGGCAACAATCTTGCTCAATGACAGTGGATCTCAATGGCAAAGCTTTTGAAACACAAAGACTGATTCAGAATAAGGACTTGCTCTTTTCAGTACCTGCATCCATTGACCAGGCCTTTCCTCCCCCCCCACCCCGCAAAATGGTCTGGAAATTACACATATGTAAATTTATACTATTAATTAAATATAAAATGAGCAAAACATTGAGTGACAGAGGACCAAGTTGGTTTTCAACCATCATGTTTGGTCAGAGCAGGAGCCATGATTTTCTTCTTTTTCTAGGGGAGAACCTCTACAGAAACTTCTCCCCATTCTCTGATGTTTCAACTATTGTGGCAAGGTTTTCTACATTAGCTCATGTCAGCAATATTTCTTTCTCATGGCAAAATTAGCTGCTTAATCTGCAGAGCCTGAATGTATACTACAGATCCACCATCCTCAATTAGTCCATTACTAATTGAGCATCGTGGATCTACAGTATACATTCGGACCCTACTTTCTCTCTAAAGTGCACCAGAAGCTCATTTCCATAAATTAAAAAACATTAATTTAAAAAATCCTGCTGAGCCTCCTGTTGTTCAGTCTAGCACTTGTGCAGAGACCTCTTTTTGCCTTTTTACTTTCATGCATTTCCCTCAAAGAATTTTACTTTCCACAAGGATCATCCCCTGAAGAATTTTCAGTTTCAGAGATCCCCATTCCACTAACATGTTGTTTCAAGACTCTGCAGAATTGTTGGTGTCATAAATATAAAGGAAAGGGTAAACACCTTTAAAATCCCTCCTGGCCAGAGGAAAAACCCTTTCACCTGTAAAGGGTTAAGGAGCTAGGATAACCTCACTGGCACCTGACCAAAATGACCGATGAGGAGACAAAATACTTTCAAAGCTGGAGGGGGGGAGAAACAGAGGTTCTCTCTGTCTGTGTGATGCTTTTGCCAGGAACAGAAAAGGAATGGAGTCTTAGAACTTAGTAAGTAATCTAGCTAGATATGCGTTAGATTCTGTTTTGTTTAAATGGCTGAGAAAATAAGCTGTGCTGAATGGAATGTATATTCCTGTTTTTGTGTCTTTTTGTAACTTAAGGTTTTGCCTAGAGGGATTCTCTATGTTTTGAATCTGATTACCCTGTAAGGTATTTACCATCCTCATTTTACAGAGGTGATTCTTTTACTTTTTCTTCTATTAAAATTCTTCTTTTAAGAACCTGATTGCTTTTTCATTGTTCTTAAGATCCAAGGGTTTGGGTCTGTGTTCACCTATGCAAATTGGTGAGGTTTTTTATCAAGCCTTCCCCAGGAAAGGGGGTGTAGGGTTTGGGAGGATTTTGGGGGGGAAAGACGTTTCCAAGCAGGCTCTTTCCCGGGTATATATTTGTTAGATGCTTGGTGGCAGCAATAAAGTCCAAGGGCAAAAGGTAAAATAGTTTGTACCTTGGGGAAGTTTTAACCTAAGCTGGTAAAAATAAGCTCAGCAGGTTTTCCATGCAGGTCCACACATCTGTACCCTAGAGTTCAGAGAGGGGAAGGAACCTCGACAGTTGGTTTTTAATCAGCCTAAGAAATCACTTTGGGTCCCTTACAGCCTGATGGAGATTTACTTTAGGTTTTTCAGTTTTGATGAAAACAAAAGTGGGAAGGAGCAAAGCTTCAATTTCTTTTGCCATTAATCATAGGTTTAAGTCAGGGCGGGGATTAACTCTCCTGTGGGCCCAGGGCTATTAGATTTGTGGGGCCCCTGGAGGTTTGGAGTTGGGGAGTGTGCTCAGGGCTGGGCCAGGGGATTGGGGTGCGGTAGGGGGTGCAGCTCCAGCTGGGGGGGGTGGGCTCTCGAGTGGGGCTAGGGATGGGACGGGGGTTGGGGTGCAGCAGGAGGTTCGGGGTGCAGGCTCTGGGTGGATGTTTGGGTGCAGGGGAGGTTCAGTGCTGGGACAGGGGGTTGGGGTGCAGGTGGGGTTGCAGGGTCTGGCAGGGAGTTTGGGTGCAGGAGGGGCTCTGAGCTGGGGTAGGGGCATAGGAGGGGGTGCCGGGTGCAGGCTTACCTCAGGCAGCTCCTGGTCAGCAGCACAGCAGGGCGAAAGCAGGATCCCTGCCTGCCCTGGCTCCACGCTGCTTTGCTCCCTGAGGTGGCCGGCATGTCCATCCCCTAGGCAGAGGGGCCAGGCCACTCTGCACGGTGCACGCTGCCCGTGCCCAAAGGCGCCACCCCTGCAGCTGCCTTACCTGGCCAATGGTAGCTGTGGAACCAGCGCTGGAGGTGGGGACAGTGCGCAGAGATTCCCTGAAGGCCCCTCGCCTAAGGGCCACATCGGCGACCTGGCGCTTGCGGCTCCAGCCCTGGGGGCGGAGGGTGTGCCGAGGTTCAGGGACCGGTGTCCATCCCACACCACGGAGACTTGCCAGATGAAATGAAGCAGCAGGCTGCATACAGCCTGCAGACCCCCGCACACACCTTAGCCCGAGGCCCTGGGTTGCAGCCCCTAAAGCCGCTGCATTAATTCAGCCCTGCTTAAAGTGCTGTGTGAAATGTACAAGCCTCGCGAGGGACATCACTTTTGAACTTTTAACAAAGCATCCAACTTAAAAAATACAATGCGTTGTGTATTTGGCTAGTGGAAGCATTATTCTGTGATATGCAGAAGGAAATGTTCATATTTGGAAGAAACCTTGACAATCTATAGCACATTAGTCAGAGATAGCATAACTGAGCAGTCCCTGTAGCTAATGGTTTATCATATTACACTACAAAACATTCAGCATGATGTCATGCATCATCATAAAAAGTTCGATATATTTTCAAAAGCACTTATATCACTCATATTTTAAGAATACCTGACCCCCCCCCCCCGCCAAAAAAATCAAGATAATAGTAGCACTAACAGGTAGTATTTATAGACTGTTATTTATACATCTTTAGCAAGTCTGTCAGTATTTATCACAAAGATTTTTAACATTATTCATTGCTTTAATTCCAGGTCTTTGTCTGTACCTCAATGTTCATACTATAATTAAAGCTGACAGTTGTTTAATACATGGGATACTGTCATTATATAGGCAACACTTCAAAGGTGCAGAATTTAACATATGTGCCAATTTCACTGATCCTAGTGGGTTTAAACTTTGCTTTTTATAGCAGAGCTTAAAATAGGCAGATAGAGACAATTCTACTGAACAAGTCCAATCAGATTAACATTAAAAAATATTTTACTCAAATAGAAATCTATTTCATTAGAGCAATTGAAAGCAAACCTACAAATAGAAGTATAATGAGAAAGTAAAAGCAGATTTAAAAACTGGAGCTGGTAAAAAAAATTTGGCTAAGCCTTTTTTCCTCCCAAAAATGAAAATTCAGGTTGATCAAAGCAATTCATTAATTTGTGACAAATTCATTAAATTCTTTTGATCCCTAACCCCTCCTCAAAAAAAAAAAAAGAAAAAGAAAAAAAAGAAAAGGAGTACTTGTGGCACCTTAGAGACTAACCAATTTATTTGAGCATGAGCTTTCGTGAGCTACAGCTCACTTCATCGGATGCATATTGTGGAAATTGCAGAAGACATTATATACACAGACGCCATGAAACAATACCTCCTCCCACCCCACTCTCCTGCTGGTAATAGCTTATCTAAAGTGATCATCAAGTTGGGCCATTTCCAGCACAAATCCAGGTTTTCTCACCCTCCGCCCCCCCACAGACAAACTCACTCTCTTGCTGGTAATAGCCCATCCAAAGTGACCACTCTCTTCACAATGTTTATGATAATCAAGGTGGGCCATTTCCTGCAGAAATCTAGGTTCTCTCACCCCCCTCCAAAAACCACACACACAAACTCACTCTCCTGCTGGTAATAGCTCATCCAAAGTGACCACTCTCCTTACAACCTGCATGAAAATCAAGGTGGGCCATTTCCAACACAAATCCAGGTTTTCTCACCCCCCCCCCCAACACACACACACACATAAACTCACTCTCCTGCTGGCAATAGCTCATCCAAACTGACCACTCTCCCCACAATGTGCATGATAATCAAGGTGGGCCACTTCCAGCATAAATCCAAGTTTAACCAGAACATCTGGGGGGGGGGGGTGTAGGAAAAAACAAGGGGAAATAGGCTACCTTGCATAATGACTTAGCCACTCCCAGTCTCTATTTAAGCCTAAATTAATAGTATCCAATTTGGATTTCTGCAGGAAATGGCCCACCTTGATTATCATACACATTGTGAAGAGAGTGGTCACTTTGGATGGGCTATTACCAGCAAGAGAGTGAGTTTGTCTGTGGGGGGGCGGAGGGTGAGAAAACCTGGATTTGTGCTGGAAATGGCCCAACTTGATGATCACTTTAGATAAGCTATTACCAGCAGGAGAGTGGGGTGGGAGGAGGTATTGTTTCATGGCGTCTGTGTATATAATGTCTTCTGCAATTTCCACAATATGCATCCGATGAAGTGAGCTGTAGCTCACGAAAGCTCATGCTCAAATAAATTGGTTAGTCTCTAAGGTGCCACAAGTACTCCTTTTCTTTTTGCGAATACAGACTAACACGGCTGTTACTCTGAAACCTGTCAAAGAAAAAAAAGCAGCTTTCAACCCTCCCAAAAATATTTTCACAGGTTTAAACAAAGTTTTGATTCAAAATTACTTTACATTTATTTACTTTTATTTTTAAATTAATTAAAAAGCTAAAAGTATTGAAAGCAGAATATTGTGTCAATTGAAACATTGTTCAACCTTTCAGTTTACACTCCCCCCCCAAAAAATATTTTAAAATGTTGCTTTGGGTCAACACAAAATGATTTTTGTCAATTTTTCAATAGGTACTCTGACCCGGAAAACAAAACTAAATTAATTCACACACCTCTTGAAACATTCTCTTCAAACAGTGGCATAGGTCATGCCTAGACTGGTTTCAAATTAAAGCATGTTGCATCAGTCTAAATGCTCTGTGCTAGGAGTTTGCAGAGGGACAGCTCCATCAGTGGCTAAAATCCCTGTGTAGACATAGGAAGCAATCTTGGAATAGTTAGAAGGGAAACCAGAAGACAAAGTGAGAAAGATAATGTGAACAAGCATAATTTGGGGATGTCTGAAATAAGTTAAGACAAATTCATTCCTATAAAAAAATTAATATTTGTGTACAGCCAGATAAAGAGGCCTCAGCTATATTCCAGTGAGTAACGGTGGTACCTTGTGTCTATTTAGGTACAAGATAGAACACTTTATTCCCAACAGCTTTCACAAAAAGATGTATCTTCTGTCTACCCTCTCTGCTTCTTCCAAAGTGCCAGTCAAAATTAAAGTGGGTAGCTCCTTTTTTTTTAAATTTCCATTGTAGTGAGTAAAAGGCTAACCAGTTGTCTGAATTTAGTCATTAGATTATTATTTTTAAGATATAATAAGAACTTGAGAATATAAACATATTTGCAAATGGTTAAAGGAAAAAAAGATTTTCCTCTAGACTAACTTATGCATTGTTTTTTAAAAAAGTGTAGAACTGTCCTCTCTTCCTTCCCATCATAAAATAGCTTTCTTTCTTGTAATTAGCACATTCTTTTTAACTTGTTTCAAAAATAGAAAAGAGCAGGTTTTCCATACTTTGACACTGAGAATGTGTTGCACGAATGGAATTTCAAACAGACCATGAAATGCTGATATATGCAAATCCTTTGTCTTTTGATTACTTCCAACAAAACTGCTTTTTCTGTACATTGAATAATGCATAGTTTACAAAAGAAATTCAAAAGGGAGCCAGCTTTAATAGCACCAGCACAGGTCTTTGAAGCTCCCAGGCAGCATAAGATAACAACACACTGGGAAGTATAAAACAGTTATGGCCAGTTTTGAAGTCAGCAAGAGCTGCATGCATATCTAAAGGCAAAGTTTGGCCCCCAATGTAGAATAATAAATTTACTTAACTGTAGAAGACAACCTGACTAATCTTAAACATCAATCAGTGTTTTCATAATAAAATCTAAGGCCTGATCCAAAAATAAATGGAGAAATTCCCATTGGACCACGATAGGCTTTGGATCAGGCCCTAAGGGATAAATCCTGTCTAAGTCTGTGTGCTTTTCCACTAGCTCCAATACTCTTTTTTTTAGGGAGGGAGGGGGACGCGGGGGAGAGCAGAAGCGGTCTTCTCTTGTTTATTTTTACTAGAGACAGTTTCATTAAAACAGGTTCTTTGGGTCTTCAGAGCTTATCAATTCCTAGAGTCTGACTGGTTGCCAACATGGTGTCTTGCATGGAATGACTATTCCCTAATTCATTCCCTTCTGAGCCCAATGCAAGCTCCCTGAAAAACAAAGAAACCCAACAATGCAGTGTTCCTTTAGAGAAGCTTCCACAGTTTCAAAGGAGGGATAATCATCCTCAAGACCTGCTCCTCCTCTTCGCGCATGTCTTCAGGCCATTTGCACTGGGGTTGCCTCTTTCAATCCCTTCCACACCACTCAGAAGAGGGAAATGTTTCAGTCTGTGGCCTTTGTATACATTTTCAGAATTTTTCCTGCCACCTTCAGTGAGCAATGTGGATTTTCTACTTTCTTATTTCATCTAACACCAACGGTATCCTCTGTTCTGGGATATGTAAGGGTTAAGTAAACGCCTGGGTAGCCGCTAGCATGGTATTAGGGAGTAGAGTCACAGGCAGGCACTGTTCTTCACTTGAGGGATAAGGGTCATCCCTCGCCCTCCCCTTCAGCTTGCTGGGGATAAATAAGCGTTGCAGCTGCATAAGGAATATAGCCGTCTAAAGGGTACCCTTTGTGTAAAGAAGTGCTATCTCCCCTGCCCTTCCTTTCCCAGCTACATAAACAAGCTCGGGGACATAGCCCCTTCCTCCTTTCCCTGCGAACTGCTGATTAGGGGAACTTGTGGCTACAATTACTGCAAAGAAATGTATCTTCAAGGTAAAAATGTCTGTACGATATGCTTAATGCTGTAAACAGTAAATGGGGCAGGTATAATCATTCAGTTTATAGCTATTAATATTCATTATATGGGCGTTCATATTACTAAATACGCCTTTTCGGGGTGTTGTAGTGAATGTAGATATTTACATATTAACTTAGATAAGAGTCTGATGTAATTAACTCAGTGCTTACTCGGCAATTAGGTCGAGGGGAACAAGTACCGCAATAAAGAAGCCCATTTACTCAAATCCACCTCTGGGTCCCCCGCTCATTCTCTAACAATCTGGAATTTCTGACAAAAAAAAAAATCCAGTGGCAACACATTTGTTATCCTGAGAGCATTTTGATTTATGCTGTACTCTTGGGTTATTCCCATTCCACATAAGTCTTGAGATGTTTATTAATTTGTAAGCCCCAGAGCTAGAAGGCTTAGAGAAAAAGGGGAAAAGCCAGCTCATTTACATAAATTATGTCACTTACCCATAGTTTCATGTACAGTGTTTTGTTGCTTTAGCTGGAATTTATCTATCTTCCGATTGCATAAAGGACAATAAATTATTATTGTAACTCATGAAAGGTCATAGAAATTGTGCTGTAGTTCGCAGCAAGACTGACCACCAGCAACAACACAGTGCTGACTTTACAGCAGCCTGGGAAGTGGGGTGGCACAGAGCTGACTTTCCAGAACCATCAGTGCTGGAACTAGGGATGCTGCCACACCCGCTGCCTTGAAGTGGTTTCCATTACATGAAAGGTTTCCAGTTTGGTTCAGTGGCTCTCAACACCCTGACTATAAAAATTATTCCAGCACCTATGGTAGCCACACATTGGAGCAGGATGCAGTGGCACCAACATCTCTAGACTGGGCATATAGACTGAGAAGAGCCACTGCCTGACATCCCTGGAAACCCACTGAATCTAGTTGTACTTATAAATGGAGTTTAGCTGGGTAGTTTGCTTTAGGACTAAGAGTTCTGGACCTTAACCAGACAAATAAGTAGTACTTGTGGTGTTGGCTATGCTGATAGTGGTTGGGCTTTGTTCATTTCTTGTGAATAAACATATATATATAGGATTGTGTTTCTTTACCCCCCTTCCCCCAAATAAAGGTATTTGGGGTTCAATGTTCTCCAAGGACTGAGTACTAGTGAATGGGGAAGAGCCACATAGAAAGGTGAGCAGGGCAAGTAAATGTGATTTCCCGGAGCCAGAAAGTAGTAGTCCATCTCTGTGCTGGGCCTCAAACTACAGCTTCATTTTAAAAGAGGACCCATACACAGATTGGTGAGGCATGATTTCCCTTTACAAAAACTGTCTTGACTATTCCCTAACAATTATGTTCATCTATGTGTCTGACAATTTTGTTCTTTACTATAGTTTTAACCAGTTTTCCCAGTACTGAAGTCTTGCAATAGAAAAGCTGCCCTACTAAGTATATACACAAGAGAAGCTCCAAACAAGATTATAGGTAAAAATTTGGTCACCCTTTCCAGCGTATTCAGAGGATGACGACTCCTTAGCTGGCAAGCCAGAATTTTTAGCCCGATTCTCTGAGTAATAACCTTATTAACCTTGAACAAGTAAAGCACAATATAGTATGTTATGTTTTATTGTAACCTTGCCTTAATAAAAAGTTTTTTTAAAAAAATGGATCTCATAGTTCAACTTGAATTTGTACCATTTGATGTTTTCAGTCATTCAGAGAAGCTTCCTCTGAATAGTTAGTGAAAAGGACTGATATAAAAAGACATGTTCCCTGGTCGGAGGCAACATGATCTAGTGGATGGGGCACTGGACTGGGAATCAGGTAAACCTGGGTTCCCTTCCTAGCTCTGCTACTAACATTAGGCAAGTTGCTTCACCCCTCAACTCCCCCTTTTTTGCTTTATTTATACAGGTTGTAAGCTCTCTGGGGGAGAGAGAACTGTCTCTTACTCCATGTTTCTAGCACAATGGAACCCAAATCTGGGTTGGGGCCTGTAAGTACTACAGTAACACACTTCAACTCTTTCTTTGCTGCTCAGCAAAGAAAAGAACAAGCATTCTCGCTCATTAGCCATCTCTTATATTTTGGAATAATGTGCAGACATTTTCTATGAGTCTTTTCAAGCTGGTGTTCTTTGCTCCTCCAGAATCCTTCTTGGTTCCACTTTAATTCATTCCCAATATCTATATCTTTTGTTTTAGTTCAAAGAAGTGAGCAGTGTGATTAAATGAGAGCTATTTCCCCAGACACCACAAAGATATGGCATTTCCAATGGAAGAAAATATAGAAAATTAGTATAGACATAACACCAGTTATAAATGTTCTCATTTGTCAAACTTGCCTCAGCACAAAGGTCCCTCAGAAAAGAAAATACAAGGCTAAACCCAATACCTATTAGCACAGACTATTAGCAATAGACAGCATTTGTTAATTTTTCCACAGAAAATAATTACATATATTCCATCAACTAGATACTTTGGTGAATTCATACAAATGGTAAAAATGCCCATCCCTAATTCTGCATTACAGAAACCCTATGAAATTCTGCAAGAACTCAACACTTACTAGAAACACAGGGTTTGATTAATCCAGTTCATCAAGCCACTGGCAATGGAGAATATCAGAGAAAGGCAAAGAGAGAAAAATAATGTACCTCACTAACTGTTCATAACTTCCTGTCAGTAGTGAGGACAACTGCCTCATGCAGAGAATTGTTGGTCTACATCCCAAGCTGTCCTGCCCCTATTTTTCCATCTTTGCCCTCATTAGCTGCAGCAGCTGGGGACAGGTCTCTCCATAACTGACATTTCTTACAGCTGAGCCAGTTTAGGGCTGGTTTTGCTGTCTGCCAGCAGGGAGGGTTCCTACCCTATTCTTGCCTGTGTTTTGTGAGGGGTTTGTAGACCCTATTCTTAGGGAGGAAAGTCCTTCATAACCCTATTGATTAGTTTGTGTCCTGAAAGGCATGGCTTGCTTACACTTATCTTAGCCTCTGTCTTCTCAACACAAATATTATTGATCATGGTACTTTTGAGAGGCTTGTTACTGGGCATATATTTCTTTCTTTTTAAAATGATAGCGGTGCTCTGAAGAATGAGAAGGAAAACGAAGACAAAGAACATTTTTAAATTCTAGACTGCTTATTAACTACTGACGGCCACCTTTTTAGGTGGCTTAAAATGAGCCTCTAAATTTTGCCGCCATAAAAATACATGATTGCTCATGCAAGTGTTTGAGTCTGCAAAACAGCACACATGCCTGTACTTGAGCACATAAGCGTCCACCTATAAACACTTTAAAACAGGTATGCACATAGGATGTTGATGTAACTTTGCAGTTGAAAACACTTGTGCATTCATTTTTATAGATGCATAATTTGAGGCTATGACTGTGTATTTGGTACTTACAATGAGTTCTCTTGTTTTGTTTGGGGTAAGCCAATGACATTCTATTTTCAAGAAAGTAGGAGTGAGAGCAAGGAGTGAGAGAAAGGAGCAGAGAGATGGCAGGGAACATAACTACAGAGAAGGCACCAGAGAAAGATAAGAGTAAGAAGAGGAGGAGGAGGAATGGCAGAAGTTAGAGAGTCAAATACAGAAAAGGATGGAAATTGCCAGTAGTTCTACATAGAAAGCAAGGAAAGAAAATAAAGTCTAGAGATGAGTATATCACTAGAAAGCTAATCAAGAAAGAAAACAAACATCCTATCTTTTCAAAATCAATTTAGGAAGTAACAGCTGGGTGGGGTTAGCTGTGATCTATTAATCCTTTCAGATTGTGTTTTCATTTTCTTATATTTGTCTTTGCTGCACTAGACAAACACTTACTAAAAATGGCATACCAAGTGGCATTACACAAACACGGGGGGACAGAATCTTCACTCTGAAATAGATTAGGAACATTTGCTATGGTAGTTCTGACCATCCATCTGCAGGCACCGGAGGCAAAGGTCACTAGTGAAATGCTAAGACTTATGACATGTTGAACCATTCTGGTGATGACATTTCCATCAGAAGTTTACTAATGTGCTGCACATGACCAGCATGTTTGCCAGTCTCCTAAACTATTTTAATCCACTCTGTACTGACCTTCAGATCCAATTAACTTCCAGCTAATGGAACACTACGTTAAAAGGAATTCCTGATATTACTTGAAATCCCAGATGACACCCTTAGCCAACTACAGTAGAAGAGCTGAAAAGCAGCATGTGTGAGGCCTAATGTGAGAGCATTGTTTAGATCTGCCTCTAATTTAGGCTGCCTATACTTTGGACACAAGGTACATTTCAAGTTCCTTGTTTGGGTGAGTCATGTTCATGGCACCCCAACCTACTGTACATTTCTTTCTTTGACATGAAGCCTTCTCAGAAATCCTAATACAAGTCAGTGTTCCTGTGGAAAAAATACCAGCTTGCCATTGAATAAGAGCGCTACTTTATGTATTTGATGACTGGGGCAGACACCATGGGTTAGTTTCCTCCACCCAGCTGCGGACAAAGCTATCTTTGAGACTCCCTAATTCTGGCACTGGGGGGCCTGCCTGACCCTGGTCTCAGGATTGCTATAAATTGCAACAGCTTATAATGTCTCTCTCTGGACTGTTATACTAGCACAGAATAGCCATCAATCAGTGTGCTATGGCCATGTTCATTCCTCCACTGGCCTGCCCGTCCGTCCCTCAAAATAATGCTGCCTTTAGGCTGCCATAAGACTCTCCTCCTCATGACAGGGTATTCTGCATGGGCTGTTATAGCCCCATTTACAGTGTTGGAGCAGCACAAATGAGCTGTATTTTAATAAAAAATCAGTGTGTGTGCGCGTGCTACTGCAATACAAACAAACTGTCATTATTATTACTAAAGTTGGGGGGAGGGGCAAAGTGATCTTTACTAAGTAGGGAAATAACTGCGGAGTAGTGCATACCCCATCACAGTATTGCTCCCATTGAACTAGCCTGACGGTGCATACAATGAAGCCCCAATCCTTTTTTCCCATGCACAGCCCAAATATCAAGCTGTGGGCTGGACAGCAAGTGGTAGAAGAATCCTCCTCCCATGCCTGAGAGGCTACATCGACACAGCCCGCAGCAGCGAGTTGCAGAGCCCCAGCTGACAGACTTGGGCTTGAGCTACGCTGCTACAAATAGCTGTGTAGACACTTCGGCTCAGGCTGGAACTAGAGCTCTGAAGGCTAGAGTGGGGGGTGGCTTCAGATCCTGAGCTGCACTGTCTGCACAGCTATTTTTAATGCTGTGGAGCAAGTCTGAGTCTTGACCCAGGCTATGCAACTCGCTGCTGCGGGCTACCACTCGCTGCGTAGGCACGCTGAGCAGCTGTGGAGCCGCTCCGTCAACACAACTGAAGCCCTGGCACAGCACAGGGGAAGGAAACACAGGAGGAGGAGATGCTCCTCTCAGATCTGTCCCATGCAGACCGGTGTGCAGGGAGCTGTGGCTCAGCTAAACTCCCAATATGCACCTCAGTGTATCCCTCTTCCCCAAGTAAGAACTGCTCCCCCTCCCCCATACAGTGATACTGCACTAGTTCCACTGCCAGGAGGTTCTGCTACAGGTGCAGAGGGTCGTGTTGGATTTGCCCATAGGGCAAACCCGATATGTGGTTAAAAATGATACTTTCTACACCTGCACATTTTGAACCAGATTTTTATCTGGTGTAAGTCTGTGTAGTTTCATTTACTTCAATGGAGCTTTTTTCATGTACACCAGGTGGGAATCAGGCTCTTTGTTTTTTATTGTCTAAGAACTTTCTAAGCAATCCAAGTCCTTTAAAAATGAGCCATGTGGGGGATAAGTAAGAAATCAATTAAGAAAAACTCTACAAGTCTTCAGTGGAGTTTCTTTACTTCAAAGTCTGTGGTGTTCTCACCCTCTTTGCTCACATATACATTAGGCGCCTAGAGCCACACATCTTATTATACACTTACATTGTCACTACTAGCTCGTCAGAATTTATAGCATAGAGCCTTAAGGTCATGTTAATAGACTGCTGCTCCATAGAATGGATACTTTGTAACCTCAGGTACAGAAGTGATGAACAGCCTTTTGTAATACTCTGGTGGAAACAAAATTTTGAATCATCTTTCTAGAGCATGCCCTCTCTCTATTGAAGTGACTTGAATTTTTTTTCTGCTTTCATTTAGCAGCTTCAGCCTTCATAAATCTACTTCTACATTTCGATTTAGAAAAACATGAGGCCTAACTATTTGGGAACTCAACCATGCCTTCTGTTCCATTCTTTAAGGGTGAACATTTTCTAAAGTGTTTTTAAGTCAATGATTCAAGTATTTTTGCCTCTATTGACCGAACAGCATGCTAAGAATTCTTTCAAGTGGTTCTGGTGACTTCACCACCAAGTGAAGGAACATTGCTGGAACCTAAAATGCTTCTCCGCTGTAGAATTATGTCTATGTAAATCACAAAGTCCATTCATTACAGTATTCAGCATGAAAAATACTTGAATGGAAATATTGTGTGAAAGCTGCTCTCATACTAAAATTGATCAAGACATTTAAAGTACTTATAATGGGCTTGGCAATTTCAGCTGGAGCCCACTTCTCAGTTCCCACTTAAGTCCAACAGCAAGCCTTGAGGTCCTTGCACAGGCAAACTCTCATTGAAATTTTAGGAGTCATGAGGCTTAAGGCATCAATGATGTACCATCAATAGCACAAATAGTTTAATAGCCTACAAAAAAAACCTTCACAACTGGTAGGCAGCTGGTGATCCTCAAAATGGAGCTTATGGGCAACACAGGCTCTGCACTGGATTGAATCCAACAGAATATTTGTAAACACTCAGATCCTCAAATGGATGTGGCTCTATAAGTGCAGGGTATTATCTCATTTTATTCATTATTATATGACAGCACTGATCACACACACTATGTAAAGAAAAAAATTGTCAACAAGTTATGTTAGGATTATTGCAAACTGAATTTATAGCTGGTAAAATTTAAAGCGCTGATATTTGGTATCAATTGAAGCTATATATATCCTTAAATCCGTCCACTACCATCCTGTTTATTCTTAAATACATAGGAGATTACCTGCAAAAGTAAACTGAAACGTGAAGCAAGCATGCCACCCACTGCTACGGTAGCCAGTGCTAACTGAACAAAACATTGGGACCAGGATTTCATAAAAGTGCACTTGTCCTGCTACTAGCTAAAGGCTTTCTAGTGGAAATTCAACCCAAATCCTTAATCCGACTCAGAATCTTTAATCTTCTATGAGGTTCAAGAACATTTTTGTGACTGACCTCCCTTGCCCCTGAATATTTGCCTTCCTCTTTAACATCCTGGTTTTGGCAAGGACTGGAAGAGTGGATACCGAAACACCATAGATCTAATTTCATAGTATTCACACAACTCTGCTGGAAACAAGTAGTACTGGAAATCTCATAATACCCTCTTAAAATTCCCTCCAATTTCTAGGCCAAAGTCAACACATATGCTTAATATGCTCTTGCATTTTTGTGGATTCACCTTTTGAAAATGAGGGTGATTGTATATAAATCCATAGAGGTACCTTTATGTTTAAGAGTCATAATATTTGGGAGATTACCACTTATTGCTTTCTCGCTCGCTCTCTCAAAAACCAGCAAAATTTAAATGAAGCTCATATTTATATATAATGAACAACCACACATTGCTAGCTAATCATAAACCAAATAAGGGGAAAATGTATGATCAAAAACAACACCAGAGTTAAAAACCCAAAGATAAAAAGCATAGAAGGGAATAAAGAAAAGCAAGAGTTTAAATCCAGATGAAGCACAATGGTCAAATGCAGACAATAGTAATAATGTGTGTCTAAATCAGTAATAAATCCTGTCCCAGACATCACAGAAGTGCAAATAGGCAATTTGAGCCTATTTGGGTTATATCTCTCCCACTAACAAAGTCTGAATAAGTGAGTTTTTCCATGCAGCCTCTTTGTTTAACCATTGTGAATTGGCTAGTGGAATCTCAGGTCTCCATGGTTTGACATTAATGCTTTTTCACTAGATACATTCTTTGGGTCATATTCATGCAGTTTTTGCATCAAAATATTGTAAGGAACTAGGAATAATGAAAATATTTATTTGATTAAAGACACATTCATCTAATGGCAAATGCTCTGTTTGAAGCTAAAGATTTCTTTGGTGTATTTGAAGACCTAAAATTATAGTTTTATTATAGTGATTAGAAAGTCAAACTGACTAGAGACATAAATCAAACTACATAGTCCTTTTTCATGACTAAAAATAAACACGCAGCATAGACCATGAAAAGTAAATTAGAATTCTAAAATCATTTCAGTTTTAATAATACAAGCATTATAACTACCACAAGATCTGTCTGAGAACCAGAAGTGCACATTACCAAAATATCATGAGAAAGACTGTTCTGATGAGATTTTCGGTCCAGTTGTATAGATGCAAGGGATTTGAACAATTCAGACATGCTTTGGAGGAGCAGGCAAAATTTGTTTTGCTCATCCAAACCTACAGACCTTCTAAAGTTCCCCAGTTATAAGTAATAACATAACAATGGAAAAACTTCAGTTTTGAAAATTCTGGGTGTGCCTCTGTCCAGAATTATGCTTGTAGTTCTCAAAGGAATTCTGAGAGTCGTCATTTATTATTGCAAGTCTCTGTCTCAGGAAATGTAAGAGCCAGGGTTTGTGCAGCACGATTTCTTTGTGAACAGCACCCTCTACATCTGAGAACTAAATATTTGAGTAGAGTGTGCAGAAGCACTTCATGATGGTCAGACATGTCAATTGTTCATTTAGTCAAAACTGTTAATTGTGCTGTCACAAGGCAGTAGACCTGTCTCAGACAGAACTTTGTGCCTCTCCTCTGTAAAAGCTACTGGAGATTCATGGATGACATGCAGGGAGATATACTCTGCCTCCAGGAAGGTGGGAACCTTGTGCAGGCATTCACTGCACAATTTAAAATATGCAAAACAGACAGAGGATAGGAAGAAAGGCAGGATCATCATCCTCATTTCACAGATGGGGAACAAGACACAGCAAGATTAAGTGACTTGCACTGAATCACAAAAGGAGTTAGTGGCAAAGCTGAGAATAAAACCTGGATATCCCAAGTCTCAGGCCAATAAATTTCCAGCACACAGTCTTTTCTTGTGCTTGAGCTTGCTCTCTTATTTTTCCTTGTAGTTAAACTGGTGGTTTTATTTCCATTAACACTATAAAGGTTATTTTAATTAATACATAGATTTGACTTAATGTGAATACGTCTAATAAGCATGATTGTGACTCGAAAGTAGTAATAGACGAGTGGCACTTGAAAATGTTACTAACAGAGGTTCTCATCCGAAGTGACCCCAGAAGTCTAAATATTTTTCTGAAGTATGTTTGGACTAGCCAAATCTTCTGACACCTCAGAACCAAACTGGAAATATCACAAGAATCCTGGTACATCTGGTTTCTTGACTAGCTGGAATCTTTAGAAGCACAGCTGCTCTTATAGCATGTAATACATCCACTACCATTCCAACACTGTAGCTACTAGTTCAGAGGTATTACAATGGGAAATGATGCGGGGGGGAGAGATGGGGGGTGAAGAGATTAGCTAAACATTGTAGACTATCAAAGTTTGGTTTGGTTCTACAGGAAATATCAGTAGTCCAGGATCAAGGCGGAAGCGGTCTTCTCTTGTGTGTGTGTTTGGGAGGGGAGGTGCAGGGGGGGGGGTTGGTTACCCATCCCTACTGACCATTCAAAAAAGCTGAATGTTATAGCAAGATTTAGAAGACCAATCTAGAAAGTCATGGAAACCCTTTTTGTCATGTTTATCATGAAAAACACCAACACTTTAGTTTAATGTTGAATTAAAATGAAGATCTTGTGCACTTTATGGGGTGGTTATTTGCAAGGCTTCTGTCTCAGCATGTTATTCTAACTTCAGATGTTGTTTTTATTCTCTGCCTAGCTGTAATGTTTCCAGGATATGACATGCCTGTAAGATATATTTTCAAGTATGTTATAGACTATGCTGTAGGGCTGATGGGCAGCTGGTGACAGAATAAAAGGTCATTTTGTAAGTTGGATGTTAATGTATTCCATTTTTCACCACCGGGCACATTAGCTTGTCTAATGTATTATGTAAAATGTTTAGCTTTATTAGTTATTAGTTACTAGAACATAGCTACTGGCTCACTCGGTGATGAGTTAGGAATGTGCCTGGTGGAGAAACTGCAAGGCTGAAGTTTGGAATAGGATCACAGAAGAGCAACTTAAAATCATGTGCATATCTTTCAGGGCAAACACTGTTGAGAAGGAATATTGTATTTGTATGCAGATCACTTTCATATAATGTCCCCAAATTTGTAGCAAATATAATAAATTAGGGCATGCATGGAGGGGAATCTTTGTATTTATGCATATATTTTTAAAAGCAATGTAACTGGCTTAGAGAGCTAGCTGTGGAGTTGAAATAATATGAATTCTGGTCTTCTCATGGTACTTCACTTCCTGGATGGTGGGAATTCTGTAGAAAATCTCAACAGTGTCAGTCCCATAAATGGCTCCAAAAGGCAATAAGAGATCATGCAAAACAAACACAAATAGAAATAGGGGAATATTTGGGATTATTAGACATTATCTAATCTAAATCCCACTGAAATCAATTGAAAGACTCCTAGAGATTTCAGTGGACTTTCGGTCAGGCCTAGGCTCATGGGGTATCATTCAAAAGGAAAGAATTCTGGGATAGGATAGACAAAATGTGTGTGAATAAAGTAATGCTCAGCTGGACCTTTGCCCCAAACTCAAAGTGAAATGCTTCATCTGAATATCAAAAAAGTTGGGACTATTATTATTAATAATGTAGTAGTACCTAGGCTCTCTACTCATATATTGTTAGGCACCGTACAAACACAGAACAGTGAAAGTGCTGAAATACCAGGAGTCCCTTCCATGACAGTTTTATATTGAGTGGAATCCAAGTACACCAGAAATCTAATGATAACTCCTGTTCTTTAGATATCTTCACCCCATTTTTTGTTTCAGATTCAAGTGGTTTAGGGGAACCTAAATAAGTACATGAAATTCTAGATGTATTTATTAAATGTACTGATCTCAACTGTATTGTCATCTATTCACTACAGTAAATGTCATGGAAACATTTGTAAATGTAGCACAGATGTACATATGTAGGGAGAATGCCTTTGGATTCAGATAAGAGCCCTCATCTTAGGTCTTTGCCAAAGATCTGCGGACTATTTGAATAAGCGGGTCTCTCTTGTGTTAAACAAATGTTGTTCTTGTAACTTCCTTTACTAGGACACGTAATGACTATCAGAAGTAGGCTTAAAGTTCGTAAGAAATCTGCAAGAGATGCACATTTAGGGAATCTACACAGGACAAAAAAAGTAGCAAGTCTTTCAGCCTGGGTCTGCTGACTCAGGCTCATGCTATGGGGCTAAAGATATCAGTGTACATGTTTGGGCTCAGCCTAGAGCAAAGGCTCTGAAACCCTGGGGGAGGGAGGAAGAGGGTCTCAGAGCTCAGGCTCCAGCCTGAACCTGAATGTCTACACTGCTATTTCTAGCCCCTTAGTGCGAGCCCAACTCAGTTGACTTGGGCTCAGACTCACTGCCGTGGTTTTCGTTTTTAGAGTGTAGATGTACCCTTGGGCCCTGTGCAGACATTGCAGATCAACATCACTGACAGCACACTTTGGTCCAATGAATCTGAATGGTGCTATATAAACCAAATTCTAGCCTTCCAGAAGCACAATCACACAATATCATTATTGTATATATTTATTTTCAGAGTACAACATATATAGTAATATTTTCTTCAGGAGCTATTGGAAAACCTGATTTTACTCCTCACTCTAGCAGCTGTCACACTAAATGAATGAAGAGCTATTACATGTGGGCACAATCTGATGGGCAGCTGAGGTATCAGTACTCCCATTAATTGGAGTGGAGGCACTCAAACCAAATTTTTAAGAGGTAGTTAGTCACTAATCTGTGCAGTAGTTTAAGGCCTCAGGCCACATTTGTGAAGGTACTGAGGAGTACTAAAGATGCAGATAGGCATCTAGGGAGACTTTCAAAAATGTCTACACACCTAAATCTCATTGATTTGACTGAGAGTCAGGCACCTAGACACTTTTGAAAATCCCCCCAGCTGCCTGTCTGCATCTTTAGGCTCCTAAATACCTTTACAAGTCTGACCCCAGGTGACTTAGATGGCTAAGGAGTTTTATGAGACTTAAGTACCAATGTCACTTCTGAAAATGGGACTTAGGCAGGGCTGTCCCTAGCTATTCTGGGGCCCTAAGCAGCCCCCCCCCATGGGGGGGACAGGCCTCTGTGGGGGAGAGAGCGGGGGGGGGGGCTGGCCCCAGGCCTATGCGGGAGGGGCTGGCTTGGGGGGCAGGGAGGAACCACCCACCAGCACTCACCAGCAGTGCGGCTGGGGCCGGGTTGCTGCACTTCCTGCCACCGGTGAGTGTAGACCCGGCCCTGCTGCAGTCCTCAGGGGAGTGGGGGCAGGGCTGGGGCAGAGCAGGGGCAGGAAGATGTGGGGCAGGGGTGGGGCGGGAAGAGCCGGAGCAGGGGCTGGAGCAGCCCTACGCACCTGCGTAGGTGCCTGGAGGTGCCCTACGCAGCTGTGTACTTTGCGTATGGGTAAGGACAGCCCTGGATTTAGGCCTGTAAAATTTCCACCTCACAGGAGTGTTCAAGCCCTATCTACTGAAAACAGGACTATCCCCATGCCTGTTAGTACCCATGTATCAAACTCTATCCGTATGTTTGGGAGGAAAAAAAAAAACAACAGGCATTTTCTTGCTAGAAAACACTTAAAAGGCCTCCCATTGCTGCCTCTTTTTGGCCTCATGGGGCTTTGAATCATGCTCTATGTGCTCCATATCCCCATATATGAAGTCTGGGAAAATAGTTCCCTACTTCAAAGGGAAATGCATTAATAATTCTCGGGTACATAAATGCTGTGGTGATGGGGAACCAGTAAGTACATACATATCTACCAAAATATCTTGGAGGAATAATTTGATTAGGCAAGGTGTTCATAGCAATGACAAGCAGATGGCATTACTCATAAAATTAGGAGAAAAGAAAGCTCATAATCATGCAAAGTGGTGGGAAAGGACTGAACAGAATGTACTCTGTGTAAATTCCTAACTGCTGGCAGACACTTTATCCATGGCAAGCAACTGCAATTATTGATTCAGGACCACCACATGCTAAGTGGTGACAGTCAGAATGCAACTGGGAACTGAAATGCCTGCTTTCCACGCTGGATGCTTTGAAATACAGCTCCTTCACTCCCTGCAAAAAATATTTTATTAAAATAGTCTCTGTGTGCTATAAAGTAGTGGCAGGTGTTATACAAAATCAGGATACGTTTTATTCAGCAAAATGTTGCATCCTACTCAAAGTAACAAGCTAAAAAAAAAATAAAAAAAACCAAAAAAACAATGAGATCAACATTCCCTCGCCAAGAAGAAGGTGCAAAGAAGATATTCTGGCACACATTGTTAATAATACAATTAGTGCTATATATCTTTCATTGCCTATCGCTTTTTCATTTGTATTTTTTTTCAGGGCTGTAAGATGGCATTGTCATCACATTAAAAAGAGAAATAACCATGCAGTTTGTGTCTGTGTACAGGCATGGGTGGGGCGTTAGAGTGGCATACTTGTACATTATGCAGGTAAATGCATTAACATTCCCTAATACTCCATTACCATACTTCTATTACCTATCAGAATTAAGGCTTCAATTCAGCATCCCTTAAGCACTTACCTGCTTAAAATCAGGTGAGTGTTCGCATTGACTTCAGTGAGACTACTGGCAGGATTTAAATTAAGCACAAATGTAAGCATCTTGCTGAACCAGGGCCCCAAAGCATAGAATAGTTCTGATGGTCTGTGGGTAAAATTAATTCAGACATAAAGACAGCTACACCGCAGTCATTTTTCCATTTCCAGTTTGGAGAGCAACTTGTGTTGAGCTATAACAAATCCAGTCTCCACCTCTACAAGCCCATGTCTCCTGTTATGCAAGATGTAGCAATTAAGGAGTTTGTAGGTGGTAGGAAAGGGATAAGCAAGGCAACACACAACCCAGTTTATCATGTTAAGTAGAATCTATTAGAAGAAGGTATGTTTTGTATTACATGGCATTCATATTCATCAGTAGTATACAATAGGACCCGATAGATATTTCCACAAGGTGGTGTGGTACTTTCAGAAATGCTTTACAACATTAGAAAAATATCAGCATTCTCTGCACTGTAAAGTCGTGAGCAGATGTGTGTCGTGAAAGACTGTACTTGTGAATGGCAGCAGAAACAAATATTTCTTATCCTCTTAAATAGATGTGGGGTGTTTTTTTTAATTAAATAAGGAGCAGATAACGGAACTCATATTACAGCCAATAATGCTGGTATCCTAAAGCAGTTCATTGCCCTCAAAAAATTCAGCAAAGTTTTTTTCTCCCTCCCAGCATACATTTGCTGATTATTCAAGAGGCATCCTAAATTACAAACAGCCATCTTCATATACAAAATAACTTAGTTTATTATTTTCTTATCCAACCCTGTTTTCTGAAAGTGGATAATAACCCCTATTGTGCATCATTTGCAATGCAGGACCTTGTTTATCCAAAATGCATATCACATCCCCCTTTCTATTCCAGTACATAGAGTTCTGTATCAGCAAATGGTATCTGTTTTCTGATTCTGAACAAACTCCAACATTGTAATACTCAACATTAGCATTTGGGTACGAAACAGCAGATCAAAAGATTCTTTTTAAATATAAGTCTCAAACTAGAATATGTGGCTCTTATTGTAAAACCCAAGATCTTGCCAACAGCAAACGTTTAACTTCTTAGGCTACTGTGAGTGTGTACACAACTCCATCCAGGTCATTTGGGTGACAAAACAGAGTAAGCTTGGTGTGTGGATTTCAACTGCAATGTCTTCTCCAAAAACCCCTTCAGTGCCTAAGACGTATAGGGAAGCAATCTAGTTTATTTCACCAAGGGCTAGATTAAGATTTGAATCATACATTACTGCAAAGGGGTTAGGACATAAGCCACCATCACCACCCACACCACCCCTGTGAGTAGTCTATCAAGAGCTTTGGTCCGGGCCTATAGGAATAAGAGGATATAGCAAGTCTGCTGCCCACCCCCAGAGTAGGTGGATGAAAAGGGCAGGGAATGGACTGAGACTTTGCTCCACCTCCCAGTGCACCAGAAAGGGGAAGAGGTCAAAATTTTCTACAGGTATAGGCCAGGTGCCAACAGCAAGTTACTATACCTTTTCCGGAAAACAATACAAAAGCAAGGTGGAATTGTGACCCGGGTTTCGTCTGAAACACACTGCTTCCTGGGGCTACTTTTGGAATGGTGCTGTTTAGCCACCACCCCTAGCTTAGGGCTGTGCCTAAAGGCACAATCTAACCATAAATGAATCTACAAATGTTTTTTTGAAGGATTATCACATACTTGTCTATGCAGAATACTGTAGTGTCGACAGCAGTTCAGATTTAGAGAGGTTTATTATTTTCCATGTATTATCTAGAAGGTTACCCATGCCTTTCTTGTTACCTGTCATGGGAGTATTGTGGCTTAATCTCCATGCAGATGCATTGGTGCCATCAATTCATTGAAAGTGTAGCTAATGGTGCATTTAAAAAGTTAATACTTAAAATGCATAGCCTATGTTATCTGATAAACTATCAGAGTCTGAGATTGTTGCCATTAACAAAAGGCAGCATTCTTCATAACCCATTTTATGTCTAAAAGGCCATTGGTGTCTGACAATTACCACAGACAAGGATTCCCACAAACAGAGCCATCACAGTCTAAAAAGTCTGGCTGGTAAGCCAGGAATCCATAATGATGCAAGATGCTTTGAAAAAAACAGTGGATATGATAATTTGTAAGTAAATTATCCAGAGCTGTTTTTCCACAAGTAGTGCCAGATTTTCAAAAAGATCTCAGCATACTAGGTGAGGAGTTCCTTAGAAAACCTGGCCATAAGTGACACAATGTGAGCTGCTGGGCTTAGAGCAGTTTTGAAAATCTGGCCCCAGTTTTGGATGCTGAACACTTAAAAAAAAAAATGGTTGAACTCTTTTGAAAATCTACTTCCGTAGGTCTGATTTTAAGAAATCACTAGGGATGGCATTAAACTTATGATAGGGCTCCGCTAAATGTAATTTTAAATGGTTCTATTTTGACTATTTGGACAGTCTGTTAAACATTAAATGCCCAACCAGCTCTACTTTCTGTCCATTTTTTTCAGTTGGAAAATACAGTTTATGATTTTGCTAATATATAATAATTAAATGTTTTCCATTAAGAAAAATCAAAATGAAGTGTTTCATTTCAAGTTGAGTTCACCTGAGTTGAAACATTTCATTTTGGGTCAGTTTGATATTAACCTGCTTTTCCCTGACCTGCTGGTGTGCCTCAGAGTTGTACTTTGGGCCCCCGTTCTCTTTTGTGGGCTAGAATCTTGATTGGATTATAGTTCCCACAATACACCATGGTCTCCTCTCGGGCAGAACCACCACCATGCATCATGGGAGTCCAATTACCACAGTGGATCCTGAGAAATGTAGTCTGGTCAAGGAGCCAGAGGAAAAAGATGACACGAGGCACCCAAAACTTACAACTCCCCACCATGGAAGCTCAGTCAGCAGCAGTTCAGTTTGTCAAAATAAAATAAATGGGGCCAGATTAGAGTGTTTCATTTTGATTCAAAGTGTCAGAAAACAAAACATTCTGATATTTCCACATTGACATTTTTCCTTTCCCTGAAAAAAATTAGATGAAAACATGCCAAAATATTGGAATATCCCAAGGAACAGAAATCCTGCTTTTTGACCAGCTCTTACATTAATGGTCATGTCTTGATCGCATTGAAATCAGAGAGTTTTACCACTGATTTCAACAGAGACCAAGAGCCGACCCCAAGGACATTAGCCCTGAAAGCAGTACTTAATGAAATTTTTCCTCTTCCCCTCCTCCACCCAAAGAACCCTCTCCCCAAGGAAAGAGGTGAGAATTTAAATTCTACTGAATTTTGACAACTTTAACATTTTTAAGAGGCCAAAATGGAAATCCATATATTGTCTGTTAACTACAATTTATTTTCTCTTCACAAAGTTCCAGACCCCTTTCTCTCATTAGTGAGTAGCTGATTTCAGTGAGATTAGTTGTGTGAGTAGCTGTTCACCAATGCGAGTAAGGGATTTATAATCTAGCCCAAAAGAAGGTATAAAAAAGATGAAAGGTTTTATTTCTAGCCAACCAAGTTGAAAAGCACCAATCCACTGAACAGCATGCTTAACTCCTCAAAAAATATTTTCAAAGCTAAGATCTTAATTTATTCCCCCCACACATGCAAATACTTCCACTATGTACAGCTGACTTTATTAGCAATAGCGACTTATTTTGTACTTCACAAAAGCCAAAACATTAGTAATGAAACTAAAATCTGAGGCCAGCCAGGTTCAAAGTTTTGGGCAACCCTGGACTGAGTGCTGAGACAAAATTCTAATTGTGAGGTACAGTCCAATTAAGAGCTTTGAGTGAAAACTCAGAGCTTGTCTATATTATAAATTGCACAAGTTTAACTGAATGCGTATAGTTAAACTGGTTTAGTTAAACTAGTGCAAGTCTGTATTTCAGTTAAAAGGTGGTGCATATCTATTTAGCTTAATGCTGTTGGGTTACTGATGCATGATATATAAGAGCTTAGTATTATCACCATCAGTAGATATCAAAGCGGTTGCAAAGGAGGTCAATGTTGTTGTCCCCATTGTGCAGATGGTGAAACTGAGGCACAGGGTGGCATGATTGCTAAACTGAAATTAGCCAGCCTCACATACCAAATGGTTTGAAAGACAACAAAAAAGGCACACACAAACCCCTACAAACTGAACGCCTGAAATTTCATATTACTCTAATTAGCAGTGCTCTCCTTGTTTCTGTCTGTTCAAAGCTAAGAATATCAATCAGGTTTAATGGTTGAAAACAATTACTCAGTCTGTTTGGCAGCACTGCCTTGAAGCTATGTATGGGCTGTGACAAAGTTTTCTAATTAAGCAGTTTCATTAAGCAGCAGAGTGTACCTTCTAAATGCCATAGCTACTAGCTTGGAGCATCATCCCACTCTCATCGTATTCAATAGCAGCAGGATCAGACCCTGTTCTTGCATTACTCTGTTTGGATATTTTAAGAATTGATGGGCAACATTATTCCAAACCTCCAAACCTGGATATTCTCTTTGGGATTCTCTTGGCAAATTGCTTATTGATTTTCCTCAGCACATGATGCTGATTTTCATAGGTTCCAGATTGTTTTTTCTGGCATCTTGTCATGTAATCATAAAAGTTTCCCCACTGATAATATGGGTATAATCCTAATTTTTAATGTGTTTAAGCCAATATAAAAAAAGTGTTCTGTGCCAGAACATAGAGATATAATATAGTGAGAGTGCCTGAATAGAAGGGGTTTTGTCATAGGCATTAACAGAATTTGGATATTCATTTCGGAAACGACACAAACACCCACAAGTTACAAATCTACGGCCATAGCCACAACCAAATCCAACCCCTTGGGGAGACTCTCAGAAGTTTGGCTGTTTTCCCCCTCTCCATTAAATTTAATCTGCACATTCCTTTGGTGGAACTGAAAGTACTGAAATACTGTGAAAAGGCTGTGCCCACTTTGTTCTCTACTCCAAACAGAAGCAGGAAGCACAAGAAATGTTTATGAGAAATGTTTGCACAAAATTCCCAGCCAAATTTTTACAGAGTCAAAAGGCCAAGTCCTCAGCTGGTATAAATCAGGGTAGCTCCACTAATTTCAAGATGTGACTCTCGGGCTCTGGATAGTTTGGGTCAGCATTAAGACATATTTTCAGACTGAGTAAGCTTCATATTTGACTAAACAGTTCTCATGAATTACTCCACAGTTGGTGTGCACAGGATATGTTGCACATACAGCATATGTTTACAATAGGAAATCTCATTGGACTGGGTGGTCGTAGGTCAGGACTTAGAAAGATACAGAGCAGCTGGATGTTGGAATGATCCTATCTAAATGATCCTTTTCTAAAACTCCACCGAACACTATTATGCAGAGTGTCCCCCTGTTAACTCCTTTTGTATGTGAGGCGGGTGAGGGGGGGGGATTTGCATTAAAGGATTTGCAGTGCATGAAAAAATGCAGTGAAAAAGAGGGCCAGAAGCAAGAAATCTAGAATTTTAAAGTTCCAATTACCTTTTCCCTTTTTTAAAAAAAAATTAACAGGAACTCAATGTTGTTCAGTGGAAATCACCCTGCAGGGAAGGAAATCCTGTGCAATACAGGAGGAATTTTAAGGCTCCAGGACAGTACATATAATTGCTTATTATGTGGGATGTGGGATGCACTGCTTTATAGTTTACCCATGAAAAACAAAAGAGCAACAACAAGATATTGTTCACATATGACCCAGTGAAGCACCAAAAAATCTGATCAAGTCATGAGTGGTGCAACAACTCTCTACTGGTCAGTTAAGAAAACAGGAAAGGGAATGTATTTGACGAAGCATCTAAACATGCAGCTCATCAGTAAGGGACTGACATGAACCAGCAATTCAAAGAGGGTGGGGAGTAGGAAGCAAATTCCCAGAAATGTGGGGTGGATAACATGCTGCAGTACCAAACCATCGCCATGCACTGAGCAAATCATCAGTGCACATGCAAGCAGTTGTGGCACTTACCACAGTGATCAGAGGATAAGTATTCAGAGCAGCAGCAGAAGTACAGATAGGTTGGGCAGTTCTTTAAGGACAAAGGGCCTACAGAATGGCTCTTGCACATATGTTTGAAGATGCACACAACAGCATAAATTCTCTGCTCACTTTGTGCACTCACTAATAAGATGAAGCTCCCTAGAGCACTTTAACTCAAACTTTCCTAGCACAGGATACTGGAGCTACCACCACAAACTTTTGTTAGAGACACCAATCCAGTTTTACATTTTAACACCATTTTTTGTATTCAGATACATGTGTGCATCTGCCATTGAAATCACGCACAGTGTCTAAAGGCCTCTTGCAAACAAAGAACCTATTATTTTAATTGTCACAAGGGACCAGTTTTAATTATCATCTGAAAAAATAGCACCTTCAACGTCCCAGTGCCTCATTACACCATGCTGGACCCTTGGTTCAATAGTGACTCAGAGGGAAAAATCACTAACACCATTTCCTGTATCACCTGGAGGTCTCCCAACCAGAAATCAATCTAAAGAAAGTTGTGGTACTTTCCTACGGTCTACCTGCAAACCCAATTCTGTCCACACAACACAAACTCTGCCTGCTTATGACATCTAGATGAGATGACTTCCAGGTAAAACTCTTCAGATCTTCATAATGAGTTGCTTGGAAACATTCTGATGAAACACTTTTTTTTGCCAGAATTCACCAATTTGTCAAAATCAAAGTGTTCCACGGAGATGGTTTGATTTTGGCTGAGTTCCTCTGGAAACCAGGCAGTATTCCACCTGCCTGGCAGCTTTCAAAACTTGCCTACTAGGCAGGTTTCTGCTGGAAGCCTATCTGGTTTCCTGCCAGCACACCTGCTCCTTGGCAATCTATGCTTCTAGGTCCATTGATCAGGGGCAACCAGCTGGGCAGACTGCCCCTTAGCTGGGACTCCTGGGCTTTTCTTTCACAGAGGCTTAGGAAACTTTTGGTTTTCATTCCTAACTGGAAAGAAACCAAACTTCAAAATATCTAAATCTTCCATGAAATGGAATTACCTTTGTCCACACAGCTCTAATTATCATTATTATTTAATGAAAGCTTAGCTTCTGGAACACAAGATGGCAGTAATCAAAAAGTAGTACAAGTCATTGTTAATCTGCCAAATTGACCATCTGCTTACATCCAAGTACTGACTAGACCCAACCACGTATAATCTGTGATATTGAAAAAGATCACAGGCCATAACAGTACAGGTACAGACACTGATCCTATATGAGTTCAGGGGAATATATGAACAGAATAAAATTTATTCATTCATATTGTTCCAAAAGAAATCTCAGAAAAATAAACCACCCCATTTCAAATGTACCTTGAACCCAGTCATAATGGTGACATAAAACTAAGGAAGATCTAAATCACAATATTATGCCTTGCTCACATTGATTAGCACCTTACTTCACTGATATCACTGGGGCTACCTCTAGAGTAGGGTGCTGTTCAACATGAGTAAGGGTGTTAGAATCCAATCATTGGTGCCAAATCTTTCCACAGCACTTGTTCTTCAATGTTGTGCAAAGCTCCTAATTTTAACTTTGCTCGTGTTTTTATAAGAAAATGCCCAAATTTTGGCCAGTGGGGGAAGTTCTTGTTTAAAAAGATTTTTAGTCTGGGTCTCCCTGGGGGAAAGAAGAAAGTATTTCTTTTCTGAAGCAGCCTGCTGTATTTGGATGGGCCCTGCAATCACTTTGTGCCTGCTCTTAAGGGTAAGGTGCACTGCAATTAAATACCTGTGGCTGGCCCATGTCAGCTGACTCCGGCTCATGGGGCTCAGGCTGCGGGGTGGTAAAACTGTAGTATAAATGTTCAGACTTGAGCTGGAGCCCAGGCTCCAAGACCCTCCCACCTTGTGGGGTCTCAGAGACCAGGCTCTATCCCAAGCCTGAATGTTTTAGGCTCTATCCCAAGCCTACACTGCAATTTTATAGTCCCAGTTCCACTCAGTTGACTTAGGCCAGCAGAGGGTATTTTATTGCAATGTGGACATACCCCAGTGTATGAGAACTCAAGTTAGCAGACCTTGGGTTTGTTAACCTAGGGACTCAGTGTCTACACTCTTTTGTTACCCCAAGTTAGGAATTGTTGATCCTTGGGCCCTACTTTGCCTATCTGAAAACTTAGATTATCAATGGAAACATTTCTTTCTTCATTGGTTTGTGTGTACAGTGAAATTGATGCTTACCAATAAAATCTAAAAACTTTCCAAGCCGAAGTAAATTCACACAGTTTATTGTGTCAGTCTGTGCATTTAATACAGGATAAAGTACATGTAACCACTCTTCCACTGACAGAGCCAGTTCACCACCTACCCTGGGAGGGGACTAGGGTGTAATGAGATCTCCAAGATCCTATTCACTGGGTTTTCCTGCACCATCTCCTCTGGTGAGATGGGTTTGGTGGCTCCACAGATTTTGAAGGACATTTTCTCCCAACAGATGGAGCTCTAAGGGGTTGTCTACACTGGCAATTTATAGCACTGCAACTTTCTTGCTCAGGAGGTGGTTTCTTTAGAGCGCTGGGAGAGCTCTCTCCCAGCACTGCACGGCAACCACAAAGGCCACGTTAAAGCGCTGCCGTGGCAGCGCTTTAGCGTTGACCCTGTAGACTAGCCCTTAGTCTTTCACTGTTAGGCATTTTTTCTTCAGCCCTCAAAACATTTCTGGGACTCTTCACTGTACTCTACATTTCCACTATCCTTTAAAAAATGTTGTAGGCAGTATTCTAATACAGGTTTCACTATTACCATATGCAGAGGTAAAAATCATCTCCCTACTCCAGTGTTTATACATCCAAGGATCATGTTGGCCCTTTTTGCCACAGCATCGCACAGGGAACTCATGTTGAGTTGCTTTTCCACTCTGACTCCTATATCCTTTTTCAGAGTCACTGTTTTCCAGGATACAGTCCCCCATGCCGTAGGCAAGGTCTGTAGTCCTGTTTGAATGGACCCAGCTTACCAAGTGATCCAGATCTGTGTGACCGCCTTGTCCTCACGTATTCACCACTCTGGCAATTTTGATACCATCTGTGCATTTTATCAACAGTGATTTTATGTTTAATTCTATATAGAAGTGTTGAATAGCCTTGGACCTAGTAAGGATCGGTGCAGAACTCCACTAGAAAAACCCCCATTTGATGATGACTCCCCTGTAACAGAACCTTTTTGAGATCTGGTGGTTAGCCTGTTCTTAATCCATTTAATATGTGCTTTATTGAAATTCTATAAAATTAGAATGTCATACAGTATTAAGTCAAATACCTTATAATTATGTAAGTAAATTACATCTATACAGTTACCTTTATCAACCAACTTGTAATATCCTCAACAAATGAGGTCACCTTTGCAGGATCTACTTCCATAAAACCACATGGACTGGCATTAATTACATTAATTATAGTCTCATCCATTAATTCTTTATTAATTGAATCCCATATCAGCTTTTCCATTATTTTGCCTGGGAATGATGTCATGCCAATTTGCTGTAATTATCTGGGTCTTCTGGCTTACCTTTTTCCAGTGTTGCCACAACATTAGCACTCTTCCAATCTTCTGGAATTTCCCTGGTATTCCAAGATTTAGTAACAATTAACAATGTGCTAGAGTTCTCCTCAGCCAACTCCTCTGGGACTCTTTTGTGCAAGTTATCTAGGCTTGCTGATTTTAAAACTATTTATTCCGAGAAGATACTGCCTAACCTCCTCTTTAATTACATGGACTAGAAAGTACTTCATCATCTTCATGTGATTTAAAAATATTATCTTGCTTCTTTCCAAATGAAGAGAAATTTTGAACATTTTGCCTTTTCTGAATTATTGTTAACAATTCTACCATCTTCATTAGTCTCCTGATTCCTAGACTAGTGGTTTAACTAGAAGGCCATCCATCCATGCACTCACTTATTAGAGATTTATATTGCCCCTAACTCCATAGTATCTAGGTGCCCTGATGTTCTTAAGAACAAATACAATCAGCTATTCCTTGGAATAATGTCCCATTTAAGTGCCCAAATACCCCAAGCCTAGATGGTAACAAATACATTAAAGAAAGAATCCTATTGCCTGACCTGGAAAGATGAATTCCAAGCACTGACAGCAAAAGTCCCTCAATCAATCTTAAACTGCTATGACAGGTCATAGGGGCAGAGGCAATTTCTGAAATCGTGTAAAACATAATCAAAGTTTAATTTACAAAGAAGGTTTGAAAGCAGCTGCATTCTCAGTTCTGCCTAGAACTTGCCACACACAGCAGGTTTCTTTAAAACACTCCAGAGCAGGGCAGATTAAATGCTTAAAGGTGATGGGTATGATGGGGTCTGACAAATGGCATTGGATGAGGCTGATAAAGAAACAGTATCTGAACATTAAAAGCAGGGACCCTCCCTGGAGGTGGTGCAGAATAGGCATTCTCTTGAGCTGGGGAAGGTATTATTGAATTATTCTATACTTCTGTTTAACCCATTTACCAATCAGCTTGTTTATTGTATTGTAAATCCTATTGGGTAGTGACGAACTAAGAGGATTTCCCAAGCTACTTTCCCATGCCATCATCCCCTCTGTGCACACATATAATAACATGTATAGCAAAGGGCATGACTCCAACTCCAACCAATCTCCCCTTCTGCCATGTTTGCTAAATTAGCTTGGTATCTTGAAAACAGTTGTAAGCCCCTTTCCCTTTCTTCTTGTATCTGTAAAAGCAGAGCCAACCTGTGAGAACAGATTTCATTTCTGAAGCTGGCAAACAGTAAGTTTTGTCCTGCACTATATTTATTTATGGGTTTCCAAAAGTTTCCAGTCAGAGTATTAAGTTTAGCTCTTATCAGATAATTAAAGAGTGCTTGCCCCCTAAGGCAATTTTAAATCAATCTCAGGAAAGGCAGTAACTATACACTGCAGATAATTATAGTCCATTAAATACCTTAAGATTATATCCAGAGATCTCTAATCACACAAGGTCATAAATGTACTGCACCCTTCTTTGGCAGTGTCTGAATTTTGATATATAGTCATTTCGCAGAAAAATATTTTCCAGGTTTTATATTGTACAAAATATTTAGGATAAATATGTACAAAATATTTACCAGCTAAAGAAACATCCAAAATTCTTTTCCAGAACATGAATTAAAATCCACCCTGTTAGTAATAAGGACAAACCATTCCAGAAGCCAATAGTGTAACACTAATGAAGAACGTGACACAACAGAACACGATACATCTAGCTATCTTCTTTACACCAGTGGAATAGTTTATTAATGGCTATGGCAGACATATGTAGCATGCTTGGTAAGTATTTGATTTAATCAAGAAGTTTCCTTGTAAGTAGAGCTGGTTGGCAATTTTCCACCAAAAGGTTTTTTCAAACAGGAAATGTGGTTTCCACAAAAAAAAAAAAAAAAAAAAAAAGTTCCTGCAGGAAAATATTGATTTTGTTAAAGCTTTTTGATTTTCCATCATGAACATTTTTTTTTAAATTGTGTTTCAGATCAGGTCATGCCACGCCACACTGAAACGTTTTGTTTCAACACAGTTTGACATCGTCTGACTGAGCTGCTGCAGTGCCTCATGGGAGCTGTAGTTGGGTGCCTCATGCCTCCATCAATGTCTATGGGCCAGACTCAACTACAACTCTCAATGCACCACAGAACCAACATGGTGCATCATGGAGGTCCCAAAGTTATAGTGCATCATGACAGATGCAGCAAGGGAGCCCAGCCCACAGAGGAGAATGGGGCCTGAGGCATAAACTACAAATCCCATGAGGCACCACAGCAGTTCAGGCAGACATGGTTCAGTGTCATGCCTATCCAAAATGAAATGTTTTAACATTTTCTAATTGAATTTTTTTGCAATTTTTCCTTTTGTGAAAAAAATTGACTTTTTGTCCCAGTTCAGGATGAGAAGAAATGACAAGATATCAAAATTTCTCATGGGATAGACATTTCAATCTTTGGTAAACTCTAGTTATCAGCGCTTTGTAAAATTGCCACATACAGAATTTCTCTCTGGAGCAAAATGCCTTATTTAGAGTCTCTTTACATACAGATAACTGACCCATTATTTTTGGTCTGTGAAGAGTTTTTTTTCCTAGTGTTCAGAGTATGGAGCTGAAACACAGGAGGGCTGGGTTTAGTCTTGCCTCTGCCACTGATTTCCTGTGTGAGCTTTGGTCAGCCACTTAATTTATCTGTGCTTCTATTTACTCATCTGTAAAGTGGGCAGAATAAAAATTGACCAAATGCAATGATATCTTGGAATGGAAGGCACTACAAAAATTCAAAGTGACATTACTTTACATACAGTGATAATCATGGTGCTAGTACAAATATCGTATCAGTATTTCCATCATAAACATCTGGTTTAGAGGCCTTTTAACTCAGTACTAAGCATGCATATCTATAGTGAGCTAAACAGCTGAATTCTGCAAGACACTGAAATCCAGGGAAATTTAGGATCCGCAGTTTATCTCACAGGATCATATTGTTTGGGTGGAAACTCTGAAACCAACAGAATTTAAACAAAATTTTAAAATGGACTTTATTTTTATGCCCAATTTTGCAATATATATGCTTAACTTTGTAAAAGTTCTACATATGCTTAACTTTGCAAAAATGAGTAGTCCCACTGAAATCAATAGAACTATTCATGTCCATAAACGTAAGCACATTTACAAGGGATTGCATGATCATGGCTTTAGTTAGCAGAATGTAAAAAAGGAACTGTCACTAGCCCAGTGTGATCTGTAGGTGCTCCCTGCCTCAGTTTCCCCTGATACAAATATGTTCAGTGAGAGAATGAGCTTCAAAAGATCAGGGTCTTCTGCCACTACTGCTGTGGAGTTTAACAGCGAGATTATTCCGATTAAACTGTCACTCAGGATATGAAGTGTGAAACAGTCAGTGAGATCCTGCGCCATTCAAGTTCATAAAGATGGTCATGAACATCTTGAATTACATCTTGGCCAGAAGAAGCAGCCAGTGCAGAGCTTTGAGCACAGGTCAGAAGTGCGCATAATAGTTTGCTCAACTAGGAAGGTAGACACTGCATTCTTTTGCCGTAGGCCTCAGGTGGTATTCAAGAGTAGCCCTAAACAGAGAACTTTACAATCTAGCCCAGACCTAACGATGGCATAGATGACTGTTATGAGGTCTGGATTAAAGAGAAAATGTTACAACATCTTGGCCATCCACAAAAGGAACGCAAAAGAAACCATCAATGGATGGATGGTCAGGTACTCTCTGTGCCCGGGGGGGTGACAAGAAAAAAAAAAAAAGAACCTTGCTAGTGGAGACATTAGGGAGGTTGAGTGATTGTCCAGCACTGCTATCTGGGATCTTTAAAAAGAACTCTCCAACACTGTAGATAGAGTATTACAAAGAGGCTAGGACCCTGTTGTCTACTCCCAGGCCATGTTTTTACCAGTAGATCACCCTGAGTACCTGGAAAACTTGGGAATCACTAATTCAGAGAACTCCAGAAAGAATCCTTTATTCAGGCCCATCAAATTCCCTAATAGCATTGTATCTGGTTCAATATAACTGATGTTTACAAAATCCATTAATCATATATACACAGTGTCCCTGAAATAATATTACAGAAGTAAGAATGCAAACTAAGTGCCTGATCAATTTTGAAAATGTGCTTTGTGCATGAAGAAATTCAAATGAAATAGAGGCCAAGGCAGTGACTTAATAGGAGTCCTAAGGAACACTGGGGAAAAAAAGTTTATTTCAGAACAAAAATATACTTGATGGAAGAATTAGTGACAAAACAGAAGTGCAGCTTGGATCAGGGTGACTTACCCATTCTTAATTCCTGATTGTCCATGCAAAGGCAAACAGTAGTCTTGCCATTATGCAGTAGCTAATATTACTTTGCACTGCAGGTTTCATTAAAAAATAAAAGTTCAAACCGCTCTTAGTCTATGCAAGGGGGTACCCATTCTCCATCAAAAGGTTATTTAAACAGGTAATCTCCATGTAGCCCAATCTTCGTATTTTAATATCACTTCATTTATAAAATATTCATTCAGGTGTGTCACAGATACAGAGTAACTGCACCCATATTGCTCCCAAGTAAAGGTTTCCAGGCACCAGCCATCACCTCTCCTGGGTGGAGAGCTGCATCTCTCTCCCTTCTGACTGGGTTTTTTAAGGCTGCATAGTTCCCTGCTTTACACTGTGATCTCCCCAGCAAGCGCAGTCTGCCTAAAAGGCCAGGGCCTATGCTTTGCTTTCTGTCAAAGGGGCTATGACCAGTGTATTAGCAGCAATTACAATTTACCACACCGTACCTTTTAAACAATCACATGTATTCTTAAGGTAAAAGCATTACAGAGAAAGCATATAAATAATAAAAGAGCTTACATGCTTGCTATAAAGCTTACCAGAGATCACCCGGTCCCCAACTCCAACATAGGGCTCTGGTAGGTGTCAGCCCTCCATACCCCACAACTGAATTTTCTGTTGTTACAAGCTGATATCAGTCTTCAGATCGGGAACCAGAACAAAGGCCCGACTCAGTTTAAGCACAGGCTATTTATCCCAAAGTCCTTTCTTTGTCTGTTGGTCTCTGGAGAATCCAGTTTGAGCCAAAATATACAAGCCTCCGCAGGAGGTGATGCCTTTTCTGGAGGTGTTGTAACCTGAGTGAAGCGCCTTAATCATCCCCTACTGTTTTCACTTCCTGGAGGAGCCATGGTAACCCTCCATCTGCGGAGTACATACAGTCCCTGGCCCACAGTGGTACATAAACCATTCATACACTTAATTCCATATGGTCTCTCAGAGATATTGCAGGAAGTTGCCCTTATCTGTCACAGGGTGAAAAAAGAATAGTCCGCTGGCTAAACTAAGAACAATGTTTGCTCTTGGCCTAGATTAGAAAATACTGATTGAAACCCTTGGGAATTCATATCAAAGCATCCTGGAGTGAGTTACAGTGGTTACTAACTCTCCTTCAAAAATGCCCACAAACAGCTCTAGTCTGTAGGGTACAGTTCTTGAAAGCATGCACTAGCAATTAGTGGGAAATAAATGTGTGCCTAAAGGAGTAATTAAAAGGAATATGGCCAGCAAATTGGCACAAATAATGAACATGAACAACAGTTGTCGCAACAAGCCCTGATAATTTCCTTTTAAATTTTCAAAGGAAAACCCTACAAAGAACAGTATAGAACCAAACTTTGAAGCTCTTACTTCTCAGGCTCGTCTATACTGCTTTTGACCTCCTTTAAGTGTAACATTTAAGAAACGAATATAGTTAAATCAGCATAACCTCCTACTGTGGATGCAGCAATTTTAGTAGTTTCCCTGAGAAATGACTGAGTAAAACTGGGGCATAGATAATGACCGTACGATCCAACCCTTTCCCCCCCAATACAGAATTGGTAGGGTCATCACTTCACCCCTCCCTGAAGGACTCTCCAAAGGGCCAGAGATGCACAAGTGGAGAAGAGAGTGAACAAGAGGGGAGAGGTGTTGTGTATTTGGTTGTCGTGATAATAGAACCTTGTTGTTGCTATGGCAACTGAGTGAGATTATTAGGGGATAGCCCATCCAGTTTTGGCTGGGTTTGGTTAGTTCAGTGGGTGGCAATCAATGACTGCTTTGAAGGTTTACAGCTCTCTGTGTCTCAAGTGATTTCTTCCTAAAACTGCTGCCCAAGAATACGACAAGAGGCTGGGGTGGGATTTGGCTGGATGCACATAATCCCTTGCCCTACTGCACCCAGTGGGGAAAAAAAGCAGAGGAAAGTTTTTACAGCACAATCTAGGTATTCCCTTCCATTCTGGGAAATCCATGTAAAGTGGAGTTCTGCTACCTGAGATGTACAGGCCCTCTTGCCCTACAAGAACTCCAAGATCTGCACAGGTCTCAGGGGGTCTGTAGGGTTTAGGGGCAGGTCTGTAATTTTTTTTCTCCTGTGAGGCAGTGGGGCAGGGACACCCCCCTGTGGAGTTTCCTGACTACTATGTAGATGATCCACTCTCTACAAGAATCCCAGCCTCATCTTACCTTGATCTATTATCCTGAGGAGGCCCACTGGTCTACTACTCTTTTTCCTCCTGGATCCCTTAGGGATGCCTAGCTGGGACATTCAAGGGTGGCTGGTTAGCCCTTCCCCCTTATCTGGAAGCTTGGAAATGTAGATTTGCTCCCCTCCTAAACTGACCGGAATCTTCAGGCCATCCTATTCCATATTCTGTAGCAACGGGGTTATCCAGCAGTGTATATGTAACCCTGGGTGTGGCGTTCTGTCCCATCTAGTGGCTCCAAGACCACTGAGAGAGAGATTAATTAGTTTGCTCTACACCCTTAGCTAACAGCCAGCTGGCTTTTAGCTCATGCAATAGAGGCTCATGCACTAAACTCCAGAGGACTCAGGTTCAATCCTGCCTGCTGATGACCGGGGTCTACTGGCATTACATATGCATGTGTGTGTACACATTCTGGATTTTCAGGGACACATGGTTACTGTATGTATATGTAACAACTAAGGTCAGATCTCCACTAGAAACTTTTGCTGGTATAGTAATGTTGGAAAGTAGGATGATTTTTTATTACATTTCTATACTGGCAAAAGCCCTGTTATTCTGGCATAAAAGTGTTTTTGCCGGTATAGTTTATTTAACTCAGGGAACTGGCATAAATATACCAGCAAAAGCACTCTTTTTGCCCGTATAAACTATGTCTGCACTTGGAGGGCATGCTAGTGTAGACCTGGCCAGAGATGGGTCTCATTATAGGGCTATTTGAGGATGGTGGACACCTGGAGTCAATGAATATGACCATCAAATCAGTTAATTTGCTCTTTGGTGGGAGGGTGAAACATGAGTTTGGAGAAGTTGGCAGTGAAATATTTCTCAAGCCTGGCAAAATATTCCAGGGGCAAGCCGGTTTTTCATAGCTCTGCACTTCTAACAAACACTACATACATTTATATAAAAATTCAGCTCTCTTAGCTAGCAAGTCATCACACAATGCCTTGTTTTTTCCTGCTGGAATGCTCACAGTTATGGTCTAGCAGAACTACAAGTTTTTATGAATAAAAGTATAAATGGATTGATAAGGATCTGCAGTGGACTGTTTAAAAGTGACGACTTTTAGCAGTACTTGAACTGAACAGGATTAGGCATGAGAAAAGGTAGCTGAGAGGGAATCTAATCACATTATATAAGTATCCAAAGGACTGGATGGCATTCATCCAAGAGTTCTGAGGCAACTAAAGAACAAAGTAGCCAAGCAGCTACCCAAAATATTTAATTTATTACTAAATACTGCTATTATACCTCAGAACTGGAGGGTGGCCAAGACTGTACCCATCTTTCTAAAGGTACCTAGGAGTGATTGACTGGTGAAATTTATTTCAGTACAAAGAACAGAAGGTAGAGAAAACTGTTAAAGGCCAATTAATGTGGAAAATATCAGAGGGGTAGCAGTGTTAGTCTGTATCCACAAAAACAATGAGGAGTCCGGTGGCACCTTGAAGACTAACAGATTTATTTGGGCATAAGCTTTCATGGTTAAAAACCCCACTTCTTCAGATGCATTGAGTGAAAATTACAGATGCAGACATAAATATACTGACACACGAAGAGAAGGGAGTTACCTTACAAGTGGAGAACCAGTGCTGACAGGGCCAATTCAATCAGGGTGGATGTGGTCCCCTCCCAATAATTGATGAGGAGGTGTCAATACCAAGAGATGGAAAATTGCTTTTGTAGTGAGCCAGCCACTCCCAGTCCCTATTCAAGCCCAAATTAATGGTGTTAAATTTGCAAATGAATGGTAGCTCTGCAGTTTCTCTTTGAAGTCTGTTTTTGAAGTTTTTTTGTTGAAGCATGGCTACTTTAAAATCAGTTATAGTATGTCCAGGGAGATTGAAATATTCTCCTACTGGCTTTTGTGTGTTACCATTCCTGAGGTCTGATTTGTGTCCATTTATTCTTTTACATAGAGACTGTCCAGATTGGCCAATGTACATGGCAGAGGGGCATTGTTGGCAAATGATGGCTTATATATCACATTAGTAGATGTGCAGGTGAACGAGCCCCTGATGGTGTGGCTCATGTGGCTGGGTCTGCTGATGGTGTCGCTAGAGTAGATATGGGAACAGAGTAGGCAATGGAGTAGGCAATTAATGTGGAAAGCAATTAATGTGGAAAGTACTTGGATACATATAATATGGAAGGGATAAAAATGTATGGGCCTGATACTTGATAACTTTCCTCACAATGAATAGCACTCTGCTCATAGATTTCAATAAGACTAATCAGACAAGCAGAGCTGGTTGAACATTTACTATGAATGGAGGAAGGAGGGTTATTTATTTTCCCCCAAAACAGAAAATTAGATTTTACTAAAGAAGGTGGGTTTTTTGTGGGTTTTTTTGGGGGGGCGGTGGGGAGGTAGTACTAAGCATCTGCTTTCCTCAAGAAATAGGTTTTTTTCAATCAGAAAAACAAAAAAATAGATTCTTTTAAATGAAAAAATAAAAAAATTCTGCTGAAAATTTTGCCGAAAGTGAATTTTATTTAGTTTTCATTGAAATTTTTTGCAGGAAAAAAAAAAAACAAACAAAAACAAACATGCTACTCACTCTGAGTGAATGTATCGTAATTGGCAGTGTGGCTATGTGACGTTATTGACATAAACTGTGACTGTATAAATCATTGTTACAACCACTGTTATATATTTGCAGCAAATATTGTACAAAGGTTGTTGTGTGAGGTGTCTATAAAGAGGTTATGATTTGCTGGTTATGATTATGCTATCTGTATGTGTGTATCATTTTTGTACTTAAAGTTATAAATATTGGCTATGTACTTGTATCTCAATGTGTTTTGATTCTAAATAGCCTCAGTGAAGCATTTGATCAGCTTCTTGAGAAAGGACTATTCTCAGTAATTGCCCAATCAAGAAACACTTAACTGACAGTGGACTATGGGAGACACCAATCCACATCTGAGCTTTCTTGGGAACGTTCCAACAAACATGTAAACAATGGTGTCAGCCTGTAAAGAACTGAGTCATGTATGGACGTGTGACTTGCCCATCTGACTCCAAACTCCATCTTGCTGCTGTGATCTTCCACAGGGCAGAGAATATAAAAGGCCCTGGAAACCCCTCTATTTTGTCTTCAGTCCTGCTTCTGATCTCTGGAGGAACCTTGCTACAAACTGAAGCTCTGAACAAAGGATTGAATGACCCATCCCAGCTATGGATGTACTCCAGACTCTTGATTTGAACCTGCAGTTTATTCCATCGCTGCTACAAGCCTGAACCAAGAATGTTGCCATTACTGTATGTAATTAATTCCATTTAACCAATTTTAGCTCTCATCTATATTTCTTTTATGAATAAACCTTTGGATTGTAGATTTTAAAGGATTGGCAACAGCATGATTTGTGGGTAAGATCAGACTGGTATATTGACCTTGGTCTGGGGCTTGGTCCTTTGGGATCAGGAGAACCTTTTTCTCTTTTACTGGGGCATTGGTTTTCATAACCATTCATCCCCATAACGAGTGGCACTGGTGGTGATACTGGGAAACTGGAGTGTCTAAGGGAATTGCTTGTGTGACTTATGGTTAGCCAGTGGGGTAAAACCAAAGTCCTCTATGTCTGGCTGGTTTGCTGTGCCTTAGAAGTGAAGAAACCCCAGACTTGGGCTGTAACTGCTGTGCTCTAAGCAATTTTTTCCTGAATAGATACTCTCAGAAGTGTCCCACCAAAGGCAGCATCGTTACAGGCTACTCAGAAAATTTATCTGAATCTGGCCTTACATATTTGGTGAAAGTAAGTTACACCCTCCCTAACCTGTTTCAAATCTTTAAAATAACTAACAAAATAGCTGCTAAAAGAGAACAAGGCCAAGATTTTCAAAAGTGTCTAGTGATTTGGGGCACCTGATTCAAGACACTAAGCAGGCTGGATCTTCAGTGGGGGTGCTCACCACTTTCTGAAAACAGGCCCTTTTTAGCTGTCTCACACTGAATACCCTAAATCATTAGTCACTTTTGAAAACCTTGGCCCAGTTGCATAGAATTAAGGCCCTCCATTTTTGGCTTTAACCAATTTTTACAAAAGCCATTATTCAGTTTTTACTGATTTTTCACCCAAATTTTAGAAGTGCCAGAACTCCCCAAACCTGGCTTCTTGCTCTGGAAGGACAGATGGTGATTACTGAGCCACCATCTTTCCTTCCAGAGGAGGCCTAGAAGTGGAAGAGGTGGAGGACGTGATGGTGCCATCTCCTCATGTTTCCTCCTCTGCCTCTTCCACTTCTGAGCCCTCTCCAGGAGAGATAGCAGCTCAATAACCCTGAGCAGCCCATGTTACCAAGCCACCATATCTCCTTCCAGAGCAGGAGTGGGGTCATGAAATAAACCATAGCATTAAAAACTGCTTATACTCTTACTTTTCTTTACTTGTTAGGTTTTTTTTTTTCATCCTGACATAGAATCCTAGAACTGGAAGGAACCTCGAGAGGTCATCTAGTCCAGTCCCCTGCACTTGTGGCAGGACTAATTATCTAGACCATCCCTGACAGGTGTTTGTCTACCTGCTCTTAAAAATCTCCAATGATGGAGATTCCACAACCTCCCTAGGCAATTTATTCCAGTGCTTAACCACCCTGACAGGAAGTTTTTCCTAATGGCCAACCTAAACCTCCCTTGCTGCAATTTAAGCTCATTGCTTCTTGTCCTATCCTCAGAGGTTAAGAAAAACAATTTTTCTTCCTCCTCCTTGTAACAACCTTTTACATACTCTCAGTCTTCTCTTTTCCAGACTAAACAAACCCATTTTTTTTAATCTTCCCTCACAGGTCATGTTTTCTAGACCTTTAATCATTTTTGTTGCTCTTCTCTGGACTCTCTCCAATTTGTCCATATCCTTCCTGAAATGTGGTGCCCAGAACTGGACACAAAACTCCAACTGAGGCCTAATCAGAGCAAAAGTATTACTTCTCATGTCTTGCTTACAACACTCCTCCTAATACATCCCAGAATGATGTTTGCTTTTTTTGCAAGAGCATTACACTGCTCACTCATATTTAGCTTGTGGACCACTATGACCCTCCAGATCCCTTTCCGCAGTACTCCTTCCTAGGCAGTCATTTCTCATTTTGCATGTGCGCAGCTGATTGTTCCTTCCTAAATGGAGTACTTTGAATTTGTCCTTATTGAATTTTATCCTATTTACTTCAGACCATTTCTCCAGATCATTTCGAATTTTAATCCTATCCTCCAAAGTCCTTGCAACCCCTCCCAGCTTGGGATCATCTGCAAACTTTATAAGTGTACTCTCTATGCCATTATCTAAATCACTGATGAAGATATTGAACAGAACAGGACCCAGAACTGATCCCTGCAGGACACCACTCATTATGCCCTTCCAGCATGACTGTGAACCACTGATAACTATGCTCTGGGAACAGTTTTCCAACCAGTTTTGCACCCACCTTATAGTAGCTCCATCTAGGTTGTAGTTCTGTAATTTTTTTTATGAGAAGGTCATGGGAGACAGTATCAAAAGCTTTACTAAAATCAAGATATACCATGTCTACCACTTCCCGCTATCCACAAGGCTTGTTACCCTGCCAAAGAAAGCTATCAGGTTGGTTTGACATGATTTGTTTTTGACAAATCCATGCGGACTGTTACTTATCACCTTATTATCTTCTAGTTGTTTGCAAATTGATAGCTAAAGTCTGCCTTCTTGAAATCCATTGTCTTTATTTTGCTCTTCTCCCTCTTACCATTTCTTAGAATAATGAACTCTACCATTTCATGATCACTTTCACCCAGCTGCCTTCCACTTTCATATTCTCAATCAGTTCCTCCCTATTTGTCAAAATCAAATCTAGAACAGCCTCTCCCCTGGTAGCGGTTACCACTTTCTGAAATAAAAAATGGTCTCCAATACATTCCAATAAATTATTGGATAATCTGTGCCCTGCTGTGTTGTTTTCCCAACAGATGTCTGGGTAGTTGAAGTCCCCCATCACCACCAAGTCCTGTGCTTTGGATGATGATGTTAGCTGTTTTAATAATAATTAAAAAAAGCCTCTTCTACCTGGTTAGGTGGTCTGTAGTTGTCAAGTTTCCTTCCCCACTCTGAACTCTAGGGTACAGATGTGGGGACGTGCATGAAAACCTCCTAAGCTTACTTTTACCAGCTTAGGTTAAAATTTCCCCAAGGTACAAACTATTTTACCTTTTGCCCTTGGACTTCCAGTGGAAGTCCATCACCAAACGTCTGACCGGGTTTATTTTTGAGAAAGCGTTGTTTGGAAACGTCTTTTCCCCCAAAAATCCTCCCAACCTTTGCACCCCACTTCCTGGGGAAGGTTTGGTAAAAATCCTCACCAATTTGCATAGGTGAACATAGACCCAAACCCTTGGATCTTAAGAACCATGAAAAAAGCATTCGGTTCTTAAAAGAAGAATTTTAATAGAAGAAACAGTAAAAAAGAATCACCTCTGTAAAATCAGGATGGTAAATACCTTACAAGGTAACCAGATTCAAAACATAGAGAATCCCTCTAGGCAAAACCTTAAGTTACAAAAAGACACAAAGACAGGAATATCCATTCTATTCAGCACAGCTTATTTTTCTCAGCCATTTAAAGAAATCATAATCCAGCGCATATCTAGCTAGATTACTTACTAAATTCTAGGACTCCATTCCTGTTCTGTCCCCAGCAAAAGCATCACACAGACAGGCTCTTTGTTTCTCCTTCCCTCCAGCTTTTGAAAGTATCTTGTCTCCTCATTGGTCATTTTGGTCAGGTGCCAGCGAGGTTATCCTAGCTTCTTAACCCTTTACAGGTGAAAGGGTTTTTCCTCTGGCCAGGAGGGATTTAAAGGTGTTTACCCTTCCCTTTATATTTATGACAATAGTAGACCCCTACCATGACATCACCCTTGGGTTTTTACCCCTTTTACCCTTACCCAGAGACTTCCAACAAATCTGTGTCCTATTTCCATCTCAATCACAATGCAAGTGTATACATTGTTAATATATAAGTCAATACCTACTCCCTTTTTTCCCTGCCGGTCCTTCCTGAGCAAGCTATATCCTTCTATACCAATATTCCAGTCGTGTGTATTATCGCACCAGGTCTCTGTGATGCCAACTATGTAATAGTTGTGTTTATTAAATAGCATTTCAAGTTCTTCCTGCTTAGTCCTCATACTTCTCGCAGGAATCTAAGATACTGATTTGATTCCTCCCACACCCAGTTCTGTCTTGTCTCTCCTTTATCCCTTCTCTAACAGCCCATGCCCCCCTCCCCCCCCCCAGATTCCAAACCTGCTCCCCGGTCTCCATGTTGTTGACTTACCTGTGGGCTTTGGTCTCCTGCCCCCTTTGAACCTGACATCCCCCAGTATACCCTGACATTTATCCAGAAAATTGTGAAGTTCATACTTTGCACTGATTTTTCACCTTTTAAAAAAAATTGCAATGAACACTGACAAATTCCTGGGAAATGTTAAACAAAATAAAATTTAAAAATGAAGGCCCTTACAAATAGTTTACTGTTCATAAAGACAGTTATTCACATTTTCAAAACTATGCATTATAATGTTAAGAAGTTAAATATGTCCTCTATATATTATGCCATATTTTGACTTCAGATCAGTTTTGACCCTTAACACCATATCTTATAATTTTTGGAACATTTAGAAAACATAAATGCAGACATCTTTTAATGGTTATTAGTCTCCCATGAGGAATTATTTACTTGAGCAGATTCTGACTGTAAAGTATACATAGCATTTTAGAAGGGGGTAGGGTCACAAAAAGAAACACATTCTTGCACAGAGAGTTTACAAGCCAAATATATACCTAACCACCAAAGTAGTGGGATGAGGCATCTACCATTGTTGAAATCGAAATAAACTAGTTCTTACTATTTCCCAGGGAAACCTTTTATTATTCAGCTTAGAAAATAGGAGGTGAATATATTTATTTGATAAGTGACGATAAAGAATCCCAAGATAACAGCTAAACAACTGAAAACAAAGACCAAAAGATTCCTTCAAGTTTGTTTTCACTACTGAGATCACAATAATAAATGATAATGTGGTCTGTCTTCATTCACTTCAGGAGAGGAAAGAATTAAGATAATTTTTTTTTGGTTCTTGTTTTTTTTTTTTTTTAAAGAACAAGACAATATATCTATAATGACACTTTTTTGAGTAGTATCAGATAAATTCTTTATACTGTTATAACAAACTATGAACTACAGAGAAATGAGGAGTAATCAGACTGTAACAGTTGCCTTAGGTCTTGTTTTGAAAATTATGTAATGCATCTAACAATGTCTAAGTGAAACATTCATTAAAAGCTAATGGTATTATTTTTTATGGAAAGAATACAATAGCCTCAGAAGATTTCTGCCATCAGGTTAACGTTCGGAATTTTAATGGAGGGCCTAATTAGATCCATTATTTGAAAGAAAACACAATGGAAGATTGAGACAAACTTTTGTCTCAAACTATGACTCTTGCAAAGCGCAGAAAGCAAAGACAGACTACAAGAGAGCTGAAAAATGCTCTTAGCTGATGTGTGAAATTAATGTTTATCTGTCTAGATTTCCCCTATCACTGTAGTGTCTGAGTGCCTCTGAAGTATTTAAAAATAGAAATAACAATCCCTCTTTTTTTTTTCTTTCCTTCTCGGTCTGTAGGAGAACTAGTGGGATGATGATAGGGGCTTTTTGTTTGTTTTTATTACCTGTTCATGTTAATTTGTGAATGGACAGTTTGTTTATTGAAAGAAAGCTAAATTGAAGAAACTAGTGAGTCATTATGATTTACTTCATAAAATCGTGTAGCCTGTGCTCATTCCTCTGTCACGTGGCAGAGAGATCTACAGCCTCCAGCCAGCTCCTGTGAAAGAAAGACATTTTGTGCTCTGACTGGTGCAAAAGAGAATTACTAGTATGGACTAATGTTAATGTATGTAAAACACCTTATCCCTGTGTAAGCAACATGGCAAAATGGCGAGAGTGTGGCTTGGCAAATCTGGATTAAATAAAAAGCACCTGAGCCTTTGCTTTTATCCATGTGAGCAATTCTTACTTGTGCAAATATTGTATTTGTAAAAATGTATATTGCATATAAATCTATTTCTGAGATCTTAATCAGGGGAGGTCCTATTGTGCTAGGCACTGGATAAAAACTTATGGTCAGTGGACGATAGGGAACTGGACAGGGACTCAAGAGATCTAAGTTCTATATGCAGCTCTTCTGTGTAAGATTTGCCATGTCTGTTTACCCTCCCACCATTTGTCTATACAGAGCTCTTCAGCGTGCAGAATGTCTTTTACTGTGTGTTTGTATGGTGAGTAGCAAAATGGCCCCACAGCTGGGGCCTCCAGACTCTACTGTGAAACAAATAAAACGACAATCCCTGAATAGTCACACTGTCTTCAGTAGAACAATTTGCATGAGTAAGGATTGCTAGATTGAACCTTCAACTTTTCAGTGCTTATCTAAAGCAAAGAGAGCCTCTTGTGATTTGCCCAACAGCCATTATATATTTGAAGCCTGTTTATGAATATCAGTACAGTAACAAGACAACCATGCTACTAGTAGACTCATTAAATTTTATTGCCATTTTCCATGATGCATAGGTTTGTATGAAATCCAGATATTATTCACAAGAAAAATGCTTTAGGATATTTTTCAATCCTCTCAAGGAACTTTCCATCTAGCAAGAAGAAAATATCCTGAAGCCTCCAAGTTATTACTCTCTGACTTATTGAATATTTTATAAGAATTCCACAACAGGATTGAAAATGTCTTCAAAACCCTGTGCATGAAGAATGATGCATTGATCAGAGGGCTGAGATCAATTTAATTCCCCTTAGTTATAAAATATAGACTAACTACAAAGAAACTTTCCCCAGCTTTTGATTGTCATATTTCATATTCTACTGAATATACATAGGACAGTGTTCATGTATCATGGGAATTCATCAGCTGGAAGTTTTGTAAATATTGGCTAGAAGACCCTTTCCCCCCATTCATAATTCAGCATTAAGAAACAGATGTATGTGAATTGGCCAACAATGATTTGTATGTATATTGAATTTATGGTGATAACCTGCTCGGGGTTGGTTTGCACCACTATAACAGTAAAAATGATCATGTGTTTTCTAACAACAACAGAATAAATGTAATGGTCCTGATTACTCTCTCACTTAAGCCAATATAAAATGTGAGTAATTCCTCTGAAGCCAATGAAGATGTGTCAGTATAAAGAGAGCTTAATCAAGAACTATGATGACTGGATTTTTGAAACCACATTATCAAAGCGCATCCATTACAGGTGATAACCTCCCATGACAGAGATTCCAAAACTTCCTTAATTAATTTGTTCCAGTGACTGTTCATTAAAAAATTTAAAGGGTAAAATAAAAATCAGTATCCACATCTAACAGAACAGCAAACTTGTGTTTGCACATCTTGGAAGGATCATGACTGGGTTTCATACACAACATACATTTGCGTTTCAGAAGATTGCTGTGGTTGTTGAGATCTGTCCTTTAATAGATTTAGAAATGTTACTTAAGTTATTTGTCAGTTATGATTAGCATTGACGCAACCATGCAATCAGCAAGCTAGCAACTTCAGCTCCTCCCGTTGGATGGTATAATAAACTATTTAAGCAATGCCAGGTCTGAATACTTTGTGTAAAGAAGGAGAAGCAATTCAAAGGTTCATCCTTTACAGATCACAGACTCCATTTTACCAGCTTCACGTACAAATTCAGACATACTACGTTTGATTTACATCAAAAACAGGGCCAGATTCAATAAAAGCCACTAGCTTCTGCAGTGCAGTCAATGAGGAAAAAAACGCTTCCATTCTAATCCACAACCATGATCAAAGTCTTATTTGGTCATGTAGTTCATCTTTGTTAATATACAATCAATCCCTGTATTACATAGAAATAGGTGCTTTAGGGGAAAAAAGTGTTCCCTTAATAGGGGAAGAAGGATAGCTCAGTGGCTGGGGCACCAGCTTGGCACATAGGATATCCACGCTCAGTTCCCTGTTCTGCTATAGCTTTCTTCAGTGACCTTGGTTAGGCAAGTCACCTAGCCTCTTCGTGCCTCAGTTCCTCATTAGTAAACAGGTATGATAATTCTTCCCTACCTCACAGGGTCCTGAAAAGGAGATGGGCCCTGCCAATTGACCCATCATGAAATGACAACCATACACGTGTATCAGTCACATAACACTCCTATTCTCATCAGAAGTCTATTTCACATAGTCATAACAGATATTCAGAATAGAGAGTGGTTTGGTCACCATTACTAATGATGTCCTGTATTTTAGTAATATTATCACATAACCTTAAATGAAATTAGGAGACAAATGACAGGTAGGGCCTTGATCACGATGAAACTAGAATGAAAAAGGGCAAAACCTTCCATAGAGGCAATGGGCAAAGAACAAGATCAGAGTCTCTTTCATGGTCCACGGCAACGGTGTGAAACTAAACCACAAAATGACGTGCCTGATTTTCCATCACCTTATGTAGTCATTTACTGAGCAAAGTGCTATTAATCCAGAATGCTATCATTTACACATTTTGCCCTGATGTAAATGATTACACCCGCTGCAGGAAGAATAGAGAATCAGGCCTAACATATTTAGGTATGTGGGCTGGGGAACATCAGAGTAACAGAGGGAAGCCTACTGTGAAGGAGCAAGGGCATCAAACTGGGCTTTCTTAAAGCAGGAAGGAATGCGGTACCCAAGATCCTGTAGCTTGGTAACTACTGGTAAACATCTATTACTTTAAACAGGACCCCTTGAATTGTGCTTTAAAAAAATGTACTATGAGCTCCCAATGTTAGTAATAATATTAACCCCCAAAGTCTCATACTATACATGAGGTATTTTATTCTGTCATTGAGAGAGCAAAGAAATTTAAATGGGATGATAATACAACCACTCTATTGCCTATTTAGATTGCAGACCCTTTGGGCCAACGGCTACTATAGGTTTGTACAGTGCCTAGCACAATCTCATTTGGGGCATCCAAGGACTACTTCAATACAAATTAATACATTTAAACTACATAACATTGAGGATGTGACACCAACCAATAAAGGCCAGGACATACCAAACTAAGGTGATCTCACACCATGTTTAATTCACTCCATTGCATTTAACCTCTGCATTGCATAACAGCTCTCTTTTCTTGGAGATCTGTCAGTTAGGAACAGCTCAGTAAGGGCTTGTCTACACAAGGACATCCAGGACAGTTTGTCTGAATTAACTAAAGGTGTGAGTTTGAAGTGGAATAGTTAAAGTGAACTAAATCTTGCTGTAAAGATCTCCATTTAGAATTAAAGTGACCTTAAATTGGTTTTGCTTAATTCATTTCCAAAATGAACTACACTCACCCAAATTAAAGACACTTTAATTGTTAATAATAGCATCCACACATAGATTTAATGAGTTTTAACTAATCCACTTCAAATTCACCCCTTTAGTTAATTCAGATGAACTGTCCTGGACATCCTTGTGTAGACAAGCCCTAAGTTTAGAAGGGAAGGAGAGAGGTATTGGAATTCCTTTGCTTCACTTATTTCACGGCTTTCAAATGTGATGTTAAGTAGCTTAATATACCTAGTATGAAAGCACCATTCTGCTCTGTAAAGCAACTCTAAAAATAGCACCCAAATGTTCCACATTTGTTCTGTCTCAGGGGTTGCCAGATCAAGTTTGCTCAATAAACAATAAAATAAAACAATATTGTTTTCTTTTCTAGCTGCCAGCCACACAAACGCATCCTGTGATCTGCCATTCCATCTCAATCCAGGCATCATCAATAAGAAGAGAATCCATAGGCCCAAAATTCTGCCCTTTCTTACCACTTTTCTAGCTGGGATGCACAGGTGCAAATAAAGACAGAATTTGGCCCTGCAACTTGTTCTCCGGGGGGCAATGATGAATCTGTGCAATCCACCACAAATGTGAAAATAATACAATTCTGATAATGGTGCAAAGAATTCAGTTACTTCCCCCTATAGCTATGTTGGCCCCGAACAGCTAACAGGAGTAAATTTTATTACACAGCCCAGACTTATTTTAGTCACCTAAGTCAGCAAATATGACTCTGGTTGCACAAAAGAAGTGTTCCGTTGAATAAAAAGGTGTTACCATTTTATCATTATCTTTCAGGCTAGAGCTGCACTTTAAAATATTATGTGTATGTCCTTAAATCAAAAACTGTAGGGAAGACAAATAACTTTACCTTTGTTATGAGTGAATATATTTGACAAAGAAGGCTGATACCCAAGCAGTTGCTTTTCATTTCTGCACAGAGCTCTGATCTCTGCTTCTCCCAAAAGCACTTCACACAACGTAATCCAACTGAAGGGAGCTATTTAGGACTTGGAAGGCATCATATACAGTCTTAACCTTGAGGGTTAAGCAATCGCATATACTGAAGGATCCTTTGACTAGAGCGAGGTTGTGATGCCTGAAATATGTGGAAAATGTACTTGCCTAGAAGGAGCTTTCTTGCTGAGTGAAGAGAATGGCAGATATTTGTAACACTTGGTACAGAATGGGTTCACTTGACCATGAATGCTACTTGAGTATATGCTGAAAATTATTGTTCAGATACATTCACTTCTTGGAGCATTTTAGATAATGTATTATTCTTGGCTCATCAATAGGGGAAAAGTTTCTAGCAGTAACAGCTTTAGATACCTTAAAAACAAGAAATGCATTAGCATCTTTATTACAAATATAATTGGTTTTCTTTTATTTGTGACTGGGGAAAGGGTCACCAGTTAAAATACACCACTGTAAAATTTGCAATTTAAATTTCATTTCATGCCAGAGTGTAGAAACAGTTTACACAAATAGTATCCATTAATCATTAAAAAGAAAGGTTAGAGGTATACTTTGCCACTGTTATTTTTCACATATGATTATTTATAGTTTTGTAATTAAATTTGTTTTCCCAAGGAAAAAGAATTAAGGCTTTTTGAAAGTGAAAGTACATTTTTACAACAACAAAAAAAAGCAGAAATTTCAAATGAGCAAAGTGTGGGCTTTATTGCTTTGACCCACAAGGGCAACCACAATATTCTAGTTTATCACTTGCACGCATCTTTGATGCAAAACGCTATCACTCGTGCCAAATGCTATGTAACATCTTTTGTATTCCAAGCTGCTGCCTGAACTCAGATTGCCAAGTTCTGTCACTTCCCATGCCAACCTCTCTTTGAAATATCTTTCTTCAAGTCTCTTCCCATTTAACATTAAAAATATATAGACTTTGTGCTAGATCACCAGCTCCACTGAAGTCAATGGAGTTAGGCCATTTTACATCATCTCAGGATCTGGACCTTAAGGGGAGATTTTCTGAGGGACAGCCAGTTCTTTGAGATAGGGACAAAGATGTCTTTTCTGTTGAGACTACATCAACTCTGAAATGCAAGGGAATAAGCTGTTATAAGAATTATCCAACCCAGGAAGGACCAAGCTGATCTGGAATTCTTGGCCAAGCCACTCATTTAGGTGGCCCCTGCTGAAATCTGCAAGATTCAAGGTGCAACTTTTCCTTCCACTCCAAATTTCTAAGTCAAGCCAATCAGGTGGGGCTGGGGTTCAGTTCTGTGGGCATAAACAGGGTCTGCAATAGGCAATGTGATCAGAACTAGTGTGACTGTGTCTTTTGAGGATGTACTTAGTCTAGGAATAGTGGATCAAGTTTTCCTTTTAAACAGGAGAAATGAGGAACCAGTGAGATACCCCAACAAGAGCTGTAACAGAGGGGGAGAGAGAATCTATGGCCTTTGGGGGGGGTGTCTTCATTTATCACCATACAGCTTTCTCTCTCTGATGCTACTCCCTGATGGAGTGAGGCACCATTAAGTGGGGAGTGGGCAGAGTCTTGATCCTGCTTTCCACTCTGTGCTGGCCAATGCAGCTGAGCTGGCATAGGGCTATTGCAATTGCTGAGGTTATGACCCAGCAGCAAATTATTCTCTTCCCTCTGAGCAAGGAGAAGCAGGGGAAACATCATGGGGAAAAAAGCATCTTCTCTGGTGCTTCATGCCTCACAAGGCTATTTCTTGATTGGAGCATCTTACGTATCAGCCTTTGCTGATTGAAAGACACAATTATACCCTAACAACAGAAATTTTACCCAGAGCTGTTTGTTTTTTGCTGTGCATCTTTGTGCTTTCATTTGGGTATTAAAGACAGCAAGGTGACCGTGATTTAATGTTTTTTGTAATCTGACTACACATGCTGGCAGAGGGAAAACACTGAAGTTTAAATATACTGTTGACATGAACTTGTTCTAACTTTTTTCCCCCTCCATTGGAAGAAGAACATCAAATCAAATCTTATTTTAATGTACCAATTGGAGCAGAAAAATAGTAACAACTTCCCCTGGTTACATGGGAGGAAAGAATTATTTATGTTATTCTGGAAGAGCAGGCCCCAGCCCTTGAACTCTGTATGTGGTCTTCATTATGGCTTCTTGGCACCAGTCCCATTGCTGTCTTCTACAGACACCTCTTCAAAAATTTATGACAGCACAACAGGGCAGCAGAAGCCACTTGATTTCTGCATATTAACATATCCATTAAGCCACTCAATAATTAATATATCACTTGCATGAAACATATGGATTAAATTACATCTTAGCTAAGACTATACAGGAAAGATCCAGAAGTATTTTGCTTCATTTTTTATTGTGTCAACATTGATCTCAAAACAGAAATGGTAATAGATTATTGGAAAAAGCTACCTTCAGTCTTGCTAACTCTTTAGCTACTTCCCAAGTGCCCCTTGTGGACAGGGGTGCCTCTGCAGTGCTTAACCCTGTTTTCCCCTTCTTCAGGGCTCCTTAAACTCCATATAGCTGTGCTCATCCACTCACAGCCCTTCCTGGGGTCTGATTTTCATATTAGCACAAAGTTCCAATAAACCAGACAAAAACAAATCTTCCACCCAGCCATAATCTGGGCACATCCCCTCCTTCCTGAGGTACTCTTCTGTCCTGCTGGCTCAGCAGTCAACTCCCTTCTTTGGGGATCAATGCAGGAGACCTCCCCCTCTCACTGCAGCTTCATTCTTCAGTTCCTCTTCCAGCACTGCCTTAATGCCCTCTGACCCTTTATAGCCCTGGTGCAGCACTGCCCCCTTAACTGCATCACCTTGGCATCCATGCTCAGCTATTTCAATCATCGGAGGCCAACGATGCTGTGATAGACACACACACAGATCTTTCTGCCTCTCCAAAATGTAATTCACCAGAATGCATCACGACCATTGCTGCATGTACTTAGAATTGTTCAAACAAGTGTTTATATTTGAGATGTGCCTGAAACAAAACCTTGAACCTGCACAAGCCGGAGCTTTCAGGAAATACAGTTCCATCTTGGGTTTTAATAAAAAAATTTAGAGAAAGAAAATTATAAAAGGAGTTTTATTCTGGAAAGTTTACAAATAACCTTTTTGATAAAAGGAAGCACTAAGCACCCAATTCTGCCACCCTATCACACTGCAAAAATTCCCTGCTGCTGAGCCAGGAGCCTAGGCTCTGAGCCCTGGCTCAAGACGAGTTCTCAGGGCTTTCAGGCTCTTTGCTGAGGTGCCTGGAGCTGAGCCCCAGCTAGAGATAGGGATTCCAGGGATTCTGGGCTCCTAGCTCTACAGCAAGACCTTGATAGATGCCAATCCACATCTGAGCTTTCCTGGGAATGTGATGTAGAAAACTGAGTCATGAATGGACATGTGACTTGCCCATGTGACTCCAAAACGCCACGTTGAGCAGTGATTCTACATGGGCGGGGAGGGGTTTCCACCCACAAGAGAGAAACTATATAAACCCCTGGATACCCCTTTGGACTTGGAGTTTTGGAGTCATATGGGCAAGTCTCATGTCCATGCATGACTCAGTTTTCTACTTTTCTACATTCCCAGGAAAGCTCAGATGTGGATTGGCATCTATCAAGGTCCATTGTTAACCAAGAACTCCCAATTACTTCAATAACCCCTTCACACTATGTTGACCAAATCTGCCTTGGGTGCTTTCTACAGCAAACACTTTAAATACAAACATAGAGCCAACGCTCATAACTTAAAAATGATACGTGCATACAAATAGGATGAATACATGCAGAAGAACATAACCTTTGCAGAGATATGTTACATGGCATATCTAGCATAAAACATATTCCAGTTATGTCATATTTACACTCATAAGCTTATTTCTATAAAGCATTATGGGGTGCAATGTCACAGAGGGACTTTCAGAAAGTCATGCAGCAGTTTAGCAGCAAAGCCAAGCCTAGAACTCCTGTCTCTTGACGCCCAGCCCAGTGCTCTAGCCACTGGACTGCGGTGCCTCTGAGTGAGCCCACCCTCCAAACTTTTAGAGATTTGCACATCACTGATGATTAGGGTGTGAGCACTAATCTCAATCCTAATGGCTAAAAATCCTGTAAGAACAGCAGTGTGCTATTGTCAGCCTTTAAGGAGCCCTTTTCAAACAATTCCCCTGCTCCCATTCTAGGCATAAGATGTGACTTCTTTCCTTTCTACTACTCAGGACTGAGGATTTTGGGATACTTAGTGTTTTTCATTAATCTTCTTATCCTTGCTCTGAACAATGAGCACAATAATAAAGTCAATTGCAAATGATATTGGAGAAGTGGGTCGCTACTATGTTATGAGTGAGAAGGGGAAAAAAAGATGAGATAAAAATGTCACTATGAAACTGAGAATTTCCTGGGTTTTTTTCCCTTTGTGTTTTACTCTGTCTCTTCATTATTAGACGTGTAAGTGATGTTCTTTTGAGTTCTCCCATGAATAGCAAAGCATATTATTATAACTTTGCAAATGGTACCAGTCCTTATAAACAATGCTATAATCTATTTTGCAGCAAATGCAGATTTAAAATGTGGTATGAAGTTTTAATACACGAGATAGAGAACCCTACAGAAAGACTATGTAATGTGCTCAGGTTGTTCTGAAAATCCATTTACATTGTATTATTAGCTCTGAGAAATGAAATATTTCTGAAAGATGATTTAATTTCTCCAGGAGTTATTGGTCTGTGCTTGAAATGGGATATTGGGTTCTTTCCAGATGATTAATTGGGATGTAATGAATAGTGTCAGTTGCAGAACTTGTAGTGGGCACATATTAATAATATTAGAACTTAGGCATTTATTTCACAAAGTGTAATGACATCTAGGAAATAGGAAGAATACAAGTGCATTATTTAAAACATGATTTATGACAAATATTCAAACTGCAAACACATAATAGCTTTATTCATGTGACAAAGAATTTGCAAGATTGGACCCTACATTTGGTAGCATTAGATAGAGCTGGCTGGAGGATGACAATTCTGTTTCAAAATGTGGTTTCATTCCGTACTGGAACAAACAAAGAACTGCTAGAACGTTTTTACAAAAACAAGAGCATAAGTGTCAGTTGCTGTATAGCCTGGTGGTTAGGGCATGGCATGAGGTGACCTAGGATCAAGTCCCTACTCCTCCTGATTCAGAGTAATCTGAGATGAAGAACTCTGCTCTGAATCACAGAAGAGTGGGGTCTTGGACTTGTGTCTCCCACATCCCAGAACCCTGATCACTGAACTATAGAATCACTCTCTCTCTCTCGTCTGACAAAAGTCTTGTGGAAACCAATAGAATATTTTGGCAAAAATGTTCCAACTAGCCCTTCTCTCAGAAGAATACACTGAGGTTTGTTTTATTAGTAGTAGTAGGAGCAGCATCTTTGGGATCTTTATGCTCTTCATTTTTCATCTTAGATTTTTAATAGGCTAACCACCTGTTAACCACAAAGCATTATTCTAAATACAGGAGGATGCTGACAATGTAATGATCCTCCACTGTCCATGACAGGGAACAGACACTACATTGCAAAAGTTTGGGTGAATGAGATTTCAATCTGACACATTATTGTGATGCTAGAATCATTTCATTTGATAAGTCCGGAAGAAATACTAAATAATTTGGATACAACTGCCAGTTCTCAGGGTACCAATTACGCCACAGTATATTCAATATTTACCTATAGACAAAGTTCTACTAATTAGAAATAAAACATCAAATACATTCCTGGAATAAATATGCATAGAAAAATAAAAGATAGTAGCATATTAAAATCACTTCCTTATCCATCCCTTGCCTAATGTAGCACAGGATAAGAATCTCCTATTTATTTCCCCCGTCAACTTTAGAAACACTCTCTACATCAATAAAATGTAAGAATCGAGCCATAGTTCACTTGTGTCTCATATTATTAGTTTTATGAAAATGATGCATGGATTTTAAGGTCAGAGGGGACCCATTATGATCATCTAGTCTGAGCTCCTGCATAACAAGCCATACAATGTCACCCAGGAATTCCTGCATCAAACCCATAACTTCTGGTTCAGCTAGAACATATATCTTTCAGACAGGCAGATGCATACAATTTTGATTTAAAGATTTCAAGTGATGGAAACCCCACCACATTCCTAGGTAACTTGTTCTAATCTTTAATTATCCTAGCTGTTAAATTTTTCATCCTACATTGTCAGCCTGCAGCCATTGGATCCAAATAAACTAAATGTAATACAACCCATAGTAGCAGGATAATGACTTTGGAAGTGCAGGGTAGAATATGTCTTGTTATCTATGTATTGGAAGTAAAGCTGTGTGAAACATTGATTAAAAACAAAACACAAAATCAGAATAATTTTATCATTAAAAACAAGATTCAACTAACCCAAGTGCCATGGGCTGATCTAGTCACCCCTGAAGTGACTCCTTGTGGCCAAGGCTGGGGAATAGCTGTGCCAGTCTGATTCTTCTTCATGTGGGTGCTCACTCTCCCCCCCCCTCCCCACCCCCTCCATGGCTTGGTCCTCAGGCCAGGTTACTGTAGATTACCCCTTCTGGGGGAAGAAGGGGTGTGTACCAAAGTCTCTCTATATCAACCATCCCAGGGAGGCTTCCAATTCACTGCCCTCAATGTTGCCATTTCCCCAGTGGCTGGTAGGGGAACCCAGGCCTGCCCTCTTCTCCAGGTTTCAGCCCAGGGACCTTACAACCAGTGGATAAGGTCTGTACTGTTTCACAATTTACTGCTGTTTTCCTAGACTGCTTCCTATGGTGCCTCTATCTTGTGCCTTCTCCACCCTCATCCAGAGTGCCCTTCCTTCCAGACCAAGCTCCCTTCTCTCCCTAGTCTTACAGGGTGAATGCAAACCTCCTTCCTGTATCCCCCTTCTGCCCTCAGCTACCTGGCTTTATACAAGCCCCGCCTGCTGCTTTCCAGATGAACTTTATCCTTTAATTGTCCTCACTGTTCCCTGAACTGCCTCCTCCAGGTGCATCCTAGGCAGTTAATTGGCCCAACTAGCAACATTACCCCTTCAGGGGCTGTTGGGGGGTGAACACCCCATCACACCAAGTTTGCCTAATTTCAAGTAACCAAGTCAGTGACTTTTCCCTTCTTTCTCATGGGATACCTAACCCCCTTAATCCTTTGCTGCCTTCTTCAGTGGAAAGGGTGGAAAGCTGTAACCCCCACTCCTCTCTGACTGCACCCTCTGAAGATCATCCTGGAAACTTGGTGGGCAGCTAGTCTACCTTGCTAATATCCAAGAAACCAAAGATGTGCAGTGAGTTAAATCAGTCCGCTCCTGAAAAACCAAGGTAACAACTTCAAAGACAAAATATTTGGACATAATTTTTTTGGGGGGGGGAGGGGTGAAAAATGCAGATTCAGTGACCCCACAATGTTTCGTGAATTTGTGTCAGGTTTGCCAAATTGTTAATGTTGAAGGAAAAAAAAACAAAATTCAGGAAAAAAAAGTCAAAATGAAAGTTTGACGGTTTTGAAAAATATTTTTATTTGAAACAAGTTCTGTGTAAAAACTTCCTTCAATTTTATTTTAAAAATATTAAGAAACTGTAAAAACCACACAACATCAAAAGGAAACACTTTGTTTTTGGTTAAAGAAAATGTTTTGTTTGACCCAACATTTTATTTATTTTATTTTATTTTGGTACTTTGATTCATCAATTTTGTTTTCAGTTTAACCCAAACCCCAAAATATTTTTTTAAATTTTTCAGAATTGCAGTGAACTGAAAAATCAGTTAGTCCCACAGCTGTAGTTGTAAGTCAGCTTTCTCCAGTCTTCAGCTGCCAGCAAATGGCAAAGGGGAACCTGGATCTTGTAAGGGGAGGAAGGGCATAGTAGTTTAGATTAGTAGTTTAGGCATACATTCCAGGGGGAAATTATGGGTGAAATCACTAAAATCAGTGGCAAAACTCCAATTGACTTCAGTGATGTTGCCTGATCTATTGATTATGTATTAATTCCCAGTCAGCATTCTGTGATTTGGCAGGGTTCTGTTGGGGTGCCTTTCTCCCATAAGTTACTAGGCCTTTTACCTCAAGCTCGTTAGCATATATGTCAATTAGTTACCATGGTATTCTTGTGGTTGGACATCTGCTAATGTTCCTAACTTAAAATATCCAAATCTGATATCAACTTGCATCTTGTGGTTACCTGTCAGCAGTTTAGTCATAATTGTGATATCTTATGGTCTAGGGTTATTCCTGGTTATCTGCTTATGCTAAGCCTTAGGACTTCTTTAGTTTAGCTAAGTTATTGTCTTACAGGTCTTGAGGCTTGTAGGATCATTGTGTTACAGCCTTACTCCATACCTATGTCTTATCTACAGGCTACAGTGGGACCAGGATTTCACTATGTGTAAGTAATTTTAACTGATTTAGTTTGAGTTTATCAATTCACTTGACCCTGAAATACAGATGTCCTTCAGCCTACACCCTGTGTCATCATTTACCTTAGTACAAAGTGAGTGCAAAGTGTGTATAAATCAGAATGGTAACATTTTGCACACACTTTCAACCAATACAAATGACTGCACAAGGCTCAGAGCCCTTGAGAATCAGGCCCAGAGTGTGTAAGTGACATCAACTGAGAACAACAAAAAGTGTGTTAAGCACCTGTGAGCTCAAACATCATTCATCATCATCATCATCATAATTTGTGTTGCACTAGCACCTTAATCACAGACCAAGATCTCACTGTGATAGGTGCTGCACAAACATCAAAGAAAAAGATGGTCTCTGCCCCAACTTCCATATTTTACAGAATGGTAAAAGCCCATGTCCATTTCTTAGGCTACATCTACACTACAGCTGGGATCGATGCTCTGAGATTGATCCACCGATGGTCAATTTAGCGAGTCTAGTGAAGACCCGACAAATCAACAGTAGATCACTCTCCAGTTGACCCCTGTACTCTACCCCCTGAGGAGAAGAAGAGTAAGGTAAGTCGATAGGACAGTTTCTCCTCTCGCTCCCGCCCCCCCGCCATGTAGACCCAGGGTAACTTGAACTAAGGTACGTTGACTCCAACTACATTATTCATATAGCTAGAGTTGTGTAACATAAATCGACTTACCACTGTAGTGTAGACATACCCTTAGTTCCACACTGTGCTGAAACTGTTGTATTTATCTGAAAGACAATGTGACTGAAGTAGTATCTTTTATTGGACCAACTTCTGTTGGTGAGAGACAAGCTTTTGAACTGCACAGAGCTCTTCTTTAGGTCTGGGAAAGGGACTCAGAGCATCACAGCTAAATACAAGGTGGAACAGTTTGTTTAGCACCAGTAGTTAACGTATAGTCTAAGGAGCAATTCAAGATAAAGTGGCTCATTTACACCTCTGCAGTCATAGGACAAAAAAAGGGGGTTAGTGGGTTATAAGTTGTTGTAGTAAGCCATATATCCAGTGTCTTTATTAAGACCGGAACCAATGAGAAGTCCTTGTGGCACCTTGGAGACTAACACATTTATTTGAGCATAAGCTTTCGTGGCATAGTTATGAATTTAAGCTGCCATGTTCATCTTTTGAGGAAAAGGACTAAGAAGTCAGATATGGAGTGACTGTTTTATGAAAAGTGTTCACTTGTAGGTAATCATTTTTTGTCTATCATTTTTCTGTGTGAGTTCATTTGTGAGTGTAGCAATTCTCTAGTTTCTCCCACACAGCTGATTGGAGTATTTAATGCACTGGATGAGAAACACCACATTTGAACATTTTTATGCCATTCCATAGTTCTAGACATTTTGAGTTCACTCCATGTGGAAGATTCCTGGACTGCTTTCATGGTGAATACTTTAAGAGAAAAGTCTATAATTTTGTTGTATTAAAACCACCACAAAATGAATGTGAACTGTGACTATCTGAACTTGAGAATTCCATTCCTAAATTTGAATTCTGTTGTTTGGTTTAGGTGTGATCCCATCTCTGCTGCAATCAACTACTCTGAAAATGTCCATAGCCCATGTATGTGCCAGTGTGTGAGAGAGATCAGATGGTTGAATAGTCTCGTCTTGTGTTATTGTCCCCAGTCCCACAAGTAGTTGTATCTATCCAGAGTATATTTGAAAAGAAAACGGTCATTAGCAAACATGAAGATTTGCCCACACTACTGAAGAAAATAAATCTTCTCTTTGTGAAACATGTTTAATATTAAAACAGTTTCCTGAACTCACATTACACTCTCCTCTGATATGTTCATCCATAAAGGATTACCTGTTTCCAACTGCATTTACATTGCTATCTTTTTAGCAATCTATAAACAGTACCGATAGCATAATTAATTGCACTTTTCCATATGAGAAATCCTATTTAAACTGCAAAATGTTATCATCGTTGTCCCACTTAGAATAGCTTAGTATTAGTCTGTTAAAGATGCAGAGATTTTGGACATTGGTACTAAAGAAATCATTAGCTCTTTGTGCATTATTTAAATATCACAGATACTTAAAAATATAAATGAGGGAAATGCTTCCAGAATTAAATTTTAAAATGGTAACTAGAAAAATGATTAAATTAGACATCTGTAATTTAGTTAATAACCTGACTCCATTTCATTTCTTTAGCACAAACTTGATAGCTATTTTCCAGATATAATATTTTAGTTTCTCTCCTTGATTAACCATTACGCAGTAGTATATTGCACTGCAAAAGTCTGAGTGCTAGTGATAATTCATTAAATATTGATCAAATTAAAACTCAGATTGCTTGGATGCCATTCATTTGCCAAGTATAAAAGAAAGGGAAATTTTATAACATGCAAATAACTTCTAGTAGCTGTATAAATAAGCAAACTAAAAAAACCTGAATATATGAATTCTTGATAATATTCTCAGTGAGAAAATTGTCATATTCAAATTAAAAAATCAAATCAAATCTGGGTTTTAACATGGGGAAGGCCAAGGAGATTTCATGACCTTGCCCTAGAAAAAGTGGAGTTTAGCTGATCCAACCACCATCTTAATTCAGAAACACAGTAGAAAACAAAGTGTACATAAAAAAATTCTTCTGTTTTCGAACTGCTAAATGCATATTGATTCATATTTGCAGCTGGGAGATTTGCACACATTATTTCATACAGACATGTTTTCCAATTTACCCTTGTTTTTCAGTTTAAAGTCAACATTGTTACTTCTGCTCTGTATTGATCTGGTGCAAAGTCCATTGATGAAAAGCCTCTCACTGATTTCACTGGACTTTGGTCAGGTCTTAGGGCTGAATCCTGCAAAGTTCAGATCATCGTAAATTCCCACGGACTTCAGTGAGAAAAACTTAAGAGGGAGTTGAGGATGCTCAGCATCTCCGAGGGTTCTGCCCTTAACTTCCTTACTCTACTTATTCTTGGCTGCATGTGACACATTGGGTACGTCTATGCTATATCTGGCCACAGTCAGCTGACCAGGCTCAGGAAGCTTGGGCTACAGGGTCTATAAAATTGCCGTGTAGACTATCAGGCTTAGGCCGGAGCCTGGGCTCTAAGATTGTGGGGGGGAGTGGGGGAAGGTCTCAGAGCCTGGGCTCCAGCCCAAGTCCAAACATCTACATTAATTCTATAGTCCCACACCCAAGCCCTGCGAGTCTGAATCAGCTGACCCAGGTTCTGAGACTTGGTGCTTCAGATTGTTTTATCACAATGAAGACATACCTTAAGCCAGGGCTTTGACCCAAGCCTCCTTTCCATTCACACACAGATCAGTATGAATCAGATCAACAAGCACTCAAGACCCGGGTCCTATGATCCTACTAGGGGGTGGGTCAGAATCTCATTTTTCAGTGTAGACACAGCTCAAGCCATAGACCCAAGTCAGAAGGTCTGCATTGTGTTGTATGGCATTTCAGCACAGCTGATACACCCAAGTCCAGCAACTGTAATCCCGGGTTTACAACACAATGTGGATGCTCAAGAGTGGGCTTGAAAGCGCTGAGATCACAACTCCAGGTCACACATCCAGGTTAGGAGTACTTGTGGCACCTTAGAGACTAACCAGTTTATTTGAGCATGAGCTTTCGTGAGCTACAGCTCACTTCATCGGATGCATAGCATATCGTGGAAACTGCAGAAGACATTATATACACACAGAGACCATGAAACAAAACTTCCTCCCACCCCACTCTCCTGCTGGTAACAGCTTATCTAAAGTGATCATCAAGGAGGGCCATGTGCTGGAAATGGCCCTCCTTGATGATCACTTTAGATAAGCTGTTACCAGCAGGAGAGTGGGGTGGGAGGAAGTTTTGTTTCATGGTCTCTGTGTGTATATAATGTCTTCTGCAGTTTCCACGATATGCTATGCATCCGATGAAGTGAGCTGTAGCTCACGAAAGCTCATGCTCAAATAAACTGGTTAGTCTCTAAGGTGCCACAAGTACTCCTTTTCTTTTTACGAATACAGACTAACACGGCTGTTACTCTAAAAACAGATCCAGGTTGACAATGTAATGTCGACATACTATCACATTCCAGGGTGCAATCCAGACCAGTGGGGGGCTGTCTCACCACCTGTGATGGGGTGGACTAGGCCCTGAGGCCCCTGCTGGAGGTCTTGTGGCCCTGCCACACCCCTCCCCAGAGAAGGGAAATAGAGAAGTCCTCCAAGCTGCCTTGTGTGGCTGAGTGGGAAGCAGCCAATCAGGGCCCAACAGGCTAGTATAAGAAGACCTGCAGGGCCAGAGTGAGTACAGTTTTTGCTAGAGATGGAGGAGAATGGATTGTGTTCTGGGCTGGTTGCTGGGACTCCACCAGGACAAGGCCCTGAGATAAGGGTGAAGAATGTGCAGTAGCCACGAGGAAGTCGCCCAGGGAATTATAGCAGCAATACAGTTTATTTAAAGGGACATTGCAGATGGCTGCTATCTATAGGGTCCCTGGGCTGGGACAAAGAGTAGAGGGTGGGCCCGGCTCCCTCCCACCAGCCACTGGGAAAGCAGCCTGGACTTTGAGGCACCGCAGAAGGGGAACTGAACTGAAGTGGCCTTGCTGAAGAGCTGTGGCCAGAAAGGCCCTGAGAGGGCGAAGACATGGTCTCCAGAGAAGGAGCCCTGGGGCAGTTTTCTATTCCGGAGCAGGGACAAACTGAAAGAGACCCCTGATGGACTTGTACCTCAAAAGGGGTTTGCTTTGCTTTTATCTCAGACAGACCATATAAGACTTGGCTGGACAGTTGAGTCAGTGAAGATCAACCACAAACAGGTAGAGAGAGCGTGCAGGCACATGTGCTCGGCCAGTGGGTACTCACGAGAGGTGAGTGCAACCCCGTTACACCACCTGTCCTGCAACCTGGGGTGCCTCACAGTGCTTTGTTGCTATAGCTCCCACCTGGACTGCTCACAAACAGCCTTCCAACATGCAGGTCTGTGTATAGCTGAAGCCTGCCAGTCACATATCAGACACATTCTGGCTTCCACCAGCCTCGGTTACTACTTGCAGGGTGATCCCAACACACTCTCAGTCCTCAATTTCCTGAAAACATGTGTTCTGCTCTGTCCATCCCTCTCCTGAACAGTTCAGATATTTTAGGTCTGTTGCCCCTGAAAGGGGACAATGTACAACCGTTTGCTGCCTTAAATGGAGTTACACACACAGTTCAGTTTAAAGACAACACTGATCTGATTAAAGAATATAACAAAAAATTTTAACTACAAAGACATTAAAGTCAGAAATGTTACAAGGGAAATAAAGATTAAAATCCTTTCTAGTAACTAGAACTTAAAAGTTGTGAGAATGGAGACAGAGTCTAGTGGTGGAAGAGGTTCCATGTTGTTTGTTAAAATGCAGATCCATCTGTTCCAGCACCCCTCTGTTGCCAAAGAATTACCACTTGACAGATGATTGTCAATCAACTTTGATGACACCTGGCTAGAAACGACAGCTTGTCCTTTGTCTTTGACAAATTGTTTTACCCCCTCCCAGACTTGTCTGGTAAACACATTTCAGTCATAACTTCAGCTTATATTCATAAGCTTACATATAATGTTGCTATATATATTTTACCATGATATTATTGATCAGAGAGTTATTAGGTTTCAAATGATACCTCACAAGGCATATTTTGTACCAAGATTATTATAATGGTGTGTAGAATGTAAATACAGGGGTGCATTCAGTCACACACCTGTTAAGGCCTGGAGATGTCTATGAAGCTCACTGACTTAGGCTCATTCTTACTGATATGCACAGACCTTAAATGTCAGAGCGAATGAGATGCTTTTCCTAGTCTACTGTTGTCACTCCTTTTTTGACTTCTTTGTGTCTACTCATGTGCTTATACTTAAGCACATGCTTAAATGCTTTGCTGGGTCTGGCCTAGAGCAGTGTTTCTCAAACTAGGGCAGCTGCTTGTTCAGGGAAAGCCCCTAGCGGGCCGGGCTGTTTTGTTTACCTGCCATGTCCACAGGTTCGGCCGATCGTGGCTCCCACTGGCCACGGTTCACCTCTCCAGGCCAATGGGGGCTGCGGGAAGTGGCGCGGGCTGAGGGATGTGCTGGCTGCCCTTCCTGCAGCCCCCATTGGCCTGAAGTGGCGAACTGTGGCCAGTGGGAGCCGTGATCAGCTGAACCTGTGGATATGGCAGGTAAACAAACCAGCCCAGCCCAGCCCACCAGGGGCTTTCCCTGAACAAGCAGCAGCCCTAGTTTGAGAACCACTGGTCTAGAGTGCTCCGCACCTAACAGGACTGAGTCCTAAGTGAGCAGTATCACTCTACAGCAGATCTTCCTAAATTCTGCAGAGTAGTTGCTGGTATGGCACAGACATTTAAATGTTCACCTAGAGCCCAGCTGAGCAATCCATCCCACTTCAGGTAATCACTTAAGCCTATGCTTAACTTTAAATATGTGCTTAATTCTTTATACAACTTAAGAACATGCTTACATTGTTTGCTGAAATGGGTCATGGTGCCAAATTCTCCTCCTTAATTACAGCACCCTGAATTGCATTAGAAGACAGGTAATAATACCCTAAATACTTTTCTGGTATGACTTTTCCATGTAAGCAGTTGCTGTAATTTTGACAGAGATGTTATGTGACTGTGAACGAGGAAGAAGGTGGTCCATGCAAACAGGAGGAGAAACATGAGACTATCTCAGCTTTAAAAATGTGGACCATGTGAAGAAAGAGTATGAGAAGTTCTTTTGCACAGTAGCGGCAAGGCCCTCCCTCCCCTCCTATACTGATGTGTTATCTCCGTGGTACCAGCAGCCTCTGTAGTTGCAGGCATGTATTCCAAGGCCTGGGGATGGAATTGCTTTTTTTCTTCCACTTCTTTGGAGTTTTATAGCATCACAGAAATTAAGAGCTATAAGTAAAACACCAGTAATTGCTTACAGTTAATTTAATGGAGGAAAACATGATTAGTTTTGGAGATTACTCATTTTAGAGTAAACATTTTGGCGCATGATCTACAAGTTATGTGAATGCATTTTATTACTGGACATTTATGAAAGATAGCTGTCGGGATGAATATACCCTACAACTATTTGTTTAAAAATATTTATTGTATATAAAAAATTATATCCCAAAATACATTGTGGACTAAGGTCCCTAAACCTGCAGCTAGAGCTGGCCAGAGAATGACAATTCCATTTCACAACTTTGGAGGTTTTGAAATTTGTTTTCATTCCACATAGGAACAAAACCAAAACCTTTCAAACATTTTCACAAAACAGAATTGTGCTGAAACATCTGTCTGATCAAAATGGTCACATTTTTGATTCAGGTCTCTCTGGAACTGAGCAGAGAGGTCACGCTGGACCTCAAACCTTCCTGTCAAAAACTTCCTTGAAATCTATACACATCTACAGAACATTTTGACTTTCACAAAACATCATGTTTTGACAAAAGTTTAATAAAAATGTTCTGAATAGCTCATGCAATTTAGTATGCGTGGGCGGACTGCTGAGTGCACACAACATGTGGTTGAACAAGACTAGATATACATACAATTTGCTTGAGACTATTAAAAGGTATTTAAAAAATTGATATTAAGGGCATCAGTAACCCTTGTTGGTTCATGGTTTCCAAGGCCAGAAGAGACCAGAGTGATCATCTAGTCTGACCTATTATATAGCACACACCATACAATTTCCCCAAAATAATTCCTAAAGCATATCTTTTAGGAAAAACATCCAAACTTGATTTTAAAATTGTCAGTGATGGAGAAGCCACCATGACCGTTGGTAAATTGTTCAAATGGTTAACTACCCTATTAAAAATGTATTCCTTATTACCAGAATGAATTTGTCTAGCATCAACTTCCAGCCATTGGATTGTGTTGTAACTTTCTTTCCTAGATTGAAGATCCCATTCACAAATATTTACTCCCCATATAGATACTTATAGATTGTAATCAACCGTCTCTTTTTTAAGATAAATAGACTGATGTCTTTGAGTTTATCTTTATAAGGCATGCCTTCTAATCTTTTAATTGTTCTCGTGGCTCTTCTCTGAACCCTCTCCAATTTATCAACATCCTCCTTGAATTGTGGGCACCAGAACTGGACACAGTATTCCAGTAGCAGTCACACCATTGCCAAATATAAGTAAAGTGACCTCTCTGCTCTTAGTATAGATTCCCCTATTAAGGAAACCTATGATCATGTTAGCTCTTTTGGCTGCAGCATAACACTCAGAACTTTCAGCTGATTATCTACCGCAATTACCAAATCTTTTCCAGAATCACTGCTTCCTTGGATAAAAGTATTGTAATTACGGACTACATGCTCTAGATATATACATTTAGCCATACTAAAACACATTGTTTGTTTATCCCCCGTTTGCCAAGCAATCCAGATTGTTCTGAATCAGTGATCTGTCTTATTCATTATTTCCTCCCTAATTTTTGTGTCATCTGCAAACTTTATCAGTGACGATTTTATGTTTTCTTCCAGGTCACTGATAAAAATGTTAAATAGCATAAGGCCAAGAACCAATTATTGTGGGTCCTCACTGGAAACTCACCTCCTCAATGATGATGCCCCATTTACAATTACATTGTGAGATCTATCCACTTTTAATCCATTTAATGTGTGCCATGTTAATTTTATATTATTCTAGTTTTTTAATCAAAATGTTCGCTATGCCCAGTAATATACCTTACAGAAGTCTAATTATCTTCAACACTGTTACCTTTATCAACCAAATTTACAATCTCATAAAAAAGATAGCTAGTTTGACCACATCTATTTTTCATAAACCCATGTTGACTGGCATTAATTACATTATCCTCCTTTAATTTTTTATTAATCAAATCCCATATCAGCTGCTCTATTATCTTGCCAGGGATTGATGTCAGGTTGATGGACCTATAATTACCTGGGTCATCCCGCTTACCTGCCTAGCCATAATTAGTTGGATATTCACTGTAGCCATCACGGTACAAGTGGGTCTTGAGGGAGGACTTGCAGGAGGACACTTTACTGGCAAGTTTTGGAAGGGAGTTCCATTCATAATACGCAGTAAAGAGAAAGCATGACAGAGCTAGTGGGAGCAGTGGACAGACAGATGATGGAAACTGGTGTCATTGGTGGAACAGAGTGACGTGATAATACACTAACATAAGATATGAACATTCTGCTCATGTAGTGCTATTGTATTGTGGAAGTAAATGTACAGATCATACACTGTGATCACTTCATCCTCCAATGAAATGCAGCAGCTGTTTAACAGTGTACAGCAACAACATACAATTGTTTACAATACAACGTGAAGAATATCATACCCAATAGACATTGCAGGGTAATTTAAGGAACTAGGATTTGTTGCCCACAGCTGTAATTTGACCAGGGCCCCTGAGCTTACACCATGTCTTACAACAAGTGCCATGAGACCTTTCATTACAAGCTAAAGGGTCCCTGGAAGACAACACACCAAGCAGAAAAGTGCCACTTAACACCCACTGGCTGATCACTCAGATACAAACTAAACTCCACTCAAACCTGTTTTAAAATGTACATTTATCTAAAAAAAATTTCCATGCATTTCTGAACTTCCTGGTTTCAACTGAGAATGGACCGGGAAGTCATGCCCAAACTATGAGATACATTGTTGTCTATTTCTGGCCTGGAAAAAAGCAGGATGGGATTTGAAATCTTTCAAGAACATTTGATCTTATGAGAGATTCAGCCCAATTTCAACACCTACATGGATAGGTTTATAGTGTATGGCACGGGTCAGCAACTTATGGCACGTGTGCCAAAGGCGGCACGCGAGCTGACTTTCAGTGGCACTCTACTGCTGGCTTTGGGTTCCATCCACCGGCTCCCTGCCAGCCGGGGTCCTGGCTGCTGGCCCCGCTCAGCCCACTGCCAGCCTGGGGTACCGGCCACCAGCCCAGGGCTCTGCTTCTGGCCTCAGCCCAGCACTCTGCAGCTGCCCCCAGCTGTGGCCCACTGGCCCCAGCGTGGGGCAGTGAGGGGTGCAGACAGGGGCAAGAGGGGGTGCAGCTTAGCACCCCCACCTTAAAAATTGTTCCAGAGCCACTGGGATATTTTTAAGTCCTGATTTGCTGCTTATAACATGCCATGTGGAACAGCACATTGCGTTTGATGTTGTGCATGCCGTCTGTCGCAAAAAAATTTTCCACTGTGAGTGGAGGGGTACATTTGACAAAATGTCAGCTCCTAAGAAAACAAAGTTAGATTCCCATTCATTTCAGCCTTCTTGGACAGACACTTTTGGATTTATTCAAAAGAAGGACCATACTGTTTGTGCTTTTTGTTGTGAAAGTGTTGTTTGTCGCACATCAAGTGTTCGATGACATTTTCAAATGAAGCATGAAAAAACCTTTCTTGACGAAGCAGACAAGACTGAATCGATCAAAAAGGCAGTAGCAGGATATGAGAAGCAAAACAGTGTTTTTAAATGCTTAAGTGTAAGTAAAAATCAAGCTACAGAAGGAAGTTACAAGATTGTACAGTGCATTGCAAAAAATGGAAAGCCATTTACAGATGGGGAATATATAAAAGAAGTTTTTCTCAGCAGTTCTGAGGTTTTGTTCAATGATTTGCCAAATAAAGATATGATCGTATCTAGAATAAAAGAACTGCCTGTCTCTGCCCGAACAGTTGAGAGACGCATAAGTGAAATGGCAGAAAACATTACGTAAAACAGACAACTGCATTAAAAGACACAGCAGTGTTTAGCGTTGAAGTTGATGAGAGTGTGGATATAAATGATGTTCCATGTTTGGCAGTTGTTGCAAGATATTGTGCTTCCGATGAAATCCAAGAGGAACTTTGTTGCCTAAAACCCCTGCATGGCACAACGAAGGGGGAAGATGTAGTGGTTTTGTAAACCATTTTGAAGAATGAGGAGTTGACATCAGAAAAATATTTTTTGTGACAACAGATGGTGCTCCTGCCATGGTCAGAAAACAGAAGGGATTTGTAAAGTTACTTGAAGATCAAATTGGCCACCCAACAGTCAAATTTCACTGTATCATTCATCAAGAAAACCTATGTGCTAAAATTTCTAATTCAGATCTTAATAATGTGATGACTGCAGTGGTGCGAATTGTGAATTTCCTTGTTGCTCGATCTGCTTTGACTCACAGCCAGTTTCAAGCACTGCTAGAAGAGATGGACAGTGCTTATAACGACATTCCACTTCACAGCAACATTCAGTGCTAAGTCATGGCAAGGTTTTGGTATGCTTTGTAAACTGTTTTGATGCAATCAAGGCCTTTTTGTTGGAAAAAGCACAAAACTACCCCAAACTGGGTGATGACAAATGGCTTTGTAAGCTCATGTTTCTAACTGATATCACCACTGACCTAAATGAGCTCAGGGTGCAGGGCAAACGGTTCCGTATCTTTATGAAGACTGGAAGGCATTTGTTGTAGAACTAGCAGTTTTTTCTCGGGATATTCGAACTTCGACACGTTGCACTGTCAGTGTCGATGAGATTGGAATGTACATGCAAGAACTGGAATCAGAATTTTCTGACAGATTTCAAGATTTCCAGCGATTCGGCCCAATGCTTTCTTTTCTAATTAAACTGAAAAGTTCAATGAAAGTGACTTGGATTTGTCTGTATTTCAGTGGATGGGTGTTGAAGATTTCGAAATGCAGGTCATTCAGTTAAAAAGGTCAGAATTGTGGGCATCAAAGTTTGGAGATCTGTGGAGTGCACTTGAAGCTACCAAGAGAGATCATGGGGCCTCTATTCTGACCTGCTGGATGTCCCTACCAGTGAAATTTAACTGTTTGAAGAAAATTGCGTTTCCAGTGCTTTCAGCATTTGGATCCACATACCTGTATGAACAGGTATTTTCACAGGAAATCTGTCCTCTGTCCCTCTCGGAGCTGGTTAACAGCTGATCACTCAGAAGCCTGTGTGCAGCTTAAAGTATCCAAATATGTGCCAGATATTGGAAAACTCAGCAAGGAAAAGCAAGGGCAAGGATCACACTAAACTGATAAGATCTGCATTTTCATTTAATTTTAAATGAAGCTTCTTAAACATTTTAAAAACCTTATTTACTTTATATACAACAATAGTTTAGTTATATAATATAGACTTATAGAGAGAGACCTTCTAAAAACATTACAAAGTATTACTGGCACGCAAAATCTTAAATTACAGTAAATAAATGAAGACTTGGCACACCACTTCTGAAAGGTTGCCGACCCCTGGTGTATAGAAATAGGGTAGTATTCCTTTAAATCAATGGTTCTCAAACTGAGGTACTTGATCCACAGGTCACTGAAGTCAATAGAAAGACTCCCATTGACTTCAGTGGGCTTTGGATGAGGCCCTAAATTGGATATCTTGATTCAAAATGGTAGCTTAAGCAATGTTTAAGAAACACAAAAATATCCAACTAAGCAAGGTATGTCAATGAACAGATGGTGAGGCAGACACACAAACAGGCTTTTGTATACAGTACTGAATTCTAATGATTGAAAGCCTTTTCATTCACAACGTTACCATTACATACTTCTCACTCCCCCATAAACATTGTTAACCTAGACATACAATTCTTCAGTCCATTTTTGTTTACTTATCTTAAATTACTACAGGTAATACAATTCAGGGAAAAAATAAAATGCTAACAACATAAAGCAAGCAAACAGATGTTTGGAGACTTTTGGCTTTACCACATACTGAAATTTCTGACAATTAACATTGAATTACTGAACTTTTCTTGGATCCTAATGTATTCTCTGTAAAGTGTCCTATAAATATTGCCATTGCAAAGTAGTTATGTCTGCCATGGTGTCCTGTAAATTGCAGCCTGAAATAGTATAGCAAAATATGGTTTGATGAACAATTAAACTGAACTTTATTGTTTCCAAATGAGAATTGGATTCCTAATAAATTCAAAGACTGGAGCTTGGTTCCTGTTGGTATTCATCTCATTCGTCAATGCCAGGAGAATTTTAAGTTTAATTATTCATGATGGAAAGTGCTTCCAATGGGAAATGTTTGTTGGTTTAGGCTCTTGATTAAACAACTGTTTGCAGAAGGTAAAGTTATGAGGGCTGATTTTCATTTGCACAAAGGCAACCTCAAACCACTCTGGCAATGGGAATGAAAACCAGTGTAATGGATCCTCAATATGGGCTCCCTTTAAGGCCCCTTTTCACTTCTAGAGGCAGATCATCAGTTGGAGTTATGACAATTTACATCAGCTGGGGATCTGCTCTTGGTTTAAAGGGGACTTAATGTACCTGAGAATCAGGCCCACAGCCTGTAGATTAGGGGTCGGCAACCTATGGCACGCGTGCCAAAGGACCCCAGCAGACAGCAGCGTGCCATTTAAATTCCTGCCCAGCCCGGCCTGCTCTTTTCCGCCCCCCGCCCACCACTCTCTCCTTGCAGGGCAGGCAAGCTTCCCCCTCCCCCCACCTCTTCCCCCAGCGTTCCTGCCCCTCCTTCTCTCCCTCCCTGTGGCCAATCAGCTGATGGACCTTGCTACGGAGGGGGAGAAAGAAAAGCAGAACCACAGCATGCTCTCTGCTCCGGGGACCTTGGGGCGGGGGGTGGAATCAGGGCATATCCCCTCCAGCCCCCTGCCGTGAGCTGCTCAGGGCAGGGGGCTGGGAGCACCCCCATGACCCCAGCCCACACCCCCAGCCCTCTGCCCTGACTCCTGTATCCCCTCACACACACCCCAGCCCCCTGCCCTGACCCCTGAACCCCCCACGTCCCCCAGCCCTCTGCCCTCACCCCCAGGCCCCCCAGACAACCCAGCCCTGTGCCCTGACCCCTGCACAACCCCAGCCCTGACTCCTGTATCCTCCTCACACACCCCCAGCCCCCTGCCCTGAGCACCAAATGGGAGCTCCTGCACACACACACCCCCACATTTCCACCTGCACCCCTCACACCAAATGGGAGCTGCCCAGGTAAGTTCTCCACACCCAAACCTCCTGCCCCAACCCTAAGCCCCCTCCCTCATTCTAGCTACTGGCCAGACCCTGCACCCCAACCTGCTCCTTCACCCCCAGCCCTGGTCTCAGCGCACTCCCACCCTCATCTCAGTGCAGAGAGAGGAAGGGAATGGCTAGAACCAAGGAGAAGGTAGGTACCTACTTTATGTGGACAGGGCCAGGACCCCAGACTGGCAGCGGGCTGAGCAGGGCTGGCAGCTGGGACCCTGGCTGGAAGGAGCCAGCGGACGGAACCTCAGACCGGCAGCGAGCTGAGAGGCAGTGGGCTGAGCTGCTCAGCCCACTGCTGGTCTGGGGTCCCGGCCGCCAGCCCCGCTCAGCCCACTGCCGGTCTGGGGTTCTGGCTGCCGGCCCCTTGCCAGCTGGGGTCCCAGCCACAGACCCCGCTCAGCCTGCTGCCAGCCTAGGTGAACGGAACCCCAGGCCGGCAACGGGCTGAGCGGGCCGGCTGTGTAAGATCAGCATTTTAATTTAATTTCAAATGAAGCTTCTTAAACATTTTGAAAACCTTGTTTACATACAACAATAGTTTAGTTATATAATATATAGACTTATAGAGCGAGACCTTCTAAAAAACGTTAAAATGTATTACTGACACGCGAAACCTAAATTAAAGTGAATAAATGAAGACTCGGCACACCACTTCTAAAAGGTTGCCGACTCCTGCTGTAGACAAATGTATTCTTGACATTATCAAATACCATGTCATGTCACAGTAGGAATTTCAATATAGCTCACTTATGAAATACTGGAGAATACTCCACTTGTAATACTTATTTAAGCAGGAGAAAATCCAAATGATATGAAGAACAGTTTGGTATCTCCATTACACAGAGAAACAATATTTTTTTGAAACTGAGGCCAACTTTTGTTATAGAAACTTTGCACAAAGTATTAAAATAAATGCACCTCTGCAAGCAAATGTCACTCTTGTCCATGCCTGACTTATGCCTGTAAGTCTTCAATTTTAATGATGCCTTCCTTCTCTTTTTTCTGAGTTTATAGGAACACAGGGTTAGAAGAGATTTCCTAGGTCACTGACTTCAGTTCCCTGCTATTGCAGGCAGCTATGTCTCATAATCCCATACCCATTTCATATTGAGCTCCATCTTAAAACTATTCATTTAGGTTGTTCACCCCCACTACTCCTTTTTAAAGGCTCTTGCAGAATCTCACTCCTCTAATGGTGGAAAACCTTCTAATTTACATCATAAAATTATTTATGGCTAGTTTATACGCATTTATTCTTGTTCATTGTTGCATATACAGTCTTACTCTGATCCCAGGGTAGTCAATGGCAAGACATTCATTGGTTTCAAAGTAAGTGGAATTGGGGCTGCTATTGATAACGGCTTTGAAATCTGAGTTTAAAGTAAAAGCAATTTCTCATATGATGAACTCTATAATTACCTAGCAATGATTTGACTTATCTGTAGATAATTAAAATAATGGTGATGGAGACCTGAGGAAGCCCTAGCATAAGCAGTTTCAATTCCCAGTAACTCAATAGGATTTGCATCACTTTATGCCATAGAGAGTATGAGGAGACAGAGGAGTTGATTCAGCATAGCATCCATATTCACGAATGACACTGAAGCTCGTACTTAAAATTATTGCTAAAAAGATATAAATTATGGAAGAGATCTATCTTCCATAGAGAATTGTGTAGAGCCTTTCTTTAGTATTCAATAATGCACATATTAGTCTCTTAAATTATAGAGGTTAGTTTGACAACTATATAGAAAAGACAAAATTATCTATTAAAATTCTACAGAATTTTAGGGCAAACTTCTATAGATCCCAACTGAATTTCTATAAAGTCCTATTAGCTTCATTCCTTTACATTCTTTAGGGCTTCTGCAGTAGGGCCTTTTACACCAGCTATTAGCACTTGTATAGTTCTATCTAAGACCTGTCTAGTAAAGTTAATAGTCTGAAATATTTGTAAATGTATTCTAAGTTACCTTGTATACATTTTAAGCCATTCCATTTTCCATCTCAGGATTTTATTCCAGTACCATTAATTACATAATAAATGCTACATTTTGTCTATTAAATACTGTTTTACTAGACGACACAAAACACTTGAGTTGGGTTAAATGGAGATATATTCTTTAAAGGTCACCCTTATTAATGGGAAAAAACGTAATTTAATTAGACCACTAACGCTCAACAGCACCATTTTGATTAAACCTCATTCTATCAGGAAAAGACTGCAACAACAAGCCTTTACAAGTAACCTTTCTGAAAGTAGCAGGTAGAAATCCTGAAGTATAATGGATGGTACAGTGTCCATTTTATCCATGTTTGCTAAAGCCATGATATTAGGCCACAGTGAGTGATTTAAATAATTCCATTCAAGTGAATTCTACCTGTCAGGCATATATATCCTATGAAAATACTGCTTTCTGTTCTTCATTCACAGACAAGTAGTTTAAAAGACTGATAGGAAACAGGTAATCTAACTGCCATTAAATGTTTAAATTATTTAGTAATTTACAGATGAGAAATGGTAGACAAATCTGTTAAGCACTTTGGTAACACCATAATTCGAAAGCCATCACTATTTGCATGTCCATAAAATGACATTATCAAACCTTTCCACAGTTCAGCAGAGCTAATGCACTCAAATCTAACACATTAATTTGTTAATACTGTCAAATCCATGCTGCTGATTCAAACACTGCTAATCCGCCATGGGCAAATGTTTACATTATCATTCCTTCCGAGATATCCCTGTTTTATATAGCAAGTAACAGAAGCATCCATGATTTTAGCACATTTTAGCACATATCATTGTATTTCCCTCTCCTCTAGTGAGTTAGCTATTAGGTAATTAGGAATTGCACACTTTTGGAAATATTAATCTTACTTAAAGCCTTACTCAAACAAAAGTATGAACAAGGTCAACTGGGAGTTACATGAATAAGGATCAGACCGTAGTTACCTTGCCATATAATTAAAATACATGCCTAAAACAATTAATGTTTTGTGAGATTAACATCCCCCTCTATTTCATATTTTACTTTTTTAAAACAATATTTTTAACTTTCTACAAAGGAGGTGATTAGCATCTGCATTTTTTTTCGCATGTTGCTCTGTGTTTTACTTTACGTTTAATAGTTTCCCAAATTGTGCAAAGTTTACAGGAGTAAAAATCCAGAACAATTATCATTCAGAGTAGCAGCCGTGTTAGTCTGTATCCGCAAAAAGAAAAGGAGGACTTGTGGCACCTTAGAGACTAACAAATTTATTTGAGCATAAGCTTTCGTGAGCTACAGCTCACTTCATCGGGTGAAAGCTTATGCTCAAATAAATTTGTTAGTCTCTAAGGTGCCACAAGTTCTCCTTTTCTTTTTGCGAAATCATTCTATATCATTCTCCACTGGTGAATTAGTTAGCTTGAGTGTTATCTTGCACTCTGCCCTTTACCTGTAGCTACACATCAAGGCTGTGTCCAAATTTCTTGTTTCTTTCTCCATAACATCTCTAAAATACAACCTTTTTTCACTATTCATACCATTAAAACTCTTGGCCAGGATCTCATCATCTCCAGTCTTGACTAATGCAAATTCTTCCTGTCTGTCCTTTCTGACATCCACCTCATTCCATTCAACACATGCCTGCTAAGACAATCTTTCTGATCACATCAGCCAGCCCCAACCCCCTTCACTAGCTCCCCTTCTCCATTGCATCAGATACGAGTTTATGGTCTTCATTTTTAAGATCCTTCACAACTTTGCTTTTCCCTACAATTATACAGTCATCCACTCGCCTTCACTAATAATGCCAGCTTCAATCACCCAGTTTTCAGTTTCTCTTACAAGTACCTTGGAACTTTTTTCCATACTTCATGAACCCCCCTGGAATTAGATAGACTTTAACACCACTACCCTGTACTCCTTTATATCCTTCCTTAGTGCCCACTATGATACATGTCTTAATTATTCATTGCCAATATATTTTAAAAATCATGAGAGTGGCCATACTGTGACGGGTACCAAATTCTTCAAAGGGAATGAACAAAACAGGGCAATTTATTAAGTGATACATTCCCTGTCATTCAGTCCCAACTTCTGGCAGTCAGAAGTTTGGGGACACCTGGAGCATGGGGTTGTATCCCTGACCATCATGGTTAATAACCACTGATGGACCTATCATCCATGAACTCATCTAATTCTTTTTTGGGCCCAGTTATACTCTTGGCCTTCACAACATCCCCTGGCAATAAGTTCCACAGGTTGTCAGCACATTGTAGTACTTCCTTGGGTTTGTTTTAAACCTGATGCCTATTCATTTCATAGGGTGACCTCTGGCTCTTGCATTATGAGAAGGGGTAAATAACACTTTTGTGTTCACTTTCTCCACATCATCCTTGATTTTATAGATTATCATACCCCACCACCGTTGCCTCTTCTCTAAGCTGAACAGTCTCAGTCTTTTTTACCTCTCTTTGTATGGAAGCTGTTCCATACCCCAATCATTTTGTTGCCCTTCTCTGTATATCTGTTTTGATATCTGAATATAATCTTCTTTTTTTAGGTGGGGCAATCAGAACTGCAAGTAGTATTCAACGTGTGGGCATACCCTGGATTCATATAGTGGCATTATGATATTTTCCATCTAATTATCGGTTCCTAACATTGTTAACTTTTTTTGACTACCACTGCACATTGCATGGATGTTTTCAGAGAAATATCCATAATAACGCCAAGATCTTTTTCCTGAGCGGTAACAGCTAATTTAGACCCCGTCATTTTGGATGTATAGTTTGGGTTATGTTTTCCAATGTATGTTACTTTGCATTTATCAACACTGAACTTCATCCTGCCATTTTGTTGGTCAATCACCTAGTTTTGTGAGATTCCTTTGTAACTCTTCAAAGTCAGCTTTAGACTTAACTATCTTCAGTAATTTTGTATCATTTGAAAACTGTGCCATCTCACTCTTTGTTCTTTTTTCCAGATCATTTATGAATACGGTGAACTGCACTTGTCCCAGTACAGATTCTTGGGGGACCCACTATTTATCTCTCTATTGTGAAAAATGACCATTTATTCCTATCCTTTGTTTCCTATTTTATAACTAGTTAATGATCCATGAAAGGGCCTTCCCTCTTATCCCATCACTGTTTCTGAAAGCGCAAGTGCATTATATCCACTGGATCACCCCTGTCTACATGTTTGTTGACCCCAATCAAAGAATTTGAAAAGATTGGTGAGGCATGATTTCCCTATGCAAAAGCCATGTTGACTCTTCCCCAATATATCATGTTTATCTATGTACCTGATAAGTCTGTTCTTTACTCTAGTTAAAACCAATTAGCCTGGTACTGAAGTTATGCTTACTAGCCTGTAATTGCCAGGATCACTTCTGGAGCTATCTAACAGTCATCTGCTACAGAGGCTGATTTAAGTGATAGGTTACATACCACAGTTAATAGTTCTGTAATTTTATATTTCAGTTTCTTCAGAACTCTTGGGTGAATAACTCTCGTCCTGGTGACTTATTACTGTTTAATTTAATTAAACAAACAATTTAATACTAGTACACAGTGATGATGATTTTGAAGCTTGGTTGAGGTGGAGGAGTCAGACGTGGGATATTTCCCAGGGAATGCCTTACTGCTAAATGATGAACTAGCAATTGGCTGAGCCCTCAAGGGTTAACTCTCACACTCTACAAGGCAGCAGGAAAGGAGGGAGGGCAGACAGAGACAGAGACACACACCCTGTGTGTGTTTGAGAGATAGAGATGCGCATTTCCCTTTTAAGTATGAAGACTGGGGTCAGAAGTACACTGCCTTGTTAATTAGATCAGCAAGCTGAGACCAGACCGCAGCTCCCTCAGTCCGCATGTCCCCCCTGCTCTATGGAAGATGGGGTAAGCAGGGTGCAGGAGTAGGGGAAAGGGGGACACCCTAACATTAGCCCCCCTTTTCTTCCCCTCCCCCCACCACCCAGCAAGCAGGAGTCTCGGGGAGCAGCTCCAAGGCAGAGGGCAGGAGCAGCACATGGCAGTGTGGGGAGGGACAGCTGAACTGCCTGCAATTGACAGCCTGCTGAGCAGCTGCTGCACAGGGATCTTAGGGGAGTGGGGAGCTGATGGGGGCTGCTGGTTCACCTGGGTTCCAAGCCCCCACCAGCTAGCTGCAACGGGCTGCTCTTCCTGCAAGCAGTGGACAAAGCAGGCGGCTGCCAAACAACGTTAGAAGGGAGCATTGCACAACTTGAAATGAGCATGTTCCCTAATTGATCAGCAATGTATCAATGAAACAACGTTAACCAGGATGACTTTAAGCGAAGAGTTCCTGTATATTTTGTACTCTCGTATTACCATGTTCCATTGAGTGTCATAATTCCACCAAGTTTTAGTGATGCCTGTTATATCAATATCTTCATTTAATACCAGGTTCTCAAGTTCACCCATCTTAATATTTAGACTTATTGCATTTGTATACAATCGCTTATAAAATATCAATAATTAGTTACCTGCCTTCTTGTGATGTAACTGAATGGGATTCTTTTTTCATTTGCTGTTTCTGTTCACTTCCTGTCTGTATTTTATCAAATTCTATCCTCTCCTCTTTACTAGGATACACAGTATCCCCTTTAATAAATTCTCCCCTATAGGATATCTCTGTCTGAACCATGTGCTCCTCTGCACCTGTCAGCTTTCCCCTAGCTCTTAGTTTAAAAAACTCCTCCACTGGCATCTAAAACTAAATGGATTGTACTCTGGTTCCGTTGTGGTTTAGATGGAGCTGATTCTTCCTATATAGGCTCCTCCTTTTCCCAAAAGTTTCCCAGCTTCAAATAAACCTAAATCTCTCCTCCTAATACCATTGTCTCTTCCATAAATTGAGATCCCACTGCTCTGACTGACTAACTGGCGTTGCGTGTGGAACTGGAAGCATGTCAGAGAATGCTACAATGGAGGTCCTGGATTTTAATTTTAACCTAGCAGCCTAAATTTGGCCTCCAGGACTTCTTCCATTTCTCCACATCACTGGGATCTACATGTACCACGACCACGGGCTCCTCCTCAGCACAGCACATATGTCTGTCTAGATGTCTCAAGAGGTCCACAACGTTCACACCCCACAGGCAATTCAATCTTGTTTTTTAAATTAATCAACTTCAAACCACATAGCTGACCTATGTAAACGCATATTCTTTTTTCCTGTTGCTTTCATCCTTTCTCCCTCAAATTCAGATCATCTCAAACTTTCTTTTGGGGCATTCAGATCCAGGCTTTTAGTCCACTACAGAGATACAGGACAGCTACTGTGTTTTGATCCAGATCCCAAAAACAATTACCCCAAAGTTCTGGAGTGTCAATTACCAACTTTTGGTTTCGGCCTCTCTCTATGAAATGTATAATAGATGCACATGTGTATAAATGGATTTTGGATAAAAGACAATCATCCTGTAGCCACATTTTCAGCTGTCTAAATGTTACAGATGATGAGAAACTCACTATTCACTTTGTACTGTTGTGGTCCAGATCCTGCTTCCAGTGAAGTTAATGGGAGTTTTGCTATTTAGTAAAATGAAGTCTTGATCAGACCATATGTCTGAGCTGGTTTAACTTACTTCCCTCAAAAGAAAATATTGTTGTCTTTGACATATGAAGACATGCTATTAGCCTTTCTCTGTTCTGACAATTTCCAAAGCTCTCCACTTTTTACTCATCTGACATATTTTCCCACCTTTTAATAGTCAGTGATTTGGCATCAACTTAACAAGAATTGTAAATACCTATGGAGATTCCCCTCGTTTGTTGCCTATTAAAAAAAAAGTCTCTCTAGGCCTACTTCAAACGAAAAGGAATCAAACTTCATTGAACTGTACAGTAAGCATTCTCCAGGAGAATAGACACTATTACATCAGTGGGGAATTAAAATGTTCCAATTTGTTCCATATTCCATTCACATGTAGATACTTAAGCAGCTGCCAGATAGCAGGTGGTTTGTAAATCATTATCCTTTCAAATTATGCTGCTGATGGCATGTGTGAAATGACTGAAAAATTACATGTTTAGCACTTTCCCATTCTGCACCATTAAAATAAAATAAATTGCTGCAATACATTATCTCAAGCTTGTAAGTCATCATACTCCAGCAAACATGCATTTTTCCCATTTTCACCCTACCTTTTACAAGAGGTTCCTCCTGCCCAAACACAGGATAATAAAGCCTATGGGATCTGACTATTTTGACCATTGCTCTGTATACTGATAATGGAAAGTGTTAGGCAACCTTAACTACAGATATTGCCACCAGCTCCAGCTATAAAATGAACACAAACTATTTATTTGGCACAATCAACCAATTCTTTGAACAGTGTTTACAGAAAAGAGATACTTTCTTCAGAGATGAAAGTGATACATGACTTTAGCAAAGACGGAGATGACCAGGCTAGAGGGCTTTTAGCAAAAACAACTTATTAAACAAAAGTTCTATAATTAGTTCTATAATTAGAACTATTAGTCTGTTTTATACCAGAAGTGGTGGATCTCAATGAGCCTCAAATGTCATTGAAAGTATCCATGAACCTTGTGGCATTTGGAGTTTTATGAATTTCTCAGGCTATGCCTTTGATTTATAGAGTTCACATTGCGTAGCTGCAATTAGGCCAGTGGTGGGTAGCCTGCGGCCCGGCAGGGTAATCCACTGGTGGGCCGCCAGGAAGTTTGTTTACATTTGCATGGCCTCCCGCAGCTCCCAGTGGCTGCGTTCCCAGCCAATGGGAGCTGTGGGAAGCAGTGTGGGCTTCAGCCAGAGGAAACAAGCAATCAACCATCACTTGGGGTAAGAGGGATAATGCTGTAGTTTGTTACTTGTCTTCTGAAAGGGGGAAGAACAGACTCCTTGGGGTTTACTGGCTCAGAAGTTTGGTGCTCATCTCAAATACACAGAAGTGGGGAGGACCCAAGGTGATTGACATAGAATTACCCTGCCAGGAAGTAACCTAAAATGAGTGAGGATTGGGGTCTTTAAGTACAGGGCTTTCAACCTTCTTAGGTATTAGAAATAAATGGTAGTTGTAGAAAGTTCCTACTCTAAGATTTCTGGCCAGCAAATGTTTGGCTAGTTCATTTTTATATAAGGAAAGCTTACTGAATTGAGCGCACTATGGCAGATTTTATTTTTGCTATACAAAATTTGCATTGCTTACATTAATAATGAGTGCTTTGTTTTTGCAGTGTTCTTATCTCCAAATCTGGTTTCTGAGGATATTCCTGGTCTTCTCTAATGCTGCAGCCACAAGATCTCACTGTTTACAAAACCCAGTAGAGTAATACAGCTGCCAGTTAAATTATCTAGTATTTACTCAGATTACTCCTAAGTATTGGCAATGTGACAAAGTTCCTCCTCTACCTTGGTGGGTCTTGCACTTATTGGCAGATTTGCTCACCTTGGAGCTTCACGGCAGCCCTTAGTTTGGCTGTTTTCGTGAACCCACAATCCAGGTCAACTCCTCCTGTGTCTGACCAGGAGTTGGGAGGTCTGGGGGGAACCCGGGCCTGTCCTCTACTCCGGGTTTCAGCCCAGGGCCCTGTGGAATGCAGCTGTCTAGAGTGCCTCCTGGAACAGCTGTGCGACAGCTACAACTCCCTGGACTACTTCCCCATGGCCTCCTCCCAACACCTTCTTTATCCTCACCATAGGACCTTCCTCCTGGTGTCTGATAATGCGTGTACTCCTCAGTCCTCCAACAGTCCCGCTTCTCACTCTCAGCTCCTAGTGCCTCTTGCTCCCAGCTCCTTACATGCGCACCACAAATCAAAGTGAGCTCCTTTTAAAACCCAGGTGCCCTGATTAGCCTACCTTAATTGATTCTAGCAGCTTCTTGATTGGCTGCAGGTGTTCTAATCAGCCTGTGTCTCTTAATTGTCTCCAGAAGGTTCCTGATTGCTCTGGAACCTTCCCTGTTACCTTACCCAGGGAAAAGGGACCTACTTAACCTGGGGCTAATATATCTGCCTTCTATTACTCTCCTGTAGCCATCTGGCCCAACCCTGTCACAGCAAGTAGCAAATATCTTTTTTTAGTTCACTGTCCTTCCAGGGGAACAAATATGAAGAATAACAATGAAAAGATTTAATGGGGAGCTGACCATAAACAAGCCTTTAATCAGTGAAAAAGAGTTTCCTTCAATGAAGTTGCAGATGGAGGTACTATACAATACTAAGCAGTTTCTGTCAGAGTATCTAACTCAAGGATCTTGGGTCAGACAATTTCATTTAGCCGAGAGGATTGTTACACCTGAGATGGTAAAAACATCCTTACACTTTCTAAGGGACTCATAAAAACCTCACAATGAGCTCAAATGTCCTGGCAGCCTCATTTATCTCAACTATCATTTTACTACACCCCATCCTTTATCCCCCATTCCATATTACTGAGCAGCAACAAAAGAGCTTTATTTCATTTGCCTTAATCAAAAAGTTCTTCTCAAATACTGCCTGATAATATTTAGTCTACATTAAGCGCTCCATTAGGGACCTCAAATGATTCCACTTAACATAGCGCAGTTGAAAGGCAAATAATAGCATAAATTCATAATTGATATAATAAAATCAAAGAGCTTTTTTCTCCTAAATATTTTAAAACTTTTTTTTAATCTTCATTAAGAGAGCCTGATCCAAAGCCCAGTGAAATAAATGGGAGATTTTTGATGGGTTTTGGATTAGACCCACATAATTACTAGTCTCAGTTTAGCTGGATCAATGTATGTATGGAATTGTTTGACTGGGAGGCACAATACAGACGCACATGGAAATCATCTATTTTCTGTGATTATTTTTTAAGTTATTTACTGAATTTGAACTACCGTTTCATGATCAGCTTAAAATGATAGTTGTGCCTTTTGTACCATTTGGCCACAGTTTTTTGTTTGCTTTCAAATCATTTTTTTAAAATGAGGTTAGTTACCTATTTTGATGTTTGCATGGAATCTGCAACGTGTTGGTTTGGTTTTATTTTCCATATGTATTTTATGGTATAAGGGTTCAAACAAATTTAACATTCCATACTACAGATGCATGTGGATCTGAACCATAAAACCTAGACATTACATATAATCATCTAGCAATACCATCTCCAGCTGTGATCTTATCAAAGATCAACAGCTAACGAAGGGTGGGCTGGGTCAGCATATTTGAATGGGAGATTCCATGCAAAACCTAAGTGCTTGCTGGTGATACAATATGGTATGTGGCACTTATCACTGAGAGTCAAGTTTAAACTCATATCCGAGAATGCTGGTTGAGGATGCCATATTGGTGGAGATGCCATGTACTAGGTTAGACAAACTGAAGTTTTCTTATTCTTCTGTGGTCATGAGCTAGAGTGGCCCTCTTTATAAAAGGAGGGGTTTATACCCAGTATCCTAATCTAATTCCCATCTGGATAGTTACACTCTATCCACTAAAACTTTCCTCTACCTTTTTAGTGGGATACAAAATTATTCTTCCCTTCCTGTCCCAAACCATTGCTTAGTATTGTTGAACTCTGCTAAAGAGTGTCACCTCATTGTGTCTGTGGCTCAACAACAGATAACATTATTCTGTTTAGAATATAGATTTTTAAAAGTGCCAGATTTTTAAAAGTATCTAGATACCTAAAGATGCAGAAAGTGCCTAGTGAGATTTTCAAAGGCACCTAACCTTTTGAAATCTGGCCCTTAAGTTCTTTTGAAAATGGGATTTAAGAACCTAATTCACTCAGGAGCTTATAAAATTTTACCCTTTATATAGTTTGTAAAGCACTTTAAGTTGAAAGGTACTATATAAATGTAGGATGCATTATTTTCATTTAAAGGACAACAAGGACAGCATTTTTGGATTGAAGTTTTACAAATTAAGGTTAAAATGTCTAACATCTAGACCTAAGTGTGACCTCAGGCAAGTCACTGAGCCTCTCTGTGCCTCAGTTCCCCATTAGTAAAATGGGGATAATAATGCTTCCCTACTTCACGGGGATGTTGTGGGGATAAATAAATTAAAGACTGTAAAATGCTTTGAGACCTATTGATGAAAAGTGCTATATAAGAAATAGGCATTTTATTAGTGTTTTGACAAATATTAGGTCTTAATATGTCAAATAAATCTCTTCCTGTAGAGTGGAAAAAGAAAATTAGAATACCGTATACAAGTAAAACAATGGCCCATACTTTTGGTCAGATTAGTTTGAGGTCCAAAATCATCATCAGGCAGGGACTTGATTTCTGATAGTAGCAATCATGCAGGCCTATCCTTTATATACTGTAAATATCTGTAAACAGCAAAATGTTGCTGGTGAACCACCACTATCAATAAAGCTATACTTCTAATTTCTCTTTGCTGCTGGTGTCATGCTTGTTACTCCAAGATCCTGGACTTTAATATGATTCCCTCTTTTTGAAGCTACATCTGGATCCTTTCAATTCTGTCTTTCACAGCTCGTCACCAGGGCTATCTGTTGCTTATTCCGTACAGAGAGAGCTTTTACTTAGATGCAGCTGAATCAGTCTGACACATAAAATTGAAATGAAACTGACAGATTTTGCAGACAAATCGTTCTCTTCATATATCATGCAGGTTTCCTTCTTTGTGCAGTATCAGAAACCAGCTTTCAGGATTAAAACACAAGTATAAAAGAGATCACATTCTTTAGTGCTAAGAAGCAAAGAGCTACCATGGTAGTGAGTGCTGTTGCATCGTAAAGGATGATCATATTGCAGTGGTATGGAGGGAGGGGAGCTGTGCTCTCCCTGAGTTTAATACCGGTTGAGCAGATTGTATGAGTGAAACTGAGAGCACAATCCTGCCCACTGGTACTGGCTTGCTTTTAATGGGCAAAATTGTGCTCTGTTTCACTCATACAATCTGCTCAACCGGTATTAAACTCAGGGAGAGCACAGCTCCCCTCCCTCCATTAGAAGTAGAGGGAGAGTTTCCCACTTCTCTCCCTGACCATGGTTTGGGGAAGCCCATCTTTCCTACAGCTTCTGACATCTCCTGCCTCTTCAATGACTGGTGAATTTGAGGATTCATTGGGAGGGAGATTGATTGGAAGCAGTAAATGGAGCTGGTGCTTAGGTGGGGAGTTATGGGGCTCGAAGACTTTCTACCTGTACTTTCCAAACTACTTCCTGGTGTTTATAGGGATAAGACCACCTGCCACTTGATTCAGTCAAAGAAATGGGAATTAACTCAAAGATAAAGCCATATTGTACAGCAGCAGCTACCCGTAGAAGTGCGACTATGATGCAGCTGCAAAATTAACTGTGTCTTGCTTGCCTTAAATAACGCGGTTGAGCACAGGGCTTGCCAAGAATTGAAGCCAATGAAAAAAATTAAGAAAAAGCCAAAGTCTTATGTTTTTGTGTCTTTGGGTGAGGGGAAATATTTTGACACACACAAAATTACTAATCAGAAAAGAATGTACCACCAAATTTTGGGGTGTTCAGATCTGGATCCCAAATTGTGCAATTTGTCCTAAGATGGATGCAGTTTTCAAGACAAAATCTTGGATTCAAAGAAATAATAATAATTAGTGATTGATTAACCCCAGACCTGGGGCAGGTCACATCAGGAGCTGATTTTTGTGACTTAGTCCCTTCTAAATCTGAAGTTTATTTTTTTAAACTGAATACGATTCTGATCTTCATCACATTTATTTTGAAGAATGAAGGTGCACAAATGGATTTACAGATAAATGCTTCAGTAATTAAAACTCTGTAAGGTAGTGATAATGATGGATGCTATAAATTACTTCAACTGTAAATGAGATGAAAACTGAAATCCAAATCAATAGACAGTGACACTCTCCCCAAACAGAATATCCTTGCAAAACCAGGGGTTTAGATGAAATATTCGATCAGAAATGACACCTTTTGAAAAGTAGTGGAGTGGAGAGAGGAAGAATTTAATTTAGAAACCTCAGTCTGTAAGTAGAGAGCCAGCTTGTCTCAAAATACTCACATTCAATGAATGAAATAAATGGGTATACAAGAGCATGTGAGTCTAATTATGAACCATAGGTAATAAATGTCATGTTATGTTTCAATGGTTTTATGGATAAGGAACTCATTTGTGTGCTATTTCTAATATGAATTTTATGACTAACGCTAATAAATGTAGGAAAGTATCTCCTGATTTTTAATAAAATATAGAAGCAGTTGATTTTGGCTAATATAAAATGTTACATCTAGGGACGACAAGGTTACAACTAAGATTAAAAAGTTTAAAAACAATCTAGCCTTTGCTCTAACTCTTGCATAAACGCATGTTGCATTCTTTAATCTACTTACAAGCATTGTAATTCTTTCCCATAAAGTTAATGGCAGTGAGCTTTGTATAACAATAGCAAGGCCCAATTAAATACCAGGACACGTCCTTCAAATCCCTCCTTAAGACTCATGTCTGCCATGATGCCAACAAAAATCCTATCACACCTAATCATGGTTAGGCATGTGGCAATCTGTAATTGTGCACTTTCCCCTTCTCTTCTTTTTCTAGTCCCTTATTTTTACTAACTTCCCAATTTTGGCCATTCCCACTAACCTTGAGTTAACACCTTGGCGGATGTAAATTAGCATAGTGTTATTGATCCCCAATTGCATAATATTTTTAAAGGCACAAAACATATAACAAGTCTGTGCCAGTCATCAATGCAGTAAACTTATTCGTATTCTGTATTCTATCTTAGGTACTTATATGGCCCCTATTACCATAGTATTGAACCACTGCACCAACTTTAATGTACTTATTCTCACTATATACCCCTGTGAGATAGGGAAATGCTATTATGCCATTTTACAGATGGGAGACTGAGACCTAGGAAGATTAAATGACTTGCCTACGTCACACAGGAAGTCAGTGGCAGAGCAGAGGAACAAACACAGGTCTCCCAAGCTCTAAGCTAGTGCATTAAGTGATGAACAGTCTTTTCTCTCAACCCTTTGTCTGTTCTTGTGTCTTTTACACTACGTTTTTTAGGACAGGAATTGTCTTGCCTGTATTTGTACAATGCCCAGCCTGATCGGGACTAATCCTGAAGTCATGGAGCTATGCTGATTTATACCAGTTGAGGATCTAGCACTAAGTATCTAACACAATTGTAAAGTCTTAACAGATTCCCAGAAGTATAATTCAGCAGTGGACGAGGGAGCAGGAATCACCATGTATTTCATTGTTGGATTTAAGTATTGTATTTTGATTATGTACAAAAAACCTGAGCTGGGATTTTTGGGTGAGGAGAGGGAACCAGACCTTGGAGAGTTATAAAATCATCCCCATAAACTATATCAAGGGCAGGTGTCAAGTCAGCTTTATAAACAGTACAATCTCCTTGAAATAAAGGGTGCTCTCTTTTTATTGCTTGACGGTTTCATCTGCTAATGTCAGACTGGGGCTCTTGTGTTTCTGGAGCCATTGCACAAATTCTCTTTGTTAACTGCACACAAGGAAGAACTTGACAAAGCGAGGAGCTGTCAAGCAGTAACAGCTGCAGAAGCTCCCTAGTGCTTACTGGAGAATGTAGCGAGCCAGAGAAATCCATCAAAACTGCCTGCAGTGCTCTACAAGATCCCCATGCCTAAGAGATCAGGCGATTTACAGCAGAAAGTCTTGCACATTATCACTGTCACACTTCAGTCATAAGCATCATAAACCCAGAGGTGATAGATGAGACTTCCACTTTGCTGATAAAGGGAACTGTCCTTGCTTTATTATTTGCTCAAGGTTAAAATCACTGGTTTTACCTGATAAAACATTTTGTTTGCAAGCTTGTCTTTGGTTCATTCAGAGGTCATTTATATATTTGACATTAAAGATGCCAGAAAGTGAAATGTTTAAGCTTCATTTGGCCAGTTTCCTAGTTGGGCAGATGATGCTGTCTGTAATTAAGAATAGAAAAAATCATTTGAAAGGTGATCTGTTAGAAGATGGATATCCCCAGAATATTAGTGGAACTCAGAATTAAATTAGATTTTGACTATTACAAAGTAATGATGGGTAATCTTGGGATCTTTGAATATATCTGGCAAGTCAATAATACGTATGTAATAGAGTACTATGCTGAACTTAACCTGCATATACATTGTGATGGGGCAAGGCCAGATGGCTATAGAAAAGTAGTGGGAGATAGATATATTAGCTCCAGGCTAAACAAATCCCTGGTACCAGGATAAGTGAAATGGCAGCTGCTCCAGGTCAATTAAGACACCTGGGGCCAATTAAGAACTTTCCAGAAGGCAGGGAGAAGGCTAGGTTGATTGGGACACCTGAAGCCAATCAGGGGCTGGCTGAAACTAGTTAAAAGCCTCCCAGTTAGTCAGGTGGGTGTGCATGTCAGGAGCTGTGGGAGGAAGTTGCGCTGTTGGAGAGGCTGAGTAGTACACACCATATCAGGCACAAGGAAGGAGACCCTGAGGTAAGGGTGAAGTGGAGCTTGAGGAAGTGAGGGCTGCTGTGGGGGAAGTAGCCCAGGGAATTGTACATGTTATGTTTCTAAAAGGTCAGCTACCAGTGCTGATACTATTAGGGTCCCTGGGCTGGAGCCCGGAGTAGAGGGTGGGCCCGGGCTCTCCCCCACATACCTTTGCCCCCTGATTAATCACTGAGACTGGGAGACAACAGAGACTGTGCAAGGAAGGATAACTTCTCCTCACCTCCCTCGCTGGCTTATGATGAAAATGGCTCAGTAGACTGTGACCCTTGTCTCTAGAGAGAGAAGGGTTACCTGCAGGGTCACAGTGATCCTCTGAGGCTAGTGAAATCCGCCAGGAAACATGGGACCCACGGAGGCAAGGACAGAGCTTTGTCACAACATAAAGCTGAATTTTGAAAGCAGCCTCAGTTTAACTTCCTCTTGCATCCACAAAATTGCAAGCACAGTTTTGTGCCTACCATTATTTATTGACACAATTATAATCATGCCTATATACAAGACAGTAATCTCCATTTAGGTATTTAGAGATACAAATAATTGTCCATGCAGAATTAAGCCACCTATTTGCAGACAATCTTAGTCTACATTTACAAACTTCCAGCGGCACAGCTGTACCAATCCAGCTGAGCCGGTGTCAGAGCGCTTGTGTAGCTGCATTATGCCAACAGGAGAGAGCTCTCCTGTCAACATCATAAAACCAGCTCAACAAACGGCAGTAGCTATGTCAGTGGGAAAGCGTCTCCCACCGACATAGCGCTGTGCACACTAGCGCTTATGACAGCAAGATTTATGTCGCTCAAGGGGTTGTGGTTTTTTCCCCACACCCTGAACACAAAAGTTTTGCCAACATAAATGCTAGGGTAGACATGGCCTTGGATTTCCCTAGTGTGAACATTTGCTCCTATAATACTGGCAAAGGAGTTCATGTGTAAGGTGATAGTACACAAAACGTCTTCCCCGCAGACTGGTTCTTCAGGGATTGCACCATCAGGTTTAGACTATTACTCAGTCTCAGAGGAGAAGAGCTGTAAAGTTATTAGGCAAATATCCCATTTCTGAGCCACAAGCAGGCATGTAGGCCTATCCTTCACTGTTAATTCTCATGATCTTCCTGTCCCATGGCTAAATGGAGGACTTCAGTCTCCAGAGATGTCAAAGAGGCTGGCACCTTTCACATGCACTAAAGTCATTTAACAAAAAACAACTAATTAAGATAAAGTCATGCCCACAGACACAGAAAGGTGCAAATTCCATGAACTCCAGGGAGATAGCCCCAATGGCAAACCAGCTGGTACTTGGGAATTTCCACAGATTAAGACCAGCTAATTTCAGATAGAGGGACTACAGGAGACTGCCATAATTATGGGATTATTTCTGCACCCCAGTTATTGACTTGCACCCTGTGGAAGGTGATGTAGTTAGGATTTTTCCTCAGGGTTTTCAAAAATGTGAGGGTTTTTTCCAGGGGAAGGGATTTCTGTTTTCCAGCCATCACTAGTACAAACAAAATGTTTTCAGCCCACTTACAAAGCTGTGGTTTTGTTACAATGTTACCCACACAAAGACTGGAGTACAGGAGAAGAGAGAAGTTTTGTAAGTCAGATGTGGGTGGCTGCTGGTAGAGTGGTTTATGTCAGGCCAAATCTGATACCCTGTCTTAGGCAGACATGGGTGACCCTGTCCATTACAGCCTTCCTCATAAAGGCTGTCTTGCCAGCTCTACACATGCTCACAATAAGACTCACCTATAGAGGGAGCTCAGAGAATGCCCTGAATCATTGCATCTCCTGGTTGCTGTAGCCAAAGTTCACCTTGAAAGTCCCAGGGAAGGGAAGATTACTGACCCAGCCAATCCCTAATCCTTGTGGATTTTGCACCACCAGACCCTCTCCCAGGGTGTACAGACTCTACAGACTCCACATGAGTGTTAAAAATGAATGGTTGGTATAGTAGGGTTGCAGGTTCAGTCAGCAGGCCTACTGGTCAGGGCCTGCTGCCCCAGTCTCTCTTTTCATGCAATATGTCCAGGACCCATGGATGGAGTTCAACTTGGTCAGATTCCTGGCTGGTAAGCCCCTGGTCCTGCCCTCAGGGCTAGGCATCAGGAATTCTGAGGAGGATAGGGGGACTCAGGGTCCTCAAAATGTGACAATGTGGGCTGGCCTACACTGGCCCACTTCCTGTTCACCTTTCCTGGGGCCACTTCCTACCCCACCCAATGTCTCAGTTTGGGGCATGGCTGCTGTTTTATTATAGTCCTGTGCTCCAAACCCCCAGGGTCTGAGTGCTGGTGCATGCTATTGCTTCTCCTCCTGTCTGTGGGCAGCATTTCTCCTGGAAATGGATTCTCTCTCTCCACCCTGCCTGGGCTACTGGAGATCTTTTTATACTACTCCTTTCCCCAGGAACATGCTCACCTGAGGGGTGGCACTTTCCTGGCCTACTACTGATCCAGCCTTTCCCCTACCTAGGCCTTAGTGAGTTGTTTGTAAACCTCATCAGTGGGATTTTCAAAAGTTTTGACCTAAATCTTCTGCTATTGACTTTAGTGGGAGCAAAGTTAGGCCTATCCTGAACACTTTTGAAATTCCTATCCCATATACATAACAGACACTTGCCCAAGCTTATCCATTCCTGGACTTTGCCTTTATTTGGATCATAAGCCACGAAACCCTCAGGTGGGAATTATACTTCTAAACAGGTCAATACAGACCTTACCTAAATATTTTGCCAGGAAAGTTATTCTCAGGACTCCAGTCTAAAGGACTTCCTGTCCCTCCCTCTCTACATCTTACCACAAAGAGACACTAAGCCTTTTGATCCTGTGAATTGGAACTAATGAGACCCACCCAAACTGGGCTGCCCGTGAGAGTTAGGGAAACAGCTCTCTATCTCTGCATGGGATTCTACTCCCTAACCCACCCCCAGAGGTCTGCATTCACATAGTTCTTTTAATCTTCTAATAAACAACCTTCACCCCTTTACAACATTTCCTTATCAGTATTAAAAATATCCAAATCAGACCACATGTCCAAATAACTAAGCACTTTTAATAGCTGTTGTTTCAGAGCCAAATTATGCCCTTGCTTATCTATTCTATAGAATTTGGGTATAAGAAGCTAGGCAATTATAGTCAATGAAAGTTCCATGTGTGTAAACAAGGGCAGAACTTGCCCCTTACTTAACAAAGCATAAGTCTCCTTGATCCAAGGACATATTGTATTGCAAGTTCTGAAGTTTAAACACAAGTTTGTTCTTTAAAAATAGTGGTATATGAAATCAAATTCTGATTGCAGTCTAGTCTGTAAATCAGCAATTCAGTTTAATTCTTGTGGATAATTATGTCCCCTACACCGAGATACATGGAAACATCCTTGAATAATAGATAGCAGGTCATTTCTTTAAAAAGAATGTGAAAACAATTAAGAGTCTAAAATAGACATGCAGAACCACTAAATGTATCATGCTGTAGTTTGATTTCCATCCCTAAATTACTACCTCTTATCTCCTTTCACTCAAGCTATTTTAAAATCCTTTTGGGGCTCAAGTAGACACTAATAATGTGAGATTTACCCAGAAGAATATAATGATTAACAAGCACAAAAACCCACAGAGACTGAACAAGCCCATATGTACTTGACCTTACCTCCTAGCACCTCTGCACTGACGAATTGAGGGCAGTTGCTCATCGGAGCAATTTACACACTCTTCAGCATCATACTTTTGTCAACAGGTATTTGGTTAACAATGTTTGTAATAAAGACTTTAAAATTCTATTTCAAGTGCTTAAGAAAAATGTTAGAGCTGACAGCACTGGAGACTGACATTCCCTACATAGCCATAGAATAGATAGAGAACAGGCAACTGCATGCCAGCTTCTGCATGCTGTCCCACCAATGCATTTCAATCATACTCCAGCAGGAGCAGCTACTGTGGGCCATGGCTCGTTCACTCTTTGGCCTTCTGTTGAGACTGATAAAAAGGGGACATGAGTTGGCTTTCAGTTTATATAGCACATTTCACCTAAGGCTCTCCAAGTGTTTTACCAGTATTAAGGAAATCTCAGACCAGGCCTGTATGGTACTGTAGTTCAGTGTTATAACCATTTTCAAAAGGGTAAACTGAAAAATCCAGGGCCACATCTTTGGTCAGTGAGACTAATCAAGGAATAAGATGCAACTCAGCATTAATGAAGGGAGATAGAATCCAACCCTACATGATTTGCCCAAGACCACATCATGGGTTAGTGGAAGAGCCACAAATGGAACTGCAAAGTCCTGACTCTCTAGATAGCCCCTTCTCTTTTAGATCTCTATCTGACTTCCACAGAAGTGTGTAGGAGACTTTTTCACTGTCCTAAATGGGAGCTGGATCAGGCCCTTGGAGGCTTTTGTGAGCCTTTATATGTAGCTCATACAGAACTAAATTCCTTGAATTTTCAAGCTCTGAAACATAAAAACCAGATTTGTAAATCTCATGAATTTCAGTTGCAAGTGGGTCTTTCTCCTTCCACAAATGGCATTTCAGTGACAATAAGTGAAGGGAGACCACTGCGTGATTTAGAAATATAATAAGAAATGCCTGTTAAATTTAGAGGTCAAATTACGTTGCTGACATCATGAAGCAAAACCAGCTATTTAGGAGAGAATAATATATGTTTTAAAAACTACTTTCAAGAGCAAAAGTACCCTAGTGACCCACAACCAAAGTTATAAATTGGATTTAAAGGTATTCTATTTTTAAAAAAGTTTCCAATGTGATTTTTAACATCTTACAGATTGTTTCAGACATCAAGAGCTATAGCACTGATGCATTAGGTTTTCAGTTAATTTATCCACCTAGATGTAGATTTCAGCAAGATAAAAATGGTCCCTTCTGTCTTTTCAAGCCTCATCCATGACTGAGCTTTATAAGAAGCCATTAGTCTTGCATCAAGGTTGAAAGGTAGACATATACGCCTGAACTGTGACTGAAAGCAAACTCTCTGGTGTAATATTAAATATGGCAAGCATGTTAACAGCCAATAAAAAAAGGATCTTTTCACATTTTGGTTCTATAAAATGTTTATGATAGTTATTGGCTCTGCTCTGCAACAGACAAAGCCAAGCTATTGTTATACTCTCAGTTAGAGCTACTGACATTGAACAATCCTTTCTGTATTGGTGTTCCAGTTACCCAAAAATAAGTAGTCTAGGGAAAATACATGTTTAATTAAATTAAAACATGTGGGGAAAATGAAGTCAATGGGATTCATGTATATGCTTAAAGTGAAACACAGGCTTGAATGCTTTGCTGAAAAGGAATAGACTTAAGCATATACTTAAAGGTAAGCACATGCTTAAATGCTTTTGTTGGATCAGGGCCCCAGTGAGTAAGGGCTGTGGAATCAGACTCCACAATTTTGAAAAACACAAACTATTTGATAAAATCTTCTGCCATGCAATGACTCTATTGGTTATACTGTAGTGAGTCTTGGGGTGTTCTTTAGTAAATAGTTGGACCTGTCTTAATACTACAAAACGTACATCTTATAGTACTTATACACATAGGTCTAAATTGTGCTGTCAGCTACATTAGCGCCATTTCACTGATTTGAGTGAAGTTGCACCAGTGTAAATGAGATCAGAAGTTTGCCCTATTTATACATTATAGTGGTGCAACAGTGCCACTATAATTAAGGGCATGGCTACACTTGCGAGCTAAAGCACATTAAAGCAGCCCTGGGTGCCCTAACTCACGACACATCCACACTGGCAAGGCACGTAGAGCGCCCAGACTCCGTGGCTGGAGTGCTCCTGGTAATTCACCTCAGCGAGTTGAATAATGTTTGATGCGCCCCCGCTGGAGCACCACAGCACCAGCGTGGACACCCTGGTCTATTAATGCGCTCTGATCAGCCTCCAGAAGTGTCCCACAATGCCTGTTCTAGCCACTCTGGTCATCGCTTTGAACTCTACTGCCCTGCCCTCAGGTCACCAACCGTCAGACCTGCCTTTTAAATTCTCTGGGAATTTTGAAAATCCCCTTCCTGTTTGCTCAGCCAGGCGTGGAGTGCTCTCAGTGAATCTTTCCAGGTGACCATGCCTCCACGCGCCAGGCAATACCCAGTATGAAGCAATGGCAAGGTGCTGGACCTCATCAGTGTTTGGGGGGAGGAAGCTGTCCAGTCCCAGCTGCGCTCCAGCCGTAGGAATTACTATACCTTCGGGCAGATATCAAGGGACATGATGGAAAGGGGCCATGACCGGGACACACAGCAGTGCAGGGTTAAAGTGAAGGAGCTGTGGAATGCCTACTGCAAAGCCCGCGAAGCAAACCGCCACTCCGGTGGTGCCGCCATGACCTGCCATTTCTACAAAGAGCTGGACGCGATACTTGGGGGCGACCCCACCTCCACTCTGAGGACCAGCATGGACACTTCAGAGCCCAGTTCAACAACGCTGGAGGAGGAGAAGGAAAGCAGGAGCGAGGGTGCTGAGGACGAGGAAGACACCCCGGAATCCCTAGATGCATGCAGCCAGGAGCTGTTCTCAAGCCAGGAGGAAGGCAGCCAGTCACAGCGGCTGGTGCTTGGGGAAGGACAAACACCAGAGAAGGTTCCTGGTAAGTGGCTTTTATTTTGGGAAGGAAGTTATTTGGTGCAGGCTCTTGGGGCGAGGAGGGTTAGGGCTGCATGCATGCCTAGATGCGGAATAGGGTGATGATGTGCTCGCTCACATAACGGTAATTGGCCTCAGTCATCCCTTCAAAGGTCTCATCCAGAAGTTGGACAATGCGCTTGCGCGGGTTTCTTGGGAGAGCCACTTTGGTCCTTGTCCCAGTCAGGCTAACATGTCCGTGCCACTGTGCCATGAGGGGCGGGGGGACCATTGTTGCACACAGGTAAGCTGCATATGGGCCAGAGTGGAAGCCGCATTGTAGTAGACTACCCTCCCTTGCTTCCCAGGTCACCCTCAGCAGCGAGATATCTTCCAGGATGAACTCCTGTGGAAAATGTGGGAACAGTGTTCAGTATAGGGACCCCCTGCAGCTGTTGGCTCTCCCCAAGGTACAAAAAGTCAGAGGACAGTACAGCCATGAAACAATCAATCCCCCTTTACTCTGTGCTTACTCACCATTTTGGGGCTCCCATGGGTTGTGTGTGCTTACTTTGGGAAGGGAAAATTATGCTATTGTGTAGACTGTGCTTGCCCTTAAGTATGGGGAAAATCATTACTCTGTCTGGTGTGAACAATGCTGCCTCTGTTAAATGTTGCATTTTTGCCTTTACAGATGCAACCTTGAGATCTCAACCGTCCGTGTTATCACCAGCCGAAAGACTTCAAAGAAATAGGAAGAGGCCACATAGAAGCAAACAGGACATGCTGCATGAAGTCATGCAGCAGTCCCTAAACAAGAATATAAAAGTGCAGGAGTGGAGGGACAATGAAAGGAGGATCTGCCAGCAGAGTGAGGAGCGCCGGCATAAAAGCGCAGAGCTCTGGCCGCAAAGCACGGATCGGCTGATAAGCATCATGGAGTGCCAAGCAAACTCGATCCAGGTGCTCGTAGCGATGCAGGCGGAGCACTACTACACCCCCTTCCCCCCGCCCACAGCCCTTGTCCCAAAACTCTTTCCCTTGTGCCTCCATGTCACCGCCAACCCACTTTCCCCAACATCCGGGTACTTATTCCACGAGCTGCCTCCAACACCTATAGCTTCATCACCCAGCCTTGCAAACTATGACCCTTACCCACTGCACTCAACCCCCATCATCATGCAGTATAGCCATCCTGAAGTGCAGCACTCATTGCACAGCACTCCCAACAGGAAGGCTGAGTATGATAACAGGACATATGCAAATCTGTGATTGTACCGTTCCCCACCCCATCCCCTTTCCCTTTCTGTTTCCCAAGCACTTGTGTTTCTTTTCAATAAATGGATTTTTGGCTTTGAAAACATTCTTTATTATTGCATAAAGTAAAAGATACCTTAGCCCAGGAAAGCAACAGGCACTGCAAGTCATTGTAGCAAACACAGATTCCTACGAACATTTGAACCACTGCACTTCACTCCCGTGCAGGGCACTAGACATTACTGGTGGCTTTCAGCCTCAGATTGCTCCCTCAAGGCATCCCTAATCCTTGCAGCCCTGCGCTGGGCCCCTCTAATAGCCCTGCTCTCTGGCTGTTCAGATTCAGCCTCCAGGTGTTGAACCTCCAAGTTCCATGACTGAGTGAATCTTTCACCCTTCCTTTCACAAATGTTATGGAGGGTACAGCACGCAGATATAACCACAGGGATGTTGTCATTGGCCAGGTCCAGCTTCCCATACAGAGAGTACCAGTGGTCATTTAAATGGCCAAAAGCACACTCCACGGTCATTCTGCACCAGCTCAGCCCGTTGTTGAACCACTTCTTGCTGCTGTCAAGGCTCCCTGTCCAGAGTTTCATGAGCCACAGCATTAAAGGGTAAGCTGGGTCTCCAAGGATCACAATGGGCATTTCGACTTCCCCTACGGTGCTCTTTTGGTCTGGGAAAAAAGTCCTGGCTTGCAGCTTCCTGAACAGGCCAGTGTTCCGAAAGATGCGTGCGTCACGCATCTTTCCGGGACAGTCTGCATTAATGTCAATGGATCACCCATGGTGATCCACAAGTGCCTGGAGAACCATAGAGAAATAGCCCTTCCAATTAACATACTCGGAGGCAAGGTGGGCTGGTGCCAAAACTGGAATATGAGTGCCATCTATTGCCCCTCCGCAGTTACGGAAACCTATTTGTGAAAAGCCAGCCACAATGTCATTCACTTTACCCAGAGTCACAGTTCTTCTGAGCAGGGTGAGATTAATGGCCCTGCGAACTTGCATCAACACGATTCCAACGGTCGACTTTCCCACTCCAAACTGATTAGCGACCGATTGGTAGCTGTCTGGAGTTGCCAGCTTCCAGATTGCAATAGCCACCCGCTTCTCCACCATCAGGGCAGCTCTCAGTCTCATGTCCTTGTGCCACAGGGCTGGGGCGAGCTCATCACACAGTCCCATGAAAGTGTCTTTTCTCATCCGAAATTTCTGCAGCACTGCTCGTCATCCCAGACTTGCATGACAATGTGATCCCACCACTCAGTGCTTGTTTCCAGAGCCCAAAAGCGGCGTTCCATGGTGATGAGCATGTCTGAGAATGCCACAAGCAATCTTGTGTCATATGCGTTACTCGAGTCAATATCATCGTCGGAGTCCTCGCTGTCAGTTTGGATTTTAAGGAGTAACTCGACTGCCAAACGTGACGTGCTGGTGAGACTCATCAGCATATTCCTCAGCAGTTCGAGCTCCATTCCCGCAGACTGAAAGGGAAATCAGAGCGTAAAGTACAAAAAACTTTGAAAGATCGCACCAAATGTGGACGGAAGCACAGGGATTGCTGGGTTGTGAAACGATGCATCACGGGGTGTTGGGACAGGACCCAGAATGCCCCACACCCTCTGCCCCCTTCCCACAGGCCACAGTGCCAGAATGGGAAGAGGTGCTCTGTGGGATAGCTGCCCATCATGCACCACTCCCAATGCTGCTGCAAGTGCCGCAAATGTGGCCACGCCGGTGTGCTTGCAGCTGTCAGTGTGGACAGACTGCAGCGCTTTCCCTGCTGAGCTCTCTGAAGGCAGGTTTAACTCAAAGCGCTCTACATCTGCAAGTAGATGTTATGCCCTAAGGTTGCATCATGACTTCTTTTTAAAATATCAATTTTAGAGGACTTAGAAATGTTGATATGTTTTGTTGGAGACCTTTCAAATTTGGTGCATCTTAGGAGGCTGAGGTGTAGCATTAGTGATCCAAATTTTGAATCACTTGTTCTAGGGTTTGGGGGAAATATACACCCTAAAAAAAAGATATTTTTCAAAAGGTTTCTAGATGGTTGGTTGTTGTTTTTTTTCCACCGAGTTAGAGATCAAACTACTGATGTGATGCAGGTCAAAATTGCCTCAATTTGTGGAGTTTTCAACAAGATAGTGAACAGCATCCACTAAATCTTTGGGAGAGCCAAACTGAGAATAGTATTTAAGAAAATGTACATTTTTACAGTGTGCATGTGCCAATACAGAAAAACAGCTAGAGGATTTCCTTTCCCACCATTTTATATGCTTTAAAGCCCAAACTATTGTAAGTGCTTTAAAACCCAAACAGTTATTTGGATTGCTTTGAAGTTTTACATGCCTCAAGGGGGTGCAAGGTAGCATTAGTGATCCAAATTTGGGGACATTTGACCAAGGGGTTCTTAAGTAACCAGCCTCCCCAAAATGGTTCCTTCTGATGCCTTATGCTGTTAATTTAAGGGGATACTAATGACTGGATAAATCACAGAGCTCATTGAGATTGATGTCTCTGAACTCACCCTTCAATTAACTAACTAAGGATAAATTAGTCACAAGCCCCCCTACCTAAGACAACAGGAGTTTTGGACTGAGTAGATGGAGGTTGCTACAATTTGAGAGTCATGGGGGGGCAATTTTCTTGTGGAGGGAATCTTATCAAAGTCTTTGGTGGGGGGGGAACGTGGAATTAGACATGTGAATGCTTGCTGTGAAATGAGCCGGATTAGAGGCCAATGGAGTAGGATAATAAGAGCTGAGGGGTTTGGGGCTACAGACCATTTGAGCCAGGGGTTCCAGAGATATAAACCCTGAAAAAATAGCCTTTTTTTCCAAGAAGTTTCTGGAGGCTTTTTTTTTTTGTTTCATTTTTCCACAGAACTAGAGATCAAACTACTGCTATGATGTGGGTCAAAATGGTCTCGGTCATTTTTTACCCCAGGAAGCTTATGATTCCCACTAAATCTTTGGGGGATCCAAAGTGTGAATGGTATTTAAGAACATGTTCACTTCTTCGCTTGCATAGATGTACATTCTGGAACGATCATAGTGTACATATACCAATATAGAAAAAAAAATCTCAGAAGGTATCTATGCAGCCGCTTTATGCTTGTGTGCATCGTTTGCGGGAATGTGCCAACACCAACGCCTATGGTGAACATGCCAACACTGATGTTTCCAATCTGAATCCTTGTACACCTGTATAATAAATATTTAATAACTCATCTTGCTTCCTACAAGTTGTGTCTGCTATAATAGAACATGCTTTTATTTTATAGGGAGGTTTACTGTGAACACAGCAGAATAGTCAGCAGCCGGTCTAACCAAAATTTGTGTTATATCAGATAGACAAGGAGACAAAGGACTTTGTATGTGGGAGGGCGATGGGGGACAGGAATGGGAAGAGGGGATGCTGCTGCAGAGAGGTTGGGTAATGAGAACGGGTGACAGACAAGCCTTGGACTGGTGGTTTGAGAAAATCTGTATTTTACTACCTCCAGGGAGTGGAGGCAAGTGGTCACTTCCTGATCTCAGGGCAAATTAATGTGGTATTTCCAAAAATACTTAGTGCAGAGGTTTGGAACTGACAGAACAGGTACCTTGACCGCTGAGGAAAAAGAAATATGTGCACTGCCAGGATTGCCAAAGAGTAGATTCTGGGCAATTCTGGAAAACAAGGTACACCTTGACTTGAGCATTGCCAGCTGCAGAATGATTCAGCTCAGTATGCAAATTGTGGGAAAGGATATGTACAACTGCCTACATGACTACTAACTCCTACCAACAATATATCTTTTCCTATTTAAAAAAAAACACTAGGAAATACAAGAGCAAAAAACTATGTTAATATAGCGTTACGGTTGCTTGGTGGTATGTCGTCCTATTGAAGAGCACTGATTTGACTCAAACTTCTGAAAACTAGTTATGGTTGCCCATTCATTTGAACTAGAGCTCTCATGAGCTGCCATGGTGGCATTTCAGAATCAAGATATCTCAGGTTTTGCAATAAAAACAAACAAACAAAAAATAATTGCAACACAGTGACAGAATTTTCAACCAGCCCTGATTATAAAGTGTATATTTTATATCTTGTGTTCAATGCTGCATATTTATTGTCAATGTAATTCTGCCCATTGGCATTTCACTCTTCAAGTGTGACATTTCTGAGGTGATTTTGCACCACCATGGTAGAAAAGCCATTTCCTGTCATAACCAGTTGTGTGTTGTTCAACTCTTCTGAAGAGTCATATTGGCACATATGACTCTGGCTGGGCTCTCTCTCTCTCTGCACAATTTTCTATCCAGATAAAATACATTACCTGACAAGTGATATGTTTGCACGTGTACCATACTATTCTTTATTTTCACACGTTTGTATCTATGTGTCATTCTTTGACTTACAAATATAGAATGTACTTCCCAGTAATTTCTTATACTAGCAATAGTAACTGTGATGCAGTCAATCTCACCTTATTTAGATTTATCCATCTCTATAAAGCTTTTGGTTTAGAATTTGAAGAGAAGCTTGTAGTCATCATAAGAAAGGGATGTCATATGAATGAGGTCACCATACATTAAAACTCTGCAAGTGATCCCTACACTGAGGAACAATACTGGAAACAAGTATGAACAACTGTTGAAATCAGAAATTGAATTTACACCATGAAGCCAAATCCAGAGAGATATTTGTATAATATGTGGCTGATCAAGGTTTTTAACTGCAGACTTTGCAAATGACGGGACCTTCTCCGAAGAGAGAGTTTTAACCACACTACAATGTGACCCAAATATTCTATTAACATTATTACTATGAAAAGATGGGCTTGAGCAGAAAAGTTTAGTTCCTAGATAACTGTAGCTCTATCCAGTTCAGAGACATTTGGATCTGGGGTTGTGATTCAAGCTCACCTCTAGTAATATGCTTTCAGGGTTCTCTCCCCACTCTGAACTCTAGGGTATAGATGTGGGGACCTGCATGCTTATTTCTACCAGCTTAGGTTAAACTTCCCCAAGGCACAAACTCTTTGCCCTTGGAGGGTACGCTGCCACCACCAAGTGATTTAACAAGGAATCAGGGAAAGGACCACTTGGAGTTCCTATTCCCCCAAAATATCCCCCCAAGCCCTTACACCCCCTTTCCTGGGGAGGCTTGAGAATAATATCCTAACCAATTGGTTACAAAGTGATCACAGACCCAAACCCCTGGGTCTTAGGACAATAGAGAAGTCAGGCTCTTAAAAGAAACAGAACTTTATCAGAAAGAAAAAAGGTAAAAGAAGCACCTCTGTAAAATTAGAAGGGAAGCTAATCTCACAGGGCAATCAGATTTAAAACACAGAGTGTCATAAATATAAAGGGAAAGGTAAACACCTTTAAAATCCCTCCTGGGGATTTCCCTCTGGGCAAAAAGTTACAAAAAGAAAACCAGGAATACACCTTCCTCTCAGCACAGAGAAAATCACAAGCCAAAACAAAAGTAAACTAACGCATTTCCTTGCTAGTACTTACTAATTCTAATGGAGTTGGATTGCTTGCTTTCTTGATCTCTCTCCAGAAAGCACACAGAACAGACAGACAAAGCCTTTCTCCCCCCCAGATTTGAAAGTATCTTGTCCCCTTATTGGTCCTTTTGGTCAGGTGCCAGCCAGGTTACCTGAGCTTCTTAACCCTTTACAGGTAAAAGGATTTTGTGCCTCTGGCCAGGAGGGATTTTATATTACTGTATACAGGAAGGTTGTTATCCTTCCCTTTATATTTATGACATATGCATTATAAACTTACAAGTGATGTCTTGTATCAAAACTACTGATTTATATACTGTAATGGTTTCCTGAAAAGTTTCTTTATATCCAGGGATGATTATTTTTAAAAAGCATATAATTTAATGAAGCCTTTACACTGTATTTCATGAAAGCTTAATTGAAAAATTAATTCAAATTGGCTTGGACAGAAGCAAGAACATGTGGACTGAACACTGTCTAAAAGAATGAAAACAAAGAGTTATGATGAATATCAATGTACTGTGTTGACAGATGTAGCACCTGGTGGGGTATCATCAAAGTTAATAGTATTTTTTTAACATCTTCCTTTATGATCTGGAAGGAGGAGTAACAGCACATTAATGAAACTGGCAAATGATGCTAGATTTGGATGCATTGTTAACACCATGAAAACAGAGATTAGAATCATGGGCAGAAAATAGAAAAATAAGATCTAATTTGGACACATGCAAGCTAATACAGATGGTGAAAGCAAATTCTGAACATGCATACTCAATACAAGGGAGAAACCTGAGAAGAAGTAATATGGAAAGAGACCAGCTAGTGATAATGGACAGCCGGTTAGACATTAGCCTACAATGTGATTTAGCTGCAAAAGGCTAGCAGCAGTTTGGGTTACATATACAAAGGATAACATGTAAATAGGGAACCAATACATCTCTGTGCAGGTATGTCAGTGCCTGGAATACTACATTCCGTTCTAAGCACCATGTTACCAAGAGAGGCTGAATAATTGGAAGGAATAAAGAGAAGAGCAAGAAAAATGGTGGAAGGTTTGAAGGACTTACTTATGGGGGAAAACTAAGTCCCATTGAAATCAATAGCCAATCAGACTACTCACACATTCAGATTTAAGCAACTGCTTAAGTGCTTTGCTAAATTAGGGCCTAAAAAAGATAAAGAGGTATAGCTTGGCTAAGCCAAGAAGAGACATCACCTCAGTCTACATATATTTGAAGGGCATACGCCCACTGGTTCAATTCATCATTGCACTGCACTTTGCATAGTCATTTACACATCAGCGCAAAGTGACTGTAAAGCACTTCCAACTCTCCTTGTTTTGACTGATGTAAATAACTACACCAGGTGCAAGACAAGGATGAATGGAGCCCCAAGAAGGACGATGAATTATGTGGTGCACAGAGGTAAAACTTGATATAAATGATAGGATGAAATTAATTAAAGAATAATTTAGGTTGAATATCTAGATAATCTTCTACACAGTGAAATGCATTAGGCTGTGACAATTTTCCAAAGCCCAAACACTTGGGAAACTTTAAACTAGACTAGAAAAAGTACTAGAAAAAACACAACCAGGAACATTTCTACTTTTATAGGGAGACAAGCTGGATGACCTAATTGAGCTTTCTTCCCTCTCTAATTTATGATTCCATGTTAAACAATTTGAAACAAGAGAAATTAGAACATCTTATATTATTTTTCCATAGATAACTAACAATTCAATAAAAATGTAATTGCATATTGTAAAGTGTTATAAATCATTTTTTCCTAACTGGTTTTCAGGAAAAGTATAGTTTTTCCTCTGAATTTCTGAGACTGACACATTATTAACATCACACATTGGATCCAGACAGTAAGGGAAACGGCAATGATAAAACCAAAATAGAAGATGTCCAAAAATGAAAAAGTAAAACAATATCAGCCTTCCAAACATTCATCCAAGCACATTAGCAATAAATCCTAATCAATGACATGTCACTTTCCATTGAGTGAAAATACAGCTGCTATGCTATTTGCACTCCCTGATAAGACAATAACCAGAGGAAGGAGGAAAATGGTTAGCATTGGACTTTCAGCTATAATCTGCACAAAGAAAGGGAAACTTCGTGCAGTAGGAGAAAATAAAAAAAAGGGAAATATAAGAAACTATTTGTTGCCGAGAAGCAAATTATTAAAGAGAGGGTGAAATTGTAAAGGTGTCTTCAGTGGAATGCTGCCCTCACTGAATTCAGCGGGAGTCCTGTCATCAGCTTCAGTGGGGCCAGGATTCTACCCACAATCTTCTTGTAATGGGATGATTTATAAAAAGCAAGATACACAGGTGTAAATAAAGTAATGAATGCAGTAATTCATAGTTTGACTAACTTCAAAGGAGCTGTACCTACTTACACCAGCTTAGGATCTGTCCCTTTAAATTCTATTTTACTGTTACAGGTGATATGGGGAAATTCTTTGAATAATGTCCAAAGAGACATTAATCATTTTCTTCCTTGACCTTGGGAAGACAATTCTATTTGTGGATTATTAATCAAAAGTAAAATTTCTTAATCACAACAGTATGTCCTGCCAACTATTCATAGGTCTCAGAATTAATACTTACTATATGAAGTAAATTACCAATGATATTATATTAACTCACTTGCAAACTGTCCACAAGGTTATAAAAATTATCTTAAAATGAGAATCCAAAATAAATTAATCTGATTATCTGCACAATGCTGTTGGCACAGAGCCTAAACTGGAGAGTAAGGATTCATGAGCAGCCTCTTACTCCCCTGCATGAGAGATCCACATCAGCAGGACCTGTGTAAGGGTTGGGTGGTGAAAGCATTCCCACTGACTTAAATGGAGCCAAGATTTCACCTCTGCTACATATTGGCTAGAACCTGCTAAAGCACTAGGGTATGCATGTATGGTGTCAGATTCCCAAATGGCATAAATCAGCATTGAAACTACACCAAATGAGGAACTGGACCATTCATTTTAAGATTTACTCTAGTTTTTTTTAATGCCATCTGCAACATTTTTGGGAGTCACTACAGAGTTATTACAAATAAATGTATCTGAATGTATTGGAGCTAGAACCTACAGAAATTATTATTACTCTGTGAAATAAAATTCTTTTTGGATGCTGAACAAATATCCAGTAAAATCTGTTCTGCCCTTACCTATCTCTGTGACCAAAAATAGTTTTCTTAGGGATAGTAGTTTATGGGTTATATCCACACAAGCAAGCCAAACATTACAGGCTACCAAACTTTCTACAGGTACAGTAACATGCTTTTTTGTTTGCAGGTAAACTCATACTATATACAAAGGACGATACTCACTTTTGTTCTTTGCAATTCTCTAAACTAATTAATGATGTAAAATATACACAAGTATAAATTGATAGTTTAATACATTAGAATGGAACCAGAACAATTTTTGCTTCAGCACCAGGACTTAAAATGATTCATAAATTCTTAGGCCAGAAAGGACACCTGTTTTCATCTAGTCTAACCTCTTGCATAACAGAGGTCATAGAACTTCCCCCCAAAAATTCCTGTTTGAATTTTAAAAACACTTCCAATCTTGATTTAAAAACTGCCAGTGACAGAGAATCCTTTACAAATGAAATGAAATGCATAATCTCTTCTAGAGCATATAATAATCTCAAAATCCAAATGAAGAAGAAACCTGAAAGAGAAATGCTCTTTTGCAGCAATAATTACAGTATTTTTGTCTTTGCTGAGCTTTATTACACACTGTTTGCATTTCTTCATCTATCCTCTCTACCATAAAGCCACAATCTTTAATTAGGGAAAAGAGGTTAAAAGAAAAGTTATTGCCATATTCACACAATTAATTAAAATGAAAATATTCCTTCTTAGATTGAATGGCTCACTATATTTATGAAGGTGAATAATGATTTTGAGATCTAAAGTAATCTGTCCTCAATTACAATTCCTTGTCACCTGATTACCCCTACAAAGCAGATAAATCCAGATTGCTTCAGTCCAATTTAAAGCATGCAAGTGTGCATAGCACCATAATGATAAAAAAACAATTGACAAACCGGTTATGGTGGGGGAATTGACTGGAAGTGATATCTGCTTCTTCTGCTGATGATTCTGCTTGTCTTTAGTGTCTTTATCCCAAGCCTTGTAACTATCAGAAAGAGCTAATAATCTAGAGACGTCTAGAAACAAGGTTGGAAAAACAGAAGCTTCTTTGCCATCAGGACCAGAAGGAAAAGACCATCATTTCCTGCCAACGCCCTAGAAGCCAGACAACACATGCTTACCACCATTAGAATCCTGCAGGCTGTGGGACTGATCCAAAGTCCATCAAAGTCAATACAAAGACTCCAACACGCTTTGGATCTCATCTTATGACCACATCCCCTTAAACATCTTTGTCCTCTAAAACAAACTGCCACATCCCCTTCATCAAATGACAAAATAGATTGAAATAAACTTAAATTCAGAGGATTGATTAAACCAAAAACAAAGAGCAAGTGACAGACTAGAAGAAGTTATAGATTGCCAGAAAACCCCCTCAAAAAGGACAGAATATAAATGGATGCCAAAACAATAGCAGGAGAAACAGTCTGTTATCTGAATTGCCAAAAGATAAAGACAGTTCAGATGTTGTATATTTTATTGAACATTTTATCCCCAAACTACACTAAATCAACTCTAAAATGTCCTTTGCAGCAGAAACATTCTATGGTGCCATGCTAAACTAAGGCTGTTTATTTTTTTTAATTCTCTGCTTCCCTTGGGTAACACAGATCCCCAGAGAGGTAATCTCAAAGTACAGCTTTACTAAAAGTTAAGGGATTTGAAGGCAATGTGTTGTTTTCATCAGGTTCTGCCGAAGATAGAGCATTCAAAAGAAAAAAAAATCTGACTTGCTGAACCTGAAAAGACCTCAAGTATTACTCTGTTCAGATGTACTCTGCACTGCACCGCAGACCCACCAGATCATCACCCTCTCTTCTGTCTTCAAAGGCTAAAGGGAGCTTATTACACATTTCCAAAGTCACTATTTCTAAACTTATTTTAGCATGTTCATATTCCCTTAAAGACACACATTCAAAAAAAAAAAAAAAAGATAAATCTTCTCTATAGCTATAGCCCAAAATTTTCAAACTCGAAAACTCTTAAATCCATATTTAAAGACCAAAATAAGTCACCTGATTTTCCAAAGGTACGGCGCTCATGTGGCTCCCACTGATATTAATGGGATTAGTGGGTTCACAGCACCTTTGAAAAATCAGACCCTTCTAATCTTAAATAAATCAGCTCGGGATCTCACATTCAATGATTTACACTGGTACTCCTGTGGGATGTGAACTCTGTGGAACCTCAGGACAGAAAAAACACTGTTATCCTAAGCAGTTGTTTAGGAAATTGCATTGGATTTTTAGAGATCTTAGAGTTAGGAGGTTACTCCCAATCTCCAGGAATTTGGATTTCAAAGCCCTTTTGAATTGTGGGTGTTAACTCTGATGTCCTACTCAAATTGCACCTTAGATAATTGTAGTCTCCCCCTCTAAGTTTAGCTTGCATACAGGATTTCCACTCACTTTTGGTCAAACTGTTGTGAATTATTGCTCAAATATGTTAAAAAACAGATGCCCATATTCCACTTCAGAGATGCTGCACTGCTTCTTGTCTGTGCTTTGTTTGCAAATTAGTTTGAGATTGAAGTTGCTATAGAATTTAGTATTGTTATACAAATACATAACCTGGCTGAACAGTTAGCAGCAATGATAATGGTAAGTCATCACTTCCCGGAGTCAGATGGAAGTGGGGGACAAGGTCATGTTATGGGAAGAAACATGAAGTGGTCCTATTTGTTCTGCTTAATTTTTCTCTAGTTGGCTGGGTTCTCCTGCTAAAGGATCTAAACTGTAGCTCTTATCCTCTGATGTCTCAGACATAACAGCATCCTGGAGTGTCTATTTTTGCACAGCCTGAGAAATGTTTTCACCCTGAGCTTCTGCCATTTCTCTATGCATGTTCAGTTTAAAAAACAAGCTTGAGCAGCATCTCCAATGAAAATATTCCAGTGTACAGTTTCCTACCAAGAGGGGAAGAGAAAGGTCAGGTGCAAGTATGAAACGTGGTTGCCTCCCCAACAAGGTCAGCTTGCACTGCCCTCTCTAGTACTGCCCTCTTTATATACCACTTGGGTTCCTCTTTTATCATTGCAAAGTGCTGCAGAACACATACCTCCAAGACTTCCCTGGAGCCCTGCCACAAAGGGCTCTAGTAATGTCGAACCATTTACATCCAGCTGCAGTGTATCAGGCACTTAATAAAGTTAGCCCATGGATACACAAAATCTCAACATTAAGTTACCTGTTCAGTTTGCTAGCCTATGATGTGAAGAGTGGCAGTCATCAAATGCTCTTGTAACTGTTAACTCAAAAATTACGGTAATATCCTTTAGTGCCCAGATGAATTTAATGGGCATTAGATCAGGGTACAAATATCTTTAACTTCCAAACTTGGGTAACATCCCTGCTTTCCAAAAGAGCCCCTAGCTATATTAGGATGGGATTAATGAGCCTAATGCTGCTCCCATTGACATCCATACAACCCAACAAGTTCAGTGGGCTTTCACATGTATGATTATAGGAGAATGTGGCCCTATGTAGAACCTGATGCAACTCCCATTAAAGTAAATGAGAATCATTCCATTGACTTCCATGGAAATTGAATCAGGCCCAGATGGAAAACTGATCGAAGAAAATAAACAGAAAAAAATGGATTCTATAGGTAGACTGAAAGGCATTTAACAGACAAATAGGGTAGAGTTCTCACTGTTCCCTGTGAGAGATGTCATTGTTTAAATAGATTTAAGTACTAGTGAATTCAAGCTGATACAGGGAAAAACAGGACCCGACAGCACATCTTGCATATCAGCAAAGGAGAAACACTTTTTCAACTCCTTTTTTAAAAATGTTAATTTATTCCTATGCTCACCCCAGCAAACATACAGAGATAGTGACTCAAACAAATTTAATTCCATATAAACAAACAAACATCTATTAAACATCACACAGACTACGACAATATACAAAACAGGATGCACAACATGTAAAAAGACATCTGCTATTCTCACAGCTAATGTGAATCACATATCAGTCAGGGAGACTACCCTAGACAATTGTAGTAGGCTACATACATATACATTTTAGATTTTACGGTCAAAATATAACCGATAGTAGTAGCAATAAACCCAAAATAGCATAGTAAGTATTCCCCACGTAGTACTCACTGCATATGTAAAGTCACTACTAAGAACTCAGCGCCCCTCCCCTCCCCCAGGTGTAATCACATCAGCCTCTGAGACCAGAGTTAGCTGGGAAATGTGTTTTGTTCCCATGAAAATTTTTGATTAAAACAATTTGGGCTTTCATAAAAAAAAAAAAACACAACACCTTATTTGGTTTTGCTTTTGGCAACTGAAGCTTGAAAACTGAAATATTTGGTGTTTTGTCTGGAATTGTTCAGTTTTCAGCTTTGTGAGTGCAGGGTGGGTTGCTTTTATTTGTTTTGGGTTTTTGACAAAAAGAAACTGGGGGGAAAAAAGAGGAGTCTTACCCTCCAAACCTTTCTCCCACACTATACAATACCTGGGCTTTGTGCTCCTGCCCAGTTTTTGGGCCAAAGTAGTAACCTTATATACACACAATTGATTTACACTTATCTTTTTCTAGTTATCTCCAGTGATTTATTTCTGCGAAAGACAAGACTCTCCACAGCATAAGAATTAACCTTTTAGTCTCCAAAGTTCTTAAAAAAATCATCATATTATGCTTGTAAGATAAAATAAGCCATGTCTGGTCAACTGAAATTCCATTATGAAACATTATTTCATACGAAGGCTGCAGTGCAGCCTTCATCATAGAACTAGAGGGAGAATTCATTGTGAAAGGGACAAGGATCAAAGTTAACCTCAAATATTTTAAATAACCCACCAGACATGTTCTCGCTCAGTTTAACTCAAATGTTAGACTTGTTTGGGAGACAATTTGAATGCAATAAATGGAAAGATAAGGAGATCTCAACTCGTGAAGATTTGGTTTGATGAGAATCTTTTTAAGACTTCAGAACTTCAAAAGAAATTATGATTTTTCTTTGTTTTAAAATGTATTATTTAAGTGTATTAATGAACTGTTACATAGTTTTTAATTTAATAAAATATAATTTCAAATTCACCTTTAACACAACAAGAAACGACAAAAAAATCAAAGCTGGTCAAAGGCATGAACAAATTTACAGAAGATTACCTATCAAAACCACGCTCCTAGAGTTTTCAAACCCTGAACAACAACACTGTAGGCAGGGGGAGATTTTTGATATCCAGAGCCCAGTATAATGCCTGGATCAGTGTCCGCATCTGGAATACCAAGTGTTATGCTTATTGCTAAAAGCAGCTAAATGGGGGCCCTTTTGAAACCTTAGCACAGCTAACAGACCAGGAGCTCTGAATGACCATGACGAGTAAAGCCTATGCCCTCCTGTCTTGAGCTTTTTGCTGAAGCATGCAGTTGTGCAAGATAGGAAGTCTGGCAATAAGAAAATAAGGACGTCCATACTGGGTCAGACTAATGGTCCATCTAGCCCAGTATCCTGTCTGTCGACAGTGGCCAATGCCAGACACCCCTGAAGGAACTAACAGAACAGGTAATCATCAAGTGATCCACCCCTGTTCCCCATTCCCAGCTTCTGGCAACTAGGGGCACTTCAGAGCATTGTTTTGCATCTGTGCCCATTCTAGCTGATAACCATTGATGGACCTATCCTCCATGAACTTATCTAATTCTTTTTTGAATCCTGTTATAGTCAACTATAGTTAACTATTGCTATGTGAAATACAGCTCGATAACCGGTGGAAAATTCCCTGCCTAACAGGCTGGAAAACTCCACATTTAACTTCTGCTCAGCATTTTTGTTTGTTTGTTCGTGTTTGATGAACAAGCTATGTAATACTAACAAATTGGGTGTAAAAAGAGGAAGACACGGTGGACACTTGGAACTCGGACATTTCTTGGACACCTCTTAAATTCCCCTGCAAACAGAAGGGTGGCCACTGGATGTCTACAGACCTCAAGACCTTGGGTAAATATTAACATGGGGTTAATTTGGGTTGCTCTGCTAACCTGTTGTGGACATGTGGAAGTGCTAGAGACTAAATAAAGTAGAAGCTGTACGTGAAAGCACTTTTATTTGCCTGCTTGCATCAACTATCTATCAGCCAGATGTGCTGTGTCCCTATTGATTTATTTCCTACCACCACCTTGCAAAGAGTAAAGTTACCAAGAGCTTTGGGTAAACAACCCCAGGCAAAACACTACTGAAGAAAAGGAACATTAAATGTAATTGTGCTGCTCGGAGGTATCTGACTGCTTATGTGGGGGTTGAGTGACCTCATACAAGGTTCCTAATACTTACAGTTAGTTTCAGGGCTTGTCTACATGGCGCATTACAGGGGTCTAAATTCCAGTGCTCGCTAGTGTGTTGTGCACTAACTGGCCCGTGTGGACCCTGCTGGTGTGTACTAAAAGTTCCCTAGTGTGCATTAATGTAGTCCCATTTCAAACAATAGGGCATCACTCTAGGCAGGGCTATACCTAGGAGACACAGGATATAGCAACAACTGAGTGCAAAAAGCTATGTCAAAAATAACGGATGGTTTTCGGCTAGATTATATGAATTACTCAGTCTCTTCTCTATTTCACATGCAGAATGCAGCATACATTCACCAGCCCTTATGAGTCACTGTATTAACTACCTATTTTGAGAGCAAGATGTGCATTTGTGACACCAGCAGGCCTGATATTTCCCATAGTATTATGGCTCTCAAATTGCACATCTCTTCAGAAATTACAGATACTGCAAAGCCTGTATCAATTTCCATTCTTGTATTTCCATTATTTATATTTGCTTTAACCCAATTTAGAATATCTGAAACCTTCTGATGCTGCATTAAAAACAGTTCTGCAAAGTGGTATCTGTTACCTGAAACTGGGCCAGCTAGTAAGCTTAGGGAGGACTAATGACCACCAGAGTTTGGCAGAAAGCAGCACGTTTATTATACTGATAGCGAAGCTCAAAAAAAAGATGGGGGGGAGGTCACATTCGCATACTCACACTCCCAGGACAGGCCCGGCACTGGAGATATCAGGATCCTTCAAGGTAAGTGTCCCACAGTGCAGCAATGGACAGTGCGATGAAGTGCGAGTCTTCCCGAGGCAAGATGGAATGCAATGCGGTGAACCACTGGCCAGGCAGTCTGGGCAAAGGGCCTTCACAGGAGGTACAATCTTGTGAGTGCACTCCTGAGCATGTGGCCCCTTCCCCTTTTAAGGACCTGCTCCTCATGGCCTGAGACTAGAGATGACTTGGCCACTTCTGGCTGGTCACATTCCACCTCACACAGTGTCCATGCATTGGTCATGTGATCACTGCCTAATCAGAGTCCCAGACACCTTGTCTACCTGGGAGCTCTTCTGATCTTCTAGCTGCTCTAGCAGCCCATTCATCCCACAAGCATTCCAGGAGAGAGGGGGAGGGGAAAAGCCACTTCACAGAGGGAGAGGAGAAAAAAAAAGGCGGGGGGAGGTGTGACAGACCTTTTGAACATACAGGTTATACAGAGCATACAGATCATTGCTGCTCCTACAACAGTATCAGTCACAAGCCACCTCACTATGAACGGGCACAGATTCCGTAACAGGCCTCTCCTACATAGTTTCCATCCTGCACTTAGGCAAAAATGACTATTTTTTCCTCTGCTGTGGTGCACAACATAGGTAAGCTGTATGCTCTTAACATGGCTCCTACACATCAGCTTATGGAAAAAACACAAAAATAATGTCTTCATACTGAGTTAAAAAAAGAATTAAATAAGGTAGTGGAGGGTAGGTTCACTAATGCTTATTAGGCAAGATGGTCAGGGGTGTAGCCCCATGCTCTAAGTGTCCCTAAACCTCTGACTACCAGAAGCTGGGACTAGACAACAGGGAATAGATCACTCAATAAATTGCCCTGCTCTGTTCATCTGAAGGATCTGGCCCCATCCACTGTTGGAAGACAGCATACTGGGCTAGATAGGCCATTGGTCTGACTCAGTATGGCCATTCTTATGTTCTTAAACAAAAATAACCCAAACATTGCTTTGGTTGATGTGATGTTGCCAAGTAACAAATATGTGGAGCCCTTGTCCTTGACGTCCTCCAGGTGAAGCAACTCTTGACATCTTCCTTTTCTATGGATTGAGATTTCCTTCTTTCATGTGGCCCCTGGGCAATGTGCATATGCTTCTTTGGTGGTTTCCGCTCTAACTTGACAGCCACTGCTCCTTCTGAGTATGTTATTCTTTGTTTAAAAAGAAAAAAAAGTCAGCAGCCCATTCCCTTACTTCTGAATTTCTGATTACAAACAAACAAACAAAAATAAAGATCCCAAAAGGCTTCTTGTTAGATGCTTACCAGCATGACAGGTTCTGGAGAGTTATATAAGGCCAGCCAGGAAATGAGATGTGATTTCACTCTCAGCTTGGAAATTTGCTTGGAGGGCATATTTTAATCACATCAGTCAAGTTCTCAGACAATGTCACCTAGTTCTTGATGAGTTGACTTATCTAGAGTATTCTCTCAAATGGGCAGTGGAATGTCCACCGGAAGTGATTCAAAAAGGTCACACTCCTACTTCCTGTGATGTGTTAGGCTAACAGTAGCCTCCAAATGATGCTTTGCGTTCTAGACCTTTAGCAGCTGGAAGATGTCCTTCTTCAGTTTCTGCTAATCTGAGCCAATTGCTTATCTCTTCCTCCATTCTCTGGAAATGACCTGGCAACCAGTGACTTTGGGAGAGAGGATTATCTTTGGCAAGCCAGCTGCTGAACTTTAGAGAACAGAAAATCATTCCAGTTATATTCTGTTTGCCAACCAACCTCACAGAGCTGCGAGAAACAAGGTGGTTTCCCCTTATACGGATTTATACAAACATTTTCTTTGCTTCTGATTCACATGGACGTTTCCCTCTTTAGTTTCCCTTTGAGCTGGTGTTCCAAGCTATCTGAAAATCTGAAAGCAAAGCTCAGCCAAAACCACCAAGTCAAAACTAGCGATGTTTCAAGCTACAAGTTTCCAAGCTAGAAGTCCCCAAAGTTTGAGAATGCTCAGTGCTGATATTTCAGTTTAGTCCAACAGAGAGGGAGAATCCAGTCCCTAAATTGAAATCTGGATGTAAAGTGACCCAAAGTTTGGGTTTGTTTCTATGAAGTGTTTTGGTTCAGGTCGCTCTCTCTAGTTAAAACCAAACAGCATCAATTTTCAACATGGAGGCCACAAACAGGTGCCAAGAGGTCCACTCTGCCCTTCCCATATTGATAGGTTGGAGAATGGTCCATACTAGATCCCAGCTAGGTGGAAGATGGATTCTGGGGGAGTGCCTGGTATGTAAAAAGGGGTCATAATACACAAGATTGAGAACCACCGGCATAGCAACTGAAAATTTTGCAAGGATGTGATGCATAATTATAAATTGGGCATGTTCTCTCAAACTGTGCTCATTTGTTTGAATCAGGACTCAGTTCACCTGATATGTTCAAGATCTCCATCATGGGTGAATCTTTAAAAATTTAAGATTGAATTCAAACCCCAAACTAGGCAAATTACAAGCAGCTTTAGATTTTCTCGGAAAATATTTTCAACTGCTCTAATTATAGTTCTACTGGAACCCTTTAACACACTGCAGGAGACACACTTCATCACCTCGGTTACCATTACTACTAGAAACATGCCCAAACCATGATGTTCTCCTCAGTGGTTCAGGTAGTAGAGTCAGGCAGTGGGAACATGCTTGAATTTGGTGTTCCAGTTTGCAGTGTCTTGTAGAAGTCAGTCCAAGAACACAAAATAGCCCAGAGTCTGTTCCCCAGTCCGACACCTTATGCATTAGACTAGACTCCAGTAGCTTTTGCATCTCAGATAACAATACTTCAGTAGCTTTAAAGGACATATCATTATATGGTTCTGCTGGTTATAATGACAGGCATGAGTTATGAAGTTTGGATGAAGATCTGAGCTTCACCAAAGCTTGCAGGTGTTCTGATGCAGGGGTCCAGATTGGACCCAGCTCTATTTTATTACAAGGCATAAATGAATAAATGTGTCTGTCTGTCAGTGTTGCTCATATAACCTTCAAAGGTATAACAGCCAAAAATATATTTCTTTTGGATGACATAAAATTATATCCCGGTGAAATGTTCTGACATGAAAACAAAAAGTCCTATTCATTACAGCTGAATGTTCTCTAGTTAAATATGTACTGTCTCTGTTTTAAATACAGTCCCTTTTCCTCTACATTAGGATGAAATTCATTTCTGTGTGGAAGGACAGAACAAAGTCTATGCACAATTTAAGTACTATTTTGGGGACTTAACTGATGTATAGCCCTTATGCTAGCCCTTCACACAGAGGTGATTTTCACCCTTAACAGAAAAATCTGAGATCTGAAATCTTCCAAAGGCATGATGTTTGGAATGAAGGATTCTACATCAGTGAAGGATCTGAACTCTACCTTCTCATGCATCTACATCACAATGGGGTCTTGTGACCCTAAGAGCCTCCCAATGCAAGAGGGCAAGGGTCTCATTGGTATCTGGTAGTGAGTTTCAACCGTCCTGACCAGCTGAATGTGCCAAGTCATAACCTGTAGCTAGAAGGTGTCATGTAATATATCAATAGAAAGCTAACAACATATTGATCATTAATATTATTGTGTCGTTATTATTATTATTGAGGGGTTGGTCAACCATCTTGGTGGAAGGTAGACTGGTAAGAAAACTACCTTAAACAAAGACTGCCACTTGTTTTGTTGTCTTAGCCTCTGGAAAGTGTTTTTCACTTGTATTTGCTTGTAGCCATTTCTAACTGTATCCTTTATACTTGAACTCACTTAAAATCCCATCTCCTTTTGCTAGTAAACTTGTTTTACTTTAAATATAAACCAACCCAGTGCTGTCTTTGATTTAAAATGAATGTTAACTCCAGTTAATGTGGCAAGCATCTTTAAAGGAACAAATGACCCTTATTATCTCTCTGAATGGTCCAGGAGAGGGTTGGACATTGCAGAGTACATGGTTTTAAGAAAAAAGCAAGACTGAGGGTGTTGGGGCTATCTTGCCAGGTGAAACCAAGACTGATGGAGGCTAGAGTGTGGCTGTGGTGTAACAAGCAGGCTGCTGGAGTCAGAGCGCTGAACAATGGCTGCTTAACGCACAGACACTCAATGCATGCTTGTATGCTGGCTGAAAGCACCCAGTCAAGAGAGCTACCGCAGTAGGGCATTTTGAGACCCTGAATTACAGGGCAGGCCAAGACACAACCCCTCACTGGTCTGGGGTGCACCCCAGAATGTGAGAGGTCTCTCCACTTTTGTTATGCAGAAGCTTCAGTAGAGAGAACTTTATGAAGATGACCGTACCGGGGCTGGCTACTGGAATTCACTCTCTAATCATATAAAAAAAGTGTCATTGCTCTTTGTGTGATCTTCACAGCTCCCAGACGTTTGTTAGGCCAGATTTTAGGGATTAATTTACTCCAAATCCTGGTGAGTCTAAACTTTTGTATTCTTGTCAGGAAGTCTGTTGTGAAATTCTGACCCTAGTCAGTTATAAAATTCTCATGAACGTCGATTGGGGGAGATCAGGATTTCACCCGTAGTTTTATGTAAACTGAAAGCTATATTCAAAAAGCAAGCAGGATGATATTATGCATGAGCTATGCTGTGCTGCAGTTTTATCTTCCCATCTGAATAGGAGTTATTATTTTAGCATACTAACTATAATGTATGCATAGTTTTATCATTAAAAAAACCTGTAGCTTTATAATAACCATACCTCGCCTGTTAGGATAAATGAGCTAACCTTAATATTGCCAGAGGACTAATATGCAGGAATATATGTGCAGATATATCATTAGCACAGGGTAGAAAGACAAAACACTTCAGGAAACTCTGCTACAATGTATTGGAATAAGACATAAGGCAGGGGGCTAGGAGGAAGTAGGAAAAATTAAGATTTTGTGCTAGCAAGTAAGTGTTGGTTCTGTGTCTGCATTAAATAGTAAGCACTTTTCTGTTTAAATAACAATAGCTGAAGCCAACAGTCCTGTTGTAAATCCCACTCAGAATGCAGCTTTATTCTTGTGACAGGTGGAGCCATTTCTGAACTTCCCAAACTCCAAGCATGTCCAGATCTAAGGTTTAGTTTAACCCACTGCAGAATTAAGGAGCAGGCACAATAGGTCAGAGTTCATAGTTAATTATGCCACTGTCCAAGGAATATCTTACTACCAAGCACCAATGATCAGCAGCACTTATTATGTCCCAAAGAGAAGACCTTGTACTTGGAGGAATTCAGGTATGCCTCTGAAAGGAAATCAAAGGAAAATACTAGCAATAAATATGCCTTATTATAGTACTGAAGGAGAAAATTGTGCTGGGCTTGTTGTTCGCTAGTTCACTATTTCAAGTTTATCCTTCTGCAGTACATCAGCCACTGAAAAAGAAAAACAAGAGCAGCTATAATTCCTTTTCTTCTCAATTGCTCTGTAGTTTTGGAGAGAGAATGTTGGTAGGTGGCTGCAAAATTTGCTTTCATAAGAGATGGTTCTCCTCCCTTCAGAAGTTCAAGACCTTGCAAACCTCTCACTAAATTTTGGGTTTTCAATGACCTTCATGTGAGTGTCCCAGGTCCCCCTGAATCCAATGAGGAGCCCTATTGACTTCAAATCAATGAGGACCTGTGTGGGGCTCATTGCAGGATCAGGACCTTAGCCTGATCTTGCAAATCCTTTATTTCCTCTCATTTAAAGCCATGATGAATTGAAGATGATTAAATTTGAAAAACAAAACAAACTATGATTTTCGACTTAGAGACACCTGTGTTCTGCAGTAAGCATAGAACCACCCCTTAAAATCTAGCTTGGCTCACGTGGGTGCCCTACAAAAGGTATAAAACTTATTTTTCCTTTCCCTCTCCCCCTTGATCTGTTCTCCCGTTTCAGAGTCCATACTAAACAGAACTCTCATCTAGTAATGTTGAAGTTATGTCAAACTTTTGAAACCATGATTTTCATATGGACTCATTATGAGTTTGTCCAATTCTACTCCTCAACATCCAGCACGTAGAAAATGAGAGAGGAATAAATTAAAACTGAGCTTCAAGATGTAGAAGAAAGAAAAGACAGACCTAATACTTCCATAAGAGTAATACTTCAGAGAGTAGCTGCCATTTTTCTGCTGTCCTTTCCCTAGGAGACTTTTTTGTTCCTTAATACGCTATACCATGATTAGTGAAACTACAGCACTTGGTGTCCTTCAGTGGTCTGTGTCTGCTTTGTACTTGTTGGACGCATTCTCCTTCATGTCACCTTTTTTTGTCATTTACAAGATAATGACAAGAGCACCAACACCAGGATTCCAGGCACCTTTCCAGGCACGATGGATCTCTGTGGTGTTTCTTTCATACATTCCTGAGGAAATGACAGCTGAGCCTGACCTCCTCTCCGCTTTTGAATTTTATTTGCTCTTCATGATCTGATATATTGCCAAAAAACAAAAACAAAACCCATTCTCCTACCTTTACTCCTATAATTAAAACAGAAAGACAATTATCAGTTTTTTAAATAGAAAGAAAGTATATTTTATGGGAATTTGACATTTTTTTCAGGATTTCATTATCTACAGAGGAGTTCCACACAATGTTGCAGCAGGATCTCACTGCTGAGCACTGGTGTTGTTAAACAAAAGACCTCATAACATCCCAAATGTCAAAAAATGTTGCAATCTACTTTTTAGTTCTCAAATATTGTCAATCCACAGACACTAACTCACTGTACTTGAAAAAAAAGTAACAGATGAACAAATGTTTTTGCTTTTAAGCCCTGTCCACTCTATTGTTTCTTTCCACGTGTGCTGCTTTTACCCTCCTGTCTGTCTGCCTTCTTTCGATTTTCTAATTCTGTTTCTGGAACACTGCCATCTTTCATCACAGCACCACTTATGGCCCCAATTCAGAAAACCACTTGAGTACCTGCTTAACTTTAACTCAATAGTACCTCAAATTATGCTTTACTTTAAGCACATGCTTAAGTGCATTCACAAAGATGGATGAATTTAGGAATGTGCTAATTACATTCCTGAATTGGAGCCACTATTTCTTCATTTTATTCTCTTGTTGATCATTGCTGGTACCTACACATGCTTAAGTCTCATTGACTTAAATAGAGATGTTTAAAATTAAGCACATGCTTAAATGCTTGTTGATCTAGGGCCCAGACTCCTATCTTCTTTCCATAGACTTATTCCTGCCTTTTCCTGCTTTTAACTTAAATCAGCAGCATAATTATTGTCCTGTATTCCTACAAAGTTAAGGAAAAGGAATAATTTTTTCCTAAGAAGTCATCCTTATCAATGAGATCAGCTTTTATAATGCTCAGTGGTACGAACCAGACTCAGAGATACATTCTAATAATATTGGTTTGCTCTACACTCCACTGCTAATAATAGCATTTCATGAATTACTGAGAATACACTAGAACTGGCAGCAGATCATAACTGTAGCATCAGACTTTGAACTACCCTTGTTCATATTTTTCCCCATATATGATACCATCTTTTCTCTGCATTCTGTTGGTTGTTTTGATGTTGAATGCCTTTCTGAGGTGAGACTGTACAGCTTTACAGATTAATATTAAAAGGACAGCCATTCTCTTTGATGTGCAGAGATGTATATTGATTTCCTTTTTGAAAAGAAATTATTCTCCAGAATTAAAATTCTACAGTGAAACACATTAAACTTGTTAACTAGAACTGTGAAGATAAATAGGGATCTAATGTTTAACATTCTTCTATGTCAATTCTGCACCGTAAGAGTTGTTAACCTAGATGCAACTATTATGTTTTTAACTAATGAAATAATATCTGAAGGACTAAATCCTGCTCACTTTACTCACTTGAGCAAATTCAATGCATTGAAGTCTGGGGATAGGAAAGCAACATACCTGGAAAAATGCTTTTAACTAAGTAGCAATTAAGCACCAGCTTAAAATGGCATTGAAGTCAATATCCTAAAGCAGAACTCACTGATCTGATGGATTGCTTGTATAACCTTAATTCAGATCCTTTTGAGTATGTGTTATGATACAGTCTTTAATTACATGATCACATACTATTTTTTCCCCCCAAAGGACCCTACTTTGTTCAGACCCCCATCCACAAAGCACTTAATAATCCACCTAATGTTAAGCATGTGAATAGCCTCAGTGAAGTCTATGGGAATACTCATTTGGTTTGCTGGGTCAGACGATGGATGGTGCTCAGTGAATAGATCAGATCTGAACCAGTGACTTAGAGATCATAGAATATCAGGGTTGGAAGGGACCTCAGGAGGTCATCTAGTCCAACCCCGTGCTCAAAGCAGGACCAATCCCCAACTAAATCATCCCAGCCAGGGCTTTGTCAAGCCTGACCTTAAAAACCTCTTAGGAAGAAGATTCCAGCACCTCCCTAGGTAATGCATTCCAGTGATTCACCACCCTCCTACTGAAAAAGTTTCCTAATATCCAACCTAAACCTCCCCCACTGCAACTTGAGACCATTGCTCCTTGTTCTGTCATCTGCTACCACTGAGAACAATCTAGATCCATCCTCTTTGGAACCCCCTTTCAGGTAGTTGAAAACAGCTTTCTAAATAATCCCAGTTTCCTCAGCCTCCCCTCATAAGTCATGTGCTCCAGACCCCTCATCATTTTTGTTGCCCTCTGCTGGACTCTTTCCAATTTTTCCACATCCTTCTTGTAGTGTGGGGCCCAAAACTGGACACAGTACTCCTGATAAGGCCTCACCAATGCCGAATAGAGGGAAAATGATCCTGTCCCTCGATCTGCTGGCAATGCTCCTACTTATACAGCCCAAAATGCCGTTAGCCTTCTTGGCAACAAGGGCACACTGTAGACTTATATCCAGCTTCTCGTCCATTGTAACCCCTACGTCCTTTTCTGCAAGACTGCTGCCTAGCCACTAGGTCCCTAGTCTGTAGCAGTGCATGGGATTCTTCCGTCCTGAATGCAGGATTCTGCACTTGTCCTTGTTGAACCTCAGATTTCTTTTGGCCCAATCCTCTAATTTGTCTAGCTCCCTCTGTATCCTATCCCTACCCTCCAGCGTATCTACCACTCCTCCCAGATTAGTGTCATCTGCAAACTTGCTGAAGGTGCAATCCACGCCATCCTCCAGATCATTAATGAAGATATTGAACAAGACCGGCCCCAGGACTGACTCTTTGGGCACTCCACCTGATACTGGCTGCCAACTAGACATGGAGCCATTGATCACTACCCATTGAGCCTGATGATCTAGCCAGCTTTCTGTCAACCTTATAGTCCATTCATCCAGCCCATATTTCTTTAACTGGCTGGAAAGAATACTGTGGGAGACCATATCAAAAGCTTTGCTAAAGTCAAGGAACAACACTGTTTTCCCCTCAATCACAGAGCCAGTTCTCGTCATAGAAGGTAATTAGATTAGTCAGGCATGACTTGCCCTTGGTGAATGCATGCTGACGGTTCCTGATCACTTTCCTCTCCTCGAAGTGCTTCAGAATTGATTCCTTGAGGATCTGCTCCATGATTTTCCTAGAGACTGAGGTGAAGCTGACTGGCCTGTAGTTCCCTGGATCCTCCTCCTTCCCTTTTTAAAGATGGGCACTACATTAGCCTTTTTCAAGTCATCTGGGACCTCCCCCAATCGCCATGAGTTTCAAAGATAATGGCCAATGGCTCTGCAATCACATCCGCTAACTCCGTTAGCGCCCTCAGATACAGTATATCTGGTCCCATGGACTTGTGCTCGTCCAGTTTTTCTAAATAGTCCTGAACCACTTCTTTCTCCACAGAGGGCTGGTCACCACCTCCCCATGCTGTGCTGCCCAGTGCAGTAGTCTGGGAGCTGGTCTTGTTCGTGAAGACAGAGGCAATAAAAGCATTGAGTACATTAGCTTTTTCCACATCCTCTGTCACTAGGTTGCCTCCCTCATTCAGTAAGGGGTCCACACTTTCCTTGACTTTCTTCTTGTTGCTAACATACCTGAAGAAACCCTTCTAGTTACTCTTAACATCCCTTGCTAGCTGCACCTCCAAGTGTGAATTGGCCTTCCCGATTTCACCCCTGCATGCCTGAGCAATATTTTTATACTCCTCCTTGCTCATTTGTCCAATCTTCTACTTCTTGTAAGCTGCTTTTTTGTGTTTAAGATCAGCAAGGATTTCACTGTTAAGCCAAGCTGGTCGCCTGCCATATTTACTATTCTTTCTACACATCGGGATGGTTTGTTCCTGCAACCTCAGTAAGGAGTCTTTAAAAATATAGCCAGCTCTCCTGGACTCCTTTCCCCCCTCATGTTATTCTCCCAGGGAATCCTGCCCATCAGTTCCCTGAGGGAGTCAAAAGTCTGCTTTTCTGAAGTCCAGGGTCCGTATTCTGCTGCTCTCCTTTCTTCCCTGTGTCAGGATCCCGACCTTGACCATCTCATGGTCACTGTCTCCTAGGTTCCCATTCACTTTTGTTTCCCCTACTAATTCTTCCCTGTTTGTGAGCAGCAGGTCTAGAAGAGCTCTGCCCCTCGTTGGTTCCTCCAGGAAATTGTCCTACACTTTTCAAAAAGTTCCTGGATTGTCTGTGCACTGCTGTATTGCTCTCCCAGCAGATATCAGGGTGATTGAATTCCCCCCATGAGAACCAGGGCCTGCAATCTAGTAACTTCTGTTAGTTGCCTGAAGAAAGCCTTGTCCACCTCATCCCCCTGGTCCAGTGGTCTATAGCAGACTCCCACCATGACATCACCCTTGTTGCTCACACTTCTAACTTAATCCAGAGACTCTCAGGTTTTTCTGCAGTTTCATACTGGAGCTCTGAGCAGTCATACTGCTCTCTTGCATACAACGCAACTTCCCTGCCTTTTCTGCCTTGCCTGTCCTTCCTGAACAGTTTATATCCACCCATGACAGTGCTCCAGTCATGTGAGTTATCCCACCAAGTCTCTGTTATTCCAATCACATCATAATTCCTTGACTGTGCCAGGACTTCCAGTTCTCCCTGCTTGTTTCCCAGGCTTCTTGAATTTGTCTATAGGCACTTAAGATAACTCGCTGATCATCCTACTTTCTCAGTAGGAGGCAGGAGTCCTCCTCTCTTGAGCTCTCCTAATCATGCTTTCTCCTGGTATCCCACTTCTGCGAGGGCTTTGGTCTCCTTCCCTTGGTGAACCTAGTTTAAAGCCCTCCTCACTAGGTTAGCCAGCCTGCTTGCAAAGATGCTCTTCCCTCTCTTCATTAGGTGGAGCCAGTCTCTTCCTAGCAATCTTTCTTCTTGGAACACCATCCCATGGTCAAAGAATCCAAAGCCTTCTCTCGGACACCACCTGTATAGCCATTTGTTGACTTCCACAATTCGACGGTCTCTACACGAGCCTTTTCCTTCCACAGGGAGGATGGACGAGACCACCACTTGGCCTCAAAACTCCTTTATCCTTTTTCCCAGAGCCATGTAGTCTGTAGTGATCTGCTCAAGGTCATTCTTGGCAGTATCATTGGTGCCCACATGGAGAAGCTGGAAGGGGTAGCGATCCGAGGGCTTGATGAGTCTTGGCAGTCTCTCCATCACATCATGAATCCTAGCTCCTGGCAAGCAGACTTCTTAGTTTTCCTGGCCGGGATGGCAGATAGATGACTCAGTCCCCCTTAGGAGGGAGTCCCTGACCACCACCACCCACCTCCTTCTTTTGGGAGCGGTGGTCTTGGAATCCCCATGCCTAGGACAGTGCATCTCATGTCTTCCAGTTGGTGGCATCTCCTTCTGCTCCCTTCCCTCAGATGTACCATCTGTTCCACTCTCTGTTTTAGTACCTGTGGAGAGAACATGAAAACGGTTGCTTGCTTGCATCTGCCTTGCTGGTACATGGATGCTCCTTTTTCTTCTGGAGGTCACATGCTGCCAATTTTCTTCACTGTCCGTCTGTCGCCGCTGTTACAGCAGGCTGTAATTCTTCAGAATGTTGTGCCCATAGAAGTATATCCTGACATCTGTCCAGGAAATCTTCATTTTCTCTTATGCAATGCAGGGTTGATACTTGTTTCACCAGACCTTGAACCTTCTCTTCCAATATGGAGACCAGCTTTCACTTTGTACAGAGAAAGTCGCTTCTGTCTTGTGGAAGAAAGACAAACATAGTACATCCTGTGAAGGTCACAAATCCTTTCAGCGAGCATGTTCCCATTACCATCTAGTTTCCTTATTCTGTAAGTGCTCTTCATTTACCATCAATTCCTGTTGTTCTGAGCAACAAAAGCAATGTGTAAAAGCACAGTATTTATACAATATTGGAAGCACTTAGGCAATAGCACACTACACCTTCCAAAATAGGTTCTCATGTAAAGGACCTGCCCTACTAGAGTCACTGTACCAATATTTGGGAATATTTTATTAACAGCATTCTTTGCCAACATAAACACCTTAATGGAAGAGGCAAAACAAGAAGTAATGTAAGTTTCTACTAAAAATCACATCCTCCGTAAGTGGAGGAATTGATTTTCAACTCAGTGTTGTACACTATTGAGCATTTCAATTTCCATCGTAAATGACATGCCATTTTTTTAAATAAGACAGTAGTGCTATGTCTACTGGGAGTATTATTTACTTGTCCCCAGTGGTGATTAAAAATTCAATAGCTTCCCATTATTATTTTCTAGTGCCCATTAAACACTCTTACCTTCCCTGAAGAAGAGGGGCTGGAATCTGTTCTGGCCTCCTGAGAGACACAGCATAGGACGTTCAGCCCATGGGGAGGGGAGGTAAAGATGTCTTTATGCGACCTAGATTCTGGGCTCCTGCCGGGGCTGAAATAAGCCCATGTTGTTACTCTATTTTACTACTTCCTTTTGCAAACTGCTTTACAGCCTTGAATTCCCAAAGTGCTGAGTGCAATAAGCATGCTTCTTCTTACCCAACCTCCAGGGTTCTATTTATATATGGGATTGCATGGAGGATAGCTTAGGGACACTTGTGTCAGCCCCACGCAAGAGGAATTCTTCCCTGGCCTCTTGAGGCCCCTTTTGTACCAGAGCAGCATATGAGGACTGGATCCTGGACCAGAATCCAGTCCAATCCCTAAAAGGCATAGAAAGGCGATAGTTGCATGGCCCTCTAGAAATGGTTAGAGAGGCCCCCTGTACATGTAGTTTTAACTGTTTCATTCTTTGTGTACTAATGCCCAGAAACTGCCTGTTTTTCTGCATCACAAGTTGAAGGAAGGAACATGTGAAAGTTTATTATTCATTAATAGCTCCCTACTTAAATGTAATTAATCAAAACTGATGTTGCTTGATTGGAGCCATAACATTGGCTATGCTTTTTTTGGAAGGCATACAGTTTGGAATACACTATGAAATAATGGCAATACAGGTAAAAGCTAATTAAGAATGTGGAAAAATTCCAATATTAGTTAGTAAAGTAAGAAACTTACTGAATTTGTTAACATTTGGAAAGTTAATACAAAACAATGCTGCAGATGGGGCTCAAAAAAGAAATCCTACAATTAAATCTTAACTTTTTTTTTAATATGTAAAGGTAGGGCATATTGTATTTACTTAAGGAACAATGAACTGTGCCCAGTTGAGCAATATTGGCACATAAATAGAATACATGGGCCTGATTCACAATGTCATTACTTCTGGTTTACATCTGTGTAGCACCATTGAAATCAGTTCCAGGGAGAAAGTACATATGTTGTGTATTTAAAAAAAACCACACACACACACCCCACACACGACTTAACTAGTATGGAGGGACATGTAATGGCAAGTCTGTTACCCCAGAATTTGACAATACAACAGTCAACCATTTTGTATGTTCAGCCACGGCCGGCAGAAAACCAAACATCACATAGTTAGGAAAATCTTAGGCCTTTGTGAGGCAAGGTCAGACAGCTGCATGCTTGCAGTTTGTTAATCAGAATGGGAGGATGAAATTGAAAGTTAACAAGTATGGAAGAGAGTAAAGCAACCTTGGTTTTAAGTGCCCTGACAGTCTCATTATGACTAGAATTGTTCTGATAAGAGATGAGTAGTTATGCTGAAATTAGGAGCATTGGTGACCCAGGAGGAGACACTATAGGTTAAGTGCTTTGTTTGAAGTTAGTGATAAAAGGTTAGGCAAAGGAATATGCTTTGGAGCAGTCCAAGGAAGCTTTCTGTGGGCAAGGATTTGACAGCTAAGTTCTCCAGCATCTAGCCAGAATGCAGAGCCCCCTGGAAGGCTGGCCACAGATCCCTCAGAACCATTTCTTAACTATAGGTAAATATACTTGTTTTGAAATGCTGTAAACCCTACTGCAGCAGCATGAATGTGTATGTGCGAACACATGAGCACATTTGAGATCTAATAAAAAAGTAGCATTTCGATGAAAGCACTTCTGGTTTGTATCAATTATTTATTCAGACAGATCAAGCTACGTCCCCACTGATTTGTTCCTGACGCTGCCTGGAGAGAAAGAGTTAAGTTACCACTGCTTTGGGTTCTGAAAACCCTGGGTAACAAGTCTTCCATATCAGGATTGATTTCCATCTCTTCAGATTCATTTTTGCTGCTATTAATGGAGTGATTCTGCACTACATTTCTCCAGGACTATGTTGGTATAACTTGACTGCTTTGAGACCCAGTCCTGCAGATACTTAGACACATGCTTAACTTTACTCAGGTGAGTAGTTCCATTGAAGTCAATGGTACTACAGGTGCATAAGTGCTCACAAGATTGGGGCATAAATCCTCCATGTGGGAGTCCAAGTAGAATGGATGCCATTGTATAAGCCCTCTGCCGTGAAGTGAATTATGTCCAGAGTGAATCAGTCTCAGATGTTCCTCACTGAAAAAAAAAAATCTGATGTGAAAAATGTATGAAATGGAATTCGAAATCAAGTGTTTTTCCCTGGATTTCATAGTTTGGATTTAGTTTTTCAACCCTAAACTCATCTCAGATTTGCTAAAAGGTTGATAATTCATTTGGGTAAAGCTGGACTGAGCTTTGTGGTGGCCTCCTGCTTGAGGATGCCAAGAAGTGATTTACAATCTTTACCTAAGTCCATGGTGAACACAATGATTTCCAGCTCAGTTCCAATTTGATTTGTCAGGCTCATATCCCAATAATTTCATAGAGTTTAAGCTCACAAAGGACCATTAGATCATTAGTGCAACCTCCTATATATCATGGGCCAATACATTTAACTCAGATGCCCCTATATTGAGCCTAATGACTTTAGAATCCTAAGGACTGAAATGCTTTGGTCTAACTAAACTGCTGTGTGCCACAGGCAGAGAACAGGAGAGACCAAGGTGCCACCAGTTCCCAAGGTTCCTGCAATACTAGGGAATTGATGAGAGGAGATATGTCCAAATGATCCCAGCAGGCAATCCACAACTCATGCTGCAGAACAAGGTGAAACCCCTCCCAGGTTCCTGCCAATCTGACCTGGGGCAACCAAGTATGTAAGCAAAGTATTCTGTGTACCACCTCACAGCACTGGTCCAGTGTCCCATCACCAGCTGTGGTCAATCTGACGCTTCAGAATAAGGCAAAAACACACCCACATAACCCAAAACAGAATATCAATTAAGACACCGGAGGTGAAAATCCAGTGTGAACCAAATCTCCCTCCCTCAAAATATGGGTCCCATAAAACCTTGAGAACACACGCCACTGACATTTACACAGGTCTGCTGTTAAACCACCTTCTTGCAGTTCTCTTTTTGGTTATAGTTTTATGAAAATAAGAGCAGGGGCAATCCAACCAGAAGACAATATACTACAAAGGTCAAACTTTCATTCTTCTGCCATAATTTAGATAGACTATTAAGCAATGAAACTTTGTATTAATTCATGCTCATGACAAAGGTTGTAACAAGAACAAGAAATGGAAGAAATTAATTCATATGGGAAACAGTAAAACTTTAATTCATTCTGATCGCAGTTTCACATTTTTAATATTAAAGTTCCCTTGGGAAAGAAGAAACTTAAAGGACCTTGTGAGAAGATTTAAAAAAAAAAGGTATATCAAAGACAAATTGACTCAAATGCTGGTAGAATACATTGTAAACTCTTGGGTAGAGCTGTTGAAAAGAAGAAGAAAGCCTTAACTAATGAGACAAGGCAGGTGAGGTAATATCTTTCATTTGACCAAAGTTACTACATTTCCCAGATCTAAAGAAGAGGTCTGTGTAAGCGCAAAAACTTGTCTCTTTCACAATTCAAACAGAATTTGGTCCACACTAAGATCCACATGTATCCACTTTGGATTACATATGGATGCAGTGAACAACACTAGCTGGTCCCTAGCTTGGGCAGAACACCATCTGAGAAAAGCAATTGCCAGAATTCTCTCTATGCCTCTAGGCAACAGCAAAGTCACTCTATTATGTCGAGTCCTGAAAGCTCATGGATCCTACCAAATTCCAAAGTGCACTCCATAATGATGACAGATTACCAACAAAACAAGATGCTGCAGAGCTGGTGAGTTGCTATCACCACACACTTGCCATCAACTCAACACAATGGTTATGGAATTGGCTTTTCTCTACATATCCCACACACATCTGCATGGCTCTTGGATGACTTGAGTCAGATGAAAGAGAAGAGGGTGCAAAATGTAGAGTCAATGGCCAAAACCTAGGGCTGAGACAGATTTAAATGCAAAGAATTCTGACAAGTTATGCTGAGGCTGTATTTCAGGTTAAGAGAACATTTTTCTCCTCCTCTGTCGCAAAAATTCTTTGCAAAGAGCTATTATAGTTGGTGAATCACCTCTTCAATCCAGCCTGCATTCTGAAAAATAATATAGCACCACTCAGTGCAAAGAGCTATTGTTTCACTTACAGACCAGGATATCATCTAATCAAAATACACTCTAAGTATCATCAGCAAATTCAAAGAGGAAACAGCTCACTGTGGGAGTGTTACAGGGAGCTCAAGCCCATGCGGCAAACTGTTATTTTCATAGACTCATGGAAATCTAGGGCTGGAAGGGACATCAAGAGGTCATCTTATTCAGCCCCCTATGCTGTTCACCACAGCTGGCCTTCAGTCATGGAATTCAGTCCTGGCAGAACAAAGAAAGATCACAAATCTTTATCACACTTCCAGATCCAAATGCAAAACACTGCTTTGGTTGTGCTTTCCATAAAACTTATATTTACAGGTACAGTACAAAAACTAAACCACCAATGATGTACGTTACTCCCACTACTAACTTCGCTAATCTAAGTTTTTAAGCTCTGGAAGGAGGTCTGATACCACCAGGACTGGTAAAATATAAGAATCAAGGAATCAAAATTGCTGGGGGTTTTGTTTCTTTTTTCTGGGGGTGTTGAATTTGCAGTGGTGTGATGTTGTACACATTTGTCCTCAATTACTAGCCCACTGGGTTAAATATGTAGTAATGCTTTTATCTCTCCTTATGGAGTGTCTCAGCTCTTGAACCACACACCATTAGTTGCTCTGACTGTTAATACCACTTATGCAGTGGTTTAGATAATCAAAATGTTATGCATTAAATAATTACTCCTCATTGTTTCTTCCTTCTATGATATTTCCATACGAGTGTCTCGATGCTTTCAGACTTTAACATAAGGCAACTCACAATTCCTGGGTGAGGCGAGCGAGCATTATTCCTACATATCGCTGGAAAACTGGGGCGCAGATCAGCTTTCCTAACACCATGTACCAAGTGAGTGGTGGAGCAGGAATCAGAACTTAGGTGTAACTGACCTCCACATTGACTCTCCATCCTTTTCTATGGGGCCAGATCTCTGCAAGTAGTATTACCACTTGTCTCTTTCAATAAAGAGGTCATTTCACTTGCAAGTTTTATAGACAGACTTGTGTATTGTTGGTTGATTTTTATGGGGAAACTTTGTACCCTACTGTAATTCCAGATATCTATATTAAGCATACAAGAATGGTTAAGTGGCATTTATTAACAGTGGTACGATATCAGCGCCATATAAACAGCACATAAAGGCCATCTGAGGTAGTACAGGAATGCTAGATTAATAGCAGTAATATTAAAGATTCTAATTAATCACATTTTCACTAGACTATATGAAGGATATCATACAAACGAAACTACAAAAAATGCAATCAAAAGTTTCTGCAAGTTTATGAGAGAGACAGACAAAAATTTAATACAGGTCAGGACACACTGCTATGAAACCTGATCCTAATCCTCAAAGTTTTGCCTCTTACTTTATTCTGAGCAGTTCAGACCCAAGATTACCTATGAGTCAATTTGATCTTTGGAGGTGCTGTAAATACAAACTAATATTTATTAATATTATCTCATAGTCACACACTATTTTCTAGGTCTGTCAAGCAATTAAAAAATTGTGATGAATAGAACTGTTAAATAATAGAATACCATTTATTTAAATATTTTTGGATGTTTGTTTACATTTTCAAACATATTGATTTCAATTACACTGCAGAATACAAAGTATACAGTGATCACTTCATATTTCTAATATTTGCACTGTAAAAAATAGTATATTTCAATTCACCTAATACAAGTACTGTAGTGCAATCTCTTTTTATGAATGTACAAAAAATAACTGCATTCAAAAATAAAACAATGTAAAACTTTAGAGCCTACAAGTCCACTCAGTCCTACTTCAGCCAACCACTCAAAGAAGTTTGGTTACAATTTGAAGGAGATAATGCTGCCCACATATTGTTTACAATGTCACCTGAAAGCAAGAACAGACATTCACATGGCACTGTTGTAGCTAGCATCGCAAGATATTTACATGCCAGAGGCGCTAAAGATTCGTATGTCCCTTCATCCTTCAACCACCATTCCAGAATACATGGGTCCATGCTGACGACTGGCTCTGCTCGATAACTATCCAAAGCAGAGCGGACCGACGCATATTCATTTTCATCATTTAAGTCAGAAGCCACCAGCAGAAGGTTGATTTTCTTTTTTGGTGGTTCGGGTTCTGTAGTTTCCGAATTGGAGCGTTGCTCTTTTAAGACTTCTGAAAGCATTCTCCACACCTCGTCCCTCTAAGATTTTGGAAGTCACTTCAAATTCTTAAACATTGGGTTGAGTGCTGTATCTATCCTTAGAAATCTCACATGGGTACTGTCAAGGTTCCTCCCCCACTCTGAGCTCTAGGGTACAGATGTGGGGACCTGCATGAAAACCTCCTAAGCTTACTTTTACCAGCTTAGGTTAAAACTTCCCCAAAGTACAAGTTAATTTTACCCTTGGAATTTCCACTGCCACCACCAAACTTTAACTGGGTTTACTGGGAAACGTAGTTTGGACATGTCTTTCCCCCCCAAAATCCTCCCAACCCTTGCACCCCACTTCCTGGGGAAGGTTTGGTAAAAATCCTCACCAATTTGCATAGGTGACCACAGACCCAAGCCCTTGGATCTTAGAACAATGAAAAAGCACTCAGTTTTCTTACAAGAAGACTTTTAATAGAAGTAAAGGAATCCCCTCTGTAAAATCAGGATGGTAGATACCTTACAGGGTAATTAGATTCAAAACAGAGAATCCCTCTAGGCAAAACCTTAAGTTACAAAAAAAAAAAAAAAAAAAAAAAAGACACACAGACAGGGATAGTCATTCTATTCAGCACAGTTCTTTTCTCAGCCATTTAAAGAAATCATAATCTAACACATACCTAGCTAGCTTACTTACTAAAAGTTCTAAGACTCCATTCTTGTTCTGTCCCTGGCAAAAGCAGCATACAGACAGACACAGACCCTTTGTTTCTCTCCCTCCTCCCAGCTTTTGAAAGTATCTTGTCTCCTCCTTGGTCATTTTGGTCAGGTGCCAGCGAGGTTACCTTTAGCTTCTTAAGCCTTTACAGGTGAGAGAATTTTTCCTCTGGCCAGGAGGGACTTTAAAGGGGTTTACCCTTCCCTTTATATTTATGACAGGTACCTTCTTTGCATTTTGTCAAATCTACTGTGAAAGTGTGCTTAAAACAAATATGTGCTGGTCATCATCTGAGACTGCTATAACATGATATATATGGCAGAATGCACGTAAAACAGAACAGAAGACATACAATTTTCCCCCACGTAGTTCAGTCAAATTTAATTTACGCTTTTTTTTTTTTTTTTAAAACAAGCATCAGCAGCATGTCCTCTGGAATGGTGGCCGAAGCATGAAGGGGCATATGAATGTTGAGCTCATCTGACACAAATACCTTGCAATGCCAGCTACAAAAGTGTCATGCAAATGCCTGTTCTCATTTCAGGTGACGTAAATAAGAGAGTCAGCATTATCTCCTGTAAATGTAAACAAACTTGTTTGTCTTAGCAATTGATTGAACAAGAAGTAGGACTGAGTAGACTTGTAAAACTTTAGAGTCTACATTGTTTTGTTTGAGTGCAGTTATGTTACCAAAAAAAAAAAAAAATCTACATTTGCAAGTTGCAATCTCTTTCATGTGAGAGTGTATGACAGTACTTGTATGCAGTAAATTGAAAAATAAATTTATCATTTTTACAGTGCAAATATTTGTAATAAAAAATATGAAGTGAGCACTGTACACTTTGTATTGTGTTGTAAAAGAAATCAATATATTTGAAAATGTAGAAAAACACCCAAAAATATTTAATAAATTTCAATTGGTATTCTATTGTTTACCAGTGTGATTAATCGCAGTTAATTTTTTTGAGTTAATCTCATGAGTTAACTGCGATTAATCGCCAGCCCGACTATTTTCCCCTCTGATAAATACTGAACAGCAGCATTTGGCAGTGACTTCCTGGGAATCTTTGGTCTTTTCGGAAAGCAGAAGTTTTATATCGAATGTAAAACAGAACATTGGAACCAACCACCATTATTTCTTAAGAACCATACCCTGCAATTGCAATATTACCTTGCCATAGTTATTTATTTGCAATGTCTTTGTTACCACAGAAAGAGGAACACACTATACCAGCTTAAGTGATGGTATAGCCAACACAGGCCCTCTCTGCACCCAGGAGCATGGAGATGTATTGTATCTTGAGGTACCTTCGTGCCACATTACCCCCAGCAAGTGTCTGTGCCTAACGGGCACAATTTGACTCATTTTATTATAGCTAGAGCTGGTTGAACTTTTGTTCAAAATTTCTCTCATAAAAAGGGACTTTCCGGAAAATTAAAATTTTCCTGAAAAGCTTTCAGTTTTTCCTCCCAAAAGATTCAAAACTTTCATCAAAACTGGAAGTGTTCCTGCCTACCTTTGGTGAATCATGATTTCCCTATAGCTAGTATAGTAACACACATGTTGTAACAGTAATAAGTTAGAGGGTTCCCATTCCTGCCACCAAACCTTTCAAGAAATATCAGTACTAGACAGATTTTCTTTACTTGTGAAACCTTTCATACAGCACTATTTCTCACTTGCACAATCAGGTTACAACAAAGCTCCAGTTTGTACAAAATATGCTAGCCAAGATCACACAAAATTTCTCCAGCTGAAGTTTCTTTGCACTTCTTTATTCAGCATGGCCACCGTTTCCCACTACCTTCAGTAGGGCTGAAGCCACCCCTCAGTTCAACATTAATCTACAGCCTCTACAGGTAGAAGTGAGGCTGATCCTAGCAAAAAATAAATAAAACAACATCTTCTGAGGACTTGAAAGCACTTTACAAACATTAATGTGTAACTTCACAGCATCTTTGTGAGGTAGATGCTGCCGGATGTATTTTGCCTGTTTTAAAGAGGGCTGGGGAAGGGAGAAGTGGAATAAAGCAAAAGGAAGTTCAGCATCTTACCAAAGTTCACGACAGGAACTATGAATACAACCCATTCCACACTGGTGCCAGTCTGTAGTTTTAGGCATAAGACCATTCTTCTGGACTTCTTTTTATTAATTGCTTCTTCAGGTCCAAGGTATTTACCCATGCATGACTTGAGCTGTGTATAAAAAGGATTTCTGTCAAGCTCTCCTAGTATCTTTCACACACACAAAATTCATTTTTTCAAGTTTAGAAAAGGGGTGTAAAGTTGGATATTAGGCTGCACACAACATATAAGCTAAAGTGGCCTTAGTGGAACTTTGACACACAGAATATTATTGTCCTTGCAAGGATTAGAATTCATATAGCTGACATGCATACAAGTTTCCCCAATCTACCAAGTATAAATAGGATTTTCTTTGACCTGAGACATGTTACCTTTTCATCTATTCTTTCTTCTTTAGACACATACTTTAAATTATTTCACAAGCACAGAAAGCTGTTACATAGTGGAAGGTAAAAGCAGTTTGCTGAACATGACAAATTAAACTCTTTCCTGGTTTACACAACCATAGTAGATTTGCCTCACCATAAGACTAAAACCTAATCAACTCAATACTCTACAACTGTGTTAAATAGTCTCTCCTGGTGGTGGCTGCCAAAGGTAGAGACATGAAATGTGAAAGGGAAGTTACACTAAGTCAGAAGAGCCACAGTTCCAGCTGGGGCCAATAGCTCAGTGACTAAACTCCAACCAATAGGGACAAATGAGCCCAGTCAACATAACCCTCAAGCTGCTCCCCAGAGGTAAGGCTTAAACTAACAAATAAGGCCAAACTCCTGCCTGGATTCAGAGCCCTTGTCAAACAAACAAACTCTTCCATAGTCAGGGGTTAAACAGGTTTTGTGTAAACAAGATTTGAATTTGATGAGGGGGCTCTGCCACCAACAGTACCATCACTCTCCAGGAGATCCTAGCTTCCAACACTGCCAATTTTATCTTCCCACAGCCCATTCCTCTTATGCGTTCAGAGCATTCACTTAGTTTGATGAACCCAGCTCATACCTGCTACACCTTGACAATCCCCCACTTCAGGGAGACAGCTGTGGTTTTTCACAGAGACAGAAAGAGCCTGTTTTCTTCCAGTCCCTTGGTAGGATCTATGTGTGCTGTCGCATGGTTCCACAGCCACAGCAATTGAAGACATTTAGATAAAGCTGCCTGTAAGTGATGGTTTATTTTATGCCCATTTGTTTGATTCTTAAGATTCTTTCCCTGATGAGTGAGTGGAAAACAATGTACACTCAGGGTGTCTCCTTTAATGTTTATTAAACATTTTGCAGGATGGAAGCGGAGGGAGATCAGTTTTAAACTCCACAAAGGCAAAATTGTGGTTGAAGTTCCTCTATGCAGTGCAGAGAATTCAAGAGCTAAGGTTCCAATTATGGGCTGGCAGTGGTGTGAATTTCAGTCTCCTATAACTTTTTCCTCTGAAATGTTACCTTTTACTGGCATTATTGCTTTTTGCCCTGAGCACAGATAAAAGATGGACAGTGTCAATAAAACAGAATAAACTTTTTTTTTATAAAAGAAATAAAACTGCATGTGTACTTTTTATCTATCACCACTATTATTTTGGATAGAACTGAGGAAAGGGAACTGACAAGAAATGCTATTTTTCTTAAGGTTCACTAGTATCTGATTGAAACTGCAGCCATTATGTACCACTATGAACAAAAGATAAAAAACTTATGAAAATTGCAGCATGGTACTTGAGGACCACTTTATTTTTATTACTGCATCTCCCTCATCGGACAGAAGGGAAATAGCTATTTGGCTGTAGCCATTGTCTCACAATAATCACAGTATAGAAGAAGCAGAGTATTCAGTAGACGAGCAAAGTATCTTTTTTTATTGACTAAGATCATACTCAATTCTGGGTACTATCAAATCTTGAGGGGCTGTTGACTGTTAGTGCCAATAGTGCATGGAAGCTGGAAAAACTGAGATCATCATCAACTGAGATTAGCACCTCCTATTCAGACTATCTGAAGGCTTTCAGGAGCATCAGAGATGTAGGATGTTATGAGGAGCAAGGAAAAATGCTGTTAGTGCCTTGTCTATATTAGGGCTTTAGCCAGGGTGTAGCTACACCAGTGTAACTGCATGGAAGCAAACTCCTAGTGCACCAGTGCCTCTTACCTTCATTTGAGATTGCAACTCATACTTTACACCAGTGCAGTGTATCAATAGCAGGGGTTTGCACTAGTGCAGCTACATTGATGTGACTACACCAGCAGCTAAGGGGTAGCTCCACAAAGGGATATAAGCACCTAACTGCTACTTTAGGTGGCAAGGTCTAACATTTAGATGCCACTGAGATCCTCAAAACCCCCATGTAGCTGCTACCTAATCCTATAGGCACCTATATTCCCACTGGCAAAGTCCCCTAGGTGCCTACGTTTCTGCTGGTGGGCATGTGCAAAGCCAACTGAGCAGTTCAGGGGCATCAAGGCTTCACACCCTAGCTCAAACCCAGTAGCATTTACAAACTAGACCTTGCCTGCAGAAATCCATTCCAGTAGGTATGCTGAGGCCCCCCACAAAGGCAGCCAGGGGCAAGTTGAGAGAAAATTTGAGGGTGAGCATGTGTGTCCCTAATATACCCAATGATTAGTGTATTCTCTGGGGAGGTGGAAGACCTAGGGCTGAAAGCCCACTCTGCCCAATTTGGAGCAGGGACTTGCACCCAGGTCTCCACTTCCCAGGAGACTTCCCTAGACACCAGGTTACTGAGTATTTTGGAGTGGGTCTTGCTCAATCCCACCTGTTGAAGTTCTTCCACTTTGTATAAATTAAATATGCAGTGGGCAGGGAGAGGGAGAATGACTCTGCAGCCCTGTGGTTAGGGCACTCAACCTGGAGACTTGGGTTCCAGTCCCTGCTTCAATGACTATTTAGTTAGGTTGCCTATAAATTAGGCACTGCAATATCAAGTGTTGCAATGTCTAAGTCCCAATGTCTAAGTCCCTAAAAAGCCTAGTATATACAAGGCTTAAGACTGCTATAGAAAAACTGATTGTAAGAAGGGTTAGCCCTCTCAACTCCCATTGAAGATTCCTTTGAAAATATGACCCATGCCAAGTAAGTGCCTTATAGCATGTGTATGTGTATTTTATTTATGGTCCTATACTTCTTAGAATTTTTTTTAATCTCACAGCTACTTAAATCTGGAAACAAGTTAGTACATATAAAGCAATCATTACTGAGTCAACCTGTCCATGTTATACGTAATCTATATCAAATGCAGTAGAGTGGTGGTCATTAAAGTCTTTACAGGTTCCTTTAAGTAGTTATTTATACCCTGGTGTTCCCCAGACTGTTAGTGTGGAAGCATATTTTTGTGCTTAAAGCACTGGACTGAGATTCAGTTCCCTGGTCTCCCATAGGCTTCCTGTATGATCTTGGGCAAGTCACTTAATCTCTTCATGCTGGAGTTTCCACTCTGTAAAATGGGGATGATGATACGCACTTTCCATAATAAATCAGTTTTATGTTCCAACATTACTTTGTATTTTTCAAAGTTTCAAGCAGCCTGTCTTCTCTCTGTGAATCCCTTCCCGTTTCAGTGTTTTTATTAATCTAAATTTTATCATAAGGAGGCGAGAATGACATTTCTAGCCTACTAGCTATGTAGTTAGAAATGTGCTGCCAGATAAACGATCCCATAAACGTATGCTGTGATGTTCCTGAGAATTGCCAATTACCCATGAGGAATTCAGTGCTAATGTGTCACTTGGTGACATACTGGAAGTCATGGTACTTGCCTATGAGAAAGGGCACAGCTGCCTGCCCATGCACCTTCCAAAAACCAAAACAAAGGGTCATACTCCACAGGGAGGCTAAGCTCATTATCAAAAAACTCCAAACGCTTGATGAGGAAGCGCTAGATCAAGATGAACAAAACAAAATGTATGAGGTTCTTATTTAGATTTCCAAAGTAATCTGGGGAATTTAAACATATCTTCCATTAATTTCAATGGAAGATGTGTCTGTACCAGGGTCAGGAGCATCCTGATCACCCTCTCATAGTAAGGGACAGCTCTGCAGCACCATCCCTCTTTTCCCCCCTTTCACGAGCCCAATAACCAGAGATTTTCATGAGCCCAATAACAGCTCTCCTTGGGGTTTGCTTTATTAACATGAAGTTCAAAACAAACACAAAAAAGTCTTCCACCCGAGCCTTAAGCTGGGCACAACCTATATAGGTATTCTCTGAGAAGATGCAAGACCTGACCTGCCTTCTTCCCAAAAAGAAAACAGAGTTTCCAGCCCGTGCTTTCTACCCAGCCCTTCCTCGAGCTTCACGCTGCAAGCCCCACTTGGCTGTCCACAGGTCTGTTTTTCTACTCCTGCAGAAACCTGATTTAGTCACATAATCATCGGTCATGTGTCTTAAATCATTTTCTCCACTGGGGAAGGCAGATCAGCTGTGTCACAAGAGGGCTGAGACCTAACTTGTTTTAAAAGGGGGCAGCAATCCTACGACAGTGTCTAAATCCCCAAAGACATTTTGAAAGCCTCCACTCAGAATCCTATATCAGACCATAAGACCCCCAATAAAATGTCATCCATTTGCTGGCAGTAATAGCAGCTCACAGCAGACCTGGAAATGTCAACAGGTCATAAATTGCTATGAAGAGGAGGGCAATTTACATTTTTGGTCATAAAACAGTGTAAATTTAATCTTCATAGAGAAAATAATCTGGGCATTGTGCTTGAAGGCCAAATCACCTGTAGTCTTGAAGTCCTACCTACCTTGCAACTAGTGAGTATTTTTTTCCCCCAGCTGCAACTTCATATTATTCAACAGAACTCTCCCTGCAGGGCAGGCAACCACTATAGGCAGGAGTAGATTTCAAGATTCCAGGAATGTAACCATTCTGTTGAAGCAGACAACGAGAGGTGTCAGAGCTCTCAACTTAATAGTCAAATATCTACAGAGCCAGACATCTTAGGGGCATATTTTGATTATGAATCACTCTCCCCATAGTATCACATGACCCATAAATATATTGCCACCAGTGTAAATATAATTATATATCAGCATTCTCTACTCAACAGAAGCTGCAAAAGTCAAAGCACCGGATCCTCAGCAGATGTAAATCAGAGTAGCTCCAATGGCTTCAAGGGAGCTATGCCAATTTACACCATCTAAGGCAGGCAGTTTATAGGGAAGAAGGCGATGGTGAAATCATGTAATTTTATAAAAAGCAATTAAATAGTGACTTGCTGGTGCAGAAATATCCAATTATTTATGGGTATATTAACCTCTTTGCTCACAGATGCCAAATTATGCAATGGAAGCAGCACATTCAGTGTGATGAAATGTTCTCTTAGCTCATATCAAAATGTTAAATTATCAGCTGCTTCCAGGGGGTGACAATGTTCTAATTCACTGTGAAAGTTCAAGATCGTGTGTTCTACACTGTAATGCTCCGAAAAGATTAGCAAAAGGGTGCTGTGAGAAGAATTTCTTGATAGAAAGACCTCCAGCTGAAAAAAGTACGGACAGATCAAACTGCTTGCAAATAATTTAGGTAACACAAAACATGAGATTGTTCAGGCTCCAGAGCTAATTCACATGGAGCCTGTTCAAAGACCCCGCACGTCCCATTTCTTATTTCAGCTCTCCCATTTCCATTCTCTCTGTGAAATATTGTCATGGTCCTTGGCCTTGAACATTCCTACTCCATTTTCTGACCAAGATTTGTGGGCATCTACAATTAAGTTCCTACAACCATATTTAGGCACCCCCTAAAAGAGAAAAGCCTGGTTTTTCAAAGGTGATGACCAGTAAGAGCTATACATATACTATGAATGTCAACGTATTTCCCCTGCGATACATTTGTAACAAAATGGTTTGTATGTAAAGTAGCAAACTTTTGGGACATAAACTGTTTTGTTTTTTAATAGAAGGAAGGCCCTTGAATAACATCTGCTTTTTCCATAGTTTTTCCTCTCTCTGCCTATGAGCTAAAAGCTGAATTTCCACTATTGCTGACAACATGAACTTGAACAGTGGGAGACCAGTAAATCTCTAACAGCAGTGGTGCTTTATGTACCTTAAATACTGTAAGATTAAAAATGTGGTTTTATCACAGCATGATACCAATATTATTAACTAGTCCTGTGCAAGGATTCGAGATTTTCAAAGCTTCAGGTATTCTGTAATTGAAAGTTGCCCAGTCATGCATGCACTAACTTAACAATGGAAAAGCACAAATAATCTTAGTCAGTATTTCACTCAAATCAGAAAATTTGAGTAGGGCAGTAAGTTTTTTAATCCTGCATTATCAGCTTTGATGTACCAAATCTGTTTCTGCATTTGCAAGTGAAGCTACTGTGACAAAGCTCTGTCCTTGCCTCCATGGGTCCCACATTTCCTGGCAGATTTTGCAAGCCTCAGAGGCTCACCGTGACCCTCCACATAACCCTTCTTTCTCTAGGGACAAGGGTCACAGTCTACTGAGCCATTTTCATCATAAGCCAGCAAGGGAGGTGAGGAGAAGTTATCCTTCCTTGCACAGTCTGTTGTCTCCTAGTCTCAGTGATTAATCAGAGGGCAAAGGTGGGGGCAGGGGAAGCCCAGGCACACCCTCTACTCCAGGCTCCAGCCCAGGGATCCTAATAGTATCAGCTATGGTAGCTGACCTTTTAGAAACATGACATGTACAATTCCCAGGGCTACTTCCCCCACAGCAGCCCTCACTTCCTCAAGCTCCACTTCACCCTTACCTCAGAGCCTCCTTCCTTGTGCCTGATATGGTGTGTACTACTCAGCCTCTCCAACAACACAAGCTTCCTTCTAAAACTCCTGGCATCCACACCCACCTGACTGGCTGGGAGGCTTTTAACTAGTTTCAGCTAGCCCCTGATTGGCTTCAGGTGTCCCAATCAACCTAGCCTTCTCCCTGCCTTCTGGAAAGTTCTTAATTGGCCCCAGGTGTCTTAACTGACCTGGAGCAGCTGCCATTTCACTTATCCTGGTACCAGGGATTTGTTTAGCCTGGAGCTAATATATCTATCTCCCACTACTTTTCTATAGCCATCTGGCCTTGCCCCGTCACACTACCTACAAACAGCAGCCTGACAGCCTCTGATTACAAAGTCAGGCATGCAGAAACATTCATTTGTGGTATTTAGTAAAAGTATAGCAAATGTTACAATTTTAGATCTCTAGACCAACAACAATAATTTTGCCTACAGCTAAATGATCAAGTGTCACAGCACTAAGCGATTGTTTTTCTTCAAGTTAATTTTTGTTGTTGCCCCCTTTTCAATATGTTTTTGATAAAAGATTTTTTTTTCAGAAACCTGAGAGTTTGTGCTTCATTTTCTGACTATTTTGACCTTACCGGTATGGCTAATAGATATGTAATACAGATCTATACATTGCATCATGGAATTTGAGTATATGTAGCATTATTGAACTTTAATCCAGATTATGAACCAAAATCTTAAGCCCCATATTTAGCAGAAGCTATATGCAGGCTTCCAGGGTGAGTCATTCTGCTCTTCACTTGCCATTAGGCAAGAAATACAGAATATGGGGCCATTAGACAGATGTGTGTGAGTGGAGACCTCATGCTAGTACTCCTCTCCTATTCATGGAAGTCAGCTCCAGATTCACAAGATTTAGAAATTCACTTCCCACACTAAAGAAGCTATTTTTGAACTTGGTGCTTGACTAGCCAAAGCTTATCCTCTTAAATATGAAGAAAGTCTTCAGGAGGAACTGTGGGGATATTTTAGAATAGCGACCTACGCAACATTCTAACATGGTGTGTCTTTACTTGTACATTATTTTTCACAAACATCTGTTTAGTATCATTGTGCCCATTCACCTGGAGTGTTATGCCCCTCTGAACTGAACATAGAGGTCATTGTGTAGGTTCTAAGTGTGTCCAGTTTGACAACCAGACCTATCAAAGGTCTCTGGATTCTAATTTTTCCTTACAGGTTTCTGCCATTGAAATTGAAGGTAATAATTATGTCCATTTCACTTAGGAAATTGAAGGCTGATGGAAAGAGTGATGGAGAAGCCAAACAACCAGTAGCAGTGGTAATCTCAATGAGACAGAAGATACTACATGGCAGTCTCCCATGATGGCACTCCTCATTTAGTGCTTTGTTCTATCAACAAATTAAGCACAGGAGGGGATATGGAAAAATACTTCAAGATCAGCAATGGCATGACACCCACTTTGAAGTCTTGGCTGGCTTGGCCACTTTTTTTCCCTTTGTCTGAAGTTTGTATTATGTAGTATAATATAGCATACCCATCAGCAACCATACATTCTGTTATGCCATTTTTTCCAAAAAGTCACTGGGTTTCTTCTGAAAGAATAAACTCATGCTCTTGTCTGTGTTCCCTGCTTGAGCAATGCTGTTCTTGTGACTTATAATTTCTCATAACAGCTGTTGGGGAATGTTCTTCAATTGGATATGCAGAATCTTCTATATCTTGTTGAGACTGACACTTCTATTGCTTATTTTGCGGTTCTACCTTTCTTTTATACAGCATCTGGTACTATCCCAATTGTCAGTGATACCCAAATTATTTCTGCCCTTGCCTTTATGGATTGCACAAAAATTTAAACCTGCCAGAGACAAAAATTGCAGTTTGTTTTATGTAGGTAGACAGCTTATATGAATACGTTCACTGAGGACCAGAAGTATAAAGCAATATGAGGAAACAGTTTTCTGTCATTGCTAATAGTTAGTTTTCTCCAGTATATAACATCAAAAGACATAATGGTGGCACATGTCCATGCCATAAAATGTGAATGTGGAGTCCATATAGTGGATTTACATTTAAATTTTTAGAGCTAGTTAAATTTCCAAAATTCAATTTAATTACTTTTTTGAATAATAACTTTCTTCCCTCCCACACACAAAATGCACAAAAACATTTGTAAATTTTGTGTGCGTGCATATGAGGAGAGTGGAGTAGAGAGAGATTTTAAACTAGCTTTATAATTTCAATTACTTCTGGATGAGAATCCATTGATACAAGCCTTATCGATACCAGTTCTGAAAGACAATACAAACATGACTTCCTATGCAGGGTGTGATGCATTCTATAAGGCTATGTGAGCAGTTCTTTGTGTGTATACTATTTTCTCAGTGCATGCTCATTTAAAAAAAAAAAAAAAAAAAAGTCTTGCACCAACTTTGTAACCTACCTTTCATGAATAGTGTCACAAGGTGCCCTGCCCAAGCACCATCCAGCAGCAGGCCATGTCATGCCAGGAGCACAGTTTTCCCCTTGAAATTCACCTGCGCAATGGAATACTGTCTCTCTTAGGGGCAAATTCAAATCCTTTTATTTATATGAAGTGCCATAATCCACAGATCTATCATAGTAAGAACAGTTCCTCTCAGAACCCCAAAATAAAACAAGGTTATAATGCGGCAGCTCTTCATTCCCTATCAAAAGGTTCCCAGTTCACAAATGCAAGAATCATTAATAGAACCCTGCAAATCCACGGGTATCCGCTTTATATCCGCTGATATCTGCATCCATGGATGCAAATATCCATGGACCATTTCTGTGGATAGCAGCGCAGATGCTGTTATAAATGTTGTATCTGTGCAGAGCTCTGATGGTAAGAGCCGGGGGGCCAGCTGTGAGGCACCATGGCATGGACCCTCCACCTGCCCTGGTTGATGGACCTGTGGGGCAGGGGCAGGAGCCGGGTGTGGCTTGGGCCCCCCACCCGGGGCAGGTGGAGGGTCCACCGCAGCTCCGCACAGCTGCCCGCCCAGCTCTTATCATGGCTGGGCTGCAGCTCTGAGGCACCCCCCTCCCTGGATGGAGCCTGATCTGGGTAAGAGCGGTGTTGGCAGCTGTGGGGAGCCTGGGTCCCTCCCCCTGGCATAGGTGGGGGACCTGGGGAGCAGGGACACTGGGTGGAGGTTGCTCAGGCCCCCCACCCACAGCAGGTGGAGGGTCCACCACAGCTCCCCACAGCTGCCTGCCTGGCTCTTACCGTGGCCAGGCTACGGCTCTGAGGCTTCCCCCACACACACACACTGGAGTCCAGTGAGAGCCAGGGGAGAGCCACACAGGCAGCTGTGGGGAGCCTAAGTCCCACCAACTGCCCTGGGTGGGGGGCTGGAGGCAGGGACATTTGGCAGGAGCTGCTCGGGCCCCCCACTTAGGGCAGGTCGAGGGACCCAGGCGGGCTCCCCACAGCTGCCAGCATGGTTCTCCCTGACCTGGCTCTGGCCGGGGAGTGGGGCAGCTTGGAGCCATAGTCCAGCCATGGTAAGAGCCGGGTGGGCAGCTGTGGGGAGCCACGGCGGACCCTCCACCTGCCCTGAGTGGGGGGCCCAAGCAGCCCTCGGGCAGGTCCATAGGTCACCGCCCTCCCCTCCAGCCAGGCCAGCATGGAGCCCAGCTGGGGAGCCATGGGGAGCCACGGCAGACCCTCCACCTGCCAGCGGTGCGCATGGGGTGGGGGGTGAGAGCAGCCCCTGGCAGTGTCCCCGCCCCCAAGCTCCCTGCCTGGAGGGTCTGCAACTCTGGGCGGGTTCCCCACAGCTGCCCACGGCTCTTCTCGACCGGGTTCTGGCAGGGGAGTTGGGTACCTCAGAGTCTCACGCCAGCCCCTGCTGTAGAGCCCTGTGAATCCCCACATAGCCACAGATAATTTTTGCAGATTGGATGCAGATACACATTTTTTGTATCCACGCAGGGCTCTAGACATTAACCACAGTAACCACGCTGTCCTAGATCCTTTAGTCCATGTTTCAGAGCCTGTTCTCCAGTCCTTCTGTCTGAGAGGTTCAAGACCCACTTCTCTGCCACAAGTCTTCTCCCATAGTTGCAAGCCAGGTATTCCATGAGAGAGCTCCCTGCAGGATTCCACTCAGACAGGCCTCCCTGTCTGCCAGTCCTATTCCTCCAGAACCAGCCCGTTGTTCTTCAGTTTCTCCCACAGCCTGCCAATTGGGTCTTATGCCAGAAAGCTCCCTGCAGGGTTACACTCCGCCGGGCCTCCTTGCCTGCGAGTCCTATCCCTGCTCTTCGAGAACTCCCTCCAGAGTCAACCCCTTGCTTCTGGGTCCAGCTCAGATAGACCACACTTGTTCTTTCCTTCTTCCTAGGTTCCACTACCCAAGCGTGCAAGTTGACGAGGTTTCCCCATGTCTCGCCAGTCCTTCAGTTTCTCACCAGCAGCTCGCAGTTTCTGGTCTCCTTTTGGTTCCCTGCAGTTCTTCTCCTCGGTGAATTCTCTGCATTTCCTTCCATCTATCCTTTGTTCTCATCTCACTTACTTTATTTCCTGACTGACTTACCAGGTCTCACTCCCTATTCAAGGGCCCAGGCGCTCTGTTTTAAGCCCTGGGGGTCAGGTGGCCAGTCACAGGTGGATTGGCCTCTTTCTTCTTAAAGGGATAGTGTCACCCTGTGACATAGAGAGAGAGAAGAAAGCATGCCTTTGTGCTCTATAGCGGTCTGTGGTGGAGTGGAATGCAGTAGTGAGAGCTTCAGCATATACAAAAAACAGCTCTCTTTCGTGTCATGAATCATGATGAAGCCTTGTTGGTGTAAAGCAACATACACTAGCAGAACCTCTTCAATTTCTGATCAAAGAGGCCCTAAGGAAATCAGTTAGCAATTTCTCAGGTGTGTACAAATAATCTAAAAGTGATCTGCATATGCAGCAGGAATCTTTTTTAAATTTTCTAAGTGTATTTAATCAACAACATTTATTAAAATATTTAGGTGAACTATAGGAACATTAGTATGCTGCAGTAATTTGAATGAAACATGCACTGACAGTATTTTGTTCCATATTTTTCATAGTCTGTTTTTACTTGACAGCTGCTAGAAGTACCATCAAAAGAAAATATTACATACTATATCTAGTAGTGCAAGATTTGTTTATGGCTTAGCATCTCCCAGAATTGCATTATGTACTTCTACATGTTTTTAAAAAATCATCTGTTCAATTTCTAAACTGTTTTGGAATTTATATTCATTTTCGATTATATGCAATTCTCTTGGTCTATGAAGTCCGAGGGAAATTCTTTATCCTTGAAGGCAGGAAAATATCTGCTCCTGGAGTATATTTAGATCTTGCAACATACAAGTTTTAAACCCCTAAGACAACTCACCCAAAGCAATGGAACTGATTTATAATTGACATGTATAGTCTTTAATGAGCTGTTTTATTTGCAAATGGAAGCATCCCTGTTATCAATTGTAAGGGTTGGATTATTTTAAAAATCAGACCATTAGAGCCCAGTTCTGCAGAAGTGCCTTTTGTAGAGCACCAAATGCCTTCAATTCTCATTGATGTCAATGAAAGTATTTTAACCTCAGCACTTAGCAGGATCAGACACATATTCAATTCTTTTTTTCCTTTTCAAATGGTTAGTATCTTTTCTGTTTCCTAATTCTATCCCCTTGCATGATGACAAGGAAAAGTAAATCCTCCCCACATAAATTATTTCCTTCATTAATGTTGTTGAAATAATTACAGGTGATGAAGACATTTCTATGCATTCAACAGCAAGCTGATATGGAACTGCAAAGACCTTTTTGCTGAACTTTCTCCACAAATATTACATTTATAGATCAGCATGTTTGCACAGTAGACAAAACAGAAATAACAATTGTGTGGCTATGTCTGGAATAAATAAAGTGAAAAGCAATGCATAAAAAGATTGCTTGTGAACCAGGATGAAAAGCATGCTGTCAGCTTGGTTTAAAACAAAGATTTGCATGACATTATTGGCACATGATATACATTTGAATTTAGACTACTAAATACAGTGACCCCTGCTGTCACACTATGCCAGAAATCTGAAAGAGGTTTGAACTGTTATCAGAAAGTGGCTTAATCTAGATCATTTTACCAACAGGCAAGGTGTACTCTGCATCTTAAAAAGTTAAAAGGAAGCAAAACTATTTGGTTTTCCTTTCAAAAAATTCAGCCATTAATTGCATCCTTGTGAGTGGAATAAACAGAGTGAAACCTTTGCTGAAAGTCAATACAACACAGCATTGTGCTGCCAATCTTTAAAGAAGTGGGTCCCAGTTTTTTGTTCCCTTTAGCTTGTGACAGTCTCCATGTGTATATGTGCCCGCAGAGAGGAAAAATAATGGACTCATGAATTTATTAATTGGTTTTCCTTTTCATATAAAAAGAGCTTTGTAATATCCCTGACCAAGAAAGCCAGCAACACCATTTGATAAGCAGTCATATCAATTACTCATCCATTCACTTAGGTGATTTTAGTCTTACCTTTTGAATTCCTTAGACACATTACCAAAATTAAAGGTCAGCCTCACAAAAACAGATCTTTGCCTGGACATCAGATGGCATCTAGTGCAAATCACCTTCTAACTACTAAAACCTAAGTAAGCAGCCACTAAATTGCACACCCGCCACGCTCATGGAGGGGGATTCGCCCCCAGAAAGGCAGGTGGATGACAGAATTAGAGGGGGAAAATACAACAATTGGTTCACAAAGTTCTTTTCCCCATTCTTAACCCCCATCACCTCTAGCTAACAGTATAGAATAGTTTCCAACCTATGTAATTAGAGATGTGGATGAGAGACACAAAGCTTTGTGTTGTGGTGATGGTGGAGGGTCCTGAGATGGTTATTTTCCCTTTATTTCTCTAAAGGATTTCTCTTTATTTATTTATTTTTAAATACTTGAGATTTGATGCATCCCAGAACATTCCAAGGCAAAATATTTGATGTGGAGCTCCAGGAGCGTAGTCTTTTGCAGGAATGATTAAACAGTATCCAGAAAGGAGCTAAACTCCATCAGAGGCAGAGAAATCACTCCAACATTCTCTTCAGTCTTGACAGCAGAATTTTAGGAAGAAAACTTTTAGCTCTGGAAGTCGTGTGTTCAGATCCATATATGTCTAGAGGAGGCTTCCAGTCCCTACTAACCAACTGTGATCCATGGACACTTATTACTGTGTTTAGGAATCCCAACTCTTAGCTTTAAGCTTTAAGATTGGGTGGGCAGGATTTGTTAGGAAGGAGGAAGTGATCAAATTTGCACATATTTCCAAAGCTGTCGCTGTCCATTGTTTCATTAAGAGGAATACCTTATTTTCAAAGTTCTTTGTCAGGGTAGAAATGGAGCAGTGTATTTGGTGTAAGTGGTGGATATGATTGAGGGAATGGCCCTTGCTCTTCCTCATTTTGTGGATCTTTGCCAGAAAATAAAGATTTCTTAGCCTTTCCCAGGGCTACAGCAGACAATTTAAGAAAGCCTTCCTTTGCAGTTCATCCCACTGAGTTTTCTTGACAATTATATTTGTATTTCCTTTCTATTTCATCTGACACAGCTCATCTGTGAGTTAGTGTACCACCATAATATCTCATCAGATGTTCCATTCCTTGACCCATGGGTTGGATAATGTTTCTGTTGAGGATGCTCTGGAATTTGGCTGGGTCCATAAACTCCATCATAGAGGTGTCATCTCAGCATGCCCCTTCATGGCCAGAAGTAATATTGCAAAGTTCTGCCTAGGTTCCCCATTGTCTCTTCTGGCTCACTCTGGCTACAGGAGAGACCTGGCCCTCCATATAACAGAGTTCAACCTCTTTTGGCTCCTCAACATCTTTCACTTAAAGTCCACCAGAAAATAGCAGAAAATAGAAAAAGGAAATCTTCAGCCCAGTTGGACTCAGCTGTTAGCCTTCTTCTTTGTAGACTAGCCTCAGCTGCAATAAAAAGTTCCAACACTGACCCAGTTCCTGGGCTTCTACCTCAACATTCAGGGGTGCCACACTGTCTCCCTGTCTCTGTCTCCAGCTTGGCTTTCATCCATCTCTGAAAAATCTGTCTGCTATACTTCCATCACCAGCCCCCCGCAACTGGGCTTTCCTTCCTCCGAAGACATACCATGTACAGGTGTAGCAGGGCAGGGCTAATTGGACAGGGCTGATTGGCCCAAGGCCTCTGGCCCATAAAGAGGCTGGCCACCCTGTTACAAGCTTGTGAGGGAGTACATTAATGTATGAGCTTTTTTCCTGCTGGTGAATCTGATGTCTGATTTGGAGGTGATAGTGATTTCATCCAACAGTGAACTTCTTACATTTCCAGGCCAAGATCCTCAACTTGTGTGAACTGGTGTCTTTCCATTGAATCTGGCCCTGTATGTCCAGTTCTACACAGACTAGCCATGGTAACATTTTCAAAAGCACCTAAGTGACTTAGGAGCCCTGGTCTCGTTTCAAAAATAACATGCAATTGGGAACCTAAATCTTACTGAAAATCAATGAGACTTAGTTGCCTAAGTACCTGTCACTTTTGAAAATAGGACACAGGCACTTTTCAAAATTTTACCCCTCATCTAGGGTATGGGCAGCCATTTGTGTGGGTCCAGGGATCATCTATATGAGACCAGTGGAGGGGAAAGTTATGTCTACATGGATGGTGAAGTCTCCACCAATGATTTTTGGGGACTCTACCATTGACAATTATCATCTTCAGGAGCTCTTCTGGAAAACCTTCATTGTCTGGGTGGGGGCAGGGGGCTGTAGATTGGTAGGGTTTCTCAGTTGGTTTTGTCTATTGACTCACAGATGAAGTGGCTACCCTCATATGTTTTCCCTTTGAAGCTCCTTCTGTGTTTGAGGTTGGACTGATGTAGAATAGCTGCCGTTTCCCCTCATCCCACCACCACCACCTTCCTCATTGTTTGTATGTGTGTTCAGGGAATGTGGTATGTGCAGTTTGAGGTAAGCCAATGCTGGCCCTGCAACATCAATAATACATGCCAAGTTCGGGGTCTCATTTGCTATGAGGCAATGAATGACAGACTGCTTGTTGACCTGGCACAAAATGCAATGAGTTTGAAGTCTGGCTTAGAAGCTGCATAATGCTCTTCTGAGGGCTGACTGCAGGAAGAGTGTAGAAGCATGGGGGAAGATACCTGGTGATTTTCTTTCCTGGTATAGGTTGGAAGCACTCCCATGAACTTCAGTGGAACAGGATCAGTCCCTTGCATTTTGCAATTCCTGACTTTATAGTATTAGTGGGAAATCTTCACTTTCCATTACCTGTTGTTTTGCACACATATTATTGAATATTTAGCCAAATTTTCAGAACTATCATCAGCATAATATGTCCATCAGCATTTAATCCTTTGGAAACTCTGGACGTGCATGTAATCTGTTCTAGAGTCATTTCTGTGGGGAGAGCAGCAAGAAGAGTTAACGTAATTGCTAAATTTGAAAGCTAGGCTACTCGAGGAAAATGTGTTTCATTTATCATATTTAATTCTGAGAGATACCACTGAGCTGCTAATATCTAATAATCCACTTATAGAAGCTGTGCTTATCTGTTAAAATTAAATTGTTTACATTTACAATGCTGTGTGGTAAATATAAATACTCATTATTTAAAAATGTATGATTATCTGCACTACATTTACCTCCTTGTGAAGATAATTTTTTTCTCTTTTTATACATGGCTAAAGGGCTTCTGCAGATACATCAGCACCATCTTTTGGTTAAACTGTATCCTGACCTACATTTTTTATTTCATGACAGCCCTTTTCAGCCAAGATTCTTTTATGGGGACAGCAACAAAACAGCCATGCAACAGTTTGTATTGTAGCCCATGGTCAGAACAATTAGAGCAACCAAAAACTTTGACAATAAAGGGTCATTCAGTAAGTCACCGTCTGCTCCTGAGAGGGGTAGAATCAACAGCTCCATGCTGTGGGATGATGCAGAAACAGCAAAAGCCAGCTCTGCTCTGAGGCATGCTTCCTCAAGACCCCCACAAGCCTCTCTCTGGCAGGTCCTTGAGGTATGTCTACACTGCAGCTGGGAGCCAGCTACCCAGCCTGGCCAGACAGACTCAGGCTCAAGCTAGCACGCTAAAAAATAGCAGTGTGATCATTGCAGCTCAGGCAACAGCTCAAGTTCTTTAGCCCACTCAACCCCTGGGGTCTGAGCTCAGGGGAACAGACCGAGTCTCCGCCAGAACCGCAACATCCACATTGCTATTTTTAGCACACTAGCTCAAGCCCTGTGAGCGCAGTTCTTCCTACCCATGCTGGGAGAGTCACTCCCTGCTGCATTGTAGACATATAGGGACTGGCTTCTGAGGGTGAGGAGGAGCCAAATGGTTGGACGAGCAGACTGGGAGGGTGTGACTACTCTATGTGGCATCAGCATCCTCTCCTAATAAATCATGCAGATTTTCGTTGCAAGAAAATGCTTCTGCCCTCCCCTGAAAAGGTTTCTTGAGGGCAGCAGCAGTCAATGAGCCCAGGTTAGTTTACCTCCTGGATGAACCGTATTGATGTAAGCAAGGAGTCAATGTAAAGGCCCAGTCAGTTGGCCCTGGTCTCCAAAGATTTGGGGAAATCCATAAGTTTTGGCATTTATTGTTGGGATCTTGTAAAGATATGTGTTCAGAAATATTGTTGGACATGATCCTTTATCTACTGTCACACTATAACAAATGAGAAATCCAGTTATTCATAAGAGATTCCCCAGAGTAGAAAAGAAAGTGTGCTTTCCCCCCTCTCCCACCCCTCCCCTGAATGGCTGATCCATAGAGCGTAGCTTCCTTTGTCTCTGCTCCTAACTGATGGAGTTTTTCAGCTCAAGTGGTAGAGACCAGTGTTTTGAAGCTATGGCTTCTGGGTTCAAACCCCGCTCACAATTCATCCAGGAAGTGGTGTATACACATCGGGCTAGATTCTCATTTACATAAGGCCTCTCTATACTGCTCTAGCCTTTAAACGTAATTTACTTTAAGTCTCTTATCCTACCAGAGTGGTGTAAAAGGGACTTCATGAAAATAAGATTCAGACCTATTGTTTCTTAATTGACTATAGATGCTCACAAACAATTTTTCTATGACAAATATAATATGTTAACTTAGCCTAGACATTTTTGTATTCATGTATTTGTTTTAATTTGATTCTTTATAACATATTTTCTGTTTCAGTCTTTTATACTGACTACTTCTATAATCAAGGCCATGTACATGTAGAAGTATTTTTCTGATAATATATTTCTCCAGCAGTCTAGATTTTTTAAAAGTGTTTTCTCCTCTGAAATCATGTTAAAAAAAGGAAAGAATAAATTGCTTTTTTGGTACGCAGTCAACTCCACTCCATTGGCATAATTCTTGGGCCAACTGACAGCACATCATCAAAAGGACTTGCCTTTGTTAGATCTTACCAAAGATTTCTCAGCAGGAGAAGTCCAACCAGAGGAAAAGTAACATTTGTGGATGAGGCCAAAGACTGCTTCCCATGGCGTGACCTACACAGGGACAGGGAGGATCTAGGCCAAACGGACGGCAGAACTTTAAAAGATTTTAAGATTAAAAGACTCTTGAACTTTTCACAAAAAGACCTGAGAAGTAGAACATTAATGAGCACCATAAAAACATTTTCTTTCTCTTGCTCTCTCTAAAAAGAATACATTAATGGGTTTGAAATAAATTGAATGTGGTGGTCATCTATTAGTAATCCTAATTAAATGTATTAGTTTCAAAATTCAGGTTGGATGAGGTAATAGGGCACAAAACACGCAGATGATTGGCGAACCCAGAAATGACCTTGTTGCCGAGGAAGGTATTGGTCCAATTTTGGTGTCATTCAAGTCATTTGAGGTCAAGTTCTACTGCTAATGAAGTCTGTGAGAGTTTTGTCATTGATTTAAATAAGGCCACGTGCAGGCCCTAGAAATATAGTTTAGCCTCATTTGGATCAACAGAATTTGGTCTCTTTGTCCCTACCTTTCCTAGCCAAAGGAATCATTACAAATTACAGTAAGAAATCACAAAGCAGTGTCCAGCCAAACACACCATCTTTTCTACCAAAGGGACATGTGATATTAGCAGAGGACAGGGTAACAGCCTGCAAAAATATCTGCAAATGAACAGAATTTGTCTCACTCTGTTACATTTGTATCAACGGTGGTGCTATTAATCCTATCAGTATCCTCTTTAACTTTCATGCAAAAGGTAGCTTTGCTAGGGTAAAACAATATGCAGCATTATGTCTGTTTAGACTAATACTTTAGATTTCAGTTACTGAAATATATAATCAGTTTGGGACTCTGTTTTGCATAAAAGAGTCATCATCATTCATTGCCATCCTACTCAACGAAGGTAGTGTATCAGGATTTGCCTATGGCACAGAATGTTATAGCTCTGTTAATCTACAGTAGGGAAATAATTTATTAAGTGACAGCAGCAATACCAAAGTAAAACTTAATATAAAAGAGAAGCAATAACATTTGTAGAGAAATATGTGCTCTACATATAGTAATACGAACATATTAGGTATATTTACTTCATTGTGACAATTACTGGAGTAATAGACAATACATTTAGGGCCAGATTCTGCCAGCTAAACTCTGTTGCGGGGGGGGGGGGGGAGAGGTAGCGCCGTACTCTGAGCCAGGGTATGATACTCTTAGTCATGCTGAAGAGCACCTTGCCCCACAGGTACTTCCACTGACTCCACTAGATCTGTGGGAAGGCAGGGGATAAGGTACTATTCATTGTGAGTAAAGGTGCCACAGTCTGTCCTTCTGTGAGAAGTATTATTGATTTCAATGGGACTACAGGTAGAGCAAAGTTACATTCAGTGCAGCTAAGGCTGGCAACACTTGACCCCTAGGAAATTTAAGGTGTCTTCAATCTCTTTGTTAGGTTTGAGCTCTCCCTCTGGAGGTATATAGTAATACTATAATAATCAAAATAAATAATATGGGCCAAATTGTGGCCCAAGTGTGCAGCCATGCAGAGCAGTCAGGTCGATTTATGTTGTGGGAGATGTAGCCTCTGCAGTGCTACCATACCCCTATTCCCATAGGTGGGCAGGGATGGGTGTGAAGGGGCAGGGATTGCTCAGTCTTAGCTCTGCCCCCAAACATGTCAGCCAGCAGTGTATTTGCTGTGGTGAAGATTCTGTTCAAAGGTTCGGCATGCTGTTGGTTCCCCCACACTGAGCATCCTGAGAGGACTCCTCAATATAATACAATGCAGAAGCAACTCTTCGATAGGGTGCAAACCAGAGAGGGCTCTTTGCTTACACTGCAGAGAACAACAGCAGAGCTGAGTGGACTCCTCCAGGACTACCCAGCCACTAAATAAAGCTGAAGTCATTATAACAGGGTGGAGCATCAAGACAGCACAAGGTAGCACTTCCCCAGGGACTGGAGACAAGCCTGCCTGAGTGCACCTCAGGGCTCGGGAGCTATGCTCCCACTGACATCAGACTGTGAGAGACGTTTAGCAGATGGGGAAAGTGTAAACAAAGGACATTCACCTACTGGATGTTCACACTAACAGATGGTGTCACAGTTTCCAGGCTAACTGCATCTTTGACCTCTCCCAGTCTCTCCAGGTGCATCCCCTCAAGCCATGACCTGTCTCTTAAGTGAAATCACAGGATTCTCCCACTCTCAGACTAGGCTCTAGGTTGCAGTCTCCTGTGTATCAACTGTGATTTACCTGACTTATGTCCAGACCCTGCAATTCTGTTCTGTCCATCGCAATGATGTTGGTAGGGTTGCCAGGCATCAGTTTTCAACCAGAACACCTGATCAAAAAGGGACCCTGGTGGCTCTGGTCAGCACTGCTGACCAGGCTGTTAAAAGTCTGGTCGGTGGCACAGCAGGGGTCCAGGGCTAAGGCAGGCTCCCTACATACTCTGCCTGTGCACTGCTCCTGGAAGCGGCCACCAGGTCCCTGCGGCCCCTAGGCATTGGGGCAGACAGGGACTGGGAGGCTCCATGCTCTGCCCCCACCCTGAATGCCAGCTCCACAGGTCCCATTGGCCGGGAACCGCGACCAACGGGAGCTGTGGGGATGGCGCCTGGGGGCACAAAGGCACAGCGCAGAGCTGCCTGGCAGCCTGTGTGCCTAGAGGCTGCAGGGACTTGGTGGCCGCTTCCTTGGAGCCGCAGGAAGCGCCATTGGGACCCCGCACCCACTCCTGCACACCCAAACCCCTCATCCCGGCCCCACCCCAGAGCCCACACCCTCTGCCCCAGCCCAGAACCCCCTCCTTCAGCCCAAACTCCTCATCCCTGGCCCCACCCCAGAGCCCATACACCCTCCTGTACTCCAACCCCCTGTCCCAGCCCGGTGAAAGTGAGTGAGGGTGGGGAAGAGCGAGCACTGGACGGAGGGGGGATGGAGTGAGCATGGGCAGGGTCTCAGAGAAGGGGTGGGGCGGGGCAGGAGTGTTCAGTTTAGTGTGATTAGAAAGTTGGCAACCCTAGATATCGGTAATCAGAGAAAGCCTCTCTTGAAACAATAACCTAATCTGTATGCATATCTAGCTTTTCTCTAGACTTACCATTCCCTGGTGCTGGGGAGGCCCAGTGTCTTAGACTCCCTCTCTAGAGTCTTTCCATCCGTGTCAGCCTGTCTTCCTAGATAGCTTCTGACTAGTAACCCTCTCCTTCTCCCTTTAGGGAGCACTTGTAAACTCTTTAATGTTCTTTCGATCTCCAGCCCCGAGTTTTGGCAAAACAATGCTTGCAACTTTTTAGATACTGAAGATGGGATTCTTAAAGCTAACAGCTTGCCCTGCAGCTAAGTGTCTGTCATGTGTGTCCAGGGGTCTCCTTATATAGATGTCGCCTTTCTGCTTGCTCTTCCCATATTCCACTGTTAAGTTAAATCAGTACAGTCACAAAGGAAATTCTAGTAGTCCACTGTACCATAACTTCCCTCACTGAACAGGTCACATACAGTGTTCACAAAATTCTTACATCTCAGTATTCATAATATTATTACATAGCACACATAGAAAGCCAAATTAATGGACTGCTGCCAAAGGTATTATGGAGAAGTGTTTTGTTTATCTGTCATAGAAATATGTTGTGACCATATTCTATTTCCCCTAAAAAAAAATTCTTGTTTCATACATATTCAGTGCTTGCATATGGGGAAGTATTGCCTGTTAAAGGCACCCAGGGAAGGTATATAGTGAGTCCAGAAATTCTGGGTGGGGGCCTGAACTTGTAGTGTTTGTTACTTTTAAGAGGGACCCCCCCCCCAGCTTTTTGAATTCATCCCTTGTTGCTACCAACAACACTTGACAAAAAAGTTACAAAAATAATAAGCACCAATTTCACCAAACTTCATATAAGAAGGAATAACAGAGGAGAACTAGGAAGAAAAGAAAAAGAGACAGGGAAAGAATTATTACGATGTTGCCAAGACTGGTCAGGCTAAAATCCATACGATCTGTTTGAAAATTACTGAATTTTTAAAAAGAACAGGAGTACTTGTGGCACCTTAGAGACTAACCAATTTATTTGAGCATAAGCTTTCGTGAGCTACAGCTCACTTCATCGTATGCAGCTGTAGCTCACGAAAGCTTATGCTCAAATAAATTGGTTAGTCTCTAAGGTGCCACAAGTACTCCTGTTCTTTTTGCGAATACAGACTAACACGGCTGCTACTCTGAAACCTGAATTTTTAAAATTTGTACACGACATTTTTGTGAATATTTTTCATTCATGTTTGACTAGCTCTAAAAATTCCTTTGTGAGATAGAAAGGTGTAAGGTGCTTAAAAGTTGAAAGGGTTGGCCCAAGATAGATGTGGAGGGGATCAGAGATGTATAAAGTAAGGGCTTGTCTATATAAGAAAGCATAAATTAAAGGAGAAATTTTTCAACGGACATAATTAAAGTGGTGCCAAATGCTATGTAGTCACTTATTTCAGTTTAGACCATACTTATTACTGTTTAGCTTAAGTTGATTAGGAACAGACTTAAGCTAAACTGAAATAAGCCATTCATAAACCCAAATAAGTGTGTCCCCATAAGGGTTCGCATTGGTTTAATTCAATCAGTTTACAAAATGTGATTTAAATTAAACCAGCACTACTTCTACATGTAGACAAGGCCTTAGTAACCATTTTAATGTAAATTAGATAAAGCTTCTAAATCTATGTTTGTGTCTTGTTAAAAATTAAAATGTTCTGATTATTTGGAATTTGGGCCATGAATCTACTGATATTCTCCATTGGCTATGGAAACATGAATTTGAACAGAATCCAACCAATCTGGTTAAAAGTAGTATTGTTACTCAACTGCCTAATAGCAAATTTGATGTGCCAACCACAAATGAGTCTTAATAGGCATTTGGCACAGCACTTGTCTGCTGTGCCATTATCATTGTGAATGGCTTATTTATTCAAAAGTCACTTTCAGCAAACAGTTTGCTTCCATTAGATTTGAAATGGTAGTAGCTATATTATTAGGAGACTGTTTGATTAGGTACCATTGTATCCGATTCGTACTGTATCAGATTACATTATTAAAGCAGCATTACATTAGCTGCTGCCAAACATTTGAATGCTCTGTCACAACCAGCTCAGAGTATCCTTTGGGAAGCTAGTCCATTTGAGAGGTTAAATATCATTATTGTGGGTGTGACGTCATATAGAGACTTCAAATTGCATCATCTTAATGTGATGGGACTTGGCATAGGAAAATAATAGGAACAAGGCATTAAATGTATTTGAAAGGAGTCCGTGTCTCGAAGCAGGCCCAGAGTGAGGATGTGTGCACAGAGTGTAGAACTGCGTAGGGAAATATCCTCCTTCTTATCCACACACCCCACTAAGGAGAGCTAGGAGGGAAGAAGGAACTGATAGGAATATCCTGATTCCCCCGGTTGATTCTGGATAGAGGGATGCCAGTGGCAGGATTTCCCTGTTCCTGAAGTGGGGAGGGAAACCTGGCAGTAGCAGGATCAGTCTCTTCATGTCTTTTCCCCCCAATGAAAGAGAGAGGGAACCAGGAGGAGGTAGATCTTCCTTTGGAATACTAGTGCTACTCTCCCTACTGGTGGGGAGGCTCAGATACCTTTGAATTCCCCAACCAGATTCCCCCTCCTTCTCCAAATACAAATTCTCCCATCTGATAAATCCTTCTGTCACCAACCTCTGAAGGGGGAGGTAGGTGATGGAGCTCTGGGAGACCTGAGCTGTCCCTTTGCTTTTTAAATCACAGTGAACATGGACAAAGGATCCAACCATTCAGTAATTTGTATAACATGACTTTGAGCACACAAGTATTCCACCAGTCAGTCTTTAAAAAAAATTCACTGGTGTCTTGAAAGATATAAAGTGTATCAGCATTTTCGTTAGAGAGGAAGGTCACTGCAAAGTCCTTTGTGTGATTGAAGGTGATGCAGTGACATCTTTCGGAACTCAGCAAAAGGGATGGAAAAGCAAATTTGCAAATAAAAAATAAAATCGTGGTTGTCAGTCCATTTAAAGGTTTATTTTAATCAGAGATTATAATTACTTTCTGGGTGGAACCCTTCCCAGCTTGAAGGGCCCATTTAATAGCTAGAGAAGATCAAAACTGGAAGAGAAGTTGTCACCACACCAATCAAGAGGAGGGATGGGGGAGTGGAGTGCTGTGTACCTAAACCAGAGGGAGAAAGGGAGGCTTCCGCTCCGCTTTCAGCTTAGAGGGTTGCAGGGTCAGACTTAAGGGCAATGTTAACTCAAAATGTGAATGGTCCCTGTTTGAAAAGCAAATGCACTTCTTGATACCTCTGTAATTAAATGTGCTCTAGCATCCCTGCTGGACACTATCTGTTGTACCTTACAGTTATATATAGCGTAACAGCCTGCCATTAAGGGTCATTGAGGTAGGAGGAACTCTCTTTCAAAAGGATGGTTACAAGCAAGTTAACCCTCCAGAGTCATTAGGGCTATTGTAGTGCCAATGGACCAAGCTCTCCTTTGCTGCCCATGGAGCTACAGCAGGGGCCACTAGGGCTGCTCTCCTGTGTGTTTCAGCAGCTGGAGGGAAACTGAAGCAGACAGTTTTGGGTTTTGGGTCAATATGAGTCCTTGGGAGAAACAGGGGCAACAAAGACAGCAGAGAGATACTGGGCCCAAGGTTTCTGCCAAACAGGGTTGCCAGCATGCCTTTTGTTGCCACTCCTTCTCCAGGAAGCAGGATTCCTGTGCATTTGTAAATAAACAAGACATAAGGAAATACACTGACTCTGTTACTGATTTCTGAGCCAATGGATAAAATTACCCTAAGGCCCCAAAATTTCTTACTGCTCAGAAGAGAGAGAACAAGAGATACGCCAAATGCGAGCCACAGATTACTGAACTGGGACTACTCCCAAGCATATACAAATCAAAGATACATTTCTCTGCCCCAGAGAGTTTACCTACAATCTTGGATTCTTGTCCTTGGGTGTTTAAATCCCTGTCAGAAGCAGGAAACACCAGCCATCTCCCCAGAACCGCTTTTTAGAAGATTCCCAGCCAAATTTTCAGACCTAAATTAAGATCCAAATAAAGTTTTAGGTCATTCTGCTGTGTTTGGCTGAAGTTCTTGAGGTTCACCCATCCCTGATTGTAAGGCACTTTCTGGCTTTCTAACTATGTGACATTATGAATTATCCCTTCTTATCTAGTTATGGAGATCATGTAAACAAAAAAATTAAACAAGTAAGTATGTATTAGCTCACCATGGAGCACATTAAAAAATAATCAAAGAAGCTTCCATAAAATGTACAGACTAGCTGCAGTGGAAAATTTAGTGTTGGTCATGAATGCTATTTTACATTCCCTTAAAATTATTATTGGTGGGGGAAGGGGTGTTGTTGTGTACGTGTGTTTAATACACTAACAATGGAGTAAAACAATGTAAACCCAGATGAGAAAAATCTCTCTAAGTCACATCACAAATGTGAAATCTGCTATATGAGTACAGTCCTGCTTTCAATAGATTAGAATTTAAAGTACTTTTGATCTCTTTTTTTCTTTTGTAGTCAAAGAAAGACATATTGCACAAACATTGGATGGCTTCCTTTGATCAGATACATATCTTTACATTTTATGTTAATCGGGGAAAAAATAAAGTGTAACAGAGGTAAAGTCACAGAATATTTACATTTTCAAAATGTCTGGCTCATTAGGATCCCTGTCTTTAGAACCACTTTTGTAGTGTGTGTTTGGGGTGAAATGAATCTTTCAGCCCCGGTTAATTAAACTCTGAAGTTACAGCTCTAGACAAGTGAAAGGAGTAATCAATAGCTCAGTGCAAAATAGGGTCTGGGTTGGGCAGGGTCAGGGATTCCTTCTCTGAAACAAGTCTCTGACTAATAACAACATTGAGTTAGTTAGCAGAAATAGTTTCTGTGCTTTAATATAGCCTCTTTGCTTCACACTTGCAATTCATAGGGACCACAAAGCTGCCCTAACTGGCAGCTAAGGATACCCCAATATGGGGGAATCCCCAGGTGGCACAGAGCCAGCAAAGCTGTTTACTACCCCTACCTTGTAGCACCTAAGCTAGGGTTGTGGCCAGTGAAGGAGTGTGGCTGGATTGACTTTGTGTTCTCTCAATCCTGGCTGGTGTTATTGCCCCTTGGGAGTTTTGTAGCTGACACAAGTTAGAGCAGACTTAAGGACTGCTCTAATTGGGCTGAGAGCCAAACTGGCCCTGGAAATTCCAGGAATCAAGGAAATGCAATGCTGTGCAGATACTGTGGGGTCCATGCCATGTACAGCTCAACCTAGAGTCTTTATTACGAATTTTAGAGGGTTTTAATAAGATTGCATTCCTGCTATCCTATTTTACCCTGATTTTCCCCCTCAACATGAGAAAATGAAAGTTAATCAACTAAGAAATTGGAAACACGCTATAAAGGAAAACTTATGATACAAAGGAAGTTGGGGGTTGTTAAGATGGTCATGCTCAGAGTAAGATAAAAGCAAGGCTGGCAGGTAGGAAGAAGGTATATATCGCTACTCACTTTTTCCTTACAGCTCTTGACTTAACACTCAGCAAAATAAATATAACCACATAATGAAAGGCTGCTTTTCCTTAGACTGTATTTGTTTGCCAAAGAATCGAGCTACTCCCTATACACGCATCACTAAAGCCATCCATTTCTTTGTTACCTAGGCAACCTAGAATTAACAACAGGGGAGATGAACAGGTTTCATCTTAAAACATCAAGAAATCAAAAATAACGTGCTAGTTGATTAAAGGCTCTTTATCCCAGCTTATCTAAACTGCTTCTCAGCCTACTTACCGTCAGAGATATCTAAGGCAGCTGCTTTTCTCTCCCTTGCTTCATTCACATCAGAAACTGACAGAACAATCGATTTGAGGAGGCACCTTCCTAGTGTCTGTCTGCAGAGCACTCTCCTGTCTCTTCAGGAGGATTCTAACTCTCACAGCCTGGGATATTTAGGAACAATCAAAGGGATCTTAGCATTGGTTTAAATGCTCGCATATCTTATGACCCCATATGAGGAGTAGCTGTTCACAAGTCAGTACCTGATTTTCCAATGAAATGCACCTTGATGATGCACAATGAGGTATGATTTAGTAACCTACATTTGGGACTGGTGTGTACACAGAAATTGCATTGATCTAACTAAATCAGTGTTGAGAAATTAGCTTGAGTGGCTAAGATCGATTTAGCTTATTTCATGGTGGATTAAAAGTGTTCATGCCAAGGAGTTTCAGGCCTGGTCTACACTACAAAGTTATGGTAGCTAGCGATGTGGATAGGAGGATCAAAAACAAACAAAAAGGTTACTCCCTAACCAACACAGCTGTGCAAGCAAAACTCTTAGTGAAGATGTAGCTATGCCAACAGAAGTCCTCTTCCATTGGCATTGCTAGTGTCGTTCAGGGAGGTGGTATTACTAGGCTGGCAGAGGAACTCCTTCTGTCAGATACACTGCATCGCTGTTAGGTGGCTCTGCTGACATAGCTATGCTAACACCATAGAACAGACATTGTCTCACTAATTTAGATGTAGCTATATAGTATAAAAGGTGCTTTATGTCAGTAGCGTTTATTTCCTTTCCAGCACAGGAATAAGCTATACTGATCTGAGCACCTTTACACTTCTATTGCTGTGCTCTCACTAAGGGTCTGTCCACACTGGCAGAGTTACATTGCCGGCAGTTACAGCGCCGCTCAGAGAGCGCAGAAGGGAAACCGCAGTTGTGTGTTCACACTGTCAGCTGCCTGTGCAATAGCGTGTTCACACAGCGATATTCGGAGCAGTGCACTCCGGGCAGCTACCCCACAGAGCATCTCTTTCTCTTCTGCCTCTAAGAGTTGTGGGAGGGGGTCACAGGGCATCCTAGGTCCTGTCCCAATGCCCCATGATGCATTGCTTCACATCCCAGCAATCCCTGTGCTTCCATCCATATTTGGTGCCATCTTTCAACAGTTTGTGTACTGCATGCCCTGCTTCTTTGGGCTGCAGGAATGGCTGCAGGAATGCCACAAGCAATCTCGTGTCGTAGCTACTTCACATGGTGAGATCAATGTCGAACAACTCTTGCCTTTGTAGTTGAAGGAATAACTCCACTGCCACTCGTGATGTGTTGGTCAGAGCGAGCAGTATACTGGTCAACATATATAATCATTCCTGTCCCCACGTTTTCCACATGCTGTGATCATTATGGAAGATATCTCGCTGCTGAGGATGACCAGGGAATCTTCTCCAAGACTGTGGCTTCTGCCCTGGCTCTTGTGCAGCTCTCCCCAGTGATGGCAAAGTGGTGCAGGAAAATTGCCCTTAATGGGGCAAGAAACAAAGTAGCTCTACCAAAGAACCTGCAGCAGCAGATTGCCCAGTATCTCCTTGAGAGTTTCATGGAGATCTCTGAGGGAGATTCCCATGAAGTGAGGGAGTCAATCAACACCCTGTTCCACCGCTCAGACTAGGCATGTGGTGGTACACGCATCATACAGACACAAGCCTTCTTTCTGTAACCCTCCTGCCCCCAACAACTCAAAATCAAATCCACTTATCAGGGGCCTCCTTTCCTGTTTGTGCTTCGCCAAGCTCTGACAGCTGTGACTGGCTAGCCTCCTCCGAGATAGAGAAGAGCTCCTGACTGCATGCATCTCTGACCTCCGAGTCATCCTCTGCCTCTCGGTCCCCCTCCCCGTCCACATCCTCATCCAAGATTTCCTCCTCCTGGCTTGGTAGACTCTCGACTGGCACACTAGCCACCGAAGTATCCACAGGGGCCTTCGCAGTGGAGGTGGGGTTGCCACTGAGTATCGTGTCCAGCTCTTTGTAGAGCTGGCAGCTCATGGGTGCAGCCCTGGAGTGGTGGCTTGCCTCCTGCGCCTTGTGATAGGTGTTCTGCAGCTTCTTTACTTTGACCCTGCACTGCAGTGTATCCCAGTCATGGCCCCTTTCTGTTATGCATCGGGAAATCTGTCCATAGGTATCATAATTCCTATGGCTGGAGTGCAGCTGCGACTGGACAGCCCCTCTCCCCAAATGTCAATGAGTTCCAGCAGCTCGGCATTGCTTCAAGTGGAGGATGACCTGGTGCGTGGAGCATTCATGGCCACCTGGAAAACTGCGCTGAGACCACTGCACTTGTCACCGAGGAAACAGGAAGGCGACTTTCAAAATTTCCAAGGAATTTAAGGGGTGGGGCTCACTGTTGGTCACCTGAGGGCAGGGCAGTAGAGTTCAAACCAGTGACCAGAGAGGCGAGAACAGGCATTGTAGGACACCTCCCGGAGGCCAATCACAGCGCTGTAATCGCCACAGTGTCTACACTGGCACTGCAGCGCTGTACCCCCGGCACAGAAAGCTGTTTGCCTCTCGTCGGGTTTTTACAGCGCTACAGCTGAGCAATTTCTGCGCACTGAGTGGCTTGGCAGTGAGTGCACCTCGGGAGTTACAGCGCAGAAAGCTGCTTTACTCCACAGAAACTTGCCAGTGTAGACAAGGCCTAAGAGGGTTGCACCACACTAACTATATTGGTGGAGTTAAAGTACAACTTGTGTGTTTAGACACCACATTAGAAACCAATTAATTTAAATTAGTGCTACATCTGAATTTAGACAGGGCCTTTGTTGAAGTGAATTTAAGGCATTTGAATGAAGCTTGATTGACAGTATTGGAAACTATTATTCTTAATTTGTCCATGGAACTGCATCAATGCTGACAACAGTGCCAGTTTACCCAAATCGATGCTTGCCCATGTGGCTCAGCAATGGCCTGCAGGGATCATTTGTACTGGCAAGAATCTATTCCATTCAATTCTTGACCTCTCTACCAAAGCGGACATGAAGATCGATAATTTGTGACAACCATGGTGGCATTTTTTGTGATGTGAAAAGCTGCTCCACAAGTACTCCTCGTTCTTTTTGCTGATACAGACTAGCACGGCTACCACTCTGAAACCTGTCAATTAGGATTGGGACTGAAACTATCAAACATTTAACAAAGCATCTTTTTCTGTACAACAAGTGGTTCTGATCAATGTATTTTTTCGAAACTATATGTTTTCTTTACAAACACCAGCTTTCAAGATTAGCTATCCTCTACTTTCACTGAGTGGCCAAAATAATTTGTTTATACTAGGTAGAATACAGTGGAGCAGAGGTCCTCAAACTTCATTACACCGTGATCCCCTTCTGATAAAAATTACTACATGACCTGAGGAGGGGGGACTGAAGCCTGAGCCCGCCCAAGCCCCACCACCCCAGGTGAGGGGGCCAAAGGACTTAAGCCCTGGGCGGGAAGCCTGTAGCCTGAGCCCCACAACCCAGGGCTGAAGCCAAAGCCCTACTGCCCAGGGCTGAAGCCTTTGGGTTGCAGTGAAGTTCGAGCTTCGGCCCCGGGGAGGTGAGGTTGGGGCTTCGGCCCCAAGTGATGCATCTCAGGCTTTGGCTTTGGCCCAGGACTCCGGGCCCCAGCAAGTCTAACACCAGCCCTGGTGACCCCATTAAAATGGGGTCCTGACCCACAGTTTGAGAATCGCTGCAGTAGAGAGATCTCAGTTGTTGAGATGTGAGAGAAGTCCATTTCTTTCTACATGCACTCTCTATTGTACAGTAGTTTCAAATATTAAATAATTTCTTGTTAAAGTGCTAATACCAACTACCTGAATGGTCTCCTTCACTTGCAAGGAAAGTTCATTGAATAAAAAAGTCTCAAAAATAAATCCTTCTCATATACAATGTTGTTAAAGGAGAAGTGGATTTTGTTAATCAATTTTAGGGGTGGGGGAGTTGGTTTAATTTTTTTGAAAAGTCAGCTGCTACTTTTGGTTGTTGTCGAATGGTTGCATTAATTACTTTAACCATCAATACATGTGTGCCCTTTTCCCTTAGGAAATCTCCCTCTCACTCTCTCCCCTCATAATGCATATTCCCATTTAAAATTTGTCAGTTCCCTTTGTATATTGGCAAAGTGTCCCCTTATGACACAAAACAGGACATTTCTTCATTTAAATCATGGATCTCTCTTAGTAGAAAGCTAGAGTTACAGCTTTTCATCAGAGAAGTCTTCTAACCTGAAAGTCCAGTATCATAGATAGTGATGAAAAAAATTAACAAGCTTGTCTAATTCTTTTACTGAAGCATCATCACTAAGGCACACTGTAATGGAAAATAAATTGTTTTTTAATTACTTTCCAGTTAACTACATTTAAACACCACAAAATAAATATGCAAACAATGCCATTTGTAAGAGCTTTCGATTTTGCCAGGCATTCCTATCAGGAGAGGAAAATATAGGCTCCAATCCTGCAAACACTTAAGCGTGTGCTTAACTTTAGCCCCATTGCCTTCAATGGGACATAATCTTACATACACACTTCAGTGCTTTGCTGGATCAAGGCAGAGTGCTCAGTATTTTGTAAATTTGAGCCCACACAATACAGAAGAGTATATCATGAACAGATCACGAGAGAATACTGATATCATATTACATCCCAGTATTGAGAGTGAAATCCTTGCCCCATTAAGTCAATGGAAAAACTTCCACAGACTTCACTGGGGCCAAGATTTCACCCTGAATCTGTAATCCCCATCTAAAACTGAGATAATAGTACTTACATCACATGTCTTCCAAGGGGCATTGTACAGCTTAATTTTTCACATTCATACAGAACCAGGATATCCTCGATAGAAGGCACTATAGAAATGCAACATGTTATTCCATAGCATAATTAGGAAGAATTAATCAATAGTGCAATGAAATTTCTGGATATAGACTGACATTGAGACATGCTCAGATTTTTAATACAAAATTCAGATATAAATTAATATTAATCCGCCCAAGTGTAACTTTTTATTTAAGAGACTCTACTTTCCCCCTCATATAAACTACCCATATCTACCACTCATCTTGCAGACCTACCACCAGCATCATCATAAATAAATTCCATGGGCCACCAAAACTGATTCTAGCTTGCATTGGGAAACTATATAAATTCTATTGTAGTTTAGTGCAAAACATCAATCTGGCGAGCAGCTTCACATTTTGCTACAAACTCAAGCAACTTTAATGACGTGTTTAAATAAAGTTGGTTGTTCACAAGTCAATATACCAATGACTTCCTGACTGCTACAGGTGACTCCTTTTTAGGTAATCAATGCACAGATAATTGCAGCACTAGCCACAACAGAAGCTTTTTAAAGAAAAATTAAGTTAGGAATCTATCCCAACAGGGTACAAGGAATATGAATATTAAAAAAAAACATTTTGGGGGAAGATGGGCAAGGATTTTTTTAAAAAATCTACTGTGTAACAAACAAATGAACCTTCAACTGAAACAAAAATGAAACAATGTTTTTAATTATGAAACAATCGATGAAAAACTAAACAGACATCTAACTACACAGAACCCTTTCATTAAAACAGCAGTGAAACAAAACAGCAACATGGAACAGTGCAGCACAGGACACAGTGCAAGGGGAGGAGGGCTGAAAGTCACAGACAAGTCTACAACTTGGATCTGCCTCTTCTGGTTCATGAGGGATTCTGGTGTGGAGTGCTGTGACTTGAAGATACCGGGGGTGACAGAGAGCTCAAAAGAACTGGAATCCCAGGTACCACTTTCCCCAGTGTCCTGAGCTGGGGTCTGAGAGGGGAATGGCCTCTGGAAGCAATGCTGCTGGGGAATGGTGGGGTGTCTCAGTCGCCTATATTGGCCAAGGGCTACATAACATGGCTGGGTGCGGGTTTGCAGTACTGCTTTACCTGATGCCTTAAAAGTTGTGTTGCAACTTGTGCACTTTGGCTTTGTGTTGCCTCCAGCACCTGCCTCCGCATCTTTCCATCTTTTCCAAACTGTCTTTGGCCATGGTAATGCTACTGCCACACTTTGCCACTGCAACAGTCTCCCTAGAAAGCTCCTTGCTAGATTCCCTCCCCATCTTTAGATACTACCTCTACTTCTGCATTTTTCAGAGGGTTTTTTGAGGGGGAGGGGAGGGACTCAGACTAAATAGGCACAACCATTTCATCACAAGTTTTCTGTTTCCTCCCTTTCAGCCACTGATAAAGGCCCTATCCTCGAAGGTCTTGGCAGTAGCTGTGGGGGTATTAAAATTTGGTTATTGTTCATAATCTCTTTTCTTTCTTTGAAACACATTTCTGACCTTCCCTCCCTGAGATTCTTCCCAGTCTGGGGGGATCCTCAGAGATGGTAAGTGGTATGTGCGTTGGGCTGGTTGGTTTTGCAGTTGTGCATTGTAGTTGGAGGTTGGAAGGGAGACAAGATGTGTAAGGAAATATGTTCTTGGTCTGCGGGTGGGAATTACATTCCCAGTCTGGCTTTGCAGTTTTGCTGTGCCTTGGAGGTACTTATATGGTGTAGGAGAGGTTAATGGGAGACATCTGTGGGTGAGCTGGATAGAAACCACGTCTACATTCCTGTAGGCTCTCCTGACTGGGGATGACATTACACAGAGGTGGGTGACTAGCAGGCAAAGAATGGCTCTATTCAAACAGGCAAAGAGCAGATGAGTGAGATACACTGTGAAGTTATTCACCAAGACAGTCTCCTCCCAGAAATGTTGCAGGAGTGGAAGGAGTCACAAGCTATTCTGGGAGAGAGGACAGAAGGGTGAAGGCCATGCAGCTATTCCTCAGTCTCAGAACAAAAATTTTTCAATTTCTCAGCCTAGATTTTGTTTTCTCTCACCTGCAGACTTGTCGGAAAAAGGGTAGAGGAAAATAGATGGGGTCTGCACTGATTGGCAGAAACATTCACTGGCTCCAATCTGTAAGAATGGCTGTTACAGGGCACTTACTCTTTGTAGCTTTACTGACATGCAGTGACCATGTCTACCTCATGTAAGTTGAGAACGCTAGCCAAACTTATTTTCCTGCAACCACTGTCTTAATAAACTTTTGCATTTCGTACAAAAGAATATTTCCCTTATTCAAATATCCTGCAGGAGTGGTGTAGAGTAGAGGCTGCAGCTATGCCATGCACCCAGCTGCCATTTCAAATGGAGCTGGGGAAGGGAGCAGGGATAGTGTTTTCCAGGCAGGACAGCTGAGGGAAGAGGAAAGGACAAATAGGTGCATTGGCACAGTGTAGGCCTGAAAATGGTCACTAGGCAGGGCTTTAGTAGGAGACAAAGGCTGACTGCCCAGCCAGAGTAGCCGCCATTTGGGAAAGATATATTTGGAGAGTGGGGTGTTCAAACAGACTGTGGGGGCCAATAGAGCGAGAGAGAAAGAGACCAAAGACTCAGAAAGGATTCTAGCGCATGTCTGCCTGCAACGTCTGTAGCCATGGGTACCCAGCTGGGACGGGGTGTAGCAATAATAATAAATTAAAACAAATATTAATTAAAAAAATTATAAAGGTTCTCTTCCGTAGAATCAAACTCCTCAGTCCCGGTAGGTGTTGCTGACTGGGAAGCAGGGCAGGAATCAGACTTGCCTTCTACCTGGTGAGAATCAGGGATCCTGGCTTTCCGTGGAGGTCTTTTCACTGGCTCCTTGGGCTCATCCTTTGAGGAGTTTTGCTGGTCGTTCCTTGGGGTGGACAGTGGAGAAGGAGTGAGCAGCAGGCTTCATAAGCTTCCTGGGTTTGGTGGTCACGTAGATATGTAAACTCCTGTCCAGAGCTCATAAAAAAAATGGACAGGTAACAGGTCCCCTTCTGGATTTTTTCCTGTTAACCCTAGTTTTAATGTAGGTGGTCCTGAGCTGTTTGATCTTTATCCAGCACTGCTCAGTGTTCCAGTCATGGCCCCTCATGGACATTTGCTGACCAGCATCCACAAAGAAGTCTTTATTCTGATGGCTGGCCACAAGAGCTTTCACCATTGACACTTCTCCCCAGGTGGTGATGAGACCCAGGTCCCAGCCCAGCACCAAGCAGCTGCTTGAGGCATGTTGTAGGGATTCTGGGGTATTAAGGTAGTGCGATAACTGGAATCCAGGAGCAAATGGACAAAATTTGGCTGTGAGCCGGTTTATAGGCAGGGAGGGGACATCTTGGGCAACTTGACCCCAGAGCAGGGGAGGCCACACATGTAAAGCAACAAGTCAGTTGTGCATGACTGCTAAGCAGTGTGGGATAGTTCCTGGAAGAGTGTCCAAGTGCTTTGCAGCAGCACTGTGTGCAGCAGACCGCACTAACTTGATTCACAGCCAATGTGGTTCACTTTGAAAGAGGACTCTAGAATTCATGATAAATGCAAAGTCAGTATTCAACAATGAATTGTGTCACGTGGACACAGGAGTTTTCAAACCAGATTAATTTGAATTAGTCCAGTTTAAACTCCCTATGTAGATAGGCCCTAAGAGGTTTGAAAGTCCCTCAGCCAACATCTTTATTAGGATGATCTTAAAAAATTGAGGTAATTAAGTCTGTTATCAGTCAGATGGAAAGCCACTAGAGACTGGGGGATGGCTAAGGAAATGTTGACTAATCCATATTGGGTTCACACTCAGATTTGATTTATATATATAGCATTAGATACAAAGCTCTGCTGATAAAAGTACTGAAATCTCTGCCATTCATCTATCAGAGTCAAATCCTGTACAAAGCACAAAACTAATAGGATGCTAGATGGTACCTGAATGAGAAAATAGAGTTTACAAATGGCTGGCACCTACTGTGTTATTGATTTGGTCTCTCTCTTTTTTAGCCTTTGGTCACAATCTGAAATTTTACCTCATCTTATTCGACAGTGAAGTTTCCTATGAAGCAAACTTCTATCATAAATCTTTTCAAAGAGTCCCTCTCCCCTTTCCAATTTCCAACACAAAGAAACAAAAAAGGAAAATTACATCTGTAAGAGAGTCAGACAGACGTGCACTCCTCCAAAATATCAAAACCCTTTCTAATAGTCAAGTAAAAGAACATTAACTTTGCAGAACCCATTATTTTCCCCAATAAAATACCCACTGGGATGATTTGGCACAGTGATTTGCAGCATAAGCCTCAGTAAAAGCAAAAGAACAATGATCTGAGTAAGCCCCGCTGGACTGCATTTTCAAATCATTGTCTCCAAAATGCCTGAGCTTTTATTTATAAGGCCAATTTGGTCTGTAGGGGTTAAGTGAGCAACCACTGACATGCTATTTTCAACACACATGAATGTGCACATGTGCTGTGCAATCAGACACTCAAATCATGCTTGACTGATTTATGAATAATATGGTGGGCGTTTTATAAATGTGCATCTCTGAGTGGTCTATTTCTTGTTATTATCTGATGAAAGTTAGTGATGGTTGAATTTAAGAGACCCCAAGGTCTGATTCAGATTATGCACCTGAAAATTCAGAAGTGTGGCTGTTTCTTGTCTGAACCTCCCCCAAAAATCTTAGAAGAGCAGCCTCTGATGTGGGTTTTCAACACTTCCGCTCAAAGCTCCAGCTGGAATCAGGAAAGGTCAAACATGAAAACAAAGAAAGAAAAATGGCTAACAGCACTTTTCCACAGCTCAAAGGATTTGGCTCATTTCCCTGATGACTTTTGGATGGATTTTGCGGTAAGGTACTGGAGTGGAAGAGCTGGATGGGTTCGATTCCCAGCTCTGCCATAGATCCCTGTGTGACCTTGAGCAAATCACTTCATCTCTCCATAGCTCAGTTCCCACTCTGTAAAATGGGGGCTAGTAATCCTTCCTTTCTCCTGTCTGTCTTGTCTATTCAGGACAGGCCTCGTCTCTCAATGTGTTTGTACAGCACCTAGCACAATGGGGCTCTGATCTTGGTTGGGATCTCTGGGCACAACTGCAATAGAAGTAATAACGACAGATCGTTCACAGAAAGTGTAAGGATTATGCATATTTGCTCATGGTAGGTGTCAAGTTGATAGCTCTCAAAATAAAAGGGGTTTTGTGCCATCTCCATGGAGCCAGTACAGCATGGGCTGCAATAGTGCAGTCTTTCCCGCTCTGCTCTTCCCTTTCAATGTGCCTCAGCCATGACTTCTGAGGTGAGGATTGAGTCAGCTGATGTCAAAGCAGTCCTTGGCTGCTCTGCTGAGACTGCCCACTGAGATGCAGAGGCCCGCTGGAGGTTCACCACTCTGTGTCAACAACCCAGGTCAGGCCTGAAGTACTTATGACACCTAACATATTGTTGTCATGATATATCCGCAAAAGGTGGCATGTAATATCTCACTGGAAAACTAACACTGATCATCAATATTCTTGTGTGATGTATGGATGCGGTGAAGTTATGGAGATGTGCTAGAATTATATTCTCACAATGTGTTTTGCAAGCAATGCATAAGCCCAGTCTACCCTAGACAACGGAATGTGCATATTTTTGTCTGAACAGCTTGATCGTCAGGCAGAGACAATGAAGGCACATTTGCATAAACGGTAAACAAAGCCATCAACCTGGCCAGTGCGGGAGATAGCCTCTTAACTAGAGAGACAGGAGGGCTGAATCTCAAATCATAAGTAATTGAATCAGCTGATTATATACAGTAATATAAAATTGTATCAAGTAAGGTCTTTTAGGAAAGCTAACATCACACAGGTGACTGATATCACTGTGAAATGTACGTATTAACACTATAAGAGGAATTATTGATCCTCACTGATATTATGCTTTAAAGTCTCTGTCCAAACATAGGGAGAAACAGGTTTTCCCCAGATAGCTGCCTTCCATCCTCTCTACCTATCTCCAATGAAATTAAGCAATGTGTGACCAAAAACAATGCAAGCCCGCATAGGCACCAATTTCCTCTCTGCCCCATGGGTGCTTGACCCTCCCCCAACCCCTGGCCCTAGCCCCACCCTCACCCTGCCACATTTCCACCCCTTTCCCCTAAGTCTCCACCCCTGCCCCACCTCTTTACTGCCTCCTCCCTGGAGCGTGCCACATCCCCACTCTTTCCCCTCCCTCTTGGAAAGTCTTAAGCACTGCCCAACAGCTGTTAGGCAGCAGGCAGGAAGCGCTGAGAGTGGGAGGACTGGGGATGCGGTGTACTCGGGGGGAGGAGGAGGGGTGGGGGCAGCGGGAGCTTGGCAGCGAGTGGGGGCAGAGCACCCGCTAATTTTCCCCTGTGGGTACTCCAGTCCCGCAGCACCCACGGAATCAGTTCCTATGCAAGCCTCATTTACATACAAATCAGCACAGGGGTGGAAAGTCCACAGAAAGGGAAAAACAGCATGAGGTCATCCTGAGTGTAGGGACACAATAGTGTGAAGTTAAGAAGATATTAGGAGAGAGAAGAGGCCATCTTGGCATCAGTCACTGAACAGATACCAGGGGCCAGAACCCTTGCAAGCTGAGAAAGATGGATCATTCAGGCAGAGGGTCTGAAATCTCTGGGAACTGAATACAAGTGAAAAACCTGACTAGATGGAGATCTTTCATCTAGGATGACAGGGGAAACCAGCCCCTTGTTCTTCTGTGGAAGGTCCTAACAGAGAAAGAAGGTGAGCCATGGCTGGAAAGAAATAGACTGGTAAATCTACCTTGAACCAAGACTGTAGCTTGTTAAGTCTTAACCACTAGAAAGCATATTTTACTTTTATTTGCTTGTAACCATTTTGTCTTTATTTATTGCACTTGAACTCACTTAAAACCTCTTTTTGATTAAGTAAACATATTGTACTTTTAATCGAAACCAATCCAGAGCTGTGTTTGCACTGAAGTGATTGTTATCTCCAGTTAAATAAACTGGGTTTTTGTCTCTTTAAAGGAGCAACAGAACTTATTACTTCTGAGTGTTCCAGGAGAAGGCTGGACACTTCAGGGCTCACGGTTTTGGTGACATTTGGGACTGGGATATGTTTGGGTCACCCTGCAAGTAGTAACCAAGGCTGGTGGAGACCCAGGATGGGGCTGTTGTGTTGTAGGCGGGCTGCTGGAGTCACAGTGCTGAACCAGGCCTGCACAACAGACAGACACTCAGGGAACTTCATGCTTATCTGCTGGCTGTTGGAGTCTGGGCTGCAAGCTGCAGCATCAGGGCATTAAAGAATTACTGGGCAGGCAATGACACAACCTTGCATTGGTCTACACTGCACCCCAGAACATGACACCAAACAGTGCAAATCATGCAATGGCTTTCTTAAAAGGCACTGTTCTTTATCTGAACTGGTTCCACCATCTCTATGGAAAAGTGGAACTGGTTTGAATTTACAAGGTCTGATTTTATAATAGATAGAAAGAAAAATAATGGAGAACAAGCATTGAAAACCACAAGGACTTGTTTCAGCGATTTGCAATTTTTCTCTGAAAAAGTATGTCCTTAACCATGTAAATGTAATTATTGCTACTAGGGTCCTATTTTTCTGGTGTTTATTTAAAGTTGCTGGATGGTTCTGAAACGATCATTCTTTAAAGAATAGCACTATAGCAGCATTGCTTAGTGGGACCTTTTTAAAAAGAACATTCAGAACCGTGTGTGTTTGATTCTTCTATTCTATTATTATTTGTATTACAGTCATGCCTAGAGGCTTTAAGCAAGTTTGAAGCCCCATTTTCCTGGGTGCACAGTAAGAGACAACCTTTCTCAGAGTGCTTAAAATCTAAATCGACATGACAGATAAAGGGGAAACAGAGGCACACTTCATCGGAGGAAACCTGCTCAAGATCACAGGAAAGTCAGTGGCAAAGTCTAGACTAAAACCCACATCTACTGAGCTACAGTGCCGCTCTGTGTGTTCCTACTATAACCCCTGTGCAACACAAATCACATGTATCTTTCCCTGTGTCACTTTCTCAAGTGTAGAGAATCTTCAGCACTTCCCCTCCATGCTTCTCTCCCTGTCTGGTGCTGCCTCCCCCTTCCATTTAATTGTGCTTGTTCATTTGTATCGGACATTTTACTCCATATTAGACATTTATCTTTTTTTTTTCTGAGCCTGAAAATAAATAATATAGCAATAGTTTGGACTGAGCTGCTTGACTTTAACCCCTTGGTTTCTGCTTCAGGGATCACTGAAATCCCCTGAAAGCAATTTTTAAGAGGGCCTTTTAGTAGAGGGCAGGATAGTATGTAACCAAATGTAGATGTCAATTACAGAGTGTGATATTTATTTAAAGGAGACACTTTCACCTGGAAAATCTAGTCACTTTTTAAAAGAGTGAGCTTCAAGTATCATCCTGTGTTACAGTTTCATTGCCAAATTTTGTGACTTCAATCTCACTTTCCTATTTTAAAAAATGTTTCTCCCCCTGTGGGAAAGATCCATGCAGGGGGAAACTGACTGATTATACAAGAGATACGACACTGATTTTACACAAAGTGCTGCCAAACACCCAAAGTAAACAAACTGGAAAAAAAAAGATTTTTCTTTGCTCTTTCAACTGTATTTCTTTCATGTGTCACTTGTAACAAAAGTAGCAGCAAAATTTCAGAGAGAAGTATGATTTAAGTTGACTGTGTCCCTCTAAAATTTTGCATTTATATATTATCTTTCATTTCAACGAATGCATTTCAACAAAGTTGATGAGATTTAATTATGCTGCATCAGCCTTCTGAGGAAGGTAAATCAGGTATCGGTCTTACACCAGGGTAAAGTGAAGCATGGAAAAAAAGTTAAATGACTTCCTCAAAATCATATGGAGAGTTAATTGCAGAGATAATTCTGACTCCCAGTTTTCACAGTGAAGAAAGGTAAATAGAGGACTCCCCCAGGGATTTGTACTGGGACCTGGGTGATCTGGAAAAAGGGGTAAACGGTGAGGTGTCAGAATTTTCAGTCGATACAGTTAAATCCAAAGGAGACTGAAAGGAGTTCTAACAAAACTGGGTGACTATGCAAAAAAATGGCAGATGAAATTCAATGGTGATAAATGCAAAGTAATGCACATTAGAAAATATAATCCCAACTTCACATACAAAATCATGGGGTCCAAATTAGCTTGTTACCACTCAAGAAAGATCTTGGATTCATTGTGGCTAGTTCTCTGAAAACATCCACTCAATGTACAGCAACAGTCAAAAAAGCTAACAGTGTTGGGAAGCATTAGGAAAGGCACTAAATATCGTAACGTCACTATCTAAATCCATGGTACACCCATACCTTGAATACTGCATGCAGTTCTGGTCACCCCATCTCAAAAAGAGGTATATTAGAATTGGAAGAGGTTCAGAGAAGGGCAACAAAAATGACTAAGGGTATGGAACAGCTTCCATATGAGGAGAGATTAAAAACCTGGGACTATTCAGCTTGGAAAAGAGACAACTAAGGGGGAAGGGATAGGAGAGAGGTCTATAAATCATGACTGGTGTGGAGAAAGGGAATAGGGAAGTGTTATTTACTCCATCTCATAACACAAGAAATAGAGGTCACCTGATGAAATTAATAGGCAGCAGGTTTAAAACAAACATAAGGAAGTATTACTTCACACAATGCACAGTCAGCCTGTGGAACTTATTGCCAGGGGATGTTGTGAAGGCCAAAACTATAACTGAATTCAAAAAAGAATTAGATGAGTTCATGGAGGATAGGTCCATCAATGGCTATTAGACAAGATGGTCAGGGATGCAATCCCATGCTCTGGGTATCCCTAGCCTCTGACTGCCAGAAGCTGGGAGTGGATGACAGGGGATGAATCACTTGATGATTGCCCTGTTCTGTTCATTCCTGCTGAAGCATCCAGCACCAGCCACTCTCCAAAGACAAGATACTGGGTTAGATGGACCATTGGTCTGACCCAGTATGGCTGCTCATATGTAGAAGCTGGTCGAATAAGTAATATTGCCTCACCCAGCTTGTCTCTCTCATATCTTGGGCTACAACACATGGCAAAAAATTAAAATGTTTAACTTTTGGGGCTTTAATCACCTAACTCCCTTTAAAACCAGAGTGCATCAAGCACCTAGCCCTCTTGATGTGTCTGCATAGGGATATTGTAGAATCCAATGTTCCATTTAAAAAGAGTCTCTAGCCCTTACATTGGCAAACAGTCTTCCACGCTTGAACCAAGCATAGCCATGCAGTATCGTCTTCCTGAGTTTTCAGACAACCTGAAACAATGTTTCTGGGAAGTGTCAATTCCCCTCTTACCCTACTAATTTCACTGAGATGTTAACACATAAAGGGTTATGACTAAACTTTAGAGTTATCAGTAACTGCTTCATTGTTGACCATTTAACCAGATGGAGCAGGGAACAGGATGCCAGGTGAATCCCAGGGAGGGGGAATCAAAAGTTGCTGAAGGGAATGAAATGCAGAGAAGGGGGAAGGGACAGAAACAGATGGGGAAAAGAGAGAAAAAGAGCAGAAATGGCAGAGCTCCTAAAGATATTTTTCCCCACTAAGTGTTGCTGAAGGTGACCTAATAAGGATAAGTAAAATGTTAGCATTAACTTCATAAAACATCACATGACTTCAATGGGGACAGGACTTCACTGTGAGTATTGTCTTAGTCTGATCATTATTCATAGATCATAAAGTTAAACACATGTATAAGTCTTGGAAGGACAGGGCCTTTTAACAGACCAATGTCCATAAATTCAAAGAAAACCTAGAAAGGGACATCCTTACTCCCAAGGTATTTCGGCTCTTGAGATTTTGCAGACTTTGGCTATATTTAATTTTCCTGGGAAAAGCAATATGAGATTTCTATGAATATACAGTTTTGAGAGAAATTAACACTTTCTGCTACATCACAGTTTCATAAATTCTAGATATGACAATAAGAATGGACAAGTAAATAAGTGGGTTTTGTCGGTGATGTGTGGAGGCTGGAAGGGCTTAATACAGGAAAGAACCATCTTCACATAAAGTTAGGGAGTTGATCCATATCACCAGCTCATGTTTAATGTATTTTTATAGAACAATACTGACATCTAGTGGATATTTTGGAAATTTCCCTTTTCAGTCTGGAATATTGCAGGTCCAGACTCATTTTTAAAGATGGGGTTCTAGATTAAATTGGAATCTATGCCTCTACTCATCACTGATACGTTGAAAAATCTACACCTATTTATGATGCATGTAATCAAATCTTATTTTCTCTCTACCAAAACGAATTGGGATGCTTGTCACTTCCTGCTGGCAAAGGAGATGAATCAGTTTGTAACTACTCAGGTAGTAGAGTGGGAAGGAATGGGGGGTTAAATTCCAAATAGATATACCAAAGATATGACAAATTTCTCTTGTGTACATGGTACACAGTTTCAATGAAGAGTGCCTCACCTGCCCTTTCTGAGCCTTGGGCAGCATATTCCTCAACCTACCGTTGCCCAAAGTCAGGAAGCAAGCATTACAAAGATCCTGAATGAGGAACATATACAAAAGATTACTCAAGCAGAAAACTTCAGAGGTGAGATTCATTACTTAAGCATAACTAACATTTTCTGTCCTTCGGTTCTACACTTTTATGGCAAATTCTGATGTAAGAAATTTACAATAAAAATGAGGTTATGATGTATACACTACTAGGAGTGCCTTGAGGCCCCAGCAAACCCTGAGACCCAATTGTGCTAGGTACCTGCCAGCACTCTCCTCTGTCTGGGTATGGCATAGCTGGCTCTCCTCCCCAGTGCCCCCTGCTGATGGTAAATCCAACACCGCAGTGATCCACCTCTTCTCATGACTCAGCCCTCCAGCCAGGTCACATTGAAGTCCACCCCTTCCAATAGTCCAACAAACAGAAGTCCAAGTAATAATTCCCAAAACTTATCAGGTCTCTGTCCCCTGATCCTGCTCTCAGCGGTCCTTACAACCTTGTCCTGTGGCTCTGAATTGTCCTTGTCCCCTTAGACTGAGAGGTGTGGGGGAAGGAGGTTGCTTCACACTACCATATGCAGTAGCATCTCCCACTACACCAGCTTCCATAACAGGTACCCTATATCTAACACCAAAGATTGCTCCATCCAGCTCCTTGCTGCTACTTCCCTAGATTTATTCCTACTATAGCCTTTCTTCAGGCCTTCTCCCCATCTCCTTTCCAAGCTCTTGTAATGAGCAGTGCCTCCCCCAGCACTTCAAACTGGAGATCCTGACCCTGCCTGTGTTCCCAATCCACCACAACCTTCAGTGGTTTGAGCATTGGCCTGTTAAACCCAGGGTTGTGAGTTCAATCCTTGAGGGGGCCATTTAGGGATCTGGGGCAAAAATTGGGGATTGGTCCTGCTTTGAGCAGGGGGTTGGACTAGATGGCCTCCTGAGGTCCCTTCCAACCCTGATATTCTATGATTCTATGATTCACATTAGGGTTCCTGCAAGCAGCCTTCCTGCAGCATTCCACTTCCTCCCTCCCCGCCTCTGAGTACCCCTGCTGACCTCCTCCAGGACCACTCTGCTGCTCTTGGGTTGAGCCTTTCCCTAGTTGATCTGGTTCTTCCCATTTACCTCAGGTCTCCCCCAGCAGCCTTCTACCCAGCAGGGTTCCCCAGCTCTGGCCAGTACATCACAACCTTCTCTCCTAGCTTCTGCCTGTCTTTATGCCCTCTACTAAAAAGAGAGCAGCTACTGAGTGTTCCCTGCAGCCCCTTTATGCTTCAAATTTCATCTCTTTCAAGCCATTAACCAGCTCCTGCTCAATTGGGTTTCATCTTTAATTAGGGATGGCCCACCCTCCAGGTACAGCCAGGTGGGATAACTGGCCACTCAGGCCCACATTAACCATTTCACTGCCTGTTTGGGGCAGACACATCACAATACCAACCCCATGTCCCCACACTGAAAAGTTTGTAGTCTAAGTAAGGGATGGGCAAACTACAGCCTGGGGGCCGCATCCAGCCCTTCAGATGTTTTAATCTGGCCCTCAAGCTCCTGCTTACCCCACTCAGCGCTCCAACCAGGGAGCTGGGTCGGGGGCTTGCCCTGTTCTGCACATGCCATGGCTCTGTGCAGCTCCCAGAAGCAGTGGCATGTCCCCCGTCTGGCACCTACATGTAGGGGCAGCCAGGGGGCTCCGCACGCCACCCCTGCCCCAAGCGCTGCCCTCGCATCTCCCATTGGCTGGGAACTGAGACCAATGGGCGCTGCAGGGATGGCACCTGCAGATAGGGCAGTGCACAGAGCCTCCTGGCTGTGCCTCCACGTAGGAGCCAGAGGGGGCACATGCTGCTGCTTCCAGGAGCTGCTTGAGGTAAGTGCTGCCCGGAGCCTGCACCCCGATCCTCTCCCACGCCCCAACCCCCTGCCCTGATCCCCTTCCCACCCTCTGAACCCCTGAGTCCCAGCCCAGAGCACCCTCCTGCACCCCCAACTCATCAACCCCAGAGCCCGCAACCCCAGCCAGAACCCTCACCCACCCCCCACACCCTATGCCCCTGCTCCAGCCTGTAGCCCCCTCCCACACCCTGAACTCCTCATTTCTGGCCCCATCCCAGAGCCCACACCCCCAGCCAGAACCTTCACCCCCTCCCAAACTCCAACCCCCAATTTCTTGAGTATTCATGGCCTGCCATACAATTTCCATACCCAGATGTGGCCCTCGGGCCAAAACATTTGCCCACCCCAATCTAAGTAGACAAGAGGGAGGAGAAAAGAAGTAGAGGCACAGATAGGATTTGCCCAAGGTCACAGAAGTAGTCCACAGCAGAGTTGGGAATTGACCCTAGATCATTTGTGGCCCAGGCAAGTGCCTTAGCCATAAGGCCATCTTTCCTCCCAAAGCACTAAACTTGCCTGGAACATAGGTAACTTTGGATCTAATGTAAATATCATCCCTGGAAACAAGGGACTTTCGAGAGGTATTTTGGGCAGTGCCCTTTTCTTAAGTAGCTGCTTTTCTAAGTGCACAGGCTGCAAAATTGAAACGTAATCTCCCCAGAATCCCCTAAAGAGAAATCAGCTTCGTCGGTTGCATCTCTACACATAGTATGACCATTATTCTTAAGTCTGAACTTCAGACCCTCGTGAGGAAAACATGGGTTTTATTTCTCCGATCTCTCAGGAGTCAGTAGCAGTCAAGGGAAGAGAAAATACAGAATGGCACTGTTTATTTTAATAATATTGAACAGAGTGTGGCTTCTATGTTCACAATACGTAAAGAGAAAATAACTAATATATTAAAGGTCAAACACAGAGATAAGACTAAAAATGAGCCCTGGATACAAACAGCCCTGTGCGTGGGGAAAGTTGGATTTTGGAACTAGTTACAAACCTCAAGGCTTGAGGCCATCTCTGGTGACATGAAAATGATGCAATTCAAAACCAGAAGGAAAGTTTAACCACGGTCTAATTTATGAGGTAACACAACAGAATATCCCTGAGTTCCCAAAATAATCTGAATACCTGAATTACTCACCACGCAGCGCTCCCAGTTGTCCCATGTTAGAGACTGGGAGAAAACACAATGAATCCAGAGACCCATGATTCCAGTGATTCTGCTTTTCTCTTTTCGGTTCCTTACTCATCCTTGTGTGCCATGTCAATTTTAGAATGGACTTCTATTCCAGTCAGGTACTTACAGACCACCTGGCTCTGTGGTGTCTGAAAAGTTCACTGACAGGGAAAAGATGGAAGAAGTAGTTACAGAATTGCCTGAGGTTAAAAACAAATACAAAATCGCAGAAATGGTTGAGGAGATGAAAAGGCCGGGGGGGGGGGGGGGGAGAGGGGTGAGTGACCCCCTTGGAAATAGGTGTCATCCCAATCTTCAGCCAATGCCTAGGTCAGGTACAGATTAACCTACATCTGCCTACTGTGATGTTCTTATATCTTCCTGTGAAGCATGTGGCCACTGTCAGAGACAGGATACTGAACTACATGGACCTCAAGTCTGATCCAGTATGGCAATTCCAGTGTTCCTACGTACTGGATAGCCTAATTCTGCCAGCCTGAGGCTGCTGAGATATATCTTCTCCCTCTTTTCTCTTCACAATGTTACTAGAGAACAAAATATATCGAACTCAGAACAAGGGAGAAATGGCTTCAGAGATTTCTGGCACAGAAAAGATATTTGCCTATAGGCAAATTTGCCTATTGTCCATTTATTTTTACTAAAATGGGATGTTTCCATAAAGTATTTCTTTGATGCAATCCTGTTTATTTACAAAGAATGGACAACCTGTCCTGTTTCCCTGAACAGACTAAGAATCAAAAAATAGAAGGCAGTTTCCTTGCTCACAATTCCAAGCTAGTTTGAGCTTGTACTCTGCCCCAAAAGCTTTCTCTCGGCTTTCTCTCAGAGCCACATTACCAAATATTTTATTTGATGTCTCAGAGCTTTCTGATTGCTTTTTCCTTTTTCTTTGCTGGCTTTCCCACTGCTTCTGACTCATACACAGAGCTACATAAAACAATACCCAGCTCATGCTTTTGCATTCAATCCCTAAGGGAAAATCCCTCAGACTGCATGAACTCAGCTCCAGCTCCAGCTTCAGCCTTGCCATGTTAGTCTGTGATTTGGGTGGTGGTTTCACTTGTTTCAGCTATCACGAAACAAAGCTGCGTTTAACTGCTCCCTCATTTAGCCTTAATTGAAGGTTGTTATCATCCCCACCAGCTTCAACAAGGTTTGTCACTGTCCACAGATCAAAGATACATTCCCTGGTAGCCACCCATCCTCTGGCATAACACACTTTCAAACCGAAATTTCTTTTTTCAGTTTAATTCACAACTTTTCCATCTTTACACCTATGACTGTGATGCAAGGAACTCTTTACCAATATTTCAGATCGTTCATTCCACTGCTGAGGTGTCTTTAAGGTGTCTCCTGGTATAAGCAACCCAGAGTACACACATTTTATTTCCAAGTAAGAAATATAGCAATAAGTATCTTTTTTTCCTTCTATTGAAACATTTAGTTCAATGCTCTTTTTCCATTGTCATTGAAAATGTAATAACTTTAACTATGAATAAGTGATAACTAATTAAAAGGAAAACCCAAACCTTTTCTAAAGATAAGAACAACCTCATTAAATTTGCTGCAAAGATTTTACCATTGGGAACAAACTAGAAATAGCTTTCAGAAACAGGAATCAGCAAGTTGGGCCCAGGAGACAGTCTACTGTCATTTTGATATAATGTCCTTGTTTACCACAGATATCTGGGAATAAACAGAATGAATGTGCATGGCCTCTGGAACACATGAGGACTGAGTTACCTGAAGAAACAGGTCAATAACAGTACTAAAGTTAAAAAAGTCAAAAACTATATTGAATTGGAGGGACTGTGAAGACTGTAAAGCATCACTCCTTCAGTTCCTGCATATTAAGTCTTAGCATGCTACAAGGTACTGATCCAGCTACTTTCAGACAAATGTATTGGTAGAAAAAAATCTCTCTTTTTTTCCATCCATTAGGAAAGCAACAAGATTTTATATTATCTTGAGGGGAACCTCCCTTGCTCGGTAGGCACTTGGGCTTAAATAGTGGCACGGCTTTGAAAGCATAGCACAAAACATTCCGTTGTTGGTTTATCCATCCTGATGTTCAAGGCTCTTCAAATAAAATGCATCTGTCCTGGGAGATGAGAATGTGATATATTGTTCTCCTTCAGCTTTCAGAAAACTCATGATATACACAAGGGGCATTTACACGAAGGCCTCTTTCATGATGTAAAGAGGCCTTTGTGTAAGCCAGATCTTGGCCTGAGGAATCTAAATCAAAACACAATGTTCAGTTCAGGTTTGCTAGCCTATAAAACTAGAGATTAGCTACATTCCCACACTGAAAAAAAAAAAAGACAGATCTGAGCAAGAAAATATCTGCCTTTTGAAGGGTTGTTGGTTGATGAAAGAAGCTCCTATACTTATAAAAAATCCAATATAAGGCTTACTTTTTGGCGTGACCAAGGATTACCTGATTCAGCACTATCATCATCTCTTGGGTAACCGGTTTCTTTATTATTTGTACTACAGTAGCACCTAGTGGCCCAAAATAAACAACCATTTTTCTTTGAAAAAAAGGTGTTGCATTGAAATAATTCCCACCTACTCTATTCCCTTCCTCACAGGAGGATAAATCTATCAATATTCAGGTGTTACAGTGATAGAGTCCAAATGAATACTTGGATAGACAGATAGAATATGCCCCCAACCTTAGGACCTTTTTCAGCCAGGAGGGGAAAAGAGGATGATGCCCAAAATGTGTTCCATAGCTTGTGGTACTATGCCTCCGGGAGCTCTCCTTGGAGTGGGTGACTGTGAACATCCCCCAACATGGGTCTGTGCCTGAGTGGTTCAATCCGACCCTAGCCTGTTTTCCCCATCAATATTCTGGCCTAATTTATATAAGACTTAATTTTTTCCATGTTCAGTGCTTTGCTTAAAATAGAACGAAAAATAAATGAGACTATGAAAAATGATCGATGGTTCCCTTCACATTTCTAATCTTTGCTAAGGAAAACTCAGCTGAAATTGATGTCCACAAGGATTTATTTTTATTAATCCAGAAGGATTTTGCTTTTTTTTACATTAGAAAGAATGCGGTCCCTTGAGTTATGACTGAGCAATGTAGAATATTGAATTTGAGTCTGCTTTTTACAGTTAACAGTCATCTGTCATCATTATATGTTTAAAACATAACTCCACTTTGGTTTTTCCTTCTTTCCATTTACTATCATACATTTTTGTTATTATTCCCCAAAGTTTTGCTTGTGCCGTGACTCGTATTATTATTCAAGTTAAATTAGATGGTGAGGAGAAAAATAAATAATTTTCAAAAGGGTGTGTAAAGTTCTGATGGTACTTCCCCCCCCGCTGGGCTCAATATTTATGTTGAGGACTATAGCTATTTGGAACAGAATTTTGATTACTTGTTCTTAATGGAAAACACCTCTGGAAGCAATGTTGTCCATTAGGAATATACCAAGATGAAAGCACATATTTATCCAATCTGCTCTGGTGTACACAAACAATGGCCTTCCCCTCATACATAACATGGCTTATTCATTACCACACTTGGACTTACAAAGGGGTCAGCTGATCAGTTCAGTATGCAAAATGCTACAATTTACTACCCATCAAAAACTTCTTCAGTCAGTATAATGAATGTGGCTTAAGCCCTTTGACTTCAATGGGACTATGCACATGGTTAAAGTTAATGTATCTAAATGTTTGTTAGATCAGGGCTGATGCGGTGTCTGTTCTGTGGGTAAATACAGGATTTCAGATCTGCAGGACGGTCAGTCCATATCTTTCACAAAAACTGTGTAAATATAAAGGTTTTCCAAACATTTAAGCTAGATTTTACCTGATGCAATTTAAGCCCATTATTTCTTGCTCTGTCCTCATTGTCTCATAAGAATAATGGACCTCTATCCTCCCTAAAGCATCCCTCTATCAATTTGTAGACATTTATGCCTCCCTTCAGTCCTCTCAATCAATACCCTCACCTAGCTGCCGTGTTCAGCATTGCCTATAACTTTCTTTAATGATTCTTTAATTCTTGACAAAAACAGAAAACATGAGGAATCAAACACTCATTTCCCCCAAAATATCTCCAGAAAGCTCATGTTGCCATTGTTACGTCTATTTTTTTCCCGCTTCTAGCGATTAACTTTGTCTCCTCCAGCTAGAACCAAACTGGAGAACATAAAAATGTCAGTGTCTTATCTGTTATGAGATGCAGATGTTGGCGCCCCTGGTTGCTGGAATTTACAGACTGCTTTTTGGTTTTATCATCTTTCCCTTTAGCAGCAAAATCAGTTAATCCTGCATGGCAAGTGCTTTTTAGTTTATTTAAAAGGTCTCATCAATCCATCTTCTAAAAAGCAAAAATACTTAACCCTTTTTTTTCCCGCTTCTCCATTCAGTGATTTCATGCAGAGTTATTAAATTAACTAGTGCCACTGTAATGATCCCTTAAAATGGAAACCTGGGTTTCCTGTAGCTCTTCCTTACAGGGATGAAATGGAATGAAAGACTCAGCAGTTTTTTAATTGTGCTTACTGTTAGCATTTGAAAGGTGTTCACTTAGTAAGGAATGTGGCATAAATGCCTTAGATACTGTAGATGATTTGGTAAAATGAAAGGTAGACAGATGACAAAAATGGCAAATGAAACATCTGCTTATTGCACAGCTGTGATGAAAATGCAAATGAATGTTATGATGTATAGTGAATGAAACAGATAATTTTATGGAACGCATTTTAATACTACTATACAAGTCAATGGCAGTCCTCACCTAGGATACTGTGTTCAGCTGTGATCATCCCATCTCCAAGCAGAAACAGAAAGGGTCAGGCAGTGAAGAGGATCAGAGATAGGGAAAGAATTCCCCATGAGGAGAGATGAGGATGATTAATGGAGGTACAAGTTAAATGAAGAAGAGTGGATGAGATGTATATAAAATTATGAATGCTATAAAGCCAGGGTTCACTAACTTTTTCATAGTGTGGAGTGCCTTTTAAATAGAAGTGATCTTATGGTCCATTTCCTGGTTGTGCAGACCTCCTTCCCTTCCACACACCACATATCATCCCAGTGATTTCTACTGCAATTGCTTACATGGAAAGGTCATATGAGGGAAATGTTTAGCGAGAGTTTTATCTGTTTGTTGACAACATGTCATCATTGGAAACCAAGAGAGTCATCAGCATGTGACCAGCCAGCTCTCTGCAGCCCACCAGTGGTCCATGGTCTACCTGCTGCACACCAGGTGACCTGGGAAGTTATATTTCTCACCTTATAAAACAAGGGAACACAATGAAACTGGAATTCATTAAATTTAAACTGACAAAAGAAAATGTTTTTCTTTAGAACACAACATGGAATAATCCTGTGGAACTCACTGCCACAATATGTCAGAGACTGAGAGTATAGCAGGATTATAAAAGGGATTCGACAATTATAGTTATAGCTACATCCAGTTGCATAAAAAATACAGGGGACATATAAATCCTCATACTTCAAAATGTGATCTAATAGTTAAATAACAGGGTTGGAAGAAATTTTCTCTATAGTCAGGTATTAGATAAATATCTATTATGGGGAGTATAGCATGTTCTTCTGAAACAGGTGATACTGGCTACTGTTGGAAACAGGTTTCTGGACTACATGGACCACTAATCTAATCTGGCAATTCCTATGTTCCAATTACTAGCAAATATGAAGAATCTCTGGATTCAGTCTTACCCAGCTACATGAATCCCTTTCGTTAATCAGAACGCCGCCTTCTTGCTGCAGTATTATATTGTTATGGAACACACACACAGTCTGCGCTAAAATGACATTTTTGTTGAACTACTGCAGCTCATGTTAACAACTTATATATTCTATGATTAGCATACCCTGGATTGCGAGCTTTTGGGGGCAGGGATAATCTTTTAGCTACATATTGTACAGTGTCTAACAAAATGGGGTTCTGATCCCTGATAAGAGTCTCTAGGCATTACCACAGTGCAATAAATAAATACATGAATACTGTACAGCATATATTTGAAAACAATGCACCCATAAAGCACTGGTCCTGTTCCCATTGAAGTCAGTGCGAGTTTTGCCACTGACTTAAATCAGAGCAGGTGCACGCTTTTGTTGGGAGGGTAAGCTAAAAAACTGAGTCGCAAGTTCACCTTTCTTTATAAATTTTCAGACCGAATTACTGTCACTTATAGAGTCTGGACATATATTTATGCCAGACAATAAACAAATAAGATGGGACAGTTGGGGCCCAAATTACCAAGTTCTGTGGTAGTGGGAAGCCCGCCTCCACTTCATGATGGTCATCTTAGCCTCTGATCCCTGGTCTGGTCCTTCAATCTCATATCTTAAGGTTCTGGACTAGTATTTCTCCAATTTGGGCCCTCATTCACTTGGTTTCTTATACATTTCCACATTACATATTCATTAGCTTTTCTTTAATCAGCATTAAGCTTTGAGTAGTATGTACTACACATGCATAAGTTTAATTTACACAACTTTTGCTGTTTACTTTATACCTTCTCATTAATTTTGCCTGTTACATTTTAAGGATGCTTTTATTTTAGTTTAGTTCAGGATATTCAACTGTTCTCCAACACCTTAAAGAGAACAATCAAGTTGGTAGATTTGCAGATTCTGCTGTACAATATTGTTTATATTACTATTAATTTCTGCTTTATGCAAGATTACCAGACTGGTTTTTCTCATTTTGTTTAATGTCATGTGCTCTGACCAAGCCAAAATATAATATCATAGTGAGAATGAGTACGGTAAGCGGATAAACAGGGCAAGCTGGGTTTCATTTATTACTGCTGTCCAAAAGATGGCGCTAGGAAACCAGTGGATATTTTGGGAGGCTTGTAGTTCAGTCCTTTACTTCAGGAACTGTGAAACTGACCAGAAGTGTGTTACTAGCAATGAAGTCTGTACAGCAAATATCAGATGGATATCCAGTAGTGGGGTAAATCTTTGGTAGACTAGATAACATTGGAAGATTGCATGCTTTTGCTGTTTGCCAAAGCACCTTTTCACCAGCATAGCTGTGCCACCTTTCTGCTTCTTTCCACATTCAATCTTGGGCTACTGGGCCTGAGAACTGCTCTAAACTATACCTGACTACCTATCTTTTCAAAGGAGCTCTTGGTTAGCCAGTAATGTCACACTGCAATCTGACCATGCTCCCTACATACAAGATGAAGCCAACAGTAATGACTTATACCAGCAACAACTCTCCTATGTGATGGATTCTCCTGAAGAAGGGGACTCCTTAGTTGCTGCTTAGCCAGCTTGGATGGAACAGGGGACCAACAGGCGGGACATGGCTTTATAATTCTAATCTTCCTCTTTATTTATTCGGAGTCTACCCCGAGTATCCGAGGCTTTAATAATTTATACCATTTGCCAGGAATTCATTTATTGGTTTATTCAGCACAGACTGTATGTTTCTCCTGGCTTCATTTGACCTCAGCTTCAATTTTATGTTCCCACCTAGATTAATGTTTGAACAGAATACAAAATAAATTCTGTAATAAAAATAATTGTAGACTTTCTGCCCCACTCAGATTTTCTGTTTGACTAGCCATAGTCATGGTTTAAATTTCTTGGGTCACAAATTAAAGTGAATATGCTGTATTCATATTACAAATGTAAACCACCCTGAATGTAAAGAGTATGAAACCAATTATGTCATCAATTAGGCATCATGTAGTTTAAGGTACTTTTTAATTCTTCCATTTTGATTACTATATTCCTATAATGTGGTACTGCCTTTAGATTTGGTTGTGAGGGTAAAAGGAGAGTTGCATGGGTAATATCACAATGCAGGGGCAAAGGGCGAGTTAATAGTGGTGCAAAGATTTGAGCAAGCAGTTTATATGTATTTTGGTCTGACTCCTAGGGAAGGAAAACCATGAGTACATGCAAAAAAAAAGGTTGTGGGAATTAATTCCCTACAAATATATATTAGGGCTATATTGTGTTTACAGTGGCAGTGGGGAAAAAAAAAAGCCCACATCATGTCAGGATTGGACTAGAAACACTGAAAACAGCATATAGAGATAGGACTCAGAAAATCTGGGTTCCATTCCTGACTTTGCCACTGACTGGCTGGGTAGTCTTGAGCAAATCATATCACTTCAGTTGGGGATAATATTTTCCTCTTTTGTAAGTATTTGGAGATCTACTGATGATATTATTAATTATTATATAAATCAGTGATGCATCCTGACCAGGAACACTATGTATAGTTTTGGTCACCTCATCTCCTGAATGATATAGGAGAAAGAGAAGGCAACAAAGTTGATTAGGATCTTGGAGCGATGAAGAGAGATTGAAAAAAGACTGGGACTGTTCATATAGAAATGAGATGAACAGGATAAGCAAACTGACCCGGTCAGAGGAGGTAGATTTGTCACTCCTACTGATTCCCTCATAATTCAAGCACTAAAGGAAGTGAAGTTGTGAATAGTATCCTCTCCCTATACATGCTGTTCCCGTTTTGACTGCGGCATGAGTCACAGGTGAAGCATGGGCCTTAAGGTTGAATTTGTGTCACGCTATTTAAATGTACTTTTCCATTTGCAGAGACTCACTGCGATGATTCAAATAAGCAGTTTCTCACCACATAAATGTGAGCTGTAAATATTTCAATCCTAAACTTTACCATAAGAAGTAGCATCTCAGCATGTACATAAGTGTCTCTGCTGGGTCTGACTCATCTACACTAAGGCCATTTACACCACACAAATAGTATAAAGGGACATTAAGGGATGTAAATTAACTTCTTTAAGGCCTTATCATGTTGCCAGAGTAGCTTAAAGGGGGCTCAGTTTAAAAGAGAATCAGCCTTACTATCTTTTGTGTAATAATTGACTCTTAACTCTTTAAGAGCATCCTGTGATACGGCCAATAAAATAAAACCAGAGAGGTCAAATGTCTTTCCTGTTCTGTCCCCAGAAACAGATTAATAGATGCCTACTCGCTGAGGGGTGTGGGCTTATTCTCGATATATAAAGAAGACAGCAGCAACATTCTTCACTGAACTCTAACAGTGGGACAACAATGAACTTGAAGATTTCCTCCTGTGAGTTTCTTTCATGTGAATAAGTTATAAACAGCTACACTCTTTTCAACATTATTACAGTGGTACAAGTAGCTGGGCTAGAACTTTAGAGAGTAGATTGATGTTTTTGTCAGCGAGAGTCCGATTTAATTTGAAATTCTGCAAACAATAGATTCATCCTCCCTGTGAAGTTTTGCAATTGAATTATTTATCTTAAAAAGAGAACCCTTCATGCATAGATTAATATAGCAAATACTTATTATGTTACTCCGTTCCTGATTACATGCTTTTTGGAAAGGTCATCTAGAGTAACCTCAAGTGGTTACATTTAACTTGATCTCCTGACTCTTAAGCAATCTGTGGAAATCCCTGTGACTTTGTTCTGTGCGATCTTTTTTATAACCATACATTACTTTATAGGAGTACTTCCCATCTCCACCATGGGACTTCTGAACATGTAAAAAATTAACCTTCAGTCCCACAAAGAGTGTTACATATTTATTTATATAATTTATCAGGCACTTTATGCTGGGTAACAGATAAGATTTCTTCAAGAGACTTACAGATTGATATTATCTTTAAATTCAAATGTCACAACCTACCTACATAAAATTGCTTTTTCTATTTGTAGGCCAATTTTTATGAGGTACTGTATTTTTCCCCATGGGGCTTATTAAGCAAAGCGAGCCTTGACAAAAAAAAAGTTGTCTGCTGTATTAATTTAGATGGAATATACGGGCTAAAGGTGTTAAATGTGACACAGTCACTGAGCTATATTAAGTAGTGTTAAGTAAGGTCTGGGGCTTGGTATCCAGAGACTCCAGCCAGCTTATCTCCAGGGTGAACATAATTAAAAATATTTTAATCTTTAATAAAGATACAGAAAAGGAGGAAAAACAGGCAAAGCAGTTGAAATGTAAGGTATTAAGTAAGGCTTTCATTTTAACAACTTCCTTTGTTCGCTTTCCCTTTTGCTGGAGATATTTTTTTCCTTTTAAAAACTCCCATTGTTCGACAGTCTCTAAGATGGCAGCACAGATAGCAATAATTGTCCTTTTGCAGAAAAGAGAAGTTACCCGAGATGGGTTGGAGTTCTTGTTGCTGCTGCAGTGTTGTTAAAGTCCAGTTATAGAAGGAAAAGTCCCCTTGTTTGGCACTCTTAGATGGTATCAAAGATAGTAACTCATCTCAGGTGGCATTTGGGATTCAACTGGAGCAGATAGGGACCCAGATGACACCACCACCTGTTCTGGTAAGGACATCTTGGATCTTCACTCTCCTGATCCTGAGAGGTCACAGAAAATGAGATGGTGACACTTGCTCAGTATCCTCTGTCTGTTCTTTCCATCTGCTCTTCTTTTGCTGTTTTCCCATAACATCTCTCTTGTCAGAGCCCAAAAAGGGAGTGTTGGGTGGACTAGCCCACTCCCTCGTTATTTTGTCAACTAATTAAATATCTGACAACAATTTTGGCTTTTTAACATCTGGCTTCACATCTCCTGTTTTTAACAAGCATAATTTTAACACAGTCCTAGAATTATGCCAGCTTGGCCTTTTTTGTTTAGACTAATTCAGTAATTGTTTCCTTTTCAAAAATTTTCCCATCAATTTTTGTTATTGTAAGTCAGCAGTTCTCAAACTTTAGCAACCCAAGGACCCCCATTTGGGGTTAAAATTTTTCATGGACCCCTGAGCTGGCTTCTAATTTTCCACAGGGGTGCTCAACCCCTGCTCAGCCCCTTGCCCCACCCCCACTCCACCCCTTCCTCCAAGGCCCCACCCCTACCTCATCTCTTCCACTCCACCCCTGCCCCTCCTCTTTCCGCCCTCCTCCCCCAAGCATGCCCCATCTCCACTCCTCCCCCTCCAGGCCTCCTGCACACTGCCAAACAGTTTTTCCGCAGCATGCAGGAGGCACTGAGGGGGAGGGGGAGGAGTTGATCTGTGAGGCCGGTGGCCCTGGACATGACTCGTGGACATCCTGGAGTACCCTTGCGGACCCCCAGGGATCCGCAGGCTCCAGTTTGAGAATCACTCTCATAAGTTATTGTCACATATTATGAACTTCTGCATCCTTTTTACACCGATTAACAGTATTTCAGTACAGAGAAATATCACTCCTGCTGGGCTTCGCGCTGGCGTACCCAGCAGCCACATTATTCCTTGAAGATTCTAAGCCATGCAGAATCTGAACCCCACGATGTCTCAATATTAACAATCCCCCACAATCCTATTTTTTTCTTGCTTTATTTACCTTTGATAACTTGCCTCCAAGAATCCCTTTGGTGCCTCCATCTCCCTCCATTTTCAGCCCACATTGCTGTGTGAAATGATGTGAATGACTAGGTACGACTTGTCTCCTGATGTCACTGAAATATGAAGAGTGCTAGTGAACAATGAAAGGCAATTGGTCTTCTTTAAGTACTTTAATCCTAAAAATTAAAGGGTTAACTTAACTGTAGCACAACAGGCCCACACAAGAGACTCTCCACAGCACACGTGCTGCACTGAGGGCCTGATCCTAAGCCCACTGAAGTCAATAGAGGTCCTTAGCTCTAGAATCCTAAACCTGATGGTAATTAAGAAGGTTATTTGGGTTTTTATCCTTTAGAAGGAAAATCTGCCAAAAAAATTCCCCCCTCCCCGCCACCGAAATCAATGTCACTCTAATTACTTTCAAATAAAAAAAAAAAAACCCCAAAGATCTCATCTGTACAAATTAAGCCAAAAAAGCATAGTCAGAGCTGTTTTCATCCTTAAACATTCAGACAAAACCAAAACACCACCACATTATCAGTGTATTATTTTGCTCTTTACAATTGAAAATGAAAGTGGGCAACTGAAACAAGAACAAAGTGAAGTGAGTGACTTAATAACAGAATGCAATTCAAGGGATTTGTATCTTCCATTAATTCCTGACTTGTAAGGCCAGATCCTCAACTGGTGTAAATTGACATAGTTCCATTGAAGAAATTGGAGCCATATTGACTTACACCAGCCAATGGAACTACAATGGATGTAGAGCAGCTGGCCTTTAGTCTTCACAGACACACAATTTAAAAAAAAAAAAAATCACACACCACACACACACACACACAAAAACACCCCACAACCTCAGCAGCCAACAAAACCCCTCAGTTTAACTTGGAATAGTTTAATGGGTTTTAATCATATTTTAGAACTTCATGTTAACGGTGTATATAGGCTACAAGCAAAATTTACCCATTCGGAGAGGACTGGCACAAAGGTTTTTAGTACTATTCAAGGTCAAGTGTAACTTATTGATGCATAAGCTTTGCATTGGTCCTCTGAATGTGGATACATTTCACCCCAAATGACTATCAATCCATTGGTAACTTTAGAGGTTGGTGTGGGAGAATTTGTTAGTCCTGAAGCAAATACTAACCCATCAAAAGCACAAGATAAGACTGTCCCTCAACAAACTACACATGGACATGGAAGAAACCCACAATATGTGCATATTTGGTTCGGACAACACAATGGTCTAAATAAGGTATATATCAGCATAAAATGTGAGTTATCTATGATAAGCACAGTCAAGGCCATCGGCCCATGCAAATACTGATTTCATTGTAATTGATTCCGTGTGAAAGATGGTGCTGCCAGCTCTGTTTTTGCCACCACTATAAAACTATCAGAAATTTGAAAGTGCCTGCCCTTGAAAGCAATTTTTTCACCTGGCTATCCTTGCTCATAAAAAAGTTAAGGGATAACATTTTCTATTTAGTTACCGATAGGCCACCACCAAGCAGGCAGCTTGAAATGTAAATATTTTTGCATTGCTTTGCAAAGAACTACATATCATCTCCAAGACCCTCTTGAGCAGTAGCCTACCACTTCGAGCAACTCTACACGACCTCTGTGAGATGTGGGAAAAGATAGAACACACAGAGGCATTGGTAGCCACTGCATTTGTAATGTTTTCCATAGGCAGACCTGTGGACTCCACAAGAAGTTCAGTAATCTATCATGGCCTAAACTCTACCTCTGCTACCACATGCAAGCATGACTTTTACTGAAGAGAAAATATCAAGGCAGAGTTCCATGCATAGCGCATATTACGCACAATACAGTGACGCTGGTGCTTGTCCCTACTCCTCTAATACAATTCACTGAAACAGACAAAACTCAAAACTGATGCAAGAATTCTCTGATGATAATCTATGCATCTAGCATGTTTCAATCATTCATCTTATTTTACCTATTAATAATTGTATTATTAAACATTTATAAGTTGGTAGCTCCTAATGATCACAAAGACGTGGGGCCCCATTATTCTAAGTGCTATACAATCACCTACCAATTGGACAGTTCTTGCCCCGAAAAGCTTAGAGTCTAAAACAAATATAGGCCTCCCTGATCAGCAGGATGTTGACCCACACATTTTATAGCGTCATTTGGACAAAACATTGAGAAAGATTTAATAGAGTCCTATATGTGAGGTCCTGTGCACTATGCTGATTGTCATATAGCTAAGACTCCATCACATCTACAAAATACACTGCAATGCATTTACTGTTACGTTGTGCAGTAGTAACATCAGTCATTAAAACTATGTTCGTTAAACTAAATGAACACATCGTGTCTCGTACTTTGCTTTCCTACTGGGTCTCCTGACATGGGGTGGCTAGTGATCTTTTCCCCTACGGTATGGAGAGTATTGGCCACCCAAAGGCGTTTTGCACCCTAGAGTGGTGGCCTATCAACAAATATGCTGGTGTGGAAAACGCATTAGATCCACTGCTTGGGAATGACAGGTTTCAGAGTAGCAGCCGTGTTAGTCTGTATCCACAAAAAGAAAAGGAGGACTTGTGGCACCTTAGAGACTAACATTTATTTGAGCATAAGCTTTCGTGAGCTACATGCTCAAATAAATTTGTTAGTCTCTAAGGTGCCACAAGTACTCCTTTTCTTCTTGGGAATGAGTAGTAGGAACGATCCCACATCCAAACCAGGGACTAAAGTAGTGGCTATGGAGGGACTTCCGAGATACCCAAACCCCAGTTGTGGGTTGAAGCCTAGAGTCTGTTTCCTAATCCTTTGTGTAAATTTCCCTGGCCAAAGCCCATTTACTTGAATATTATACGTGTGTGTGTTTAGGAATGAAAGTTTTATATTTCACAACAGCTTTCGTCAACACCCTTGCAAATTAGAAGGGCTATTGAGCAATAAAGCTGGTCAAAATGTTCTGATAGAACAGTTTTCCATCTGAAAAGGATGATTTGAGAACATTGAAACATTTTGCGGAATATATTAATTTCATTTGATGGCAAATTATAAAAAAGTTTTGGTCTTGTTTAACATTAACATTTTGATTAACAAAGGTTTAACATTTTGGTTTTACTTTTGTGATACATAATGTAATATAATACAAAAGTTGACTTGCACATTGTTTTGATAAAGTTGAAGCATTTCATTTTGACTTTGCCATTTTGCCTTTTATATTATATTTTAAATAAAGTGTTTGGTGAGGTCAGATAAAATATTCCCAAATATTTTATTTTCTAAGCAAATTGCAAGATTGTGACTTTTCCTTCCAATTTGAAGCACAACCAAATTTTGAACTTTCAGAACTTCTTGCAGGATTTATATTCTGTTTTTTAACCAGTTCCAATTAGCAAGTTTCTATTGTACGTAAAACAATTCTCTCTTTTGGAAAAAAAACAATTTTCATAAATTTTACTACCATGCTTTCAATATTCATTAGGATGAAAGTCAATTATATTTCACCATTTCAATAACACGAGAATTACAGATGAGACAAACCACTGAGAATTCCAAGGTTTGAGGGTACTAGCCAGCCCTCCAATTCAAAAGAATAGCGTTTGGGGTTTTCTTCACTACCTACATTCCCCCACTTATTGTTAATGGGTTTTGGGTCACCAAAAATTAACATTCCCTTTAAAAAAATCTATTTTTGACAGCACAGTGGCAATTCACATTCAATCATTGTACAGACAGTTAAAGTGATCAATAAGGGCCAAACTGAGGTCAGCTCCTGTGTGGTTATACAAAGGAAAGAGAGTATATGCCATCTTCACCTCCTTAAACAGTTGTCCCCTACAGTCTTATGTATTCCCCATGCACCTGTCGAACCACAGTCCTGAGAGTGACACACCTAAGCAGTTACACAGCTGTTCTGACTATCATACCAACTATCCCCCAGAACTAGACAGCTTCTGTTTGCCTGTTCCACCCTTGCTTATCACCCCAATATATTTTTTCCAAGGTAAAACCTCCCAGCTGGAGACATCCTGCCCCCTTCACAAACTCACCTCCTCCTGCATCTGTTGCTGGACCATCACACTTTGATCTCCTCTTTCTCATGAGGACTCTCCCTGCCAACTAATGCTAACTTCCCGTCTGTCTTTTAAAGAGACAGGAAATACATTGGCCCTATGATTCGCTTTTGATAGCGTTTCCACATTTATGTGAAATATGAATTTACAGAGTATAAAATACTCTCTCCTAGGACACAAGTGTTGCCATAGTGAAAGCACTGGGTTAATCTTTCTATAGGACATGGGTTTACAGTGTTGACTGGATTTTATAATATGAGTTCCTTTCACACTAACGTTCATTACTGTTTCCTACTGTGTATATGGGTCATGTTTTCTCTGTGGGACAGATTCTATCCCCACTTACACTGGGCGTGAACTTGGAGCAAATCCATTGGAGTCAATATGCAGGAAAATATTTTTAAACTCATAATATTATAACAGAAAATGATCATTCAGTTGGGACCCTACAATAAGTATTATTTTAAAAAATGCTAGAAAAATGAAAACATTAAATGTCAGTGCAGAATTGTTGGTATCCTAGGTATGTCATGCTAAAGACTGTTCAGAACTTCACCAGTTTGATAATAGAGTAAATAGTGACGTGTCAGTACTGACTTGGTCTAAATGTCAGATTACAGAACATTATGTAACTAATTTAACAGAGAATGAAATTAGTATTAAGGGGACAAAGGAAAACTGTAAGATAAAATTTGTTCTGAAGTCTTACCCCATACAACCCCACTGAAGACACTGAGATTGTGTGGGCTGTATACTGGTGCGAATTTGGCCTTTTGATATTAGCAGAAGCAAATTATTGTTGCTTATAGGAAGTTAGAGGTGTTAGCTTTTATGCTGTATAAAATGTCTGACACTGCAGAGCTAGAGATGTAGGACCAGCTTCTGACCTCAGTTAAAGTTCATAAATCTGGTGTAACAGACCAGACTCAGTGGAGTTATTCTGGATTTAACCTGGCATAAAACAGATCAAAATGTCTGTCTCAGCTGTCCCAGACTTTCTATAGAGCATGAAAGCTAAACATTATGATTTTCTGTAAGCATCTTTAGTATCTCTCTACTTAATAGCAATTGGTGCCAAATTGGCTCATTTACACTGTAAAATTCAAATGGCTTCAGTGAGCCCTTTAGCTTACAGGCCCAGATCCTCAGACTGTGCAGTTAGCTGAAGTCAATAAGGTTATGCTGATTGACACCAGCTCAGGACGTGACCCACAGTCTAGCTTTATCTCGCAAGTACCAATTATTTTCTTTGTTAAACTGCCAGATTGCAGAATGTTAAACAAAGATAGTAATTAAATAACCCTCACAAAACCATGAGCCATACCAACAATGCTAACGTAACGCATCATAGCAACCAGCTCACAAGAGACTCCTGTTGCATGCAGCAGTATGGGGAGAATGCAAGAATCCATCCCAGTTTCAGCCATGTTTCCAGGGTGTGCCCCAGATGGTGGGGATGGAATGAGAAGAGTGGTTCAGAAAAGATAGTACATTATTATTATTATTAGTTTTCAGCAGCACCTACTAGCCTCAGTCATGGACCAAAAATTCCCTGGTGCTAGGTGCTGTACAACGCAGAACAAAAAGCCTGCTCAGTCTCACTGTATTGGGCTGCCCTTGGGCTGGACTATGCTTGCATAAAGCACAATCCCTTCATGAGTTTCTCATGGAATGAGGGGAGATTCCTCACCTGCCCTGACTCACATCATTAGCTAAATGCCACAATCAGTTTTCCAGATCAAGGTTTTCAAAAACAGGAACCTATAGTTAGACTAAATTGTTGCGGTTTAAATATAAGACAGGACAAGGTTTAAGCAAGCAAGCAGGTTGGTTTGCCAACGGGCTGGTTTGCTTGTTAGCTTTTTTATTTTTTTCTGTGCATTATATATTTTAATAGATAAAAGGAATACACTGGCTTTGTATAATATTTTTATTAATTTTTATTTACCGCATTTTTTGCTTTTGGGCCTTGAACCCAGTTTTGGGAGGCTTCCCACAGTTTATGTTATTTGGGTGAGATTTTAAGGTTTATGCCTTGAGAGGAGCCGTGTGTGCACTGCTCCTATACAATACTCCGGGTGTGCCCTGAATGTTGCCAAGTGCATGAACCCTGTATGAATGCTACACTAAATAAATGGACTGATTTTCAAAAGTGTGGGCAGCTCAGAAGTACACTGGGATGATTTTTGAAAATCTTGGTCCTGATGTTCTATTATACATTTTCTGAGACCCTAACAAAACAGCGCTGAAGTGCTCATGTTTGTGTCTAATACCTTCTTTAGCCAAAGAACTGGGTTTCTGAATTGGAACTTTCCTCTCACCTGTTTATGTTCAGTATAAGCGCTCACGTGGAAACAGGTTTCAGATTGTGCAGTGTTACGCTGACATCTAGCGCACTGTTTTTCCAACAGAATGAGCTGGAGCATGGTTCATTTGCCTCTAAATAATGAGTTCAATAAATTGGGCAAAAATGTGAAACAAAATACACTCTCATTATTCAGCTGGTAAATGGTGTTCAACAAACAGGCAGGAAGCAGGGGATTGAAAGATAATCCCAAACAATCAAGTTTTCAAACTTTTCTTCTTTATTATCTGTTCTTGCAGACAGTTTAGTGCCTAAGGTCCAAATTATGGCTGCATTCCTCCTCTCAGCTTCCTTGTAAGAGACATCCATGATGGGGTACAGGATTCCTAATACTGTGGTATGCTTAAAGACGCAGAGGCGACATGTCTGGAAGGGGTCAGATTTAGGAGAAATGCAGACAATCGCCCTCCTACCCCCCTCTCCTGGTTCTAGCTTCATCTGGAGAATTTAAAGCAGGCAACACTACATGTTGGAGAAGGGAAGAGGAGGGATAGGGTTGAGGGGATGCACTCTCCTCAGCCCTGTAGGACATCTGCACGGGTCTTCACTGAATAAGGTTGGAATTAGACACATGGTTTACTGAAACAGTACTCTAATCTTCAGTTGACACCGCGAGGAGAAAAAGCTTCAGATGATGTCCCTCTGCTAGTAACCATGCATTACCTGAAGGCTCTAATATTGCCTACAAATTCTAGAGCATCCCTTATAAAAATTAATCTCAACATCTGACTGTATGACTCAGGACCAGCATAACATACTGCTCAGCAATCTTATTTGATATTTTATTGCCCCAGTCTTAAAAGATATATCAAAAGCTTCATGTAATTAACGCAATAAAAAAAAAACATCTAGCCCCCTCACACTGCTACCAAGTGTTGTGCCTAGACATAAAGAGTTTCTTTGATATCATTCAGAATGTCTTACCAGATAATTGCAGCAAAAACATGAATCTTTTAATTTGGGGATGAACAGATATGCCTGATGTACCTTGAGGGTTTCTTGTGGGAAAAATTGTGCTGTGCCCTCCTCCTCCTCTTTATGTTAATCAGATTTGCTTGCAAGACCCATTGTTTCAATTAAATCTTCATTGTTCGATGCAAGCACTCATTACTTGTCACTCAGTGAAGTCAACTAGTTAGCCATATCCTCCATAGCACATAAAAATGCAACCTGGAGAGAAGAGTACATACAGAAAATCACCTTTCTTTAAAAGCATGAAAATTAGTATATTTAATGCTTATGAAAGGTACCAAACTGAGAAACCTCTAAACCAATGGAATCCCTTTACCCATCCATAGCATGGCCAGTGGCTATGCATGCACTTACATCCTGAATGCTTCAACTTTCACCTGCAAGGGCAACTAGGTCAGCTTCCCATCCCCATTCATTGTTTAGGTCCATCTGTAGAGACTGTCATCAAGAGTGTCTAGAAGTGTGACTTGTGATGTGGCCAATAAGAAGCTTGGAAATGAACTGAACCCAGCAACTGACTTCACATAGATCTAGAGGTTATCAATGTTTGGTCATGAACATGCGATGTAGATTAGAAAGACTCAATGTCTCACTGCCAAACCCCTGAATGATCCAGGCCTCCTGTAATGCAGTCACCTTTTTAGACCTCTTATTTATATTTTTGTTAAGCAATGACAGTTTGCTTGACTCTGAATAAGACACAAAGGAAGAAACAACCCATGCCCTGCAGAGCTTAGTACCCAGATCAACCACAAAATACCCTGGGATATGCAGAGGATGGGTCTACCTTAGAAAATGATGATACTTCTAGCCTAGCTAGTAGCTAAAGACATGGAAAATCTCATCAGAACATAAGCCTCTGAAAGATTTCCAGCCTCTAACACTGTGCTCTGTTCTGATGAGGCAAATGATAAGCAGACAGACTATTTGATGCTTTTTGTGAACCAAACCTCCACACCTATTGAGGTTTGCCCATCCTTTGAGTGAAGATGGAAGCAGAGCTTGAAAGCAAGGTTTAGGAGTTGGAATGCACAGGCAGGCAGTGCTAAAATCGTTGAGTTGTGAGAAGGGTCCAGATCAAGCCAGGAAACCATTTCCCTTTTCAGAGGTGGGAACACTTCTGGGGATCCACAGTAACTGTTCCTCCGAGTGACTGAGGAAGCTGGCTCCAAAAAATCTCTCCTGCAGAGGAGCACCGTTGCATTTTAGCAGGAATGTTGACAGATTAAAACCCTGCTATCCACATCCTCCCTCTGCAAAGCCTTCTCCAATTGTCCCTTTTCTTTCTTCAGGGACTTGGAAGATAGAGAGGGAAGGGAGAGAACAGGAAGACTGAGGCAAGGACTCTGTCCTTCAGTGGCAAGGGTGGCAAAAGAATTGAAGTGGGAAGGATCTGAGTGAGGTTTATGTAGTGTGCTTTAAACCACAAATCCTTTACCTCCTCATTTCCTGGCCAGCAGAGGTACAACACAGTTGTTCCCTGCCTGAAGAGAGAGAGAGAGAGAGAGAGAGAGAGAGACAGACAGACAAGCAGAGAGTTTGAAGCCAAGGGGATTTCGGAAGTGAGTGTTCTAAAAGAGTACTGAGAGAGAGGAAAGAAGCCTAGGAGAAAAAGACATAGAAGCCTTGAAGCTGAGTGAGAGCCCAGAAGTAGATGGGAGTGAGTTACTGCACTTAAAGCAACAGCAGGGTGAGAGGATCCCAGAGCTCAGGCTCCAGCAATGAAACAGCCCAGACCCCAGGAGCCTGAGTTGGCTGGCACAAGCCAGGCATGGGTTTTTCTTTGCTGTGTAAGAACATAAGAACACTGGGTTAGACCAATGGTCCATCTGGCCCAGTATCCTGTCTTCTGACAGTGGCCAATGCCAGGTGCCCCAGAGGGAATGAACAGAACAGGTTATCATCAAGTGATCCATCCCCTTGCCCATTCCCAGCTTCTGGCAAACAGAGGTTAGGGACACTTCAGAGCATGGCTAATAGTCTTTAGAGAAGCGATGACTCACCAGCACGGTGCCTCCGCTGGTCATCCAGGCCATATGGAGCACCCTCTGCAGGCAGGCGTCTCACCTGCCGCTGGTCCCGTGTCCCTCCTGGACCCAGTGCCCTTTACCCTGGGGTTCTGCCCCAGCAGTAACCCCACACTCTGGGTCTCCCCTCCCTGGGGAACCCCCAACCCTCTAAACCCACCTTGCCTCAGGGACTACTGCCAGTCATCATCTAGCCCCCGCTCAATGGGGCAAACTGCAGTCTGTAATGGCCACTCACCATTGACAAGGGGATAGGACCAGCTGCCTCTTCCTATTCCCAAGCTGCCCCTCTGCAGCTCAAGTACCTTTCTAGGCCTTTACCAAGGCCTGTAGCCTAGGGCTTTAGCAGGCTAGAGCTCCCCAGCTCATCTTGCCTTCCACCAGCCCTGCTCTACTTCAGGTACCTTCCTCTCAGGCAGCTAGCCCTTCCCACTCTAGGGCTAGAGTGAGATTCTTTCAGCTCCTGGCCCCCAGCCCTCTTACAAGGGCCAGCTGGGCCCTGATTGAGCTGACCACACCTGTGGTCAGCTACACACTCAGCTTTTCCAGCCGCAGCCCTCTCAAGGGCTGCTGTTAACCCCTTCAGAGCAAGAGCTGGGTGACCACCCTGCTACATAGTCATTGATGGACCTATTATTCATGAACTTATCTAGTTCTTTTTTGAACCTTATTATAGTCTTGGCCTTCACAACATCCCCTGGCAAAGAGTTCCACAGACTGACTGTGCAGTGCATGAAGAAATACTTCCTTTTCTTTGTTTTAAACCTGCTGCCTATTAATTTAATTTGGTGACCCTTAGTTCTTGTGTTTTGAGAAGGGATAAATAACGCTTCCTTATTTTACTTTCTCCACACCAGTCATGATTTTATAGACCTCTATCATATCTTCTCTTAGTCATCTCTTTTCCAAGCTGAAAAGGTACAGTCTTATTAAGCTCTCCTCATATAGAAGCCGTTCCATACCCCTAATAATTTTTGTTGCCCTTTTCTGTACCATTTCCAGTATATCTTTCTTTTAGTTGGGGTGACCACGTCTACACACAGTATTCAAGATGTGGGCGTACCATGCATTTATATAGAGGCAATGTGATATTTTCTGTCTTATTATCTATCCCTTTCTTGATGATTCCCAACATTCTGTTCGCTTTTTTGACTGCCACTGCACATTGAGTGGATGATTTCAGAGAACTATCCACAAAGACTTGAAGATCTCTTTCTTGAGTGGTAACAGCTAATTTAGACCTGTATGTGTAGACATACCCATAATTGCTTAGTGGGGCTCTTATCCCAGTGATCAACGTTCATCAGTAGGTAACAGCATATCATGCTTTGAAGGAAAAAAAGCCAGAGAGTAAATTTGTTGAAGAAGTTGTACTGGGTAGTCTCCACTTGCATTTACTAGCACATATAAAGGTGCATGTCATCACAAATGGGTAACAAGTTCACATTGTTTTCACAGTTCCTTAATTTGCTTGTCTACATTTTCTTAAATGAACATATGAATGTACATAACACTCAGAACAATGGCCAGACTCAGCCTTCCCAGCCATCAGTGGTGTGTCTGTTTACATTGTCTGTTATGAGTCTGAGTTTAGCACTAACATTTTAAACAGAAGTTGTGTATTCTTATTCTGAGACTGACACATCCATATAGATTCATATAGCAGATTTCTGAGCTACCATTTTCAATGAGCTACCACCTCAAAACTGGAGATACTATCTCTGATAAGCCACATTCTCCTCCCAGCACAGACGAACAGACTCCCAACTTCACATCTGCCAATAAGGAGATGCTATCTTAGCAAATCAGATCCCATCCATTTCTGCTGACTGCTAGCAGGGATGTGTCATCGTCATAACAGCATTTGGCAGACCTAGTAAATAAAATTTCCTTTCGCTAATCCTCGGGATTAAAAGAAATTTGAAACAAAATCAAATATTTGTTTTAAATCTACAGCTGCAAAAAATCAGTCTCTCTGTTTTATATCTATTTAAGTAAAATATTTGTCTCAATTTCTCTTAGTGCTATTTCATTATTCCCTTTCCCTGCTCCCTATAATCCATCCTACAGAACATCTTGGCAAAACATGCATTTATCTTATCTAGATGATGAACTTCAATCTTACATCTTGTTCCTACTGAATGCAGTGAAAAAACCTCCCATTAATTAGCATATAAATCCATATTGAGACACTTCTAGCCTTCCTTACAGAAGTGTTGAGCACTCACAGCTCCCATTTACTTTCCAGATCAAGTCAATAGAAGCTGTGGGGTGCAGGAAGAGGGACTCAGTACTTGTGACAATCTGGCCCTCAGTGTCACAATTTGGCTGCTCAAAAGATAGAAGCACTTAAATTAGAGTGTGTGTCTGTACCTGCACTGAAGTAATTGGGATTAATTGGAGTTGCTGGGTGCTTAGCACATCTGAAAAAGAGATGACTTTACTTGTGCACCCAAATCTGGATTTAGGTGCCTAATTTTAGTCATCCAGGTTTGAAAATGTTGACCTAATGACTTGGCTGGGAGGCTAGTGAATTAAGCAAAAACCTAAATAAAAAAAGACATTAATTCTTGTCCTTGACCTGCCACAGATGTCCTCTGTAGCCCTTGGTGAGTCCCATAATATCTGTGGCTTGGTTTCCCTTGCTATGCAATAGAAACAATAATACCTACCTCACACAGATGTTGTATGGCCTTATTCACTATTGTCTACAAAGCACTTGAGATCCTCAGATGGAAAGTGTTATTCAAGTATTTTTACAATTATTGTTACAATTAAGTGCAAAATTACAAAGCTGTGTCAGTGTTAAAGGCACTTCAGCATTAAAGTCATCCCACTTAGCACAAGCCAGCTTTGAATAAAAACAGTTCAATATTTTAAAGTTAAACCTGCAACACTGTCATTCAGTTTTCTAAACTGATTCAAAGCTAATGTTGTTAGAACATTGGGTCACCCCCCCCCCTTGGGATCTGATTAGTTTCTAGAGAATGTCATACAGAGGATTCCCTCAAATTAGAGATCACCTAAAATTCAATATCTTCTCAAACTCTGGATCATTTCAGACTTTGGATCATCTCAGGCCATTCAACTTTAAGCATTCCAAACCTTCACACTACTGGTTTTCCACAAACTTGGCTTGTTTGGGAGAGTTCATTACATTTTAAAAATCAAGCCAAACTCTGATCTGTATATACTAAATTATAACTGACTGTAAGGCCACAGAAGAAATTCCAATTTCTATTATACAAAATGTTGTATTAATGGACACGAGCTATACTTTTAAAATACAGTCTTTATAAACACAAGGGAGCAGAATTAAGGTCAAAGTTTTCACAGATCAATTTATAAACCTTATCATTGCATCAACATGACTTTTTTTGCATGGAATTTAGCTTACTGTTTAAGTCTTATGCTCTATAGTCTTTTTAGCTGAACCACTATGATCTTTATTTTTTTTTCCTCGCGTGAGAAGGGCCCGTTTACATGTATAACTTAATTTGATGACTCAGAAGATTAGTACACAAATCTAACCCTTATGTAAGTAAAAAAAGTAAGTGTGATAGGTGAATTTACAGCTTCAGGAAATGTCTACATGCTTTCAATTTGAGTGAGCAGCAGGGAAAGCATGTGTCATGTAAATTTGTTTAGTTGTATAACCTGTGTTCCTAATATCAAATCCATTTGCCATTACAGACTGCTTGAACAACATCCTGACAAAGAATCCTTCCAGTGGCCTGAAAGCAGACAGATCCCTTGCCAACCTAGAGTGTGTTAAAGAAAAGACCTTAGTGGTTTCCAATTCCCTCCATATTCTTTCTCAGATTTCATCCCACAGACAAATACTTTGGGTCAAAACAGAGATTTGATGCTGACGGAATTTTCTCTCTCTGCTGCAAACATTCAAATCTTGACATCGGCATTCATGTGGATCCATTTCTCGTGCTTTCCAGGTTAGTCAGAGTTCATCCCACAAATTTGCTCTTGGCAAAAAAAAACCCCAAAACAATAATGTAAATAGACATTTAATACATCTGACCTCCAAGTTGGAAACTCAACCATATGGTCAGTATCAACATGTCGAGACAAGGAATCTGAATGATGCCTCCAAACTCAGTAGGTCTTTCCCAGCAACAGTACAGCTTTGGGGCATAAAGCTTGCTTGAAGTAGTGTTATACTGGGAGATTCTCTCCATCCATGGGGATCCTAAAGTAACACTGAGCTGTCGCAATGGCTCCTTATTCCACCTCTGTTCACTGTGGAAGGTATTGAGGAAAGGCGACACGGCTGTGCCAACCCACAGATGTCATTAATTACACTTATACAACTCATTTAAGAGGCTGGGGCCTTGATTTGTCCCAGTGAACCTCCCTGATGGCAATGACGGGTGAGGTGGACAGAAAACAGCTTGACTGTTCGACCCTGGAATGCAATTGTGGGATGGGACAGCTCTTTACTTGGAAACTGAGGAAATTTAATCTGGAAATCAGTGAGATACATGAATATGGATCTCTATGGTGTCACTTTCATAATGCCACTTAGTAGGGTAGAGCTACAGTTCAACATTTAAAGTTTCTGTTCTAGGCCCAATCCTGAAAACAGGAGTTTTGTCCTTGACTTCAAAAGGAGCAGGACTGGGCCATGAGTTGTTATGAACAGTCCAAATAAGATCAGACAATTGCCAGTAATCTCAGAAAATTAAAGCACAATGTTTCTTCCCTTCCCCCAAAGCCAGTCATACACCAAGTGGAGCTTGTTGTAGAAAACAGAGGGAGAAAATGCATATTTTTTTTCAAATTATTTTCCTGTGTTGTTGGTTTTTTTTCCAAACTGAAGGATAGCAACCAACTCTGTAGTTGGCTGGGAAAAAAGGGCATGTGCACATATGGGAGAAGGGTTGGACTCTTGAAAATGTAGTCAAACTTTTTGTTTAATTTTAAAATTTTGTCCAAATTTTTAAATTTATTTCAACCAGCTCCAAATGCAATTATTATTTTGTTAAACTAGCAAACTACTTTGTAAGAAAAAGTATCACAACCAGTAAAACAGCAGAAGCTTTGAAAAAAAGTGTGTGAATATTGCTGTGTGAATAACAAATGTTTTGGTTTTCTGGAAAATATGACAAAGCGAAGAAAAAATTTTCGGGTTGATCTGAATTTTTTCCCCATCAAGTTTTGGAGTATCAAAAAGTAGAACATTTTGGGTGAAATGATTCATTTAGTTCAAACTGAAATTAAAGGAAATTTGGAAGCAAAAAATATAATTTTGAATTGAAAAATTGGTGTTTCATTTCAAAACAAAACATATCAGGTTTTTGGATTATTTTTCCCCACTCAAAACAACTGAATGACATCTACACAAATTCACAAAATGTTTCAAGCTGATCCAAATCTGCAAATTTCTGTCAAAAAATTTCACCCAGCTCTAATTATGAAACACAGGACCAAATACTTCGTTTAAGCAGAAAACAATTTCATCGGTTTCATGTCATTTGTGAGGAGGGGAAGATGTTTACTTTTTCTGGGCTACTATTCACATTTTATATAATTTCTAACACACTGCATGACAATTGGCTAAGCCTCCTACGCTACAGCTGAGCTGAATTAGATTTGAATGCGTCACTTTCTGACTGCACGCAGATAGATTTCCTCTTTTATATTTAGGAATGTTGGGTTATGAAAGATTTTTCATTCGATTGCGGCTGCCAACTGGAATAAACAAAACCAGACTCATCAATAAATTAGTCAGGGAGACCAAGTCATCTCAGATGTTTCTCGTGCCAAATAAACAAAATTCAATTCAAGTACTTGCAGATGAACAGCAGGCTTTGTCCTAAAAGGGAGGGCATTAGCAGATATTCTGGTTCTGAATGGTAAATCCTTTTATTTTAAATCCACAGTAACACCAGGTTGCCATCCATGCGGACTCAAGAAAATTTGCTGGTATAAGCATATTGGAAAGGTCTGTCCTGCACTCAGTCACGTTAAAATATTATTGAGAGTTTTTATTTGTCTAATATTTTACCACCCTACTGGTGACAGCCAGTGTCAGACTGCGAGCCTTGATTGTCATATGGTAATAAAATGGTCCCTCATGAAAAGATTTACAACACTCAAGTGTTCCCTTCCCATCAGAAAAGTGAGTTGTCATAGATCTAGACCCCCTGTGCTGCCAGCTCACCAGACTGCTGTGAGGGGATCCAGACACTGAATCCCCCATGCACTTTCAGCTTCCCTAGGTCTCAGCAGGGTGCAGCACTGTTTCCTCCCTTGGCCTCTCTGCCACATTTCCTGGGCCCTGACTCTCAGTCTGTTACCCCTTCATGGAAAGGGAGCCTTTCAGCCCACCTGTCTTCATCCCCCAGAACCAGGGCTGACCTTTCCTAGAATCCCAATAGTGGTGTGCGCCTCAGAGAGACAGCACAGAATCTCTCCCAGAGTGATGTTTTAACACCACTCTGACAAGGATAAACATGGGCCAGATCTGTTCCCAAAGGCGGTTGAAATTTTCCAAAATTCAATTCTTCAACTAAAGGTTGAATTTCAGCTAAAATGACATTTTAGTTAAAATTTTCACAGAAGTTACATTTTGTTATGGACCAGCTGTACTGGTGTGCCTTGCTCATATAAGTCCCATTGGTTTCCACTCTCATTAGTTCGGCACATCTGAGCCCGTATCACAATGAAATGTAAAGTACAGTGCAGTGTCTGAGAATTAGTGTATGCCTCCTGAAACAACGAATGCCACAAACCAAGTTTTATTTATATTTTGCCATCTGATAACATAATAATGTGATAATATAAATCTTACATTTTGTGGGCATCACAGAGAATACATATTATGAAATAAAAATATTATCATGTTAACCAAAAGAAAAAATAATATAGAATATCAGGGTTGGAAGGGACCTCAGGAGGTCACCTACTCCAACCCCCTGCTCAGCTATCCCCAATTTTTGCCCCAGATCCCTAAATAGCCCCCTCAAGGACTGAACTCACAACCCTGGGTTTGGCAGGCCAATGCTCAAACCACTGAGCTATCCCTCCCCCCAATTATTTAGAAAAGAAAAATATTACAATATAAAGGTGGTACCAGCTTCTTCCTGTTTTCAATCATTTGCTGCAAATGTTTAAATTATGCATCAGTAAGATAAATTACCTTTATTTTCTCTCTTGATTTTAAACAGGTACTAATTCAAACACAAATAAAACCTATTCCTCAATAAGGGAAGTGTTTATTAATTACCGAGGATTACATGTAAATTTAAGGAGGGATGTTGCTGTGACTATTAAGAAAATTTCATTGTAATTGCTTACTTCCTCATGGTATGAAGATCTTAGACAATTTAAAATGGTGCTATAATTCACAATAAAAGGAACCGCCATTGGATTAACAGTAATCTCTTTGATAAATGAGCAGTTGCTGTAAAAATTGTATATTGTGTAAATTATCAAATAAAAAATCAGATTAGCTTTCAGTAGGGCTTGCAAGAAGCAGTGTTGCTAATTGTGATTTTTATTATTTATACAGTGCCAAGTTTGGTGGGAACCTAATGGACAAGTAAGAAGATAAAGGGGGGAATTCCTGGCTCCACTGAACTCAATATTTTTGTCAGTGACTTTAGATTTCACAGAAGGTCCTTGCATTGAAGAGTTTACAATCTGAAGCCCTGATCCTGCGCAGACTTGTGCATGTGCTTTACGCTGCTCATAGTGTGTAAGCCAGGCCCTCTCAGGAAAAAGGTTTGATAAAGTTCTTGAGCTTCAGCCTGGAATGCTTACCTCTGCTTCTCCCACAAGTGTCTGTGTTTTCTACTGCACTGCCCACCACACATAGCAAGCCCTCCTTGAACAAAGCTGTAAATCCACTACCCTCTTCCACTTCAAATGCCACTTCTGCTGTGACACCTATGTGAAGTAAGCCAGCTAATGATTGCTGGGCTGAGTGGCAATCAAGAGAGAGCTGATATTATTCATTTGTAGAAGTAAACTAGATGCCCTTTCATCTTATTCATAACCATTTAGCTGTGCACACAGGTAACCTATGTCACCATGAGATCTCATCATCCTTATCTTCGTGCTCCTTCCCTCCTCCCTGTAGTGATTGTTACACCCCCTCATTGTATTGTTTTAAGTCAGACTGTAGCTTTTTAGGACAATGATCACATCTTTATTGGATTTGCACAGTGCCCAGCACAATGGGACCCTAAACCCAATGGAGATCTTTGAATGCTATCCAAATAAAGCTAATAAATAATAATAAATTCACAAAGAAAACCTTCTTCCCTCACTAACAACAAGGGCCTTGTTCACAGTTCTCCTCACAGCAGGAGCCTTGAGATACCTTTATCCTCACAAAAGCTTTTAAGCCTATTAATAACTTGTCTATCCTTCTGACAGCCCGACTTCAGTTGCTAAGATTCAATGGGAGCTGTGTGTACACACAGCTGAGGGTATAATTTTGTCCTCGTACTTTTTAGAGACTGGCCAAGGGTTGCTGAGGGTAACAGACAAGTTAATTAAGTGCAAAGGATGGGTCGAAAATGTGGGATGGATTCTGTGCTGCCTCACAGCCCATGCCCAGGGCTTGGGTGCTACAGCGGGGAGTATAAATCTGATCAGAATTTGTCCATGGATGTGAACTCAGATCACTTTATCTTGGAATTTTGTTGCTGCACTGGTGTTGAAATGTCAGTTCTCAAGTGCTGACCACATGGAGATTTTCTGTGACAAACATCTCATTGCCCTATATCTGTATTTCATTTTAGAAAGCATGTAAAATCTGCACACCAAATGCAGGCAGTTTTTAAAAACAAAGAAATACTAGCAGAAAGTGACCATATAAGCATTTCTATAAGCATTTCTTATTCCCATAACTACAGGATTTGGGGCTTTTCCAACTTAACCACTAATGTAGTCCCCCATGGCTGCAGCTTAAGTGGTATATGTAAGAAAATGTCAGCTCCTGAGGAGAAATTTAGAAATGCCTGCGCGGGAGCATACACAGACACACTCATTATTGACAAAGTTACGTTTCAAACACTACATTAGTTAAGGAGTGATGCATTTTTCACTGTCATCCAGAAATTTTAATCCTTTTCCTCATCTTTGCTGTGAAAATCCATGTTCTCTGAAGTGCTAAAGTTGTTTTCTCCTGCTGAATAGATATGTGAATCACTGAAAAATTATCATCAGGCAAAAACACTTACTGACATGAATCACTGAGGACATGGAAGGCTGCCTTAATTAATAGTTCTGGAAAACTGCCATTACTTTTTGTGAAAATATTCAAAATGTTTTGGGGACAGATATTCAGCTAGAGCGAATTGTCATTGCTCCATTAAAGTCAGTGGTAAGTTACATTAACTGAAAATGGGACCAATAATCTTTAGTAAAGATAATTAAAAATATTTTTCTGCCACTAGTTATAAGAATCTCTCTCTCTCTCTTTTTTTTTTAAGAGACATCACTATGTTCTTTGTGCAAGAAAAACAAAAAACAAAGTTCGAAATGCAGCTCCCTTAGGGATTTCGTATACTGGATTTCTGGCATGGTCAGTCTGGCCAAAGGAGAGCAGTGATCAGGAAAGGGTTATCTATAAAAGAAATCTATAGGAAGAATCAACATTACTAGCCCTGATAAGTGGCAACTGCTGAGAAATTTTATACATTAGCAAGTTCATATTGAGTAAAGAGCCAATCCTGTTCACACTGAAGTGAATGGCAATTTTACCAGTGATATAAAGTGGAGTGGGATTTGGGCCTTAGCTTCTAGTTTAAGTACATAGATCCATGAAATCCATGCCCTTAATGTTTTATTGTGTTGAAGAAATTCAATGCCTTTGTGTAGTAAAATAATTCATCCTGAATTGTACAGGTGTGTAAAATGTATTGGACAAGAGACTGCATTCCAAGTTTTTCATATTTTGTCACATATTTGAAAACGGCACCGCGATGCTGTGTATAAGAAAGGTGACCATTTATATCACTGTTCTTACCACTGTAACACAATTTCCTTAAATCTTATACAAAGTGTATCATGTACGGTGCCAGTGGAAAAGTTATGATTTGCTAAGTATGATTATTCTGTTTGCATGCATATATCATCTTTGTATCTGAAGTTATAAATATTGGCTATGTGCTGTTATCTTAAACCTGTGTTATATTTTTGTGTGACATCCTGCAGATAGGACTTACATTAGGGCCAGACAGCTATGTATTGATGGCCCATCAAGGAAACTCACAAAGGGCCATTTAAGAAACTCATCCCATCCAGACAGCTCTTCCTGAGGATGCTTCAGCCAGTGAGGAGCCAGTGGCCACCCCATGTGATTCAGCAAAACATTTAGAGGCATGTGATATGCTCATGTGATCCTGGACTCCATCTTGGGCCAGTAACTTTCCACAAACAGGGACAGTGGGCTTTATTTGGGACAGTAAAATTCCAAGCACATGGCAGAGGATATAAAGGACCCTGAGATATCTCCATTTTGCCTCTTTCCTGCCCTAATTTTCTGGATTGTGGGTTTACAACTAAAAGGAGCATCTTGAACTTTGAACTGAGGACCTTCCAATCTTTTGGAAGTTACCAGAGAGATTCTACAAGCCGGCAATCTATTCCATCATTGCTACAAACCTGATATAAGGACTTTGCAATTGTTTGTATGTATGTGATCTATTAACCATTTATAACTCTCTTCTTTTATTATTAAATCTTTAGTTTGTTTACTAAAGATGGACTGACAGCGTGGTATTTGGGTGAGATTCATATTGACCCTGGGGTATGTGTCTGATCCTTTGGGATTAGAAAGAACCTCACATATGGTGAAATGGGTTTTCAGTAACCCCCCACTATATTAGACTTGGTTGTCTGGATGGGAGCCAAGGGCTGGAATGTCTAAAAGGGGACTGTGTTTGGCTTCTGGTTAGCTTTTGTGATACCACATTGGTTATTTTGTTACTGGTTTGGTTAACTGAATTATCAAATAAACCACCAGTTTGGGAAGATTGTCTGCCTGCTCCTTGCAGTCTGCCCTGTGTGTGGCATTCTCAGTGTGACCCTTCCAGGAACCCAGACACAGGCACCATTTTAACAAAACTTTAAAATGGAAAATATTGAGACAAAATATTCATGAAATTGGGAGAAGTTTTACAAAAACAGGAGCATTTTAAACCAAATTACTTTGCAACCAAAGCATGCACAATTCTGTATTTTTTGAAATAAAGAATGGCCATTTATGCCGGAATTTTGTAAATGTTTGTAGATGCAAAACAAAAATGTAAAAAAGTACAAATCACAGTGAAACATGAAATGTCACAGAAAAATGCTTTCCTCAGTTTCACCTGGCCCTTTCACTTGAGCAATGGTGTGTTGTAACGCGTGTCCAGATCCAGTTACATAGATTTAGAACATTTCTTGAAGGAGTGGCACCTGCAGTACATATCCTATGTATGGTTAGTGCTTGGAGGGTTCTTGTTGAAGTATTTTCTTGCCTCAACATCGCTGAGGGACACAGAGCAGCGGGATGGATTCTGTCTTCTGTATTCAATGCTTTCCACCATTGCTTGCTTGATCACCTGTAAAACAGAGTCAGAGTTCAGGGCAAAGAATTGATACTGATGGTGGTTTTTTAACTGATAGCAAAAAGCCATATCAGATTGTACAACTGTTGCTCTTAATACCAGAAGCCAGCCAGTATTGCATAGAAGAAAGGGCTTTAAAAACAAATAAACAGATCGTATGTTGAAATTTTTGAAAAAAAGAACATTGTTCCCCCCCACCACCATCACCACCTCCTCCCCCAAGAAGAATGCTAGCTACTTCTCAGTCTCTTATTGTCAATCACTAGTTTGTTTGTTTTTTTTTAAATAGCAGCCTCTGATAAAATATAGGCGACATCTGGAAGAGTGGAGAATTTTGAAACGAGAAGGTTGTATAATATGGTAGCTTATTATGAATGATGATTTTTTAATACAGTCCTTTTATCATGGTAGCATCAACAATGTGCGCTAAAAGACCTGACAAACAAACACAGAGGAAGTGTCTTATTTTGAGGCTCTATCCTAATAACTGCCAATGAAAGAAGTTAGTGTGTCCTGAGTATACAGTGAGGAACTATTTTGCCACATTTTAATTCCTAGGTCATCCCTCCTCTACCTTCATTTTGGTCACACTAAAAGTCCCATAAGCCTTTGGTCTATGCAATGTCTCTACCCTTTGATCAAAAATACAACAATAAACTTAATGGCTGTGAGGACTTAACAGGGCTCACTAGTCAACAGAGTAATAGCCAGGGTTGTCAGGAAATAACCATAAAGTGGCGGCAGATTGCCATCTAAATTTAAAAAGCAGATGAATGTCCTTTTAAAGAGGTCATTTGCCAGGGTATGCAAGAGTCTGGGGAGGCAAAAAGGTCAGGGTTTTTTGTGTTTTTTTGCCTCTATAAATCACTGCAAACTCAACAATTCACTCTGCCAAAAAAGGGAAGAGCACAATAGCAGCAGCAGCTAAAGAAAGACAGAAAGCTAAATTCATCTACTTTGGCTTGATTTCATACTCCTTGGATCATCTAAAGAGAATGTTTGCTCTGCTAACTGACTTAGTTGAAGAACCTCATGAATTAGTCAGGTAAACATTTCTCATCAGCTGTTTCAATTCTGCTATGTAGACAATCTTGTTATGAAATAATGTTCCGTGCCTTCTATAGAAAATTATACAGAACAGAAGAGGAGAGACTGTCTTTAAAAAAATGTCTATGTTAAAAATCCTAATTCTTTGATGTTGAAAGTAGAATGCAATATAGCCAGTAGGTGGCATATTTTGATCATGTACTTACTACAAAGATCTGAAACTTGCAGCAGAAAAAAATTACAGCTGTTGAATGAAATCACTAGAACAAAAATATACTTGGGCCCTGATTCTGATCTTGTTTAAAGTAATGCAAATCAGATGTAATGACTGGAGTTACACTGCAGTATATGAAATCAGAATTTGGTCCATATCGGATTTTGGGGTATAAATCAAACACTACAAGAATATTGAGATTTAACGGTAACATTAAATCATTAATATGGCTTCTAACTGTTTTAAATTTTACTTTTATTTCCTTAGCTCAAACTTAAAAGCATTTATTAATTACAGTTTCAGCAGAATAAATCAATCTCTAGCAGACTGATTCTGAGCTCATTTACCAAAGCATTATTTAAGAATTATATATCTTATATAGCAATTTTCATCCATAGAACTCAGACCACTTTACAAAGATGGCAAATGTCACTATCCCCATTTTCAGATGAGGAAACAGAGTGGTGAAATCACTTGTTCAAAGTCACACGGCAAAGTACGTAGCAGAGCTCAGAATACATTACATAGACTAAGGCCAGAAGGGACCACCATCATCATCTAGTCTGACCTCCTGCACATTGCAAGCCACAGAACCTCACTCACACACTCCTTTAATACACCCATAACCTCTGGCTGAGTTACTGAAGTCCCCAAATCATGATTTAAAGACTTCAAATTACAGAGAAATCACCATTTACTTTGGTTTAAACCAGCAAGTGACTTGTGCCCCTTACTGCAGAGGACAGCGAAAAACTCTCAGGGCCTCTGCCAACCTGACCTGGGGGAAATTCCTTCCGGACCCCAAATATGGCGATCAGTTGGACCCTGGGCATTTCAGCAAGACCCAACAGTCAGACACCTATAGCATTCTCTGTAGTAGCTCAGAGCCCTCCCCATTTAGTGTCCCATTACTGGCTGATAAAGATATTTGGTGCTAGCAGTCACAAATTGGCTACATGCCATTGCAAGTAGTCTCATCATACCATCCCCTCCATAAATTTATCAAGCTCAGTCTTGAAGCCAATTAGGTTTTTTGCCCTCACTGCTCCCCTTGGAAGGCTGTTCCAGAACTTCACTCCTATTCCCCTAGGCCACTGAACCACGTGGCTTCACCCGGTTACCTGGGAGGAGCTCAGATACTGCAATAATGGAACAGTAAAAACAAAAAACAGATTAGATTAGAATATTAACCCAAATTGGAATGAACCCTGAACAAGCACAAGAACTCAAACATGAAAAGCATTATAGATTTTGTTACAGTCTATCCAATTCTTCTGTTATGGCAGGAAGCTATCAGTACATTAAAATAATCTACAGACACATATAAAATGAAATGCATAACTACAAAACAGGGAATAACTGGCTAGGTAGTAATGCTCCTTAAAAGGATCTGGGGATTATAAACTCTGGAATAGGATTCCAAGAGAGGCTGTGGAATCCCTGTCATTGGGGGTTTTTAAGAACAGGTAGGACAAACACCTGTCATGGATGGTCTAGGCCTCAGCGCAGGGGGCTGGACCTGATACCTTCTCAAGATCCCTTCCAACCCTATATTTCTATGGTTCTATAGCTCCTGAAACATTCATTAGCTGTTTCTTTTGAATGGAAAATATCTCTTATTTCAGCAGCATGATTACCTCAGAGCTTACAGGAAGAGATCATCATGCATGATTGTATTTACTGCAGCTCCAGAATTCCAGACTTTAAGACCAGATGCCAAAAGAAAGGGCAAAATTCTCCTCTCTGAATCTCACTGCCCATCTCATCCATCTTTTCCCCTGCTTTATACAGGCCCCTATCAGTGTAGTATCTGAGCAGTTAAAATAGAAACAACTACTTCTTTTCTCCCTCCCTTCCCAGTCTGCAGGGGAAATAACTCCACCACTTCATAGTTTTGTGTTTATGTGTGCATTGCATGGAAGCACAAGTTCATAAACAACTTATCCAGGGAAAGCTTAATTGAACATTTTTCATTTAGGCCTTACCCAACTCCCATTACGATCAATGTCAGTCTTTCCATTGACTTTAATGGGCTGTAAGCCTGCCCTTAAAATTTGAAAGTCTGGAGGTCAGTTCCCAAGTCTTGGTCCAGCTGCTTCAGAGTTCAAGTGAAATGAAGCATCCTGGTTGTGGAGGGTCAAGGTGATCTCTCAGTGAACTAGGACCAAATCCCATGCAGGTGCTTTGAATATCAAGACAGAGATACCAGTCTGTATTCACTGGGGAGCCAGTACAGAAGGAGCACTGATTGATGTGTTACAGTGAGTCCAGAGTTGCTAGGCAGATGGGATGCTAGTTGTTTACTCACTGGAGCTTTTTCAGTGTGTGGCTTACCACAAATATAATGTATTGCAATAAAAAAGTAACAAATAAATGGATCACCAAGGATAGGTTTGTGTCTGGTACTAATGGATAAAATCAGCCGCACATGGAAATTGGCATTTTTTGTCATCATGGCCATTCAGTCTCTTTCCAGAACCCAGATGCCATTAATAATAGGAGCCATAATGGAGAAGGCAAGCTGTCCCCTCCCTCTCCCTACCAAAATCACTTGGTGTTGTCAGTTGCCTTTATCAAGGTGCTGATTTGGTCAGTCACCGAGAAAGCTGGGACATGGTGCTATTTACCTTCCCTGTTATAGGTAGTATTATACATTCAAATTGGTATGTAGAACTTCCATTGAGATCAATGGGATTCTGCACACAAATCAAGGGCAGTTTAGGATCCTTAAAAGTTAACTGGCTTTGTTTTTTGAAAGTGAACCTTTTCATCCTACTAGTTGGGCTGTGCTTCTTTTGTGAATTGTGTAAAAAAGATTAATGCAAAACAGCATAGCTAACTGCATATACAAATACATTTGTGTGCAAGTTTGCACTTTTCCGCACACAGGCAGAAAAAAATAGAAGATTTTTAGCAGTAAATTTAGGGGTTTATTCTTGTCTCTAGTTAATCCTATCACTATGTGGACTCCCTAAAGCACCTCTGAACTGGTGTAAATCAGACATTTTTATACGGTACTTACATCTAAGTTATTCAGAGTGTTGAATTCCATTAGATCATGAAGCCTTTTGAAAGCTTCATTGGAATATTGGAAGTTGAAGGTAGAGAATGGCGTATTAGGATCATCAAAAATATCAAAGTCAGCAAAGTCCTTCTCTCCCTGAGTTTCTCTTGGAACACCTATAGAGACAAAAAAAACCAGGGACAATATTTTATCATTTTGAAAAAATAAAAGGGAAAATTTTAAGAGATGAAGTATAAATTATATAACAATAACTTGCTTTTATATGGGGATTTGGAAATTGATGGCCATTATGGAAAGATTTCTAGGTCTTTCTGATAAAGAGTATTCACAATGTAACAACTGATATATTAATTTCTTGTTTCCAGGAACACCAAGATTTAGTGTCTTTTAGTGTCTATTGCAAACACACCTGGAGCTTTGTATTTCCGGAAGTTGATGTTTGCCAGAACAAAGTGGATGATGGTTGGACAGTCTTTCTCTGTAGCCGTATTCTTGGGTTTGAAAACATAGCACTCCTTCAGGCCCTCTCGATCAAACACATGTGGATCTATTTTTGGAAAAGGAAGGTTGTTCATTTTGGCCCATTTTTCAGCAAGCAAAATTTCCTAAAAAAGGAAGTAAAGTTTCAAATGTTTACAAACAACTATCACAACTGGGGACTTTTTATTGAGGGTCACAGAGATAAACAAAGATAACCAATGATAGGAACAATCTTACAAACCATTGCTTTCTGACTGCAGCAGGAGTATGGCATGAGTGAAGTGTTGCCAAATTGGGCTTGATATCTAAACACAAACAGTTTTTGGTTTGAAGTGTAGGCTCTTCTTTAAAGACTGCTCAATCTCAAATCATTAAAGTGAAGTTCCACTCTTAAAAGCAGGTCTCCAATTTTATTTTCTTATGCAACTCTGCTCCCCAGAGACTCATATCTGATGACTTTATTGATAAAAATACATTTTAAAAATGATTTTTATCCCCAAAAAGAAAAGGAGTACTTGTGGCACCTTAGAGACTAACCAATTTATTTGAGCATGAGCTTTCGTGAGCTACAGCTCACTTCAAGCTCATGCTCAAATAAATTGGTTAGTCTCTAAGGTGCCACAAGTACTCCTTTTCTTTTTGCGAATACAGACTAACACGGCTGTTACTCTGAAACCTATTTTTATCCCCGTTACTCTTGGAGGGCCAACCGAGAAGGAGCAAAAATGAATTCCACCTTCAGTGTCATCAGAATCGCTTAAAAAGCCAGTTACACCTGTGTGAACCCAGTGAAAATAATGGGGTTGTACAGCTGCCATTGAAGACATTATTTGAAGACAATGGAGTTGCACAGCTGTAATTCAGGGCCTAATTTGGCCCGCACAACCTTTATGACTAGTGATGATTCACGAAAAGGGGAGAGCTCATCTTGACTCTCAGATTTTAGGATGAGTTTGCTTTGCTGACAGCTAAACAAAACCCCACCCATAATTTTATTTTTAAACTGACCACCACTGCTATGGAAACCAAAGAGATTTAATCAACACTGATCCACAGAACACTACGTTTACATAAGTACTTCTCCAAGCAGAACTGCATTTTAAATCATGCTACAGCCAGGATGGAAACCTGAAAAATAGTATGTTGTTTTCGCATGACAGAGAAGTAAACAAAATAATTTGCAAACAATGATTCAAAAGCACATAATGTGGGCATACTGTGGGAGGTTAGGGAAGACCAGTCTATATTTAACCATGTGTTATCTAAATATAATCAGAATGAAATAGGATTTTCCTTTAGGAAACCATTTTGGACACGCAAGAGACTAAAAGGCAGTGGGTATGAAATAAAAATGGGTGAACACAGTCATTGTCTTCAGCTGGCAGATTTCACTATGTTTTGGAGAGATAAGACATATTTCAAATCTATTGCAAACAAAGGGCAAATTCTGCAGTGATGTATGCGCTGTGAATACAGACTTCTTCAAATAAATTGTACTCATTCTTTTTCAGGGAGAGTACTAAGCAGCATGGTATATAGAAACAGCAGCTTCATTGACACAGAATCATAATGTTCTCACTGAGCTCACTTGAGCTATTCAGCCACATTCTGATCTCATGTTCACCAGTGTGAATCTAGGGTAACTCCACTGAAGCCTGAAGTGGAAGTACCCCATATTTGCCACAGTGGGAACTGAGATCAGAATTTTGCTCAGGTCCTTCTTGGCAGAGTGAAAGTGGCTAGCAGAAAACTACTGTCTTCAGATTATAGCTGGGTGCTAGGTGGAGGTATGTCAGTATTTCTATCACACGTCAGTGTTCAGAATTAATAGCTCAGTCTTTTAAGAGATCACTTTGAGACAAAACTTCATGCATTTCATTTTTGTTCTTTGCCAAGCTCCTACCCTTCTGTCAAATGGCTTTTAGAGTTGTTGGGGGTTTTGATGGAATTTATATAAGGTCTAAAAGTGCATGAAACCCTGTTGCTATTTTTAATAAATATCTTAATGTTGCTATATTGCTACCTTCCAATCTGCATGCAAAATACCTACCAATAGACAGAAAGCTCAATGCACAAAAAGCAATACAGGACTAGGCATTTAAAACCTTGCCCAGGCAACACTATTGGGAAAACATAAAAATGAGAGAAAAGAAAAGATGTCTCAATGGAGATGACCTTACGAAGTCAATGATACTAGCTGATCAGGACAATGGACCCCACGCTCCCTTAATGACAAAAAATGGGCCAAATTCGGAAGTGAATTTTGCCTAATTAACCATTAGACTTCAGGATTCATTCAATTAAGTGGAGGTGAGGTGTTTATGCAGGGAAGATCTAAGCAGCATGCCAAGTACAGGGACAGTCTGAGTTTGTTTAACCTACTATTGTTACAAATAGTACCTTATTACTGTAGTGGAAAGAGATTAGAGAGAAGTTCTCTCTTTTTTCAGTTTGTTTACTCTCTGCAATACTCTACAACTCATATTACTGTTCCCCGACATAGTCAATGGTCAGTGGTGTTTGGGTGGCTCTTATATGTGGCAGCAGAGGAGAGAGAAATCTTTCTTTTTGAATTGACAATGTGGTTGTAAAACCACAACAATTTTCAGTGGGTCTCCAAAACAGGTGTATTCCCTGACACTACTTAAAGCTCACTTTTAACAACTGACTAGGATTTCAAATAGATGGTGTCCATTTAAGTATCCTATGAAAATGTCCTTGCTGTTATTGTTTTTCTGTTGGCTTTAATACTCCTGGGAGATATTAACCTTCCTCTGGTCATTTAGAGCTGTCTGCATGTTTTGTCTGTCTGTTTAGATTGTAAAGGCAGTGGATCAGGCATTCCACTCTTGCCACTTAAGAAATAATAAATGTCATTTAACCTTTATTTTGCAGTGATTACTTTACTCTAGGTTGGATGGGACTATTCTTAGAAAATCCCAGATAAAACACTGGGCTTACTTTGGCAATGGCACAACTGAAAAGTTTGCTTCCAACATAATGTATAATCAACTGTATTGCAGTGACTGAACAATGATAAATCTCTACAAGATGATACAGAGACATTTCCTACGTCATATAATGGAGTTGCTCTATGAAGCTAGAGCATAGGAATTCTGGTTCATATTCCAGCTATTACATTCTTTCCAGCTACTAGTGTGTATGTGTTTAATCTTAAGAATTCTTATGTCAGCAACCACCTTCTCAAGTAGTTACAACATGCAGTAATTATAAACTTGGACCTTTCTCATGCTATTTCTAATACGATTGAGATGCGGTGGTACAGTAAGATTGGTGTACATTTCTACCTCCCTTTTCCCAAACAAAACTGTAGACGTCACCTAACTCCTACGTGAATACAAAGGACCTGACTCTCATGTATACTACAGCCACTCTACATCACTCTGGCGGAGAAAAGGGGCCTGAAAATGCATGTAGCAGTGCAAAGGAAGATCAGGGCTCAACAGTTCTCAAACAGCCCTAATTCTCACTCTGCAACCCCATGTATCAGGCTGGGTCACTTTCCTGATAGTACTTTCTAACAGAATATCTGATTCACTTTTGAATGACAGCATGCAATCCATTTTGCAGACTTCCTCTTACCTAATCATCATTATTGTAACAGATATGGCAATTTCCTCCAAACTCTTTGGAAGATCTTACTGTGTTAAATCTATGTATCATTGTGGGTCAGAGATTGTATGTCATTCCATAGGGGAGAGTAACGACAACCCCCTCCCTTGAACCAAGAACTTGGGGGTTGGGGGGGGAATTAGGCAAATTTACTTAGGTTGTAACACCTCCAGAGAGATTCCACAGACAAAGGATTTTTGGATAAATAGTGTGAGTTTAATCTGAATCACAACAGGACCTTCTTTCTGGCCCAGCAAATAGAGAGGACCTTCTGTTCAAGAGAGGGCCCCAATCGGCTGGGAAGGGTTGGAAGCACTGACCAAAGCACTTGCAGAAATAGAAGGTGATCTCTAATTAGCTTATTAGCATACAGGTAGGCTCTTTTATTGTTTATAATAAGTTTTCTCTGTAATGCCTTTACTGCAAGAATAAATGTACTTGCTTAGAAAAAGCTGTGTGATAAGTTAAAATGGTGGGCTTTTACACTGCTTATAGCCTCTGAGAAGAAGGTAAAGCAGCCTGCTGCGGCAGTCTGACTTGCAAGGGAATTCACAGTGCAGGCAGGAAACTGTGCAGCCTAGAAATACCCCGGTCAAGAGGGAGAAAGAAGCAGCTTCCCACCAAGATGGCCAGGGATGCAACCCTATGCTCCGAGTGTCCCTAGCCTTGGTTTGCCATAAGCTGGGAGTGGACGACTGGGGACGGATCATTCAATGATCGCCTGTTCCTGTTCTGTTCATTCCCTCTGAAGCATTTGACACTGGCCACTGTCGGAAGACAGGATACTGGGCTAGATGGATGATTGGTCTGACCCAGTGTGGCCATTCTTATGCCCAAGAGTGGTGACAGCTCGGAAGCCAGAAGCTGCTAGAGCGGGTGTTCCTGCTAGACCACAGAGGGGGATATAGGTGCAGTTGCTCTGAACTGTGGCAACGATCATCATCTATTTTTGAAGAACAGCCCCATTAATCCTGCAGGCACAGTGCCAAATTTTCATCTCAGATAAACCCATTCAATGCTACTGAATTCCCATCAGTGCACTAGATTTTACATTACAAAGGACAGGAACCCATGTTGCTGCAATGCCCAGCATATGCTTTGTGCTCAATATATAACAACATTATATTAATGATTAATTAATAACATAATAAATGGAAATGCCTTTCTCTTAGAGCTGGAGAAATTGTTAGCTTTCGGATTATAAAGAAACCTGCTTTCTGGCAGGGAGTTTCTGAAGAAGTCATAATGTCTGATCCACTTCTCAGCCTTTCCATTGAATTCACTGAGAGTCAGACCAGGTCTTCCATGTCTAAACTAATGACAGGGAAATTCATTTGGTTTGAAAATCTCTTGTCTGGAAAGACGTCAGAATGGCAAAGGGAAAGATTGTTCTAAATCTCTACCACACGGTGCTGGATACTTTAAAAAACAACAACCAGAACTGCTCTGATGAAAAATCTCCAAGCCACGACAATTAGACTCCTGAAATTTCTAACCATTTCTTCATTTAAAGCCTTTATGGCCAGTTACTGATCTGTAATCATACCTTTACATTTAGGGTAATTTTTTAAAAAACGCTTAAGTGACTTTGGAGCCAAAATCTCAATTTCAAAAGTGACTCAGGCACTGTCAGAGTCTAAAGCTCACTGAAAGTTAATAATCCATAGCAGGATTTAGGTGTAGCAATCCAGTGGAATCCTCAGCCCCAAGTTAGGCACCTATACTCCCTGTACAGTGCATGGGGAGAACTAGGTGCCTCAGAGAGAGATTCACAGTAGTCAGCATGCTGAAAGGGGGAGCCATATAAGGTAGCCCATGGGAAATGCTGAGGAGAGGGGAGTGGCCTAAGCACCACCCCTTAGAGGTAGTTAAGCACCGAACTCCAGGCTGGATGAAGATGCCTATATCCACTCAGACTTCACAGCTGTGAACTTTCTCCTAGAGCTAGGCACCTAAGCCCTTTCTCACAAAACACAAGAGAGGGACAAGCCAACGACCTGGGCACTCACCCTGGGATGTGGGAGATCTGAGTTCAAGTCCCTGCTCCAAATCAAGCAGAGTGGGGATTTGAAGTCTCCCACATCGCAGATGAGAGCCCTGACCACTGGGCAACTGACCTGGTACCTAGGTATGTACACGCACACACACACTACCCTCCAGCCTCCTCAACCAGCCACCCCTCCTGCCAACTTCCTGATCAGTCAGCCTTGGCTTTCTTTTGTCCAAAGTCTGATCCAGTAGGTGTACTCTGAGCATGCCAACTGGACTTAATCCCTGCTGTAGACAGCACTAGATCAACAGAAGAGTTCATCTGTCGACCTAGCTACTGCATTTTGGGAAACTGGATTACCGTTGCGGATAGGAAAACCTCTCCTGTCAGCACTGGTAATGTCTACACTGAAGCACTACAGCTGTGCTACTACAGCATTTCAAGTGTAGGCAAGCCCTTAGGCGGCTAGGGAATTTAGGTGTTAGCTGAATGGAGATTTTGAGGATCTCAATGTCACATAAATATCAGAACCAGCCACCTAAGTCCCTTGGTGCATCCAGCCATAAGCGTGTCACTCACATCTGAAAATAAGACAGGTACTTCTGAAAACATTACCCCTATTAACTATTTATTTACAACAACAACCTAGTAGTATTTAAACTAAGGTTAAGTTATGTTTACGCTGCGCCACAGTGCGGACTATAGGGGTATGAACTGCGCAGCATGCACCAAAGTACTGCCATCTAACTGCCCCGTGTGGACGTTGCTGTCATGAACTAAAAGGTATCTAGTTCACGTTAGCACACTCCTGTTTGAAAGAGGACTGCGTTAATGTGAACTCGGAACCTTTTTGTTTGCACCAGCTGCATCCACACAGGGCAGTGAGATTGCAACACTTTGGTGTGCTCTGCAATTCACATCCCCATAGCCCACACTGTGGTTCAGTGTACACAAACCCTAAGTGTGCTGATACACCTTCCATAGACGATCTAATGAGTAGCTTATGGTAGATAAGGAGAAGATTTTTCACTTCTTACATTAAGAATTTATCTTTTTGTATTTTGTTTAACATGAGATAATCATGACATCAAAAGAAGACTGAAGTAGCAGTTCAGATCTCTGGATGTTTGCTTATTGTAATTCTCCTATATTATGGAACTTACATATGGTATTTTCTTCTATATCTGTGTCGTATTGTTTTATTTTTTATTAGTAGTATATTTTATAGTATAAATGTAAGCTACTTATTTGCTTAATATTGATTATAAACATTTTTTTTTTACAAGAGGAGACAACAGATCATGGCATGTAGTTTAAAAAAAAAAAGATTTAAGGGTCAAATTCTGCATGTCATTGTGCAGTCAGGGTTTCCATAAAAGTCAGGTGAGGAATTATTTCAAGTGACATTTTGTTGAGGGTCAAATCCCACTGCCTTCCTCATGGTAGTAGTCTCTTCTATCTCAGTGGAATTAATCTCCTGAGTAAAGTGAGCAGGATTGGGGGCTGAGTAGAAAACTGGTGATGTGAAAGTCAATTACTGCAGAGCTGGAGCCATGATGGCACCAAAGTAAGACTTTTGAAAAAGAGCCCTGTGAATGGGAGGGCCTAGAAGACACAAAAGAGTGGAGTTTGCCACCAGCATGGTGGGAGGATAAAAAGCATGGTCCAACTTTTCAAAGATAATTAGGCGCGTAACTTCCATTGAAATCAGTTGGTGTTAAGTGCCTAAATATCTTTGAGAATCTGGGCCTAACCTCCTCAAAAATGATAACACAAACTGAAGGAATGGCCTGGTCTACTTACTTTGAAAGGAGGACTGGAGTCACTTGGCCTTGCAGAGAAATCAAAGGAGATGATGAGATCAACGCCTCGCTGAGGTCTTAAGATAAGGGGGTATGGCAGGTTAAAGGTGAGCCCACTATCCACTACATGAATCTTTTTGCTCTTCACATCTAGTGGCTCATATATCCTCTCAAATTCATCAGGATCTAAGTAAAACAAAACAAAAAACAGATCCAAAAATCCCCAACAGTTAGTAACTGAATAGGTAAAGTACCCTTCTAATGGATTGTAGAATCACTCAGAACTATGGATGATAATTGCATTAAGTATCTTAACTAAATGTAAGTCTGATGTGATCTACTGTAAAGTAAGAAGTCTTAACAAAAAATGTATGTGTGTATTAAAAATAATCACAATAAGATGACTTCCAAAGTGACAGGAATTAGCCCCCCAGGAATGCAAAGAAAATGGTTATCCAAATCTGATATCTGACTGCAAAATCACAAATGTTCACTGTATGACCTCAGTGCCAATCTGCATATCCAAACACTATGTTGACATCCTTTCAAGGCTCCAGTGTCTGAAATTAGACTTTAGGCATGAATTAACACGTTACCGTGTTGCTTATCACATTGGCCAGAACCATAATATTGTTTTCCAGAAAAAGTTGTTAGGTTAGAGTCTGCAGGCCCAAAAGCATGCAGTGTAACCTCCCTGATCCCAAAGCTCAATCTGTGTGTACGAGGGGTGGAGGGCGGAGGGAAAGGGAGATTTCTGTATGTCCATTTGCACCATCCCAGTCTTTGGATACTGCTAAACATTCCCTGTAGAGCTTGAATATTTCCCCCTAGGTCTTAAAGATATTTCTGAAGAATGATTTTTTTCTTCATAGTGCACCTGATTGTACCATGTAACAGGACCTTTAATCATAAACCGTGGTTTGCTCCCAAACTTAAGTTTAAGATGCTTGTGTCATAAATATAAAGGGAAGGGTAAACACCTTTAAAATCCCTCCTGGCCAGAGGAAAAACCCTTTCACCTGTAAAGGGTTAAGGAGCTAGGATAACCTCGCTGGCACCTGACCAAAATGACCAATGAGGAGACAAGATACTTTCAAAGCCGGGAGCGGGGGTGGGAAACAAAGGATCTCTCTGTCTGTGTGATGCTTTTGCCAGGAACAGAAAAGGAATGGAGTCTTAGAACTCAGTAAGTAATCTAGCTAGATATGCGTTAGATTCTGTTTTGTTTAAATGGCTGAGAAAATAAGCTGTGCTGAATGGAATGTATATTCCTGTTTTTGTGTCTTTTTGTAACTTAAGGTTTTGCCTAGAGGGATTCTCTCTGTTTTGAATCTGATTACCCTGTAAGGTATTTACCATCCTGATTTTACAGAGGTGATTCTTTTACTTTTTTTCTTCAATTAAAATTCTTCTTTTAATTGCTTTTTCATTGTTCTTAAGATCCAAGGGTTTGGGTCTGTGTTCACCTATGCAAATTGGTGAGGATTTTTATCAAGCCTTCCCCAGGAAAGGGGGTGTAGGGTTTGGGGAGGATTTTTTGGGGGGAAAGACATTTCCAAGCAGGCTCTTTCCCTGTTATATATTTGTTAGACGCCTGGTGGTGGCAGCAATAAAGTCCAAGGGCAAAAGGTAAAACAGTTTGTATCTTGGGGAAGTTTTAACCTAAGCTGGTAAAAAAAAGCTTAGGGGGTTTTCATGCAGGTCCCCACATCTGTACCCTAGATTTCAGAGTGGGGAAGGAACCCTGACAGCTTGAAATTTTGATTTAAACAGCGATGTCTGCAGAGGCCACTGTAGTCCAAGGAATGATGAACACTATAGCACCTGAGCACTCAGATTATTTGTTTCTTTTGTCTCTCCCTCTAATTCCTACTAGTGTAGGGTAGTGTCCAGATGCGGATGACCTGTACTATACAGGAAGGCAGACTAGATGATCTAGTAGTCCCTTCTGGCCTTAAACTCTATGCCTCTCAAGTTAAACAATCATGCATGTCTGACACAGATGTCAGACTAAATAGTCACCCTTGCAAAGGTGTTTTCATGTAAGGAAAAATGAATGGAAATTGATTCTTACTCTAGTTCATAAAAAACAGGTTACCCCTTGCACTTCAGGTTCCATGAAGAAAACTTTGCCCATTAAACCTCAAATCAAGTACTTTGATTCTTTTCCCTTTACCCAAGAACAGATTCATCAAATGATGCACCAATTTCCTATTTTGTATCTGAATTTCTCAAGGGAAAACACCTTCAGAGCAACATGTGACTGAGACGCAGAACTTCTATTGAGACCTAACCAAACATCAGAATAATAGTCCTCTATGCCTTATTAAAAATCTCCTCTTAACTTAAGTCACAGGCAAATACTTACGTTATATGTTAATAACACCTTACATTACTGGAAGTGTAAAAACACACAGACTTACTTTGTATGTATTTACATTTCTTTCAACCTGGAAAATAAATGTCAGCTGTATCTGTTTTTCTTTTGTTTGTACTGTAGCCAATTTACCTTTCCAGTTTTTACTGATACAATGATTGTGTTTCATTTGCATTTGTTTGTTTATAAACCATTTGCTTTCACTAGAATTTTTTTAAAAAAAATTAAATCACTTCATCAATTATAAAACCTTTCTTTGTTTAAATTTATGAAATTTAAATATGGGGCCAAAATAAAGTTCTTGTTGAGAGGTGCAACATTGGCTCTTGCCACAAACTGGTTTTAGTTAGTATAGTCTTCTTTTTCAATTTACCACTGCTCCAAAATGCTAAGCAGAACACCACATTTGATTTCACAACGGTAGTAGGGTCTCCCATCTCCAGGATGAGAATAAATCAGTGTTGACACCACTTGTACTAATACTCATACTGTATTGTTATTAATGATGCCATTCTTTATATCTCCATCTATATCAGCAAAAGTAACAGCTGATAATGTTAAAATTGCTTCCTAAACTGCATCAACAATACAGGGAAAGAATCATAAAATATCAGGGTTGAAAGGGACCGCAGGAGGTCATCTAATCCAACCCCCTGCTCAAAGCAGGACCAATCCCCAATTTTTGCCCCAGATCCCTATATGGCCCCCTCAAGGATTGAACTCACAACCCTTGGTTTAACAACCCAATGCTAAAACCATTGAGCTATTCTTCCCCCTTCTATATGATCTCTGGTGCCAGGCAGGAGGAGCTGCCCTTTGTACCCCAGTACTGCACTCCCCTTAAGGGCTGGGTTAGGAACTGTTGGTTCATCTTGGATTTGTAGGTTAAAGCAAGGATGCCCACAGTAACTGCTCTGTGCATTTCTAGCAGCCCTTGTAAGGTATCCCATGTTTTTTATTAGACTCTGAATGTTTATGGGAACCCCCCCAAAGGTTAGCACCTTAAGGGCCTAATGCTTGGAACACCTACAGCACTTGCCCCCAAATATGTGGCATACCCAGCCCGCTACCAAATAGATTCGGAGAGGTTAAGTTCAGAAGGGACCATCAGATCATCCAGTCTGCCCTCCTATATACCATAGGCCCTCAAATTTCCCCAAGCTACCCCTGTACTGAGCCCAAACTAGGGGATTTATGTAGCACAGCACTCACAGTGACTCCATGAACTGGAGTCAATTACAGTATGTTACATGGAATTTTTGCCTCTCTCTACAGCATCAGCATTGGCCACTGTTGCAGACAGGGTGCCAGGTGAGAGAGATCATTGGATTACTCAGTTATGGCTGGTCCCGGTTTTCTTTTTTTTTAAAAGATACTAGCTTATATTCCTAGGAATTCTGCAAACTATTCTCTGTGAGAGGTAAGATAAAAATGGAAGGACTTATTACATGTGAATTCATCAAAGAAAGATGCACCTCTGCTAAGAGACTTTCTTATCACATGAAATCTTTTTTAACAGTAAAACATAAAGAACAGTCATAAATGAATAGAATCTGTGTGGGACCAGCACAGATTGACTATCCGATATACAAGAATTTGATTTAGAAGAAAGAATGTTTCAAGTATAGCTTATAAAACATGTTCTCATTTTTTATTTCCAGATGCTCCTTGTCATGGCAATCAACTTAAAGGAAAGTGAGGGAGTTGAAAAGGGCATTCACAACTGACGTGCATCTACCATAAAATAGTTTCCATAAATATTGAAATAAGGAAGCAAAGCCTATGAGATAATTTTTCCCCATTGTTATTCATTTGGCATTTTCTCAAGAGTGTTTTAAAGGGTGTTGGAACGTCAAAGGTACAGAAATAGATCAACAGTGGGTCTATATAGAAATTATTCAGGAGTTTTCAAGTAGATTTGAGGTTATTTCTTAAAAACAAAAATAACGTGGGAAAAAGTTAGATGGGAATTCTACTTAAAATAAAAGTTCGGGCAGCACTGAAGGACTGGATTCAATAAAACTCCATCCAGCTGAGGAAGCATATGTTTAAAAAATATATACAGATTAGAGGCAGAAGCCAATCTGGAGTTTTAATTGAATCAAAACTCAAAGATTTTAAACAGATGAAATTCTTAACGGAAAAACTAAAAGTCTCAGTGTGAGGACTTCCTGCTCCAAGGGATTAGAGCCAAGCATTGGTCTGTTTGAAGTCAGTGGCAATAGTCCGGGGGTTTGCCCACAATGAGACCAGGATCTAGATCTGCGAGAACTGGTTGTCCTGAACAGGTAGCAATTCCATGACCAGGTGTGAGTGGGGCTGAACCCCCTTCGAGCAGTTCGTTTCTGAGGTGGAGTCTTACCTAGTGGTAAGGGATCAGGGAACCCGAGCCCACCCACATCATTGGGTTCCAACCCCAAGACCTCCATAAAGAAGACTTCTGCTACTTATGGTCCAGCGAACACCCTCTCCTGGGTCTCTGCCTACTGCTCTGTCCTTCCTCGAGATACGTTGTGGCTTGCGGTTGTCTCTTGCAACCTGACCCATGGTCTGCAGGCTGGGGGGGGGTCTCAGCTCCGTGCAGCAGTCCTCCTCCTGGAGATGCTCTCCTGGCATAACCCCTCCATATTAAATCTACCAAATTTAACTGGGAAGAGAACTCTACAGTTTGGTTCACTTTCCGTAGGGAGATCTGTCCCTCTCCACCCACCACCCTGCTGTGCTGAGGAGAGTCCCTTTTAAACTCCTTCTCCAACCGGAGCATGCCCAGCATGCCTGCTGGGGCAGGGCTCCCCAGGCCCAGAGTTGTTCTTGCTCCCCTGTCTCTCCAGGTCATCAAGCTGAGTGGACTTTTGGACTGCCTGAGAAAAGTGACCCAAAGAGTGGAGCTCTCTTCCCAGTTAAATTTGGTGGTTTGATTGAGCATGATACCACACAGAGCACCTGTCCCCAGCTCTGCTCACTCTCTTCTCTTGCCAGTCACTCCCCACTAAAACATACCTAGAAACAACTGCACAACATAGCATTTGCAGTTCTGCAAATGGGAAGGTAAAGTATGTTGCCTGGCTGTTCTCCCAACCCCACCACTCTTCTGGGCTTATCAGGCCGATTTGGCTGGTATTTAACAACACAACCCCTGCATGCCATATAAGGGCAGGGAGGGAGGCAGAGAATCATATGATCCTCTCTTGAAAATTTCTAACACACCTTGTGATCTAGTGTGATTATTGTGTCTTATGATGTATAGGGCTTTTATTCATGTTTATTATGTATAATACACTGGCCTGGCCTCATGCATGTGGTCATGTCTCCTTCTAATGGATGGTCCTATCTACTGTATTTCCTTCTGCCAGCTGCTACTTTTAGCTGAAGCATTAGATGCCTGTACTTTCAATGGTGGAGGTCCTGAATTCAATCCTCACTGATGATTGTCAAGTATGCCTAAGTGCAGCCCTGGTTCTTTACCTATACTATGACTTTATAAGTCTGTGGTCAATGTGAAAAGCACTATACATATGTCAGCTCTGTTTTTTTAAGATGTCTTTATTTCTGGTCTGTTTAATTTTCCTATTAACAAACAAAAAGAAAAAATATTTTTAATTCGGGTCAAATTATACTGTTTTTAAAACCATGGATAATAGCAACATGGATAATTGTTTGATGGTTAAATACATCCAGTGCCTTGATATAAAAGAACATGAAAATCATGTAATATTTTGAATTTATTTCAAAGGTTCCTTTGCAGCCACTTCTTTAGACTCCCAGGATCTTGTACAAATATAGATAAATCCATCAATAGTACTGAAAGTACACTACTGAATAATTCATCTTAGCACAGCCCCTCTGTTCCTAACCACTGAGGGCCCAGTTCTATTGATAGTTACTGTTGAGCAAAGTGCAGGGATTACTCATAATGATAAGCACTATGCTTGGTAGCTTGCAGGACTGGATTCTAATCTTGTAATTTGAGCAAATACTTAGAAATGCAAAAAAAAAAAATGTCAACAGCAAAAAACTATTAGAACCTGGCCAGGGAAACTCCAGATGACCTGTAGTCAAAAATTTCTCTCAAGTGGAGGCAGCTCTCTGTCTATCTAAGGTTCAATTTTAATCCAAATTAAAACCCTGGAGGTTGAGGGTTTGATTTTACATACTATGTGCCTTAAATATACTACAGTTCATCAAAAGTTATTTTTATCACAGATCTGCTAAGCACTTTCCTGCCTGTTTTAGGCACTATAAATACCACTGTAAATATTAAGATTACCCAATTGTAAACACCTCTGAGCTGAAAAATAATGTTTAGAAAGTGGAGCACACACGGAAAGTATGAGCCGTTCAAAAAGATAGTTACATTAACAAATACACATTAGAGAGTCACTTTGTTTCTTGAGCTTTTAAATGACATCTGGTATTTACAATTCCATAATGACAAGTTCAAACTTCCCCCTCCTGCACACACATGGACTAGATATGAAGAAATTTGGATGTGCCCAATGGATCGAGCATGCTGAGGTAGGGATTTTAATGAGGAGAAAGGTGTGTCTTAGTGGACTAGCAGAGTAAGGGTGTTCCACACTGGGGATAGTGTCGAGGAAACACCCAGATAGCTGGCAGAGAAGCAGAAAAACAGAGCAGCAAGACTGGAGGCAGAGGCTGATGCTTTGAGGTCTACAGATGAAAAATGCTATATAAGAACTAACTGTTATTGTTGCTGATCTACTATGAAAAATTCAAGGAGTAGGGAGTAGGGAAGGGACAGGATTTGTAGAGGGAGTTGAAGGGGGAGCATTAAGGGAAGAAAATGATGTTGTTTGGCAAGACTCATTTCTGCCCCATGCTAATAAGAGAAGATGAAAAGAGCATGATGGGACATTCCACATAGTCTTTTTTGGGTATTTCAAGAAAGCCAGGAAGTGGCCATGTACCAAAAGCACCTTAGTCAACTCTACCAAGGAAAGAGCAACTCCTCCCCACCCTACAAGTAAGTATGTTGTTCAACCAATTCTGACAGGAGGCCTTAGGGGTGGGCGTCATACAGAACCAACAACACATTGCACTTCTATGGAGTCCGTCCTGATTCTGCCAGGAGGCCTCGACTTGCCTCATATAGGAATAACACATTGCGCTTACAGCGCCAGTCATCTTAAGGACCTCAACATACTTGTAAATATTCAAGACTGCCCCTATGCAAATGTGCTCTAGCTTTCAGAAGTGTTCAGTTGTAAGCATTCCAGTCTAATGACATGTTCCCACAATTGTAGCTCAGTTTATTCTTTCACTGACAGAAATGCAGCGCACAGATATTTTGTGAACTAACCTGCAACTGCCGTGTCCATTTCATCCTCCTCCACAGATTCCTGAGTACCCAGGCCTGCTAAAGGGGAGAGTGGGTACCATGTGTTGAGGTTCAAGCCCAGCATGAAGTTGTGTACTTTCCCAGCACGCCCTTCTCTAGTGTTGAAAAGGGAACTATCTCCCACCAAGGCCATCAGCATGCGCTGAACCCAGCTTTCTTGACTGCTACTTTGAAGTTCTTTTTCAGCCTCAGGATTTTCAGTGCCTGTGTGTAAAAAAATGAACAGCACTGAAACAGTTAACATGAAAAAAGTCTCAAAATGAGGCTTCAGTTTCAACACCCTACTGAAGCAAAAGGGAGCGTTCACATCTCTCCCAAGACCAAACCATGCCCTGCTCTCATGCACAGCTCAAGTAAATGGAGTTTGTGCAGAGCATTTAAGAGGAGCTGGAGGAATTCTCACTCAATGCAGAGTGTCCATCTAACTTCTTTGCTGCTTCTATAATAGCATGTGGAGATGCCTGGGTTCCTGCCACTGTGGAATGGGTGCGGATCCATGTAATAGCACATTCACTGGCCTCTCCATGACCACACTCATGAGTTCCAGAAAAATTCCTGCTATATGGCCTTGGCCCTGCTAGGTGGAACCACGGTGGTAGTGCTGCATTTAGGGCCCCCTGTGCTGGTGAAGGGGTCAGCAGCATTTCACCAGGTGAAAACTCAGGCTGTATCTGTTCACACTCAGAGCTGTATCTTCACAGCCATAAGGGGTATATAGATATACATAAGGAGGTAGATATTGAGCTAAATCTTAAATTCTACAAATCTGCATAACAGAGAAACCTGAGCATTTAATAATTAAGTCACAAAAGTTTTTCTATGGATCTTGCTTTATTAAAAAATAATTATTGAAAATCTAAATTTTGGGTCAAGATTGTTCTGATAACATCACCCAAGTAAACTAACAATGCAATCAAAAGCATAGCACCTGATTTCCAAAAGTGATGAGGACCCACAGCTTCCATTCAAACCTGCAAAGGATCTTACTGCCTGTGGGGCATGACCTTGAGCTCTCCGAACTCCCACCAACTTCTGTAGGTGTTTTGAGTGTTCAAGGAATTTAGAATCAGGCCTGATGTTCCAAGTGTAGCACTCTCATTTTTCTCTTTAAGCCATGCTTCACAATGAGCTGGTTTTCATTTAAATAGGGGCAGAGCAAGTGTCAAAAGAGTAGGAAGTCTGATCTGCAGGTCCTACTGCAGACTTATCCTGTGGAAGTGTGAGAATCACGGCAAGCCCCAGCGCTTAGTGTCACAAATCAAGCTGTGTAAAGCCCATACAGACATACAAGGCCGTAAATAATGATTATTTTCTTTATGTGACACTGAAACAGGATATCTTCAAATAAACACCGAAATTGGTATCTCTCCCTCCCCATTATTTCAAGTCAAAGGAGAAATGAGGAGCTTCTTACTTGACTAAACCTCATTTTCAAAGGTATTGTTTTCTTCCTGCCACTGCTGGCACCATCCTTAAAACCTAAAATAGTGCAAGGAGCTGCATCCCCTTCATTGCTTTAGTTGTTAGTGGTGATATTGATTCTTGTAGAAGAAATAGAGACACCCAAAACTATGATGTGGTACGTGCGTGAAAGAATAAGGGATTTTAACATAGGAATGGCCATGCTGGGTCAGACCAAAGGTCCATCTGGCCCAATATCCTGTCTTTCAACAGTGGCCAATGCCAGGTGCTTCAGAGGGAATGAACAGAACAGTAACCATCAAGTGATCTATCCCCTGTCGCCCATTCCCAGTTGAAAATATTTTCATATATAAAAATCAAGATAAACTATTTGGGCAAGATGGAGATAATGGTTAAAATGTCAAAAGTACTTAAGTGGCTAGGATCCTAAATCCCATTTACAAAAGTGACTTAGAAGCCTGAGCCCCACGGACTTTCAATTAGAATTATGCTCCTAAGTGTCTAAGTCACTTTTTCCAAAATACAAAGTTCAAGTTCCAAATTTTACCCAATATGGTGGCCTTAGGTCCAGAATGGCAATACTGAGGACACTCACACAGGTATCTGGAGGCACCGGAAATGCTAATCAAAGACAGTGGACTTAGACTGAGCCACACTCAGCTGAACTTTTGATTAAGGGCCCTTTGAAATCAACAGGCATCTATCTCTAGCTTACTGGGCTGATGACCAAGCCAGGGACACTGGTGAACTTGCTAGCTCATCAACTTCAGCTTTCTGGGAAATATGGCTTGATGAGGTTACTGGCTCAACAACTCTCATGTGCGAGGCTTATGCCAAGATGTGGGCTTCTGTGAGCATTATTAGAGCAGCACTGCTGGCTTTCTGAGCTGATGTTACGGCACAAGTCTCTGAGAGGTCATTTGTTTACCAGCTTGAACAGTCTGAGCTGATAGGAAGAGAAAGGCCTCAGCCAGGTCTCTTGCTCAGGTCTCTTGCCCTGACTAGGCTAAAGCCAAGGCATATACTTTTTTAAGGTTGCTGGCTCAAGCAGTAGAATTTTACCATTGGCATCAATGGGACCCAACAAAGGACAACATACATGGGTAAGTCAAACGGGATTCAGCCCATTTTGGGGGTATGTACATGACTGATCGCAACAAAGGTCCCTAAATTTTCTTTTGCCATCACAATCACCTTGCTTTAGCTAGAAAAATCAACAGTATATATAGAGAAAGTGGAGCAGGTATAGTAAGTAAAACATGCCCTGGACCATGGAGTTTTCCTTACCTTTTGGTCCCTGTGATTCATCTTCACTGTCTGAACTATCATTGCTCACAAGATGCTTTAGCCTAATATTTTCTGTTGAAAAAAAAATATATATACAGTATCTTAAATTGTTAGATCTAAGCTTACTAGGAGATCAAAAAAGTGTCAAGGTGTATCATTGTATAGTACTTGTGATAGATAGGAAATGAAAACTAAGCAAGACAGCTGTAGGGAGTCAAATTATATTTGGACATAACTGTGAAGAATCTATAGTGTGTGATCCTGGTTTGGAATTGTTGCAAAGTTCAGGATAGGTTTGCCTTTTTTTCACAGGAATTCGGCATTATCCAATGGAATTCTCCTTTCAAGGCAGAAAATCCTCTGAAGAACAGATGGAATTTTAAGGTGCAGTCCAGACTTAAGCATGGGCAATGCACACTAACATCCACTGTGAATTACAGCTGCTTATACCAGGGTTGATTTCTCCAAGATTGTAAGCAAAATAACAAAACTAATGACTGTTTTGCAAGCCCACAAAATAAAACTACTTTAACAGAAATAAGCCTGACAACAAAGCCATATATTCTCCTCTGAATGTATGCCTTTAATTTGTGGTAATGGGAATGCCGTGTGCATATCAATTACCCCTCCACATTCTGGGAAGTAAAAGAAAACAAGAAAATTACATAACTTTAATACAAATCTATTTTGGAGGGAAAAACAAAACAAACAAAAAATCAGCAGTTAGGCCAAAGCAATTAACGTCAGTGGAGAAGCAGGCATTTTACATTTCACTCCATTAATTGACAGAATGAACACAAGGTATGTATTTGGCAAAAATCTATTTTCAATCAGGATAAGATCACTGTATCCAAAATAATCAAAGTCAGCCTGAAACTGTAAATTACTTGGGATTTTTCCAAAACCATAAAATAATATTAAAAAAAAGGTAAAGGATTTTTGAGAGCTGTGCAATTAAAGCAGCAATGCATTCCACTGTCAGATCAAATAGCTCATAAAGGAGATTAATTTATGTGAAAACTATTTTCTAGTCAGCAAACTCTGTTTTCTTTAATTATTTCTGCTACTACTTTCAAGTAACCAACTATGTTTAAAATAAGGAAAGCCTTTCTTGAAACAAATGGATTTTCAATTTTCATTGTCTTCAGTTATTGAACTTCAGCTGAATTATAAGAAAATCCTTTTATAAACAGCCTAGTGTTGGAAAATCATCTTCAGCTGATACTGTGGGCAATGTGTGTTGGAACAAACAAGCTCACCAAGCTCCCAATATTCTGACTTCTTCTGTTTGGTTGTAAAGATTTAAATTGGGATTTTCAAAGTAGACACCCAACTGCTATTGAAGTTCTATGAGAATTTGGTGCCTAACTCCTTTAGGGTCCTTTAAAAACTCCAGCCTTAAAAATTCTTCCTCCCCAAGAAAATTTATAATGTAAATAGTCTATACTAGAAATCTGAAAACAAGGAATAAGTAACTGAAGCTGAAAGAAGACTGTCTTCTCATAATTGTTTTGAATAGAATGGAATAGATATCATACACCAATTGCCTCTTCCTAAAGAAAATCACCCATGTTATTTATGACATAAACCAAATTTTTGTCATGGCAGGACAATGACAGAGTTCATTTTGGGCCGAAAATTCTTTGTTTGGGATTGTACTTTATACCATGTATATTATCCAATCAAGGATCAGAACAACTAAAACATTAAGCAAGTAGCAACATTGCATTTCCAATACTTCTGCTAGCTCAAAACAGAAAGCTTGATTGGGAGAGATTCAGGCTAACACAAGGCATGTGGAAATTAAATTTAAAAGTGCTATAAATATAACACTGTATCTATGTTGATTGTTTATGAGGATAGTCCTTTTAGGATTAGATATTACACTGTAAAAATCTATACAGACACACAAGCGTTTCTGTCATTACGGATTTTCTCCTTAGATATTTTCACTCTTGAAAACTAAATAGCTACTCAGACACTACCTAAACTATTGTTAATGCTAATAGTAACAGTTTAGTTTGCAACAAAGACAAACGTACAAATTCTTGCATGATGACAAATAATATCTGACAAGACAAAAATTAACAACCAATCAAAAAAAGAAACTATTAAAAGCCACAAATATAGATTTTGAATGTCAAAGATGTATTTTTTAAAGACAAAGATATGAGAAATAGTTTATTTAATTCTCATGTTCAGTGTGGTTTATAGATTTTGGGTAAAATCATGATTCCACTGAACTCAGCTGAAGTTTTGTCATTGACTTTAATGGGCCAGGAATCCACCACATAAGTTTTATAGTTTTGCCACTATAATATAGTTCAGGTTTCATCCCCCTTTCCATGGTAAACTCTCACTTTGAGGTATTTTGTATTTGTCTGTAAAAATTCTCACAAACATGAAACATCTCAAACCAAGAGCAAGGGTTTTTTTAATGAAAAAAAAGTTGAAAAATATATTTGGAAGTGTAAAAAATAGTTATTCTTTTTTAAGGATTTTTTTCCTACCAGAGAAAAGATTTCTTTAAAAATTCAAAGTGATGCCCTGTTCTAGTAAAGCAATTAAGTACAGGCATAACTTGAAACACATAAGTAAACGTAGTGATTTTTATAGGACTACTCATGCTTAAAGTTAAGCATGTGCTGAAGTGTTTTGATGACTAATGCCTAAGTTCCTATGTTTCAGTACCTCAAAAATTAACTCAAATAGACAGATTATTATATTAACCAAATCATTTTTTCTTTATCCAGTGAGTTTTGTTGCTCATGAACTATACCAGACAGAAAGCCCTGTAGGATGAATTCTTCTATTTGCCACAAGACAGGAGCAGCATGACAAAGCTAGCTTCCCCATATTGCCCCAGCAATAGTCTCAACCACTAGACAGAAGGTATAGTGAAGTTTTTATGCCCAGCCAGCCCTCTTCCGCTCAACTCAGACTATCGACATGGGTGCTGACTATTCTGGTTTATTTAGAGGTTTAAATGCATTTCATGTGCACCTATCTACAGTCTCTGGACAAAATACAGGAGTAAAAATCATTCCAATATCAAAAGCTTTTAAAAAAATCCCAAACTAGCATTTTTGAAATGGAATGGAACCGGCAACCAAAAGGTGAAAAGCTCCATTATCCCTTTATCAATTACATGAGCAGTCCCATCTTCAAAGATGTTTATTATAATGGCAGGTAGCCATGAGGGCAGGTTTTCAACCTGTTGGCTCCTGAAGCTGACCACATCAATCAGAAAAAGCACTTTGGTGTACGTATATTTAAACCATCATGTTTTTTAAAAAATCTGTTTAAAGAATATTTATGTGCAAGACCTCTCCTCTTCCAATAGCCCTGACACAGGTCAGGTATGGTGCCTATTCAGACTACAAATAAATAAAAGTGGGGAAAGTATTGAAAAAGTAAGCCAATACTAATTCTCTTCCCCTGCCCTCCAAGTCCTTTACTGGTGTCTATCACTGTAAATTGGTGAAAGGAAATTTCCCTGGCTTTTGACATACAAGAAAAGGTTAACACAGTGTCATACACCCACAAACAGATCTAGAGTGATAGTGATGTTTGAGTTATTAATTCACTAAAATATTAATACCAGTTGCTGGCTAATAGATTTGTTTTTGTTACATTACCTAATTCTTCCTCCATGGTGGGACCTTTATTATGAGAATTGGAAACTCCAAGTACTCTGTTAAATAATATAGAAAATGCACTGCCCCAAACGCCTGAAATGGGAAGAAAAGGACTAAATCAATGGAAACTTGCAGAACAAAACATATGTGAAATTATTTAAATAGCTAATTCTACTTTGAGAATGCATTGGAATAACACAAACAATGAGATTTTTGGACAGATTAGATCCTAAATTCAGATGTACACTATATAATGAAATTCCTATCACTGAATATGGAACCATTCTTGTGGGCTCCCACCAGGCTATTAAAATATTACTTTTTGTATAGAGGTTATTCTTGTGTCAGACTGTTTCTGATTACAGAAAGACAAACTTAAAAGCACTGGAGAGAAGAGAATTGAAATGTCAGTTTCGTTTTATTTATTTATTTTAATCATTCACTTACCCATGAAGAAGTGCAGGGGGTTTTCTTCATGTTTTTTTACCACTGTTCCCATAAAAAATTTACTTCCAAACAAATCAGGAGGCATGAATGTGCCATACTTCGCCATACCGATCTCATACGGACTGAATTCCACCCAATCTGCATGCATTACATAAAGAAATTAGCTCACATTTTCCCTCTAGACATAAATGCAGCATGAACAAAAACAATTCAGCTGTAATATACACAAATGGCTGGCACCTTTCTCCAAGAGGAAAGAAAAGCATACAAGGAAATATACTGGATGGTAAATTGTTCCCTGTTCATCTGCTATAAAATGCTGGAGATATAATTAAATTGAGAGAGTTTCTCCAGGACACATGTGATCTGTGTATGCTACAGGTCAAGAACCCCTGGAAATGTATTCCAAGTTATGCAGAAGTCAAAACTCCCTTTGACTTCCATGGGAGTTTTGATCCTGAAGTTAAGTTGGAAACCTCACCCATTCCTACCATAACAAAATGTGTTTAAAAAATTAGGCAGGCGGTGGCAGGGGGGAGAGAGATAGTGATTGTGGATTTGAAACAGGCTATACAACATCTGGGTTCCATCTCATGCATCAATGTGAATCACCAACCTAATTCACTTAGGAGCTTAAGTTCCATTTCCAAAAGTGACCTACACACTTCAACATCTAAATCCCATTGACTTACAATAGGAGATGGGCTCTGAATATCTCTCTTCTGAAAACAGAATTTAGACGTTTTTGAAAATTTTACCCTGAATCCAGTGAAATGCACTCACATTGCAGGATTCAGCTCTAAATCATGAATTAATAAAAGAAAGCGATGGTAGACAAAAATACAACCTAAAATATCTGGTCTTCATTCACATTATCTTATAATTGAATTCATTCTTTTCAACAACAATAACCTATTTAAGTGCCCTTTTAATCAATCATCAATACTGAAGGAAGTGACATACCATCTGTCGTATGACTTCTTAAAGGTGACTTTAAAATATATTATAAAAACATACCAAAGACTCAAAGACGAGAGAAGACACCAGCATTCGATTTCTAATGTCAACAAAATTTCTGAATACATGAAAATACCACCTATAAGAGAATCTTTTTAATTTGAAGGAATGTTTTCTTGTATAGAGTTTAATGAAATTAATGTGACAGTGATGTACCAGTATAAGAAGCAGCCTAATGTTAGAACACACAGTGTTTGGCTAACAATGTGTTGTCTGCAGGTGTTATTTTTTTAAATCCTTTGAGACAATTGACTCTCGCTTATGAAAGAAACTGCTTAGAGAGATTCCAGCAAAATGCAAGTTGTTAAGCTTTTTCTCAGATGCTGGTGAAATTCAGCGATCTGGGTAAAAAGAAAATAAAAAGGAAACCGTATCTGTCTGAAGAGGAAATATTTGACCAGGACTACTATGTCATTCAAACTTCACAGCCTGGCAAGGTTGATTGTGGTGGGTATAAATTATCTGATCAAAATATACCATACACACCCAAGCAAAAACACTTGAAGTGTTTCATACATACAGGTACAGGCATGGGAGGAAACTTAGAGACCGAATTATATTAATCTGAACATTAATGCACTTTAGCACTTTGATCTTAATAGTGTAACTAAATTTAGGAACAGGGTGGCCAGAAAACCAACAAATTAAATGAATCTGTCATAGCCAAGCCTTGGCATTTGCATAGAGGAAGATAATTTTTCTATTCAGACCCAGAGCATAGGGAAATCAAGCGATCTTTTTTCCTATAAATTAACTGATCTCACTTTTAGTCACTCATCTCGTTGGAGATGGGTGGTGTCTCAGTGGTATGACAGGACTCAAACTGTCCGAAGACACAAGCTTTGACCTGAAGGGAAGAAGCTATCATAGTATAAATAATTATATATCTATGTTCAGTACTCTTCGTAGTTATATCAATACCCTGGTGAGGCAATGAACCTAGAGAAATCTTAATATGTGATTACTGTCAAAACCCCTTGTATTTTGTTTTTCTTATTGCACTGTATAAATCTTGTTTGATGATACTATGTCTGGAAATTGAATAGTCATTTGCCCCCTATAAGGAGTTGTGGTGGTTTGGTTTTGAGCACTTGTGGCAATGCCCTTTTTAAAGGCACTTACATCAAAATAAGTTATGTAAGTTCTTCATCTGAGGCCTGATCCAAACATTATTGAAGTCAATGGAGGAACCACCAATTGGCTTCAATGTTGCTTGCATCTGTCCCCTGATGTAAATCAGTGAAACTCCATTGTGGAATTATATGGATTTACACAGCTGAGTAGATGGCAATTTTGGCCTATTCTGATATGAGGAGGCAGACAGTGAGGAGTCCCATTGGCTTCAATGGCACTTCAGTAAGGGATGCAAAATTTAGCTTCTTATACATGGCAATGCTGAGAAAATAAGTGTGCCATAAGAAAGTGTTTCCAACTGAACCGTGCAACTTATGCATGCATGCACCTGACTCTCTCTGAAATGTTGGTAACAATCATGGGTTTGCTATACTCAATTTCAGGTGCAGCAGCTCAAAAATCTAAACTTGGATTGACCTGGCTTCAGTTAACTTCTCTTTCTGTTGCAATTTGTCTTTTATATGTGAAGAAATTTGGGAAATCCACAGTGGAGCCAGTACATGTTTTGTGAACTCAGATTTCTCACCATAGGTAAATCTGACTAACTAGAGCTATATACGCTGGTGCTGTGAATCTGTCAGCTCTTACAAGGGTCACTGTCTGACCTTGCTTTAGTAAAAATAGCTGGATAGGTTTTTATAAAAGTTATCTCAATAAAAACTTTCCTGAAATAAATCATATTAATTATGTTTAGTTAGTAATTATTACTGTTCTGGGCATGACCGGCGCCACTAGGGTCAGAAATACTATGAATAGAATGAACACTAAGAGCCTTCAGCATAAAAGCAGATGGCAGCTGCATGAAATCTTGCACCATCAACTTTCTGAGGAATGTTATCCTATACAATTAATACACCTCAACAAGAAGCAACAAGACAGGATTTATCTTACATCCAAAACCTAATAAGTAAGAAAGTGGAAGTATTTTTGTTCAAAACCTACTGTACCTCAAGTCAAGACAAGTTATGCAATTATATAGGGAGGGAATGCCTTAGAAAATTATACTGAATGGAAAACTTCAAGAGCATGGTACACTAAATATACTGATAAGGATGACAATCTTAAAAGAACACTGTTAAGTTAAAATACATATTTAGAAGGAAAGCTGGTCTTGTGTTTCAGACATTAGAGTTGGACTCGTGAGTAGAGTTGATGGGATGCCTCCTTCACCTCTCTCCAGTGGAAAATTTAAACTTTTCCTCAAAAAAACCCACACTACTGAGAGCGTCTTCGGTTTTCAGCTGAAAATGTTTCAGTTTTCCATTGAGAAGTAGAATATTTTTGAGGAAAGCAGACACTTTCCACAAACATTTTCATTTGGTCAAAAATCTAAAAAAATCTGGTTCAATTTCCATATACTTATGAACTTTAATAAACTTTTATCGTTGCTTTAAATTAACCCAACCTCTTTTGTAATTCTCACAGTGGGACCAATAATTCAAGATTTATCCAAACCATGGGATATTATTCATCCAAAAAAGCATTAAGAAGAAGTAGGACTTTTTTTAAAGTGGGGGGGGGAATCTCACAAATGACAACTAAATAAAGAGACTGAAAACATACCTGCAAACATAAGTTCTGACACATCAGGTTTGACATGGAGACAAGTAAAGAGTGGCAGAGCACACTGTGCCTCATTGACTTTCTCTTTCATCTTGCTCAAAGTGGTATTCATCCTCTGCAAAAAAAAAAAAAAAAAAAAAAGAGGAGAGAGGTTACATAAAAACTATTGGTACAAAAGCACTCTGGAAATGGATGACCTGCTGCTAGTTGGGGAGACTTCTAGTTTTTCTGAAATCATCAAAAGAGAAAAAGGAACCCCTGAAAAATCAGAATGCATCACCATAAAAGGAGCTAATCTCTATGAATGTCACTATCTGTACAATATATGTTAATGTACAGGAATCAAGGTAGTAAATGCCTAAAGCAGCTCCCTGAACTATTTACCATATCCGAGAGCAGGGGGAGATTCTGGGGACCTCACTGGGGTGTTTTGAAAATTTGGCAGAGATATGCAGGATGAAGTCAGTGTCTCCCATACAGTCTCTTTCCTGTGACTGCTGGGGTAGCAATATTGGTGGACACTGAAGATTCTTATCTTCTGTTGTTATATATGGGCTTGTCTACATGCTATTCCAGAATAGCTATTTCTGATTAATTCCTTGTGTGGATACTCTTATTCCAGAATGAGATTGATTTATTCTGAATTATATCAATCTGGATTAAGAAAATTCAGAATATACTACTCTTAGTCCATAATAAGAGCATCAACACATGAAATTAATTGGGAATAGTTAATCTGCTTTAAATACATACCTGGACTTATTCCAGATTAATTTTCTTGTATAGACAAGCCCTAAGAATAAGCATCAAGAAAAATATATCAGGAGGCTAGGAAGGTCATCAAAACCTTAATGCTGTCTCTTAAACTGAAGCACCATTTACTAAAATGTGATAGATATAAGAAATGTGATCTACTGCACAGGACAGAATCCTGGGAGTCAAGAATCCTGGGTTATATTTCCAGCTCTTTCAATGACTTGTTGCTTCAATTTGCATATTCAGCTAAATTCTCTGGGCTATTGTTTGTTCCTCTATGTAACAAGAATAATCATTCTAACCAGCCTCACCCCAAGAGCTGTTTTGCCCTCCTCTCTTTCAATATTTTACTGCTATTAACCTTGGAATAAGTCAATATCTGTATAGTTTATTTGCACATATGCACACTATAGAGTATCAGACCAATCTATAATATTCTATTACTATATTTCATTATGTACGTACTCTTTGCTTACTGTACATGATTAAAGGCAAATCCTGCTCACATGATTCACTGGACTTCAACAAGTCTATTACATGAGTTGGTCAAGCAGGATTTGCCTTTAATACTGCATAACAGTACTATCCTATGGCATCTCTTTCACTTTCAGAAAGTTGGTGATAGGAGACTCATAAAATAGATAAATAAATAGACAAACTGGATCTGGACTATTACCTCATAACAGACTTGATAGACAAATGCTGCCTCTTTTCTTATTTACTAAATGTGCATGGACAGATTGCAATTTTCTTGAATGTTTTAGTTATTTGAAATTATTTGACAAATATTCGTGCTATTAAATGTGTTTGATAAAATGTTAGTGAGGACACAAAAAGGTCAATTCAAATGAATATCTGCAGATGTTATTTTCCAGTATTCTCGCAGCTTGAATAACTATAAAAACACACTTACATTTTGGATAAGTGTTTCCCCTATCAACATTCCGAAGATATCAGTGAATGTTACAGGCTGCCCAGAACGTTTCTTATTCCATAATGCTTCAATGTAGCGTTTGACTTTCTGAGGAGTGAGCAGCAGAAGTGGGTTATGACTAACAGAGTTCATCAATTCTTCATTAATCTCCTTTGGTCCTTTCCTTGGGAAATCTGGGTGAGAATACAAAGATGACATGTACCTGTAATGAAAATACAGTGATCAATAGCTCTGTCAATAAATACACAAGACACTCGCGTCCTGATTTTGCAGTTTGCAGTATAAAGGCCCAAATGAGCTAAATTTACAACAGACGGACCATCTAAGTTTTATATTTCACTCAATTTAACAGATTTCCTATGTGATTATTCATTTTCCGCAAAACCCTGGAGTTTTTATGCAAGAAAAGCTCCCAGGGATGGGGAGTTCCGGATTTGACCTTCATTTCTTATTTACTCCCTTTAAAACATGAATATACCATGAGTAAAATTTTCAAGTGTGCCCACTTTTTAAAACGAGACCTAGGTGCTTTTGAAAAATGTTAGGGCTGTCAAGCAATTAAAAAAATAATCGCAATTAATTGCGCTGTTAAATAATAATGAAATACCATTTATTTAAATATTTTTGGATGTTTTCTACATTTTCAAATATATTGATTTCAATTACAACACAGAATACAAAGTGTACAGTGCTCACTTTATATATACTTTTTATTACAAATATTTGCACTGTAAAAAACAAAAGAAATCGTATTTTTCAATTCACCTAATACAAGTACTGTAGTGTAATCTCTGCATCATGAAAGTTGCACTTACAAATGTAGAATTACGTAAAAAAAAAACTGCATTCAAAAATATAACAATGTAAAACTTTAGAGCCTACAAGTCCAATCAGTCCTACTTCTTGGTCAGCCAATCTCTCAGACAAACAAGTTTCTTTACATTTGCAGAAGATAGTGCTGCCTGCTTCTTGCATTCGATGTCATCTGAAAGTGAGAACAGGTATTTGCATGGCACTATTGTAGCCAGAGTTGCAAGATATTTACATGCCAGATGAGCTAAAGATTCATATGTCCCTTGATGCTTCAACCACCATTTCAGAGGACATGTGTCCATGCTGATGGGTTCTGCTCGATAACGATGCAAAGCAGTGTGGACCGACGCATGTTCATTTTCATCATCTGAGTCAAATGCAACCAGCAAAAGGGTGATTTTCTTTTATGGTGGTTCTGGTTCTGTAGTTTCCAATCAGGGTGTTGCTCTTTTAAGACTTCTGAAAGCATGCTCCACACCCCATCCCTCTCAGATTTGGGAAGCCACTTCAGATTCTTAAATCTTGGGTTGAGTGCTGTAGCTATCTTTAGACATTTCACGTTGGTATCTTCTTGTCAAATTTGCAGTGAAAGTATTCTTAAAACGAACAACATGCGCTGAGTCATCATCCGAGACTGATATAACATGAAATATATGGCAGAATGTGGGTAAAACAGAGCAGGAGACATACAATTCTGCCCCAAGGAGTTCAGTCAAAAATTTAATTAATGCATATTTTTTTTAATGAGTGTCATCACCATGGAAGCATGTTTTCTGGAACGAAGGCCGAAGCATGAAGAGGCATATGAATCTTTAGCACATCTGGCATATAAATATCTTGCGACACCAGCTACAACAGTTCCATGCGAACGCCTGTTCTCACTTTCAGTTGACATTGTAATTAAGAAGTGGGCAGCATTATCTCCCATAAATGTAAACAAACTTGTTTCTCGTAGCGCTTGGCTGAACAAGGAGTAGGACTGAGTACACTTGTAAGCTCTAAAGTTTTACATTGTTTTGCAGTTATGTAATAAAAAAACTACATTTGTAAGTTGCACTTTCATGATAAAGAGAGTACTTTTATGAGGTGAATTGAAAAATACTATTTCTTTTGTTTATCATTTTTACAGTGCAAATATTTGTAATCAAAAATAATAATATAAAGTGAGCACTACACACTTCATTTTCTGTGTTGTAATAGAAATCAATACATTTGAAAATGTAGAAAAACATCCAAAAATATTTAATAAATTTCAATTGGTATTCTATTGTTTAACAGAGCAATTAATCGTAATTAATTTTTTAATCATGACTAATTTTTTGAGTTAATCACATGAGTTAACTGCGATTAATTCACAGCCCTAAAAATTGTATATAATTTCTTTTTGTACCATTGATATATTCAGGCATGTCCCTAGTTTTGAGGATATGTATATTACATTAAAAAAAATTAAGTTGAAGTTAAGAATGAAGAGCTAGAAATAACTCAAGTGGAAAAAATACAGGAGAATGTTTTATTTTAAAAAGCCACACACACAAATATAAAACATAAGCTAAATTTTAGAAAGATAGGAAGGTATAAGATGAGGTTAAACATATATAACACTCACGCACATACACAGAATATAGTATGAAAAGTTTTACTCATGGTATATTCTTGTTTTTAAAGGGTTTGTGCATGCATACATACAAACACACAGAGAGTTATGCTTATTTAGCTCTTTTCAGGCTCCAAATACATTATTTTACATTATTTGATGAGTCAGTTCTCCAAATGTAAACGTGACTATACGTGAAAGCTCCAAATAATTGTTTAAATTGTTCAATTAAATATAATCATGTTAATAAAACTATATGTGCCAACTGCATTATGGTCTTGACAATTATCTTTCAGCAGCAGATCTTTATCCAGTCACAAGGCTCAAAAACTGAAGTTCTAAACCACTCCTTATTTGGGCAAAACCTCTCTTGAAATAAATGGGGTTTTGATTGACTAAGGGCTGCAGAATAGGGCTCCCAAATGCACTGCATTTCAATTAGATAAAACTTGCTTATTTATATATATGCTTGAGGATTACAAAATTAGAGAAGAAATTATTGCAACAACCTAACAGTACAAAAAATATTCAGGCAATTCAGTCTTACTCAGAGAATGACCAAACAAATTTCTCAGTGCCATATTATCAACTCTGACTTCATCTCATCTAATGTACTGACTGGTATGTATATGAACCACTGTCATCTATTACACAGCAGCATTGGACCAGATTTACAAAGGTATTTAGGAACTTAAAAGATATAGATAGGTCAGTGCCCAATTTGTAAAGAAAAAAGTATCTTGGCTCAAGAAATTTGGTGCCGGGGCTCAAGCAATTTTTTTTACTTTCATAACTGATGCGGCAAGCCCAAAGGTGCCAGGGCTATGAACTGCCACGCCTAGAGGTGCCGGGGCCCAGCCCTGGCACAAATTAAGCATTGAGATAGGTGTTTAGTGGGATTTTCAAAAAAAGACTCTAAGCAGGTGAGGCACCTAACCCAATTTGGTAATTATGTCACCCTCTAGTGGCCAAAAGGGATATACTATTACTGACAAGAAATGGAGATTTTTCACTATTTCAAATTAGCAGAAGCCTGTGTTTGGGGAATTTCCCCCCATGTAGTGTGTATACAGTTTAACGGACAACTGGATTGTCCATACATGTTACAACTCTTCTCAAAAGCCATCTTACTGAAGTTTATTTTTACCCCACTATAATTTGAATAGGTTTGTCTACTTTACATCTTTGTATGGATGTAAATACAAATGGCTTTCTGCATAATTTAGGTGGGAAAGATTCACACTGTAATGTATGCAGTAGTAAATATGAAAAAAGAGAGCTTAGATAGTCCTTAACAGTATATGTTGGCTGAAGTCTACTGTACTAATAAGTAAAGCAAATAAGGAAATGAACATATTTTGTTCTTTACATTTTACAAACCAATTTAAAAAAACTGCTAAAATCAAATGTACAAACTAGAAAAAAACTCTTAGTCCAAGTGAATGGTATTTTACACATTTAGGACATTACTCAGCAATGCACTTACACTCATACCTAACCTTAAAGACCAAAGCAATCCCACTGCCACCAATGAGTATTCTCATACTTAAGGAAAGGCATGTCCATAAGGCTCCAATCCAGCAAAGCATTACTGAGGTAATAAAACTTACCATAATTCCAGGAAATTCTTTAAAACAATACAATGGAAAGCTGGAAAGTAATTCAAAGCACATATGCTGATACTTAAAACCAAATTGATTTGGCCAGCATTTACACAACTTAGCAGTCATCTCATAAATTAGGACTGAAGTAGAGAAATTTAAGAAGCTGATTGCAAATATATTTTTAAAAAATGGACAAGCAGCCAGATACTCCACAATCATTTACAAAGTAACTGAAAGATTAAAGAGTTTATAGCAGCATCCAGCAGTTTGTAACTCCTCTTCTTAAGAGGTAAAGAACATATACATCTAAGCTAATATAACAGCTTTTAAATACTCACAGCAAACGAAGGTTTGATGATTGGAGGTTATGTAAAAGTACACAGCGTCCTCATGCAGTAACATGTACTGTATATATCTTTCTCCAGTCCTCTCTTTTAATCTTTCACTTTTTATTAATGCCATTTGAAAATTAATAGAAGTGTGGGTTATCAGTTAGCAAGAGCCATATAATTTCACAGTTAAGGGATAGTGAAGGATTAATATTTTGTGCAGTGGTTTACTGTGTTTTAGAGTTTACCAAGTGGGCAGGAAGCCTCTGGATTCTGTCACTGCATAGCTGGGGGATTTTAGATCAGTCATTTATTCTCACTGTGCTTTAGTATAATGAAACCTATGCCACATGTCCGATACAAGATATAATTAATGTTTACAAAGTGCTTTGAGAGTTTATGGTAGTGCAAAGTATTAACGTGTATCAAATCACAGGTGAAATAAGTACACCAGCAAACTACAGTGTGTGTGAAAAAAGGAAAATGTGATACAGAAGATCAGTCTATGGTCAGGCAAGATGACTGACATAATTAATGAGGTAGACACTCTCTTCCAAGGTCAAGCACACATCCTGGGGAACAGGCAGAAACCTTCCCTTTCCCTCAAGGGAGGGAACAGGGAATACTCCACCCTTCAGATGGAAGGCATAACCCTGTTCCTGGGGGATAAATGGTATGGAAAAGAAAAAAACAAGGAGGTACTGGCTAAGTGTCAAAAATAGTATTTCTTTATATTACACAGGACAATTCTGAACCGGTGTTATCACCCAGACTGTGCGGACTTATTTGTTTCAACTCCAGCTATTTTTAAACTTATTTTTCTGACCTGATTGGTTTAAAGAATTTTACTATTTGGATTCAAATTCTATTATCTTTACAGTACATCAACATACAGGATTGAACTCTCACCAACGCTGTGTTTGTTTAAAATGTAGCTCAGTGAGATCCAGACTTCAGGCACAACCGGCTCACGTTCTGACTAGTAAGTAGCTAATTCAATGAACTTGCAGACTCAGCTGAGGCAGGAAGGACATCTGTCATTCCCCTCAACACAGTTTACCAGGGCTGACCTAAAGGGGAGATACAGGCTTGGCACCAGTCCGATGTTGGCTTCTTTTCTGGTCTCAAACTGAGCAAAAGCTGGTAACAGCACAGGCACCCTTCAGCTATATAGGAAAGAAGCAAAGCACCACCAGCACACAGAGTTTCTGCCACATCTTGGGGTTAGCATGAGCAAATCAGTCATGTGGGCACAACATGCCCATTTTTCTGCAAGCCATATTCCATTCTCCCCTGCTCTTACCAATGGTAAAGAACTTCATATGAGACCATCCATTGTTAAATTCTCCAGAGAAAACAGGAATATATTTCAAAAGCCAATAATTGGAGACTGGGCTTCTTTCTGGCACTGTGTGTTCCCATCTTCTTATGTCCACATGAGAGATGTCTACTTAGAACTTGGTACATACACTGGTTGCTATAAATGCATTAGTATATCTTCAACCTGCTATGAAATTTTAATGGCCTTGACCCAGTTCATTTCTGCAGCAAATCCAACATGCGCACACCCAAGTCTCTTCACAAAAAGTCTGCTTTTTGTTTCCTTAAGCAAGGAAAAATCATCAACCTTTTTTGTGTGAATTTGTTCTTAAGTGGCTAGAGTCCCTGGTCAAGAGCTCCTATGGCAGAAAGTCCACAAGGGTACGTAAAAAGAAAAAAGAAAAGGAGTACTTGTGGCACCTTAGAGACTAACCAGTTTATTTGAGCATGAGCTTTCGTGAGCTACAGCTCACTTCATCGGATGCATAGCATATCGTGGAAACTGCAGAAGACATTATATACACACAGAGACCATGAAACAAAACTTCCTCCCACCCCACTGTCCTGCTGGTAACAGCTTATCTAAAGTGATCATCAAGGAGGGCCATTTCCAGCACAAATCCAGGTTTTCTCACCCTCCCCCCCCCCGCCACAGACACACATACAAACTCACTCTCCTGCTGGTAATAGCCCATCCCTCTTTGAAACCTCTCTTTATAATGTGCATGATAATCAAGGTGGGTCATTTCCAGCACTAATCCAGGTTTTCTCACCACCACCCCCCCCCCCACACACACCCCTCCAAAAACCACACACACAAACTCACTCTCCTGCTGGCAATAGCTCATCTTACAATGTGCACAGCAATAATCCAAGTTTAACCAGAACGTCTTGGGGGGGGGGGGGTTTGTAGGAAAAAAACAAGGGGAGATAGGCTACCTTGCATAATGACTTAGCCACTCCCAGTCTCTATTCAAGCCCAAATTAATAGTATCCAATTTGCAAATGAATTCCAATTCAGCAGTTTCTCGCTGGAGTCTGGATTTGAAGTTTTTTTGCTTTAAGATAGCGACCCTCATGTCTGTGATTGCGTGACCAGAGAGATTGAAGTGTTCTCCGACTGGTTTATGAATGTTATAATTCTTAACATCTGATTTGTGTCCATTTATTCTTTTACGTAGAGACTGTCCAGTTTGACCAATGTACATGGCAGAGGGGCATTGCTGGCACATGATGGCATATATCACATTGGTGGATGTGCAGGTGAACGAGCCTCTGATAGTGTGGCTGATGTTGTTAGGCCCTGTGATGGTGTTCCCTGAATAGATATGTGGGCACAGTTGGCAACGGGCTTTGTTGCAAGGATAGGTTCCTGGGTTAGTGGTTCTGTTGTGTGGTATGTGGTTGTTGGTGAGTATTCGCTTCAGGTTGGGGGGCTGTCTGTAGGCAAGGACTGGCCTTTCTCCCAAGATTTGTGAGAGTGTTGGGTCATCCTTCAGGATAGGTTGTAGATCCTTAATAATGCGTTGGAGGGGTTTTAGTTGGGGGCTGAAGGTGACGGCTAGTGGCGTTCTGTTATTTTCTTTGTTAGGCCTGTCCTGTAGTAGGTGACTTCTGGGAACTCTTCTGGCTCTATCAATCTGTTTCTTCACTTCCGCAGGTGGGTATTGTAGTTGTAAGAATGCTTGATAGAGATCTTGTAGGTGTTTGTCTCTGTCTGAGGGGTTGGAGCAAATGCGGTTGTATCGCAGAGCTTGGCTGTAGACGATGGATCGTGTGGTGTGGTCAGGGTGAAAGCTGGAGGCATGTAGGTAGGAATAGCGGTCAGTAGGTTTCCGGTATAGGGTGGTGTTGATGTGACCATCGTTTATTAGCACTGTAGTGTCCAGGAAGTGGATCTCTTGTGTGGACTGGACCAGGCTGAGGTTGATGGTGGGATGGAAATTGTTGAAATCATGGTGGAATTCCTCAAGGGCTTCTTTTCCATGGGTCCAGATGATGAAGATGTCATCAATATAGCGCAAGTAAAGTAGGGGCGTTAGGGGACGAGAGCTGAGGAAGTGTTGTTCTAAATCAGCCATAAAAATGTTGGCATACTGTGGGGCCATGCGGGTACCCATAGCAGTGCCGCTGATCTGAAGGTATACATCGTACCATCACAGGGCCTAACAACATCAGCCACACTATCAGAGGCTCGTTCACCTGCACATCCACCAATGTGATATATGCCATCATGTGCCAGCAATGCCCCTCTGCCATGTACATTGGTCAAACTGGACAGTCTCTACGTAAAAGAATAAATGGACACAAATCAGATGTTAAGAATTATAACATTCATAAACCAGTCGGAGAACACTTCAATCTCTCTGGTCATGCAATCACAGACATGAGGGTCGCTATCTTAAAGCAAAAAAACTTCAAATCCAGACTCCAGCGAGAAACTGCTGAATTGAAATTCATTTGCAAATTGGATACTATTAATTTGGGCTTGAATAGAGACTGGGAGTGGCTAAGTCATTATGCAAGGTAGCCTATCTCCCCTTGTTTTTTTCCTACAAACCCCCCCCCCCCCAAGACTTTCTGGTTAAACTTGGATTATTGCTGTGCACATTGTAAGATGAGCTATTGCCAGCAGGAGAGTGAGTTTGTGTGTGTGGTTTTTGGAGGGGTGTGTGTGTGGGGGGGGGTGGTGGTGAGAAAACCTGGATTAGTGCTGGAAATGACCCACCTTGATTATCATGCGCATTATAAAGAGAGGTTTCAAAGAGGGATGGGCTATTACCAGCAGGAGAGTGAGTTTGTATGTGTGTCTGTGTGGGGGGGGGGGGAAGGGTGAGAAAACCTGGATTTGTGCTGGAAATGGCCCTCCTTGATGATCACTTTAGATAAACTGTTACCAGCAGGACAGTGGGGTGGGAGGAAGTTTTGTTTCATGGTCTCTGTGTGTATATAATGTCTTCTGCAGTTTCCACGATATGCTATGCATCCGATGAAGTGAGCTGTAGCTCACGAAAGCTCATGCTCAAATAAACTGGTTAGTCTCTAAGGTGCCACAAGTACTCCTTTTCTTTTTTCTTTTTACGAATACAGACTAACACGGCTGTCACAAGGGTACGGTGATGCCAAACTGTATAACCTCTCCTACCTACAAGGTGCCCACCAGCATGAAAAGTGAGGACATTGGTTGTATAGTGACATGGCTATTGGAGATGGGAACTGTGTTAATTCAGATCCTCACTGATCAAGCTCCTATGCAACCCTCTTGGAGTTGACGTTGCCTACATCCTGGCAGGTACTCCAAAATACTAGCAACCAAAGATCAACTCTATTGCCACTCTACTGCACTGGATGGAGAATGCCTTTCCCCTGGTGATTGTACCCTACATCATAAAATACATTCTCCCAGTTATCAGTGGAAAGTTTCCACTGCACCAAAACAAAGCGGGGGGGGGGGTCACGAGGGAGGGTGCAGAAAGCTTACCATGTAGATCCTGATAGACCAGCAATATATGTTGTACAGTCTAAAATTCCTGATTCGTAGAGCGCTTTCATAACTCCAGAAAACCCCACCATGGCCCGAAATCCACCACCTGAACCCAATACCGCTATCACTGGTACCTAGAAAAATGAAAAAGACAGCACACAATACAGTTGGCTTCTAGGATGTATTTTAAAGAGCTAAATACATTTTGTGTCCACCAATCAGTAGCCAAAGACATCAGACTTGTGCAATTAATAGTCACCATTCAACAGTCCCCACAGCAGAGACTCAAACCTGAATCCTTATCTTTAGGCTGCAGATCTAACAGGAGAACCAAAAAGATTCTTCTTAGCATTAGAACTGTTCTTTTTAAAATGTATATTGTAGAAGAGTGGCAAATAGTCCAGTAAAAATCTGTGAAACGAGACCTTAAAAACAAAGGCTATGAAAGATGCCACGGCACTATTCATGAGTAATGAATCTCCTGCCCAAACTTACCCTCCCTACCCATGATATGCGGTGCAGTGTGTGTAATTTGATTGCTTCGATCCTCCCAAAGATAGCTGTATTTCAGTGGTGCTGCATTATTTTTTATTGTATTACTCTAGCACCAAGGAACTCTAATCATGGACCAAGACCCCATTGTGCTAGCCGATGTATAAACATAGAACAAAACAAAGGCCCTGCTTTTGAATCCCCAAGGGAAAAAGGCACTACAGAAATGTAATATCTTGTGACTGTAAAGGAGTCCTCCTTGATCCACAGATCACCAACACAATACACCAGATTCTGATCTCAGTTCCCACTGTGGCAAATCTGGGATACTTCCACTGGCTTCAGTGGAGTTACCCTAGATTCACACTGGTGAACATGAGATCAGAATGTGGCTGAATAGCTCACGTGAGCTCAGCGAGAACATTATGATTCTGTGTCAATGAAGCTGCTGTTTCTATATACCATGCTGCTTAGTACTCTCCCTGAAAAAGAACGAGTACAATTTATTTGAAGAAGTCTGTATTCGTAGCCAGCTTTCTAAACAGTTAATTATAAATTTCTCTACACTATCCTGCTCCCCTCAACACCACTCCACCAACAGCCCAGTATATAAAGAAAAGACAAGACGTTACGCCTAATGATCTAAAACTAATAAATCCACAGAAATCTTTTTTAAAAGGAAACACATCTAAATAACGTCTCAGTGAAGGAACCAAAGACAGTGAAATTTCAGCTCTACAGCCTTTATCAGAGAGACTTGGCTCTCTCTTTGGAGAGTGTATTAATCATTTCACTTACTGACAGCTACTGGAGTGGATGCTCATCCACACGTAGGTTTTGGGCACCCATGATTATTCTTTAGGCGGTCTTTAAGTTGGCCCTTATTGCACATCCTTATTTATAATTTAATGATCTAACACACCTTTAAAGGGGTCATACTGTTGACAAACTTAGTTTGTGCTGAAAAAATTTCAGGCCTTTATTATCAAGTTTTACTTCAGTTCAAGTGTGAATAGATATGAGATATTTCAGTCAAATAGGAAGGGGAGATGGATGGAAATCCTAACACAGCCATAACTAAAGCTCCACTACCATGAAAACAAAATGCCATGCAGAATGACTTTAAAGAGTCCGATTCCACACCTTATACACACCCCAAACTCCCACTAACTCTAGGAAGACTTTGGACCCAAAGGATCTAGAGGTTCTGATGTATCTATTATCCTAGTCTTGTGCCATACCCCTGCCACAGAAAAACAAGTTAGACAAAATCATTTCCAACAAAAAATTGAAAACAGATTTCTCTCACAAGGTTGAGTACCCAACATTTACAACAATTGTGTATCTGTTTCATGTCATTTATTTGTCCAATCCATTCTAAATAGTAGGCTGTGTACATTGTTTATAAGCAGCTGTGGAATTCAATGAAGACCACCAATTATAACAATTCATAATTGCTTAGCTAACTCCCTAACTATTCTCTTCCACAACAATAAAGGGAATGTTTTCAAAGACACAAATGGCAGATAGGCACCCATCTCCCATTGACTTTCATTGTGCTTTGTGCCTTCACGTGCTCCTCCTCAATCTTTTATGGACTCAAAGTAGTTAGGAATTAGGGAGGAGGGAAACTATTAAATAACCAGAGTCCATTCCCTCCATTAACACCGGTTACTGTCCTCATCTTGAGAATTTAACTGATGCTATTGTTGACTATAGGACAAATGCCAAGTTATACATTTCCAAGGTGGAGCTGTATACGGATATACAAAATACAGAAAATGCTATTGGATGGCCAAAGCGAATGCACATCAGAAACAAGGGAGAGGAAAGAAATCCTCAAACCAGTGAAGAAAAAAGGAAAGGGTGATGGAATTTCACTAACAGGGTGAAATCCTTGCTTCATTGAAGTCAATGGCAAACCTCCCATTGATTTAAGTGAGGCCACAATTTCATCTCTCTCTTTTTCTTAGTCTGCAAATCCCAGGAAAGTCAGTTTGGCCCATAGAGTGGTAAATTAATCCCACTATCTAATCTCTGGTCTAATCCCTCTAATAGTTATCTCAGTCCCAGTCCATTTCATTAGCTGTGGGAATAAAACAGCAGGTAACCAAAATCACTCATCAATTTATACATCTCACTGATGACACTTCTTATACCCATGACAGAAAAGTGCTGTACATTATCTGCAGTATGATTTCAACATGCCAGCCAACATGCCAATCATAGTTTACTTAAGCAATATTAAATCAACAAGGGCAAGGTTGTGCAATTATTACTCACAGGGACTAGTGCCCTTCTCTTCATTTAAATGGCACCATTTGCACAGTAAAGTACTGCAAGTAAGGGTGGAAGGATCTTGCTCTACTGCATTTTATAACAGCGTGTGATTCTTTTGATGAAAGCAAAAAATTGTTTTAATTTCATAGAATATCAAGTTCGGAAGGGACCTCAGGAGGTCATCTAGTCCAACCCCCTGCTCAAAGCAGGACCAATCCCCAATTTTCGCCCCAGATCCCTAAATAGCCCCCTCAAGGACTGAACTCACAACCTTGGGTTTAGCAGGCCAATGCTCAAAACGCTGAGCTATCCCTTCCCCCCAATTTGGATTTTATTAATTTCAGTGTTTGCTTCCTGTACCTGCACTGAGACATTTTCATATTTACAGTGGTTGGGAAGATTTTAAGGATGCAGGGGAAACAAATGTTATAGTTTACTTATTTATAGTTTACGTGGGAATTTTAACACACGCTGCAAATTTTAAGTCAACATTGAAATAAATCAGCAATGAACCCCACTTTTGCTTCTTAGATCTAAAACACGTAGCCAGTGGAAATGGCTGCACTCAACAATTGCAAAACTTTGGATGTCATATTTGACCTTCCGCTCTATACAAAAGATTGGATTTTAATTCAGTAAAAGAGGATTAACTGATTAGTGTTTGTACAGCACTTTTCAGATGTAAAGTACCATATAAGTTCTAGGTATTAATAATTCCAACCACAGGTATTTACTGGCATTATCATTCTTTGTCATTCTGTACAAGGGATAGTTTTCTGTCAAAGAACAACAAAACTAAAGTGAAGAATTAGGACATGCCTGTTTTACTAAACCAACACCCCACTGATAGAGAGGTAGCTTTGAACAGTAGAGCTATATTAGTAATATTAGTCAGCACTTACAGTGTGCTTTAAACTTTGAAAGCTCTTTACAAACATTAGCTAATTAATCTATAAAGGCAAATCTCAACAGGCTGAGCAGAGGGGAGTTCCAGGTGCAAGCCCAGAAGAGGAAAAGTATTTAAGGATACTTGCAAGCCATCACTGGTCAGCAAGTCTATTAACCACTGTAATGGCGGGAGCAGGAGAGAAAGGCTCAATCCCCTTCAGGAAACAGCAAACTCCAAAAGGCTGCTCTTTGAAGTGTTCAACAAAGAAAAGAATGATCATCATTTACATTCCCTCTGTATTTAAATCCACAGCCACCATGGGAATCACAGAATTCATGATATAGTGCTTGTGGGAAGTGACCTATTGCTGCATGCAGAAAACTCCCACTAATTTTAATAGTTTATACCCCCAATGTATCAAACAGAGTATAGAGCTCAGAGTAATGCCCGATTGTGGTACCTCTTCCCTTGTGGGGAACTGGTTTTGAAGGGATTCTTCTTATCTAAAACTACCCTCCCTCCTATTTTGGCTAGTTACTTGATGTAATTAAAGACCATGTCAGTGGCAGAGAAAAATAATCATTGCCACAGGAGAGAGGACTCCTGCTGCTGCATAAATGCCTATTGCCTGTACAATCACCTCTTCATTTCCAGCAACACAAATCTAGAGCTGAGCTATAGCATGGGTCTGTGTAGAAAGGAAGTGGCTAAGAAAGATAGCACGTCCCACCCACACCCCTATTAACCACTTTGCCCACTTTGAAAAATAACTGGGTGGCCTGGGGCCGTGCAAAGTAGTAAGTGTTGCTATGAGAGGAGCAGCTCGGCTCCATGTATTTGGTTTCAGTTCACTCAACTGGTGTAACATATGTGTCGAGTGCAGGCTTGCATACTAGTACTATAGACATAGTAGAGGACAAGTCTATTGCCAGCCTTTCTCTACCCCCAGCTCCTCAAAACCAGAAAAGGGAGAGAGGAAGACAAGAGACTTTCTCGCTCCTCAAGGGAAGGTGAAATGCAATTCTAAATATGTAACTTCCCTGCTTGCAAGGCTTTGCTACAACTGCTTTTGTGCAATGCAATTTTCATAAAGGCTTAAATGGAAATGTGCAAGGAACATACACTGTGAAAAGCAGACATGTCCAAGTTACAAGTTTTCACCTAGATCACTGGGACCTGAGGGAAGAGAAACAGAGAAGAAGATGCAGGACTTGGGGGTGGAGGGAAAAAAGCCTCTGCAATATGGTGGAGAGCAAAGGGACAGCAGCAATTGGGAAACAAGCTTGCCAGCAATCAGAGAATACAGAACAGCCAATCAAAACTGTCCCTATTCCCCTATCTGTCGGATGATAGTTGCAATGTTTTCTGGGAACTGTACACAAAGCTGACCAAACACCAGAATTTGTGTGCCACTGGAAATGGTGAGATTTCACATTTTTGCTTCATCCAGATTTGAGATGAGAAGTCAAAATCTTGGAATTTTCCATAAAACTAAATATTCCAAAATATTTTGTTTTGAATGTTTCTTTTTGATAAGGTTGAAACATTTGGTTCCAACTTTATCATTTTGTCTTTTATATTATATTCTAATATAACAGTCAAAACAATATGATAAAGTTGAAACAAAATGTTCTGACCTTATTGAAATGAAACATTTGGATAATTCCCCATCAAAAATGTTGATGAAATGAATACAGTCCCATGAAATGATTCAAGTTTGTTCAATGAGCATTTTCCAACAGCATTCTCTTTTTCACCAGCTCTAATTGCACTTGTATAGTACCTTTCACTCAGCGATCCAAAGCCTTTTACAATCAATCAATTAAGCCTAGGCACAGGTGACATGTCCACTTAAAAATAGATTAAGAGAGTAAGTGACTCATGCAGGAGGTCATATCAGAAAGGAGAACTACATCCAAGAGTCCCAACTCACAGTTTTATGCTCCAATCCCTAGACCACACTGCCTCCATCAAACTACAGTAAGGCTATGTCCATTTGCAAACATCCAAAGGGCTGTGGTATAGTTTTGTTCTGGAATAGTCCAATCCAGCTCCTATTTAAGTCAATGAGAGTCTTTCTTTGATTTCAACAAAGATCAGTTTGGGTAATCAGTTACCTTGATACAAACCTGAGTTTTATAAAACTCGCAGATTTAAAACAATCCCTGCAAAAGTCTATCACATTCTGCTAATGCTAAAAGAAAAAGACAGCTCCCTAACCTAAACCCATACAAACATGTGCTGTAAGGACAGTCTTCATTTCAGTGTTATCAGCCTGCCAATGTGCAGAGACCAAATAATTGTCACTGTGTTTAACTGGTGGTAACAAAAAATGATCCTTAGACACTAATGGCCAGATTCACAAAGGAATTTAGGCCCCTAAAAATGCAGATAGGTGCCTGGTGTGATTTACACATATGGCTAAACAGGTTAGGTGCCTAATTCCCACTGAAAGCCATTGGAGTTAGGCCTTAGCCCATTGAGACAGTTTTGTAAAGCTCACTATGTGCAATCTGTATCTTTAGACACCTAAATATTTTATAAATCTGACCCTAATGACTTGGTTTTCAGAAGTGCTGAGCACCCATAACAATGGGTCTTGCAGGTGCTTATCTCCTCTGAAAAAATCAGAGTGCAAAGACCCAATCCTGCAAGAGTACTCAGCAGAGTGCAAGCACCTTGTAGGAGATGCCCAGCACTTTGCAGTATAAAGCCCTAAGTGTCAGAACCAGGATGTGAGCAGTCTAATGGTTAGAGCAAGGGATAGGAGTCAAGCCAAGGGTCAGAGCTGGGGTCAGAAGCCACCAACCCAGGGGTTCTCAAACTGGGGGTTGGGACCCCTCATGGGGTCGTGAGGTTACTACATGGGGGGTTGCGAGCTGTCAGCCTCCACCCCAAGCCCCACTTTGCATCCAGCACTTATAATGGTGTTAAATATATTAAAAAGTGTTTTTAATTTATAAGGGGGGGTCACACTCAGAGGCTTGTTATTTGAAAGGGGTCACCAGTACAAAAGTTTGAGAATCACTGCACTAACCAGAGCCAAGGCTCAGAGCCAGCATCAGGAGTCAGGCAAGGGAGCAGAGCTGGGGCAGACTGGAGGAGGAGCAATGCTGAACTGGCTAACCCAGGCTCAGCTGAGAGGGAACTCAACCTCATGGTTCCTGACACTAAAGATACAATAATAGCAATAGAGAAGGAGCTGATGGATCTCTGATCTAACATAAGTAGACTTTCTTTTAGGTGTTTTGTTAAGGATTCAGAAAGAAAAGAACTGAAAACTATGTTACAGGCTGTTTAATGGAAGTGTCAATAAAGATTAAAAGCCAAGGTTTTGATCCTGAAATGTGCTCCATCCAGGTAGATCCCTGTGCCATGACTAGAGCGCTACTGACTTCAATGGAGCTCCATGAGCATGAAACTCATTGCAGGATAAGCCTAAAGATTTAACTTACAACTTCGAGAGATGGCAAAATCAGCCTCATCCCATATCATGAATGTGCTGAGACTAAAAGATGTTTATTTGTACTTATACTAAACTTTGAATTGTACCCTTCATCCTATTCTTTATTTTCATGTCCTTCAGAAAGACAGGAATAGGGTTCCAAAGGTAATACTGTACTGATCTGGCTGCTCAGGTTGTAATTATTCACAGAAGCATTTCAAACCCACATCACGGGAAGTGGCCAAGTTCTTGCTGTTTTCTGCTCCCAGGAGGGTTTTCATTTTCTGCATGATATTTTCCCTCCGCTGCTGTCGAAATGTCTTCTCCTGATCGCACAGAGCCATGCTGAACCGGAGGTCAGTTGAAGAGCTGTTTTGCAAAACAGACAGACTGTGAACCCCAAAACTGATAAACAAAATTTCACTTATGATCCCATAGACTTTAATGGGAACAGGAGCTATTGGTTTACGTTATAAAAGCAATAAAATACAAAGTGCTAGATACATTGCATAATCGTACATTCCATTAAGCCATTCTAAGGGGAAAGAATGGTCACAGTGTCTCTTTAGCAAATATGAACCTCCCAGTATTTAACTCATTTTATCTGGCAGGACTACAGTTCATACACTAGTGAACACATGAAAGAGAAGACATAAAATATTCAGCTGCTAGTAATGTATTCTGTGGTCTTTTTTTAAAAAAAAGTGAAGTTAGCACTGATAAAAAAGTGCTAGATTCACAGCCCAGGAACTTGAATTCTCTGCTTATCCACAGATCAAAGACAGTCTGAACAACTGCAACGAATGCTTCTTTGCATAACCTCACTAGCACACATTAATGTTGACTTAGAGGTGCTGTGTCAAGTGGTGAGATGATAATTCAATCTCCATGGACACTCAGTCCTTGGCCTCTCCCCTGAGATTGTCACTGAGTGACAAATGTGGTAGCAAACTCAGCAGGACTTGCACCAGTGTAGTTTAGGCCAGAAGTGGATCCCCAATGTATCCAGCAGGGCCTAATTTTTGTATTGGGATTTTCTTGGGATTCCACAAACTGGGCTCCTACTTTCCAGTGCACATAGTGTAGGCAGGGTAAGAAGTTTCATCTGCCATTTGACTAGGGATGGTTAAGACTCACTGATCTTGTACACCACTCAGAGGGTGTGATCCCCAATACTCCCTCTGTACTTTTTATTGCATGTCTGTTTTATCAATACACATTATTAGAAAGGTTCCAATCCACCAGGGACTTTATCATGTCCTTAACTTTGACTCTGTGAGTAGTGCCACTGAATTCGATGAGGCCACTCATTGAAAGTTAAGCACATACTTCAGTGTTTTGGTGCATCAGGGCTATAGGCTGTATGTTGGAAAAGGGGGTTTGGTGGGGGGGAGGAGGGGGACCTGGCAAAAATCTTTGCTCACATATACCTCACTGAAAGTGAGCCATTATGAAAGATGAGCTAAACAACTCTTTGGGGTATTTTGACAACTCAGTTACTAGACAGCACCATCCAGGGTTCCTTTTTGACAAACATACAGACCTGTGAACATGTAACATCTTATGTAAAGTGGTAATATACATCAAAAGACAGTAAATCAAACTATTATGCAGTCAGATGAACAGAATGAGTAAAGAAGAAAAAAGATTGCCTAGAAGCAAGGCACCACCAAAATGCACATAATGGTATAATTCAGAGAGCAGTGACTGCTGTACTGTACAGCACAACTGAAAGGAATTCCAGATTTCTGAGTTTCATCAGTTAAATTAAACAGCATATTTCATATGTGTTCGATGAAAATTACAGACATGAAAAATACAGCAACCAGACTGGCTAATCACAATGCCCTGGCCTTGGATTTAGGAATACAGTGGACTGAATGTTGCTGTCTTTTACATCTCTGCAGTCTCTCTACAACCAGTGGGGTTTCCAGAGTGTAGCTGGGAGCATAATTTGGCCCCTTGTGCCATGTTGTTACGATATCCTAATATATTCTATAATTGCAACACAACATGGCTATGAGGCTTGTATTGAGTTAACATCATAAGCATGAATTAATCACACCCTGTTGTGTCTACATGTATAAGCCATAGGAGTTTTAGGGGTGGCCTAGTGGACCACACACAGATGTCCATCTGTTGGCATAAAGAATAAGATGAAACAAACCCTGGGGGCTGTTTCCCGCCATAAGGAGTTATATTTAATATAGTGATGGTGCATGAAATCACTACTATAGTTACAGAAGAAAATTAGTCAATTTTTAAGTTCTCTGTTTTCATTTGCTCATAAATTTTAGATTGAAAATTTTGGTGCCTGACCTATTCCTCAAGATATGTTGTTTCTCTGAAGAGAGGCGAAACCACACATGATAAAAATTAGTCATATCACTTAATTCACCGGTGGATGGTGTTCAGGTACTACAGTGACGAGGATGGCATAAGAATTTAAATAGATTAGGATTAAATAGAATTCCCTCCTCTCCCAAATATATTTATTTCACTAATCACTTCAGACATTCTTGAGAAATGAGAAGTGAATTTGGGGCAGGAACCATCTTTCTGTTCTGCGTTGGTACAGTACCTACACAATAGGGCCCTGGACCATGATTAGGGCTCCTAGGTGCTACAGTCATACAAATAATTTTTCCTCACTTTCAAAAAATATTATGACCACATTTTTCTTCATAGGGATCATTCAAAAAATAGTTGATCTATAAAACCAGGTCTGTAAATAGCCTTCATTGAAGAATTATTTCTTACTTTGTTATGTGTGGAGATGAGGAATGGATTTAAAATAAAGATTTTGAGATGAAAATGTGAAGGTGCGCATGAGAGCATTTCATTATTTGCTTACCCTGAAAAGACTTATGCATGTGCTTAACTTTGCACATGAGGCTAAATCCTGGCACCAGTGAAGTCAATGACAGCCTTGCCATTCACTTCAGTGGGGCCATAGTTTTATTGATAGTGCACAGTTCCATTAAAGTCAGTTTCAATTACTTCAACAGGAATATCCTCCATGTGCAAAGTTAAGTATAAGCATAAGTCTTTGCAGGATTAAAATCTTAAAGATTGATCTGATGAGCATGCATCTGCAGCTAGTTAGCTAAAAGTTGAGATTAGATTGGAAAATTGCTGTGGAAGAGTGGGACATGACTGCAATAAGGATAACTACTGAGGCTGGCTGCCTACTGAGCTTCTAAAGTTCTGCATAGGAGAGGACCATTGGAAAGGAGAACACATAGTGGAGGCCCTGGAACAAGGATCTTACCAACTACAGCCTTGCTCCTGCAAACACTTAAACAAGTGCATAATTTTACTCACATGAATGGTCCCATTTAAGTCAACAGCAGACTTACTTTGTGGGCATAACCTTCACTTTTGAATTGTCCTGAGTTTTCAGTGCTTGATATTTCAACCTTAATACTAGTTAATTTTGCATTTCATTTTATATACTTTGGAAAAAAAATTACAATGAATAGAAAACATATAAATAGGCTGCTCATACAGTCATTCTCTACACATTTGTTTGGTTAAGTGAGATACTTACCAGACTTCAAGAAACAATTCCAAAGTCATTTCTGTGACCTAAACAAGAAACATTTCAAGCTGATTATATCATTTATAGATGAAAGAAAACACATGCACTTTGAATATACACTCATCCTCCTCCTTATAAGTTATACATTCACTTTAAAAAGAGGAAACAATTGACCAGATATGTAAATGGGTTTCCTTAGGAAGAATGACTATTTGGAAGAGTGAACAGAGAGTGCTTTCGAAGGGAGTCACACAGTACAGAGACTACAGTTCTCAGTTAACACAGAGAGTATGTGGTGTTAAATCTTGACTCGAATTAGTCAAGTCCCATTAGCATTGTCTTCCCCCATACATTGCTTTGTGAGTGAGTGTCACCCTTGACCAGGATGTAATTTTAGTTCAAGCTCCACATTTCTAAAAACCTTGGCCTCTGCTGCCAATAGCAGTACTATCTGTTATTTGCTCCACATGCCGCACCAGTAGGTACTACATCTCTGATCTGGATTTGAAGCAATGACACACAGGTAAATGATTGTACTGTATGGTCTGAGACACGAAGTCTGCCGTCACAAGCAAATATGTTTACAGTGTAATTTAAAAGATAAAATGTCCAAGCCTGCAGCCCTTGCACATGCAATTAAAATTATCATTATTATTATACAAACTTTTAATTAACTTCTTTAGGCACGCATAAAGGCTAAAAGATAAAAGAAGAATTTATCACAGCTGACTGAGCGTTAAAGAGAAAGAAAAAGATGTTTTCTGCCTATTTTGAATAAACAGTCCAACAGAAACTCACTATGTATTCAAAGCTAGAAGGACCGATACAAATATTCTTTAATCAAACAGTATTTGTGGTGGCATTTGAAAGCAAATAGTTGAAAAAATGTCAGTGCCTGATCCTTAAGGGATAGATCATATCTGTTAGGCATGGCTCAGTGTAAGAAGCAGCTCGAACCAGGCAAGCACTAGGATCAATTCTACCTCCCTGAACTCTATGATGCATAAGGGAAATATGTCTGCTATTACACTCTTTTATGAGTAACAAACTCTCCCACATAGCACCTGCCCCTAGAAGGTGGAGTACCAGTAAGGCCTTTAGAAGGCCAAAATGAAAACATGCAGTGATGCACTGGCTTTAAGAATGTACACGCTGAATATTAAATAGACTCCAGAAGTGAAATGCCAGAGTCAACAGCACTCCATTCTCTATGACAAAATACAAATATTAGGCACAGATGGTGTATATTAGCTGTGCATGTTGAGTTCAACCTGATTTGGAATTCCTCCCCGTTCTCTCATAAGTAGAGCTGGGTAAAAAATTTCTCATGAATACTTTATTCAATAAAAAATGCAGTCCTGGTTGACCCAAAACAATCTGTGAAGTTGACACAAAATTGCCAGAGGAGGAGGAGGAAGTCCTGCTGCCACCACCACTGTCCTCCCTGCTAGAATGTGGAAGACTGCTGTGGAACAGACCTAAAACTGATCTTTTCGATTGATTCAAATTTTTGAAACATTTAAGATTTGGTTTGACCCGAACTGATTTTTTTTTCTGTTTTTCAGAACCACCATTGGACTTGAAAAATCAGTTATTTGAACAGCTCTACTCGTAAGGCTCATCATAGTTTGATTTCTTTAAACAAGCCTTTTCCCTACTCATTGTCTAATGTAAAGGAAAGTTAGTGAACTAAATGACTCCATCCATAGAAAAAAGGTATTTGCAATTTGACAACTTAACATTAACACACAATATATAAAGCATATTGTTCGCAATTAATTACAGATACATCAACCCCTTTTCCTCTACCTCTCCTTTTTACTAACTAAATGATGATTCAAGTCTTATTTCTGTAACATGGAAGACCAAGACACCAATACAGAAGAGTCAACCAAAAAGTGAAAAAGATCAGGAATTAACCAGAGCATTCATAAGACACAAGTAAGCGTGTCAGGTAAGCAATAACTTCCGAAAGAGATGGTGTTAGAATTACATCAACTCTCAGGCTGCAGTAAATTACACTTTATATACATTTCTTAATTGATTTACCAAAAAGGCCTTAACCAATTATTTGCTTTAACCAAACAGGCTTTAGTAGTGATACCACATGCCCTAAAGTTTGTAGGAAGGGCCACTGATTAAAATTTACGATTATATACATTATGGAGTGAAACTGAAACACATACATTGTACAGAATGTAAATACTTTTAACATCTAAAGAAAAACTTCAGCTACAAACTCTCTTTCAGCTATCTCTTTTTTTAAGGATTTATAGTATAGACTCAGATTGCTGCTAAATTAACTCAATTAGTTTTGTATAAAGGCTCAGACAGAATAATTCAGTTGTGACTTGCCTTAATTTTACAGAAGTCACATAAGCACATCATTATATGTTAACCAAGCCTGTGTTACTGCGAGTCATTTACTAGCAGTGCTATGTAGAATAGTTAAATAATCTCTGTTAGTGCTCCTGGAGCCACACAGAGCAGTAGTAGAAGGTAACTTGCATTACAGCATTTGTATTGCTCCTCAGGCCAATAAAGTCCTATTGAATTGAATTGAGCAGAGGCTTGCTCCACTGAGATGTATCTTGAAGTTACTGCATCACACAGAGTCCTCTTGGAAGGGATACTAATGTATTATGTTTTAAAAATAACTATTGAATGTTGATGTTTTTCCCACTCTTCTCCCATACAGAAATATATAATGTGTATACTATTGAGATGAGGATGCTGGGGATGAGGGTGATCTTGGGACTTCCATATATCTCAGAGCAGGAGCTCCCTGCCAGTATCAAAGGAAGGACAAACCATCTCCTCATCTTCCAACAGTGCAATTGGGAGGCAACTCTGAGTTGAAATCAGCATCAGTGAGGAGAAAGTGAGATCCTTTTGGAAAAGCTGTCAGGGCATGATAGTACATACATGGATAGCATGTAATCTACTACAGAAGCAATAGCTTCTATGGGATCTAGAAACAAGCAAAACTCCCAGGCTGCTACCCAACCAGAATACTGTGTAGCTAAAGATAAGAAACCTGAAAAAAGACTTACATGGTGTGCTCTGACTTGCCAAATACCAGATTTCAAGTCAGCTGCTACTGCATTAACATTCATAGTCATGGTTGAGACTTTAGCAAAACAGGCCAAACTATCGAGATTTGCAACTTACTTCATTAAAAGTAAATGGAACTTCTTTCTTCTCCCCCAGTTTCAGAGAGGATATAAGAAATGTTGATGTGCCAAGAGTCTCATCCATGACATAGTTGGCATCCATTAATGTGATCTACAAAAGATATAAAAAGAGAGATTTAAAAACAAAAATATAGACTATAGATAGGAACATGTCTAAGCCATTCACTCTGTACTCAATGACCAGACACAAGCAACAACATTCCTTTGGCACTTAATAGGTTTGTTTATGACTTAGTAGACGCTTTTGAGGGTTTGCACTGCACAGATATGAACACTTACGTAGCATCATTCACACTATCACAGTGCTTTACAAACTTATCAGATCTACCCCATCCTTGACAGGGGATGTTTAGAAGGCCAAAAGTATAACTGGGTTCCCCTTGCCATTTGGGATAACATTTTATAGGTGGTGAAACTGATAATGTACACAATTTAAAAGCTATATGCCAAAGATCATACAGCAAGTCAGTGGCAGCAGTGGGAGCAGAACTCGAAGTACCTTAACTCAAATTATAAGAAGATAAGAACAGCCATAGTGGGTCAGACCAATGGTCCATCTAGCCCAGTATCCTGTCTTCTCACAAAGACCAATGTCAGACACTTCAGAGGGAATGACTAAAACATGGTAATTATCGATTGATCCATCCCCGGTCATCCAGTCCCAGCATCTAGCCATCAGAGGACACCCAGTTCATGGGGTTGCATCCCTGACTATTAATCATTAATAGACCTATCGTCCATGAACTTACATAATTCTTTTTTTGAACCCAGTTATACTTTTGGCCTTCAAAACATCCCCTGGCAACGAGATCCACAGGTTGACTGTGTGTTGTATGAAGAAGTACTTTCTTTTGTTTGTATTAAACTTGCTGACTGTTAATTTCCTTGGGTGACCTCTAGTTCTTGTGTTATGTGAAGGGGTAAACAACACTTCCTTAATCACATTCTCCACGCCATTCATGATTTTATAGACCTCTATCATATCCCCCCTCAGTTGTCTCTTTTCCATGCTGAACAGTCCCAGTCTTTTTAATCTCTCCACATATGGAAGCTGTGCCATACCCCTAATCATTCTTGTTGCCCTTCTCTGTACCTTTTCCAATTCTAATATATCTTTCTTGAGATGGAATGACCAGAACTGCATGCAATATTCAAAGTATGGGAGTACCATGGCTTTCTATAGAGGCATTATAATATTGTCTGTCTTATTATCTATCCCTTTCCTAATGGTGCTGAACATTCTGTTAGCCTTGTTGACTGCCACTGCATAGTGAGTGGATGTTTCCAGGGAACTATCTACAGTGACCCCAAGATCTCTTTCTTGAGTGGTAACAGGTAATTTAGACCTCATCATTTTGGAGGTATAATTGGGATTATGTTTTCCAATATGCATTACTTTGCATTTATCAGCATTGAATATCATCTCCTATTTTGTCGCCCAGTCATCTGGTTTTGTGAGATCCGTTTGCAATGCTTTGCAGTCTGCTTTGGATTTAACTATCTTGAGTAATTTTGTATCATCTGCAAAACTGTGTCATCTCAGTGTTTATGCCTTTTTACAGATCATTTATGAATGTTGAACAACACAAGTCCCAGTACAGATCTGTGGGGGACCCCATTATTTACTTCTCTCCACTGAAAACTGACCATTTATTCCTGCCCTTTGTTTCCTGTCTCAATCAGTTACTGAACATGAGAGGACTTTCCCTAATTCCTCCGAACCCACGACTGCTTATTTTGTTTAAGATCCATGGCCAATCAGAGGAGAGGCCAGGAGGGCCATTTGGCCTGGGCCTCAAGCTCAAAAGGGGTCTCAAATTTAGACCCTTGTTAATTTTTTGGCATTTGATAAGTTTCGCAACTTGTTTTTATGCACATCCATATCGCACCAAAATGTGACACACTCTCTCAGCTTAGAGCTGCAAATTTAAGCAAATAAGAGATGTGATTTGGTAAAAGACATATTTTTTTTGCTAACTGATATAGATTTTGTCATATTAAAGAGTTAAAAATGTTCATAAATATTAATAAAAATATATCAGTTCTGATGCCACAAGATTAGACCATGATGAACATGTCCTCTCAGATCAGCTGATTATATAAACAAACCACTACTAGTGGCTGGTGCTGGATCAATTGCATGTTGAAAGGTAGAGAATTGTTACATTTTAGTGTCTTTATCATTTTACTTCTAGTTGATTAAGGAATTATTTATGTGTGAGAATTCCTCATTATTATCTTTCATTTTGTGTTCTTAATTAGTATTCCTTCATTTTAAGTCTTTTCAGCATTTGTGTACCATTCAGCATTTGTGTACATGTTTACAGTAGAAGATTTCAAGTGTAGATAAGCTACTTATTTACAGCAGAATATTTCAAGTGTGGATAGGCTACATATTGACCAGTTAGATCACTACGAAGAGGAGATTTGAAAGTGGTGCAAACAAGAGACAGCAAAAACAACTGAGTGAAGCAGCAGCAACTAAGAGGTCAAAGCCAATAACTTCATTTCTCAAACCACTGGAAAACACACCTTACCCAACAAACAATGCTGCAGATAATGAAAACTCCGCAACTGCAACAGGTGATATTTCAATGCCAATACCTGAACATGAGGACAGTAGTCAAGAAGGAGATGTGCCAACAGGAACAGATGCAGGAGAAGATCCTGTGTACGATCAAGAAACTCAACAGCAACAGGAAGATGTAGATCTTACGCAGCAAGAGCAATTCATGAGTATTACAGGTTTGACTGTGACTGACATTGGAATTACTGACAAGAGCAATGCTGCCCAAATGCATTCTTTTCTTCAAATTAGTTGTTTTCAAATTCCAAGTAACATTCCACTAGATGCTGATAATCATGCTTTCCCTACTCGTCTATTGACAAAAACATTTCGAAATGGTGAGACCTGCACAAGAGACTGGTTATGCTGGAGTATGGAAAAACAATCTCTGTACTGTGCACCCTGCTTCCTTTTGAACAAAAGTGCTTCAAATGCATCAGTTCTCTCTGGTCAATCAGGATGGAGCATCAACAGAGGCTGGAGGAAATTGAAAGACCGAATACCATCACATGAGAGTTCAACATCACACAAAGAAAACTATGGGCATGGCTACACTTGCAGATGTAGAGCACTTTGAGTTAAACCTGCCTTCGGAGAGCGCAGCAGGGAAAGCGCTGCAGTCTGTCCACACTGACAGGAACAAGCGCACTGGCGTGGCCACATTTGCGCACTCGTAGCAGCATTGGGAGCAGTGCATTATGGACAGCTATCCCACAGAGCCCCTCTTCCCATTCTGGTGCTATGGCTTATGGGAAGGGGGCGGGGGTTGCAGGGCATTCTGGGTCCTGTCCCAATGCCCCGTGATGCATCAGTTCACATCCCAGCAATCCCTGTGCTTCCGTCCACATTTGGAGCCATCTTTCAACGTTTTTTGTACTGCACGCTCTGTCTTCCCTTTCGGTCTGCGGGAATGGAGCCCGAACTACTGAGGATTATGCTGATGAGTCTCGCCAGCACATCACATTTGGCAGTCGAGTTACTCCTTATGATCCAAAGTGACAGTGAGGGCTCCGATGATGATATCAACTCAAGTAATGCATATGACACGAGTTTGCTTGTGGCATTCATGGACATGCTCACCACCATGGAACACCGCTTTTGGGCTCATGAAACAAGCACTGAGTGGAGGGATCATATCGTCATGAAAGTCTGGGATGACGAGCAGTGGTTGTAGAACTTTCGAATGAGAAAAGCCACTTTCATGGGACTGTGTGAGGAGCTCGCCCCCACCCTGTGGCGCAAGGACACGAGATTGAGAGCTGCCCTGATGGTGGAGAGGCAGGTGGCTATTGCAATCTGGAAGCTGGCAACTCCAGACAGCTACCGATCGGTCGCTAACCAGTTTGGAGTGGGGAAGTCGACCATTGGAATCGTGTTGATGCAAGTGTGCAGGGCCATTAATCACATCCTGCTCAGAAGAACCGTGACTCTGGGTAACGTGCATGACATTGTGGATGGCTTTGCACAAATGGGTTTCCCTAACGGTGGAGGGGTGATAGATGGCACACATAGTCCAATTCTGGCACCAGCCCACCTAACCTCCGAGTACGTTAATTGGAAGGGGTATTTCTCGATGGTTCTCCAGGTGCTTGTGGATCACCGTGGGCGTTTCATTGACATTAACGCAGGCTGGCCCAGAAAGGTGCATGACACATGCATCTTTTGGAACACTGACCTGTTCAGGAAACTGCAAGCCAGGACTTTTTTCCCAGATCAAAAGAGCACCGTAGGGGAAGTCAAAATGCCCATTGTGATTCTTGGAGACCCCACTTACCCTTTAATACCGTGGCTCATGAAACCCTGCACAGGGAGCCTTGACAGCAGCAAGGAGCAGTTCAACAACGGGCTGAGCTGGTGCAGAATGACTATGGAGTGTGCTTTTGGCTGTTTAAAAGGCCGCTGGTGCTCTCTGTATGGGAAGCTGGACCTGGTCGATGACAGCATCCCCGTGGTTACATCTACGTGCTGTACCCTCCATAACATTTGTGAAGGGAAGGGGAAAGATTCACTCAGTCATGGAACTCGGAGGTTCAACACCTGGAGGCTGAATCTGAACAGCCAGAGAGCAGGGCTATTAAAGGGGCCCAGCGCAGGGCTGCAAGGATTAGGGATGCCTTGAGGGAGCAATCTGAGGCTGAAAGTAATGTCTGGTGCCCTGCACGGGAGTGAAGTGCAATGGTTCCAATGTTTATAGGAAACTGTGTTTGCTATGCTGACTTGCAGTGCCTGTTGCTTTCCTGGGCTAAGGTATCTTTTACTTTATGCAATAATAAAGAATGTTTTCAAAGCCAAAAATCCATTTATTGAAAAGAAAATTCATTTACTGAAAAGAAACCCAACTGCTTGGGAAACAGAAAGGGCAAGTGGGTGGGGTGGGGAATGGTACAATCACAGATTTGCATATGCCCTGTTATCATACTCAGCCTTCTTGTCTGGAGTGCTGTGCAATGAGTGCTGCACTTCAGGATGGCTATACTGCATGGTGATGAGGGTTGAGTGCAGAGGGTAAGGGTCATAGTTTTCAGGGCTGGGTGGTGAAGCTACGGGTGTTGGAGGCAACTGGTGGCGGTAAGAACCCGGAAGTTGGGGAAAGTGGGTTGGAGGGACATGGGGGCACTAGGGAAAGAGTTTTGGGACAAGGGCTGTGGGTTGGGGGGCGGGGGCGGTAGTGCTCCGCCTGCATGGCTACGAGCGCTTGGATTGAGTCCGCTTGGCACTCCATTATGCTTATCTACCGATCTGTGCTTTGCTGCCGGAGCACCGCGCTTTTCTGCTGGCGCTCCTCATTCTGCTGGCGGATCCTCCTTTCACTGTCCCGCCACTCCTGCACTTTTCGATTTTCATTACTTGAATGCTGCATTACTTCATGCAACATGTCTTCCTTGCCTCTACATGGCCTCTTTCTGATTCTTTGGAGTCTTTCGGCCGGTGATAACACGGACGGCTGAGATCTCAAGGTTGCATCTGTAAAGGCAAAATGCAACACTTAACAGAGGCACCATTGTTCACACCAGACAGAGCAATGATTCCCCCATACTTAAGGGAAAGCACAGTCTACACAATAGCATAATTTGCCCATCCCAAAGCGAGCGCACATAATCCATGGGAGCCCCAAAATGGTGAGTAAGCACAGGGTCAAGCGTGACTGATTGTTTCACGGCTGTACGGTCATCTGGGTTTCTGTGCCTTGGGAAGAGCCAACAGCAGCGGGGGTCCCTATACCGAACACTGTCCCCACATTTTCCACAGGAGTTCATCCTGGAAGATATCTCGCTGCTGAGGGTGACCTGGGAAGCAAGGTTGGGTCTTCTACTGCAATGAGGATTCCGCCCTGGCCCATATGCAGCTTGCCTGTGTGCAGCAATGGTCCCCCCGTCCCTCACAGCACAGTGGCACGGACAAGTTAGCCTTACTGGGACAAGGAACACAGTGGCTCTTCTGAGAAACCTACACAAGTGCATTGCCCAAGTTCTGGATGAGACCTTTGAAGAGATCACTGAGGCCAATTACTGCGATATGAGAGCATATCAATGCCCTATTCCGCATCTAGGTTTGCATGCAGCCCTAACTGTCCTCACCCCAAGAGCCCGTACCGAATAACTTCCTTCCCAAAATAGAAGCCGCTTACCGGGAACCTCCTCTGGTGTTTGTCCTTCCCCAAGCACCGGCCGCCGCAACTAGCTACCTTCCTCCTGGCTTGAGAACAGCTCCTGGCTGCATGCATCTAGGGATTCCAGGGTGTCTTCCTCCACCTCAGCACCCTCGCTCCCGCTTTGCTGCTTCTCCTCCTCCTGCCTTGTTGAACTGGGCTCTGAAGTGTCCGTGGTAGTACTCAGAGTGGACGTGGGGTCGCCCCCAAGTATCGCATCCAGCTCTTTCTAGAAATGGCAGGTCACAGGGGCAGCACCAGAGCACCTATTTGCCTCGCAGGCTTTGCGGTAAGCATTCTGCAACTCCTCCACTTTAACCCTGCACTGCAGTGCATCCCGGTCATGGCCCCTTTTCATCATGTCCCTTGATATCTGCCTGAAGTATCATAATTCGTATGGCTGGAGCGCAGCTGGGACTGGACAGCTTCCTCCCCACAAACACTGATGAGGTCCACACTGCCATTGCTCCACACTGGGGATCACCTGGAGTGTGGAGGCATGGTCATCTGGAAAGATTCGCTGAGAGCACTCCACGCCTGGCTGAGCAAACAGGAAGGGGATTTTCAAAATTCCCAGAGAATTTAAAGGGCGAGTCAGACGGTTGGTCACCTGAGGGCAGGGCAGTAGAGTTCAAAATGATGACCAGAGTGGCTAGAACAGGCACTGTGGGACACTTCTGGAGGCTGATCAGAGTGCATTAATAGACCAGGGTGTCCACACTGGCTCTGCAGCACTCCAACCGGGGCTCAGCAAGTGTTATGCTTCTTGTGGAGGTGGACTGCCAGGAGCGCTCCAGCCGCGGAGTCCAGGTGCTCTACGTGCCTTGCCAGTGTGGATGCGTCATGAGTTAGGGCACACAGGCCTGCTTTAATGCGCTCTAACTCGCAAGTGTAGCCAAGCCCATAGATGCATGGAAATCAGCCAGTAGGGAAGCATCAGCTGAAAGTTCAGTTGAGAATTTAGTCTTGACTGAACTCTCTACAGAAACTAATAACTGGAAAAAACTTCTTGAGTGCATCCTGAATGTCATCCTTTTTCTTTCTAAGCAGGATTGGCTTTCTTTGGTTACAGTCAAGATATTGGTGATCGTGCAAATGGAAACTTTCTAGGCACAGTTGAGCTCCTCAGCAAATATGACCCACTTCTATCAGAGCATGTTAAAAGTGTTCGAGAATTGCAAGAGAGTCAAAAGTGCATGCAAGTCCATCATCTCTCCACACGCATACAAAACGAGTTTATTGAGCTATGTGGGTCATTCGTACAAACAAAAATTCTTGATGAGATTCAAAATGCCAGGTATTTTTCAATCACTGTTGTTGCCACTCCTTATTGTTCTCACAAGGAACAGACTACTATGGTTATTCGATATATTAAGATTGTAGACAGCTCAAAATTTTCAATTGAAGAAAGGTTTATCTTGTTTGATAATTTCACAAGAAAAACTGGAAAAGAAATTGCTGCTGAAGTACTAGCAATTCTAGAAGGTTTTAAGTTAGATTTTCAAGCCTGCATTGGTCAAGCCTATGACAATGGATCTAATATGGCTGGGAAATACAAAGGTGCACAAGCAGTTCTGCTTGAGTATAATTCAAACTGTATTTTCTCCAGCTGTGGAAACACACACTAAACCTTGTAGGTGTTGACTGTGCTGAATCATGCAAGGAGGCAATTACTTACTTTGGAACTATTCAGCAAATGTACAATCTCTTCAGTAGCTGTCAAGGTTCCTCCCCCACTCTAGGGTACAGATGTGGGGACCTGCATGAAAAACCTCCTAAGCTTATCTTTACCAGCTTAGGTCAAAACTTCCCCAAGGTACAAAATATTCCACCCTTTGTCCTTGGATTGGCCGCTACCACCACCAAACAAATACTGGTTACTGGGGAAGAGCTGTTTGGACACATCTTTCCCCCCAAAATACTTCCCAAAACCTTGCACCCCACTTTCTGGACAAGGTTTGGTAAAAAGCCTCACCAATTTGCCTAGGTGACTACAGACCCAGACCCTTGGATCTTAAGAACAATGAACAATCCTCCCAACACTTGCACCCCCCCTTTTCAGGGAAATGTTGGATAAAAAGCCTCACCAATTTGCATAGGTGACCACAGACCCAAACCCTTGGATCTGAGAACAATGAAAAAAGCATTCAGTTTTCTTACAAGAAGACTTTTAATAGAAATAGAAGTAAATAGAAATAAAGAAATCCCCCCTGTAAAATCAGGATGGTAGATACCTTACAGGGTAATTAGATTCAAAACACAGAGAACCCCTCTAGGCAAAACCTTAAGTTACAAAAAAGATACACAGACAGAAATAGTTATTCTATTCAGCACAATTCTTTTCTCAGCCATTTAAAGAAATCATAATCTAACATGTACCTAGCTAGATTACTTACTAAAAGTTCTAAGACTCCATTCCTGGTCTATCCCCGGCAAAGACAGAATATAGACAGACTCACAGACCCTTTGTTTCTCTCCCTCCTCCCAGCTTTTGAAAGTATCTTGTCTCCTCATTGGTCATTTTGGTCAGGTGCCAGTGAGGTTACCTTTAGCTTCTTAACCCTTTACAGGTGAGAGGATTTTTTTTCTCTGGCCAGGAGGGATTTTAAAGGGGTTTACCCTTCCCTTTATATTTATGACAGTAGCAGTCCACAAAGGTGGGAAATTCTAAAGCAGTATCTTCGTATTTCACTGCATGGGATGTCCAAAACTATATGGTCTGCACGGATTGATCGTATTCAATCCGTATTCAATCAGTTGCGCAGCATTTGAATTCAGTGAGAAAGGTTTTAAATGAGCTTGAATCTCTCAATCTCACTGCACAGGCTTGAACTGAACTTCAGTCTATTCAGAAGCACATGTCCAAATTTGAATGCATTCTGATGTCATCTTTGTAGATGAAGCTACTTACAATGATTTACCAAACTAATCTGGTAATTGAAGCACACAACGCTACACTTGATGTTGAGAGGGATAACATTGAAAGTCTTATCAATTACATCCAACAGATTTGTGAACAATGGGATGCGATCCTGACTGAGTCCAAATTAGTAACACAGAATATTGGCATTTCATCTGAGTTCTCCACCAATCGCAACTTACCTACTGAATCCAATGCTGAGCAGCTTTATAGGCTCAATGTCTTCCTTGTCATCACTGACTCTATTCAATCAGGTCTTACACGTCGATTTGAGTCTCTGCAACTAATTTGTACCTTTTTGGGGTTTCTTTGGCAGTTCAACAGACTGAGTAATGAAGATCTACTTTCTGCAGCTGAACAATTTCAGCAACAGTACAAGAAAGAAATCTCAAAAGATCTCAGTGACGAGGTCATCTTCCTCAAACAAATATATTCCATGAACTTTGAATTGGATTGCAAGCCAAAGGAATTGCTTCAAGAAATACTCTAACTTGGACTCTCTTGGGTGTTTCCTAATATCACAATTGCATTGCGTATTTTTGTCAGTTTGCCTGCATCAGTGGCTTCAGGTGAATGTACCTTCAATGTGTTGAAGCAGGTAAAGAACAATCACCATTCAACTATGGGACAAGAGTGTTTGAATGGGCTCACCATGCTTAATATCAACTGTGACATTGCACGAAAGCTAGATTTTTTCCTCATTAATTAGTGCATTTGCACAGAAAAAGGCTAGAAAAGTATTTGTTAAATAAAAAAATATTGAAATTATGTCTTACTCTTTTTTTGGTGCATTAATTTGTTTTCATGTGTTGTCATTTTTAATTTTTATTATGGTTAGGGGCCTCAAAAGCTGGAAGTGGCCCAGGCGTCTCTGGACCTCTGAGAGGGCCTGTTAAGAGCCTTTGGTGAGGGACCTTTCTGAAAGTTCAAGTACATTATATCCACTGGATCACCCTTGTCCACGTTTGTTGACTCCCTCAAAGAATTCTAATAGATTGGTGAGGCATGACTTCCCTTTACAAAAGTCATGTTGATTCCTCCCCAACAAATCATGTTCCTCTGTCTCTGATAATTCTGCTCTTTACTATTGTTCCAGTCAATCTTCCTGGTACTGAAGTTAGGCTTACCAGCCTCTAATTGCCAGGATCACCTCTGGAGCCTTTTTAAAAATTGGCATTACATTAGCTATCCTCCAGTCATCTGGTACAGAGGCCGATTTAAACGATAGGTTATATACCACATATAGTAGTTCTGCAATTACACATCTGAGTTCCTTCAGAACTCTTGGGTGAATACCATCTGGTCCTCATTTCTTATTACAGTTAAATTTATCAATTTGTTCCAAAACCTCCTCTATCGGCACCTCAGTTTGGAACACTGCCTCAGCTTTGCACCTAAAAAGAATGACTTGTGTGTGGGAATCTTCCTCAATTCCTCTGCAGTGGAGACTGATGCAAAAAATTAATTTAGCTTCCCTGCAGCAGCCTAGTCTTCCTTGAGTGCTCCTTTAGCACCTCAATTGTCCAGTGGCCCCACTGATTGTTTGGCAGGCTTCCTGATTCTGATGTAATTTTAAAAAGTTGCTGTTAGTTTTTGTGTTTCCTTTGTTAGTTGCTCTTCAATTCTTTTTTGGCCTGTCTAATTATATTTTTGCACTTGACTTGCCAGAATTAAATCCTATTGAAGAAAACACAAACGAGGACAGACTTCCGATTTTTAAAGGATGCCTTTTTGTCTCCAAATGTCTCTTTTGCTTTGTTGATGGCTTTTTTTTTTCAGTCCTCTTACTATTTGCGGCGGGGGGGGGTAATACATTTAATTTGACCCTCTATTATGGTGTTTTGAAAAAGTTTACATGGTCTTTGCTGGCATTTCAATCTTGCAACTGTTCCTTTTAATTTCTGTTTAACTAGCTTCCTCATTTTTGTAAAGTTCCCCTTTTTTTTTTTAAGTTAAATGCTACTGTGGGGGCTTCTTTGGTATTTCCCCTCACACAAAGATGTTGAATTTAATTACATTATGGTTGCTATTACCAAGCAGTTCAGCTATATTTACTTCTTGGACCAGATCCTGTGCGCCATTTGGGACAAAAATCAAGAATTGCCTCTCTCCTTGTAGGTTCCAGGATTAGCAGCTCCAAGAAGCAGTCATTAATAGTGTCTAGAAATTTTATCTCAGCATCGCATCCTGAGGTGACATGTACCCAGTCAATATGGGGATCATTGAAATCCCCCATTATTATTGGGTTTTCTGTTTTTGTAGCTTCTCTAATCTACCGGAGCATTTCATAATCACTATTACCATCCTGGTCAGGTGGTTTGTAGTATGTTCCTACTGCTATACTCCTATTATTCAAGCATGGAATTTCTATCCACAGAGAGTCTATGGTACCGTTTGATTCATTTAACATTTTAATATATTTGACTCTGTGCTTTCTTTCACATATAGTGCCACTCTGCCACCAGCACAACCAATTCTGTCATTCCTATATATTTTGTACCCTGATATGACTGAGTCCCATTGCTTACCCCCGTTCCATCAAGTTTATGTGATGCCTATTATATTAATATCCTCATTTAATACCAGGCACTCAAGTTCACTCATCTTACTATTTACTATGTAACTTTCAGTTCCCTACTCTTTTTAATTACTAGATCACAGTACAGCAATAAGTACTTGGCGTAATGCACAGAAATTCCAAACTTGGAAACATCTACTCTAAGTCCAATCAAATCTAAAAACCCATTGGCATGTTCTCCATCTCAGCAGGGACCACACCTTTTGGAATGTGAGCTGCACAAGTAAACAACTGGGACTCTGGAACACAATTTCCCATTCCTATTGCCATACCAGTGTTTGGAAGAAGCATAACAAGTCATATTTCTGGAGAGAAAGAAGCAAAGGAGGATGCATCAGATAGAGTCTTCTTATGGTGATATCATCATGTTCTTCATCAAGGACATGCTTACATACACACACACAGACAGAGGTAGACGTACCAAAGAACATAGCTGCAATTATTAAAATAATAAACGTTCTCATATCCTTCAGTAAATCTTTCAAGGGTGAAAAACCTGTAGATATCAGGAATGGGTTTTTTATCATTGACTTGAATGGGAGCAGAGTTAGGCATGTTTGAACTAGAGCACATCTTTTAGAAAAACATCCAATATCATAAGAATGGCCCTACTGGCTAAGAGCAATGATCCATCTAGCCCAGTTTTCCGTCTTTCAACAGTGGCCAGTGCCAGACACTTCAGAGGGAATGAAGAAAATAGGCCAATTATTGAGTAAACTATCCCCTGCCATCCAATCTCAGCTTCTGACAGTCACATGTTTAGGAACACACAAAGCATGTGGTTGCATCCTGACCATCTTGGCTAATAGCCATTGATGAACCTATCCTTCATGAACTTATCTAATTCTTTTTTTAACCCAATTGTACTTTTGACCTTCACAGCATCTCCTGGCAACAAATTTACAAGTTCACTGTCCATTGTGTTTTGAAGTACTTCCTTATGTTTGTAATTCTTGATTAAAAAATTTCCAATAGTGGAGAATCCACCATTACCCTTGGTAAATTGCTCCGGTGGTTATATTATCCTCACAGTTTTAAGAAGTAGGCCTTATTTCTACTCTAAATTTGTCTAGCTTTAACTTCCAGCCACTGCATCTTGTTATACCTTTGTCTGCTAAACTGAAAAGTCCTCTATCATCAAATATTTGTTCCCCATGTACGTACTTCTAGACTGTGATCAAGTCACACCTTAACCTTCTCTTTGATAAGGTAAATAGACTGAACTCCTTGAGCCTTTCACGATAAGGTAGGTTTTCCAATCCTTTAGTCATTTGCATTCCTTGTGGCTCTTCTCTAAACCCACTCCATTCTTTTCAACATACTTCTTGAAGTGTGAACACCAGAATTGGACATAATAGTCCAGGAGAGGTCACACCAGTGGAAAATGCAGGAGTAATCTCTTCTACCTTTCTACTCCTACTCAAGATTCAGCTGTTTATACAGGCAAGGATCACATTAGCCCTTTTGGCCACAGCGCTGCACTGGGAGCTCATGTTCAGCTGACTTTCCATCATGATCCCCAAGTCCTGGCTTCCCAGGATATAGTCCCCCATCCTGCATGGCCTGCATTCTTTCTTCCTAGATATTTACAATGACTTTACATTTGGCAGTATTGAAACACATACTGTTTGCTTGCACCCAGTTTACCAAGCGATCTGCATTGTTTTGTATCAGTGACCTGTCCTCTTCATTATTTACCACTTCCCCAATCTTTGTGTCATCTGCAAACTTGATCAGCAACAATTTTATGTTTACTTGCAGAACACTGACAAAAATGTTAAATAGCATCAGCTGAAGAACTGACTCTTGCAAGACCCCTCTGGAAGCACATCCACTCAGTGGTTCCCCAGTTACAATCACACTGTGAGACCTATCAGCCAGTCTAGTTTCTTAATCAAAATATTATGTAGTACCAAGTCAAATGCCTTTCAGAAGCCTAAGTATATATAGTACATTAACACTATTACCTTTATCAAGCAAACGTATATCAAAAAGATATCAAGTTAGCTTAACAAGATTGTTTTTCATTAACCAATGTTGATTGATATTAATTATATTAACTTCCTTCAATTCATCAAATCCCATATCAGCCATTTCATTATTTTGCCTGGGATCAACATCAGGTTGACTTACAATTACCTGAGTCATCCCATTTACCCTTATTAAATATTGACATAACATTAGCTTTCTTCCAGTCCTCTGTAACTTCTCCACTGCTCAAAGACTTATTGAAAATCCACATGAACTGTCCAAGGAGCTCTTTGGCTGTTTATTTAAAATTCTTGGATGCAGATTATCCAAACCTGCTGAAAATGTCTAACTTTAATAGTCACGGTTTAACATTGTCCAGAGTTACTGTTGTAATGTAAAGTATTTCATTACCTTCACAACATATGAATACATCATTTAGCCTTTTCCCGAATACAGAACAGATATTTATTGAACATTTCTGTGTTTTCTTTGTTATTATTGACAATTCTACCATTTCCATCCAGTAATGGATGAATACCATTGTTAGGATTCCTTCTGTTCCTAATTACTTGAAAAAAATTGTTTTTTACTCTGCTGGCCATAGATTTTGCCTTTGTGTCCTTTTGCTTCCCTTGTCAAGTTTCTACAGTTCCTAGCTTATAACTTATATTCATTGTGATCAATTGCCGCCCCCTTCTCTCCTTTATTTTTTAAAGAAGCTGCTTTCACTTCCCCCTCTAAGACAAGTTGCAGCTTTGGGGGCATCTAATATAGTGTTCTTAAACAGTTCACAATTATGCACATTCTTCTGTTTAAATTCTTTCTCACAGATGATTTGCTCACTTTTTTCCATTTTTGTGAAATTGGCAGTTTTAAAGTAACAAATATATAAGTGATTTGGTCTTTATTTCTGTTTGCACATAACAAGCCTTGATCACTTGCACCTAAGCAATCACTAATTTTTAGTTCTGTGATCAATTCCTCCATTTCTCAAGATGAGACATGATATAGAACTCCCCATGCTGGATGCAACACCCTTGAAGGATGTACTATATGTTAGGATGGCAGTCATTATTTTAATAATGGTAGTTGTATTTTTAATATCTATTTTAGGGTTTTGTACTGCCTCCAATCACCATGGGACCTGAATGCCATTCTACAAAATCCACAAGAATAGCGAAGTCCCTAGGAGACTTTCATAGCATCTCTGGTACTTCTCTCTTTATGGAGTTAAAACTCCTCTTGGGGTAGAGTATTTATTTTGTTTTTGAGTGTGACGTGCCTTTTTTGTGGTGGAAAGGCATTTTTCAGTGTGTCTTCCTACACACAGTCAAATTCTGTCATTTAATTTTATGCAGAATACAGAGACTTTACACTGAATTGCATGTGTGTGTAATAATACCATGCTACAGACAATTTTGTGATGGGGCAAAGCCAGATGAATATAGGAAAGTAGTAAGAAACAGGTATGTTAGCCCCAGGCTAAACAAATCCCTGTTACCATGGTAACCAAATGGCAGTTGCTCTAGGTTAATCAAGAGACCTGGGGCTCATTAAGATCCTTCTAGAAAGCAGTGGAGATAGCTAAGTTGATTGGGACACCTGAAGCCAATCAAGGGCTGGCTGGAACTAGTTAAAACCCTCCCAGTTAGTCAGTTAGGTGTGCATGCCAGGGGCTGTAGGAGGAAGCTGCGCCACTGGAGAAATTCAGCAGTATGAACCCTATCAGGCACAAGGAAGGAGGCCGTGAGGTAAGAGTGAAGTAAATGTTGAGGAAGTAGGGGCTGCTGTGAGGAAATGGCCCAGGGAATTGCACTCATCCTGTTTCAAAAAGTCAGCTACCAACAGCTGCTACTACTAGGGTCCCTAGGCTGGAGCCTGGAGTAGAGGGTGGGCCCAGGCTCCCCGCTCTCCCTGATTAATCACAGAGACTGTGAGACAACGGAGACTGTGCGAGGGAGAGTTGCTTCTTCCCACCTCCCTTGCTGGTTTATGATGAAAATGGCTCAGTAGGCTGTGACCCTTACCTCTAGAGAGAGAAGGGCTAAGTGGAGGGTCACAGTGAGCCTCTTAGGCTAGCGTAATCTGCCTGGAAGCGTGGCACCCACTGAGACAAGGTTGGAGCTTTGCCACAATTTCTTGTAGTCTAGTAAACTTATATTATTACAGTAAACCTTTACCATGGCCACTATATATTTTGCTAACTAATATGCAACTTACCATTATTATGTAGTGTTGCTGACTCTGTGGTGCTAATTTTCAGGGCCTTATATATCATATGGCTCAGGAACCAGCTAAAATCTTTAATTAGTTTAAGTAATCACACTGAATTCCTGTTTATAACATATATCTTGGTAGGTCTGCTACAAGAAAAGGATACTTACATAACCTTGGAAGTAGATTGCTGCTGCATTATACTGGAAATTGACTCATACCATATTGCACTAGATGCCAGCTCATAAAATATTATGCTTTTTAATGACTACATAAAACCATGATGGGGGGCGGGGGGAAAGAGTGAGAAACACCTCATAAAATCAAAGATGATTTACAAGTTATGTTTTAGGAACTGTCTGAATTCTTACCATAGCGGGAAATCACTTAGTCAGACCATACAATAGCGAAAAGTGAGTAATTCAGACCATACCACACTAAGAAATGACTGAGACCACACAATAGTCTGAATTAAATACTACCTTCCCAATTTCTTCTTGACCTCCTAATACATACAAACATAGAACAGAAAGATGTGTTATTGCTTTGAGGAAGGCAGGTTGGATAAGCCATTAGCCATTACAGTTAGTTGAGTTAATCGTTTTTTTAAAATCTTTTTAAATCTTATTGAGCAAATTCCATATTCAGCACATTCATGCAACCACGGTGAAGTTTGTGAGTCTGTTAGCAAAATTTGAGCCGGGTTGTCTGAGAGGATTCTGTCAATTATGTCAATATTACCAGATAGACTAGCTGTACCTTGATTCCTGTGCCCCATCCCCAGTTTCTCACTGATCACTCAGTTAATTTTTAAAGACTGCAGGAGCTATTGTAGACCTTATGCAGAAAATCAGGTTCATGGCTCCTGTTCATCTTCTAAAGCCCATAGCAGGTTGTGAAATCTTAGATGAGCCACAAATAAGGAAAGCTGATAAAGGGAGCCAAATAAAAGTATGGAGTCAGGTAAGTAGTGGGAACTGACAGAGGGTAGAGATTATGCAGAGCCCCTGAACTCTGCCAGGATGCCTGGTGACAGATTCTCCTGAAGAAAGCACTGCTCTATCACTTCCCAATTCTCAGTGCCTTAAAATTTGTAGCTCTGCAGGGTATCCTGTTCCCTGCTTTCAATGCATCTTAAACATTTTTAAACTGAGATGGGGCGGGAGGGGAGCCAAAGGAGATTCAAAACAAAAATCTTGTTAAGATGGAGTTAAAGAATGAGTCAGTAATTTATGGGATAAATACAAAACAAAACAAATTAGGTTAAACTTAAAAGAAACCAAATATGTGACATGCACATTGAAGGCATTCAAAAAATCTTAACTCTGCCCTTGTTGTTACACTAGCTTCCCATCTTCCTTTCTATGCTCCTTCAGCAGCTACTTGGTAAGATGCATGATATTATAGATTCTCCTTTCTGCTGTGATAGCCTTGGCCTTTGTACACATAATGCAAGAGTAAAATGAGAATATGTATCCTAACTCCTATTCTGTTTGAATTAGCCAGCAACATGAGCCAATATGGACATTCTGCACATTATAAAAACAATATGTAAGATAACTGCTTGGAGACACGTGAAATTCTTCCCCGGCAGATAACTGTCATAATCTACCTTACAAAGATGGAAAGTGTGGATAGTTTCTTAATCACCAATGAGGTCTCTCACTGTATTCCCAGTTATAGTGATAGTTTTAACTAAAATGATAGTGTTGCTCCAATACAAGGGGTGAAGTTGATTGTCAAGCTCGATGACATGGGCATAGGACACACTGGCAAGGATGTTTTGGGCTTCTTTATTATTATTTACTTCCCCTTGGCAACAAGAGGTTTGAGGTGGGATCATGAAGTAGCATCAGGTGGGTTTCAGAGCAGTAGCCGTGTTAGTCTGTATCAGCAAAAACAACGAGGAGTCATGTGGCACTTTAGAGACTAACAAATTTATTTGGCCATAAGCTTTCGTGGGTTAAAACCCACTTCATCAGATACATGGAGTGGAAAATACAGTAGGCAGGTATAAATACACAGCACATGAAAAGACGGGAGTTGCCTTACCAAGTGGTGGGTCAGTGCTAACTAGCCAATTCAATTAAGGTGGAAGTGGGCTATTCTCAACAGTTGACAAGAAGGGGTGAATACCAAGGGAGGAAAAATCACTTTTGTAGTGCTGATGAGGCCAATATAATCAAGGTGGCCCATTTCAAACAGCTGACAAGAAGGTGTGAGTATCAGCAAAGGGGGAAATTAGTTTTTGTAGTGACCCATCCACTCCCAGGCTTTATTCAGGCCTAATTTGATGGTGTCCAGTTTGTAAATTAATTCCAGTTCTGCAGTTTCTCATTTGGAGTCTGTTTCTGAAGTTTTTTTGTTGACGAGTTGCCACTTTTAAGTCTGTTATTGAGTGTCCAGGGAGATTGAAGTATTATCCTGTTGGTTTTTGAATGTTATAATTCTTGATGTCTGATTTGTGTCCATTTGTTTTTTTGTGTAGAGACTGTCCGGTTTGGCCAATGTACATGGCAGATAGGCATTTCTGGAACATGATGGCATATATCACATTGGTAGGGTGGGTGTATCACAGTCTATTTCAAGTAATTGCAGGAGAGGGAAGCACTGGTGGACCTAACTTCTGCTTTTTTTCTTCCTTGCTGTTTCTACAAATACTTTCATGTGAAGAAAAGTGACTCATTCCATTCTTTGTGCTGGTATCTATCTGGTGCTTTGTGGCTACAACAGGGGACTAGGAGTTAGAACTTTGAGTTCTATTCTCAGATTTCCTACTTCCAGGTTGTGTGTCCCAGGCAAGTCACTTAGGGTACCTCTTTGCTACACACATAACTAAGGTGATGGGCACCGAGGTGTGAGCAGCAGGCCTAGCCCAGGTGTGAGCAGCCACAATACAAAGCCACACATGAGTTACTGTGTTCTCTCACTGATGCTGCCTTCACCCATGTATGTTGCTAAGACTTCAGGGGGAAGAGACCTTGGTTCTTTGTGCTGCAGTAAGCAGATGGGCCTCTCTATGATCCTGTCCTAGTGAATTGTGGGAGAACTTGTCTGTCCTTCAGAGCACATGGGGAGAAACTGTAGGAAGACATTGAAGACTATCAGTACTTGAGTGGTTGAGCCCAATGGCTCTGAACCTTTCCAGACTACTGAACCCCTTTCAGGAGTCTGATTTGTATTTCATCTCTCTTAAAAACTACTTGCTTACAAAATCAGACTAAAAATACAAAAAAGTGTCACAGCACACTATTACTGAAAATTGCTAACTTTCTAATTTTTACCATATAATTATAAAATAAATCAATGGGAATACAAATATAGCACTTACATTTCAGCATATAATATATAGAGCAATATAAACAAGTCCTTGTCCATATGAAATTTTAGTTTATATTGACTTTGCTTGTGCTATCTAGACGAGTTGATGTACCCCCTGGAAGGCCTCTGAGTACCCCCAGGGGTATGTGTACCCCTGGTTGAGAACCTTTAGTTTAGCCTGTGTCCTCTCTGCAAAGTGGACAGGTTACCAAACAAGAGCCAATGTAAACTCTGCAATGAAAATATACTCAAACTCTGGACACACTAAAATGGTTAGACTAACACAATCTTTTGTACATACAGTGTTATAATGCTTAATTAATTAGGGATTGATAGTGACTTGGACTAGATGCCTGTACAAAGGAGTGACAGATCCCTTATGCTCCTTAGGGGAGGTTACTCAGGCCTTGTCTACACTACGTGGTTAAGTCAACCTAAGTTACGCTACTCCAGCTAGGTAAATAGGGTAGCTGGAGTCAATGTAGCGTAGGTCAACTTACTGCAGTGTTTACACCATGCTGTGTTGAAGGGAGACGTTCTCCCATCAACTTACCTTCGACTTCTCATTCCGATGGAGTACCAGAGTGGATCTGAGAGTGCTCTGTGGTCTATTTAGCAGGTCTTCACTAAACCCAATAAATCAACCCCCGCTGCATTGATCACAGCAGTGTCAATCCATAGTAAGTGTAGACATGGCCTCAGACCTTGGGTCCAGGCATATAGAAGTAAGTGGAGCTAATCTCCCATTTACTCCCTCCTCTAGTTGGCAGAGAGGAGAGAGGAATAAGCAGAGACTTGGTTCCACCCCCACCTACTTTCTGGCCAAAGTAGCTGAGCCAATGAAGGGAGAAAATACTAGTTTGCTGCTGCTGTAAAGAACAGCAAACAGGTAAGAAATTGTGACTCAGAAGTGTATCAGTGTCAATGCCATCCAAGGCTGCTCCTGGGATGGTGCAACTTATGCACCAACCCCTGGCTCAGGCCTGTGTATAAAGGTAAAACCTTCATGTTTAGAAAACTGAAATGCTCAGATAACAGATGTTGTGTATGTGCAAAGTGTTGTTGTTTTAACCCTCCTGACACTGCTCAACATTTCTAGCTGTACCTCAGTACATGATTTACCTCCAGAACATTTTCCTGGTTCGGGTCCAAAATAAACTCAAAGGTCTCATTCCACACAGGGTTCACATTATTATTGAAGTGTTTTGTTCTCTTTCTGCAGTCAGGGGCTGAGGGGATGAACAGCTCCACATACGGATCTGGAGTGTCAACTGTAGAGTACCAAACAGAGGGTAATATTAGTTAGAACTTGTGTTTGGATAGCATTAACCAAAACAAATTTAGGAAAGGACAAGTGCATTGTAAGTCATCTCATTATATACAGTAGTAAATGAAAGGTACATGGCCTGATCTTGCTTCCCTAAAGATCAAAGTAGTGATGCCACTGATGTTAATGGGAGTGGGAGTAGGCCTTGACTGAGAGAATGACATTGTGAGTAAAGATACGTATTTATTGAAAAAATGCTACAATGTTGTTGTAGTTATTTAAAGAAGCATCCCTGACCACATACACACTCACACACGCAACAGCAACACTACGTGATATCACAGTAGCAGAAAGGATGCCCAATAAAATGGTCTTCAATTAAAAATTTTAAAAAAAGATATTTTGGATTCAGGAAAGACTCCCAAGGCTACCAAAGGTTTTGCAGAACTAAGGAATACAGTAATGAGCCATTTATGCACTTCCTGATCCTGTAATGATATCCATGTGGGCACATCCCTGGGTGGAGCCACTGAAATCACTGGGGATCTGTCCTGGCACAGAGGTCCACCCTTATGAATATCACTGTAGGACTGGGACCTTATTTACATATTCCATTTAAATTGTGACTGCGTAGACAAATAGCTGAAATTCTAACTATTCCATTTGTATCCAGTGCAGAGTATGAGCGATGGGGAAAATGTAGCCAGAAGAGTCTTAATTAAGTTGCTTTAACTATGACCATTTTATTACTAAAAGCAAATGCTATGCTGTAAGCAGCCTTGCTAAATCCCTACATCCTTTGAAGGCAAATAGTTTTTATTTTTTTGGACAGGAGAAGTAAATAACTAGTTTTTAACCATCATCATCTGATAGGAAGCGTGAATAGGTAAATTTTGTAACTGGGATAAAATTGCCATGACATTGCATTTTTAAAAGATAAAAGAGCATTTTGATGATAGATATTATTTTCTTATATCTGCTTTAAAGGAGAAGATGTCAGATATACTAGATAAGTGAAGACAGCAGAGCTGATACATACAGTAGGTAATGACTACAGTAAGTATAAATATTATTGGTAGAAAAGTTGTACCAGTGGTTGATCAGCTTTTTATTTAGTTCAACCTATTCAGTCCATTTTTCTTCAGTTATCTAATACAGCCAGTAATTTGTTCCATTTATCTTAACTTCATTCTTGACAACCAAATTTTTACCGTACATATTTGGTTTTGCAGCAATAGTTCTCTGATCCTGCAAAGGGATCTGCTAGTGTAGATCCTTATGTTCACCAATCGCTTTGATTTCAGTGGGACTCTTTGTGGGAATTTAGATCTGGGCTGGGACATCCCACCGCAGGATCAGGGTGACATGGCTGAATTACATATGCATGCTGGTACAAGAAATTCTCTCCATATCTTCTTGACTTATCAGAAGTTAGAGTCATTTGGTCTGATGTCAGAAAACTGATACCCATCTTTAGAGGATCATGTCATCAGAAGTTGTTTTCTGCTTTTGCCCAACAGCCTAGTTCATGCAGTTAAATATGTGCAGTCATCACAAACAATGACCATTTTCTTAAGGATCTCTCTTGGTCCAAAAAATTACACCGCATTTGAGCTACATATATTTTCATCAGAATACACTGTTTCATCAAAGCCAAAACGTGTCGGGTAGACCTGTTGATTTCATCAATGCTTTTGCCAGGAAGGTTTCAGAGGTCCAGGGATCTCTGGTCACTTCTGATCAGAGAAAGAGACCTGAATTGAAAACTTGATCTTTCAAGCAGAAAATGGACATTTCAACACAATTCTGTTTTGCAAAAACATTTGAACAGTTCTGATTTTGTTCCAATGTGGAACGAAAACAAATTTCAAAACCTCAGAAGTTGTCATGGAAAGAAATGTTTGTCCTCCAGCCACCTCTAATGCAGACGCAAGCCAAACTTCAACTCAGCCTCTCAGTGCACTATTCAAAGACAAATAATTGGGAGGGGGGGGGTGACAGAACATCTATAGAGTCTGAAATATTTTCAAAAATATCCTTTGCCCATTGTAGATGTGGAATAATATGCATGTACAATAGTGTGAGTTAAATATTAATCATGCTTTGTTCTGATTAGTGGGACTTGAGGGACTGTACCAGAAATCCAATCCCTTCAATGCATTTTATTTACTAATTGCAAAATTCACATAGAAAAAGCACTTTTAGCTTCTGCCTATTTTATGGTGAACAGATCTTACTGTGTCAAATTTTTCATGGCAAACTATGATCCACCAGAAGAACTTTTTACTGCTTAAAAAATAAGAGGAGGCTTTTGCAATATAGTGAGTGTGAGAGAGAGAGAGCATGCAAACTTGTAGGATTTGGCAGCCTACATTCCACTCTGCACAATATTTATAGAACTATTTAAAAACCAAGGAAAGCCTGGGCAGTCCTTTTGGGTATGTCTATACTGCAATGTATGTCCAGGGTTAGCAGAACTCAAGTTAGCAGACCCTGCATTTCATAACCTAGGGCTTGAGCATTTACACTCATTAGTAACCCCAGGCTATGAATTTTTGAAGCCTGGGTCCCAACCTGGGTCTCCAGCATCTATACTGCATTATGTGGGCCCAAGTCTAACCCCCATATCCCAGACTTCCTAATGCCCTCCCAAAATGTGGCCACTATAGCCCTTTGTTCATGGTGCAGTGTGGGAAAACTTGACTGTCCAGAGTACAAAACATCAGGGTGTGGGATTACTTTTGGCAGACTCCAGGAGCGTGAGTCCAGTGGGGATGCATCCACACTGCAAAGCAATAGGGCTTGAACCCTGAGTTTGAACTCAGGCTCCAGCCTACCCGCCCCCTTTTGTCTACAAGCAAATCATGCTAACCCATGGCTTGGATCCAGAATCCCAGGCCCCTCGGTGGAGGAGGATCCAAGCCTGGGTCAAGTCAGTCAAATTCCTATCTACTCCAACTTTTGAAAAAACTGATTAACATGACTGTGTATTTTAGCTCCTTGGATGAAAAGTAAATCTGCTTTAATGCTATGCAAACCTCCTTCCTGACCTCTGGAAACTGAAATGCTGGATTCTGAATATCCTGATAATACTGTCACTAACTAATGCAGACCTCCTGATGCCAAAGGACTGAACTTCTACACATCAGCTTGGTTTTGAACCAAGCTACTTTTGCCATACCAAGTCAGTCTGTTGAAGCTGAAACTAATGCATTTTGCAGCTAAACTTAAAAGCACTTACTGTATGAATGACTGGGAGGAAAAATATTTAACTAGCTCAAAATCTCAACAAACAAAACATTCATCCCACTGTGTAACAAAAATGCCCCACGCCAAGAGTTTCTCAACTGCCCTTTCACGTTTGAAAGTTTACTTTGCAGTCTTTTCAATTGAGAAAATGAAAATCTATTCCTTTAAGAATTTCGTCTGCAAATGGAAAGCAAAAATACAGGGAGCTTTTACGTGTTGATTAAGAGGAAGTTATTCACACTGTGCAGTAATAATGGTTGTTCGAGATGAGTGTCCCTATGGGTACTCCACTGTAGATGCATGTGCATTCCTGTGTTTCTGACAAGAGATCTTTGGTAGCAGTGTCTGTTCAACCCACACATGCACTCTCCCCTTCTCATGCTCTGCCTTGAGGCTAATTAGTGCTGTGCAAGCAAACCACCCTCAGATCCTTCTCTACCACAGAGTCCCTATCAAGAACTTTGAAACAGAGGGGAGGGCGGGTTATGGAGCACCCATAGGGACACCCATCTCAAGGAACCATCATTACTGCACAAGGTGAGTAACTTCCTCTTCTTCTTTGAGTAGTGTTCCTATCGGTGCTCCACTATAGGTGACTCTCAAGCAGTGTCCCTAATAGGAGGTTGGGGCTTTGGAATCAAGTCTGTTATGGATGATGATACCGCAGAGCCGAAATTAGCATTGGAAGCAGAGTCTCCAGTGATGGCATAGTGTTCTGTGAGGGTATGTACAGACACCCAAGGTGGCTGCTCTGCAGATTTCCAAGACAGGGACATTCTTGAGGAAGGCAACAAAGGAGGAAACTGACCTCATGGAGTGTGTGCAAATTCCAGGTAGAGGTACTATGTTGCAAACATGAAAACAGTTCAAGACCCATTTGGAGAGTCTCTGGGCTGATATTGCTGTGCCGTTAGACCTTTCTGCAATGGAATGGAAGAGCTTACGAGATTTCCTAGAAGTCTTTGTCCTGTCCAAGTAGAAGGTCAGGGCTCTCCTAACATCTAGGATGTGCAGTATGGCCTCTCTGTTACCATGGGGAGGCTTAGGATAAAAAGTTGGGAGGATCTGGTTGGTTCATGTGAAAAGATGAGGCCACTTTAGGAATAAACTTTGGGTGTAGCCAGATAGTAACCTTGTTGTGAAAGAATACTGTGAAGTGGGGTGTGCCATAAGTACTGCTATTTCCCCTGTTCTCCTCACTGAGGTGATGGCCACCAGAAATGTTAACTTCATTGACAGGTGTGTAAGTAAACAAGTAGCCACTGGTTCAAAGGGTGATCTAGTCCATCTCTTTAAAACTAGTTTTAGGTCCCATGTTGGAGTAGGGCATCTGGGTTGGGGAGAGAGGTTTGTTATGCCCTTAAGGAATCTCTTTGTAGTTGGGTGTGAGAAAACTGAGTATCCCTCTACCTGTTGATGGAGACAGTATGTAATCTAACACCACCAGGAGAATAGCAGATGTAGGGATAATGTGCCTGGAATTGCACCAAACCTCAAACCCTTGTCCACTTTGATAGTTAAGTACGGTGGGTAACCAATTTCCTACTGTGTAGTAACACTTCCTGTACCTCCTGGAAGCAGGAGCTCTCTATGCATTGGAACTACGAAGAAGCCAAGCCTTGAGCTGGAGTATCTGCAGCTTGAGATGGAGAGTGTGTCCTTCTTTCTGTGAGAGGAGGTAAGCAGTGGGTTGAAGAGGGACTGGTTGACAAGTCATCTGTCTCGCTCAGTGGGAGCAATCAGTATGACATTTGCTTTTTCTCTTTATTTTCAACAGGACCTTCAAGAAGAGAGGGAACGGGGCAATGGTGTAAAGAAGGCCCTTTTCCCATGGAAGAAGGAGACCGTCCCCTAATGAGTGCTGTCCGAGGTCGGCCCTGGAGCAATAATGTGGGGATTTCCTGTTCAGGTAAGTAGCAAACAAGTTTATTGTCGGTGTCCCCCACTGACAAAATATGCTGCAAAGTACTGCTGGGTTCACTTCCCACTCATGGTCATGTGAAAACTGCCTGCTGTTATGTTCTGCACTAATGATAGGTAGGCTGCTGATATTAGAACATTGTGGCAAATGCCTCAGTTCCAGAGCTTTAGCGCTTTTGCACAGAAGTAGGATGATCTGGTGCCTCCCTGATGATTTATGTAGCACGCAATGTTGTCGTGTGTGTATCTCTGAGCAGTGAACACAAGCATTTCTGACCACCCTGAGTTCAACAACGTTGATGTGGAGAGTTACCTCTGAGGACTACCATTTGCCCCGAGTCTTGAGGTGTGCAGCACAACCCATGAGGGAGAAGTAATGTCAAGGGAAGACTGAGTGAACAGGACCCCCATGCAAACATTTACCGAGTTTGACCCTGGAAGGCATCAAGAAAGGGTTGTCTAACCTGTCTTTGTTTGGCCTATAAACCAAGCTGAACCTGTCTGCAGACACCTCATCTGTAGTTTGCCATGAAATATTACAAACATACCAGCCACCGTGTGCCGCAGAAGCTGGAGGAACATCTGGCCGATGTTTGAGGGCTGGCTTGAACTGTCTCTAAGTGTGGACAGGCTGTGAAATCTGTGTTGTGGAAGGAGCACCCTCACTTGCAGTGAGTCGAGATCAACCCCTATGAACTCCAAACATTGTACTGGAGTTAAGGTCGACTTTTGGATGTTAATTTGCAGGTCCAGGTTCATGAATAACCTCCGCCTCTAGTCCAACCTCCTACTCCTCCAGGATCTCCTCAGGAGGTTCTGAGGCTCTAGAGATGGTGTCTGAGGGGGAATGCTTCGCAATCTCTCAGTGTATATAATGCTCCGCACGTATCCCAGTAGGGCCACTGGCGTGATGGAAAAGGCATGGGTGACTGACCCCATGGTTGGTCATACCACAGGGGTTGATGTCCAGACTGAGGGTACGACTGGGAAGGCCCAGTCTGGTAGCGGGAGGAAGCATAGTGAGTGATGGGAGATGACCTCCTGGTCATTATCTGACTCTCCACTGGAAAATGGTGGAGCCAATAGAGAGGTGCATGGATCAGTGCTGGTGTTCACTATGGAGTTCAAGATGTGCCCAGGACTGAGGCCCTGGTACCAATTAAATGAGACTCTGATACCTCAGATACTGTGAGGTCCTTAGAGAACCTAAATTCCTATTGTGTCACAGTATTTGGTACCATAAGCAGTTGCTGTTATTGAGTTGGCAGTATTGAGGGAGCTCGCAACCTTGGCTACGTTGAGCGCTCGGATGATGGTTGCCTCGCAATCATTGGTACCAACAGCATCCATACGATGCAGTCTTCCTGGCGGTGGCACAATCTCCACACCTGTCCCTGACCGGTGGTGCCATTGCTTTGGTACCTGTGCCCAGGGGGTCCTTAGGCATACCAGCGGTATCATGTTTAGATGCCTTCAGTGCTGTGGTACCAAAGAGATCAAATGTGCCCTGAACCACCTCTGGTTGGTTCAGGGCTTACTATGAAGGCTCAAAGATCTCTTTTTGGAGGTCTTGCATGGGGCATCTGAGGATTTCTTCCTTGGTTCACTGGAAGGCTATGGAGAAGATTTGTGTTGCCTGTGAGACTCTGAGCACAGGTCAGATACAGGCTGGAGAGCTCCCCCCAAAAGGAGCAGTTTTAGATTCAGTTCCCATTTTGGGGGGGATCTGGTTTTTAGCTGCTGACAGAAGGCACACATCTATGAAATGTGGCCCTGTCAGAGGCAACAGACACAGTAGGAATGTCCATCCATTACCGGAATGGACTCCATGCAGAAGAGACACATCTTAAACCCAGGCGACCTGGGAATACTCCTTACTGGGGGCATTTCCTAGTATGGGGGGGAGGGGGAAGGGTAAAGCAAAAAGCATTGTTTGTTTTTTAACAGGGAACAAAAAAACTAAAGGAAACTCTGAGACTAAGAAAACAATAAAACAAGGTAAGAATGAATTTCTAGAGCGTAAAGTATCCGTGAATGGACTGCTAATGGCTCCCTCTCTAGCCTGGGGCAATAGAGAAGGAATTGAGGGTAGTCTGCCCCTGCAGTGCTAATTAGCCTTGAGGCAGAGCATGAAGAGGGGAGAACACACGTGCAGGACGAACAGACATTGCTACCAAAGATCTCCAATCAGAAGCACAGGGATGCAAATATACCTACAGTGGAGCACCCCTAGGGACACTACTCGAAGAAGAAAATACTGATGTAAATTATGCAATAGCAATCAAAAGCCTAGATCTGTTATTTCTTGGAGAAACAGAGACCAAAGACTTATTACAAGCTATTTCACATATATCACTGTAATATTTGATTTTGTTTTTATTTCAAAATGTTAAAGTTGCCAAGTTTCATAGACAAAAAAAAACCCTTTAATCAACCCAGAATCCTGACCCAGAAATAAAGTGTCACTCTTGAATTCATTCTGTATTAACCCATCTGTTAGCATGGTTAGTGCAGGCATTGTACCATCTTTACTCAGATTGGTGAAGGATTTCTCACACAAATAGTTCCATAAAGGTCAATGGGACTACTCATATGAGTAAACACTCAGTAGTCTGAATAAGTGATGCACAGTCTGGCCCAAAGTAAACAGACTCCCTAGCTCTCAAGTTTCAGCTCTCAATACTCTCATACACACCACACTAGCTGAAGTCAATTAGAGTAGTCAGCCCTCTATCTTCAGGACACTTTTGCCAAAGTGTTGCTTTTTTACTAACACACTTCGTACAATTATTTCACCCTGTAGAGATGTTGCTGTGGGTTAACTGAGTTTTTTCCCATCAGAATGAAACCAGCAGTCCGGGGGATAATGTAGCACACATTCTATTTATTTTCAGAAGCTGCTCTCTGACCTGAATTGGTCTCCCTTCTGCCAGATATGACATGCTGCAAACCACTGATAGAGAGATACACAAGAGGCTTCAACTGGGGTGAAAAAATCAAGTTTTCACCAACATTTATGTTAAATAATCACTCTTGCCTCCAATTTTTTTCTTTGTCTAAATGTAAAGTCAGAAAACAGAAATTTTGCCATCAAAAGACGTTTGTCAAGGGAAATGGCAATTTTTTTCTGGATCATTTTCATACCCTTTTGCCCTTTTCAATGCAACAAGATTAGCTTTCCAGCTACTCTTGCAACAAGTGATGGGCCAAGAAAGTGGTAATCAGAATTGGATCCTGATCAGGGATTTTGGAGTTCGGATTTGTATCCAAATCATGGATAGGTTTGGAGTTGACGGAACTGAAATCTCATGAGTTGTTCTCAATAATATTATTAATTAATTATATTATAGTGCTGCCTAGAGGCAAACTATTGGACCATTTCCATGAGATTTCCATTACATCCAGACCCAAATACCTCTTCAAAATTCAAGTTCTTCTTCAGGTCCATACAGAAAGAGCATGTTCTCTTTCTAAACCACTTGCTGATTATTACTTTTTTTTTTTTAAACCCCACATTTCCTTAGAAAGGCAAAGTAGTTTGTGGTCCTTCTGGTAAAAGTCATCATCGTAAGATGAAAATCTGATTGCAAATAAAAGTTGCAAATAAATTCACTCTTATCTTAAGCAAGATTACAGATTATTAAAAGAGAAGTCATCTAGCTAATTTACTTTGCTACCTCAATACATAATTTTGAATGTCAGGTGAATGTAAGAAACATCATTTCTACCTTCCACTTCTGCCATGTCAAAATCTGGAAAGGGAAAATCTTACTGGAAAAGAACCATATCCTGAAGGAACGGAGACAAACACTGCAGGCTCCCCTTTTGTAGGAAGGCCAGAAGAGGTTGCAAACCATATGACCTACAGAAAGCTTAGGAGCTGAAAATTTTAAAATCCTAACCAAGCACTGCAGATGCTGAGATATTTCGTGCATGAAAGCTGCCCCTCCACATGTCTTTCAGCCTCTCCAGCAATTTGACTCTGAGGGCACTCACAGTTTGGCTGTGTAGATTGGTTGCATCCTGACGTCCACTGATGGCAACACACCTCTTCATGCAGAATGGCATTGTGAACACAGGGGACACCCCAGCAACTGACACATGGAAAATGAGTAGAGGTAGCCAGGTTTCTTCTTCCACACCTCTTGCACATTTTTCCTGCTTATTTTCTGAATTTTTTTCTCCTTGCCACACTACAGGTATAGCCTAAGAGCTTGGGTGTTGCTACAGGTCAATTATGTGATGCAATTGTGAAAAAGGCTAATATCATTCTGGAGTCTATTAACAGGTGTGTCATATGTAAGACACGGGAGGCAATTGGCCCATTCTACTTGGCACTCGTGAGGCCTCAGCTGTTGTAGTGTGTCCAGTTCTGAGTGCCACACTTTAGCAGAGAAGTGGACAAATTGGAAAGAGTCCAGAGAAGAGCACCACAAATTTTAAAAGGTTAGAAAACCTGACCTATGAACACAGGTTAAAAAAATGGAGCATTCTTGAGAAAAGAAGACTGAGAGGAGACCTGATAGCAGTCTTCAAATATTTCAAGGGCTGTTATAAAGAGGACAGTGATCACTTGTTCTCCATGTCCACTGAAGGTAGGACAAGTAGTAATGGACTTAATCTGTAGCAAGGAACATTTAGGTTAGATAGTAGGAAAAGCTTTCTAACTATAAGGATAGCTAAGAACTGGTATAGACTTCCAATGGAGGTTGTGGAATCCCAGTCATTAGAGATTTTTAAGAACAGTTTGGACAAACACCTGTCAGGGATGCTCTCGTTTCACTTGGTCCTGCCTCAGTGCAGGGGACTGGACTTTTGACTTCTCATGGTCCCTTCCAGCCCTACACTTCTAGGATTCTACAAATTCAGTGTATGCCACCAATCAGACAGTTCAGTACATGGGGACCACTGCTAAATGTTTGTTCAGTAAAGATGCCTACAGAAAACACCAATTCAGAGCTGTAGGATGCACTAGTTAGTACACAAATAACTGCTAAACAGTCCATCCTGGCTCTGTAAACCCAAAACTGAAAGCAAATGTGGCTCAGGAGATACTAATTCTTATAACAAGACCTAGGACAGAGGGACAATCTCTCTGTTGAGAACCATTCTGTGTGAACAGAAGGGAACAACTAGGTGCAGGACAGAGAGCACTCTTATTATGTGCATATAAGAGCCAATGCCTTTCAAGAAATGAGCTGCTATATTCTGCACTAGGTGAAGTAGTATTAAGCATAGCCCCAAGCCCAGCACATTTCATTAATCTAGTTTGGAGATCACAAAAGAGTTGGATCACTGTGGAAAAATATCCATTGGGAGAATAGGTCACTACCTCCAAGCCAACTGTAGATGGAAAAAGGCACCAGGTGCCACAGTTCTCACCTGACAATCCAGGGGTAGTTCTGTTTATGACCCCAAGACTGACAATTGACCTGGCAAAGGTCAGACATATCACAGCCCCTGTCAAATACTATGAGCATCTTCCCCGTCTTATATGGACTGAGATCTAGCTAGAGCTTTCAGAACTATTCCCTACTTCAGTCAGTTCCTTGGAAAGCACAGAGACGACTGTAAAATGAGATCTAAGTGTTATGCACACATGGGTGACACTAGTGACCTAAACATGTCAGCCACCCATACATTTGGGGCAGCTGGGAGGACAAGATGAAGCTCTGCATGCAACAGTCCTTGGGAAGTAGAGTAAATACTCATTACCACCCTTTGGGACCTCTCCAAGAGGAAGGAACATACCATGATGGGTCATCCTGTAGGTGATTCAACACAGCCTCAATGCAATGGCATCAATAGATGCCAAAAGATCAAACAAAACCAGCAGAGACATTTTGCCTTCCTCCATCATCACAAGGAGATTGTGGCATGGCATTAATATTGTCTCCTCACTACACCCATGCCTGAACCAGGCTAGCAAAGATGAAGGATGTTCATGAGGTCAGGATGTGCCTGGTGTTGCTCAAACAGCGTCCTCTCAACAACCTACCCCAACTGTTGAAGTTCACACCAAGTGTTAGTTTCTTGAGCTGAGGTGTATTTAAGTGTGGCTTCCATCATTCCTTAAAAAGAAGTGTTAACACTTCCTGTGCGAATAACAGGAATGAGACCGCCCCATAGATCTTTACCAGTCATGAGAGGCAAGGATCCAAATCTCAAAAACTCAAGCAAAGCTCCATAAATACATCTGAGATCATAGTAAAAATGGAGCCAAAGTTCAAGCAGAGAAAATGGTGCATTTATAATCTTCTGCACTGATACTCCTGCATGATGCCAGGCAGACCAGCCCTTATCCTGGTCCATCTGTTCATCAAAGTAGACAGAAAACTCCTTGTGGGGAAAAAATGAAGCTCTATAAAATAGTTAAACTAACTCCAACTGTCCACTATGCTTACACAAATCTAACACAAAAACTGACAGGAAATACTCTACTTTAGTCTATGACAAGCAACAAAAACAAAAAAAGCTTTCTACTTGAAACATTGCTTCAACAATAAATCTGACTGCAGGCTTAATATTGCCATCAATAATAATAATGCTGAAGAAAATTCAGAAACATCTTCAAGGGCTCTTACACCCATTAACCTAGGTTTTCAGAACGGTTATCCCATGCTTTATTGCAAGAATGATCAGATGCCTCTCACACAGCTCTGCAGTGAGATCCCCTATTCACCTTCTTCTTTTATACAGAGACACCATGCAAGGAAAATACATGTAATGTTCCACCATTATTTAAATGGCAGGCATCTAAATCCTGTTCATGTTATACAAGCTATTAACAGTGCAGCTCTTGTGCTTCTGGCATAATTGCCAATATAACCCTCAGCTAGTTAACGGGTGGGTGTCCCTGGTTAACAAGTAGGGCACAATAGCTTCCAGATTGCTACATGTCATGAAACATTTAAACTAAGCTTCACATACAAGAGATGTAGAACAGGTGTGACACACCAGATTACTAATAAGAGACTGACATGGATCAAGGTTACAAAAGCATGGATCATGGTACGTGGTAGTACACACTGATTCTTGTGGCTGCTATAAAGTAGCAAAGTCTAGAAATAATTCTCAGTCCTTTCCCCCTCCCCTCTCTCTGCCTCTCTCTCACTCATACACACACACTTCTGTCTTATTTCAAAGAGTTTCTCAAACAACAGTGTGGAAGAGACACATCTGAACATTTGCTCAAAGCCTTCCTAATCGTCCTTTTAAAAAACACGTCAGTGTGTATGAACTTTCCTATACCCCAGGGCACATTACTGTGGAGGAAGAATAGGAAAGTATACTGCACACTTAATTGTTTCTGTAGGCTGAACTCACAGCAGACACCAGAAGCTCTTTGCATCCCTCCATTTCCCCCACCCCCGCCATAAACTCCCTGTGTGCAACCCCCTTTAATGCCCCCTGTGACATTCTGTAGCTTGGGGGAGTGTCCTGGAACCTCATATTCCTCATTTTTATATAATCCTGATCTTACATATAAAGCATGCCCTGTAAGTTATCAGGGAAAGGCTATGATATGCTGAAAATAATTTCTCTATCCAGATATGTATATCATTAATGCATATGAAGTTATGAGAATAGTGTTGTATGGTGGTCACTAAAACATACTGTAAGTTGGGGAATCAGCCAGATATTAGCTCCCCAGAGGCAACAGCAAGGAAAGTAACCAACACCGGGGCGGGATATCAATCAACCCATCAACAACCATTGTCCAGCAAGGTAGCTACCATGCAATGACTCACCTACATGAGGCCACACCAGGAGAATTGTTCAACCTTGCTGGGAGACTCAGCATTGCCCCAGATATGCCTGGACTTGTGTTTTCCAAGCACATGGACTGAGGGTATAAAACAGACAGTGGCCATATGCTTGACCCTTTCTCATGCCCCCACCTACGCTGCAAGCAACTAAGACACCGAGAAGAAGACAAGACTCCAGCAGAGGTGAAATCTGTATACTAAGGACTGCAATATCTCGTGGGGTGAGAAAAACTGCTTAATCTAGTTGTTGCCCAGTCTAACAGTGTTGAGAGTTTAGATTACTTGCTGATATTTTATTTCTTTTGGTAACTAACTCTGACCTTTTGCCTATCGCTTAATATCACTTAAAACAGTGGTGGCCAAAGGTTGCCCATCACTGACTTAAAAATCTACCTTTTATAGTCAATAAATTTGTTTTACTGTTTATCTTTACCAGTGAGTTTGTATGACGTGTGTGGCAATCTGCTCAGGTTTGACAAATGCTGGCGTATGTCCACTTAATGAACCGATTAATCAATCTGCATTGCTCGTCTTGGGCAGTGCAAGACGGTATATTCCTGAGGTACCGTGGTGGGAGCTGGGGGGATTTGACTCTGGTGCCTTTCTCTGTGTGATTCATGAGTGGCTGTGGGAGCATTCATGCTATCTAGCTGGGTGTGGGGTTGTGCTGTTGTGCTGAGTGATAAGAGCGCCTGAAGGGGTTTGCTGCTGGTCGTTTGCAAAGCATTGTGAGAGACAGCCCAGGCTGGAGAGAGTTCAGGGGGCACAGCGGTCCCACAGTCCCAGGCTGCACCCAGGGGGGATCCTGTCACACCCCCTATTGCCCCTCTCCCACCCCACCACAGGGTCCCACATTCTCCCCCCATTCCAGGGACTGTGTGCACCCCCATTTCCCACATTCCCCTCCCATCCCCCCTTATCTCCTCTTCCCCTCATACTAAGATCCCCCACTCTCCCACCTGCCAGAGACTTTCATAGATTTATAGATATTAAGGTCAGAAGGGACCATTATGATCATCTAGTCTGACCTCCTGCACAGTGCAGGCCACAGAATCTCACCCACCCACTCCTGCAATAAACCTCTCACCTATGTCTGAACTACTGAAGTCCTCAAATCATGGTTTAAAGACTTCAAGGAGCAGAGAATCCTCCAGCAAGTGACCCATGCCCCATGCTACAGAGGAAGGTGAAAAACCTCCAGGGCCTCTTCCAATTTGCCCTGGAGGAAAATTCCTTCCCGACCCCAAATATGGCGATCAGCTGAACCCTGAGCATATGGGCACGATTCACCAGCCAGATACCCAGGAAAGAATTCTCTGTAGTAACTCAGATCCCACCCCATCTAACATCCCATCACAGGCCATTGGGCCTATTTACCATGAATATTTAAAGATCAATTAATTGCCAAAATCATATTATCCCATCATACCATCTCCTCCATAAACTTATCGAGTTTAATCTTAAAGCCAGATAGGTCTTTTGCCCCCACTGCTTCCCTTGGAAGGCTATTCCAGAACTTCACTCCTCTGATGGTTAGAAACCGTCGTCTAATTTCAAGTCTAAACTTCCCGATGCCCAGTTTATATCCCTTTTTTCTTGTGTCCACGTTGATACTGAGCTTAAATAATTCCTCTCCCTCTCCGGTATTTATCCCTCTGATATATTTATAGAGAGCAATCATATCTCCCCTCAACCTTCTTTTGGTTAGGCTAAACAAGCCAAGCTCCTTGAGCCTCCTTTCATAAGACAGGTTTTCCATTCCTCGGATCATCCTAGTAGCCCTTCTCTGTACCTGTTCCAGTTTGAATTCATCCTTCTTAAACATGGGAGACCAGAACTGCACACAGTATTCCAGATGAGGTCTCACCAGTGCCTTGTATAACGGTACTAAAACCTCCTTATCTCTACTGGAAATACCTCGTCTAATGCATCCCAAGACCGCATTAGCTTTTTTCATGGCCACATCACATTGGCGGCTCATAGTCATCCTGTGATCAACCAATACTCCAAGGTCCTTCTCCTCCTCCGTTACTTCTAATTGATGCATCCCCGGCTTATAACTAAAATTCTTGTTATTAATCCCTAAATGCATGAACTTATACTTCTCACTATTAAATTTCATCCTATTACTATTACTCCAGTTTACAAGGTCATCCAGATCTTCCTGTATGATATCCTGGTCTCTCTCTAAATTGGTAATACCTCCCAGCTTTGTATCATCCGCAAACTTTATTAGCACACTCCCACTTTTTGTGCCGAGGTCAGTAATAAAAAGATTAAATAAGATTGGTCCCAAAACCGATCCTTGAGGAACTCCACTGGTAACCTCCCTCCAGCCTGACAGTTCACCTTTCAGTATGACCCGCTGTAGTCTCCCTGTTAATCAATTCCTTATCCACCTTTCAATTTTCATATTGATCCCCATCTTTTCCAATTTAACTAATAATTCCCCACGTGGCACAGTATCAAACGCCTTACTGAAATCGAGGTAAATTAGATCCACTGAGTTTCCTTTGTCTAAAAAATCTGTTACTTTCTCAAAGAAGGAGATCAGGTTGGTTTGGCACGATCTACCTTTGTAAAACTATTTTGTATTTTTTCCCATTTACCATTGACCTCAATGTTCTTAACTACTTTTTCCTTCAAATTTTTTTCCAAGACCTTGCATACTACAGATGTTAAACTAACAGGCCTGTAGTTACCCGGATCACTTTTTTTTCCTTTCTTAAAAATAGGAACTATGTTAGCAATTCTCCAATCATATGGTACAACCCCTGAGTTTACAGATTCATTCAAAATTCTTGCTAATGGGCTTGCAATTTCATGTGCCAATTCCTTTAATATTCTTGGATGAAGGTTATCTGGGCCCCCCGATGTAGTCCCATTAAACTGTTCAACTTTCGCTTCTATCTCAGATATGGTAATAGCTACCTCCATATCCTCATTCCCATTTGTCATGCTACCATTATCCCCAAGATCCTCATTAGCCTTATTAAAGACTGAGGCAAAGTACTTGTTTAGATATTGGGCCATGCCTAGATTATCCTTAACCTCCACTCCATCCTCAGTGTTTAGTGGTCCCATTTCTTCTTTCTTTGTTTTCTTCTTATTTATATGGCTATAGAACCTTTTACTATTGGTTTTAATTCCCTTTGCAAGGTCCAACTCTACTTGACTTTTAGCCTGTCTCACTTTATCCCTATGTGTTCTGACCTCAATAAGGTAGCTTTCCTTGCTGATCCCTCCAATCTTCCATTCCCTGTATGCTTTCTGCTTTTTCTTAATCACCCCTCTGAGATGCTTGCTCATCCAGCTTGGTCTACAACTCCTGCCTATGAATTTTTTCCCCTTTCTTGGGATGCAGGCTTCCGATAGCTTCTGCAGCTTTGACTTAAAGTAATCCCAGGCCTCCTCTGCCTTTAGATCCATAAGTTCTTCAGTCCAATCCACTTCCCTAACTAATTTCCTTAATTTTTGAAAGTCAGCCCTTTTGAAATCAAAAACCCTAGTCACAGATTTATTTTTGTTTGTCCTTCCGTTCAGTTTGAACTGAATTAGCTCATGATCACAAGAACCAAGATTGTCCCCTACAACCACTTCTTCTATGAGGTCCTCACTACTCACCAAAACCAAATCTAAAATGGCATCCCCCCTAGTCGGTTCAGCAACTACTTGATGAAGGAATCCATCAGCTATTGCATCTAGGAAAATCTGAGCCCTATAATTATTACTAGCACTCATGCTCCAGTCTATATCTGGGAAGTTAAAGTCTCCCATGATCACACAGTTTCCATTAGTATTTACTTCATTAAAAACATTAAAGAGGGCTCTATCCATATCCAAATTAGATCCCAGCGGCCTATAGCACACCCCAAGCACTATCATAGGGGAGGCTCTAGTAGTTTTCTTCCCCAATGTGATTTTTGCCCAGACGGACTCTGTCTTATCGATTCCATCGCTTATTTCTTTACATTCTACCTCATCATTGATATACAATGCTACTCCACCACCTTTACCTTTATTTCTGTCTTTGTGTGCCCCCCATTCCACACATACCAGGGAATCTATATGCCCTCCCATTCCCTCTTCCTTCCCATGCCAGGGGTCACCCATTCACCTCTCCAAGTCCAGGACTTTGTGAAGCCTTCTACTCCTCCCTTTGTCTGGGTCCCCCATTCTCCCCTCCATACCAGGGACTCAGGGCGCACCCTCATCATTCCCCATCCCCACACTACCATTCTTGTTCTCTTATTTCTTTGCTCTTTTTTTTCTATTTCAGGATGTCAGCAGTTTTAAACAGTATTGGCAGAATTGCCACAGGGGAGATGGAAGGTGGTCTTATACTGGAATCTCTTAATGGCTTCTATGATCCTGTCCTTTCATCTACAGACAATTCCAGAGGTGGCTGAAGATGCGTGGTCTGCTAACCAGACGTCAGGTGTCCCAGGTGTTTCCCCCTTTTTTCACCAACATCAATCTAATTCTGCTCACTGATGCCTAGCACATTCCCTGAAAATTGGGGATTGATCAGATGGAGCATTCAAAAGTTTTGCATTAGAGACAAACATCCAAACAGAGAAATACTGTTGAGTGGAATGCAAGGCCAGACAAGATCAGCCAATTTAAGAGGCCCAATCAAGCTGAAATGTAGTCATTTTCAAAAAGTAAGATGTGTTCGGGGCCTAGCATCAGGGGCCCAAATCCTCATGTGGTGCTGCTAGGAGCTACCACAGAACAAATAAAAAATATTAATAAGTTGTGGTAAACCTGAGTGGTTCATCAATCACTTTTTCCTATGTTTTGCAAATGTCCCTTGTTACAGTGTGAAAGACCCACACATACTGGAGAGACTGACTGCATAATATACAGGGAAAACAGTGAAACAAAATGCTGACTTGTGGGGGAAGGGTTTGGAGAAAAAAGTAAAAGTAAATGAGAAGTGGTGGCAGATATTTATTCTCTAATTCCTTTCAGTTATTGTGATCTTAAGTGTCACTTGTAACAACATGCGTAAAACACTGTCAGGAGGACTCCAAATGCAGAGGAACTGCCAAGGTTCCACTGCACAAGGAGACAGGCTGCAGAGAATCCTTGCACTAGCTCCAATGTAACATGAGGGGGATTTAGTGGAGTGTGCAGGGGAAGGGACAACTGCTTTAACAAAAAAACCCTGCAGAGGAGCAATCCAGGGGCCACAGTCATTCAGGTGGACTGAAGGCTGCAGTATCAGCCCAAGCAGTGACCTCTGTGATGAACTTCAGGGGACAGCAAGTAAGGGAGACATGACCTGATAATAGCACAGTCATATCCGAAGAAACAAAAACATGAGAAGCTGACACCCTTTTTTGGAATAAGCAGATACTTTCTTAAAACTGCTGATGTTTTTCATGGGTCATCCTTCCTAGCGGCTTCCTGTTCTGCAACTGTGTCTGTAGAAACACAGGCACAGAGTAAGTAGCAGTAATGTTGTTGCCATATATAATTCTTCATAGTGCAAGTTGCTTTATGGCTCTGTGCTGAATCAGCAGGGCTTTGGGTTTCTCTCTCTCTCTCTCTCTTTTTTTTTTTTTAGTCTCACCAAACCGCAACCTTTTGAAGACATGACAACCCCCGGTTTCCTTACACTGAGAACTCACTTCCAACTCAGCCACTGACTTATTCTAGGTGCTGCTAGCAGCATACAACTCACTCATTCATCTTTTTTGGGGTCAAATGTGGGAGAAGAGGCAAAAGTGCCATGTGAACTAATATGAGTGAACAATGACAAAGTAAATATGTTTAAACAGCAATTCCTTGGCATTAGCAAAACTAGAGAGAAAGTACCGATGTCATGTACTGCTAATACATGACAAGCTTAGAATGCTCCCACATTGTGAGAAGAAACAACTGAATAGGTGAGAAATGAAGATTGGTGAATCAATAACAGTAATACTCACGCATATCACCGAAAGCCCCTTTTGTAACATTTGTGGCTTTCAATACTGTCACAGTTAATTTGTGTGAATACTGGTGTTCCACCTGGAAATCAAATGGCATGTGGTTAAACAGGAAATAAAACTCCAAAAACAGAAATAAATTGTCAAAATAGCTTTCATTTGTCCAAGGAGCAAAAAAAAGGAAAATCCCCTATTCAAAATGTAAGAGAAATGCACCCTTTAATGTCTTGTAGCTTTACTGAAAGTTCAGACAATGCATTACACGTAGCCTGATGTTCCCTCAGCCACTCCTACATACCATGTTTTCCCTCACATGCTTTTTTTTAAATTTTAGTTTCAGTGTATAACACTCCTCCTCTCCAAGCTTGGTACCTGCTATGAGGCTTTTAATTAGTCAGTGACAGCTTACCAAGAAGAGAAAAGCTATTTTGCAAGATATTTTATTTCAGTTTGTGCTTGTAACTCCCTTTCAATAAAAATGATACAATTATACCTAAATAATGTTGCTGAATATATATGTATATTGTGCATATACTGTATGCGTATAGTTATGCATACAGAGTGTATATGTCCAGCATGTATCAAAATTCAGAGTGTAAAGAGACCCTAGTAGAGTAACAGTGAAGAGTGAACACAAAAGTTCACCAAATCAGTTATGCTCCCAGAAGTTAGAATCTCATGCAGTCTCAGGGACTTCCTGTTTTCTATCAGACCCTGAGCATTTCAAGAGAAACCTCTCTCAGGGTATGTCAGCACTCCCAATGCCACAGTGTCTGAATGGAATCAGGAAGTCTAGAGACATGAAAATAGGAGGAAAAAAGTGACAGGCTTAACTGAATTTTGCTGAACCTCAAAATCTGGTTCAGGTCTGTTCTTATTTCATCCATCTAGCCCTCCAATTTGCCCATCCCTGTTATACTGTGGCGCTGAAAGCCTGTTTCATATTTTAGGAGCATCATCACTGTGTATGACAATGTAGAGAACATAGAATGCATGGCCCCGACCTAAATAATTTATAGCCGATACACATATGGGCAACAAAGCACAAGTCTGGGAGTTGAGAGACCTAAGTTCTGTTCCTGGCTCTGTCACAGACTCCGGTGTGACCTCATATAAATCACTTACATATGCCTGTGACTTAGCTTTCCATCTGTAAAACAGGAATAATGATACATAGCCACCTTTGTGAGGTGCATTGAGAGCTACTGATGAAACACTTTATACTGCATTAATTATTTTACATGTATATGGAAGTAGTGTTTAAAGACCACAATAAGGCTGGGCCCCATTGTGCTAGGTACTATACAAACTTATGATAAATGACAGTCCCTGTAAGCGCTATCATTAATTCTCTGCATTGGTTTCTCAAGACAGTGACTCTCAGATGGCAAATCTGACTAGCGAACAACTCGGTAACTGTGAGTCAGGGAGAACAGACAAAAACTCAGTAGCCTCAGTGGGCAACACATGCTCCTCCTAGCAGTCAGCAGTATGAAGCCAGACCACAATGACAAAACAAAATGAGAGTGCATTCAGAGTAACTCCAGGAATAGGTCTTCACGACAGAGTTAGTCCAGGGGATCAGCACCCAGGTTTCATCAGCCAAGTTAGCCTAGCCTGGGTGTGAGAAGCCACATCACAAAGCCATCCCCAAATTACTGTGTTCTCTCCAGTGCTGCACTCCTCCATGGGTCTCACTAGGACTTCTGAGGTATAACCCATAGTTCTCTGTGCTGCCATAAGCTGAGCTGCCCTATGATTTCTTGACAGTGGATTGTGGAAAAACTTGTCTGTCCTTCTGGGCACACAGGGAATCGTGGGAGGGCATTGAAGGACCACCAGCACTTGAAAGATTTAACCAATGCCCTCACTGCAAAGTGAGGTTACCAGCCCAGGTGAAAGCAGAACCCAAGTTCTAACCCATACCTCAGACTGTGCCAGCGAGCCCAGATTGAAAGTAACGCCAAACTCAGATAACAGGGTGTGGGAGGGGGAGCAAAGAGGGTTGGGGAACACCCACATAAAAGCTTACGCTAACTCTGCAGTGAAGACATACCCTAGAAGTTTTAGCATGCCCAGTGCTTTTTGCCTCCCAGGCGCCAAGGCTTAAAAGAAAAAGAAAAACGTAACTTCCCCTTGTCATTTTGACATTTACAGCTTATCGAGCAGTTTTACAAGATAGTTGGGGAAGGGCAGGGAAATCTTCTTTCATTGCTGCCTCTCAGTTTTTGTTTGCTTCTTGACGATACTTTACAACCCAGTTAATTAGTATATTCTACTTCCACAGGACTCAGGTCTGCTGAACAACATCTGTTTTATAATGTGGTATTTCTTTATGGATGCTCTTTTATAGATAGGGTTATAATTAAAAGCAGCAGCCCACAATACATAAACCCACCCACAGATCTCCACCGCTAGAGACATTTGTCTTTTTGGAGGCCATTACTCTAGAGAATCAAATACCCAGGAGCAGAGAGGAAGGATGGACATTGAAAGTCAATGGGACTGAGTCTCCAACGTGCTTAAGTCATTTCTGAAAATGGAACTTAACTATATAAGTCATTTAGGCCTTGCAATAGCAAGCAAAGGAACGTCTAAATACCTGGGCCTTAGACACTGAGGATAAAGTTATCAAAAGCCATTAAGTAATTTAGGAGCCTAATTCCCATGTTCAAAAGTGACATTTTGGAAGATGGGACTTAGTCTCCTAAATTACTTAGGGGTTTTTGACAATTTTACCTCAATTCCTCTTTCTCCTGCAAAACTAACTAAACCTCTCCAGAGGAAAAGCAAGGAGGAAATCACTCAATTATACAGGCCACCTGGATGGATTATATGAATCACAGGAATTTCTGCTAGGAATATTCTCCTTCTGATGGCTCAGTCCACTCTGTTGTAAGGTCTGAGGCCTTGTTCTTTGGCTAAGCAATAGCAGCCATATTTGAAGAGACAACAATCAAACTAAAAGCAGGAAGTCATATCCTCACATTCTATCTAAATTACATTTAAACAATGTAATATCAGGTTGTTAAGAAGGAGACCCCGTCCTAATGGCACCCACTATCACCAGATAAAGATACAGATCTTAAGGTGGCTAAAGAAAACTTAGTTTGATAGCATTCTACCTGTCAAGAAATCATTTATCAATAGTTGTGGTTATGAAATCCTCATTTCTTTATTGTTTTGTCATTATGGTCCCCAGTTCCCATTGTTTAGCTGTATGGTCTCTGGTTATTTACTTGTTTCTGTCTGTTACATAATTAATTTTGCTAGGTATAAATTAATTAATGTGGTGGGGTAGGATTGGTTAGAGAATTTTGTTACACTATGTTAGGATTGGTTAGAAAAATTTTAGTATAATGATTGGTTAAGGTACAGCTAAACAGGGCTCAAATTTCACTATATAAACTGGAGTCCAAAAGGAATTTATTTGGGAACCAACTCCAGGACACAGCCCCAAAGATCAAAGCTGCCAGACCTCAACACTCTGCCAATGACACCGTGCAGAAACTGGAGTCCCCCAGATGGACCTGATCCTGATTGGCCATCAAGATAAGTTCATCTGTCTTATTGGGAGTGGTGAGCACTGTATGTGTAGCGTGTGAATTCTGGTTTTGGTGATTGCTAATAAATAGAGGTTGTGAAGTATATTACTGTGTAAGGCTCTTTCACTGGTAAAAGACCCCATAAACCCACAAAAGATTAAGCCCTGATTAAGCCCAGGGAAAGGGTGTTTGCTCTGAGTCAACAGGGAAAGGATGTTTGCCCAGAGCCAATGGAGGAGTAGAGCCTGGAGCCCACAGAGGAGTAGAGCCCGGAGCCCATGGAGGGGTAACGTTAGGTGCTTTTCACCTGGAGCCCTAGGAACTGGGTAAGGGTGAGGGTGCCTAAATTAAGAGGGTTACGCCTTGTGCCCTAGGAACTGGGTAAAGGTGGGTGCCCTTGAGTGTGTGAGTAACAGAGAATTTTGTGCGGCTAACACTGTGTACATACAAGTGTAAAATTGTCATGAGTACACTCACAGCCATCTCTTGGCACCTCATTCTCCAAACACACACACTCCTATCCCTTTCTTACAACTCTTAGCTTATCCTTTCTGTCTCTTGTTTTAATGTCTTCCTGTCCTCAATAAAAACTCTTTAGTTAACTTACTTCCTCTCTCTTACATATGAGGCAAGTAAGCGACAATTATTCACTATTCCCTTTTAAAAAAAAATGAGTTTGATTATGTTTCACTTTACTACCATTATCCTGGGAATCAGAACAGCGCACTCAAGTTTCACTCAAACTGTTCTGTAAAGTGAACTGGTTTTGAGTAAGAATCTTCTGTGCCTTATGAGAAATTCAAAAAGTTTCATACTGTTTTTAAAGGTGCCTAATACCTTTCACTCATGGGGATGCTGAGTCACATAATTTAATCTGAAGACAAGATGTAACCATGCACAAAACATACATCAAAGCATTCTATTGTATAACAACATTTTTATTTCCTTGGTACCAAATAGGAAATTTAATCAGATAATTGGGCTAGGGAGGAAAGGGATTGTTTTGTTTAAACAACTTTAATAAAGTACATTTCCTTCTTTCAAAGGGACACTGTAAAAAAATCCACACTCGAGGCTGTATATATTTTACCTATTATTCTTTCAATCAACACCTAAACATCAATGTAACTGGAGAAAGTTACAGGGAGGAAAATGACAGGTTTCAGAGTAGCAGCCGTGTTAGTCTGTATCCGCAAAAAGAAAAGGAGGACTTGTGGCACCTTAGAAACTAACAAATTTATTTGAGCATAAGCTTTCGTGAGCTACAGCTCACTTCATCGGATGCATTCAGTGAAAAATACAGTGGGGAGATTTATATACACACAGAGAACTTGAAACAATGAGTGTTACCATACACACTGTAAGGAGAGTGATCAGATAAGGTGAGCTATTACCAGCAGGAGAGTGGGGGGAATCAAGGTGGGCCATTTCCAGCAGTTGACTGGGAGTGGATGGGTCATTACACAAAGTAAAACTATTTCCCCATGTTTATCCGCCCCCTCCCCCCGCTGTTCCTCAGACGTTCTTGTCAACTGCTGGAAATGGCCCACCTTGATTATCACTACAAAAGGTTTTCCCCCCCACTCATCCGATGAAGTGAGCTGTAGCTCACGAAAGCTTATGCTCAAATAAATTTGTTAGTCTCTAAGGTGCCACAAGTCCTCCTTTTCTTTTTTTAGGGAGGAAAATGCTTTCTCTAATTTCTGTGCTTCTAACAGTGCAATGAGTGTCACTGTCTTCCTGTAAACTCAATAACTCAACTCAGTCAATTTACCCTTCTATTTATGTGGGGCTTTCATGAAAAAGAAAAGGGACAACATTTAAAAACTAGGAAAAGATTACTCCCAAAGTTCAGGATTTTGATTAAACTTTTCTGTGAAATTTCATATTTCAATCAAAAATTCATGAAAATGATGTCTCATTTTAACTCTTATTAACTCTTTTATTGACAATGAACTATGGTTCAACAGGAGAGGAGGAGTTTAACTACATTTTGTTTTAAAAACTGCACTTTCCCATTATATTTCTGTCCCATGACAGCAGTCCTACCAAACTTCTCTGAGCAGCTAAATAAAATATAATCTAATGCCCTGATTCAATGAAGTTCTAAAGCATGTGCTTAATTTTAAGCACATGAGTAATCCCACTGACCTCAAGGAGTTACTCAGATACTTTAAATTGGGCACGTTTTGTTTTGTTGCGAATATCTCAAACAGCTGCATCACAGATATTTGAGCTGGTGTAACATTCCATCCAGGAGAGGGAAGCGATACACATACATACTAGCCATCCGATTACAAACAGCGATCTTCAGAGTTGGCAGGCCATTTTAAACTCTATTAAATAATGCGGCCTGCCAACCTGAGACTGGCATCATAACAGCCTTCACAAAGCCTCAGCGTGAATAAAACATGTTGACATCCGTTGGCTGCAGACTCATTTAAAGGATGTGACTATAGGGGGAGAAACCACATAGTTGATAAGAGATCATTTCAAGGAAACATGTACTGTATTTTAGAAACTCAGAAGTTCAACATTATGACAAGTATATTAGTAACTACCTCTGAACACACACTGCTTTTCCTGCTGTAATAGGTTTCCCAAACAGAGTTACAAACAATATGTGATTTTACGAACACATCCTGCTCGTTACTGATTCCAGTTCAGATGGGATTTGTGATTCCATTGTTCAATGTGCAAAGTTTTAGTTATTTATAGACTAAGTTTGTTGGTGAAATTGGAGGATTCAGTAATGGCCTTCCCTTGACTTCAACAGTCTTTGGTTCAGGTGTTAAATTATTTTCAATTTATCACGCCCGTCAAGATTGCGAGAAAAATCACTTTTAAGAGAAAATTAAACACATTTGGTGTTGCATCTGTAGAAAATTGGTGAACTCTTCTGCTCTCAATTCTATCTGACAATCAATTCATGAGAATATTAATAGGAGGAAATATAACTATCAAATTATCAAAGCACCATATGACTGAACTGTTTGTGAGTCTTGACTCCAAAAATCATTGAAATTATGATAATTTACAATTAGTGTCTAAGAGTAATATTTGAAAAGTGCCTGTGTGACGTACGAGCATAAGTTCTATTTTCAAAGGTGAGTTAGGTGCAGAGGCTCCAGCTAGCCACCTGAGCTCAGGTAGCTAGTCCGAGCCTTCACTGGTGTCACGTCAATGATGCTATATTTAGCATGCTAGTTCAAGCCAAGCTAGTGCTCGTCTGTCTACCCAGGCTGTGAGGCTCACCTCCAGCTGCAGTGTAGACATACCCTTGGGAGCTTTTGAAAATTTTACAAAAACATCAATAATATCTATCAAATTTATTTTAAATAAAATTCTCCCAAATCTATTCTTAATTCACCCAACCTTATATTGAGAGTCTTTCAAGTTTCATGATGATACTAACACTATACGGTTATTGATAGTAACTGGTTGCAACAGATGATGCACAATACAACATGCATAGGAAAGTCAAATGTACTCACTGTAATGTGTTGAAATGGATCTATACAGGACATTTTAGGTTCAGATCTTATATGCAGGTATCACAATGAAAGATCTTGTTCTTTACGGATCCAATTTCACAATGGACAGACTTCAACGTGTTTCCAAAGTGGACTGTAATACCACAGCTCCTTTCATCACTGCATAATGAACAATGACCCGTGGTTAAAAATAACGTTTTCCTTCTAAAATATATTTTCTAATATAGCAGAGTAACCACCCAGGTTGAAAAGGGTTCCCAAACTTCAGACTTTTAATGAAGACCTGAATTTTGAGATAAGCTGAGGATATAAAGATTTCAACCCAGTATAACCTTGATTAGCCATGTTTCTCATGTGATTCCACCCACCCTAATGCAAGTGAATGCTTTGCTCAGCTGCAATTATCATGTATCAAAGTGTTTCTCATGTTCTTGCAGCCTTACAAATTAATGAAACAGTACAGTACAATTAGAAGCATCAGTTATGTACGTTCATATACATATACTAGCTATAAATATTATTTAAAATACAGTTCAATCATTTAGCTAACAGTTTTCTTAATGTTCTCATGCAAATTCTCGGTAGCTACTGTGTGTACATTTGGTTCCTTGTTAGAAGCCAGTTTTTGCCTTAGGCAGGTGCACAGGAGTGTGTGGGAAAAGGACATATGCAGGCCTTTCCTCTGCACAAGGGGAAATGCCAGGGCTGTGTCCTGCATGCTCACTAAAAGGTACAAGTTGCCCCAAAAAGGGCAGAGCAAAGTTGGCCATTCAAAGAGATGGTGAAGCATGCACACTCCCCCGGTGGTTCTGAGTGCTCTGTGAAGCATCGTGCCTCCTGAGGAGGCAGGGGCAGAAAAGGCAGGCCGTGGGGTGGAGCTGAAGAGCTAGTTTAGGAGGTAGCCAGCAGGACAATTGGATGCTTGCAGTACAAAGAATTCTGCAATTCTTTGGAGGTAATAAGTGGTTCCCATCAGGCCATTTTAACGTCTCTACCACCACCTTTGCTTTTGGCAAACTTCAGCTCAAATCACACATTCCCAAGGTCTTATATAACCACATCTAATAACCAAAAATTAATGGATTACTGCAGCTATTCAGCAGCTACCTTGGCTGGCACAATATTGCTCCTTTCTAGATTTCCATTTTAACTGTGAACTAGCAGCACCTGTTTTCATTGCAATTAGTGCAGAGCTCTACTCGAGTCAATAGGATGCCAACTGGGGCCATACAACCCTCCCTCTTCCCCACCCCCCCCCCCCAAAATATTCTTTGTACGCGAGCACTGAGCCAAACAAAAAGAAGCCACTTGTAATATTAATTTAGGAATTGCCATAGTTAGAGATTGCCAAAAGCCCTGAAGAATAAGAGTTTATACCCCTTCCAAAACTCTTGGTACATACTTTAATACTTACTGTAAGAATTTTGGACATTTTTGTTGTTTATACAAAAGTTAAATCCCTTTTTTATACTTGTTAAACTCAATAACTTGTTGCAACAAGTTCTGCAATGCATTGTGTGAAAAATTAAGGCCATCTGAATCAGAAAGACAGGGGTTAATGTAATTTCATTCATATTGTTAATGCTGAGGCAGCTCAATCCCTAGGAGAGAGGAAAGAATGATCCCTCTCTATAACTGAGAGGAAATAGCTATTCATACTTGGTTTAATTCTAAGACCCCCAATGCACAAATACATCTTTTCATATCCTTATTTTAATATGGACTAAATTAACTGCAGTAGAAAGATCATTCAAATCATTTTTTCATTCAGGTCACTCAAATTTGTCACTGTCACACAAGTGGGCAAAATTTAACTGAAGTGCACCCACCTATGTCAGCAACACATGTGGCCCAGTGTTTCTGTCTACAAGTCTGTTTATTTTTCCCTTGCGTCCTACCGAAAAAGGAGCAGTAAAACACTCCACTATCTTTTTAAATTAAGCCTCACTAAATTAGTTATTAAGGAAATTTTGAGAATTTCAAAGCTGCTCAGGAAGAGCATAAAATAAAGGATATTCAATAACTGTAAGCAAAAGGAAGTTTAGGAGCTATAAAACAGGGAACTTGCGGCCTCCTGAGACAACAGCCAACTACCAAAGAGTTAACATGGGTCAGCAAAAAAGACTGTACTAAAGTGAGGAAATTGGAACCAGGAAGCTGCTGTAAGTTTGAGACTTAAGAGAAGATTTTCACAGGCACAGGCACCCATCTCCCATTGACTTTCAATGAAAGCCAGGCACCTGTCTTTTATGCCTTTGAAAATCTCTCCATAACAATTCAGTCAAAAGCTTGGTCTACATTTGAAAGTTATACTGGAGTTACTAAGTTGATTCAGGGTGTAATTTTTTTACCAGTACAGTCATACCAGTACCAAACTTAGTATGGGCAAAGTTGTAATGGTATAAAGGTATCTTATACTGGTATAGCTCGTCCCATTTGCCTACAGGAAAAGCTATATTAAAGGTGGAGCTGGTAGCACCATCTATTATTGAGGTTGGCTTACACTTCCCATTCTAAGACTCTGTTTTCAATTATTTATAATTTGTATTATAATTATAATTATAATTCAATTATTTATAATCAGTGTGAAATTTTCTGTGCTGAGTTTCTGTCCCAGGCTGACTTGTTTTAAAAAATATCTGCCAAAACTGTGCAGTCATTTCCGAGAACGAGGCTAGGAAACAATATGTAGTTTCGCCCGTGGTCAAAACTTGTGGCAACCTTTCCCTTGAAAAGCTCTAGTGCCCTCATGCTTTGGAGCAGGAATTTGAAGGTTGGAAGGAAGTCACCTTTATCCCAGGGATGTTCATTTTGCTGTCCCCATGAAAATCCACTCAAACTTGGCTGATATAAGCCTTTGAAAAACTGCTGTTTTCACATGCTCAATACATCCACTCTTCCTCTCTGATGGACCAAAACTTTGTTGTGCTGGAGAGGCTCGTGTGGGCTAAAGAGCTACATCATCTGGAACTTTCATACACATGGAAGGGTCCCCTTTGGCGAGCAGGTCTGAGGCAAAGCTCCTGATTAACCACAGTCCAAACTTCACAAGACCCAATGGTGGATCAGGCACATATGGAAGACCTTTTAGTACTCTGCAGCTGTGAAGGAGGATGAGGGCTGCAGCAGGAGGGAGACCCCTGGTTGTCTTGAATCTCCTTGCCACTGGGTCAGGGTTTTCCTCCTGTCTGTGCACTGGTTTCCCCACGTTAAAAGATTTCACGTGCAGACTTCTGCCAAAGGGCTCACACCTGCACAAAGCCCTGCGGTGATGGACAACTGGCGGTGAAGACAGGAGCAGTGATCTCTGGGAGTTTTTAATCACAAATCTACAAGCAGGCAGCAGCCGCGTGACAGTCATCTTCCGATTGAATGAGACAGAAGTACATTTCAAGAGCAGCGACTGTGACTGAGCAGGCCTTTTCAGGATCCCCTCTGCTCACCCTGAAGGGGGAGGGGGATAGAAAAGGTGCTGTAAATATAGGCTGTCTCACACTCTGGCGATTGGATGACCGCATCCAGTGGGATCACTCAACTCCGCGGCCAAAACATGAGATTTAAGACAATGAATTTCGCCACCTGGAATGTCCGCACCCTTATGGACTCTCAGCGCAGTGAATGCCCAGAAAGAAGAAAGGGCAAGACTCAACATTGACATTGCAGCTCTTAGTGAGACACACCGGGCTGATGAGGGCCAATTAAAAGAGAAGGCTACACCTTCTTTTGGAAAGGAAAGCCACCTGAAGAGAAATGCATTCACGGGAGCTTCCCATGTGGATCAACGAGCATCTCATGACTGTGACTCAAGCTCAGCAACAGCCAATATGCCACAGCCATCAGTGCCTAGACCCCACCACTTAATGATGAGGAAGACAAGGAACAGTTTTATAACACTCTTGATGAAGTCCTCACAGCCACACTTAAGGTAGACAAACTTATCCTCCTGGGAGATTTCAATGCCAGAGTCAGATGGGACTCTCAACTCTGGAGCAGCAAAATAGGCAAAGAAGGGGTGGATAACGTAAACCTCAATGGTATTCTTCTCCTCAGCAAATGTGTGGAGCATGACCTGCTCACCACAAATACCATCTTCAAGCAGAGTAACAAATTTAAGGCCACCTGGAAACATCCTCTGTCCAAACACTGGTACCTAGAATCATAGAATATCAGGGTTAGAAAGGACCTCAGGAGGTCATCTAGTCCAACCCCCTGCTCAAGGCAGGACCAATCCCCAATTTTTGCCCCAGATCCCTAAATGGGCCCCTCAAGGACTGAACTCACAGCCCTGGGTTTAAGCAGGCCAATGCTCAAATCACTGAGCTATCCCTACCCCCATACCTCCTTGATTATGTTAGAGACAGAGCTCGAGATTACACCGATGTCCATATAACACGAGCCATGAGAGGTATAGATCACTGTTGGACAGACCATCGATTAGTAAGATCAGTCATGTATCTGCAGTTTGCGCCACCACATCGCAAACACCCAAAGACTAAGAGAAATCAGTATAACATCAAAGCACTTCAGGACCAAGCCAGCTGCGAGATGTTCCAGCAATACCTGTCTGAGAAACTCTCTAACTTGCTTGTTAATATCACTGATATTCAAGAGCACTGGGATCAACTTAAAAATACCATTCACAGTACATGTGCTGAAAATATAGGATATTCCACCTGACTTTAAGAATAACAACATTGTTACAATATTCAAGAAAGGGGGCAAATCTTTGTGCAGGAACTACAGAGGTACTGCCCTCCTCTCATCACAGGGAAGATCCTTGCCCAGATCCTACTAAACCGCTTTCTCCCCCTTGCAGAGGAACTCCTCCCTGAATCACAGTGTCGCTTCAGGCCATCCCAAGGCACAACTGACATGATCTTTGTGGCATGACAGATTCAGGAGAAGTGCAGAGAGCAACACCAGGAACTGTTCATGGCATTCATCAATCTAATCAAGGCCTTTGACTATCAATCACGATGCCCTATGGGAGATGCTGTGTAGGTTTGGCTGTCCACAGAAATTCATTTCCATCACCAGATTAATCCATGATGGGATGACTGCCATCATTCTGCGCAACAGCTCAGAGACCGAACCATTCATCATTCGCACTGGTGTCAAGCAGGGCTGTGTTACTGCTCGAACACTCTTCTCCATTTACCGTGCTGTGATCCTGATTCTCATCTGTGACCGCCTCCCTGATGGAATCGGGATTGAGTATCATATGGACGGTGAACTCCTCAATCAAATGTCTCCAAACAAAATCTAAGATCACAAGAATTGGAATTCAGATGACTGCATCATTCTTGCACCCTCAGAGGCCAACCTGTATCCTACATCTTTTTGCAGATGCCTATCGCAGCCTTGGTCTGTCTCTCAACATCGGGAAAACCAAGGTACTCTACCAGCCCTCACCTGCACAAATTACAGTTTGTATTCCACAAATAATCAGTGGAAAATCCCTGGAAAATGTGGACCATTTTCCATAACATGGCAGCCACCTCTCCCAAAAAGGCAGCATTGACACAGAAATTGAATACAGGATCCGCTATGCCAGCACATCCTTTGGAAGACTACTCAAACAAGTCTTCAATGATAGGGATCTGCAAATAAGTATCAAGATCTTGGTTTACAAGGCAGTTGTCATCCCCACCCTTCCTTATGGGTGTGCGACCTGGGTAACCTATAGACGACATCTCAAGCGGCTGGAGTGGTTCCAACAGCACTGCCTCAGGAGGATTCTCAGGATCTGCTGGGAAGACTGACGCACTAATATCAGCAGTACAGAAATGCAGGTCATAAAACACCAACTCCGCTAGGCAGGCCACTGTGTACGTATGCCTGACATTCACCTCCCAACGCAAATACTCTTCTCTCAGTTAAGTCAGGGGAGAAGGGCTCACGGAGGGCAGTGGAAGCGCTTCAAAGACATACTGAAATTACACCTTAAAAAGGGAGGCATCAACCCAACAAACTGGGAGGACTCAGCACAGAGCAGAACACAGTGCTGCAACATACACCAGGCCACAGCTCACTTTGAGGAGAACAGATGTGCTCATGAGACAGAGAAGCAACACAGGAGGAAAAAAAAGGGCACAACAGTCCAGCCAACAACTATGTCTCCTCCAAGATTACACCTGTCACTTCTCTTGGAAAATCTGTAGGGCACAAATTGGGCTCCTCAGCCACTTAAAAACCCACCAACGAACCCCCTTGGCAGACATCATCCTCATATCGAGGGATAGCTGAAGACATTCACTCTCACTAAGACCTCACTAAGATGCTTTATACTGACTACACAGAGAGAGAGAGACCGTTAAAAATAAATTAAGGTTGCAAAGTTGAGCATTCAAAAGTTAAGAAATGCCAGAATTAAGGTTTCCTGTGCAGCCTTAATTTAGCATTGCTGTGATTATGCATTATGATTCAGACTTTAATTACATGATCACATACTATTTTTCCCCACAAGATTCCTGCCTCAGTGCACAGCACTGACTCAAAATTTCAGACAACCTCTGTTTTTGAGACTGCTGCCAAAAGAAACAGTAGATGTAATACAACCATGATCTAAAGTTGTTACTACAGCACAGTCTACTTTAGAGAAAAGTAATTTTAAGCTCAACCTAAACTGAATCTGTGAATTCCTGTATTTGAATGATCATTAAATTTCAATTATATTCATCTGTATGACACAGTACATGAAGGGATATGTGCTTAGATTTGAAATTAAATTAATTAAGTTTAGCAAACTGATTAATCTTAGAATCATAGGACTGGAAGGGACCTTGAGAGGTCATCTAATCCAGTCTTCCGCTCTCCTGGCAGGACTAAGTATTATCTAAGACCATCCCTGACAGGTGTTTGTCTAACCTGCTCTTAAAAATCTCCAATGATAGAGATTCCACAACCTCCCTAGGCAATTTATTCTAGTGCTTAACCACCCTGACAGTTAGGAAGTTTTTCCTAATGGCCAACCTAAACCTCCCTTGCTGCAATTTAAGCCCATTGCTTCTTGTCCTACCCTCAGAGGTTAAGAACAATTTTTCTCCCTCCTCCTTGAAACAACCTTTTATGTACTTGAAAGCTGTTCCCTCTCAGTCTTCTCTTTTCCAGACTAAACAAACCCAAATTTTTCAATTTTCTCTCATAGGTAATGTTTTCTAGACCTTTAATCGTTTTTGTTGCTCTTCTCTGGACTTTCTCCAATTTGTCCACATCTTTCCTGAAATGTGGCACCCAGAACTGGATGCAATACTTCAGTTGAGGCCTAATCAGCACAGAGTAGAGTGGAAGAATTACTTCTCGTGTCTTGCTTAAAACACTCCTGCTAACACATCCCAGAATGATGTTCTCTTTTTTTGCAATAGTGCTACACTGCTCACTCATATTTAGCTCGTGGTCCACTATGACCCCCCAGTCCCATTCCGCAGTACTCCTTCCTAGGCAGTCATTTCCCATTTTGTATGTGTGCAACAGGTGGTTCCTTCCTAAGTGGAGTATTTTGCATTAGTCCTTACTGAATTTCATCTAGTGTTCAATTCTTTGCAATTTTATAGGTATTAATAAAGTAGATCCTATTTTATTAGTCACATTGAATATTGTCTTGAAGGATCATAGGTTAGTTTGATAATTTTGATAACAGAAAAACAGTCTTCTGATCAATTATTTATTTAACACTATAGTCATTTGCATATCAAATATACTGTTGCCAAGCCATGCACCTCTTAACATTAGGTTCCCAATTCAAATTCAGCTGAGGTCAGCGGAAGGTAAAAATTTGTTATCTGATGACTGTTTGGGGATTTATGTGAAATGCGTTTTGTGGACTCAGTCCAGTTCACAGGGTCCACATAACAAATGACACTATAATTGCATCTAGTTGCCAATGCCCACCCTATATAAAAAGTGAGGACTTCAAGCTCAGTCACTAAGTCCAGCTTCTTTCATGACGTCCAAGGACATCATGCTACCCTTATTCATGTTGAGCTGTAGCTTACTCTGCAGTTAGCCCCACTAACAAAAATGATCTCAGAAAACAAATAAGGTACAATTCGGTGTGAGTGTAGCTGGCAGAATCCAGTCTTAAGTTTATAAGAAAACTGCAAAAGAAAAAGAGGACTGATTATCCCAGGTCTGCGCCAACTTGTTTTTGTTTAAAGAATCAAGGTCTGGGAAGAGAAAACACTTGAAAATTGAAAGAAAATGAATAAATGTGACACAGGCATCTATGAAAAACATGTCCAAGATAATAACAGGAAAGATACAGGGTAGGTTTGATCTTGACTCAGGCTTCTGGTGTGAATGTCATCAAAAGGGTTGTATCTACTTTTATCAGATCAGATTGCAGGATTTTATTTTCCTCACAGCATATTAATGTGATTGTATAATGAATAATTTGTTTCAGAGTGAATTTTCTAAGAGTCCAAGGGAAAACATGGAAGTGTTATATCTTAATTTAGTTCTTTGGAGCAGGGACCGTGTGTATGCACCGCACCTAGCACAATGGGACTCTGATCTCAAATGGCAACTCTAAGCCTTATTAATATATATTGTTTTCTCCTTTGTTCTTTCCATCACAAAAAGTGATACCTTGCTGACAAAGGAGGAGTAGTGGGAAGGATGAGTTGGGAATGGTAGAGGAGAAGCCCAGTGCCTGTGCCCCATTTCTTGGGAGATGACTTAGGTGGACTATGTGAGAGAAGATGATGCAGCGAGAGTAGCTGCGGAGGAAGTTCTGTGGTCGGGGAGGCAGGCGTCGGAGTGCCACAGGCTGGCAATAGTGAGAGATAAAATCATGGATGCCAGTGATATTTTTGGGAGATGAAGCAGGCAAAGGGAAGTGGAGAAAAAAGGGAAGGTCTGAGGTCTGAAAGGGAGGTTTTAATTGGGGCAGAGCTAGTGATGAGGACAGGGGCTGAGGCTAAGAATGAAAGGATGGCCGGGGTTGGGGCAGATGTCAATGGTATATAAAAGCCAACGTGTATAGGGGCAGGTAATCAGACCAGTGATCTGTAGACAGCTCTCTGGCACCTTTTATGAAATCCTACTTTACAGTACCCTCCCATGAAACGGTAGACAATACTTGATGAGTCAGAGGAATTCAGTAATCACATAAAATACCTAATCAGTTGCACAGTGCTGAATATGGAGGGAAAATATTTCTTCCCAGCCTCTGCAAGGAATTAATTTATACCCTGAAGCATGAGGTTAAAGTTACCCATAGGTTTGGCTGCATAACTACAAGGGTTTTTTTATTCCTCACATAAGTTGCCAATACATTTTTCAGACAAGTATTGTGTTTGTCCTGGTGACTGGGCCTCATAAGTACAGGCTTGAAATAAGTTACTTGGCACAGCTCTTCATGTTTTAGCTTATAATTCCAGTGCTTATGCAAAGAGTTTTAGTAAAAGGAAATGTTTCTCATACAGGGGCATGACATTACGAAGGTCCTGTGAAGGCCTGTGACAAAAGCACATCATTATACATAATTATGCTGCATGCCAAATTTTGGGGAAGTTAGACAAATGAATTGCAATAATCGTTGATATATTATTATTGCACTAAGTATTTACATATAATGTAAAGAATACATTCAGAGACCCATGATGCCAACAGAACGAGTAGGTGTTTCCATGGAAGGAAGATTTCATAGAGTTCTTACATACAAGTAACATTTTTTTCAGTATTGTATTTTTTACATTTATTCAACTTCTAAATCAACAGAAATAACAAAACTAGCTCCAAGGCAAAATATTCAAATGAAAGATTCCAAGAGTATTTAAAAGTGGAGAAGATCATTGTCTAACTACAATGGAATCTGGACCAGTGGAATGATATTTAGCTGCCAGAGATTCTAAAAACATCTAGGGGGAAACCCAAACAAAAGTAGTCTCCACAGTGTACTGTGGGACTCCCTGAAGGCTTACATGAGATAACAATCATTTACTTTTGCCATCAATAAAATCCCCCCCAAAAAATCAAAAAGAAGAACCTGAAAAACCTAAAACTGAGTCAATGGAAAAAAGGAAGCATTTGGGGATCGCCCCAGCAATGACAATCATAGCACAACAATCGTTATCCACATTTTTACTAGATAATTTTATTTCAAGCAAAGAGTGAGATAGGCTTGCAGTATAAGTATCTTTGCAGTACAAGTGGGATAAAGATAAGAAAAATGGTGGACCAGTTGTGTTAGCTGGAAGCCCAATCAGTAATTCCAGCAATAAAAACAGCCTCTTTTTTAAAAAGAAACTAATTAATTTGATGAGGACACAGCAGCAAAATGAGGATTGGCACCAGCATGGAATTAGGGGGGCAGGCTACAACTTTTATTAAACATTAACACAGGGGAGGAGGGCTACTCGCCCATCACCTATACTCCCCTACATCGGGCATTTAATTTGTTCCACTGCAGGGTTACAGAGCTCCTTACCATATAACCCATAACTGGCACCAAGGTTACAGGGCTCCTTTCATATACCCCATAATGCGGGTTAGGTGTTCCTCAGTTTATTATTCAGGACTCAGCTCTCTCTGAGTCCTAGCACCGTCCCGCTCCCCCATGAGGAAGACAGAGGGTGCACAGATTGGGCTCAGCTCACTAGGGCCACATGGTCTGACCTCAGCCTGTAAAAGCCACAAGATCTCACTCTTTCACATGAGCCCAAGGCCCATCACCAAAATCCAAGGCCTATTACCTCTGGGAACTGTTCATTCTATTGTCTCAACTGCACTCAACACCAGCCACAAGTTGCAATGAATAAACACCCTCACCCCAGTACCTCAGTTACGTACTAAGCATGTTCCTACTCAACCCACTGTGGCTTGATGGTGCTGCAAGGATAGCAAAAAACTCCATGGTCCTCTGCCAGTTGGCCTGTGGGAGAAAAATTACTTCCTGACCCTCTAAACTGCTGATCGGCTAGACCAGCTGCATCTGTCAGACCACATTCCCATTCCTAGTTTGGGTGGGTAGGGTGGGCTGCTGAAACGGAGCTGATAGAGCTTCCAGAAGGCCCCAGCACAGGGGCTAAATCCTGGGAGCTGGAGAATGCTGGCCAGTCAGCATCCTTCTCCCACAGTGGGCCAGTGGGTGCCAAAGACTCCCAGCGGGAAGAGCTACCTACTGTCCCTTGGGAACTGTCTCCCTCCATTGCTACTGTGACTGTCCCCCTTTCACTTCTGGGCCCCTCAAGTTCCCCTCCCCACATTGATGTGGGTGGGTGACATTTGTGGGGTTTTCATTTTGGGGAGCGCAACTTGGACAGAGAACCCACAACCCCATTTTAAGTCCCAGGGTGCTGCAGACACACAGCCCCTCTCAAAATTGAGCCCTAAGTGTCTCAGACTGGGCACTCCAAAATGAAGGCACTTAAAGCCAATGGCTGATTTTGAAAATTTTGACTGCAGTGACAAATACCAAAACAATACATGAAATATATACAAGATTATGAAACAATATATAGCCCTAGGTGCCCCATCTGAACAAGTGGGATACATTTGTTTGGGGAGTGGGGTTGCATATCCCTTTAAATAATGTTAACGGAAAACACACAACAAGAGTTTGCTCCTGTTGTCTTTGGCCAGATATTCTACTTCAGGTACTGTGTGCTGGCGGATGCCCTCTTCCCTGCAAAGGGATGCATTTCAGAGAGACTGCTTATAACCACGAAAGCTACTTACTGTGAAATGCTCTGCTATGGTTATTACAGTGCAGGAGACTGAAATCTCCAGGCAACTCATTTAAAAAGCCTTAGAAATAATTTGTAGCACTTTATAGGATGGTCTTCTGGCTAGAGTGATGAACTTGGACTCAGGACATCTAGCTTTAGTTCCTGGGTCTGTCACAGATTTCCTGTGTGACCACAGGCAAGTCACTCAAGCTCTCTGTACCTCAGTTCCCCATCTGTAAAATGGAGGAATACTTATTGTCTCCCACCCTCTCTCTTGTCTATTTAGGTTATAAGCTCTTTGGGGCAGTGACTGTCTCTTACTATATGTCTGAATAGTATCTAGTGCAATGGGCTTCATTCTCAAGTGCAGTCTTTCAGCACTACTGTAAACAATAAATAATAAGTGCTATTTAAATGTTAAGGATTAATATTAGTGGGTTCCGTACAATTAAAACTTGATGAGTCATGCTCAAGACTTACCACCCATTTAAACCAAACATGCAAATATTTCAGTTAAACACCTTCGATTCAATGAATTAGGCTCTAGAACAAGTTACGGAAACTCTAGAGCTTTCCAGATTTGTGGGCACATCTAAGGATGCATCAAAGCATCCTATAGCACGTGTTCTGCCACGTTTTCACCACAGCCAGGTTGGACTAAGAACTGCGGTCACAGGGTTTGTCATCTTTCACTCAGAACTTTAGCTGAACGTGACTCTGTATTAGCATGACTATTGTTGTGGTTTGGGTTTATTTGATCTTTTAGACACAAATTGGTGATAAAGGGTGTATCTATGCTATTTCCTTTGGCCTTCAGTTTAATGACATGAAATCATGACAAATTCTTTTGAGATGTGTGTGTGGGTTAAAGTAAATCCTCAAAGTAATTCATTACAACTTTCTAGTAAAGTAGGTGTTAATTAAAGTATTGCTGAAATGTTTAGCATCCTATTTAAACAAAAACTAATAAAGTACCATTGCAATATTTTATAAAATACATCTAATTCATGGCAAGAGGTTAAATAATGCACATTTGATTATTTTCCCTATAATAGTTATTAAAAAATAGATTTTTGGGGCCAGGATGGAAAATGGTGCATTTAATGCTTAGGAAAGATTTCTCATTCATAGACCAAGACACACAAGCATTCTATTTATACACAGAAATTTCGCTACCGTGCACCATCAGTGTGCTGATAGATATGCAAACTCTAGACACAAAAAGATAGTTCCTTTTCCATATTCATTTAATCTTTGGCTTCTCTGTTGAGTTGGTTCTGCGGGGGGCAGAGGAAGTTGTGTGACACTGGCAGACCAGGAGCCAGCTTATGCCAAGGCACCTAGCCCTCACTGAACACTAACAAATGAATAGTTGGAAATAGCCCAGTCTGACTCATCTGTGTTAGCATTATTAAAATAGACTTGAAGTTTATAAGAATGTGTTTAGTGTTTGGACTTTATGAAATGCTTGTTAGTTGCTGCATACATGAATTTCACTTATAAAATCTGTATACCATGTTATAAGGTAATATGCAAGTGTTTGCTTTGTAACTATAAAAGAGTTTGCTATAACACTCTAAACCCCCATAGCCAGGAGAGAAGCATTACCAAATATGAAATACTAGTTTACCACAAGAGGTGTCATCTCCTGCCCAACAAAAGAAGGCCTATCAACACCAGACAAACTATTTTGTTCACTAATATTACACGCGATTGTGTTGATTGATCCCCCACATCCATAAAGAGGGGATGTGCACAAACCCTCATCCCATCACAGTTTGAACTCTGGGAGAAGGAAATGTAAATCCCTACAAGAGAGAACTGTATCACTATACTGCTTGGAGTTTGGAGAGGGCAATGTTTCTAAGCTTAAACAAGGGATCCCCAAGTGGCTTAGCTTAATGGACATATAGAACTTGCATATTACAGCAACATCTATTGAAACCTAAGATTGTAACTAATTTGTGTGTGTGTATTTACCTGCGTTAACCTTGTAAATAACTTATTTCTTCTTCCTAGTTAATAAATCTTTAGCTGGTTTATTACAGTATTGGCTACAAGCATGGTCTTTGGTGAGCGATCTAAGATACAATTGACCTGGGGTAGGTGACTGGTCCTTTTGGACTGGGAGTAACCTGAATATAGTTATGATTTTTGCTGTAAGGAACCATCTATCACAAAGGCAAGACTGCGGGGCGCAAGATAGACCAGAGTGCCCAAGGCAACTGTCTGTGTCTCCATGCTAAGGGTGTTATAGTGCTTGAGGAGTTCACATTTGATACTTGGTTGGTGAAATCTAATTATAGAACACACAGTCATTTGGGGTTTATGTCCTGGTTTGTAATAGTCTGCCTTGAGACTGGCACCCACATTCATGAGCCATTCCAGACAGCTTGACAATGGACACCTATCTAGTGAGGTCTAAGGCCCTGATCCTGCACTCTGCCCCAGATGGGCACAAACGTCCACTTGCATGGAACTCAACCTCATTTCACACAGGCCAAAAGACCAGCTGAGCAGCAGAGGAGAACTTTCAATCCAAAATGTGAACCTTTACAAAACAGATTTTTGGGCTATTTAACTGTTCTGGAAGCCCAGGATCACATCAGTATAGCACAGAATATATTAATCAGTTTTGATATTCTGTATCTGTTCAATTTAAATAAGAAGTAAAGGAGACTCTGCTGTGCTTGACAGACAGAAAGCCAAATCTGAAAGCTCCCATCTCCCCCAAAATCTTCTCTCCTTGTCAGCAGGGTGAAGCAGCACTGTCCTCCTGTGTGCTACTGGGGCAGGTGTGGAGGTGTTCCGTTAATTGCTGACATAATAACATGTGACTGCTTTCCAGCTACTACAAGGGTGTATTTCTGCTCCTCTATGCTGCCCACAACCTCTGCTTCTGAGTCCTCTACCCACTGAATAGTTCCAGTGACTGAATCTGTTGTTGCTCAAAGCTTCTCCAGCCGGTGGCATTTAAATTAATTTTCTCTGTTTTGCGGCTGCCCTTAGAATTCTGAACAACAGCAGTGAAAACTCTGAGCTGCAACAAAGGCACTAGTGTGGTCTCTCTTCAGATTTAGGAAAACAGCACTGCATCAGTTCACACTTTCATTCATGTTTGAAAGATTACCTTCACAGCCAGAAATTAGCAACACAGTCAGAACCTCAGGGGTGTAAATCAGCATAGCTCCACCGACTGACACTGATTTACACCTGCTGAGAATCTGGCCCTCTTCCCCTTCTTCCCTGCCCCCCATTAAAATTTGGATTTGACAGCAGTTGATTGTATTCACCAGGAATGATTTCTACTCATCCTGAGTGAGAGGATTTTTCAAGCCCTATTTTGACCAGATACAATGAATATCAAGAGACCTTGTACAGGAGAAGAGACCCAAACTACATCACAGGGAACAACAAAAGACGTCAATATCTTAAGGCAGCCCTAACTGACCTTTAGGAATGCAACAGAACCAGTCTGACTCGATCACCAACCACAGTTGATGACTCATAGCATCAACTAATAATCATGTAGGGTCAGTAAAAAAAACCCCAAATCTCTCACACTCTCCTAGGGACAGCATTTCACAATTAGGGAGTTTATTGGGATTTCTGTGCTGTCTTCTGACTCATCCAGCACTGGTCACTCTCAGAGACAGGTCAGCAGATTAGACAACCACTGGGCCATTCTTTTCCATAATTTCCTATGTTCCCAATCTAACTGTTCCTTAGGACATCAATGGCTTAGCTAGTAGTCAATTCAAACTAGCTTTTTGTATATTAAACATTGCGTAGTTTTTCAACTCAGCCTTGAAAAAGAAATGGGAAATGAAATTATGTTAATTAGAACTGAATGGCAGTCAATATTTTGCTTCTCTGTGGCCTTCTCTCATCCCACATTCATATAGCATTATCATTTGTTGTAAGTGGACCTATGTGAAAGTTCCAATTTTCAGTAGAAGAGGGATCAAGACGCAAAATTCAGGCATGGTTTACACCTGTTTCTAATTTCCACTTTCCATTCACTTATTAAAATTCTTTTTACTGCCAACAAAACCCCTTGTCTTTTCCCTTCCCCTCCCCACATCACATCATCACTTCTTTTTTTTTTAATCTGTGTTTTTTCATATGGCTCAAAATTATAAGAAGAGCTGGGTGAAACCTCAACTGTCTGTTGGGTGACCAGATGTCCTGATTTTATAGGGACAGTCCCGATTTTGGGGCCTTTTTCTTATATAAGCTCCTAATACCGTCCACCTCCTGTCCCAATTTTTCACATTTGATGTCTGGTCACCCTAGCTGTCTGCTGAGAAAAACACAAACCAACCAAGAACAAAAACGGCCATATGTCCAACTGTCATAATATTTAATGAATTTGACATTGGGGGAGCTAATACTCCCAACTCTCCAACATTACAGTGAATATTTTTCGCAATGTCATGGAGCTCAGGAGGGAGATTTATCTATGGAGCAGGGGACTGAAGGTGTGTCTCTTTGGTTTTATACATGGTTCTATCACTGATTTACTATATGACCCTAAGCAAGCTATGTAACCTTTCTGGGCCTAAACTTACCGGTGTCAAATGAAAATAATGCTCACTTAGTTTATAGGGATTTGGGGAAGCTTAATTAAAGTTTGTAATGCACTTTGGCATCCTTGGATCAAAAAAGACCTATGTGCAAAGTATTAGTATAATTCGTGAGAATGGCAAATTGTTAAATTCACTAGCTCATTTCAGTGGAATTACTTGCATGAGTTACTGCTACTCCAAGTGAATAAAGGTTGAAGAATTGGATCATTAATATGTAGTGACATTAAATGCACAAGAAGTTAGTCGAGAACCTTTGAAATACACTGCCACACAACTGGAAGCAGGACCGGCTCTAGGCACCAGCAAAGCAAGCACGTGCTTGGGGCGGCACAATTCCAGGGGCGGCGTTCCAGCCAGGTTTTTTTTTTTTTTTTTTGACTGGAAGTAGAACTGGACAGCTGGGTTCTTTTCCATCTTTGCTGCTACAAGTTATTCCCTCTGAGTATTTGTATAAAATTTTTCACTCATGCCATCATTGACTCATGGTTACAGTGCTTCAACTTTGAGCATAAAAGATAATTGTCCTGTTAAAATAACAGTCCCAGTCCATCTTTTGTCTACAATCACTCTAGAGGAGTGTCAGCAAATTGGTGTCAAAACAATATCAAAAGACAAATACTAGCAGAAAAAAAGACCTTTCACCTAATCAGGACTAATAGCTGTAAACACAAAAATTATTCTCAATATACTAGGGGGGAGGAGGGAGAAAATGGGAGAAGAGGAAGAGAAGAGAGGATATTTGAATTATCCCACAATATAAGAATGATATATATTGAATGTAATAAAATCCTAAAACAACCCCACAATCTGGATTCATGTTTTATACCTGCTGTCTATACGAAGTATGTATGAAGTGGAGTTGTAACTCTGTTGTTCCCAGGATATTAGAATTTTTCTCTCTCTCCCACCTTGTCCCTCTATGTGGCTCAAAAGCTTGTCTCTCACACCCATAGAAATTGGTCCAATAAAAGATATTATCTCACCCTCCTAGTATCTGTATGTAAAGTATGAGCATTACTCCACATATTCATTTACGCAGATGCCGACAATTTAAAGAACTCTAACGCTGCAAGTGCCTCAAAAGCCATAAATGTTTCATAACTAAGGTTGTGTCTACACTAGCACTTTTGTCAGTATAATTTGTGTCACTAGGGGTGTGAAAAAACACCCCTCAGAGCAACATAAATTATACTGACAGAAGCACCAGTGTGGCCAGCGCTATGTCGGCAGGAGATTGGGTGGTTGAGGGTGGTTTAATTATGCCAGTGGGAGAGCTCTCTCCCATTGGTGCAGAGCAGCAACGAAGGAGGTCTTACAGAGGCGTAGCTACATCGGTATAATCGTGCCGCTGTAAGGTCTCTAGTGTACACATGGCCTAACTCTTGTACAGACACTCCCCGACTTACGCAATCGTTCCATTCCAGAAAGCCTTGCGTAACTCGAATTTTGCGTAAGTCAGAAATGTATACCCAAACATTACGCCAAAAAAAAAAAAACCAAACAAAAAAAACCACCACCACCTATTTCTAGCTTACGGAACTTTTTCTGTAAGTGTGAATTTGCATAAATTGGGTCTTGCGTAACCCAGGGAGCGTCTGTCTACAACCCCATTTCAGATATGCTGCCAGGAAACATGCAGGGTTAAACATCAGGGCAGAATGAGATAGTTAAATTGAAAAGGTTTTAGATAAGAAGCTATCCTTTCTAACAAAATATTCTCAGTTCTACTAGGACCACGTAGAAGTAAATTGCTAAGCAACAGCAACTGGTTTTGCATAGGGATCCAATCAGTTGCAAATCAGGTTCAAAGTCCTGGTTCCATTGATACCCTATGTAAATCAGTGCTGTAAACCATACAATGTTTTTATGTCTCTATGCAACAACTGCCCATGGGCACTGTTCCCTCTAAGCTGTGTGTGTGTGTGTGCACACACACAGATCCTAAACCCCGCGCTCATGGCGAAACACCACATGCACAAAAATCTGCACAGAAGCACAACGATTTGCACAGAAGAAATTTTTTGCGCACACGGATTGTCAAAAATTAGAGGGAACATTGCCCATGAGCCTGATCCCAAGCTCACCGAAATCAATGAAAAGACTCTCTGACTTCAGTGGGCTTTGGATCAAGCCACATGCACACAGGGGTGTGGGGATTTTTATTTTTGCAAATTATAATCTAATAATTAACTAAATTTATTGCATGGTAAACAGTTCTAATAGTTAATCTCCACTTGTAAAGTGTGCCATCTATATACAGTATGTTCACAGATCAGGCCTAGAGAAATGCTACACAAAAGCCAAGTCTTCAGTGTGCTAAACTGTAACAACCCAGGCAGATGGCAAATTGAGATTACCGATTGGCTAGGAATTGCACCTACAACTAGTCTGTGTTAAAACATCCCTTTATGTTTGTTACCCTGCCCCACCTGCCTTGTCTCATCTACCTCTTATCTCTTTTCTTTCAGACTGTAAGCTGTTTGAGGCACGGACTGTCATTTACCATATGACAGTACAGTGCCCTGGTCTTGGATGAGGCCTCTAGGCACTATCACAATGTGTGTTAAATAATAACAGTCTCATCTGGTAGAAGAAATGCATGTTTCACTGATTTTTGCTGAGACGACGACCCTCAGGGAGAGTGTGAGAAAAATGGCAGAGGTGGATCAGGTTAGGCAGCTAGGTCTAATATTAGGTAGCTATGGAAAGAGATGAATTTGACAGTGGTTGCAGTCTCCTATTGTCCTCTTCTCTCTCTCTTTCCAAAGTTAATATATTTAGATTTACATTAGGTTAATGTTAGGTGATAGAGAACAGAAAAAAAGTTAAATGGAGGCTGGACTTTGCAAATATATTATGTAGCAAGGTTTATGCTAACAAGGAGCTTATGTATGCCATGGCTGGGGTGTTACTATGCAACATGTATTCTTTTCTTTTGCTAAACTTTGTGCTTTTAGAATTGTAAGGCAATCATATTAATAAATAGACCATTCACAAAATAACACTGCAAAAGTGTATCATGCAGGTAGAAAGATGTATTTTACTTGGTTGTACTCTCCTTGTCATTTGCCATTATCAGCACTAGCCTCTGCTGGAGAAGAGAATTCACTTCAACGGACACATTTTCAGTCACCCCTCTGGTCAGTAGCCTATGTTAAATTAACTCTGAGCTCTCTGTCCACTTCCTGGTGAAAAATGCCAGAAGGGTCCAAAGTCACCACCATAAGTGCCAATATTTTGGCAGTCTCAGCAGAAAGACAAAATCCTGTATAGATTAGGGATAGGGTATGGAGCCTCACCAACCATCTCATACACAGCAATAGTCCCTTCAAGTAAAAGTAGTTGATGAGGCACTATGGAAGAAACCATTGTACCTTTGCTACATCCATTCTTTTGATAAATAGAGGACTTCAAACTCAGTGGTTTTCAACCTTTGTTAATTGTACTAATTATGTTGACTTTCACACTCCACAGAACAGTTATCTGCGGTATTCTACCTGCAAGCAACTGATTACATTGATGTACCTTGTTTTACCCCTTTCTGGATAACAGAGATCCTTTGTCTAATAGTTAGCAAGTATTAAGTGAGTCCCTGGGTTCCATTCCCAAACCAATCAATGACCTCAAGTTAACTCACCTCTCTATGCCTTGGTTTACCTGCTTTATTGGTGGCTATAGTAATACTTGACTACTAGTAGGTGTTATGAGGCTTGTTTATAAAGTGCTTTGAGATCCTTAGTTGAAAGGTTCTATAAGTGCAAAGTACCAAAATGGAAATGGCTTTATTGAACTGCTACTTGTAAGTAAAGCAAATGTGACAAGAAGGATCCTTTGTACATGATTTAGTTCAGTGGGCCTGTCTTTTGTGTGTGTTCTCTGATTCCACTTAATTTGTTTGATTATTATCCCTGTTTATCCTTCTGTTCGACCCTGTGGGGAATTCATAGTGTATCTGTAACATCACTGTCTGTTGTCATGGGGATTAATGTGGTGTCACATTCTTCATCATTATATTGCTACCAGATCCATATTTTTGGTAATCAAAAACAGCTGTAAGAAAAATTATAAGAAATGCAACAAATATCAGGTAACATTACATCCTTTCCTGCAAAACAATTGTTTCAGATTTTGGGGGACCCTTGAGCCTTTATGTTTATTAAAAATGATTCTTCCAAACAAAACAAGCCCATCCTTTGAGGCATATCTATTTTAGAAGAATTCTATTTTAAGTACAAAAATGTGGAAATAAGTCCAACACTGACATTTGACTGGAAATAAACTTGTATAAGTAGGGGCATAGCGAGCAGATCGAGGGACGTGATCGTTCCCCTCTATTCGACATTGGTGAGGCCTCATCTGGAGTACTGTGTCCAGTTTTGGGCCCCACACTACAAGAAGGATGTGGATAAATTGGAGAGAGTCCAGCGAAGGGCAACAAAAATGATTAGGGGTCTGGAACACATGACTTATGAGGAGAGGCTGAGGGAACTGGGATTGTTTAGTCTGCAGAAGAGAAGAATGAGGGGGGATTTGATAGCTGCTTTCAACTACCTGAGAGGTGGTTCCAAAGAGGATGGTTCTAGACTATTCTCAGTGGTAGAAGATGACAGGACAAGGAGTAATGGTCTCAAGTTGCAGTGGGGGAGGTTTAGGTTGGATATTAGGAAAAACTTTTTCACTAGGAGGGTGGTGAAACACTGGAATGCGTTACCTAGGGAGGTGGTAGAATCTCCTTCCTTAGAAGTTTTTAAGGTCAGGCTTGACAAAGCCCTGGCTGGGATGATTTAATTGGGGATTGGTCCTGCTTTGAGCAGGGGGTTGGACTAGATGACCTCCTGAGGTCCCTTCCAACCCTGATTTTCTATGATTCTAAACCAATGGGTCTCGTTAGAAATTACACAACACATTTCATGTGTTGCCTCCAAAAAATTAGCAAATCCTTCCAATTTGGGAATTTAGGGAATTATTGTGTTTCCACTAGAAAATGGGGAAAAATATGTTTGTGAACTAGTTAGCACTCTCCATCACTTAAAACACTGAATCAGATTGTGCGCTGATGTACAACTCCATCATCTCCATTACAGTTAACATGTATTTCAGTGTAGACTTTATCTCATGTATTTATGCCCCATTATATGTATTTGAAGTAGTAAATGGAATCTGTGGAACAAAACAGAGGCTACATAATTTCATACAGAATAGACAATTTAGTTACCAGCTGTAATACCTACAAGCAGCAAAGGGAACAGAACTTAGTGGGCCAGAGCCTGACTCCTGCTAAGTTTGTTTTCACCTCGCCACACTGCTTTCACAACATGAGGGGTATGCTGGAAAAGGAGAAATGGCCAGGGTGTTGCTGCATTAGTGAACCCTGCCTGTCAGAACAGCACCCTTGAATGCAGTTACTGCCTCGTGTAACTTAGAGTAGCCCTAAGATGGCTCAAAGTTCTGCTGGAGGCTGAATCAGCTCCCAAGCTATCCTAAGATCAGGGATCTACATAACTTGAGCCATTTTTGAGATATTAAAAATTTTGGTTTAGACTCTAGAGGGAAAATGTGTGTTTGTATAATGCAAGTGACTTTTACTCACTTTTATTCAAAAAGCACCACCACACCCAAAAAATCAGGTTGGGGCTAAGATCAAGCATGCAACATTCCAGCCCAAACAAAATTACTTTGAGAAAGTTATTAACAATTTCAACAGAATGGAAATTGGAACTCAACAATATGAATAGTGTGGAGAAAGTGAATAGGGATGTGTTATTCACCCCTTTACATGACACCCAATGAAATTAATAGGAAGCAGATTTAAAGCAAACATAAGGAAATACTTCTTCACACAATGCACAGTCAACCTGTAGAACTGGATTAGGGTTGCCAATTTTGGTTGGACATATTTCTGGAAGTTTCATCACAGAACATAATCTTTACTTAAAGATTAATCTTTTATTCCAGAAGACTCCAGGACAATCCTGGAGGGTTGGCAACCTTAAACACATTGCCAGTTAATGTAGTGAAGTATAACTGGGTTAAAAAAAGAATTAGATCAGTTTATGGAGGATAGGTCCATCAATGGCTATTAGCCAAGATGATCTGGGATGCAACCCCATGCACTGGGTATCCCTAAACCTCAAAGTTCCAAAAGCATCTGGCACTGGCCAATGTCAGAGACAGGATACTGGGCTACGTGAATATTTAGTCTGACGCAGTATGACCATTCTTATGAATCATTTCAATGCCTTGCAACATATAAACTGCAGTTCTGGAGCCTGATCATTCCATTAGTTGTGCATGTAAGTCACACTGATGCCTTAGTTGTAGTTACACATCTTACGAAGCCAGACAATCCCCTCCCGTGGGGAAAAGAAACATGGGAGACTACAGCTTGTTCACAGAACCAACAGTTGTCAACCATATGCATTTATTGATACATCATCCCCCCAGTGGCAGACAGATCTGTAGGATCTCAAAACCACAGTGGATGATACAAGTTTTGCCCTCAGCCACCTGGAACCGCAAAATTCAGAGAGGAGTCCATGGAGCCAGAGACCTAGACCTCACATCACTACTCTCCCTTTGACGCATGGTTGCTTTAGGAGATACGTGGCAAGAGTTACTCATGCCTTCCATCCTAGCCCTTGGAACAGAAATGATTGTACAAACTGTACTTCAGAAATCACTGTGCACTTTGCCCAGAGTCAAAAATAAAGTTTTCAATATGAATATTAGAGACAGCTAATTAAGCAGCTCTGTAGCATGAGAACAAGTTTGATCAGCTCCTTCATTGTATAAAATGAATATTTCCCTACTCCCCATCAATTTGGTATTTATTCACTTCCACAAAAATTATCCTATTCCATACAGTATTGGAAGCAGGGAGTGTAGAATGTAAGAACGGCCATACTGGGTCAGACCAAAGGTCCATCTAGCCCAGTATCCTGTCTTCCGACAGTGGCCAATGCCAGGTGCCCCAGAGGGAATGAACAGAACAGGTAACCATCAAGTGATCATTCTCAGCTTCTGGCAAACAGAGGCTAGGGACAACATCCCTGCCCATCCTGGCAATAGCCATTGATGGACCTATCCTTCATAAATTTATCCAGTTCTTTTTTGAACCCTGTTATAGGCCTTCACAAAATCCTCTGGTGAAGTGTTCCACAGTCTGACGGTGCCTTGTATGAAGAAATACTTCCTTTTGTTTGTTTTAAACCTGCTGCCTATTAATTTCATTTGGTGACCCCTAGTTCTTGTGTTATGAGAAGGAGTAAATAGCACTTTCTTATTTACTTTCTCCACACCAATCATGATTTTAGAGACCTCAATCATATTCTCCCCTCCCCAGTCATCTCTTTTCCAAGCTGAAAAGTCCAAGTCCTATTAATCTCTCCTCATATGGAAGCCATTCCATGTGCCTAATCATTTTTGTTGCCCTTTTCTGAACCTTTTCCAATTCCAATATATCTTTTTTGAGATGGGGCAACCACATATGCACACAGTATTCAAGATGTGGGCATACCATGGATTTATATAGAGATATAAGAAGACAGAAAATATCATATTTTGCATCTCTTTCTTAATGATTCCCAACATTCTGTTTGCTTTTTTGACTGCCGCTGCACATTGAGTCAAAAAAGCGAATGGAATGTTCTCTGAGGTATACAGCAAATGAAAGCCCTCAGGGAAGTCTGAATATCAGAGCTTTGAAGAAATTAGAGTTTTGTTGAAACCACTCCTTTCCTGCACCAAGTTGTTGTAACTCCCAGAGCAATGGTGGGCTCATTCCTCACTAAATTGCTAATTACTAAGCCAAGTTTTGGAATTTGTTTTTCAGACTGGTAAGAAAAGAATAAGGCTATATCACTGAGAGATGGGAAATACACAATTACTTATACACACTTATATCCCCTCCTATAAAGGCAAGGTCTTACTCAAAGCCTGTTGAAATCAATGGGAGTCCTTCCATTGACTTCAATGGACTTTCAAACTAGAACCCTAGTCACTCTGAAAGGGGATGTTACAGAGTAAAACTGGAGTACAATTCAGCAAGACCCATAAGGCCACGTCTAACTTTAAATACATGAGTAGCCCCATTGGTTTCAATGGCACTGCTCACGTGCTTGAAGTTAGGCATGTGCTTATGTGCCACACTGAACTGTGGCACTGGAAATAAATAATTTCATGGGGAATAAATAATTCAGGGGACCCAAAACCTGCAATTATTTTAGTGTTTAAATCATATGTTGACTGGTAAGCACCTATATCTTTGCAATTCAATTATCTGTAAGGGGACTGTTGCCCCCTTACTAACATTCAGTGGGGGTGTTTTAGTTGCTAGCTCCCAGTACTAAAAAGGGGGAAGGGTCGAGGGGAATCAGGACCCTGAGACTGACAGCCCCCAGGAACAATGGGGAGAGGCCAATGCTCCAGGTCAGCCTGAATGACTGGGCGAGCAGGCTAATGAGGGAGTCAGGAGGCCAGGGAGGTCCCGTCCTCCGTGTGAGCTGGATTTGCCTGGATCAGACGGAGTGGGGCTGAGCTAAGGGGAAAGCAGGGGCCCAAGCTGAGCTGGGGAGCAGAGCTGTGTCAGATCCAGAGGGACCAGAAAAGCAGCCCAGAGAGAGCAGAACCTGTCCTGGGAGCAGAGCTGTAGCAACCAGAGCCAGAGGGGCCAAAGAAGCAGCCCAGAGAGCTGGAGGCAGAGCAGCAGCAGTGCAGAGACCGAGTGGTGGCGCTGGGGCTGGACCAGTCTGGAGCTGGGTGCAGTGAGCAGCTGGGGAGACCAAGGGGGACCCTGGGCAGCAGGCCCAGCACAGGGAGACGCCTCAGCCAAGAGGCTCTGCAGGCCAGGCTTGGATCGTAACCCCGATAGGGCGGGGGCGACACTGGGAAGAAGGGTCCTACCACTTAGAGCCTGAGAGTGTGTGGCCACCACCAGTGTCCTATCCACAGCATCCCTACAGCACAGCCAGGGCCTGAGACTTACAGGGAACAGACTGTGAACTGCCCTGACATTCCAGAGACATGGTTTGTGATGTTCCCTGCCACAGAGCAGGTTGATGTGTTTCCTTTAACCTTTCCCATTTTTCCTTATTCTTTTTAAACTTAATTGTTGATTAAATAACTTGCATTTGCTTTGTATGTAATGGTCAGTGGGTCAGAGAAGTGCCCAGTGCAGAGAGAGTACCCCGGAGTGGGGACACCCTAGCCCCTGTCCTAGGTGACCACAGCAGGGTTGGGGGTTGAGCCCCCCAGGAATCCTGGGCCCAGCCTTGTTGGGGTTACGAGGACTCTGCCAGACAGGAGAGTGGAAGGGGAGCCCTCAAGGGCAGGGAGGCCACTGGGTAAAGGAAGTGGGAGCAAGGACTCAGATCCTTTCACTAGCTCACTTCACCGGGGTAGTGCAGAAGCCAGGAAAGTTCCCCACAATAGTGGGACTATTCGCCCGCTTATAATCTTTTGGAGGAACCATTGGCATATGGACCTTCCTGTCTGTCTGAGGTGGAAGTTTGTCTTGGCTCCCTTGATACTGTTCCCGCACGCACCTCCTTCTGTTTGTCCCTCTCCTCTTCCAGTGTGTATCTGAAAGGTTGCCCTACAGCCTGAACCTAGCGAAGTCAATTCAGATTTACTCAGGCCAGGGCATTTAGACTTTTCCCAAAATTATATACGGCTGGAAATTCACCACCACATTGTAACAGATCTTTCACACACTCCAGCACTGCTGGGGAGGTAGTACGTGAGACATACTCTCCAAGGTTCCACAAAGCCTGCTCATTAGCCTCTGGGCACCATACAGGGGTGTTCCCCAGAAAGTTCAGGGCTGGAAGACTGGCCCTATGCCACCTCATACCCAGCCCCCAATATACACACCTGCCACAGGCAGAAAGTAGTGTGTCTTTCTTGAGAGTTCATCTACACGACGCAATTAACCAGCACAGCTGCAGCAGAATAACTCCCCATGTGGCCAAAATATTCCGAAGAAAAACAGACTTTATCCTGGAATACGTACGTCACTTTTGAAGAAGAGTAATTATTCCAGAATAAAACTGCTTGTATTTCAGAACAGAATGCCTGCAGGGGGAGTTATTCCAGAATAGCCAATGATACAATAAAGCGCCAAGCATGCTCAAGAAGAGAAAAACCAGCACTGACTTTCAGGTTGAGTCTGCAGTATTGGCGGTTAGAAAAGACACTTTCCACTTGCAAACTCTGCATATTTGATCAGGAATCATTGACACAAAAGCATGTGCTGTCAATAGCTTTCAACAAGTATGTATGAACTTCATAAGACAACAACACAATTTTAAAGTGTTCCTGATTTTAATTAAAACCTTCCACTACCACCTCACAAAACCAAACAAAGGACCTAAACCTCACTCAGGGCTTGTTCAAAAAAGGATGGGGTCCCTGTGAAGCTATTCAATTGGGGCCCAGTTTGTAAGGGCCAACAGTCAGCATATGCCCTTCTCCTTACCTCAAATAGCTTTACCATGCCAGATGAAAGAGCTTGTAGTAGGGAGATTTTTAGAGACAAAAATGACAGTTGCACACCTAACTATATAGGTGAGGTTTTTCAGGAGTGGGTGGGTGAGATTCTGTGGCCTGCGTTGTGCAGGAGGTCAGACTAGATGATCATAATGGTCCCTTCTGACCTTAGTATCTATGAATCTATGAAACTATCATTTTTGTCTGAAAATCTCCTCTCTAGATACCACATGGGGAAAGGAAAGATTAAGCCTAAAATTGGGGGAAAGAAAATAGGCACACAAGCCCCTAGTGGGCCCAGCTTATTCTCCATAGAGTCCTTCATCAGTACAAAGGGGTTGACTCCTCACACCAGTCAAAACTGGATCATTGACACTGATGAACAGCCCTCTCTGGCCTTGGTGAGGCAGACCCCACTGCCCCCAAAAATATCCTAGGGGGCCCCTGCCATTGCAAAGATGGAAGCCTTGTCTGAACTAGCCTGGTCCTCAGTGAGGACGAAGCCCATAGCAAGTTTCAGATCCCAGTCTTTTGTTGTTGTTTTTTAATGCACTAGCCCAGTCTATGGTTAGAATTATTAATGATTAGTAAATAGAAAAAGTGTGCAGGAAGGGGTTCACACTCTCAGAGTTCAAACAGCTGATGGGATTTCACTCAAAAATTTTCAGACACAAAAGACAACTTCTGACATTTATAATCATGCACCCCTAACAAGTGAAATATTGAGGAATATACAACCATCTGAAAATAGGGAAGCAAAATGGATACAGTTTTGTGACCTCTGCTCTAAAGTGCAACAACAGATGACCATTATAAATCAACAGCAATGTAACACTAGTAGATTTTTATATCTGTGTGTATGTGTACACACACACATATATACATGCGTGCACATGTGCACACACAGAAAACAGGTCCACCACAGGAAGTTTGAAAACTATTGCTTAACCATTTAGCACATTACTTCTCTATATATTTCACAATGGGTTGCTTCATTAATCATTTAACTATTAGTAAGCTGGAGGGAACAATTTACAGCAAACCTAGATGAGAACACAGAAATGGTGAAGTCGTCATTCTTTGAGAGAGCAGATCCAGCTGACTTTGACCTACAAAGCTAACCTTGACAGACAAGTCTGTTTCCCCAGGGCTTGAAATGTTATGGTGGACAGGAGAGTCTATTAACATTCTTAAAGCTCTCTGTTTTGATTTGCTGTGAGGATTGTTGTGCATTTATGCCATTGTCATTTAAATGCATCTTATAAGCGCTCTCTGTCTCAAGAGAGATCACCACTCTTGAGCATAAGGATTCGTCTACACAGATAAATTAATCCAGATTCAGATAGGGTGTGAATTTCAAGTACATTAAATATTCCTGATCAATGCCCTGTGTGGACACTCTTATTCTGGAATAAAAGTTATTTATTCCAAATTAAGATTTTTCAGAATAAAGCACTCTTATTCCAGAATAAGAGCATCCAAACAGGGAGTTGATCAAGAATAGCTATTTTGGAATAACTCTCCCAATAGATACAACCAAAGAGAACAGTAAACATCCTTCCAGAATTATTCACCTTTTCCTTCCCACTGTTAAAACTCAATTTTACTTAGTAGTAATGTCTCTCTTTTTCTGATGAAAATAAAATATTAAAGTATTTTATCCACAGCAGTGTAAGAGATCAAACGGTCCATTACAATGGCCTAGAACAGTGGTTCTCAAACTTTTGCATTGGTGGCCCCTTTCACACAACAAGTCTCTGAGTGCAACTCCCCTTATAAATTAAAAACACATTTTTAATATTAAACACTATTTTAATGATGGAGGAGAAGTGGGGCTTGGGGGTGGAGGCTGATGGCTCATGACCCCCCCACAAACACACATAATAACCTTGGACCCCCTGAGGGGTCACAACCCCCAGTTTGAGAACCCCTGGCCTAGAATATACATTTTTTGTAGGTCACCAGTAGTTTTATCAAGAGGTAGAAGCAGCAATAAACCAAGTTTGGTACACAATATGTCAGGGTCACAGATAAACAGTGCAGAATGGAAAGCACAGCAAAAAAGGGGTGAGGGAAGTAGGTGTGGAGGGGGTGTTCCTAAATGTCTGCAACTAGGAACAATTCTAAATGCTCCCAAATCACTCTATATATTTTGATTTTTTATGCCATCTTTCCCAGGACCACAAAGCAATCACTTAGCCCCAAGCACAAAGTTTAAACATTGTCGTGATTTGTCTTCCAGCACTTGTTAGTGTTAGACATGTCAACTTATAGACTGATACCTCACAAGCTGTACATATAGGATGAGATTTTATTAACATAAATAAATCTATCTTTACAAATAATTGTTAGTGCTTCCTCTATCAATACACATTTAAACTTTCACCCTGGCTAAAAAGCATGGGAGTAACTTTCACAGTTTAGGTTTCCTTCTCTGGTAGTGTAGTTGCTCCCTAGCAATGATTTTCAGGGAGAAAGAAAATAAAAAGAAAAGGAGGACTTGTGGCACCTTAGAGACTAACCAATTTATCTGAGCATAAGCTTTCGTGAGCTACAGCTCACTTCATCGGATGCATTCTGGGATGCATCCGATGAAGTGAGCTGTAGCTCACGAAAGCTTATGCTCAGATAAATTGGTTAGTCTCTAAGGTGCCACAAGTCCTCCTTTTCTTTTTGTGAATACAGACTAACACGGCTGTTACTCTGAAAGAAAATAAAGCCATCCTGCTACAAACTACAGCAAAGAAAATTTCTCTGATAAGGTGATTAGTCCCAGCCTGAAGGATTAGGAATCGTGGGATCAGCAACCACTGGGTTACATGATCACATGGAAACATATTAAAGTCTCCCCGTGTTTTAAAAGTTTTCCTTCATGTTCACGATCTGACACACCCCTTTCTGGGTTCAGTTTTGTTTTAATATGGCAAAACAAGTATTTTTAGTATTAAAAATCGCTTGTACTGCTTCCTCGTTTCAAGTTGTAACAAGTACACTTTAAAACTATATAAAAATGATCCATCACATCTGTTAACTCCCTCCTCTGGCTAAGCTACTTTTTTCCCTTGGTAACCGGACAAAATAAGTAGCAGTTTAAAACAAAATTTTAAAAAAAAAAAACCAGACCAAGAATGAGTTGTATTTCTTACGGTTTCAGTGTTACATCAGATCCCTCTGGGCTTGTACATCCCTCTTGCTTTCTAGGCAGGATCCTTTTTTTCATTGCTTGGATAGAGAAGTTTTCAGCCGTAATAAATGGGTGGAGCTGAAGTGTCAGCTGATCTATTACAGCTGTCTCTCTCTTAAGGTGGTACTGAGGTATAAGGAAGCAAACAGCACCTTGGAGTAATACTGATGAACATCGTTTGATACTTAGCACGGAGAAAAATTTCAAGGGGTGAAAGCACAGAGAGTCAGAGATATATCTCAACACCAAGGACAAACTTTAGTGATCAACAGTATGACATTAGAGTTATCACATTTAACAATTACCAAGTGTTAACTTCTTAATATACATATGCAAACAGCTAAAAAAAACTTTGGTGATTGATGGGCATGTTCTGAAGAGAAGGCTTTCAGAAGAAAGAGCAAGGAGCTGAAGTTTGTAAGACAGTCTTAAGGAAATGCTGTCAAATACAAAACAAGTGCCTCAAATTCTGGCAATGTTGCCTCATTTCTTATGGAAAGGGTATTTGCAAGTAATAATTTGCAGATACTTATTCACAACACTGTTCATCTTTCTAGATCATCTACATTAAACAATTTTTCTATAGAACTCAAGGAAAACAATATTTTCTGTACAAATGCTATTTTTAAAACCTTAGAGAATTTACTGGAAAACAATTTCTCTGCAGCCTTGTTGAAGGTTTGTTTGTTTTTTGTTTTGGTGGTTGTTTTTTAAATCTGACCTATAGATTTCTATATCAGGGATACAATTGTCTGTCAAATATTAATATGACTTTTCCACAAGAGGATGTAATGTTAGGGTGAGAATTTAGTAACTGCTAAGATACCACGACAGCTACCCTAGGACTACAATAGATTGGAATTGTACAACACTGGGGGCTTATTTACACAGAAACTTGCATTAAAATAACTAATTTGTTTTAAATAAGACCTTTTGTTACTTTATGGCAAGTCTATGTGGGGGGACATTTCAAAATAAGTGTCCTATTTTTATTATTATGTGTATTACCGTAGCACCTATCAGCCCTAGTCATGGACCAGGACCACATTGTGCTAGGCACTGTACAAACAGAACAAAAATGGCCCTTGCCCCCCAAAGAGTGAAATTTTTAGTAATTTACAGTGTAATTTTCAAGAACAGGTAAGCAACATAAGCACCTATGGGTTATGTCCCTTTCAGCACAAATTTTTCCAAATTCACACAGCAACCTTAAGTGTTTCACCATTTGCCAGTGTTCATGCAGGGTCCTACATTTTCTGACCCACAGCCTAGCCACAGGCTTTGGCCTTGGATCAAGCACTTAGGAGATTTCTCAGACTTTGAGGACTGCCTCCCAACTCTCATGGCTACCGACAACACAATTGGAAAAGATAGCTCTTGAAACCCATCACATTAAATGAAGTGACATTTATGTGAGTCTTTTAACCATGTAGCCAAATTAAAGAAAGACAAATAGAAATGGTGTGGAGGAGATTTAATCAGATGACAGGAAAGTCTCTGGGTTTTTTGAGATACTACACTAGAGCATTTATTACTTTCAAAAAGTAGTATTTGCTTATTAAAGCTTGGGTTTTGAAGCAAACACAAAGCTCCTATGCCTATTTGCATATGAAAATTATTACTGTTTTACTCAGTCAGTTTCCCATTATCAGCTGTCCCCTGGCATGTATGCATTACAATGGGTTCTTATTAAGTAAACCACAGCACCCATCACCCAATCTCATATAACTCCATTGGCTCCCTAGTTGGTTTATAATTCAGGCCATAGTTATATCTTTAAAGAGGTGTTCAAATATTTCTGTTTATTTTTGCAATATCATGACCATCAAAACCTTTTATTGGCCGGAGCACTCCCGGGTAGTATAGTAGTGCCTCTACAGGCTGAAACCTGAGTGCATCATTTCTAGCCCTCAGAGTTTTCAGATGGGCTAAACACCCACAACTGGGGCCAGATTCTCAAGAGCTCAGCTCCTATTTAGGCACCAAAACAAAGAGCTAGACTTTCAAGAGTGCTCAGCCTGTTGGATGTTGAGCTTTTTCAAAAATCTGGCCAAGAGTTTGATAATGGGAGCTGCAGGATGTAGAGTATTTTTTAAAGTCTGGCCCTTATATAGATGCCTAAATAAGAGCTGAACTCCTTTGAAAACCTGGTCCCAAAAGGGGTGAGGAGAACAAAGAGGGTCTTAGTATTGGTGAATAAAAAAATATGACCCCACTAAGCACAGCAACCTGAAGGGTACATTTTCATAAAGCAAAAATAAAAAAATGCTCCCACATTCTCCATCTGAGGTGCACAGAGATATACAAAATTAGCAACACCATTATTAAACAACATGCAGCAAATTAGCCACCAGTCCCCTATATACAGAAATGTTGGGTTTCAGTACCATCTCCCTGTCACAACCAAGTTTTCCCCAGTCTCGAATATCCCCAGATGTCTGTGATGTGATAAAAGTGCAGTGGAACTCAGGCAGCTACCTTTGAATTAGCATTATGTCCAACCTGGAGGGTGAAAGCCTGCAGAATTAAATGATTGTTGGTGCTCCTTGAAGAAGGGAAAGGTACAATAGCTTCTCTTTAAAGAACACTTCTTAGGCCTCTCTATTAATTGCCCCATGTCCTATCTTCCCATTTTTGAGGAATATTATGAAGAAAATTGCAGCAGGACAGCTCCAGCACTAGGAAGATGGCTCGGGTCCCTTTGCTTCCATGTGGTTTTCGGCAGCAGATGATGGTTTTGGCTGGTGAGCTCCTTCAATAACACAGGGGAGAAGGTGTTTTTAGCACATCCATAGACCTCAGATGGTGTCTGATGGGGTTACTCTTTAGTGTCTCTACTTTTTTTCCCCTGAGCTGTGCCTAAAGGCTTGTCTTCAAGGACAGTGCTGCGGCTGCTGCAGTACTTTAGTGAAGACGCTGCTATGCCGACCAGAGAGCTTTTCCTGTCAATGTAGTTATCCATCTCCCAGAAAGGCAGTTGCTATGGCATCGGGAGAAGCTCTCCCATCAGCATAGCACTGTCTACACGGGGGGTTAGGTCAGTATAAATACGTCACTCAGGGGTGTGGATTTTTTATACCTCTGAGCGATGTTATACTGATACAGGCCTGTAGTGTAGACCTGTCCTAAGACTGATATGGCAGAACTAAGAGCCAGGCAGAGACAGCAACAGAGAACTCAGCAGTCTCATGCTTAAACACAAAACACCCTGTTTGTTTGGGGATTCAGATTTACTCAGAATACAAACTTAGTACCTTTTCTGGCTATATTTCTTTCATGCAGCTTTACAGTCAGTAAACCCCAAAACAAAGTTACAAATCAATAAACAAGGTAGCTCTTACCTTGTTCACTAATTCACTAATGCTGCCTGTCCTGGTTTTCAGTCACAACACCTGGATCTTGCTTTGCCACAGGAATAACCCAGCCCTTCTCTAGGGTGCTGCATCTAAGTAGTGGGGAAAATATCAGTTGTCACCTGTCTTTTGCTGCTCTGTGATACACAAAGAACATCTGAGAGGGTTTTATTTCTGTTATGATAGTTTTTCTTTTTAATTTATTAGAAATGTCAGTCTTTTCTGCCTTACTTCTCCTAAAAGACTGAAAGCCAATAGATTTAGGTCAGGATAAACAGCAAGTTAAAGTGACCAGACTATCAAAATGACAAAGGACGCCCATTACACCCCCACACCCCAGTACAGAGCTCCTTCCCCACACTTGCCCACAGTCCTTGCCTCCTAAGCTCATGCTGCTACCAGCTGATCCCCACTACTGCCACCTCGTGATGCCAGTGCTGATGGCTGGGTGCTACTTCCTATAGGTTAACTGGTGGTGCCAGTATAACCCAATGGATGGTATATGCTGTGTGTCCTGTTTTGTGCCCAATCCATATAGAGGATATGGGGCAGTTACAGCTCCCAGTTAGTTCAAGCCATAGAGACTCGTGCTTTTAGCCACGGAGGTGAGGTGTCAGTATTGACAAAGATGGAGATCGTCCCAGCTGGCACAAACTTTGGTGGTGATACTGGCTGTACTATTGTAGTTGCTCTCTCTGAGAGCTGAGAAGAATGGCCTCCCAGAGCCTGCAGCAGCAGTCCTGCTGTGGGGAAGACTATGGGGAGCTGCTAAGCATAACACAGGTCACTTAAGTGTCTCACTTTAAGGCTCCAAATATCCAGGGTGAACCACTGGAAAAGTCAGGACATCTAACTGCTTATCCAAGGAAAGGAAACCTGATTGTGTGAGGAAGGGATAGATTTCAGATTGTTTAGAGGCCTTTGGGTTTGGTTTCTCTTCTTTAACACAAATGCCTAACAAAGAGATGGAAGAAAAGAGCACTCTGCTAAAGATTGGCTGGGTGTGTGTGTGTGTTTCATTCAGTTAAGGGTTGACCGAGCTCCTAATCTAAATCTCTGGGACTCCATGAGGAAACAAGCCTTGACAGACCTGATATTCCCAAGGTAAAAATACAACTCCTCTTCCAGGAGAAAAGCATCAGAACAAGAAAATCCAAACCCTTTCAGTCCTTTTTATAGATCATAAAGAATAAAAAACAGACATAAACCCAACACTGCACATGTCTTTAGAATCACCTGTACTGAGGCCCACACACTATCTGGATATATTGCATATGTAAGCGGGAGAACAGTCCCGCTATTGTGGGGAACTTTCCTGGCTTCTGCACTACCCTGGTGAAGTGGGCTAGTGAAAGGATCTGAGTCTTCGCTCCCACTTCCTTTACCCAATGGCCTCCCTGCCCTTGAGGGCTCCCCTCCCACTTTCCTGTCTGGCAGAGTCCTCGTAACCCCAACAAGGCTGGGCCCAGGATTCCTGGGGGGATCAACCCCCAACCCTGCTGTGGTCACCTAGGACAGGGGCTAGGGTGTCCCCACTCTGGGATACTCTCTCTGCACTGGGCACTTCTCTGACCCACTGACCATTACATACAAATTAAAGCAAATGCAAGTTATTGAATCAACAATTAATTTTTAAAAGAATAAGGAAAAATGGGAAAGGTTAAAGGAAACACATCAACCTGCTCTGTGGCAGGGAACATCACAAACAGTGTCTCAGGAATGTCAGGGCAGTTCACAGTCTGTTCCTTGTAAGTCCCAGGCCTTCTTCTCAGACCCTGGCTGTGTTGTAGGGATGCTGTGGGTAGGACACTGGTGGTGGCCACACGCTCTCAGGCTCTAAGTGGTAGGACCCTTCTTCCCAGTGTCGCCCCCGCCCTGTCGGGGTTACGATGCAAGCCTGGCCTGCAGAGCCTCTTGGCTGAGACGTCTCCCTGTGCTGGGCCTGCTGCCCAGGGTCCCCCTTGGTCTCTCCAGCTGCTCACCGCACCCAGCTCCAGACTGCTCCAGCCCCAGCGCCACCACTCGGTCTCTGCACTGCTGCTGCTGCTGCTGCTCTGCCTCCAGCTCCCTGGGCTGCTTCTTTGGCCCCTCTGGCTCTGGTTGCTACAGCTCTGCTCCCAGGACAGGTCTGCTCTGCAGGCTGCTTCTGTGACTCTGCTCCCAGCACTGACCTGCTTCCTGGGCTGCTTTTCTGGCCCCTCTGCTCTGGTTGCTGCAGCTCTCCCCCCCAGGGCAGGTCTCCTCTCTCTGGGCTGTGCCTCTGGCTTTGGGGCCGCAGCTCTGCTCCCAGGACAGGGTCTGCTCTCTCTGGGCTGCTTTTCTGGTCCCTCTGGATCTGGCACAGCTCTGCTCCTCAGCTCAGCTCGGGCCCCTGCTTTCTCCTTAGCTCAGCCCCACTCTGTCTGACCCAGGCAAATCCAGCTCACATGGAGGACGGGACCTCCCTGGCCTCCTGACTCCCTCATTAGCCTGCTCGCCCAGTCATTCAGGCTGACCTGGAGCATTGGCATCTCCCCATTGTTCCTGGGGGCTGTCAGTCTCAGGGTCCTGATTCCCCTCAACCCTTCCCCCTTTTTAGTACTGGGAGCTAGCAACTAAAACACCCCCACTGAATATAAGTAAGGGGGCAACAGTCCCCTTACACATAGTTGCATAGCCTGCAGAGGTCCAGTTAAATCCCCACCTCCAGCCACATTCCCAAGTAACAGCAATTGTCAAAAGCACCTCTTATCATCTGCACTTGGCAGAACACATTGCATTCCTTTATTTGGGATGCAGACATCACCAGGGTTATCGCTATCTTAATCACCTGCAACCCTCTTCTTGGTGTCAAACCTTCAGATCCATCAGAAGATGAAGCAGATTCATAATGAGTCAGACTGTTTGTAAAGTAGCATTTCTCACAGAAAGTATATGACACCTGTGCTGGCTACAAGTTGATTTCTGGGTGTTTTGTTTTGACCTGCAAAGCACTAAATGATTTAGATCCTGGTTATTTGAAAGATTGGGTCTCTTTATGTATTACCAACTCATTGGAGGTCATCTGGGGAGCACCAACTTCCAGCCCCACTTTGGTTTGGAACTTTTTGTCCTCCTGAGTGTGCCAGCCCAGAACTCAATTTCATGACATGCTTTTTCTCTATTCCTCAGCTTTCTAAGGGTGGAGTAGATGTCTGGGTTTGATGATAGGAAGATTAAAGTGGGAGATGGGAGGCTGGAATGGGATAAAAACTTTGGGGGTGTGCAGAGGTCTCAGGAGGTTCTTTATCTCTTTATGGTCTATAGGCATTGCCTTCTTCCTTAGGAACCCTGGATTTTGTGTTTTGTTTTAGGGGTGTTTTTTGTTTGTTTGTTTTTTTAATGTGGCCAGATTCTCTGGTTTGACCAAGTTGCATGTGTTGCAAAACCAGAGAGACCCCTTGTTCCCTGGCAATATCCCTTATACCAGGGGCCCTGAAGGATGGGTATCATCCCTGAAGGAGGCTGTATCTACCAAGAGAGGCCCAGAACAGCCTTAGCAAGTATATAAGGAATTAACTCACATGCTCAAAGTTATACATGTGCTTAATTTACCGTACTACTTCAGGGCCTAAATTTTGCTTCTTGCTTGTGCCTCACAGTTCTCGTTTCCAGCTTGTTCCTCTCAGCCAATGTGTCAGGCACCTCCTCCAACAAAGGAAAATTGAAAAGCCTGAAACTTCCTGTTGTCTACTTCCCCCTTTCCCATTCTCTCTCACACATGCATATGGCTTTTCTCACCATTCAAAAAACAGACATCTATCATTCAGGGTTTTTGTTTCGAATGAGGGACATAATCTAGTGAATTCTGGGAGCAGTGGGGCTCCAGTATTCAAAAACTGCCCTTTTCCTAGCAGTCTGTCTTGGAGAGACCCATCTTTTTCTATTCTTCCTCCCATCTGTTTGATGGCTTTTTCATGATTGTGGCCATCTCAGCCATGGCACTTGATGAACTGATAGACATAGACACACTGAATGGCATGAGATTATGGATGCAGCCCTTGGAGCCAGAAGAATCACACACAGAAGAGTCTGAGGTACAGCAGGTCTGGTGACAGGAAGAATGCAGCTAGTCTTACACAACCACATGTTCCTATTCCTGTTACACTTGACTCCCTCCTTCAATCCCTTCTGTTGTGCGCTACACCCACATTTGGTGTTGTCTTTAGCTAGACTGTAAGAGCTTTTGGGAATTAACTATCTTTTACTTCATTCATCCTAGCACAATATGGCCCTGATCTTGAGTGGTGCCTCAGATTACTAGTGTACTACAAAATAACAAGATAAAGGCCATAGGCCAAGGACATGACCACATGTGGGTGCTATCATAGCACTTCTCTGTGCACTGCTTCCTTTGAGCACCATGGACTCTGACGAGCAGCCACCATCTGTCCAACCAATGAGGAGGTGGTCATGGTAGGCAGGCAGGGATGTGATACGTCCTCTCTCTGCAGCAATGGCCCTGGATTTCTTCCTGTTTCCACCTCAGAGACTTTCACTATAATTTCCAACCATAGGTACAAACACATAATTTCCCCCTAGTTTATACACTTGGCAGCAAACAACAATACTGCTGCAGCTACTAAAATTAAAGGAAACCCATGAACAATAGTAATTTCATGAGATATCCCATCTCCATTGTCTCCCTCTCTTATCCCCCAGTGCCATATTTGCAATGCAGCTAGAAACAGAACAAGAATAGAAGCACTGGGTCATTCCAATCTACCACTTTGTACATATAAATCAAAATGTAAGAAAAACACTGATTACTGAAAGGGCAGTTTAGCTGCTGAGATTCTCAGTTGCCAGCCTGCCTGCTTTGGAATTCCCAACAAACAATACCATCCCCTTTAGCCTCTTTCTATTTATTTAAAGTGAGAAATGATTCAGTGACCCATAAACAAACTGCCAGCGGTGCCTATTCTCTGGGACAATTGTGTTCATACTAAATTTAGTACAGCTAATACGTTCCCGGCTCTAAGTGATATCATAGTTATGTATAACTCATATAACTCAGACCAGGAATGGAGTTAGAACCAAGCAAGAAGTTAAGAAATGTTGATGCTCTTTTAATTGAAATTCAATGGCTGCAATATGTGGTCAGCCTGGTATTTCATGGTTTTGATGCTAGATACTACCTGTCCTCTGTGGACATAAAGCACTATGATAATAGGCAGATGGATAGACTATGGACCATATTTCCAATTGCCTCCCCATGGCTTCCATCTGTGCATTTATGCTTACACATTCTGAGTGCCCTATACTTGAATGAAAGACACTATAGATCTACAAAGGATATAAACCTCCCTCAGCATAGCTTCTTATGTTTATTTACAAGATTTGTAGCCACTATTAACTGATGTACTTTTCAGTGTCTCCCATGATACAAGACAGTCCTGACAGTTTCTTTAGTACTTTGCATGGATTGGGCCTGGAGTGAAAGAAAGAAGTCAAAGATATAGTGAAAACATACTGGCACATGAGAGATCTGAATAAGGGAAGTTACTCATTTATATATGTGCTTGCAAAATCAGGCCCTCGGTCTCTCACCTAGAAGTGCTTTTGCAAACCTTCCTTTCTCCTCAGTCTATGAAATGAGCTGACTCTCCACACCTTTACAATACTCTCGCAAATATCTTGTGATTTCAAAATAATGCAAAAAAGATGCTGGCACTTTCACTACACTGGGTGGCTAAACTCATTTATGGCTAACATCCCAGAACCTGTCATATCTTGAAAGGAACATAAGTTAACCCCTATATTTCTTGAAAGGAACATAAGTTAACCCCTATATTTCTTTTTTGCTCTTCTCTGGCAGTAGAAACCAACCTTAAAGTTGGCCCAAGTGGCCAGCTGGGGATTTTCCTATTGTGGAAAGTCAGGGTAGCTGGTTCTACATCACACCAGGGACAGGGGACTTTTGCAAGCGGCTCCACATTAGAGCAGCCCAGAGGCTGCTCTAACTTACAACTGTGGCTGAACTAGCCCATAGCAGCCCCGTGGATTACTTGAGCAAGAAGGTACAGTCTGTTTGAACACCCCATCCCCACTCAAGCACAATTCAGTTGAACCCCAAGGATTGGGGCCATAGTGTGACTAAAATCTGAGGATTTCTCCATAATCTTAACCTATGTTTAAAATGACCAAAACGAAATACTTTCCTATGCAAAATCCCCTGTATATGTTACCAGTATATTGTATTTACAGTCTTTATTTTCATGGTTTGACTAATTTGGTAAATTGGTAAGTGGCCAACGAAACAAAGTTAAATATAATGCTTTGGTTAGCAGAAGAGGGGGAAGGTTGCTGAGCTGGATTATCTTCCCTAATGGTCAATTTTTGTAGAATGAAGCTAATTTCACTCCAAGAATTTCCATTCCACTGATATGCAGTTCCAGTACAGACTTGTATTTCTGTTCATTACTTGATGTTTCATTATGATTGATTGAGGAAAATTCAGTGATTTTATAATGAGAATATTAAATACAATAAACCCGAATTTAATTTACACTAAGGCCACTTTACACAACTCAGTCAGTGTAAAAGGGCCTTAATGTGAGAGTAAATTATATTTATACCCATATTCAAGCCCTTTTACACTGCTAGAATGGTGCAAAAGTGTCCCACAAAGAACAGTTATAGATAGAACAAATACTGTGAATCTTTGGTCAATATTTGAATGCTAGTTTTAAAGGGTGCCAGCAAGTGTCCTGGAGTGTATTCTTCCTAATGTTAATATGCAATTCTCCCTATTTTTGTGCATATTGTAAACATAATGCATTTCATACAAGAACAACACACACTTTGTTGAGTAACAGACAGGGAAACTAACCAGCAAAACTAAAATCAAATCATATATATTTGATATTTAAATACAAAATATAATATTGAGGGCATGCTTTTGCCTTCTAAGCACTGGCCGGGGCTGTGTGGAATTGCAGAGCCCACCTGCTAAACAACTGAAAATCCAAACTCTTGAAACTCAAGGCAAGACACCACTCATATCTTAAGAGGACAAGGCACCTGCAAGTACATGAGGAGTAGGGACTGTAATCTGTTATAACAGCAATAGCAAGTGTCTGAATGTAGGGAATAGGAAGATTTCTTTCCCCATCTCCCATCCTCTTGTACTAACAGATAATGTAGGATCTGATCTGACAAATCCTTATTCCCGGTCAATGGAACTACTCATGCAAGTAAGTGTTTGAAAGACTGACTCCATATTTGAGTTTCTTATATCCTGAAAGATCTGTGAAAAAACTTTGCAAGGTCCCAGAAAAAACACAGTGAGATCCATTTTGTAGAAGTGAGCCCTTCACATTAAAGTACATGGAGTTGCTCTGACACCATCAGTGTGTGACTCTACAATCCTGGCGATTTTTTACAGTTCAACTCAATAGAAATGCATGATTACAGCAGCTGTCTGCACTGAACTCACAATAATAGTTTATGAACTAAAGTAAGTCTGCGGTATTTTGTGGGGTGGGCGGGCATTACATTTGGGAGATAAAAAGTGTCAAAAAAATTGACTGTATTGTATGGACAACCTTGTTTGCCCTTTGGAAAATTATTGCATAATAAAACTTCTCTTGACACCTTATTGTTTGCATCACAGGTCATTAGTTTTCCGAATACTCCATTCATGTCTTTCAAAGCTTGTATCACAGTTAAAGAGTAACAAAGTGCATATTCCCTCCCCTTCTCCCTGGAAGGGGTGCATTTCAATTACCATGTCTTTTTAATGGATGGAAAGCATTTTCACAATATTGCTTAACTCAGAATTTAACTCTTTTTTCACTAGTACAAAGTATACCATATACAGACATGCAAAGTCTCATTTTGGCTCAGTTTTAATTTTAAGTCTGTTTTTAAAGCTTCTCCACTTTAAGAAAAAAAAATTAAAAGTATGTTTCACTGAAGCATTTAGAACGCTCAGAGTTCTAAAACAAATTTGATTGTTACATCTGTCTATATCAGCATGATTTGTTCAAAGAAGCAATGAAAATGCATACAACTTTTCAGCTATATTCTTTTCAGTGAGTACTTCAGCTTCCTATGTTATTTTAACACAGATTTCTGATTTCTGGGAATCTGGATTCTTGTTTCTCTTTCTGCTTCTACTCCCACTGAAGTCCATGGGAGTTTTGCCATTCACTTCAATGGCAGTAGGTTTGGGACATATATCAGAAACAATATCAGAAGTCTGAAAGTACCAAAAATCTGTGTTTTTCACCATTCCAGTCTGCCTATTACAGCTGACAGTATCCTTTGGAATGGGGCCTGCTGATACTACTCTACTGGGTATCCTGAAAAGGAATCATTCTATTATACAATCCTTGACAGACTTCCCACTATCTGAGGAAGCTTGGAATGGTGGCAGGCATAAGATGAAGGAGTAACAGTGGAACAATTCTGCAGTTTAGTGTTCTCCAATCATCAGAAAATGCAATGATAAACCCCACTATAATAATCTCTCCGGTTCTCTTTGTCTGTCTTCCTAAATGTTTGCTACCTCTCCAGAAATGCTGGCTGGCAATCATAAACTTGCACCTAAGAAAAACCCCTCCAAGAGAAATATGAAGACGCCAGACTAGGTACAGGGAAGTGTTTGTTTCACCATGGTCTTCTAGTTCAAGAAAGCCTCTGGAAATCCTAAAGAAACCTTGAACTGGGCTATAAGCAGCAGGAAGTCTTACTTTTTGGAGTCTAACATATACTCACTATTATGACAGAAACAGCTTGGAAGACTACACGAAAGTGCTCCATGGGTCACAGATAGGGTGACCAGACAGCAAATGTGAAAAATCAGGACGGAGGTGGGGGGTAATAGGAACCTCTATAAGAAAAAGACCCAAAAATCAGGACTGTCCCTATAAAATTGGGATATCTGGTTACCTTAGCCACAGAGAAACACTCCTCTAAAACAAATTAAACATGAATGACATTCTTTGCTTTAAACTTATTTCCTGCAGGCCCATGAAGAGATGTGAAGGTTTAGAGACATGCAGGGGAGAGAGAAGAAATTTAAATAACTGATTTTTTTTTAAATCATCTCAATTTCCTTCTAGACTGCTCCTAATGCTGCAGCTACCCTCAGTTCCTGCCCATAAGAATTTTTCCTAATTGGAATTTCCAAAATATTTCCAAAATAAGTGGACCTCCCATATACAAACATTATTTGAATTCACATACCAACCTATTCCCCCTTCCCCACCTCCCCCAGTCACAGTTTGACATCTTAGGTGAACCACACATTGTATGGTTTCTCAAACTTCACCCTTCAAAACCTGGGAAGAAACAAGATCAAGCCAATCTGTGGACATGTCCTCAATTGAACCAGAACGGTTCACTCTTCACATTTAATTAGAGAGTGAGATAATCGCCCTGCTCCTGTTTTTGGTACTGTATGGTATGTAACATTTAGACGTTAGACATACCACCCAATAACCTTCTCTACCTTTGATAAAACTTTGCCAACAATCTGTTTCATAAAGGAAATAAAATCAAGAGAATGATGAGACAGCTCCACTTTGGGGATTTTTTAAATCTAAGCATTCCTTCAGTCAGAAGCATAAGGATTAACTCCATTCTATCTTAAACAGCTGAGGACACTCAAGAAATGAATTCAAATATGCAGACTTCTTCGTACTTGCAAACTAAACCATTGAACTGCTACTACTAGTCATGAAATGGAGTCTAGTGGTTACTTGTGTGTCTAGAGTTTCAGGATTACTTACATTATTCATTTCTGAAAGAGGATATTTTGATGATTTCTGACATCTGGGATGACAGTCAAAAAGGAACTTTGGTATGGTGACACTCAGGGTTGCCATGCTTAAGTTTTAGGGACCTAGAAAAAGTCATGGGATTCACAAAGCTTGGGATACACACTAAGGTTCTCTATACAATGAATGGAGAGAGATAGGTACCTCAGAATGGGAGTCACAACAGCCAGAATGCTAGGTGGCTCCTTCCCTAAGCTAGCCAATGTGAGATGCCAAGACAAGGGGTTTGTGCTCAACTCTCAGGCAGATAGGCACCTAAGTCCAGGCTTCAGGGAGATACCTCCTCTTGGGATTCTCAGCTACAAACCCTCTCTTGGAGTTAGGTACCACCACAGCAATAGCAGCTCCCTCAAATTTTAGCCAAGTAGTTAGGGTACTCACATAGGATATGGGAGAGCCCCAGGTCAAGTCATATTCTCCACCTGAAGGGAAGAAGGGATTTGAACAGGGATCCAGCACCTCTCAGGTGAGTGCCCTTACCATTCAGCTCTGGTGATATTCTGATACCAGGATCCCTCACTCTCTCCTGTTGAAAATATCCCACTGTGGATAAACAGTGAAAGAATTATGGGGCGAGAAGTATAAATACTAAGATGGGTGAACTTAAGTGCCTGGTGTTAAAAATACAGAGAAGGGCAACAAAAAAGATAAGTGGTATGGAACAACTTTCATACAAGGAGAGATGAAAAAGAGATGACTGAGGTTGTGGGGTGTGAATATCATAGAGTCTATAAAATCATGAATGGTGTGGAGAAAGTGAATAGGGTAGTGTTATTTACCCCTTCACAAGAACCAGAGGTTCCCCAATGAAATTAATAGAAAGCAGGTTTAACACATACATAAGGAAGTACTTTCTCCACACAATGCACAGTCAGCCTATGGAACTCATTGCCAGGGGCTGGTGTGAAGGCCAAAAATATAACTGGGTTCAAAAAAAGAATTAGGTAAACTCATGGAGGATAGGTCCACCAATAGCTAAAAGCCAAGACGCTCAAGGATGGCAACCCTATGCAACCCCCTGCTGCAACCCCATGTTGTCAATAAACTTCTGATTGCCAGAAGCTGTGACTAGATGTCAGGGCATGGATCACTCAATAAACTGCCCTATTTCTGTTCATTCCCTCTGAAGCATCTGTTGGAAGACAGGACACTGAACTTGATGGTCTGACCCACTATGGCCATTCTTATGTGAGAGAAAGAGAGAGAGAACGAGAACACCTGATAATGACTCTGTAGCCTGGGGATTAGAGCACTCACCTAGTAGGTGATACACCCCAAGATCCATGGTCTCCCACCTCCAGGGATACCCTGTTCCAATGACTTTTTAAAATATTATTTGGAACAGCTTCGAAAGGAGAGTCTGAGGGAACCCACATCAGAATATCCCATAGCCCAGGGGCTAGAACACTCCCCGAGAGGTGGTAGAGCCTCAGTTCAAATCTCTTTTTCCCCCTCAGATAGAGGGGGACTTGAACCGGGGGGTCTCCCACATCCCATATATGTACCCTAACCACTAAGCTAAAAGTTACAAGGTAGGTCTTTGTCCCCCTCCCTCTGCCATTTGGTGTAAGCATGCCTTTAGGAGCCTGATCCACTAGAAAGCTCTAAGCTCTGGGGCTCTGACATCCAGACACCAGGCACTGGGCTGCTCTATGCATGCGCAGAAGCAGAAACATAGACACCGTCACCTAGGGAACTTTTACGGCAAAAGTTTAGGCACCAAGAGAGTTTAGGCAACTACAGGGTTCAGCAGCAGCTGAGCACATGTTTTGTGAATCCCACTAGGCCTGATTCTGGGATTTAGGCATCAAAAGTGGCAGTTGGGACCTAAGCCCTTTCATGAATCTTGGTCTCACAGCAATCTTAAGAAAACAAAAATAAAGACCTACATGAACCTTACTGATATTATATTAACACTCCCACTGACAATTTGCCACTCAAATGAGCTGAAAGACAGTCACTTTGCAAGCAGAAGTAGAGAAATATCTAAAGCAAGTGATTAACACAGAAATCTACAGATTTTAAGATTCTGGAAACACATGTAGGTAACACAGGAAAGTAAGTATTATCCCCAGTTTACAGATTCAGAAACTGAGGTTCAAGATCACCAAAGGATTTGACTGGGTATACAACAGTCTAGTGTGTGATTTTCCTGGGTGAACAACCTGGAATCACAAACAAGTTTTAGGTGGGTTGCAGCCACTCTCCCTCACCCTCTTACACATTCATTTTAAAAATTTCTAAGCTGTATACTTGCAGGAATAACCTCAAACCCATGAGTCGATAGAGTGATGTCTGTCAAAATCTTCAGGCAGTCTAACACAATGGCTTTACTCCTTTCATTTAATGAAGGCTGATTCTGTGGTGATGGAATTTTTCTAATATTCCATGGAAATAAACATTTTCCCCTTCGTGTTGCCATTTTGCTATCGATTTGATTAATGGCTAGTGTCTTTAGTTATTATTTGAATTAAAATAGCACCTAGAAGCCCCATTGTGACCAGCACTATACAAAACATGCAGTAAGAGAAATCTCCCCTGCCCCAAATAATTACAATCCAAGTAGACATGACAAGCAAAGGATGGGAGGAGAAACAGAGGCACAGACTGGCAAAGTGACTCACCTAAAGTCACATAGTAGCTTAGTGGCAAAGCTAGGAATAGAACCCAGGTCTCCTGTCTTCCAGGCTGACACCCTAACCAATAGTGGTAAAGATTACAATAGGCAAAAAAATTATGTTTGCCCCAAAATCCCAATCCTGCAGTTTCAAAGGAGTATGGAATGTGGTGGGTCACAAGATGATTTTCAGCCATTTAGCAGATCACAGACCAAAACAAGGATGAGAGCCATTGCTATAGTGGATAAGGCCTGTGTCAGGGTCCCTTCCCCACTGTGAACTCTAGGGTACAGATGTGGGAACCCACATGAAAGACCCCCTAAGCTTATTTTTACCAGCTTAGGTTAAAAACTTCCTCAAGGTACAAACTTTGCCTTGTCCTTGAACAGTATGCTGCCACCACCAAGCATTTTAAACAAAGAACAGGGAAAGAGAACACTTGGAGACATCTTCCCCCAGAATATCCCCCCAAGCTCTACACCCCCTTTCTTGGGGAGGCTTGATAATAATCCTCACCAATTGGTTACAAAATCATCAAAGACCCAAAGCCTTGGATTTTGGAACAATGGAAAAATCAGTCAGGTTCTTAAAAGAAGGATTTTATTAAAAAAAAAAAAAAAAAGGTAAAAATCATCTCTGTAAAATCAGGATGGAAAATACTTTACAGGGTATTCGGGTTCAAAACACAGAGGATCCCCCTCTGGGCAAAATCTTAAAGTTACAGAAAACAGGAATAAACCTCCCTCTTAACACAGGGAAAATTCACCTAAAACAAAAGATAAACTAATCCACCTTGTCTGGCTTACCTATACTGGTTGCAATATTGGAGACCTGGATTAGGATGGGTTGGAGAAGATGGATTTCTGCCTGGCCTCTCTCAGTCCCAAAAGAGAACAACCACATAAACGAAGAGCACAAACAAAAGCCTTCCCTGCCCCAAGATTTGAAAGTATTTTGTCCCCTTATAGGTCCTTTGGGTCAGGTGCCAGCCAGATTAGCTGAGCTTCTTAACCCTTTACAGGTAACAGGATGTTGTCTCTGGCCAGGAGGGATTTTATAGCACTGTGTACAGAAAGGTGGTTACCGTTCCCTTTATATTTATAACACGCCCCCCAAATCACAGATAGGGTGAAACACTGGCTGTGATTTCTTCCTGGAGCTTTAGGAGAAAACAGAGTTAATAAGACACATGCATTTCTAAATATACTACTAACTGTATAAAGACTAACAATATTTTTCACATTTTAAGGACGATTTGGACCAGTTGATTTTGGGAAACTTTTACGGGCGAGTGCATTAGCCACTTTGTTAGAAGCTTTTGAAATGTGTTGTACGTTGAAATTAAAATTTTGGAGAGCTAAACTTTACTGAATACGTTTTTTGTTATTTTTCTTGGCGGTATGAAGCCACTGTAGCACAGCATGGTTGGTTTGCAGGTGGAAACGCCGTCCCCAAACATATGGGCGTAGCTTCGTCAGAGCATAGACAATGGCGTAACATTCCTTTTTACTGATTGACCAGTGGCTTTCCCTCTTAGACAGCTTTTTGCTGAGAAACATGACAGGATGGAACTTTAGATTCAGTTCTTCCTGCATTAAGACTGCTTTCACACCACAGTTGGACGCATTTGTGATTACTAGGAACGGTTTGTTAAAGTCTGGGGCCCTTAGCACAGGGTCAGACATGAGTGTGGCTTTAAGCTGGTTAAAGGCCTTTTGACCTCTTTAGTTTAGTGAACTGCATTTGGCTGGGTTTTTTTGGTTAGGTCTGTTAGTACGGGGGCAATTTGGCTGTATTCCGGTACAAATCGCCTGTAATATCCGGCCAAGCCTAAGAAGGATTGGACCTGTTTCTTTGACTTTGGGACAGGCCACTTTTGGATAGCATCCACTTTGGCCTGTAGGGGGTTGATAGTTTTTTGACCCACCTGGTGTTTAAGGTAAGTTATTTTGTTTAGGCGTATTTGACACTTTTTGGCCGTAACAGTTAGTCCTGCCTCCCTTATGCGCTTGAAGACTTTTTGTAGATCTTCCAGGTGTTCTGCCCAGGAATCCGAAAATATGGCCACATTGTCAAGGTATGCGACTGCCTATTTTCCCAGTCCTGCTAGGAGACCATCTACAAGTTTTTGGAAAGTGGAGGGTACATTTTGCAGTCCGAAAGGGAGCACATTAAATTTATACAGCCTGACATGTGTGATGAAGGCTGACCTTTCCTTGGAGGATTTATTTAACGGTACCTGTCAGTACTCCTTGGTTAAGTTCAAGGTAGAGATGAACAGGCCCGTCCCAGTTTTTTCAATAGTTTATTTGTGTGTGGCATTGGATAGTTGTTTGGATAGTTGGGCCAGTTACAGCATTTAGCTTATGGTAGTCCATGCAAAAACGTATTTTCCCATCTGGTTTGGGAACTAGAACCACTGGAGATGCCCATGCACTGCGGGAGGGGCGGAGTACACCCATCTGTAGCATATTCTGGATCTCCCGTTTTATAGCAGTTTTAGCTTGAGGAGACACCGGGTAAGGTTGGGCTTTAATTGGGTGAGCATTACCTGTGTTAGTGGAGTGGTATGCCCGTTCAGTCAGTCCTGGGGTGGCTGAGAATGTCGGCGCGTAGCTAGTGCACAGCTCCTTGATCTGCTGTTGCTGCATACGCCCAAGGGTCATGGAGAGGTTCACCTCTTCCACGCCACCATCACTTTTTCCTTTGTAGTAGACACCTTTAGGCCACTTAGTGTTATCTCCTCCCCGGGCTGTAAACTGACAAACCTTTAATTCTCTGGAATAAAAGGGCTTTAGAGAATTAATATGGTACACCTTAGGCCTTCGGTTGGAGGTGGGGAATGCTATGAGATAATTAACAGCTCCCAGGTGCTCTTGGACCATGAATGGCCTGTTTCACAATGATTTCATTTTATGGGCCTGGAACGCCTTTAAGACCATGACCTGGTCCCCTACTTTGAAGGAATGCTCTCTGGCATGTTTATTATACTAGGCTTTTTGCTCTTTTTGAGCATCTTTTAGGTTTTCTTTAGCAAGGGCTAAAGAGGTTTGGAGGGTAGTTTGTAGGTTGGTTACAAAGTCCAGAATGTTAGTTTCTGGAGAAGGTGTAAACCCCTCCCATTGCTGCTTCACCAACTGTAATGGCCCCTTAACCTCGCGGCCATATACAAGTTTAAATGGTGAAAACCCTAAACTGGGATGGGGTACAGTTTTGTAGGCAAAGAGCAACTGCTGCAACACTAGGTCCCAATTATTGGAGTGCTTATTTACAAATTTACATATTATGGCCCCCAAAGTTTTATTAAACTTCTCCACCATGCCATTTGTTTGATGGTGGTAAGGGGTGGCAACCAAGTGATTTACCTCATGAGGTTCCCAAAGGCTTTTTGTAGTTCCTGCCAGGAAATTAGTTTCTGCATCTGTAAGGATGTCGGAGGGCCAACCTACCCTGGCAAAAATGTCCGCTAGTGCCTGGCACACCTTTTAGCCCTGGTGTTGCTTAGAGCTACTGCTTTCAGCCATTGCGTGGCAAAATTAATGAAAGTCAGTATGTACTGCTTTCCTCTGGGTGTCTTTTTTGGAAGAGGACCCAGAATATTCACAGCTACTTGCTGAAATGGAACCTTAATGATGGGGAGTAGCTGGAGAGGGGCTTTGACCTGGTCTTGGGGTTTTCCCACTCTTTGGCATACCTCACAAGCTTGGACATAGGCAGAAACATCCTTGCCCATTTTTCCCATTGGAATGACCTCCCCAAATGGTCTTTGGTCCTGTTCACCCCAGCATTGCCACTAGGATGATTGTTGGCTAAGCTTAAGAGCTTTTTCCACTACTTAGTTGGAACTACCAACTGTCTTTGAGGATGCCATTTTTTCTGCTGTCCCTGAAAGAGTTTTTTTGTATAAAAGTCCTCTTTTTACAACAAACTGGGATTGATTAGAAGAGTTGAGAGGCGGTGGGTTGCTTCATGCCTTCATCCAAGCTCTTTAGAGGCTTTTATTTGCTTTCTGTTGACCTGGAACTGTTTCCTTGATGCTGGAGACATTAGTTCCTTACTGGATTGTGGACCTGGGCTTGGTTCCTCTGGAAGCAATGCAGGTGATGGGGCTGTTTTCGCTGATGGTGAACCACTTTTCACTGGTGCACTCTGGGGTATTTTAGGCTCTGGCTGAGCCTCTTGTGTAGGGTTATTTGCTGCTGCTGCCAGTGTAGGCTTGGTTCTGCCCTCTGGTGTTGGAGCTGTAGACGGGGTTGCAAGCGCTGGACTTAGTGCTGGCAATGGTTCTGGTGCTGGTTGCTTTGCCAGTTTTGGTTTGGGGACAGGCTTTGGCTGGGTCTCTGGGACTGGATCCACTACGGCCATTGCAGTTGTTGGCAGGGGATCCGGTTCCATCACCTCCATCTGGGTCTTTGGTAACACAGATGGGACCCTGGTGGAAGGCTTAGGAACAGGGATAGGTGTGGAAGCTTGCTTAGTTTGGCTGCGGGTGACCATTCCCACCCTCTTGGCCAGCTTTACCTGGTTGGCCAAGTCTTTCCCCAGCAGCATGGGAATGGGATAATTATTATAGACTGAAAAAGTTCACATTTTTGACCAGCCCTTGTACTGGACAGGCAACTTGGCTGTAGGCAAATCGAAAGAGTTGGACTTGAAGGGTTGAATTGTCACATGGGCCTCTGGGTTGATTAAGTTGGGGTTCACTAAGGATTGATGGATAGTTGACACCTGCGCTCCAGTGTCCCGCCACGCTGTAACCTTTTTTTTGCCCACACTCACAGTTTCCCTTTGCTTTAAGGGCATCTGGGAGGCATTTGGGCCTGAGGACCTTTGGTGTGACCCCAGTGCAATGAACTGTAATTTGTTGGGGTCTTTGGGGCAGTTGGCCTTCACATGCCCCAGCTTATTACATTTAAAACATCGCCCAGTTGACTGGTCATTGGGGCGAGGTGGGTTGCTGGAGAATGGTGTGGTGGGACGATAAGGTGTTTGAGGTTTTTCTTGGGATGTAGGTGGGGCCTTGGGTTGCCCCCGGTGATAGGGTTTTGGTTTTGGTTGCCCCTTCTGATATTTGCTCCAACTGCTACTAGTTTTTTTTGGGGGGGGGCGGGTGTTTTTGCCACCTTCACCCATTTGGCTTCAATCTTCCCCGCCTTGATTACAGTTTTGGGCTTCCCATTTAGGATGTACCTTTTTATTTTTTTAGGAACACCCTCTAAGAACTGCTCCATTTGCATTAGGAAGGGCAACTCCTCTGGAGATTTAACACTTGCTCCTGATATCCAGGCATCCCAATGTTTCACAATGTGGTAGACATGTCAGGTAAACGACACGTCTTGTTTTCACCTTAGAGCTTTGAACTGCCGGCGGGAATGCTCGGGTGTTAGCCGCATTCTGACTTTTGCCTGGGTTTTAAAAAGTTTATAACTGTTTATGTGTTTCTTAGGCATTTTAGCCGCCACCTTTGCTAAGGGTCCACTGAGCTGGGGTCTCAGCTCTACCATGTACTGGTCTGTAGAGATGCTGTACCCAAGGCAGGCCCTTTGAAGTTTTTTAAGAAGGCCTTGGTATCATCGCCTGCCTTGTAGGTGGGGAACTTTTTGGGATGGGAAGCAGTACCTTGAGAAGGATTGCTAGGGTTGGTTGGTTTCAGAGTAGCAGCCGTGTTAGTCTGTATTCGCAAAAAGAAAAGGAGTACTAGTGGCACCTTAGAGACTTATTGGTCCTTTGGGTCAGGTGCCAGCCAGGTCAGCTGAGTTTCTTAACCCTTTACAGGTAACAGGATGTTGCCTCTGGCCAGGAGAGATTTTATAGCACTGTAAACAGAAAGGTGGTTACCCTTCCCTTTATATTTATGACAGCCTGGATAAAGATTATAAAACCCCTTCTATTTGTCACTCCTCATCTTTTGTACTGTTTTATACTCAGGTGGTCTTAGGTCATAAAATTATATCTGGATTGAGAACCCCCCAGTGTTTGGGAATATTTGAGATCCAGATCTGAATTTCTGGTTTGTGTTCACCTCTATTCTTACTGGATTTATTTGAAATTGTGTTTAATGTATACACCATCTTCTCCAGTAAGTGCTAGATAACACAGGAGGAAGTGAAGGCACAGTTTAGCCCTAGAACTATGTTAATAAATATCATTTTTATTTATTTGGCACAGGATTTTTTTTTTAAAAAAGATACCAGCCTTATAATTGAGTAAATTCCAGTGCTGCGCATCCCTAATCTTATTGATGTTACTTGTTCGTTCCTGCATTCGGCTGATGTTAGTTTGATTTGCTAATTTCTCCCCTGGAGTTCCTCTCCTTCCCCACAAGTGGTGCTACTTATTCTCATGAGTGGGCCAGCTAGCGATAAGACTTTCAGGGAACAGTTTATCAATTCTTATGAAGTAAAAGGGAGAAGTTTCCTGTCTGCAATGCAGGAAGACAAATGTTGCAAGCTTATATTCCAGTAAATACATCCTAAATCTTATAGTCACTTCCCACACATGAGGGTACTACTGGCTACTTTGGAAACACTCTTCAGCCTCGCAGCTGTCCCTAGTGGACCAGTTATAGTTCACCATCCACTGAGAAGAGACTTGACAATAAGCTTCCCAGTAAAGGGAGACTTTCTTCAGCCAGTATACCCAGAGGACGATATTTACTACTGGATAGGTACTAAACCAAAAAAATATTTATTACAAGTGATTAATGAGTACAGCCAGTAGTTAAGCAGCTTGCTAAGTCTTGAAACAGCAAGGCTTCTGAACCTTCTTTACAGCTCTGCATGTTCCTGTGTTAGTCCCCTGTAATCACACCTCTCACCTCCACAGTGCCTCCCTGTGTCCAGGTGCAGCGTTGCAGGGGTTCTTTCAGTTCAGCTCCCCCTTTCGTTATTCTGATGCCACAACAGTCTATTGTTGTACGTGGCCTAGCCCTCTGACCTGATCAATGCTCTGTCCAGTCCCCCTTCCTGGTTTAACAGAAAGGAAACCTCAAAGTCTAATGGCTTTTGAGACTAGCTCTCAACCTTTGTCTGAGGCCTGCAATACTTGTCCTTTTCTCCCCCTGATGCCTGTACCTTCCCTCTCAGTCTGGGGAAGGGTAGGGGAACCCAAGCCACCCTTCTCTCTTGGATTACCACCCAGGGACCCTGTTTTAGGTGGATAAGGACTGTTGTTTTTTTAAATCCCTCTGCTATTTCCCTGGGCTGTACCTACCTTCACCCTGCTTGTCAACATCTTCAGCAAGTCTCTAGACTCTGCAGTCCCCAGCTGAATCTATGGTTCCTCATAGCTTCTCCTTAGCTAGCTATGAAGGTACTTTCCCAATGACTGCTCCCATCCTTTCACTTGCAATACAGCCCAGCTGCTGCAGAGTCCCTCACTCTCTCACCTTTTCAGCAGTCAATATCTCCCTCCTCCTGACAGGCATTCCCCCTCAGCCCTTTCTCTGGAGCTGGGGTTTGTGAAAAGGCCTCTTGCCTTGGAATAGTCAGCTGCAAGGCTTTTGTCAGATTCCTTCAGCTAAACCCCTCTCCAACTAGCCTTCCATTCTGGAGGCTGCTTCCATTCTGCCTGCTCTGAGGGAGGAGGAGGCAGCCTTTTTGCTGGGCCCCAATTCCCTCCCAGTTGAAGGAATGAGAGGAAGCCTTGCCTTCTCTGTAAATTTTTGGGCCCTTAAAATGTATTTGAAGCACCATTCATTTTCACAACTCTTAGCACTCGTGCTCTTTCTCCCTCTCCTCATCTTTTTCTCTCCCCTCCAAACCCTTAAAGGACCATGCCGGGGCGGACCACTAGATGATATTTTCCTCCAAGGCAGACTACTTTATCTTACCCCCTTAAGAGATGCTAACCCAACATTTTAAATATATATATATTTACAGAGAGCAAAAACCCCCAGCTGAGCATGGGACAAACCATCTAAGGACAAACTATCACCGCATCTGTAGAGGAACATTAACCATTCTAATAGGTTAAAGAGAGACAGAAGTCAACAGAACAGTGCATAAGAGTGAACTGGTAGATTAATTTAAACTTTCATAAAAGGCCCCAGTTAGAGGCTATTAAGGAAACAAAGATTCCATGGGATGAGAGATGAAGTCTGATGTATTAGAAACCAGTTAAGAGGCAAAAAACAGTAGGAATAAATGGCTGATTTTGGCCACCAGAAAAGAATGATAGTGAAGTTTCATATTTGATCCTGTAACCCAAGCGTGCCCTTTCTTTGTCCCACCTCTAGCGGACAGAAGTTGTTTTATTAAAAAGGGGAAATGCCACTGATACAAACCTAGAATCCCAGAGGCAGACTAATATTTTTTGCAGACAATTCACCTCTGCATCACCACAACCCTTGATCCAATGTTTTTAAAACTACAAACAGCCTGTAAATCATGTGCAAGCTTAACCAATATGTAAACATTAACAAGTAGAACCCTGCATGCTAGATAACAATTTGGGCTCAACAGCATCGTCAGCAAGTTTTTTAAAAATCAGTATTCTCTTATTTGATGCCAAGAACACAGACTACTCCAGAGTTGTGCTTATCAAAAAGCAACTCTGTTTCCGTGTTGGCTGCCTCTTCTCTCCCTCACTATATGACAGGAGAAATGGTATTTGAATGGCTTGAGGGAAAAAAATGTGTTTCCCACAAAAGAAAGCACTCTAGTATGTGCCCCAGAACATACTTTTTCACACAAGCTTTTTGTGAACTAACACAAAATAGTGAATTTGTAACCAATCTGACCGTCCCTGGTTCTGAATAGAACTTGTCAGCATTCACACTATTTCACCCCATAGGCCAAGGCAGCCTCTTATATCATGTGAAAGAACACATATACTTTAGGAGCATGCACTTTAGCTAACAAATTCAGCAGGAGTATTAAGATCCTGATTAGGAAAACATCCCTACTCAGGATGGCACTTACACACATGCTTAACTTTAAGCTTAAATACCACTGAAGTCAAGCACATGTGCAAGTATTGTCCCAACTGGGACCTAGGTGAGCTCTTTCTTTATTATTTAGAAGTCATTTGGGGTCTTACATCTGAATTGGCGGTAGGCAAACTGATGGAGTTAATACTCACTATTGTGATTTTAAAATAGTTAGTTTCTCCACTCTGTCTGTAGAAGTCATCCTAAGAAGATGGAAGGACTTTTCTGAAGTTTGTGCACTAGATTGCAGATATGCTATCAAAACATTAGTTTTCTTATAATAGGCTTCTGAAAACCAGTTATTACCAGTTAATGATTAGTTTCGTATGTCTTTTGGTCCTAAGCTTTGCCTCAGGCTGCAAACTGTTCACTCAAGCCATTAATTGTTTCAATCAATTTCCTAAGTATATTTCCTCAGAATTTATTATGATACCACCAGCAAGTAAAAGTTTGTGAAGCCAAGAAGTCTACAGTAACCTTTACTGCTTGATCTTTTTCCATACATGGTGCACCTTTCCAAACTTCGGATTTTGCTTCTCATGGTCCATTAGCTACTCATCACCTTACACTTCAAAGAGTCTAGGTGGAATATTATCACATCTGAGAACACCATTTGACAGCAGTGTTGCAAGGGGTAACAGACATTTCTGTTTCTGACAAATTTGAGTTAATACCTCACCTTTCTGAGTTTTTGTCTTAGGTCTCTAGTCCATCCTTGAACTCAGGTTCTTTTTAAAGGCAGTGAACTGTACTGCTGCTCTGCCACCAGACCGCCGCCAACAAAAAACCCCACTTAACTTCAGTGCTGACAACTCTCCAATTGTTGTCATTCATATGGAATGTGTGTTTTAAACAGGATTGAGTGAACCCACAATAACTGAGATAAAAGATTCAAATCATATTCATAAATGATCTGGAAAAAACAGATAAAACAGCGAGGTGGTAAAATTTGCAGAGGATACAAAATTACTCAGGAAAGTTGCATCGAAAGCTGACTGCAAAGAGTTATAAAGGCATCTCCTAAAACTGGGCGACTCAGCAACAAAATGGCAGATGAAATTCGGTGTTGATAAATGAAAAGTAGTGAACATTGGAAAACATAATCCTAACTGCATGTTAGGATATAGATATTCAGGCCTGTCTGTAAAGGCCTGTACTTTAAGAATTTAGGTGTATTCTTATCACTTAGCTAGTTCTAGAGGTATAAAAGAAAGAATCAAAATCACTGTCTGCTGGTGTAAGGGCCTTCTCTTACTGTGACAGTTTGAGGCCCTGTTCTTAGGCTAAGGCCTTTGGCTAAGCAGCAGAGGCAGCCATAAGCTAGGAAGCAAACAGTCACATCCTCACATTCCAAACTAGTCACATTGAAATAAGGTGCTACTGGGCTGTTAGGCACTATCAGGACAGAATTGTATTCCTATCACCTCCAGAGAAAGGGAAGTGCCTAGAAATGTAAAAGGAAACTTAGTTTGATAGCATCCTGTCTGCCAAGAACTCACTTATCAATAGCTGGGATGTGAAATCCTCACTTCTGTACTGTCTTGTCATTATAGTTCCCACTTTGCTATTGTTTGTCTGTATAATCTCTGTCTGGTTCTGTGATTGTTCCTGTCTGCTGTATAATTAATTTTGCTGGGTGTAAACTAATTAAGGGTGGTGGGATATAATTGGTTACATAATCATGTTACAATATGTTAGGATTGGTTAGTTAAATTTCAGGAAAATGATTGGTTAAGGTATAGCTAAGCAGAACTCAAGTTTTACTATATAATCTGTAGTCAATGAGGAAGTGAGTGGGTGTGGGGGGGAGGGGGTGTGGGTGTGGGTGTGGGTGTGGGAGTGGGAGTGGGAGATGGGAACAGGGAACAGGGAATGGGGGTGCGGAAATTGGAATCATGTTTTGCTAAAGGGGGAAATGGGAACAGGGAATGGGGGTAAGGAAATTGGAATAATGTTTGGCTAAGAGCAGGAATGGGAACAGGGACACAGGTGTAAGGCTCTGTGGTGTCAGAGCTGGGAAGGAGGATACTAAGGAAGGAAACTGGAATCATGCTTGCTGGAAGTTCACCCCAATAAACATTGAATTGTTTGCACCTTTGGACTTCGGGTATTGTTGCTCTCTGTTCATGCGAGAAGGACCAGGGAAGTAAGTGGGTGAAGGAATAAGCCCCCTAACACTGCACATACAAAAAGATGAGGTCTAAATTAGCTGTTACCACTCAAGACAGAGATCTTGGAGTGATTTTGGATAGTTCTTAATGTACAGCAGCCATCAATAAAAGCTAACAGACTGTTAGGAACCATTAGGAAAGGGAGAAATAACAATAAGAATACATCATAATGCCACTATATAAATCCCACATCTTCAATACTGCATGCAGTTCTAGTCACTCCATCTCAAAAAATATATATATTAAGTTATATCAAAAAAGATATACAGAGAAGGGCAACCAACATATGAGGAGAGATTAAAAGACTGGGTCTGTTGAGTTTAGAAAAGAGACAACTACGGTGGCTTATGATCAAGGTCTATAAGGTGACACTGGCAGGCCAGATGCCAGCTCTTGTCCAGGCTGAAGGCTTTAGCTAAGAACTAACAAACTCATAGCTGGTGACCAAACCAGATCACCCGTGTGTCTGTTTTGCTCAAAATCAGTATTAGTCTTATTGGAATGTATTTAGGGTTTAGACTCTGTGTATCAGGGTCCCAGCAAGGGCAGTCAGGGCCAAGGGTCAGAACAGGGGCGAACCTGAGACTGGGAGTAGCAGAAGAGTTCATAGTTGGGTTCCAGACTCAGCTCGATACCAAGTGTTAGAGTCCGAATCAGGAGGCAAAGTCCAGGTCAAGTTGAGGTAAAAGCCAGGCATAGTCACAGCAACTACACAAGATCCACCCTGTTGCCTGGGCACTTGTTGAAATACTCCTTAGGGTATATAGGGCAGGGAGCCAATCAGGCACTATGAGGCTGCTGTCTGTCAAATTCTGAGGTGGAATTTCCCATGGTCTGTGTCCACAGTGAGTCAGGGGGAGTAGAGTACAGCTAATTACAGCTGCTGCTGGGTGGCAGCCTGGTGATACCAGCTGCCTGGTAACTCTACAGGCCTCAGTTCTAGACCCTTTGGGCCTTATTCTATGAAATGCTTGTAAGTTGCTGCGTGCATTAATCGCACTTCTAATGTCTGTATTCCATGGCACAAGAAAATAGGTGTAATTGGCTTTATAACTTCAAAATGTTTGCTCTGAACTCGTTATCTCAAGCACAGGAATCATCCCTCCCACATCCAAAGCGTTATCAAAATCAGTTGGGCCATCAAGAAACATTGCAATACAGACAATTGGTTAATAGCCTATCACACTCATGGAGGAGTATCTGCAGAAGGTCTCATCCCATCACTTTGAATGCTGAAAGAGGGAAATAAAAAGAGCTGATGTGATAATTTTTCATCTTTTTGCCCATTTGAACTCTGACAGGGCTAAAGAAATGATACTGAAGCCAGAGTTCCCCAGGGGTTACCCCTGGCTCCACCCTGAAAAATACTTTGAATTGACAGATCACTACAACTCTGTCACTCATCAGATTTAGATGATAACTCATTTGTGTGTATATGTTTGCTTGCTTTAACCTGCAAATAACTCTCATTTCTTTTTCCTAGTTAATAAACCTTTAGATAGTTCATTACAGGATTGGCTACAGGCATTGTCTTTGGTGTAAAATCTAGGGTCCCAATTGATCTGGGTAAGTGACTGGTCTCTTGGTACTGGAATGAACCTGAATGTGGTGTTATTTTCAGTGTAAGTGACCTTGTATCACTAAGTCCAGTTTGTCTGGGTGGCAAGATAGACTGGAGAGTCTAAGGGGACTGTCTGTGACTTCACGGTAAGACTGCTGGCAGAGTGACATATAGAATCATAAATGGTGTGGAGAAAGTGAATAAGGGAGTATTATTTGCCCCTTCACATAACACAAGAACCAGAGGTCACCCAATGAAATTAATACACAGCAGATTTAAAACTAACATAAGGAAGTACTTCTTCATACAATGCACAGTCTACCTGTGGAACTCATTACCAGGGGATGTTGTGAAGGCCAAGAGTATAACTGGATTCAAAAAGGAATTAGATAAGTTCATGGAGGATAGGTCCACCAATGGCTATTAGCCAATATGGTCAGGGACGTCTTCCCATGCTCTGGGGTGTCCCTAAACCTCTGACTGCCAGAAGCTGGGACTGGATGACAGGGCATGGATCACTCAGTAAATTGCCCTGTTCTGTTCTTTCCCTCTGAAGCATCTTGCACTGGCCACTTTTGGAAAACAAGATAGTGGGATAGACAGATCATTTGTTTGATCTATTATGGCCATTCTATTCTTCCACATTAAACATGTGACACTTTAATGTGATGCAAAATGCACAATAGGAAGACTGTGCACAGATATGAATTGCTTGCTACATTAGCCTACATATAGTGTGAGAAGATCTGAGTCTAATCAGTCAACTATTCAAAAAAGATACTGTTTAAAGACCTACTAGTCAGTGCAGTTGTACACCGCTAATTTCCTCCCTAATTTGAAATGCTGTCCAGTGGCTCTTAAATCTAAACTTTAATCATGGCAGAGAAGTTTTCACATTGTGTTATCATAAAATGTAGCCGTTCCCATTGACCTTTGCCACTTATTTTTAGCTATAAGCATTGTATAAGTCAGCATGAGCGTCAGTGATCACCAGAAGAATAGCAGAGGTGAGGCCGCAAATTTAGCACCTCCAGATCAGTCATTTTCACAATTACCCAGAACAATTTCAAGTTTTGTGAGTGGTCAATTGGAGACAATCTTGCATGCAGGAAAGTAAGACAGATGTGTGTTTCGTGTGTGTAATAGTATGCATGTTTTAATTGAGGTTGCATGTGTGTGTACTTTCATATATGAAAGGAGCCATTTTGGTCTTACATCTATGTATTGAATTTATATGAATATCTGTTATTCACATACATTAGGAATTTTTCTTCCCCATGAGGAGCTCCTGCAAGGGAACAATCCAGAGCTGTACATACCCAGGAAGGTTACAAATCGCTTGTAAAGCCAGGAGATGTCCAAGGCTTCAGACACTGTTAAAACACACTTTAATCCCATTTATGCTGCAAAATGGAAACATGCTTTAAAGGGACACAATTAACTTTAAATTCAGTCAATTGATAAAATAAAATTAGCATTCAAAATAACCACACAGCAGACCCTCAACTCAGTCCTCCTACAATTTTTGCGGTTTTGCAATCAATTTCCCTAGTTTTAAGTATTTTTCTCTCCTGTTTTGCTGTATGATGGTGAAATTTTAAACATTTGTGGTGAAAATTTTCCACCATTTTTTTCAAGTTCAACTAAGCACAAAGTGCTGTCAAAACCACAAAGTAAACAATAAGAAAAATTGGGAGAAAAGGTACATTTTTCTCTAATCTTTTTCATTTACATTAATCTTAGATGTTTACTACAGTAGGTTTTAAAAAAATAATCAGACAACTGTGATTTTTACACTAAGTATCTTTCCCAGGAGATGTCATAGCACTGCTTGCTCCTTTAAGGCGAAATGGGACCTCAGCCCCATCTGTGACAAGGATCAGCTCATCTCTCTGGGTGGGGAATAATGCATGAGGTCATGTGATTAACTCAGGCCAGGCCTGTGGATATAAAGGAGGAAGGGACAGATTCCTGGGGGGTGGAGGTTGAACCAGAGCCTAACATTCCAGCTAAGCAGGGCTGGGAGTACCACACAGGGCAGGGCTGGAAAGGTGCAGCTGGCCTGGGAAAGCAGCTGCAGATGACAGCTACAGCATGCAGGAGACTCCTACAGTGACCCTCAGAAGCCAGGGGAGGGCTGGACAGCAGTAAAGGGGGTTGGACTGATGAGCTGCTGGAGCCAGAGAGTTGAACATGGCAGGCAGAGGCCCATGAAAGAACTCTATCTGGAGATGTGTGAGAGTGACTTATTTTGGGACTTCATTTTGAGGATTGTTTTGATATTTTTGTTAATAAGTCCAGGCTCCTACAAGAGGTGTTATTAGATAAAAAGCCTTTTTGGACTATTTCTGGGAACCTGAGCAGAAGGGGAAACTGAGACATGATGCCACAGAGCCACCTCTGGCCATGAGGGGGCGCTTGGGAGGTGATACATGTATTACAGGAGGCAACCATGTTATAATCAGTTCCTCTGATATAGTTGTATCTGCCCAGTGTAGAATGCTCCCTGTGCCACTCACTTTAGCTCCACCACTCTCCAAGTCCTGTTATTGCAGAATGATTGGGCAGTTGTAATGCTGCACTATCTACTCCAACTATGGTCTGGTCTACAATACAGACTTACATTGGTATAACTACGTTGCTCAGGGGCACACCCCTGAGCAACGTAGTCATACCAACTTAATCCCAGTGTAGACAGCTTTATATTGGCGGGAGAGCTTCTCCCATTGACACAGCTACTGCCTCTCAGGGAGATGGATTACTTACACGCACGGGACAGTTCTCTCCTGTTGGCTTACGGCATCTTCATTAAAGCTATATAGCAAGGCAGCTGCACCGGTGCAGTTGTGCCAGTGCAGTGTTTTAAGTATAGACCTGTCCTAAATCATGTAGGCAGTTCAGCAGCATCTTGTGGTTGATTTCATCGAAAGCTGTGAAGAGATCAATTAGCATGAATGCTGACATGTAGTCTCCATCCCTGGCCAAAAGGTGGCGATACAGAACTGTCTCTATGCATTGCCCTGGTCTGAAGCCTAATTGCAAAGCATACTGGATGTTAACAGACTCAAAATGACTCCAGAACTTGCTTGTCAATGCTTTAGCATGATTTTGTCTGAGATTAAGGTCTAAGGAAATGTGGTCTAGATGAAATTACTATAAACTGGGTGCACAACTGGTTGAAAAATTGTATTCAGAGTAGTTATCAATGTTTCACGGTCAAACAGAGGAGTTATCCAGTGGATTCCTGTCGGGGTCTGCCCTGGGTCTGGTACCATCCAATGTTTTCACTAATGACTTGGATAATGGAATGGAGAATATGCTTATAAAATGTGTGGATGAGGTTGGGAGGTTGTTGCTAGCATTTTGGAGGACAGGACTGGAATTCAAAAAGACCTTGGCAAATTGGAGAATTGGTCTGAAATCAACAAGATGGTATTCAATAAAGACTAGTGCACATTACCACACTTAGGGAGGAAAAATCAAATGCACAAATATAAAATGGGGAATAACTGGCTAGGTGGTAGTACTGCTGAAAAGAATCTGGGGATTATAGTGGATCATAAGTTGACTAAGAGTCAACAATGTGATGCAGTTGCAAAAAAAGTGAATATGATTCTGGGGCGTATTAACAGGAGTGTTGTATGTATGACACGGGAGGTAACTGTCCTACTCTGCCTGGCTCTGGGGACACCACAGCTGCAGTATTGTATCCAGTTCTGGGCATGACACTTTACGAAAGATGTAGAATAACTGAAGAGAGTGCCAAGGAGAGCAACAAAAGTGATAAAAGATTTAGTAAACCTGACCTGTGAGAACGGTTAAAAAAACCTGGGCATGTTTAGTGTTGAGAAAAGAAGACGAAACAGTGACCTGATAATCTTCAAATATGTTAAGGACTGTTATAAAAAGAGGTTGGTGCTCAATTGTTTCCCACATTGACTGAAGGTAGGGCAAGAAATAATTAGCTTAATCTGCAGCAAGGAGATGTAGGGTAGATATTAGAAAAAACTTTCTAACTCTAAGGGTAGTTCAGCTCTGGAATAGGTTTCCAAGAGAGGTAGTGGAAGCCCTGTTATTGGAGGTTTTTAAGAACAGGTTAGACAAATAACTGTTAGGGATGATCTGTGTGTATTTGGTCCTGCTTCAGTGTGGGAGGAGTGAACTAGGCAACCTTTCGAAGTCCCTTCTAGCCCTACCTTTCTGTGATTGGAAGTGAATGGGGCAATAGCAGGAGAGGTTATCTACATAGAGTATTGGCTTTTTAAGGCCTGGGTGGACTATACCCAGATTATTTTTCATTTTAAAAACTGAGTAAATTTTGTATTTATAAGTAAGAGATTAACTATGTATGCAACAGGAAGACACAGTTCACCCATGTGCTGTACACAGGTCTGCTAATGCACTGCAGCTGAAACAGACTCAGCCTTTCTCTGGCAAAGAATGAGAAACTGTTCCATAGTATAGAGTGACTTCATGGTGTGTAGAAATGGAGGACAAGAGGACTAGGAGGTAGACCAGTGTGCCCATTATTACTTATGATCTAAAGACAAGCTTTAAACCACAACAGCCTGAGGTAGAAATCTAGTTACCTAATCTTGTGTGCCATCTAGGGATGCTATTAGAAAAATGATATCCTGTCTTAATAGAAGAAGAAAGTTACATCATAAAAATCAGCCACATTCCTGTCCCAGCTTGTGGCGGTGCAGTGGAAAAGCAATGCACAGCAAGGGATACATCAGAACGTCCTATATTAAATTAAAAATATATCTTAATAGTTTTCAAAGCCTCTCTTTCATGAGATGCACAACTAGTAAACTGCAGAACACTACTCAGAACACAATGGAGTTCAACTCAATTAACTCCAACCAGAATCAAATACTCTCCAGCAACTACACACCACACAACAAAAACACTAACCCAGGAACCAAACCCTGCAATAAACCCCAGTGCCAACTTTGTCCGCATATCTATTCAAGGGACACCATCATAGGACCTAACCACATCAGCCACACCATCAGGGGCTCATTCACCTGAACGTCTACTAATGTGATATATGTCATCATGTGCCAGCAATGCCCCTCTGCCATGTACATTGGCCAAACTGGACAGTCTCTACGCAAAAGAATAAATGGACACAAATCTGACATCAGAAATTATAACATTCAAAAACCAGTAGGAGAACACTTCAATCTCCCCGGTCATTCAATAACAGGCTTAAAAGTGGCAGTTCTTCAACAAAAATCTTCAAAAACAGACTCCAATGAGAAACTGTAGAACTGGAATTAATTTGCAAACTGGACACCATCAAATTAGGCCTGAATAAAGACTGGGAGTGGATGGGTCATTACAGAAACTAATTTCCCCATACTAATTTTCCCCTACTGTTACTCACACCTTCCTGTCAGCTGTTTAAAATGGGCCACCCTCATTACCACTACAAAAGTGATTTTTCCTCCCTTGGTATTGTACTGTTAATTGAATTGTCTCGTTAGCACAGACCCCTCACTTGGTAAGGCAACTCCCACCTTTTCATGTACTGTGTATATATACCTGCTACTGTATTTTCCACTCCATGCATCTGATGAAGTGGGTTTTAGCCCACGAAAGCTTATGTCCAAATAAATTTGTTAGTCTCCAAGGTGCAACAAGGACTCCTCGTTGTTTCTGCTGATACAGACAAACACGGCTACCACTCTGAAACAGGTCAAAAAGTTGGCACTTGTCTGTGTCTTCTGCTGTTATTATAGTGGCTTTTTACTAATTTTTTCCTAGCTTTATTCTAATAAAGGTGTCATTAGAGAGGGTTTAGCTTTGCCTGGAAACTCCACCTAAAGTCAGATCAGCACACACAAAATTCTGCAAAGCTCAATGAGATAAATTTGGCCTATGTGCTCTGACTCTATTAACATAGAGGCTCAGAATAATTTTGCTCTTAAGTAACCAGACTTGATCCTATACACACACACAGAGCAAATTTCCAGCCTCGATGCAATTATATATGTAAGTAGGTTACATTCCTACCTAGCTCTGACTAGAATACACACATAAAGAAACACCTGTCAGAATTTCAGAATTAACTGCATTTTTACCCACTTCCTGGTCTTCCTTTAGGGCACCCACTTAAGGTTTTAGGCTTCCCAGACATCACCTGTGGTCAGACTAGAGGTTTAGACTTATAAACTTTCTGCACTTCACTGCAATTTCCCAGAAGATCTGAATGACGTCCAGCAGCTGTGGTTAACTTTTTCTCCAGGAGCTATCACGGTGTACACCAGTTACCAACCAGCTTTCACAAAGCAAACTGCATTTATTCTTAGAGAAAAAGCATTACTAAGAAAACATACTAAATAATCTACACACGTGCTGAAAGTTTACCAGAGATCATCCCATCTCCAACATACGAGTCTGGCTGGATTTGACCCCTTGGTTACAAGTTCATGTCAGGTTTTAGATCAGGAACTAGGCTTAAACTGGACAGTTCAACTGTTTCTTTATACAGCTCAGGACTTTGATCTCCAGCACTTTGTAACCTTTTAATCACTGTCTCCTCAGGGCATAGCTTCAAAAGGCTAGCTTTTTGCATAACTAGGTTGTAGCATTTGCATTAACCACTCCCCAGAGATTCCCTTGGAAAGCCACTTAACACTTACTGCCCTGAAAATCCAGGCCTCCCTGGCACATTTCAATATAATTGTTTGAACACCTTACAATCCCCAGATCTCACATCTGTCACAACATCCCCTGAGGATATGACTTGCCACATACAGTCCAAACTTATCCCTTCCTTGGGTTTGACTTTAATGGTAATGAAAACAAAAACTTCAGACTTAACTTTCTCCCAAGCTTGGCTCTTCCTGGCACTTTCCCTGTATGATCTCATCTGCATTAGCTCTACCTTACTCAGCCACAGAATGACACTCCAACCCCTTTTATATCTCAGCTTGAGCTAACAACATCCACCTGCCAAGATAAATCAGCATAAATTTATCTGCATTTTTAAGATTTAGATTTAGCAGCCAAGTTTAGGGGGGACTCTGCAAGGAAGCCATGCACTCCTTTGAAGGCTTTTAGATATGACCCACCCTGGTACAATGTGGAATGCTTTGTGGAAATTTTTGCCTATCATAACATTATAAACATGAGTGTGAGGGGGCTGTGCACGCCTCTCTCAGTTTAGTCCTTCAATTGACAGGTTTAACTTAAAGTACTTTGTAAACACAATCTCACAATTTCCCTCTCATTCTCATTTTAAAGATGATAGAGAAAGAATAAGTGACTTTCTAAAGGCTGCTCTGAAGCAGACAGTCTTGGATATGAAAAATGACCCTCAAAAGAGTAAGAGACTTTTTGACAGAGTTAAAGTCTATCATTTCATCCAAATTTTGTGTCTAAAATATTGTTCAAAGTTGAACAAATTAAGTGTAAAAATGTAATAAGAAAAACCAAAAAGGAGTTTGAAGAACAGCTAGCCAAAAACTCAAAAGGTAATAACAAAATGTTGTTTAAGTACATCAGAAGCAGGAAGCCTGCTAAACAACCAGTGTGGCCCCAGATGATCGAGATACAAAAGGAGCACTTAAAGACCATAATGTCATTGTGGAGAAACGAAATGAATTCTTTGCTTCAGTCTTCATGGCTGAGGATGCTAGGGAGATTCCCCAACCTGAGCCGTCTTTTGTAGGTGACAAAGCTGAGGAATTGTCACAGATTGAGAAACTTAACAGTAACAAGTCACCGGGACCAGATGACATTCACCCAAGAGTTCTGAAAAAGCTCAAATGTGATATTGCGGAACTATTAACTATGGTTTGTAACCTGTCCTTTAAATCAGCTTGTGTACCCAGTGACTGGAAGATAGCTAGTGTAAAGCCAATATTTTAAAAGGGCTCTAGAGGTGATTCCGGCAATTACGACCAGTAAGTCTAACGTCAGTACCGGGCAAATTAGTTGAAACAAGAGTAAAGAATAAAATTGTCAGACACATAGAAGAACATAAATTGTTGGGCAAAAGTCAACATAGTTTCTGTAAAGGGAAATCATGTCTTCCTAATCTATTAGAGTTCTTTGGAGGGTTCAACAAACATGTGGACAAGGGGGATCCAGTGGACATAGGGTACTTAGATTTCCAGAAAGCCTTTGACAAGGTCTCACCAAAGGCTCTTACGTAAATTAAGTTGTCATGGGATAAGAGGGAAGATCCTTTCATGGATTGAGAACTGGTTAAAAGACAGGGAACAAAGGGTAGGAATAAATGGTACATTTTCAGAATGGAGAGGGGTAACTAGTGGTGTTCCCCAAGGGTCAGTCCTAGGACCAATCCTACTCAACTTATTCATAAATGATCTGGAGAAAAGTGTAAACAGTGAGGTGGCAAAGTTTGCAGACGATACTAAACTGCTCAAGATAGTTAAGACCAAAGCAGACTGTGAAGAACTTCAAAAAGATCTCCCAAAACTAAGTGATTGGGCAACAAAATGGCAAATGAAATTTAATGTGGATAAATGTAAACTAATGCATATTGGAAAAAATAACCCCAGCTATACATACAATATGATGGGGGCTAACTTAGCTACAACTAGTCAGGAAAGAGATCTTGGAGTCATCGTGGATGGTTCTCTAAAGACGTCCACACAGTGTGCAGCGGCAGTCAAAAGAGCAAACAGGATGTTAGGAATCATTAAGAAAGGGATAGAGAATAAGACGAAGAATATCTTATTGCCCTTACATAAATCCATGGTACGCCCACATCTTGAATACTGCGTAAAGATGTGGTCTCCTCATCTCAAAAAAGTTATACTGGCCTTAGAAAAGGTTCAGAGAAGGGCAACTAAAATGATTAGGGGTTTGGAACAGGTCCCATATGGGGAGAGATTAAAGAGGCTAGGACTTTTCAGCTTGGAAAAGAGGAGACTAAAGGGGGATATGATAAAGGTATATAAAATCATGAGTGGTGTGGAGAAAGTGAATACGGAAAAGTTATTTATTTATTCCCATAATATAAGAACTACGGGCCACCAAATGAAATTAATGGGCAGCAGGTTTAAAACAAATAAAAGGAAGTTCTTCACATGGCGCACAGTCAACCTGTGGAACTCCTTGCCTGAGGAGGTTGTGAAGGCTAAGACTATAACAGGGTTTAAAAGAGAACTAGATACATTCATGGAGGTTAAGTCCATTAATGGCTCTTAGCCAGGATGGGTAAGGAATGGTGTCCCCACCCTCTGTTTGTCAGGGGGTGGATATGGATGGCAGGAGAGAGATCACTTGATCATTACCTGTTAGGTTCACTCCCTCTGGGGCACCTGGCATTGGCCACTGTCTGTAGACAGGATACTGGGCTGGATGGACCTTTGGTCTGACCCAGTATGGCCATTCTTATGTTCTTATGAACCACTGAGTACCAAAATATAAAAGGAAGTTAAATATCTCTCTGTAGAATAAAGAACGATTTATTTTTGGGCATGGAGGAAAGAACGTGTGATACATGTTTTTCAACTTTTTGCTAGATTTACATTTTTTAAATTATCTTTGAGTCATGTCTTTTGTAGGGTGTAGTGAGGAGCTGTGGCCTCCCTCTGAGACTGACAGGGAGAGACCAAAACCCACCCTTAGTGGGCAGAACTAGGAAGGCCACGCCTTATCTGCCAGAAGCAGAGTGGCAGGACAGGAACTGGAAGTATAAAAGACAGCCCCCGCAGCTCAACTGGCCTGGAGTTGCTGAGGGAGACAGACACGTCTTGCGTGCTGCTGGAACCCGAAGAGAATCCCAACCATACTGAGGACTTGCCAGAGCCACTGGCCGATTGAGACGCCAAGGAGCTGCTGGGGCTACAGTTGGCCACTTACCCCAGGGAGACCGAGGACACCCACAAAACAGAGGTACCAAATAAAGGGGAGGTAAGAAACAGCCCAGGGAAACTAGACTACAGTCTGGTTGGGTCTTAGCCTGATTCTCGGTCCGCGTGTTGTGGGCAGATCCCCACTGACCCAGCGGCAGAACACTCCGCTACTGCTAGGGCCCTTGGATAGGACCCTGTGGAATGAGGTAGGCCCACGTCCCACTACCATCCCACCCCTGGTGTGGCAGCCTCCCCACCTTTAGGCCAAGAGGCCTGCGTTTGACAGCCAACCACTAGAGTAAGGATGCCCGACTGTTTGGTGCCCCGCCCTCCACGAAGGCCTGGGCTAATAGATTCCTTGGCTGCTCTGCCCTGAGTGCAGACCAGAGCCCTAGTCTATTTGGTGCCCTGTCCTGCCTGAGGGCCTGGGCTCCTGGAGTGGCGAACGGGGGACAACCCGGATGACTGGAAAAAGGCTAATGTAGTGCCAATCTTTAAAAAAGGGAAGGAGGAGGATCCTGGGAACTACAGGCCAGTCAGCCTCACCTCAGTCCCCGGAAAAATCATGGAGCAGGTCCTCAAGGTATCTATCCTGAAGCACTTAGAAGAGAGGAAAGTGATCAGGAACAGTCAGCATGGATTCACCAAGGGAAGGTCATGCCTGACTAATCTAATTGCCTTCTATGATGAGATTACTGGTTCTGTGGATGAAGGGAAAGCAGTGGATGTATTGTTTCTTGACTTTAGCAAAGCTTTTGACATGGTCTCCCACAGTATTCTTGTCAGCAAGTTAAAGAAGTATGGGCTGGATGAATGCACTATAAGGTGGGTAGAAAGTTGGCTAGATTGTCGGGCTCAAAGGGTAGTGATCAATGGCTCCATGTCTAGTTGGCAGCCGGTATCAAGTGGAGTGCCCCAAGGGTCGGTCCTGGGGCCGGTTTTGTTCAATATCTTCATTAGTTATCTGGAGGATGGTGTGGATTGCACTCTCAGCAAATTTGCGGATGATACTAAACTAGGAGGAGTGGTAGATACGGTGGCAGGTAGGGATAGGATACAGAGGGACCTAGACAAATTGGAGGATTGGGCCAAAAGAAATCTGATGAGGTTCAACAAGGATAAGTGCAGGGTCCTGCACTTAGGATGGAAGAATCCAATGCACCGCTACAGACTAGGGACCGAATGGCTAGGCAGCAGTTCTGCGGAAAAGGACCTAGGGGTGACAGTGGACGAGAAGCTGGATATGAGTCAACAGTGTGCCCTTGTTGCCAAGAAGGCCAATGGCATTTTGGGATGTATAAGTAGGGACATAGCCAGCAGATCGAGGGACGTGATCGTTCCCCTCTATTTGACATTGGTGAGGCCTCATCTGGAGTACTGTGTCCAGTTTTGGGCCTCACACTACAAGAAGGATGTGGATAAATTGGAGAGAGTCCAGCGAAGGGCAACAAAAATGATTAGGGGTCTGGAACACATGACTTATGAGGAGAGGCTGAGGGAACTGGGATTGTTTAGTCTGCAGAAGAGAAGAATGAGGGGGGATTTGATAGCTGCTTTCAACTACCTGAGAGGTGGTTCCAAAGAGGATGGTTCTAGACTATTTTCAGTGGTAGAAGATGACAGGACAAGGAGTAATGGTCTCAAGTTGCAGTGGGGGAGGTTTAGGTTGGATATTAGGAAAAACTTTTTCACTAGGAGGGTGGTGAAACACTGGAATGTGTTACCTCCGGAGGTGGTAGAATCTCCTTCCTTAGAAGTTTTTAAGATCAGGCTTGACAAAGCCCTGGCTGGGATGATTTAATTGGGGATTGGTCCTGCTTTGAGCAGGGGGTTGGACTACATGACCTCCTGAGGTCCCTTCCAACCCTGATATTCTATCATTCTATGACTCTGTATTGCTCTACCCACACCAAGTGCTGCTCAGCCCAATTTAGAGTGCCCAAACTTCACAAACTACTAATTTCCCCCTTTGATTGATTGCCACTCTAAGGGCGTGAGAGCAAGGAGGCAGGGCCTTTCTCTGAGACTGATGGGGAGGGATGGCCATGCATGCCTACATAACGTAATTGAGGGCTTGTCTACACTATGGAGCTTTTAGCGACAAGGCTGTGTCGAAACGTCTTACATGCTGCTGTCGCTAAAAGTCTTGTCGCTAAAAGTCAGCGAGTATGAATGCTCTTTTGCAGTATTTTGTTGGCACTTTTGCCGACAAAATACTTCCAGCCCCACAAGCGGCATAAGCTTTGTTGGCAGGAGAGCACTGCTGACAAAGCCATGTTCACACTGCCGCTTGCATCGGTGAAACTTTTGTCTTTCGTTGTGGGGGGAGGGGTTTAGTACCTGCAAAAGACAAAAGTTTTGGTGACAACTGCACAATGCCTGTGACTGGCCCAAGACCTCAAGTGTCTCAAAGTATTCAGATCCAACTACTTGACTGTTTGGCTGTATATATTTTTGAATCTATGCACTTTCCAAACCAGAAACTACTGAAATAGGGATCTTCTTCATTTACATAAAGATGATGTAATCAAACACCATCAAGTGTCTTCAGAAGGAGAATGCACCATTCTGATTCAGTAAGACATTTGTGAGAAAGAGTTCCAAGAGGGCAGAACCAGCTAAGCCTTCCTCATAAACCAGAGGAAAAACAGAAATAATTCTATCATTTTGGCCATGGGATGCCAAATGCTTATGCTCACAAAGGCTTGTGCTACCTCCACTATCCTTACTGGTGACCAAGGAAGGATAGAAGTCCAGCAACATCTAATATTTGCCATCTACAAACAAACAGTCTCTAGGCAGCAAGTAAGTCTATCAAGATTAATCAGCTGAGCTGAGAAAACAACCAACTAATCTTTTCAACATGTAGCAGGAAACTGGTACGTGCGAAATCACAAGCATTGCAATAACTGTCCTGCGTAAGTAGCAATCTTAATGGTTTGGTTTTGTTTTTCCAGTTTTTTATTAGTAGATGGACCCCTATTTGATCATTCTGCAATGTTTTGTTTTTAAATCCAGCAGATGGCAATTGGGGGTGGGAGGGCAAGGGGGCAGAGCTGGGCTAGAACCCACTGAGTTTATCTGAGAAAGGCATCTATAGCATAGCTAAAACAGCTCTAGATTAAATAATTTCACTTTCAAGATGTTCTCTTGTACATATTTCACGGGATAGGAGTTGTGTGTTTAAACATGAAAAAATCCATGTTATTTTCACTTTGTTTTCTTTTGAATATTAAGTGTAACAAGCTGAGTCATCCTGAAATTTGAATTGTATTGGAATGTTTCATGTTATCATCAGTTGAGGGAAGAGATTGTTCCCTAACTACCAAATAATTTGGGCAAGTTGTCTTAGGTAACATCAGAGCTGTAGCCCGCTCTAGCCTGGCATTGCTTTGGTCTTCTTTGTAACAGCTATTTGGCTGGAACAAAAATATAGCTATTTGCATTGAGATTTTAAATGCCCTGTTATTTGGGCAGATAGCTAAACAAGACTACTGCCTTTCCAAATATTCCATAAAGCTTGTAAAGAATAGTTGGATTATCTGATGTGGTTTAATTAACCATATTGATTCTTTTCTTGACTTTCTACTCATGCTGGAAAATTTCTCAGTATTTAACCAAAGTGACAATGCTAAACAAAGAGCTCAACAACATGTGGTATAAGAGAAATCAGGATAGGACCCTTTCAGTTTCCTTCCAGTGAACACACTTGAAATTATGTTTCTGTCCATATGAATGAAGTGTGCAATATAGTCACAGCAAAGTAGCTCTTAATAAGTGTTTTAATTTAGCTCTTGGATTTTCTAAATGTTTATAGGCTTCCCACAAGGAAGGAAAAAGCGGAAAACTTTATGTGTAGAACATTTTGTCATTTCACTTGGTTGGTGGGGACAATTAGCAATGTTACCCAAGGCTCATTGTCCCTTGTGTAATGAATGACAAATAATGAATGTAAATAACAGAAAGCCAGCACTGTGTGAAGCCATAATTTATCATTGAACTATGAGTTCTCTTGAATGGAAAAAACAAAACCAATGCAAAGCACTTTGTACATGGAAGGAATTATTCATTGGCTCAGGACAATATCTCCTTTGTATTTGTTGTACCATAGAGTGTATCCAATATTTTTACCCTCAATTCATGCTATATAATATAACATGCTTTTTTTTTTTGCCTTTTATATGCCTATAGAAAGTTATGGTATGATGCTAACATTTAACTGATTACTCTATAGAGAGTAGAGATAAGTGGCACTCCTTAGGCCTCAGCAATGTAACCTAAATGAAATAGCATTTCATAGCTTGATGAATATTCAGCCAAAGTCATCTCTAAATAACCACAGGTACAAGCTGAAACTGTTTAGATTTGTACGACCCAATTTATTTTCTTTCCACTGAGAGACTGAGCTAGATTGAAGCATGAACATACTGTAATGTTCTACTAACATACACATTTGGACAAGTGGAAAAATATGAAGACGAGCCATACCAAGTTAAAGATTGGTTTAGTCATATGGACAAAACCAAGAGACAAGCCAATGGAACAGAGGGATAAAGAATAAAAAAAACAGAGGTAGATATTCAGTTTCGCTTGCTTTCAGCTGCACGACTCCTAATCATTTTAATGTTTTTTAGCTAAAACCTGAGACATTTTAAGTTGGATGCTGTCATCTTGGATATTTTGAAACTGGCAAATTTAAAAAAAAAAAGTTTTCTGACAAAGCACCCTTTATAAAGTACGTCCTGATATTTTTTTAAAAGAAGAATGTCCTTTTTATAAAGTTTAATAGTTTTTCTGATCTCCTTCTGATGTTTAGAAGCATGTGCTGGGTAAGCCTGCAAGTACCAGTACTAAGCATGCTTCTGCTTTTTCTCTAAATCCAACTCCACTGAGAGAGTTGAGGGGAGCACAGTTCTACCACCTCTCCTTGGTTTAGATGAGCAGCATTCTCCCTCACAGAATCATAGGACTGGAAGGGACCTTGAGAGGGCATCTAGTCCAGTCCCCTGCACTCATGGCAGGACTAAGTATTATTAGACCATCCCTGACAGGTGTTGGCTGTCCCAGCTAGTCCCAGTGACTAGTCTCAGCCCTAACCAGCAGCCAAGGGAGGGAGGCCAGGTAAGGGGAGAGAAGATCAGTCTTTGCCCCACCCCAGAGAAGGGGGTAAGGGAAGGATAAGGGGGAATAAGGACAGTGATGGCCCTGACCCAGGGCAAATAAGAACCAGTCTGACAGCCTGCGGGAAAAGGGATGGAGGTGAGTGTGGGTCTCGGACGTCAGCCCTGCAGCCCCAAGGGAAGGGAGTAAGAGGTAGGCCAGTCTCTCCCCCCCAACCTCGCAGCCCTTACGGGGGGAAATGAGCAGCAGGAGCCTGCTCCACACAGACTCACCTGCGGTTTATGAGCCAGACATCATTATCAGATGGGTTGGTATCTTTCTAGCAGTGTACAGGAACAAATCTACGTATAGCAATGGATTAACAGCAATGCCAGATGGTTCCCTTTGGTTTGTTTCCTACTTAGTTTGTAATTACATCAGGGGCTGAGATTGGGATGGCAAAAGAACTGCTGTGGTAATTCTACGGGGATTCCTGTACACAGCAAGAATCCACCAATCTCCATATCCGCTGGCTTTTCTTCTGGCCAAGGCAGTCACACCAAGCACTCAGTTCAAGGATCAGTTGAGGGGATGGTATTATGGGGGAGATTGTCTACAATAACCTATGACCCAACAATGACTGCTATTAGCAAATATCTCCAACAGCCAGAGATGAGACACTAGATGGAGAGGGCTCTGAGTTACTACAGAGAAGTCTTTCCCAGAAGGTTGGCTGGTGGGTCTCGCCCACATGTTCAGTATCTAAATGATCACCATATCTGGAGTCGGGAAGAAATTTCCCCCGATGTTGGAGAGGCAAGGACCCTGCGGAGTTTCACTTTCTTTTGCAGCATGGGGCACAGGTCACTTACTGTGTTAAACTGCAATAAATAGTGGAGTCTCTATAACTTAAAGTCGTTAAATCAAGATCTAAGGACTTCAGTAACTCAGCCAGATGTTATAGGCCTACTAAAGGAGTGGTCTGCCGTGTGCAGGACGTTAGACTAGATCAGTGGTTCCCAAACTTGTTCCGCCGCTTGTGCAGGGAAAGCCCCTGGCGGGCCGCGCCGGTTTGTTTACCTGCCGCGTCTGCCGGTTTGGCTGATCACGGCTCCCAGTAGCCACAGTTCGCTGCTCCAGGCCAATGGGAGCTGCTGGAAGTAGCGCGGGCTGAGGGACGTACTGGCCACTGCTTCCAGCAGCTCCCATTGGCCCGGAGCAGCGAACTGCGGCCACTGGGAACCGCGATCGGCCGAACCTGCAGACGCGGCAGGTAAACAAACCAGCACACCCCGCCAGGGGCTTTCCCTGTACAAGCGGTGGAACAAGTTTGGGAGCCACTGGACTAGATGATCATGATGGTCCATTCTGGCCTTAAAGCCTCTGAGACAACAAACACTGACACAAAACTGTTATCTGCAGTAGGGTTCTCTATCAAACTTGCTATGCTCAAATCCTTCTCCTTTCCTTAATGCACCTTTCCAATTCTATTCAGATTCTTATACCATGCACATCACCATGATATTTCCACAACTTCCTGAGGTGCACTAAGTGACATGATTATCACAAGTCACATGTGGGCCTCTTTTTCTTCCCTTCCTCTCCCCAGTGGGAAAGTTACATGAGAACAGTTTTTTTGTATTTTAAAAAACATATTTAACGTCTGCTGTATGTGTCATTACCTATGGGTCTTGAACCCAAGTCTGCAGGAACAGCCGTACTCCAACCTTCATGGGACAAACTGCTGACAACTGCTAACCTAGGACGTATGAAGCCCTCCCCAGTTTGAGGCTGTGCCCCTGAGATCCTATTGAAGGACTCCCCGAGTGGCTGATTGGCCCACTGGCTCCACTTAAGCCAACAGCAGAAACAGGAAGTTGTCTGAACAAGTGGGCTCCTCCCTGTTCTGGACTGTGTGCCTTGCACTTCCTGCTTCCCCAGCTTTATTTCCTGTCATCCTGGCCCAGCATGACTCCTTGCATCTGATTCATGGTTCTGATCTCCAGTTTGTCTCCTGCCTCTGACGCCCTGGTATCTTGACCTGGCCTGACTCTGATTTCCTACTCATGGTTGTGATCTCCCAGTATCCTGACCCAGCTGACTCTTGACACCTGTCTCATGAGTGTGGACTCTGGCTCTGGCCCCTAGATCTGGCTTCCCATGACCCAGCCGTCATGTAACAATATGCTTAATATTATTTCAGGAGAAGTCAAAGATGTGCACCTTGAACTTGGGAAGGAAAGTTGCCAGGGTTTAGTATTTTTATCATATAACTTCCTGCCACTAGCCCCTCTTTCTACAGGTGTAACAAAAAAATATTCAGCACTTGTGGAAGAAGATTGATTGAAGAGCAGGGAAAAGCAGAAGTAAAAAAGAATCTCTAGATCTGCTTCACAGAGCTTTCTTCCAGAAAGCATTCAGTTGAAATTCTAGGCCTCTCATTAAGTCTGACAGATAAGCATGTGAGCTTAATTGGGAATCTTCAGATGTGCTGTGCATAGGAGATATTAAGGCCAGGAATTTAGCAAGAAAGAAAAATGGATTGGACATTTATATGGATAACAAGAAAATCCTGAATTGTTATGATAACAAGAGAGATAGGATATCAAACCGCACTCTTCAAGGTTTAAGTCAATCTCTGAAGCAAATCACGATAAGACCTAACGTGGGAGGCAGATTATCTCACCTCCGCCTACTGTGGAGTTCTTACCCTTCCTCTGAAGCATCCGGTCCTGGCTATCCCAGAGATGGGATTCTGGACTAAACAGACCTTGGGTCTGATCTAGTCTGGCAGTTCCTATGTTTCTATGAGATCACAGCTAATTATATCACTTGTAAGCAATTTTCTGATAACAATGAAGAGTTATTTATTTGCTTTTCCCCTAAGATGAAAAGTCTGGAGAAACAAAAATATGTGCCTTCAATAAGCAAACTCATGAGAAAAATCTCAGCAGTGTCTCTGTTTTTCCTCAAGGCGTGTTCTTGGCCTTGTTTGTAAACCAGCCGTTGGTGTACCAACTCCATTACAAAATGAGACCTCTTAACAGGGCCATGACAGCATAAAGAAAATGTTTGCACAAACTCAAAACTATTTGCTTCTTTTTATGACTTCTGGCAACACAGATATTCTGATACGTGATGTCTGCCTCTGTTTTTTAAAATGTCTTTTTGAAAATCTTCTGCCTCGGGTCCTCTTTGTGTTGACAGTGTTCTCCAGCATTAAAATTCTTGCTTCAACATGAGTTGTTTTATCACTGTATAGCCACAGGGTCTTCACCTCCTTGCTGGAGATTAGTAGCAACTACAGCAGTTCTCTCATTTGCATGAGTTCCTTCAAACCCTTTTTTTAGAAAAAAAGCCATTTGAAGCACTGTCTCTAGTTCTACAGTTCTTTGAGGTCTGCTCAGTGGTCTCTAATACTAGTGAAGCACATAGTCTGGATTTTTACCTCTTGACAAAAAGATTTTAAAAAGAAAATCTTTTGGCCATAGCCTCCATTGGAGGTGAAGCGTAACATCAAAAAGAAAATGGCAAAAGTCAGCAAACCATAACTGGTTTGTGCAATGTTCCTGGTTTGACAATGAAGCTGAAGGCAGCTAACACAGAGACATAACTCAGGAGGTTCAAACAAACAGGTCTTTATTTTAGCTTGGCCAGTGACCACTCTGTGTGTACCCCAATCTAATCCAGTTAGTTTCGCTTTCCGGTGTGGGCCAGTACTACCAAGTCTCTTGAAGTCCCAGTCCACTACAGTTTGCAGCAGCTCTTTGGAATATTTTCCCCTGAAAACTTTTCACTCTGACTGCACCCATTTCTTACCATTTCTTAGTATTCTTTGTTATCCTATGTTGCACCCACTCTAAGGCAAAAATCCTTTCTTCAGCACTATTATTTGTACTGGTCCTTTTCCCAAAGGGCATACATTTTTTCTTTCTAAGGGCCAGATTCTGTCACCTTTAGTCAGATTAGGCTATGTCGACTCTACAAGCTAGGGGACCGATTCCCCTGCTCACATACATATACTTGTGCCAGCTCTCATCAACCTGGTATAAATAGCAGTATAAATAGCAGCGTAACCATGGTGTTATGGGTAGCAACAGAGGAGACACAGCTTAGCTGTGCTCAGTACATACCCGAGCTAGCGTGAGTACGTTTATGTAAGCAGGGGAATCACACATTTCGCTTATGGTGTAAACGTAGCCTTAGTAGCACCTTACTCAACAAGTCGCCCTAAGTAGTACCTTATTCTTGAATAGCACCTTACTCCACAAGCCATTCCAGAGTTCAAATATCTCTTTCCCAAAGTCCTGGATATAGTTTCTTTAATATACTGCATAATGTCTTTATGGCCAGATGATCCTACCCTTACTCAGAGTGAGTTCCCCTGAGTGAGGTGACTTGAAGAGTAATGTACTACACCTACGTCCTGCCCCTGCCTGCCACTCCCCTGGGGAAGCATCCAAAATCCAAGCGTCCACAAGATGCAAGGTAGGTAGTCTTCATGCAGCTGCCCAAAGGTATAATAATCCCCTTGATATCAGTCAGCTCTGTGTTCTTGGGGAACCAGGTCGCAGTATCCAGCCTGTCTGACTCATGAAAAACATCCCCACCCCCACCAGCCTCTGCTTGAACCAAAACCGATCAGAGAAAAGACTTGCATAGAACAGCGATGGGCGTTGCAAGACACACCTAGACCCCTCCTGACAAGGGTGACAAAATTAGGACATCTCCATTAGCATACAAAATGAAGAACAGAGACAACTCCCCAAGCCTCATCTGCATGAAAGATGGGACAAGGAGACATCTCTATTTGCATACAGAATGGAGAACAGATAACCGCACTGAATTCTGGGACCAGAAAAGCATGGGCGCAAACTCTGCATCAGTTCCACTGGAACTCCATCTCCTGACTGATCATGCTGCGGGCTCTGCCTGTTTCCAGCCCTCAGGACCCTGAGCTACCACCATGACCTGGGAACCCCAACCAGGTCAAGCTCCATGGAGTGGGTGAGATCCCCAGAGGTGAAAGTAAGCCGGTACAGTCCAGTATGGCATACCGGCAAGAGCTGGCACGCCATGCTGGACTGAATCGGCTTCCCCAGCGGTGATTTAAAGGGCTGGGGCTCCAGCCGCTGCGGGGAGCCCCGGCCCTTTAAATCACCGCCGGAGCTCTGGCAGCAGGGCTCGGGCGGCGCTTTAAAGGGCCCGGGGCTCCCCGCAGCGGCCGGAGCCCCGGGTCCTTTAAATCACCGCCGGAGCCCTGCCACCGCTATCCCAAGCAGCGGCAGGACTCCAGTGGTGATTTAGAGGGCCTGGGGCTCCGGCTGCTGCAAGGAGCCCCGGGCCCTTTAAATCACCACCCAAGCCCCGCTGCCAAAGCCCAGGGGTAGCGGCAGCAGGGCTCCCATGGTGATTTAAAGGGCCCAGAGTTCCACGGCAGCCAGAGCCCCGGGCCCTTTAATTCGTCCCTGAGCAACCAGCTGCCTCTGCAGCTGGTAGCTCCAGGGTGATTTAAAGGCCCTGAGGCTCCCAGCCACAGCCAGAGCCCCGGGGCCTTTAAATCACCCTCTTCTGGTTGAGGCCACGCCTCTTCCGGTTGAGGCCACACCCCCGCTCAGGACTCTGGCATACCGGTAAGCCCTTTAAGTTACTTTCACCCCTGGAGATCCTTCTCTCTGTTCTCTCTCTCTGTTTTCTTTTCTACCTCAGGTATTAACCTTTAATAATGTAACTGTTATGTTGGTTTAGGCTGTTGTTGTGTAGTTATCACTATTATTCAATAAATAACTTTTATGGTTAAGCTGGTTGCTTCTCTCTCTCTCTGAACTTTACTCTTTTGTGTTTTTAGCTTCCCCCATTTACTCTGCAGCAACGCTTCTTTTACCTAAGCTAAAGCTCCCTGCAGCACCCAAAATACTGTGGGGTTTGCTCATCAAGTGGGTTACTGCCAGTACAATTGTGACGTGAAAGTGGGCATAGGGACATGTGACACCTGTGGCATATAAGGGTGACAGCTTGAAAGTGCTGCTTGATCCGGCCTCCTCAGACTTGCTGTGTTAGTGTGTGTTTATGTGTGTGTGTGTGTTCATCTGGTTCTAGGGCTGGACGAACCCAGCCCTGGGGAACCTAGGTCCTGCAGGATAGCTCCATTGGGAGGGGACTTGCAGAAGGAAGGAGTAGAGTAAATCACCACCCAAGCCCCACAGCCGGAGCCCTGGGGTAGCAGCAGCAAGGCTCTGGCAGTGATTTAAAGGGCCAGGGGCTCCCGGTCGCTGCTACTGCAGCCACTGCCTTTGGTTAAGGTTGCCTTACACTTTCCATTATAAGACCCTGTTTTCAGTTGCTTATAACTTTGCTAAACGCTAATCATTTGGGCTGAAATTTTCCATGCCATGTGTCTGCCTCAGACTGAATATTTTCAGAAATTTGTGTGAGGCGTTGCTGGACAACAGATCGCAGGTCACCATACTTTATGAATCTTAATACCGAGAACACCTGCAGCATTTACCCTTGCATCCCCTGTCCAGCCTGACAGTCTGGAGAATTGGCTCTGACGCCTGCCTTTATCATGGATATAGCCTGTTAAATGTAGAGTTTCTAAAGAACGTTGCAAGGGTAACCCAGGAAATAGAAACATTGGTGCTGGTCTGCCCATATCCAAAGGGAAGAGAGTATACACCTTTAATCCTAGGGACAAATGCAAACCTGCTCCAGAGATTGGCGAGGAAATGCCATAAAATTGTAGGGAACTACTATCTGCAGGAGCTGCCAATGCACGCTCTATGTAAAGCCACATACCAACAAGTGAGGGGCCCCACTATACCAAGAGGAGACCAAGGCTAGATCTTTTGGGAGAGATAGTTTCCCGTTTGGGGATCCCCCCATTCCTGCCGAGTGGAAGGACCACCGTGTGAGAAGTTAGTCAAGAGGAAAACTATGCACAAGTGGAATGTTGCGTGTGTTCACGATGTGGAGCACCATATCCAAATGCAGGATGGTCAGCCTTTTGAGAGAAGTCAAGACGATTAGCCCCCCGCTGATAACGAAGATGTGAGGCAGCACCTACAGGAACTGGCTCAAGCAGGTAACACTGAGGAACCCAGGAGCCCCTTCACATCGCCGATCATTGTAGTATGAAAGAGAAGTGGCAAGATGTGCATGTGCGTGGACTATCACACTCTGAACCAGAGAACAATACACAATGCCCCGGGTGGATGATGCCTTGGATAGCCTGATGGCATCCGCTGGTTGTCCGTCCTTGATCTCTGCAGTGGATACTATCAAGTACCCATGGTACCAGAGAAAATAGTCTGAAAAAATGGTCTCAGAGAAAACGGTCACAGGGAGAAAATAGCATTTATCTGCCCCTTGGGGTTTTACCAATTTAATCGCATGCCTCAGGGAGTGTCTGGGGCTCCAGCCACATTTCAGCAAATCATGGAGCGGATGGTAGGGGACATGCACCTGTTAGCGCATCTAGTGTACTGAATGACATGGTGTCTGGGTGCACTTTAGAAGAACATGAGACTCGGCTGTGCAAAGTGCTGGATCATTAGAAAAGACTGGCCTCAAGTTATCCTTAGACAAGTGCATCTTCTGCCAAACATCTGTGCAGTATGTGGGACACATAGTGTCTGCAGATGGTATAGCTACAGACCCAGAGAAGGTGAAGGCGATAACCACCTGGCTGAGGCCCACGACTCTCAAGGAATTAGTCATTTCTGGGATTCTGTGGCTATTACCGCAGGGTCATAAAGAATTTTTCGCACATCGTGCATGCACTCACAGAGCTCACCAAGGGATACCCCCCCACAAATAAGAAGAAGGGGAACCCACCTCAGAATCAATACTTTAATGTGGGCGCACCTTTCAGAAAATGGTGGACTGCTGAGTGTGAGGAAGCTTTCCATAAAATCTTTCAACGACTCACTTAAGAACCTGTTTTGGTGTATGCCGATCTTACCCAATCATATGAACTTCACTCAATGCAAGCTACACTGGATTAGGAGCCCTCCTTTATCAAGAGTGTGAGGGCAAACTCCAATCAGTAGCTTTTGCAAGTTGAGGCCTCACACCAACTGAGAGAAACTACCCTGCTCATCAAGTGGAGTTCCTGGCATTGAAGTGAGCCATGACAAAGAGTTTCCATGACTGCTTCTGTGGGGCCAAGTTCACTTTAAAGACTGATAATAATCCTTTGCCATATGTAAAGACAACAACAAAATTATCTGTAGCAGGACACCAGTAATTAGTGGCAATCTCTGCCTATGATTTCACCCTGCAGTACCAACACGGTCGAACAAACATGGATGCAGATGCCTTGTCTCGGCGGCCTCACTTTAAGGAGTTATCACCCAATGATCGGATAAATGCGGGGAGCCCTGAACTGAGAGCTTTATGTCAACGGGAGTATCCATTGTGGAGGAAAAATCCACAGCCAATGGAGAATGAGCAATTGCCTGTCTGGGAGTACCACCAGAAGCCACACCCATAGTCTACTAACGTTTTACTAGAGTACAGTATCCTCAGCTGCCTACACTAAAGGATCAGGAGGTGGAGCATGCCCAACAATCTGATCCACGGATGAAGGACATCCTTTATGCATTGGAAAGGGGAAAGGATCCGAAGGCTATCTGACCAAGTCACCCAGAGGAGGCTCTTTGGCTAAAGGAATAGGACCACCTATTGGTTCAGGATGGATGACTTTATCGAGGACAGAAGCATTCCCAAAGGCCTCACCCAAAGCAATTGATGCTACCGCAGAAATACCAGGGAGGCATGTTAGAGTCCTGCCACAATCGAATGGGGCATCTGGGAGAAGAGCAATTGGAGGCCCTAGTTGAGGCAAGATTCTACTGGTCCTGAATGGGGGAGGATATTGCCCACCATGTTCACACCTGCACCAAATGTATCTGACGAAAGACTCTGCCTAAGCAGGCAGCTCCTCTTGTCAGCATCACAAGTTCGGCACCCACGGAGTTTGTCTTTATGAACTTTCTGTCATTAGAGCCTGATCATCAGGGTACTGTAAATATCTTTGATGGGCATTGACCATTTTACTCGTTATGCCCAGGCTTATCCCTCCAAAGATCAGAATGCTTCCACAGTTGCCAAGATCCTTCAGATGGGGTAACTTCTTTAACTGAGCCTTCTAAGCAAAACAGACTTTACTTCAAAGTCTGCGCAAGCATGGCAGTCCCTTCCCACAAATCAGTCCTTCGTCCCAGTAATTCACATAACAAGATTTCCTGACTTTTACCTCAGAGCATCAGCCCTCCAAAGGCTCCCCAAACAGTCTCCCCCTTGCCTGTTTGGTTTTCTGGAGCAGTTCCTCAGCAATAACCTCAGTGGCAGTCCAAAGGGAGCACCACCTCAGGCTTCTCCACTTCCAGAAGGATGTTGAGGTGCCCCACCCCCACATTTCTGCTGCCTTCTGTTATAAGAGTCAGCTATTTAAGTACCACCTCTTGTCTCAGGTGCAGAGAGCAGGCTAATCAACAGCCAGGCCCTCCCCAAGACTCTGGCTCTAGAGGAATGTTATCCCTTATACCTTCACAGACGTCAAATGGAATTCATCACTCAAATTCACAAGAAGTGGATTCTAGTGTATTCTGGAGGCCATATCAAAGATCAGAAACAAAGGTCAGTTAACATTTTTTCACTATGAATTTGGAAGTGCAAACTAAGTTTTTATAGAACAATTTATTTGACCAAACAGAACATCACACACCCTTTCTGTGAATTGCTCACTCATACCTTGCTTAATTCATCCCTAGTTGATTACCTTTTCTGCCATTGCCTTGTCGCTTATTATTTATTTGTATCCCAGTAACATCTAGAGGTCCCAGCCAAGAATGGGGCCCCACTGTACTCAACATTATTCAACCACACATTAAGAGAGTCAAAGAGTTTATAGATTAAATAGTCCAGGCAGGCAAACTAATGGATGATTACCTTGACATTTTTAAACTAAATCAATTATTGAACATTTATATTAAGTAGGGCTGTCAATTAATCACATTTAGTTAACTCATGCAGTTAACTAAAAAAATTAATTGTGATTAATCACAGTTTTAATTGCACTGTTAAACAACAGAATACCAATTGAAATTTATTACATATTTTTGATGTTTTTCTACATTTTCAAATATATTCATTTCAGTTACAACATAGAATACAAAGTGTACAGTGCTCAATATATATTATTTTTATTACAAATATTTGTACTGTAAAAATGATAAACCAAAGAAACAGTATTTTTCAATTCACCTCATACAAGTACTGTAGTGAAATCTCTTTATTGTGAAAGTGCAATTTACAAATATAGATTTTTTTTGTTACATAACTGCAATCCAAAACAAAACAATGTAAAACTTTAGCGCCTACAAGTCCAATCAGTCCTACTTCTTATTCAGCCAATCACTAAGACAAACAAGTTTGTTTACATTTACAGGAGATGATGTTGCCCACTTCTTATTTACATTGTCACCTGAAAGTGAGAACAGGCATTTGCATGGCACTTTTGTAAGACATTGCAAGGTATTTACATGCCAGATATGCTAAACATTCGTATGCCCCTTCATGTTTCAGCCACCATTCCAGAAAATATGCTTCCATGCTGATGACGCTCCTTAAAAAAATAATGTGTTAACTAAACTTGTGACTGAACTCCTTGGAGGAGAACTGTATGTCCCCAGCTCTGTTTCACCCACATTCTGCCATATATTTCATGTTATAACAGTCTCGGATGATAACCCAGCACATGTTATTCTTTTTAAGAAAACCTTCCGTGCAGATTTGACAAATGCAAAGGTACCAATGTGACATTTCTAAAGATAGCTACAGCACTTGACCCAAGGTTTAAGAATCTGAAGTGCCTTCCAAAATCTGAGAGGGATGAGGTGTGGAGCATCCTTCCAGAAGTCTTAAAAGAGTCTCTAATGTGGGAACTATAGAACCTGAACCACCAAAAAAGAAAATGAAAATGCTAGTGGCATCTGACTCAGATGATTAAAATGAACATGAGTCGGACCGCACTGCTTTGGATCGTTACCAAGCAGAACCCATTATCAGCATGGACACATGTTTTCTGGAATGGTGGTTGAAGCATGAAGGGACATATGAATCTTTAGCATATCTTGCATGTAAATATCTGGTGACACCAGCTACAATGGTGCCACGTGAAAGCCTGTTCTCACTCTCAGGTGACACTGTAAACAAGAAGTAGGCAGCATTACCTCCTGAAAATGTAAACAAACTTGTTTGTCTTAGTGATTGGCTGAATAAGAAGTAGGACTGAGTGGACCAGTAGGCACTAAAGTTTTACATTGTTTTGTTTTGGGTTGCAGTATGTATAAAAAAATCTATATTTATAAATTGCACTTTCATGATAAAAGTAGGACTTAGGGGTCTCATGGGCACTAAAGTTTTCCATTGTTCTGTTTTTAATGCAGTTATTTTTATATATAACTCTACATTTGTAAGTTCAACTTTCATGATAAAGAGATTGCACTACAGTACTTGTATTAGGTGAATGGAAAAATACTATTTCTTTTGGTTTTTACTGTTCAAATATTTGTAATAAAAATAAATATAAAGTGAGCACTGTACACTTTGTATTCTGTGTTGTAATTGAAATCAATATATTTGAAAATGTAGAAACATCCCAAAATATTGAAATAAAAGGTATTCTATTATTGTTTAACAGCGTGATTATTTCATGCTTAATCACGATTAATTTTTTTAATCACTTGCCAGTCCTACTATTAAGCCTACTAGTGATAGAATAGGACCATATGAGAAAGCCCAAGGCCCATGTCTTACTCTAAATTTGAAGTGTTTCAGTAACATTCTTTCTAAATTATGGCTGAGTCACTATTACATTTTGGGTACTGGCCAAGTTACTAATGGTTCTTTCAAGAATGTATCTTTGTTCTGGACACATACAAGCTTTGAAAAGCAGGAAGTAAGTATTTTTCAATGAAAGAGCGGAAAAGTACAGATTGAAGAAATAAAACTGGTGTATCATGCCAGAAAGTTACATATCATTAAACAGGATGATGTTCTTCCCAGAATAGCAAGGGAAAAGAAAACATCTGAAACCCATTAAAAGAGTTTTGTAACCAATTCACTAGTGTAAGTGCAAACAGTTCCACTGACTTGTGTGGCGTTTCCACCTATTTGAACCTGCAGAGAATTTGGCCCTTTGGTTGTGCAAGGTAGGGTGACCACATTTCCCTATGCTGAATACAGGACCCATGGTAAAATTACTCATATTCAAGCGAGTTCAACAGCAATCAATCTGAACTACGCAGTTCAAATGTTCAAACAACATCAAGTTGACTGAGCCCCTGTTAAGAGAAATACTATGTGGTTGGATTCTTTTTATTTACATTCTTATGTTTATGGATTTAGGGTTCACATGGGGAGAGGTGACACACCGCACTCCCGTACACCTTTCTCACATGGGGGGTTTGGGGGGCGGTGACCGACCACTCTCCGCCCTCCAGGCCTGGCTGGGCCCCAGGGACAAACCAGCCTCTCCTGGTACCTGGCACCCCATCTTCCCAAGGCAACACATCGGGGGGGCCATGCAGGGTCACATGCCTCCCCTCCCCAGATTTCTGCCAGGATTCACACCAGAATGTGGCCAGCAGCAGCCTTTCAGTACTGTGTGGGAGAGAAGGGACGGGAGCTGCTTCCAGCTGCAGGGTGGGGGGGTGGGGAGGAGGGATGACCTGGCCTTATCTTTGCAGAGCTCATCTCTTCCTCCCCACTCTCACCCCCCTCCCCTGTGGCTGGAAGCAGCTTGTCCCTTCCTGCCTGCAGTGTTGAAAGGCAACTAACACCTCCAGGCTGCAGCTGGCCACCAGCATAACCCAGCCGCCTCCTGTCCCCTGGCTACAGGCAGGAAGGGGTTAAGCCTAAGGCTGCATTGTGCACCAGGGCCCAGGGAACCTGACTGCAGGGGCTTCAGTGAACCCGGCCAGAAAGATGGCTCAGCATGGGAGGGTGCCTAGGGGACGGAGCAGTCCCGCACTCCCTAAGGGCAGGACCTAGGGTGGGGGAGGTAAAGAGGGTACTAAGTCCCTGCCTGGGGGGCTGATGTGGAGCCTGCAGGGTCGGGGTGCAAACAGGCTGGAAATTGCTTCCCCAACCACTCCAGAGCCTAGCTGAGGGGCGGAGAGGCTTCCCTGTGCCAGCACTTTGCGGGGCTTTAGTATATGCAGGGCTCAAGTCCTCTTGGCCAGCGCTCCAAGACGGGAGGGTCTTGGGCTTTCCCAGGGCTCCAGCACAGCCAGAAGCAGTGGGGGAAGGAAGGAGCCTGCCAACCAGGCTGTTGGCGAGCTGAGCACTCCGACCAGGGGCTGGTTCTCTGGAGAGCGCTGGGAGTGGGACGCACTCCGATGGGGGACATATGGAGAAGCAGCAGGGCTGGGGGGGGGGGCTAAGGAGCAAAGTAGGGAGAGGACAGTGAAAAGGGGAGCACATAAAGGGTCGATGGGTGGGCAGCAGAGGGGACACATAACTGGCCACCGCCTGGTGCCTGCTCACATTCTCCAGCCTCTGCAGTGCGCACACGCAGCCAGTGCTGGCCGGAGATGGGAGCGGGGGTGGGATCCTGCTGGCCAAGAGCTGGCACGCAGTGAGGGCTGCACTGACAGACAAGCAGGGGGAGCAGCTGGCCCCGGTCACTGCAGCTTTGCCCTGCCACCAGCCTTGCACACCCACCCGCATTGTTGGCCACTGGACCCCCCACCCCGAATCACCACTGGTGGGCGAGTGGCTGGCGAGCAGGGATCTGGCCAGCAGCAGGACCTGCCAGTACTGATGTGGGCAGACCGAAAATACCAGACAATTTGCCAGTTTTTAAGAAAAAATTGGGAGACCTGCAGGAGGGCTTAAATACAGGACTGTCCCTTTAAAAAAAGTGATGTCTGGTCACCCTAGTGTAAGGTCATTTGGTGTGAATCACAGAAAACATGAACATGGGACTAGCAGGGAGCTCCTGATTCACTGAGTCCAGTTCCCTGCTATTTAGGTAACGCCATCATATAATTTAATGATCAATAAGTTTAACAAACTCCATCCTAAAACTAGTTAGATTGCTTGCCCCCACTACTCCTAGTGAAAGTATCTCACTCCTTTAATGATTAGAAACCTTCTAATTTCCAGCCTAAATTTATCCATGTTCGTTTACATGTTTGTTCTTGTGCCAACATTGTCCTTTAGCTTAAAAAGTTCTTCTCCCTCCCTGGTGTTTATCTCTGGATGTGTTTACACAGCACCATCATACCCCTTTGCAGCCTTCTTTTGCTAAGCTAAACAAGTCAAGCTCTTCTAGGGTATGTCTACACTGCAAGCTGGAGATGGGATTCCCAGCTTGAGGTGACATTCATGTTAGCTCGCATAGAACTAGAATGCTAAAAATAGAATGCAACCACGGCAACACACATGTAGGACAGGCTAGTTGCCCTGAGTACATGCCTATGGTCTCTGATGGACATGCACTCGGGGTAGTTAGCCCTTCCCATCATTCACACTGCTGTAGCTACATTCTATTTTAGTAGGCTAGCTTGATGAGAAATAGTGGGTGAATCACACCCACAGCTCAAAGTGTAGGCATACCCTTAGTCTCCTCTCATAAGATAGGCTCTCCATGCCTCTGATCATCCTAGTAGCCTATCTCTACACCTGTTCAAGTTTGAATTCATTGTTCTCATGCATGGATAAGCAGAACTGAACACAGTATTCAGTAAGGGATTTATTGAACTGACCACATTTGATCTTATTAGGAACCAGAAATGGGCAAAACCCTTTGTTATGAAAAATTTGATGAAGGTTGCCTTTTTGTGTTTGTGAATTGTCCACAAACATTTCATAATCTCTCAGATTTATTCATTAGCTGGTTTGAGAGTAGTTTACTATGGTCTGTTGGGTTTCAGTGCAGAAGTATAAAAATGTCATTTGGCTGATAAATATGTTTGGGCCTTTTAAAAACATAAGCCGTTGATTCCAAAAGTATACGTTTTCCAAGGTCACTGGTGTGCAACATGGGCAGAAAATAAAATAAGCCCACAGAGTGGAGAAAACATGGCTGTTCGCTTCACTCCAGTAATGAAACCTAGGAAACGATGACAGCATCTCAGTTTGGAAGCATGGCCATTCCCACTGCCCGCTCACTGCCACTCAGACAAAATAAATGCATGGCTACCAGTGCTCATGATTTTCTCTGGAGTCTCAGGATTATTATTTTATGATATGCCCAGCTCCTATAGTCATGTGAAAAACTGAGAATCTTAGCTTTCAATTGAAGAAAAGAATAAGTTTCTAGACCCACAGGTAGTAGAGGAAAGCTGGAAAACCTGAAACTTCATAGCTCAAAAAACGGGAGGCAAATAAAAAAAGGATACAAAATTTATGCTTTTAGCTCATTATTTTTAAGCCCTTCTCATGATTGTGAGTGGCTTGGCTTGTGATTTTTAATGTTGTTTGCCAGTGGTTACTATTTGATTTTTTTTCACTGAATTATATATACCAAACCATACTATAAGTCATCACATGTAGTAATACCCTTGCCACTTTTCAGCAGTATATATTTTAGCCACGCAGGACACATTACCCTGACTTATCTCTATATAACTGTCATTGAAGAAACTGTTTGCATGTATCTGAGGACTGAATCAGCTTTTTCACTGATTTTTTTTCAAAGCATCAAGAAATAAGATCATGTTAGAACAATTGTTTGCCAAAATCAATTTTTAATGGCTGTAATTTGGTATTTGGGTAGCACAAAAAGTATCTGAAAGCATTTTTTATTTCTTAAGGTTCATGCCACTTAGTGCAGCCAGATTCCTTCCTTTTTTACATAGTTGGGTGAGCGGGGGTTGATTGTGTTTTTTAAATAGGGCTTGAACTTGTAAAGTTTTATCCTTGGACAAATGTTTTGTACCATGGACCGTAAACTTGTGAAATGCAAGGATTATCATTAAAATGCAGACAAAATCTAAAATAAAATAGCAAATTCTCTGCCCCTACAATCACTTATCCTTATCTGGTCACACTGTACGAAACAAACATCAAGCAGAAGAGGGCAGTAACACTCAATAAATCCTTCCCCGTGTTAGCTGCAAGATTCAGTTTCTACTGCTTCAGACTATACTTAGTACAACACACTATACACACCATGTACAGAATACATACCATTTGGCCAAAAAAGAAAAAAATCACTCTTCAGATGTATTTTTATGACTCCCAGGGACAAGCCACCTAGGAGCCCCAGTCATGGACCAGAACTCCACTGTGCTAGGTGCTGTGCAAACACAGAAGAAAAAAGATGGATCCTGCCCCACAGAGATGTCAAAACTCTCTGGGAAGGATAAGTTAGTAGTATCCAGAGGAGAGCAATTCCCTGATAGGGAAATCAATCCAAACCTCCCACCAATTTAGTGGCACAATTGTAACAAGAATTTCCGAGAACCCTCTTCAAGAGCTCTCCAGGACCAAGGTGCAGCAATTGTTATACACAGTCATTCCAACAGCAGCGGTCCACTTCTAACACCAATGTCACCTCTTCCCATTTGATCGCAGATGTCTGGAGCTTTCTTGGTCGGTTTCCCAGTGGAGGAGTCTGGGTATATTTTAAGTGTGACATATTTTATTCACACAGCTACACCAGTCCTGGAATTGCATCAATCAAACAGCACTCAGGCAAGTCCCTCTTGGAGAAATTTCAGCCCACATGCCAATGGTGGCTTGCAGGAAGCTATACTAACCCAAGAACTGTCTCCAACTATCTGCCAGAGCTTCTCTCAAAGGACTACCATATAAACTAACAATAAGACAGTATTTCTTCAAAGACTAAAAACTTGCTCGCATGCAAAGAAAAAAACTTGTAAGACAACACGTACAATGCCACCTGTCATGACAACACTATACTTTATGTTGTCATTTCTACGTCTATGCATGGTAGAGGGAAGAGCAGGCCCAGAGGGAAATCAAATCCTGCCCCCATGTAAGTTAGAGCAATTGAGCAGCCGCTTAACTTACACCACTAATGTAGGTCCCAAAGCGACCTTACACCAATGGAGGATATGCATAAGGGACTTCTGCTCTGCCTCACCCCAATAAGTCCCCCTCCTATCTTCTAAGTCAGAGGTGTTTAGGTTGGCTGGCAAAGAAGTCTCCACCAGTTTTGCACCAGCAGACTCCCGCTACACAAGGGGAATTCTCCTTTGGCTACTTCTGACAGTAGCAAACTGGAGAACTCTATCCATTGTTTCTTGCATTCACACTTTATATATTTACAATCATTAAATTTAACAAAATGAATGAAACATTGGCTACATCCCTAGCATACCCCAGAACCACAGGTGAGATGTGATTCTACTGAAGAATATGTAACTAAGAGACAAGTCTCCAGCGACAGCAAAACTATTTCTTTTTCCATAATATTCCTACATTGCCAGCTCTGAATCTCCTGCCTTAGTTAGAAACCTATTTCCTAGTTTTACTTTTTTTCTATGATTATTTTAAAAAATAATTCTAATTTAGTGGTTTTTCAAATCTATAAAATCGTGGTCATACTTTTGAGAAAACAGATGCATAAAAGTCTATCCAGGAGGCTCCCAAATCAGCATTGGTATGCAGACCACTAAAAAGGCTTTCCATTTGTATACCTTCTACCTGAGGATCTCAATGAATTTCACAAACACTAATTAATTTAGCTCACAAACCCCCAGTTAAATAGGGACATAACCTCATTTTACGGTTGAAGGCATTGAAGAAAAGAATGTTTCGTGACTTGCCGAAGGTCACACGGGAAATCTGTGGTTCATGAGAAAACCAAATTCAGCGCATCAGGCTTTTCGATTCATATTGAAAACTAAGGTAACCATCTGTGCTAGGGTTCAAAGCACAAACTCAGCAGTTCTCAAAGTGGGTCACCAGCGCTGGCTTAGACTTGCTGGGGCTTGGGTAGGCTCAGGCTTCAGTCCCCCCTCCTGGGGTCATGTAGTAATTTTTTTTTGTCAAAAGAGGCTCGGAGTGCAATGACATTTGAGAACCTCTGCACTAACTGATTGAGTTTAAGAAAAAAATATCTCCAGTGACAGGTTTAGAATTGTCCACTACACATATTCCTACATGGTGAAAAACAAACAAAAAAAATCCTGTGGCAGCAAGTCTCAGAGTCTAGGTCAATTGATTCAGTCTCTTGTAGACATGCTACAGGGCTAAATAGCAAATGTTCAAGCTCAGTTCCAAGACTCTCCCCTCTCACTGGGTTTCAGAGACCAGCTCCAGCTTGAGCCCCAAAGTTTATACTGCTATTTTTAGCCCCCGCACAGCATGAGGCCAAGTCAGCTGACCCTGGTTCTGAGACTCACTGCCATGGATTTTTTGGTTTTGGATATTTTGTTTTTTTCCTGTGTAGACATACTAGGGTGACCCGATATTAGGGGCTTTGTCTTATATACGCAACTATACCCCCAAGCCCCCCAAAAAGTGTCCCAGTTTTTCACACTTGCTATCTGGTCAGCCTAAAACAAACCCTAAGGGGTTTCTTGCACTTTCCTCTGAAGCATCCAGCACTGTCCACTAATGGACTAAATGAACCATTCGTCTGAGCATATTGCCATTCCTATGCATCCTTTCTAAGATAGTTAACATATATAAAATAAAGGTAAACCATCACTAAGGACCTATATGTATTTCATAAGAGAAGGAACCAAGTAGAAATGTAGTTAAATTCACTGTGTATCAATGTTTGCTGGTAGGGAATTAAACCACTGCTAGCAAGGAAAAGGTTATATTATTATTTCTGACTGAAACCTGTGATTGAACTGCTATCCTAACAGATATCAGAGGGAGAGCCCTGTTAGTCTGTATCCTAAAAACAATGAGGAGTCCGGTAGCACCTTAAAGACTAAAAGATTTATTTCGTCATATGCTTTCGAGGGTAAAAAACCCACTTCTTCAGATGCATGGATCAAAGTGGGTTTTTTACCCATGAAAGCTTATGCCCAAATAAATCTGTTAGTCTTTAAAGTGCTACCGGACCCCTCATTGTTTTTATCCTAACAGACAATGCCTATGCAGAAGTAAAATGAGATGTTGTCTGAATTTTCATCTAATTTTTTTCATTTAAAAAAATCATAAAGACCCACTTAAAACATTTAAATGAAATCCATCTCCTAATATTTAAACAAATTGTTTTAAACAATGAATATAATAGTGATACACTATCATAATTTGATTAAAATCTTAATAAAGAACACTTTATAAGGACAATCAAGACTAACTTGGCTAACAGATTTTTGGGGGGTGTGGGAGGAGGATCTGATCATCGTCATCATCCCTGTTCCCAATACTATCCTGGTTGTGTTGTGTTGTTGTTTGTTTTGTTTTAAGGTAATAAATCTTTCCTGGAAGGAATTGCCTGTCTGTCTGTCTGTCTTGACCACCACAACAGAACCCAGTCCTGACTGGAGCTTTTAGATACTACATGAATTTAAATGTTTGACAGTAGTGATCATTTTGAAAAAGTCATTTGTGAAAGTATAGTTTGCAGTCAGAAAACCAGATTCAATTTATGCCAAGGGACCATTTGTCCATGTCATGGGTATTTTTAAATAGACACCTTGGGCCAAACTTTGCTTGCCTTTTTCACAGGCTTAAGGACAGTAGGATTTGAACCAATGCCTACAACAAATACAGTGGAAGGTTGGCAATAGGGAGACTCTCAAACTTTCACATGAAACCCAATTTTGAAGTGATTGAAGGACAGAGCTGTGATGTGTATAAGCTCAAATGATACCAACCCCAGTATCAGACTTGGCTGACTCTTCAGTGGTTGGGGAAAATAAAAGGAATACTCCACCTAAAAAATATACCTGGTGTGTCTTTTTTCAGTTGTAACCTGGGAGGACAGCTCTCCAGGTAAAGGTGGGAACCTAAAAAGGCAAACAATACAAATTTGTTTTCCAGCTCTAATTTATAATTATATGGTAAAATGAGAAAGCACACAATTTTTCAGTAATACTTTTGTCTTTTTTGTGTCTGATTTTGTAAGCAAGGAGTTTTAAAGTGAGGTGAAACTTGGGGGTACTCCTGACAAATCAGACTCCTGAAAGGGGTACAGTAGTCTGGACAGGTTGAGAGCCACTGATGTAGAGCATATTGCGGTCTATTTTGAGTTGAGCTCATAGTAGGGAGCAATTACAAATGTAAAAGTAGATATTATATGTTTGGCTTCTCTTAAGGTGCTGGGGACGGAGGTGATTCTTTTTCGGGGGGGGGGGGGAGAGAGGAAAAGATTGAGGCCAAATTTCAACCCGGGACGCTCTTTTTTTTGTTTGTGAAGGAGAAGCCTGCAAGAAAGCGGCAGCGGCTGAAGCGCTGGGAGAGCCTGGTGATTACACGAGAGGGAACAAAGCCAGGGGCTATCGATTCTCTCGGGCCCTCTTTGGCTGCTACCTTTGTGATCGCAGCGCGGCACGAACGAAGCGCGGACTCTCCATTCTCTCGCCGCTCCTTCAGGCCAGCAGCCAGGAGCCCCGGCAGGGAGAGCGCGGCAGCTGCACGGCAGATTCCCGGCGGAAGAGTCTGGGAGATGGAGCTCCCAAGGTACAGCGGAGCTCAAGCCTGGCCTTCCAGATTTTTGCTAAATCTAGAGATCAGCTGGGAACCGTGTGAGACGGAGACCGACCTCAGCCCATGTGTTTGGGGGGGCGCATGGGAAACTGAGTCTCGTGGGTTGGGGATTCCCCCGATCCCATAACCTGGGAAGGAAGTTGGGGGAGGGGGTGTCTTCCCCTCTTTACACACTGCAGGAATTTCCCTCTTCCATTCAGATGATGTATGGGGAAGGGGAAGGGGAGGGGGGGCTATTTCCGGATGCAGGACGCACTTGTACGTCACTCACTCATTGGTCCATAAGTAGGATGCAGTTAATCGTGGACGCAATCTACAACGTGCCGGGAAAGCGGAAAGAAAGCAGAAGTAGCTGCCTCTACAGAACCTGACGGGACAACACAGCATCAAGTTTCCTTTCGTGAAGAACCACTGGGATATGATTCTGCCCTGCACTTTAATCATCGGTCTCCTGGCTTTCAGCCAAGCAGGTTAGTACTCAAACCTTCTTTGTCTCAGCGCCGCGGAAACTCTCCAGGGCATTTTTCACTTGGCTGAGCTGCCTTCGCTTGCATTTGCTTGCAGTGCTTTGCGATATCCTTTTTGCAGAGTTGAAGCTGCCATGGTGCCTTTTGTTTAATTTGTGTTCTCTTTGTTCTGAGACTTGGATGGATGCAGTTTTGCACAGGCTTGAGGGTGCTAGAGAGAGAGCGAGATTCAGAATTAATTTTCTAATGAGTGCCACTGGCTTTTTAATAGCACTGATGACACCCCACGCTTTTAAGAAATGGAGCCTCAGGTTTAAGAATGTGCTATAGTGACATAGCTGACATGGTGACATGGGAGCTAGTGCAGAACCTCATGAATTGTAATCCAGGAGCTGCCAAGATGGTCAGGGATGCCATCCTATGCTCTGGGTTGTCCCTAGCCTCCTCTGGCTGCTAGAAACTGGGAATGGATGACAGGGGATGGATCACTCAGTGATTACCTGTTCTGTTCATTCCCTCCAAAGCACCTGGCATTGACCACTGTCAGAAGACAGGATACCACAGGCTAGATGGACCATTCTTACATTGTTGTTATTATTAAAAATATCATGTTGACTTCACATCCCAACCTCTCCGATTTACTAGTAAAAGAGAAGTACAATATTATTTTCTAATATTCCCAAAGTGTAAAAGTTGCTCCTGATATTCTTAGTAGAGATGGGCACCAGCTGCAAATTTTCAGTCAGCATCCAAATTTCTCCAGTGTTCTGGGGAGCCGAGAGATGGGGAAGCGACATACAAAACACTGTATCTGGTTTAGGGCTAGGAAACAGGTAAATCTAGGATTTGGAGCTAAAGAAATTATAAATAGCTCTCACGATGTCTAGTTATGCCCTCTAAACCCAACTTTCATTGAATTCTGAGAACAGAATTAGGCCTAGAGAAATTATGACTTTTCATTTCCCCCCATTCTTTCTTGCCACCTTCAAAACTTGTAGTTATACTACAAGTTTTAAATGGGATATTGAGAAATGATCTGAACATTCTGAGAGGGGTCATCAATTCTCTAGCAATGCCGCCTACATATAATACCAACTGAAAATGAATCACCCATAAACAACTGTCAATATTTTTTCTTCTTATATTAATAGCTTTTAAGTATATCGGTGCAGGGTTTAGTCTGAATTGGTCCTACCTACGGTTTGATTATTTTCTGCCATAATCCTCAGGAAATTGCTTACATAGCTCTTAAAACTTTGCTTAGTGAGATGAAAACATTGATTCATGCATTCCGAATACTATTTTATTAACATTACTCTAATTTTCATTGCAGCTAATCCTTGCTGCTCAAACCCATGCCAGAACAGAGGAGTATGTATGACGACAGGTTTTGATGGATATGAATGTGATTGTACAAGGACAGGATTTTATGGGGAAAACTGTACTACACGTAAGTATCTGAAAGTTATGTTTTTATAAATAACGAATCTCGAAAGCTGCAAAATATTCCAGTATTTTATTTCCAGATTTGCATATTATTTAGTCCTCATAAGTACAATATTACAATATTCTTAATCTTTCCCCTCAATGCTCACAGCGGAATTCTTGACCTGGCTGAAACTGACATTGAAACCTACTCCGAACACTGTCCACTACATCCTCACTCACTTCAAAGGTGTCTGGAATATAATAAACAGCATTCCCTTCTTCCGTGATTCCATCATGAGATATGTATTGACATGTAAGTATCCTCTCCTTGTGCTATTAACCTTCAGTTACAGACATTGGCCACAGGAGTTTAAGGAAATACTGTGTTGTTTAGTGATTTTATATACATATATACATACTTTAGAAATATGGGACAGGTAATGTATCTTGGGACAGGAAATGTAGAAAGCAGAAGCCAGATATACATTTCACCTCATAATCAGGAAGCAACCACAAGGAGTGGGAGAACGGATGAAAGGGATTTTTTTCATGGGGGTCCACCATTGCTCAAAATTATTCTGTTATTTTTGTAAGACAAAAATTATGACACATTTATAAAGCATGTAATTTGTTCATCTCTATAATTGAATGCAGTGATTCAAACATTATATTATACACTGCAGTTTTCCATTAAATAAGGTTTTAATACTAGAAAGTACCACACTGTAAATTTGCTCTTAAATAAGGACTATACCCAAAAGTAAGGCAGAAAGGATTTGACCTTGTAGCTTAATTAAATTCAGTTTACTGTTTTAAGGCCAACTTTAAAAATACTTTTTTTTTTTTTTTTTTTTAATTTTAGCAAGGTCACATTTGATTGACAGTCCACCAACATACAACAGCCAGTATGGTTACAAAAACTGGGAAGCCTATTCCAACCTTTCCTTCTATACTAGAACCCTCCCACCAGTGGCACTGGACTGCCCAACACCCATGGGTGTTAAAGGTAAGGAATAGAAGAGATTTCCAATGTTTGACTGTGGAGTGTGGGAAAGTCAAATTATTTTGCCCTCTTGGAAAACATTTAACAGACTATTTTTTATAGAGCTACAGTCTTTGAAATCTGCAACAGTATATTGTAAAATGGTTGTGTATTGGATACACTGTACAAAGAGCTAAAAACTAAGTAATGATTTACATAGACTCCAACTGTAGTTATTGAGATAAATGTTAGAAATAAAATAAAGAAATTGAAAAGATTGAGTTGCAGATTCAACATAGCAGAAATGAAGATTTTTAGCAATCAAGTTGTGTTTTAAATCAAGTGCATAAGGTTTGTAAAAGTTATAGCTAAGTTGTTAGCAGGTATAAATCAAGTAGCTCCACTGATTTCTATGGAGTTATGCCAGTTTACACCAGCTGAGGATCTAGCTCATAGGTTTCACATATGATAGATACTTGTTCTAAGGAGAAAATGACATAGCTGGATTGAATAATAAAATAAGTCTTATTTCCTCCAAATGTAAGGAGAAAATAAACTGATTTGATTTTAAATTACAGGTAAGAAGGAGCTCCCAGATTCCGCAGTAGTTGTGGAGAAATTTCTGCTGAGGAAAAAATTTATTCCTGATCCTCAAGGCACAAATATGATGTTCACGTTCTTTGCTCAACATTTCACCCACCAGTTCTTTAAGACAGATCACCACAGAGGGCCAGCCTTCACCAAAGCTCTTGGCCATGGGGTAAGATCATAAAGTTATGACTCTCACTGAAAAGTGTAGCAAAGTTTATCAGCCTTTGTGGCAAGAACAACATCCTTCAGAGTGCTAGGAGCGTACATAAACATTGTGACGCACATACTACACGGAATTCTTTGTATTACTGAGAGCCTTACACTGCAATTTGCAAGGCAGGCAAAACTCCTATTCAACAAGATGGAGGTATTTCCAGTCCAGACTACAGAAGCCTAAATAATTCTATCAAAAATACCAAACGATTTAGTTCTCCTTATCTGCACAGTCTTAATTTTCCAAGTGTGGTGTTATTGTTTCCACACAAACCCATCCATATCTACTGAGACCCCAAAAGTTTTTCTATTGGACTGTTTCCAGCATGCATAAAAAGGCATATATTGTACTGTAAAATAATTGTCACGTGCTACACTTTTAAAAGAGACTTTGCTATTGAAAAGCAACTATTTCACATGAGTATCAATTATTTCTTTGAAACCAATTCCAGTTTAAAAGTCCACAAGAATCTTACAATATTATATTGTATAGTTTCCAGGCTGTCCATTCTTTTAGACACGTTTGAAGCAGTCTTTTTTAACTGAGTGCGAATTTTAAAACTCATTGTTGTGCATAGTTTGATCCAGTTCTAACAAAAAAACTGACTTTATTTTTAAATCTTTATGTAAGGTATTCATAGGGTGCCAATCATCATAGTATACTTAATATGAAAACATTTAAGCCCCAATCCAACTTCCATTGACTTAAACAGGAGTTGGATCCATTCTAAAATAACCAGAAATGTAGTTTGACTTCATGTTTCAAATACTTTTATTTTATAGGTTGACTTGAACCATATCTATGGAGAGACTTTGGATAGACAACTTAAGTTGAGGCTACTTAAGGATGGAAAGCTGAAGTATCAGGTGTGTTTCACTTTAAAATTCCTACTGTATAATAGGAGAACAATGGAATTTTATAATTAACATTTGTTAATAGTATGAAGTCTTGTTAAAACACAGAGGGCCAAATTCAGCCATGGTGTTAGCAGGTCCCATCTACTTCAGTAGGAGCTGCACACTTAAATACAAGGGCAGAATTTGGTCCACAGTCTGTATTTTTAGAATGGGAAAAATAAAATACTGGAGAACATCTATTTATCATCAGTGATTCTTAGTCTCTCTCCTTTTTTTTTTTTTTTAACTGCAGATGATTGATGGAGAAATGTACCCTCCCACTGTGAAGGACACTGAGGCAGAAATGATCTACCCACCTCATATTCCTGAGCACCTGCAATTTTCTGTAGGCCAGGAGGTGTTTGGTTTGGTCCCAGGTTTAATGATGTATGCCACAATATGGCTCAGGGAGCACAATCGAGTCTGTGACGTTCTTAAGCAGGTGCATCCAGAATGGGATGATGAGCAGCTGTTCCAAACTACCAGGCTCATATTGATAGGTGAGTAAACGTGAAAATCAGACTTTCCATATTAAACTATTTTACACAGACATAGACCCCAGCTTCAGGGGACTGCATTCTCAAAAGTGATTTTGCATGCCTCCTTATTTTGGGGGGCCAGCTTAAAATACCTTAAAGGTATTTTCAGACAGTAGGGAGATCAGAACTTTCTGAAAATAGGTTCCTTTAAGATGTCTCGAGCTAGGCACCCAAAAACAGAGAGACACAAAATCACTAGTCCACTTTTGAAAATGGAGGCCTTGTTTGTTTGTTTGTTTTTAAAAACGGCTATTAATTATACAGAACTTAAAAAGTTATCAACATGTTACAATGATCTGGGAGATTTTTCCTCCCCTAGGCAGCTTCAACAGGTTTAATAATAGAACAAATTTTACTTAGTTTGTTAAATCAAACCACAAGGAATTTTTTTTCAAAGTTTTCATGACCTATGTTCAGTATTTGATGGTTCATGAGAAAACAATCCATTGTAACCAGTATCTTGAATATCAAACTGTGGAGAAAATTCCTAAATCAGGTGGCATTCTGTTTCTTTAACTAAGGGAACTAGAACTGTGAGGTGCATAGTGAGGAAGCAGGGAGGTGAGTTTAAGGCCATATCTACACTAGCACTTATATCAGCAAAACTTTTGTCACTCAGGGATGTGAAAAAAACACACCCCTGAGAGACATAAGTTTTACCAGCATTAGCGCTTGTGTGCACCACGCTATGTCTCCCACTGACATAGCTACCGCCACCCATTGAGCTGGTTTTATTATGTAGACAGGAGAGCTCTCGCCCGTTGGCACAACACGGCTACACAAGCACTCTTACAGTGGCACAGCTGTGACGCTATCAGCTTGTAAGTGTAGACATGGCCTAATTCTCAAACGTCAGGTATGTGTGGCCGAATGACCTTCCCCTGCTGCTAAAGTGTCTTATCTTCAGTGCAATCGCTGCTCTCTGTTACAGGTTAAGAGGAAGGCTTTGATTCAGTTTAGAATTTAGGAAGTTACTGAAAAGCTAACACAAAATGATGTTGTTATATATTAGTCTCTATCCAGTGACATTTATTTTCATGTTAATGTTTATGCACACTCCATTTGGGCAAGACAACTAAGTAGTTGTCCCCAAATGAAGAATGCAACAGTATACTAAAAGGAGATGGTTGTATTTGACAGTAACAGCAACTCAGATTTTCTTTTGAGATATCTATAACTTTTTCTGGATAAAATTGGCAATGTTTTCCCTACAGAAAAATCCTATAGAATGTAATAGCAAATTATGTCCTTGCTATAGAATTATTAAAGGAAATTATAGAAAGGACACTCTTCACTACTAAATTCTAAATGTTTATTACATTTAGAACTGCTATCATTTTCATCCCTATTCACTTCTATAAAACTTTCCCATAAGAAAAGGAGTACTTGTGTTTATGCTCAAATAAATTGGTTAGTCTCTAAGGTGCCACAAGTACCCCTTTTCTTTTTGCGAATACAGACTAACACAGCTGCTACTCTGAAACATTTCCCATAAGAGTTTACAAAGCATTAAGAAATCTCTGACATCTTCTGAAACTCCCCCCAAAATATATTTATTTTAGAACAATCCTTGGCCATTTTACCTCCCCATTTGCATCCTTTCTTACACAGCTGGCTGAACATTCAGAATTGTTCAAGCAAACAAAACTGATACACATTTTCCCTGTTTCATTGAACTAACAGGAGAGACTATCAAGATTGTTGTTGAAGACTACGTGCAGCACTTGAGTGGCTACTATTTCAAGCTGAAGTTTGATCCCGAGCTGCTGTTTAACCAGCGATTTCAATATCAGAATAGAATTGCAGCTGAATTCAACACTTTGTACCACTGGCACCCACTTCTGCCTGACAGTTTTCAGATCCATGACCAGGAGTACACTTTCCAGCAATTTCTCTACAACAACTCTATCATGATGGAACATGGCCTTTCCCACATGGTGAAATCCTTCTCCAAGCAAATTGCCGGCAGGGTAAACATTCTCACAACATTTTTTAGCTTTTGGACAGAGTCTAGAAATTTTTTGTGCCAATTAACATAACCCAGAGACTTGGCAAAAAAGTTTACTTGGAATTTCTTCTGTGAAAAAGAAAGATACCTGCTTGTTCAAATAGTAAAATCTAATTCTTCCCAGTACAGGAGTTACCAAAGCAAATGCACTTTAAATGTTATTGTCCACGAGCCCAGATTCTGCACTCTTAGTACTGACAGAACTCTCACTGATTTCAATGAGAGTTTTATTTTTAAGAAGGCTTCAGGGTCAGGGTCAAAAATGGCCTTTTAATTTAAAAAAGGAAAAGGAAAAACTCTTCCAAAGCTTGATATAATCTTGCAAAAAATATCATTTACTTGAAAATATAATTCATTTTATAGTGATTTTCAGTTGTAAAGTTAAAATCCTAGCAATTCTGGGCGTAAACAAGTATATCTACTGTAGTAGGTTGCACTCTCAGAGAAGTGCAGTACAATAGCTGTATTTTCTCAGTTGGGCTGTGCCATGGTTGTGGTACTCCCGCAGTGTTAATGGGAATTGTAGGGCTAAAAGCCATTCAAGGGACACTTCCTTACTCAGAAGAACCCACATTCATGTCAATGGAAATGTTGCCAGAGGAAGGCAAGCAGGATTCCACCCAAAGTTTATACACACTATAAAAGCTGTGAGGAGTTTGCCTAGAGTTCTTATTATTCTTTGTATCCTTTTTTTTGCAATAGGTTGCTGGGGGTAAGAACGTTCCTTTTGCAGTACAGAAAGTAGCTAAGGCTTCAATTGATCAAAGCAGACAGATGAGATACCAGTCCTTGAATGAGTACCGAAAACGCTTCCTACTGAAACCTTTTAAGTCATTTGAGGAACTTACAGGTAAGAGCTATTCTTTCTAATGGGGCCTTTTCTCACAAATGACTAATATGGTAGATGGGACACTGTTTGTTTCCAGGATTATATAAATTGGGGTTGTGGTGGGAAGTAGGATTAAAGATCAAAAGAAGAGTGCTAAAAGGTGGGATTTTCCATTTACTACTCTTATTTATTATTAATTATTACAGGAGAAAAAGAAATGGCAGCTGAATTAGAAGAGCTTTATGGAGATATTGATGCTATGGAGCTGTATCCTGGCCTTCTAGTAGAAAGGCCTCGTCCTAGTGCCATCTTTGGTGAGACTATGGTGGAACTTGGAGCACCATTCTCTTTGAAAGGGCTGATGGGAAATGCTATCTGTTCTCCGGAGTACTGGAAACCAAGCACCTTTGGTGGAAAAGTGGGCTTTGAAATAATCAATACTGCCTCCCTACAAAAGCTCATCTGCAATAACGTGAAGGGCTGTCCCATCACCGCCTTCCACGTCCTAAACTCTGAAGCCACAGAAACGGCCACCATTAACGTCAGTTCCTCGAGCTCTGCAATGGAGGATATCAACCCCACGTTACTAATGAAAGGGAGATCCGCTGAATTGTAGTACATCCATTTATTTATTTATTTAAATAATTGTATAAATTATTATATTTATATCTTTATATTTAAAAAATGAAATCCAGGCTATGTCTTATTCAGGACAAGGGTTCCAGTGATCAAGGCAGACAACTGTTTTTTAAAGTTTGCAGCACTGGATCCATTATTACATCTTCTGTAACAGAAAGAAGTATTCCAAAGTGGATGGAAAATGGTCCAATTTTTTTTTTGGTGTTTTGCTATAAAATTTGACAGTAAATATTTTGTTTTGTCACTTAATAGGCAACATAACGCTACAGGAATAAGTTATTTTGCCAACATATATTTTAATTTGAAAATGAGCTATCAAAAAACAAGAAAATTGGATTAATGAAAACTGCAATAATTACTAATTACAGTACCATAAATAGTAAATGAATGTAAAACAAATTATGCAACTTTAAATGTTTGTATAAAGTCAGCAAATGAAAAAGTTAAGTTTCTCACAAACACTACCTCACTATCATGCACATATTTTATATTAACATTTAACTAAGAGCCTTAACTTTTATTTTCTGACTTTGGATGTTGAAACCAACGTTACATTAATACCTTTTTTAAAATTAAAATTTACTTTATAAAAATATATAACCTGTGTTTAAATTCCAATTAGGTTTTGGAGTTTGCATGACGTAGGTGTGAGTAGGGTGGAGGGAAAGATTTGCTGCTGTTTAGCTAGAAGTAGTTATGTGCCAGGCTGGGATAACAGGGCATTTAATATTTTGATAGCTGTGTTGTATATGGCAAGAAATCAGAGCAAGAAGTTACACAAAATGATTTTATAATAGCACCTTAGATTTTTACATGCAAGGATCATTTAATTATTTTTAGGCGGGGGGGCGTAGAATGGCATTTTCTATTAAAACTGCTGGGGGATTTAGGTAGAAAGAATGCAATTATTTAGGCTGGAATTGGTCAGAAAACTATTTTGGGAGAAAGAATGGCCAGGGAGCTTTACTGACCACTTGTGGACAAGGCTTCAGTTTTAATCACATCTAAAAGATACAGTCTTCCCAGCACTGTATATACTGCATCCTTAATATAGGATAGGAAAGCGTCAGCATGAATATGGCCTTGTTACAATTTGATTGACTTTCCCTAAATTTCTAGTTACTTGTTTTTACACTTTGATTATTTTAATTAGGCTGCTCATTTTAAGATATGTTAATTTGTAATTTTCAATATTGGTAACTAAAAAAGGAACACACAGTCTATTGTACACCGAAGTGTATGAGGTTGGAAGGTTTTTTACAGATAAGTTTGGGGATATTTTTATTTATTTGTTTTTTCTATGCAATGCACAAAGTGGAGAAAGCACAATGTACATTTAAAAGATGTTGAGGTTTCTTATATTTAGAACTGTAAATGTTCATAAATGGAAGACTATTCCGGAGGTCACCTGAGATGTGAAATGGATCAGAACATGTAATTTACATTCGTTCTCCTCCTCCTCGAGAATACACTTACCCAAAAACTTTCAACATTAATCAACTCTCAGGGGAAAAAATATTTGTTTTAAAATCTGCACCATCTTGTTGCCCACTCTATCTGAACTGAGTTAGTTTTCAGAATTAGGGCCCAATCCTTCTGTATGAAATTCACAATGAGATTTCCAGATACATACAGTTTGAATGTAGACCAAAAGCTACATGGGAAAGAAAGCAGGTCTTCCTCTATTTTGTACAATGCAAGCACAATGTCAGCACTCAAATAAGTTATTAATTAATAATATGTAATCCCATCTGATAGGGTTCGGATGATTACCATATATGGCGAAGACAACTTGAGATTATTTATTTGTAATGTTTTATAATAAATATGCTTGAATGATTTTTCCACGTTTATTTTTTTTACAAAAAGGACATGTTTAAAATACCACTGTTAAAATAAAAACATTGCAGACGTTATCTGTGAGTACTGGTTTTTGATACTTGATTGCAACGGAACATTTTAGTTGATTCACAATAATATCACAAGAACACCATATAATTTTATTTCTCCCCTCCCACCCAAGAGTTCATCTTAGAAAATGCATTAAGTTTACTAACAATGCAAGATTAGGATAAATCAAGATCTAGAATTTGTATCTTTGCATTAGTACTTGCCAAAAGCTGTGTTAAAAATTAGAAAAATGTGTGTCAGAAAAGTGTTCCTGGATTTTTTTTATTTTTTTTTTTTGGAGGGGGTGGGGGACAAAAATGTAAATGAAAACTTCCCAGCCAATACATACCCAAGTTAGTATGTACTGAACTGGGGAGAGGAGGGAAAGGCAGCAAAACACACTGGACTCCAGCTTTCTTTAAGAGAAGATTTGGGGGGCATAGTAGAAAGAAAGTAAAGGGTCTGGGCATGAGCAAAAGGAAAAGCAGAGTCAGGATGGGGGGCAATTTTATCAAATATAATTAACCATCAATATAATGAACAAAGAATAGCTCTTTAAACAAGAGGTCACCATAGCTGATCTCCCAACCATAGGCTGACCCTTGGAACAAGCAATAATCAGGAGACCATAAGATCGACCATATCAGGCAACAAGACACCAGAGGTGGTATTCCATCTTGGCTGGTTCATCCTCTCCCTCTGGAGCTAGCTGCTGAAATCCGGCCACCAGAAAGTGAGACACAAACTTTGCAATAGTGTATTTACTTCCATTGTGTTTGAAAACTCACATTTTCCTGAACGCAATTCAGAACACAAACCCACGTGATTCCCATAACTCTGAGATCACATCCACTGCACAATACAGACAATTTCAACAGTCCATAGTACTAACTTCCTGTTCACATCTCATTCTGCAACCAAACATGGAGAAGAACTCCAGAATGTGAAATCCCTGAAGAAGACACTTGATGTTCATTTTGTCCACCAAAGAAAAGATTCCAGCTATGCCTCACCCTCATCCAGATTCCTGGGAGTTCATCCCATGGAAATTGAATAACAGTGTGCCACAGACATCAAAGCCCATTTCCCTTGCTCTCTCCTACTCCAAGGACACGCTAAAGGCTTCACAAGTAAGAGCTGCCCATGGGCATTCCTGTGTCAACCTAGCAGGTTCCATCAACTGTGAAACAATCCTTTTTGTGGGGGTGGAAGAGGGGGTATCAAGGAGTAGGTGAAAAGTGGACTTCATATTACACTTGGCCAACTAATCTTGTTGAAGCAGCAAGGTCAGCCATTAATATCAGACCACAACATCTCTGAAGTAGATTGGTCCCACCACCTGTCACAGCCATTCCCTGAATGGAAGGCTCTGCTATCACTGCTTTCCTGTGCAATATCATAGGACCCTGCTGCCAGGATAGCTATCAGAACCATGTGAACTGTATCCTTAACAGATCCATAGGGGCAGCAAATACACCATGTGATTGTAGCTCATTCTCCCATAAAGTACTGCAAGGGGCTCCCCTCAGGGAGACATGGAGATTCAGCACACTCTCACCTCATAGTGCTGGGCTTGCCATGCACAAAGCCTGGCACTGCCTTTTCTGGGTATCTCTAAAGGAGAATGGCATGGACTTCTACTGCTCTTCCTTTTGGCCTGCGTGCAAGGGGACAGCAGGGGAAGGGTAGAGATTGCCTACTGCCTCTGTTCATATTGCCACAGAAGAGGCAGCTAGAACAGTCATCCAGCTTCTAGAATGTGGCAGGAGAGGAGGGAGGAGCACCTAGACTCAACCTTACTGCAATTGCCTTTGATGCCAAGCAGAGAGAGAGGAAGGGGAAAGCAACCAAGAGCACCACACTGCTCACGGGGTACAGAAGAGAGACCTATGCTTTTGCTGAAAGGCTTATGACCCCAGTCAGGTGACTTCTTGTGGTAGGAGGAGGGGTGATAGTGGGATAAGGTCATGTGGGGGAGGTGATCCTGGCTGCTTCCCACTGCTTCACAGGACAGTCACAGAGAAGAGGGTCCCTATCGTCCTAATTAGGGTAGGGCCATGCAGAGTGGATTCTCTGAATGAGGCATATCTACGGTAGCTCAATACCAGAAGGGATCTGCCTTGCCTTTGAGCACAGGCAAGTCTGGGATGACACAAAAGGCAAGAATGTTCCCCGGTCTGACCTTCACTGTGGAATATTTGGAGTCAGCAAGGTAACTGTTTCACCCTAGGTGCAGTGTTATGGGGCATAAACTCTGATTTTATGGCATAATACTTAAGTAGGTTCAGATCTTTGTAAGGGATTATTCTGCGCTTGTGCCACTTCCTTTCTGACTGGTAAATATTCTTAGCTCTTTCTATGTTTTTTCCCTTTTTCTTCTTCCTGAGGAGGTGAGTGCAGTAAGCGGCAGCCAGATATTTTAGGGTTGTAGCTAGATGCTTGTCTTTTCCAAATTGTAAGGGCCAGATACCAGAAAAGGATATTGCTCACTATGTCTATTAGAGGGTGAACCCTCACGAGGCAGCGTTTCAGTAGTGTATGGTCAATATAAAGGAAGTTGCCCTTGGAAAGGGGCTTAACTCTCATCTCATAGGTCCAGAGATTTAGTTGGAACCATCCCAAGATTTTGATGCAGGAGCCTGCTGTTCAATTAGTTAAGTTACATCTTTTTGTTCTTCCTTGATATTACGTTTGTGTTATGCAAATGAAAATGGTTAGTGGATGCCAACTACTTCCTGCGCTTAAAAAGATGGACTCTGCAAGATTGGATTGATATGTAGGGTGACCTTACCTCCCGTTTTGGCCAGGACAGTCCACTTTTTAAGCCCTGTTGCGGCCATCCCGACTTCTTTGGCAAAAGTGGGCTTTTGACCTTGCCAATTCGATCAGTTGCAAAGAGCAAACAGGATAAATACCCACCTTTTTCAAAAAAAGAAAAAAAAAGTGAGGTGCGGAGGAATATGCAGGCGGACAACCGGCGATGCCAGCCCTCCGCAAGGTGGGAAGCAGAGCTTGGGCGGGGAGCAGGCAGGGCTTGAGTAAGCAGCAACGCCAGCCCCAGCCTCATGCGGGGTGCAGGCAGAGCTCAGGTGAGTGGGGACACCAGCTCTGTGAAAGGAGGGGGCTTGGGTGAGCAGCTCAGGATAGCCCCGCATGGGGAAGGGGGCATGGGTGAGCTGCATTGGACAGTCTCACGCAGGGAGCGGGGCTTGGGCGAGCCCCACATCATGTCCCGTTTTCCCTTTGGGAAATATGGTCACCCTATTGCTAAAGACAGTTAAAGACATGTCACAATCAAAAAGGACTCCAGGTTCCTCATCTGCAATTCAGGTATGAGAAATAAGCTGGATCTCAAGAAAAAGAAGGGAAGAGGTATTGTAAAAAAAAAATCAATAAAAGACAAAAAGATTTGAGATTTTCAAATCAATCTAGGGAATTTAGACACATAGGCTAGAAGATGTGTCTAAATTCGCTTGATTGATGTGAAAATCTCAACCTTTGTTTATAGCCATGTTCATTCAACATGGGGAAGTTCTGGTGCATCCAACACATGCTATCTGCCCAGCATTGAGTAACAGAAGGAATATCAACAGGTAAACTAGGAAATTAAAATGCTGAACACCATCAACACAGAAATTATAATAAAACCAGAAAGACCTTATCAATGTACAAAATAGCAAAGTAAAAAAACCAGGACTGAGTCATGATGATCACCTGCTAATAAGTTCTATGAACATATCAGATCAACTTAATCCAGCACAGAAAAGAGATTGACTAGACAGAAAACAAACCAATGAATCAAAAAGACTGGGGAAAGATGGTGAGAGTAGGAAGGCAACTGACTTTAAGACTTTTGCTTTGTGAGTTTTCTCAAACCTACAGCCAACATGGAGCTTCCTGGACACATTAATAGTGTTTAATATAGATTAACTGTTATAAAAATAATATATGTTGTTTATTTCAAAATCATATATGCTAGCAAATAGAACAGAATAGAAAATAATTAGACAGAATGGGAAAGGAGACGACAGCGTTTTATAGGAACTTCCAGTGAAGTGAAATTAATATTTTTTTTCTATTTATTTAAAACTAAATTGATTAGATCTCCAATTATCCAGCCTCCTCCCCTACCTAAGCCTCTTTTCTGTAGCACATTAATGGTCTGTGTTCCAGTTCTGTAGACTCCTTTTATCCACACACGTGGTATCACCCAGGTAGTTTAGATAATTGTGATACTACTGTATTTCTGAATCCCCAGTCACCAGACTTGAACTTTGTGCATCTTACAATAAATTGTGGATTAGTGGTATACGGTATACAGTCAAGTTTCAGATGATCTGTTCTAGCGGCCCAATTATGAAATGACAAATCTCAGGCTTATATTTCCATTGTGCTCCATCATGGCTAAAACATGGCTGTCAAACACAATTTAGCATGAAATGATATTTAAACAAGGGGTCTAGACAATCAGCCAGATAATCAAACTATTTCTCTCCATAGCCAAGGGAATTTCCCAACAATGGATAATATAACCTTCCACAAACACTTTCTGTCTGAACATCAGCAGAGATACTTATGCTTATTGCTCCCTTTAGAACATTGGTTCAGTGCTCCCCTTCTTTTGACTATATTACTTCTTAGCAACCTTTCATGGTGCCAGATACTTACTGCTTCTCTGAAGGTGGTACTTCTTTTCCTGCTATGAACAGAAGTATTTTAAACAAACAACCAAACCTCTCTTCTCTTCCTCTTCAAAAGTCCTTGGTCAGAACCTCAGTTGATGTAAGCTGACATAGCTCTATGGAAGTCAATGGAGCTACCCTGTTCCACAAGAGCTGACTGCCTAGTTCATAGTAAGGGCAGTGCTCCATAGAAGTGACGCCTGCTTTATTTATCCAAAGCTTTCATGAAGCTAAAATTTGAAAAGTCACACATTCTGTTAATGTTTCAGTCCTCTTCTACTGTATGTGTCTTTATGTCAGTTAAAGTATGTAAGACCAAACTCAGCTCTCTGTTACACAACTGAAACTCTACCGCCCTCATAGAATCACACTAATGTAACTGTACAACTTTCAACCCTGTATCATAATTAGGGATGGTCAAATTTTGCTGTCAACCTATTTATTTATTTATTTATTTATTTATTTTTGAGATTGAGAGAGAGAGAGAGAGAAAGAGAGAATATAGGGATTTTGACTAAATTAATTTTTTTGCACAAAGCATCTGCTTTCCTTGAAAATTTTCAATTACTTTTCCCCATAAAACCCAAAACCCCAAACATGTCAGTTTCGGGGGGGAGGGATAGCTCAGTGGTTTGAGCATTGGCCTCCTCAACCCAGGGTTGTCAGTTCAATCCTTGAGGGGGCCACTTAGGGATCTGGGGCAAAAATTGGGGATTGGTCCTGCTTTGAGCAGAGGGTTGGACTAGATGACCTCCTGAGGTCCCTTCCAGCCTTGATATTCTATGATTCAGTTTTGGGTTTTGCCCAAAATGTTTGGGTTTTTTGTTGTTGGTGGTATTGTCGTTGCTTCCGTGGGAAAGGTTGGACAAAATTCAAAATTTTCCACTGAAAATTTCAAAGAAACAAAAAAATGTTTTTGACAACATTTTCCACAAAAAGTCACATTTCCAATTAACTAGCCTTACTGCACCATTCTTTTGCTGTTATTCAGTACCTGTTCCCAGTGGCACAATGGTAGAATACAGGCAGCAGCATAACCAGGAGCATCCTAGAAGTGGGTGCCTGACACCTTTATTTTACATAGCAGCAAGTTATTAGCTCATATTTCCTTGCAAGCATAAATGGACTATAAGCTGGGGGATGGGGGGGGGGAGAGGGGAAGGATCAATACAAAAAATGCATTTGAACTGGAAAGGAAAAAGTCTTCCGTTAGCACTTTGGCTAACATTCATTCATTTTCCTGTTCTGTTGTTTAAGTATATTTTTTCCACTGGTAACGAGGCGTATCTTGTTATTTTACTCTTATACCGTTGTGAATATAGGTGTGTGCTGCCTCCTTGTTCAGACCTGCTCTGCTGACAAATAATTTTAACACCCATTCATTTTCTGCATTTTTATTGTATTTGTGGCAGCCTTTTCTCTGAGCGTTCACCCTTTTGCTCTACCTGGGGGAGCACACTTTCATAGCAGCTACCTAGGACAAATTCGGACAATGAAGCTAAAAAAATAGAGGAAAGATACACCACACTAAGCACTGTAGGAAGCAACACCAGGAGAGAATATATTTTCATTATATATCAGTTTATGCCCCAGTCATCTTATTTCCCAATGTAGTGTGAAGATCCACCCAAGGAAAACATTTTCAGAAGTACTCACCTAGAAGCTGTTCTGCAAGCCTTTCCTTTTTGCCTCAGGATAAAACTATTAAGCCTAATTGCTGATAAAAATACATCTAAAAGGTATGCTGGTGGGATCCCCTAACTTCAGATGATGGGTGATTGAAGTTTTGAGACGGAATATACTTTGATGTAAAAAAACCCAACACTATAGGATTGCAAAGGCATCAAATTATCTATGTGGCCTTAGGGCTACAGAAGTTTCTGTGAATAGTAATGCAACATCGAAAATGATCAAAAGTGCTGGCATTAATTCCAAAATAGGCTTCTTTGGGTGTAGGGTCTTCAATATCCCCATGATGAGAATTTACACAACTCTATAAGCTTCCACTTCTAGCATGTAATCACAACTGTGCTTCTGTTACCTGGACAACATCCATTAATTCTGTTTAACAAACAAATTGAGAGTTGCTATGTGCCTCTCAAAGGTAATAATTAAACAAAATTAAGGAGAGCTTGTTCAGCTCTGAAATGCTAGCTCTTCCATAAGATAGTATAACTGACCATATTTTACTTACAGCTATTAACCAAAGTATTAATTCACTTGGAAACATAGGTTTGTCCTATATAAATCACGACGGAGGGCTTGGCTACACTTGCGAGTTACAGTGCAATAAGGGGGCCCCGGGCACACTAGCTCACTACCCGTCCACACTGGCAAGGCACTGGCAACGCTCTGACTCCGCGGCTACAGCACTGCTGGTACTCCACCTCGGCGAGTGGAATGACGTTTGCTGCACCCCGCTGGAGCGTTGTGGCACCAGTGTGAACGAGGTGTTGCTTTACTGCGCTCTGATCAGCCTCCCCAACCGTCCCATAATCCCCTTAAGTCAAGTGGCCACTCTTGTCATTGTGAAATTGGCTGCAGAAATGCCCTTTCAAAACTCCATTTCGGAGAAGCTGGCTGCTTATCAGCTCTGAGAAAAAGCAAACATTTACTGTTTGCTTTGAGTGAGTGAGAGAGAGGTGGGGGGAGGGGCGGGGGGAGAGTCTGAACTTACAAGACAGCATGGTGACACACTCTCAGCACCCCAAAAACCCACTCTCTCTCCCCCCACATACACACAACACACTCCTTGTCACACTCCACACCACCACCACCCCCATTTGAAAAGCATGTTGCAGTCACTTGCATGCTGGGATAGCTGCCCATAATGCACCGCTCCCAATACCGCTGCAAGTGCCGCAAATGTGGCCACGCCAGTGCGCTGTCAGCTGTCAGTGTGGACAGTCTGCAATGCTTTCCCTACTGCGGGTTTAATTCACAGCGCTCTACATCTGCAAGTGTAGCCATGCCCTGAGATGTTCAAAGCAGTCTGACTCTAGAGGATTTAAATGCATATCTGCCACTGTGAAACTAATGGAAACGTAGGTAAATCCCCTAGACTGCTTTGAAAACCTCAACCCAAATATGTAGATATTTAAAATAATCTTCTGTCCCTATCTGGTATGAATTTCACATCCAAGTGTACATTACTCTCCAATTTTTGCTGACTGCCTGATTTATAGAAGAACCAGAATATTCACTTGTATTTATTGCACCCATCCAAAACACTTACAAGCATAATATCACTTTTTTTTTTAAGAGAGCCTAGAGGATTCCATCTGTTTTAAGGAAAGTAGTTTGTTTTGCTTCCTTCAAAGTTCATGGCAAACTAATTCACTTGCATCTAGGCAAACTTTTAAACAGAATAAGTGTCATTTGGGTCCAACAGTCTTAAAATTCCCTGAAATTCTCAATAATCCCCAAACAGCCTCTGTATCATCTTTCACAATAATTGCTAAGGGCAATGGGACAATCCACATACTTAAAGTTATGCACATGCTTAAATGTTTTACTGAATCAGGGCTGAAGGGCAAAACCAAGTAAAATCAGCAGGCTCTGGTGCAGGGGGATTCCTCAGGACTGGAGTAGGTGGAAGGAATCTGTAGTTCCCATGGAAGTCAAAGGGAATTCTAAGTCACTCAATATCTCTGAAAATAAGGCCACTTATTTCAGGGCTTAAATATGGATTTAGAAGTACTTACTCAACTTTAAGCACCCACGTTTGAAAATTTGGGCTACAAATTTTTCTTGTGGAAAAATACCACAAATCATATCATATATCCTAGGACAACGGTATAACTGGGTTCAAAAAAGAATTAAGTTCATGGAGAATAGGTCCATCAATGGATATTAGCCAACATGGCCAGGGAAGCAACCCCTTGCTTTGGGTGTCCATAAGTATCTGACTACCAAAAGGAGGGACTGGATGCTAGGGGATGGATAGCTCCATAATTACTCTGTTTTGTTCATTTCCTTTGGAGCATCTGGCACCAGCCATTGTTGAAAGACAGAATATGAGGCTAAATGATCCATTGGTCTGACCCAGTCTGGCTATTCTTATGGCCCCTAGCCTGAATTTATGTCTTCATTATGAAGACTGGTGGTATAATAGTTATCTTTTAATGTACAGTATATCCTTAAAGCACAGATTTTGGTTTTAATATGCTTTCAGAAGAAGTAGAGCAATTTGAGTTTGCTTTCAGAAAACTTGAACTTCAAAAACAACGGAAAGTAAACCATTTGTGCAACTATGCATTAACAACGCCTACATGTGTTACACACCATGACCTCTTTTCTTTTCTTAACAACCACAACATCCTCTGTTAGCATTTGATTTTATTTCCTCACTTTACTACTAAGTTGCTTACAAGAAACTGTAGAATCAAGGAAAGGAAAAGACATAATATGTCATATAGTCCATCCTCTTGTCAATGCAGGCTTGTTTTCCCATGTATTCATAGTGCTTATAACTCAAATGGACAGAATGACAGAAGGTCTGGGACTTCCACCATTTCTGCTAGGAGACTCTTCTGCGACCTAACAGATGTCACCATTAGGCCTTTGACTTACCGTTCAGCCTAAATTTCTCTTTTCTTTATGTCATTGCTCCTAATTATGTATCTTTGTGCAAACCCTAAACTAACTCTCCCCCTACTTGGCATTTACACCTTTCTAGTAGTTGTTGAGGGTTCTGAGGTCATTTAGACAAGCCATACAAACTTAGCTCTTCATTATCAGTTCCCATAGACGCCAATAGCTCACTATGAATGCCCAGTGTTGTAATCTCAAAGCCAATTTTAACTGAAATGCATCCGATGAAGTGAGCTGTAGCTCACGAAAGCTTATGCTCAAATAAATTGGTTAGTCTCTAAGGTGCCACTAGTACTCCTTTTCTTTTTGCGAATACAGACTAATACGGCTGCTATTCTGAAACCAATTTTAACTTGATTGCTCAAAATCGCTGAATGCTTGGGGGAGATACTTTGTTTACTTTCTAAATTCCTTCCTAACAACAGTTTCAATGCTTCCTTCATTTAATAAACTCCATTCCACATCCCCCCGCTTCTGAACTCCCTCTAGGAGAACAGCAGTCTCAGCATATTCACTGTTTGTACCTTGTTTGCTGATTAAACTTGTACACATTTCCAAAATGCAGTTGGTTGTAACATGTGAGATGTGGATTTTGGCACTACAGTCTAAAAAAAGTGATTATTCTAAAACTGATTAAAGTGTGCTTCAAACGATATCACTCCCCTCCAATATTCCTGACCTGCAGCATGAAGCAGCAGTGCCCTACCTTTCAATCCGTTAACAATATTTAGAAGGGGAGGACAATGAACCTCCCTCATTGCTGCTGTAAAACAGACTAACACTCCCTCAAGAGACGATATTGTTACTGGGAGACAAATGGAGAAAAAGACTTTTGCTTCTAGTGAATTCCTTGGGAATATACTGTAGGCTGACACTGTCACTCTAACCTGTCAAATGCAGAAAGAGGTTATCCCAGAAACCTTCAGGAGACAAAACAGACAGAAAACAAAAGCTGTTTAATTATACTAAAAAAATAAATTTAAGCAAAAGAATCCTAAACAGCTATGGGGACACACCATAACAATTACAATATCTCCAGGACAAAACAACCTTATAACCTCACCTACACAAGAACATTGAGAAGCCCAGAGGGAGTAGGAGTTTGTAATCAGTGTCCTCAGACAGTGTATATTAAGCCATGTTGATCTCTGGCCTTTGTACAAGGATTGGGCCATATCATGCCACCAGTGTGGGTGAGAAGATAGGTCTTCTTTCAGTCCTTACAGTCCATAAACTCTGCCCAAAATTACCAGTAGAAGAGCCAAATATGGTAGTGAGTTTTGTTGGCTGCAAATAACTTTCACACAAGAACAGCTGTTTTCCACCAAAATATATATCACGAACAGGCTTGCATGTGTACCTGAGCTTAATGGCCTATTGCATGAAGCATTTGATTTAGTAACTTCAGTAGAACTGTGGATGAGCAGAGAGACCCCAAGTATTTATCTTATCATAAACTTTATACACATTTTTATTTTAATCTGTATTTTCTCCTCCACCTATTTGTCTCACTCTCTCTCCACTCCTTCACTGTGCCTGGAGGGGATAAGGCGTGCACCTGACACAGCAGATTCTCCATGAGCTGCTCATGGACCAGACATTGTCTTTCCTGCCTGACCTCACTTTTAATGATGTAGCCAGTTCCTGCTGGCTAAGAGAGTGAATGATGGAATTGGACTTTGAAGGTAATTGTCCTGCATGTCAGGGACCTGTATTTGTGATGAGTCACTTGGACGTAAAAAGTCTACTTTTTAAACACTCTACCAGAGTGTCTTACTGCAGCTTTGATTTATATTCTTCATTAATCTTTTCCATTTTGCATAAAGCACATTGGCCTTGTTATGGGTAAAATTCACCCAAGAGCAGAGGGCCTCTGTGAAATTTGAAGATATTCTTTCCCATATCTGCAAAGCCAACAGAAGGAATTGTGATAAGGTGGCGTTTTCAAAAGCACCTAAGTACTTAGGAGCACAAGTCGACATGTCATGCGTTCCTAAGTCTTAGGCACTTTTGAAAATATCACCCCACATATCATATTTGTCATTAAAGTCAACAGATTGGACTCTGTACCCACACACAGTGGGTATAACTCAAGTCAGCTGGTGCCATTGTTACAATGTCTACTTTTCAGACTAGAACAGCACCTTAAATAAGATATGTAAAAATAGAGGCAGCCAATGAAGGCATATGGAGACACCTGAGAACTGGCGTCTTATGGAAAAGCATTAAAACAAAGCAAAAAGCAAGCAAGCTATTTAGTTCTCAGAAAAAAACCTTATGAATAAACTGATAAAATTCTCCAATGTCCTTTTTCTAGGATGGAAGACAATTTCTTCTAAATAACTACTGCCTAAATAAATACTTTGCTTGTCGGTATTTTCCATAATTTAATTTAACCCTGCTATAAATATTATTGTTCATAGTAAGAACCTTTACCAGTGTCTTCTTGGAAAATGCTCGTTCATCAAAATAAGGTCTGCAGTTCCACTGGGTCCATGGTAAGTCTTTGAAATTGCTACTATTATTTTTTGTTACTGGAGTTGCTCAACTGAAAACGCTATTTGTAAAGTTCCATGTCCCTTCCTAGAAACTCAGAGCATATACCATACAGAGCATTCCAGGCTCAAAGTGCAGTGGAGCAGAATGGAAAATGGGAGAAGGCCATTTCCTTGCATGAGTTGTTAAGGGACATAAAAATCAACAGGCACCATTAAGCACCAATCAGCATTTAGCCTCATTGGGGTCTCAACAGTAGAGGAATGTTTCAAATTATTTTCTACCATTGCATATCAAAAGGGTTAGATGCTTAGTCAAAGGTTATTTGAACCTCCTGACTCTGCACACATGGGCTGAAAAACTCACAAGAAAATGCTCACAAGATATCTGGCACTTCTGCTTATAGTCAGGAACCTGAAACATCACAAAAATAGCCTCCCTGAGTTTTGATGCTTCAGCTTCACCCTGTGATTGAAAACCAGAATTCAGAAAAAGGATGTGCATATTTCTCCAACAGTTGGAGAAATAGGCCAAGTTTTGAGAAAAAGATATGGAATGCTTTTATCTCTCACCCCAGCCTCATTGGCCCATCCCTAACCACCCTCATAAGAACATAAGAATGGCCATAGTGGATCAGACCAATGGTCCATCTAGCCTGTATCCTGTCTTTCAGTAGGGGCCAGTGCCAGTGCCAGATGCTTCAAATGCTTAAAACAGAAACTGAAGTTAGTACAGAAATCAGTGGCTTTGTTACTCACCAGAGCACCTCCCTGGGAACGTAGGACACCAGTGCGCTGAGATCTCTACTGACTTTCCATTGGTGGAGTTTAACGTGTTGGTAATCACCTATACATGGCCTACCCCAGAGATCACCTTTCTTCCCATGCCAGACTGCCACAGCTGTAGTCAGCCGAGGTGTTTGAGCTGGATTTCCCCTTCATCTAAAAGAGGGGAGTGGCTGGCAGACCATTATCTGTGAGGGTTTAGATTCTGAAACTTCTTCCCCCCTTCCCACCCTTTCCCCAGTCTCAAGGAGACCAAATTGGGGGCCTTCCGAGCAAACTTCAAAAGACAGGGGTTTTGGAGAGGGCTTCCCCACAGTGAGAAAGGGGTGAAAAGGTACAGGCTGGCAGAGTTCTTTTTGAAGACTTTAATGCTGCTAAATGACTACAAAAATCAGCAAATATGAGACAACTGTCATGCCGATATTACTGTATGGGTCAGAGTGCTGAGGTAGAGGAAAGCTGATGAATGAAAGATCTGACTGAATAAATGAACTGGCTGAGAGGAATACTGAGAGTCTCAGGACTGCAGAAATAAAAAAATGAACATACAAGAAAATGGCTCTGGCAAGAAATAACACTGTTACAGATGATTAAAGAAAAATGACTGAGATGGATTGGTCACATGTCAAGAATAGACCCAGGAAGGATACCATACATGGCGATACATACCAGAATACAAGAAACTAGAAATAGAGGAAGACCAAGGATGCGTAGGATAGATACAGTGAAGAACATTAAAAGATGAACAAAGTCACAAAGCTGGAACAAGATAAAATGTGGTGGAGGCTGAATTAAGTCTTTCATTGTCACTGTTGAGCTGAAAGACAGGAAATCAAAGAATAAGAAGAATGCCACTCAAGTTTTGCTGTAATATTAGTAGTTATAGAGTACCTACAGTATTGTATAGGCATATTTTTCTTATTCAATAAACAAATTTAGCATGACAGAAAATCCAATACTTTTAAAAAGTGTTTTGTTGTTGCTGTTTTACAGGATACCTGTTAATATTTTACTGTAACTGCAAACACTTGCCATAGCATTTTTGTGGTTTACAGGTACTTTTTTGGCAGTGATTAATCAGAATGGTATCATTTTAAAGTTGCATTATGAAACATCAAATACTGAACAAGCACTAACAATGTTATAAAGATACGTCTATGCATATCTGGTGAGAGATTGCTGCTGTCTCAAAACTATTTAGGATGGTGTGCCAAGCTATCTGGTGACCAGATATGACTCAGGCCAATTAACTCAAAATCTCAACTTTTACAAATACAATTTTTAAGATCAAGAGAGAAAATAAGAGAAAATTAATATATCAAGATGATAAACATTATGGAGATAGCAATAACATCTCTACAGTTAAGGTGGTGTTGAGTTTTGCACGCGAAGCAGGGATTCCATCCTCTGTTATGTATGAAAAAAATCCAACATATCCTCCCCAAAATCCCAGCGTTTACTCTGAATAATTTAAATTTTCTCAGAGTTTACAAATTTTTTAGTTTACTCATTACAATTAATAACAAATGGGTCCTTTAAGAAACTTAGTGCCCAAAGTCAGACCTTTTTCTGCCTCTAATGATCTCAGTAACAGAATAACAGTTTCTTCAAAGTTCCCTTATAGTTAAACTCTCTGAACTCTTGTAGGTAGGATACACTAATTTTTTTTAAAGAATTAATGGCAATTCTTTCCAATTATGCTTCATAACTGAATTTTTTTTGCATTAGAGTCTGTATGATACAATAGTTTACTACAAAGAATTCCACAAAAAATTTGCCTCTTTCAAAATGGCTGCTATCTCCCATCATTCTCAATGAGACGGAAGTCACACCTGCCTTCATTTTGAATCTGTCTGTCTCCGTTTCATTACTCTCCGTGTGAATGAGTGTCTTTGCTTCCTCATACGTATACACTGCAATCAAAGGTCTGAATGCAGTACACGTAGGCATACCCAAACTAGCTTTGATCTTGCTAGCGTGAACAACAATAGCAGTGAAGCCATACAGATCTGTAGCTAAACTTGTCACTTCCTTTTATTTCCTGTTCCTAATTAGCCGTAGCTGGAGGGCTCTTTGGCAAGTTTCTGCAGTGTAGGACTGAACCAAGTGAGCTCACTCAACCTCCTCCTGTCACAGCAAGGAGTGGAACACAAATATTCTATCATATGACAGATCCACTAGCTCTGCCCTCATTTCTCTGGCTTTCCTACACAAACCCCAATCTTCAAGGCTGCTGAGAGAAACCCCACAGTACTGTGCCTCCCAAATCTCTCCTCAACCCTTTGTGGTGTGTCTGGAGTTCTCAATGGCTGTGGAAAAGAGAAAAGGTTTCCCCTACAAAAGCTACGGAAGCAGGGCCATCCCTAGACATTGTGGTGCCGTACGCAGCCCTCCCCCCGCCCCGCCCCGGGAGGAGGGGGGCTGCGCCCAAGGTCTGTGGGGGGCAGGAGCAGACTTGGGGGCAGGGGGGAAACCACCCAACAGCACAAGGTGGTGGAGTGGAGCGGGTTGGGGCCAGGTCGCTCCACTTTCTGCTGCCCAGTGATTGCAGGGCGGGACAACCCCACACTCAGGGGGCAGCGGGAAGTAGAGCAACCCAGTCCCAACCCGCTCCGCTCTGCTCCCCTGGCTCCCAGCGTTGAGACTTGGGGGGCAGGGGGGAACCGCCCCCCAGCACTCACCGGCGGAGCAGGGTGGGCTGAGGCTGCATCGCCCCACTTTCCGCCACCTGGTGAGTGCAGGGCGCACCTGAACCCTGCTGCAGTCCCCCGGGACTTAGCTCAGGGGAAGGGGTGGAGTGGGGGTGGGGCTGGGGCAGAGCAGGGGTGGGAAGAAGCGAGCTGGGGCAGAGCAGGGGCGGGGGCAGCTGAGCCGGCCAGGGGATCAGGCTGGCCGCTGGAGCAGCACGCAGCTGCTTAGGGCACCAGGAAATTTGGGGCAATTTGGTGCCCCAAATTGTGTGGTGCCCTTCCTAGCTGCGTAGTTTGCGTATGGGTAAGGACGGCCCTGTATGGAAGTATACACTGGTGTCAGTCTTCACCCCTTGTTCTGTTAGTTATCTCTCTCCTATATAGCTTGCTCTTTTTTAAAAAGCACCATTTAGTGCTAGACATGACATTGTAATACACTGAGACCACCCCAAAATACCCCTGTACTCCAGCCTTGACATTGGTGTGTCAGAATTTCTAGGAGGTACAACACTGTACTATGAGCAAGCTCCTCAGCTCATGTAAATTGGCATAGCTCCACTAACATCAGAGCTGGAGCAATTTATACTCTCTGAGGATCTGGCCCAAGGTGTTTACTTCAATCTACAGCTAACATTCATTAAACTCACTTACGCGTAGAATTCTCCAACAGTCAAATACACGCAGCTCTGATCATTTCTCGTATGTTAATGTGTAACTCATGGAATTTAATGGCAGTCTTAAGCAGCTAATGCCTTACGCAGTAACAGTAGAAATCTCTGTAACAGCCTTTTATTAACGGACATATATGTTCCCAAATGTCAATTCATGTCGTCAACCCACCTGCCTCTTCCGTACGCACAGCGCTTCATTAATTATTATTGACAGTGTCATAGTGCCCGGAGGCCTCAGGCAGGAACAAGATCTCCTAGCACAGCATGCTGTACAAGCACAGGGTGAAAGACCATCCCTGCCCTGAACAGCTTACCCTCTAAAAAGACAAGGTGGAGAAGGGGTGAAGTTTCCAAGCATGAAGGTCAGGGCAAAGATGGGAGCGAGTCATGGTCTGGTTAGTTTCACTTTTCTTTTATTTATCAACTTCTTTTTTCTATTACGGGACCAGGAATGGAATGGGGGGAATGGCAGGAAGTAGGAGTAAAGAGGAGGAAGGGACTGGGAGGAAGTATGATTAAGAGAGACATTAAGGAAGGAAGAAAAGGGAAGATGGGGAAAGGAAAGAAGGGGGAGAGTGAGGCTGGCTATGGAAGGATTGTAAAGTGGGAGGTAAACAAAGGAGGGAGAGTAGACTGAACGGTAGGGAGAAAGAAGCCAGGAGTACAGGGAATGAGAAAGAGCAAACAAACAACCAATCAGCAGACAAAAGAAGTCCAGCTTTCAAATTGTGAAATTCAAATTGTCTAACGTGTCTAATGGCTGTGAAGGGTTGTGTGTGTTTGAGGGGAAGATGGCAGAGGCCTCTCTCTGTGTCATGGAAGATGATGATTGGAACACATTGGTTCACTTGAGATATTTGTGTGCTAAAATTACAGTGGTTTTGGGAACCCTTAACCCTTGATATCTGCTGCCTCCCCCCTTTAAATATCATTATTCACCTACTCTTTTTCCTACCCCATTCACTTTATTTTTGCATCTATTTCATCCCTATTCTTGTCTGGTTTTGCCTCTTTCTTTTCTCTTCCCCTTTCTTTGTTTCTCCCAATTTCCATTCCATACTTCTCTCCCTCCCCACAACCCCCTCTTTCACTCATTCTTTCCAGCATAACAGAACAGCCTGGTCTTTTTATTAAAGAAGTTCCTCCTTCCATGAGCTCCCAATGTGCAAATTCAGACTTAAATAGGAGAGATGGAAGGCCTTTGCCAGACAAGTTAGCAATAATTTTCCAAGTAGTGGCAGAGTCAGAAGCCCCAAATTTCTAAGGAGCCTGCCCCATCACTGAAGATCAGCACGAGTCTCCTTCAACCCTCACTCCATAGGGTTGCGTCACACCTGCTTCCTCTGAATGCTAAGCTTTCAGGACCGAGTTCATCTCTGTGCCAAAGCTGAGCTTGATTTGATCATTGTTCTCTCTAATTTTTCCCACCCATGTGCAGAATTAATTTTGTTATGTGCATCAATATGGAGGTGATGTGTGGCATATAACAAAATTCATGTGGCAGCATCGGGCCGAGGGGTTCGGAATGTGGGAGGGGGCTCAGTCCTGGGGCAGAGGGTTTGGGTGCAGGGGGGTGAGGGCTCTGGCTGGGGGTGCGGGCTCTGGGATGAGGATGTGGGAGGGAGCTCAGGACTCTGGCTGAGGGTTGGAGTGCAGGGGGTATGGGCTCTGGGGTGGGGCTGTAGGTGAGGGGTTTGGGGTGTGGGAGGGAGCTCAGGGCTAGGGCAGAGGGTTAGGGTATGTGGGGCATGAGGGCTCTGACTGGAGTCAGGGATGAGGGGATTGGGGTGCAGGAGGAGGCTCAGGGCTGGCGATGAGGATTGGAGCGCAGGGGGCTCTGGTGTGGGGCAAGGGATGAGGGATTTGGGGGTGCAGGCTGCCCTGGGGCTACGGCAGGGAGAGAGGACTCCTCCCAGCTTTCTCTCCCCACAAGCAGCACCTGGCCTGGGGGGGAGGGCCGCCTCTCCCTGCCCGTGACAGTTCTGGCTGGACTAGGCTGGGCCGAGCAAGGGGCTCCGCTCCCCAACAGCTCCGGAAGGGCTGGGCTGGGTCGGGCCGGGGGACCTCTGTGGCCACGCAGCTGAAAGGGAACCTAGCTTGAGACTTAACAATCAGGGAGAAAAGGGAAGGACAGGGCAAAGTTAGCATTTTACCAGCTTTGTGTGTCTTCTGTATTGGGATGAGCAAGGGCTCATTCCTCACTCAGCAATGGGTTAGAGAAGTATGTGTGCTGCCCAGATTTGATGAGTGACAGTGGGCAGCTGTTCTGAAAGCCTGGTATAGCTGAAGGAAATTTCAAAAAAGTTTCAAATAAAAAAAAATCAAAGTATTTCCTTTCTAAAAGTCAAAATGAAACATTTTCATTGTTAGGGATTTTTTTTTTTTTTTTTTTTTTTTGGGTGAGGGTTTCCAAGCATTTCAGAAAAATCAACAGAAATTTGTGAAATGTTTCAGTGTTGCCAAATTTCCATTTTTTTGCTGAAAAACTTTTGTTCAAAAACGTTACTTAGTTCTACTCAGAATAGAGACCTGATTAAATGCAATACACTGCAGAGAAGTGTTTCTTTTAAAAAAAACAATAACTCTCCCAGGAGATATGTATTTGGGGTGTGAGATTCCAACACGAATGAAAAATCCAGATGATGCAGAATTTTAGGAAAAGCTTCTGCCTAAATTATTTAAGATTAATATAAATACTATTTGCTCTGGTGGAGGTGGGAAATCGACTAGGTCAGTGGCTCTCAACCTCTTCAGACTACTGTACCCCTTTCAGGAGTCTGATTTGTCTTCTCAATTTTCACCTCACTTAAAAACAACTTGCTTACAAAATCAGACAAAAATACAAAAGTGTGACAGCACACTATTGCTGTCTTACTTTCTCATTTTTACCATATAAATACTGGTGCTTACAGTTCAGTGTATAGTATATAGAGCAGTATAAATAGGTCATTGTCTGTCTGAAATTTTAGTTTGTACTGACTTTGCTAGTGCTTTTTATGCAGTTTGTAAAACTAGGCACATATCTAGATGAGTTGATAGAAGACTTTTGCATACTCCCAGGGGTATGTGTACCCCTGGTTGAGAACCACTGTACTAGGTCCTTCAGAGGTACCAAGAAGAAATAAAATTTTAGGAGGAACTTCAGTCATCTCCTTTCTGTGCGTAAGGACAGCTGTGAATGTATTAAAAAAGAAAAAAAAACAGCCTATAAAGGAAGAAGAATCTTCCCAGAATTTAGCCCTGCCATGCAGGCAGGCAGAAAATATCTGAGAGGAGTTAAATAATATTTCACAGCAAAAAGAGTGGAAGTAAGTTTGTTATCCCTGTGACAGATATGGCAATATCCTGGACAAACACTACTGAATTAAGTTAAAACCTATTAAATTGAGTTTAAGTATCTTAGAAATTCATTGTATTAAAAATGCAAATGTTTAAGTATTATTGTGGGATTGTATGTACTGTTTGTTTCTAATATAAATGCTGGTAAGTACTATGAGCTTCAAAGGACTCTTTTAAACAATGTGCCAGACAAGAATAAACATTTAAAGTTAAGTGGATTTCCAGGAAATCTCTAGGGCGGGGATGGCCAACCTGTGGCTCCAGAGCCACATGCAGCTCTTCAGAAGTTAATATGCGGCTCCTTGTATAGGCACCAACTTTGGGGCTGGAGCTACAGGCACAAACTTTCCAATGTGCCAGGGGGTGCTCACTGCCCCACCCTTGGCTCTGCCCCCACTCCACCCCTTCCCGCCCTATCCCCCGAGCCTGCCATGCCCTCGCTCCTCCCCCTCTTTCCCAGAACCTCCCACATGCCACAAAACAGCTGATTGGGAGGTGCGGGGAGGCGCTGATCGATAGGGCTGCTGGTGGATGGGAGGCGCTGGGGGCGGGGAAGCTGATGAGGGGCTGCTGACATATTACTGTGGCTCTTTGGCAATGTACATTGGTAAATTCTGGCTCCTTCTCAGGCTGGCCACCCCTGCTCTAGGGGGAGGTGTATACAAATATACACCTTCCAGGTATGCAAGAACTCAACCTTTTGAAGCTTCACACTGAGGAGGGAACCTTTGTCTGATGATCACCTGTTACATAAGGACAAGACCAGAGTCCTAAACTGTATAAAGGAATGTCCCTCGGATTCATAGAGTGCGCTTGTTCTGAGTTAACAGCTGGTATCAATTCAGTACTATAGAAAAAACACATGGTGGAGCTGAAGGACTGACTCCTACCACAGCCCTTCTTGGAGATGGGTGATCTTTGCTAAGCTTATTAACATATATGTAAGTTCTTTTATTGCTTTTAATATTTTCTCTGTAATGCTTTCATCTTAAGAATAAATGTGCTTGCTTAGGAAAAGTTGGGTGGTACTTTATAATTGTGGGCAATACGCAATTTATAGCCTCTGCGGGGAAAAGCAAAAGCAGACGTACTCAGGCAGTGTGATACGCTGGGGAATTCACAGTGGAAGCAGGCAATTGTGCAGCCTGGAAACAACCTGGTCAGAAGGGAAAGAGTTGCATGTCTCCACCCAACGGAGGAGCCATGAGTCTGATTATGGTCCACCAATGGCACTCACTAAGGGGGAATATAGGTGTAGTTGCACTCAATATCCAAGCTCTGGAGATTTGTGGATTCACAGGATTGAACCAGATCTGGGAACTCCACAACAAGATGCCTAGTGCACCACCACAAAGAATGGTCACTTTGCCTGGCACAAAGGTCTTCAATAGACTATGCATGATTGGTGGTGGTGATGATATTTTCTGGGACCTGAAGCCTGCAAAGTGATGATTGGAATGAATCTGTGTAAAGTGTACAGGCCTACATGGAGAGAAGGAGTTAAAAGACTATTTAAAAGGCTGCTTTCACTGATGGAGTCTTTGTTCACCTAACTGTGTAACAGCAGCTTGTTAAGTATTCTTGCTGTGCTGCTGTTCCAAGAATACTTAATAAAAATCTATATTTAAATCCCTGGACTCTAGCATTCTCTAGGAATTGTTCAAAGTATGACTATACAAGATAAAAATAACTAATTGTTTTTCCCTTTCCTTGGAATATAAATTTGGCCTGGCCTGGATTGACAGGAGAATTCTCTGTAGTGATTGAGACTCACTGCTGTGGCGCCTCCTGCTGGTCATCTTGGGAATTAGCTCTCCAGCATATGGAGCTCCCTCTGCAGGCTGGTGTCTCACCTGCCACTGGCCCAGTGTCCCTCCTAGACCCTGGTGCCCTTTATCTCAGGATTCTGCCCCAGCAATACCTCCTTACTTTGGGTTTCCCCTCCCAGGGGAACCCCCAATCCTCTAAACCCACCTTGCCTCAGTGGCTACTGCCAGTCATCATCTAGCCCCCACTCACTGGGGCAGACTGCAATCTGTAATGGCCACTCATCATTGACAAGGGGTTAGGACCTGCTGCCTTTGCCTATCCCCGGGCTACATCTCTGCAGCCCCAGTACCTCTTTGGACCTTTAACAAGGCATATAGCCTGGGGGTTTTCCAGGTGGAGCTCCCTTTGCCACTGCACTGCTTCAGGGACCTTACTCCCAGGCAGCTAGCCCTTCATAGTCCAGGGCTAGAGAGAGACTTTTTCAACTCCTGGCTCACAGCCCCTTTATAGAGCCAGCGGTGGCCTGATTGGGCTGGCCACACCTGTGGTCAGCTACTCCCTCAGCTGCTTTCACTCCTTTTCCCAGCTGCAGCCCTCTCGAGGGCTGCTTTTAACCCCTATTCTGCGGAAGTGGGGCAGCTGTCCCACTACATTCTCCCATTAATGTAGCGCTGTTGACACCAGCATTAGGTCAGTTTAACTGGGCCACTCAGTACCATTCATACACGCACACATGTTAGAAATGAGGAAACACATCAGCTATCAGAAGGGTTTATTTACTTGGATTTATTTTGCATATTTCAGGGATTGAGATACAAAGTGGGTTAGCATGGAGATGGGAAAGGAGTCTGCTTTCCCAACCCTGGGAGTTATTACTTACTAGTGAGACACTGGAAGAAGCATGATTGAAGTGAAAAAAGTTCCTGATAGACAGCTAACTGCTCAAGTGTTTGCATAATTCATCTCATTATACATCTTTTTCCCGATCCAGGCTACAAGCTTGGGGCTTTTAAGAGTAAAATATCATTACACATTAAAGCCACAAGCATAAGGAAATGAGCTTTTCTTGATAAGAAATATTGGGTCAGAAATAGCTGGATGGAAAATTTTTGTTAAAACAGTTTTTCATAGGAAAAAGCTTTTCTGATTTAAATGAATTTTTCCATGAATTTGCATCAATTTGGACAAAAGTTCCCACAAGGAAAAAAAGTCAAAATAATTTTTGGGGGAAAAATCTCAAAATTTTGTGCCCGAATTTTGTAATTTAATTTGAATTTTATTTTATGCTTTTTTAATGTTTACAATATTTTCTGACACTGTAAAATAATAAAATAATAAAAAATGTAAAAATTATTAAACAAAATCCATTTCTAAAACAGGTTTCAGAGTAGCAGCCATGTTAGTCTGTATTCGCAAAAAGAAAAGGAGTACTTGTGGCACCTTAGAGACTAACCAATTTATTTGAGCACACGCTTTTGTGAGCTACAGCTCACTTCATCAGATGCATTCAGTGGAAAATACAGTGGGGAGATTTATATACATAGAGAACATGAAACAATGGGTGTTACCATACACACTGTAACCAGAGTGATCACTTAAGGTGAGCTATTATCAGCAGGAGAGCGGGGGGGGGAACCTTTTGTAGTGATAATCAAGGTGGGCCATTTCCAGCAGTTGACAAGAATGTCTGCGGAACAGTGGGGGGTGTGGGGGAAATAAACATGGGGAAAGAGTTTTACTTTGTGCAATGACCCATCCGCTCCCAGTCTTTATTCAAGCCTAAGTTAATTGTATCCAGTTTGCAAATTAATTCCACTTCAGCAGTCTCTCGTTGGAGTCTGTTTTTGAAGTTTTTTTGTTGAAGAATTGCAACCTGTAGGTCTATAATCTAGTGACCAGAGAGATTGAAGTGTTCTCCAACTGGTTTTTGAATGTTATAATTTTTGACGTCTCATTTGTGTCCATTTATTCTTTTACGTAGAGACTGTCCAGTTTGACCAACGTACATGGCAGAGAGGCATTGCTGGCACATGATGGCATATATCACATTGGTAGATGTGCAGGTGAACGAGCCTCTGATAGTGTGGCTGATGTGATTAGGCCCTGTGATGGTGTCCCCTGAATAGATAAGTGGACACAGTTGGCAACGGGCTTTGTTGCAAGGATAGGTTCCTGGGTTAGTGGTTCTGTTGTGTGGTGTGTGGTTGCTGGTGAGTATTTGCTTCAGGTTGGGGGGCTGTCTGTAAGCAAGGACTGGCCTGTCTCCCAAGATCTGTGAGAGTGATGGGTCGTCCTTCAGGATAGGTTGTAGATCCTTGATGATGAGTTGGAGAGGTTTTAGTTGGGGACTGAAGGTGACGGCTAGTGGCGTTCTGTTATTTTCTTTGTTGGGCCTGTCCTGTAGTAGATGACTTCTGGGTACTCTTCTGGCTCTGTCAATCTGTTTCTTCACTTCCGCAGGTGGGTATTGTAGTTGTAAGAATGCTTGATAGAGATCTTGTAGGTGTTTGTCTCTGTCTGAGGGGTTGGAGCAAATGCGGTTGTATCGTAGAGCTTGGCTGTAGACAATAGATCGTGTGGTGTGGTCTGGATGAAAGCTGGAGGCATGTAGGTAGGAATAGCGGTCAGTAGGTTTCTGGTATAGGGTGGTGTTTATGTGACCATTGCTTATTAGCACCGTAGTGTCCAGGAAGTGGATCTCTTGTGTGGACTGGTCCAGGCTGAGGTTGATGGTGGGATGGAAATTGTTGAAATCATGGTGGAATTCCTCAAGGCCTTCTTTTCCATGGGTCCAGATGATGAAGATGTCATCAGTGTAGCGCAAGTAGAGTAGGGGCATTAGGGGACTCGAGCTGAGGAAGCGTTGTTCTAAGTCAGACATAAAAATGTTGGCATACTGTGGGGCCATGCGGGTACCCATAGCAGTGCCGCTGATTTGAAGGTATACATTGTCCCCAAATGTGAAATAGTTATGCGTGAGGACAAAGTCACAAAGTTCAGCTACCATATTTGCCTTGACATTATCGGGGATACTGTTCCTGACGGCTTGTAGTCCAACAGATACACTTCATCTCACGGCCCGAGGGTCACCACAATGCTACGTTCTCATACAACTGTTATGACAGCCACCACATTTAGTGAGTTCCCCTTTCTGTTCTCATCTACTTCAACTATTTTCACACGTAAGTCACATGGAAATAGTCATCAGTTCAGAGACATTAACGTGACAGTGGGAAAGAATCTCCTCACGCTGATCAAAGAACTTAGCTATATGCTCACTCTCTCTCTCTCCTGTCTCACTACAGAGTTTCTGTTTAGAACCCTCCTCTTGCATTGGTTCATACTACCGATTAACAGTTGACATCTTCACAAGAGATAGCTAAACTAGCTAACAGACCTAATTTACTTGGAGGACTTCATACACTGCTATGTACATGCAGTTCAAAAATTAGGTATGATGTAGATGCATCAGAGGCCAGCAGAAATGGCTTAAGATCTTAGAAGAATATTAACGTTCTACAAGAAAATGTATTATTATTATTATTATTAAGTTTTAATATATGGGCACCCAGTGCCCAAAGATCTCGAAGGACTGAACAAAATATATATCCCCCCGCGCGCGCACACACACACACACACACACAAAACTTAAGGTAATAGAGCACAGAACATTCCTGAACCTGTATAAACCTAGAACACCTCTCACACACACACACGCAAACCTCCCCTGTCTACAATAGAAATAAAAATGTGTCATGCCGACTGGAAATAAACCAGAGATTTCCACTGTTTCACCTTGAGTGGGGGGGAATTCTAAAGTCATGTACTATTAGCAGAGCATCTTCCTTGTAGTCCAAAGGACTAGTTTAGCCTTTCTTATATTCGGCTGTAATTCAAGGAGCCTACAGGCCTGTATCCTGTAAGACATTAGATTTTGTTAGACTCTAAGGTGCCACAAGTACTCCTTTTCTTTTAGCTTAAGGAAGTTAGCATGACTATAGTCAAGTATAGTAGGCCTGTAACCTTTGGCATAGATAAATAATCTGACAGTTACCCTTAGCTTTTGGGGAATTCAAAGTAGCTTGCTTAATGGCAGGAGTCAGAACTTAGCGGTAAACAGCAACCACAGGAACACGGAATAACTGTAAACTGGTTTAAGCAAGAAGTGATGGATATGAATGAGCTAAGTGGCATTAATATTTATTAATATGTTAACCTATAGAATAAGTACACCTCAATATTATGTGGGTGAGGAAATTAGATTTGGGCACGGAAGGCTGAGTATTAGCATTAATATTCATGATGGTGCTCAGGCCCTATGATAGGGCAAATCACCATGTGGAGAGTTAATTTTTAGTTTTAGCTTAGAGCTGCTTTCCATCATTGTTAGTTTTTCCATCATTTGACCTTTCAGATCTACCATCAATCTTGGGCATTGAAGAACCTGGACCATCGGACTCATTTGGCAAGCCAGAGCCCTTTGACTCTTACCACTGGGTCCTCAAGGAAGGGTGTAAGTATTCAGATTTAAGAGCTTGCAAAGAATGATACCACAGATATCCCCAATACTGGACTACTCCTGTCTTTTTATGTGGCTCAGAGCTTTTCTGGCTTTATTCTTTGTTTTAATAAAAATCTCTAAGGCTGTACTTTGTCCTCCGTGTGACTGTCCTTGCCACACACCCAAGGGTGCCAATTAGATAGGGCAGAGGGGGGCTGCCCTCCCCCGTGGAGTTTCATGCAGGAGGTGTGCTCCCAGGCGGAGCTCTGACCTGCTCAGCATGAGTGTGGAATGTGAGTGCTGCAGAGAGGTGCTTTTCCTAGCTTGTGTCCCTGGGGCAGGAAGTCAGTGTTTTGTTTACAAATAGAGGCAGGGTGATTAAGCTAAGAAAGCTGGTAATGAAATCAAGGATCTGGAAGTCCTTGGCTGAACCTGTAAAACAGGAATACCTCGGTGGGGCGGGGGGGGGGGGGGGGGTTGAAGAGAGAACACAGGGGACTCAGAAGAAATACAGCCAAGCCTTCTGAGCCGATGCTACATTCAGAAAAGAGGAAGATATGAGTGGCACAAGTAAAAAGAAGGGGACAAAACCCAGGGAAGGGAGAGCAGTGGTATAGAGAAGTTCCCACCCTACCTCTGGTACTTATGTGGCCCCATCATCGTAGTATCTGAGTGCCTCACATCACAGCCCCGGGTGAGGTAGAGCAGTGCTGTTATCCCCACTGTACAGATGGGGAACTGGGGCACAGAGAGACTAACAGACAGATTTTCAAAGGTATTTAGGCACCTAGTGGGATTTTCAAAAATGCCTAGAAGGTTAGGTGCTTTATAAAAAACCCACTAGATGCCCAGCTACATCTTTGGGTGCCTAAAAACCTTTGACACTCTGTCCTTAAGGCACTGACCTGAGGTCATACAGGAAGTCCATGTTGCGGGGGGGAAATAGAACGCAGGTCTCTCAGGACTAGTTCCCTATCCACTGGACCAGCCTTTCTCTCTGCTAACTGCTACAAAAGAGTGGCCTTTGATGGATGGGAGCAAAACCAAGAAAGCCAGTTCTCTGAGACTTCAGCACACGGTCCCAAATGATTGGGAACAATGTCATGGTTGACAGTATCAAAAGCAGCACAGAGGTCAGGAAGGATGAAGAAAGAAAGAGAATGAGAGTCTAATGAGCAGAGAGCACTTAACCACCAATAAGTGGCAGGCTCTGTCCCAGGCTGGGCTGCAGAGGAATGCCTGCTGTGCAATTTTAGATTTTAACTGAAAACCATTTTGTTTTGTCATTTTTTGTTCTGAGTTTGAGAAGAGGAAGGAATGAGAAAGCGTCGTATGAGTATCAGATGTGATTATACAGCAAATTCTTAGGGTTTCAGGCCAATTCCAGGACAAAGAACAGAAATTGCATCCACAGAGTCAATAAAGTTGACCATTATTGTCATGATTTGTGTTATTCACTGGGCATGACCTATGTGCTCAGCACCGTTCAGAATATGCTAGAAAATGTAGTCCCTGAGCCAATGCATATAAGATGTGTAACTCTTGATAAGATGGCTCAGATATTTAAATATGAAGTGTATAGTTATTGACCACACATGTTATCGCATGTTCACTGTGATGTTTATATCTATGAGTGGAGGCGCTGATGGCAATAGAAGTTTTACTTGATTAAGGACTAGAAGATTTGACCCTCCAACTTTCTTTCAAGAGGAAGAGTTGCCCAGAGCTCCTGTGCCTGTTTATTTTCCTTTCCTGCCTGCAGTGGCCCTGATATACCTCAGAAGTCTTAATTTCTTCCCCAACTTTAAAACATTGAATTTTCTTGGTGTTTGATTTAAAATATTCTCCTGTTAAAACTGCAACTCAATCACTGGAGTGTTGTGTTTAAGAGCCTTCTGGAAAGTAATTCGCCTTTTGACAGAAGTGCAGTGTTGCCAACTCTCATGATTTTCTCATGATAATTATTGTTTTCTTTAAAGCCCCAGGTCCTGGAGCCAAGTGATATGTGATGATTTCAGCCTTCATTCTTACAGAAAAATGGAAGTTTCTAGCCCTTGTGGCTGTGGAGAAAGCTTCTAAATGTGACCCCAGTGCACCCTCAAGGCTCAAAAAGCAGAATGTAAATAAAAAGAATACCGAATCTATTATTTTTACATAATCTCATTATTTTAAAGCCAATCTCATGATTTTTAGTGAGCCTGATTCTTGATTTTTGAATATTTGGCTTTGGCAATACTGTGAAAGTGATTTGAAAGTGTCAGTTTCACTCCTGTTTAAAGTCATGTTGTAGTTTATTATTTGTAGTAGGGTAACACCCCTAGAGCCCCAGGTAGGTGCAGTATAAACCACGGGCCTTGCCCTAATAGGGTGTTTCCAAAAGTTAAATGATCTATTCCAAGCTTGATGAACGGAAAAAAAGTGATAGCAAGTAATTTAGGTTTTTCTACAATTGTTTCAATTGCTGTATTCAAGAGTTAGTAAGAATATACATTAATTTTTTAAAACTAACTAGTGTCCCTTAAGTGAATTGACACAAGATGTCAGAACAAGTATTAGAGCTGAGTGGGTCTAATATTTATTTAATTTTCTATTTTTATATAGGAATTAGAAATTATTATCTGATAGGAGCACTGTAGCTAAGTAATCTGCAAAAAAACAAGAAAGTTTTCAGGTGCCTAAGTAGCCTTTCGAATCATGGTTAAAGTCCCACCCCCACCCCCCCTCGCAATCTGAAATGGCTCCCCTGCACACACCTTGATGGTCCCTGAAAACCTAATTCTGGGAAAAGAACCTTATTACCTTCTGATCAACTGGCAATCAATACAATTATTAACAACTATTATAAGGGGTCAGGCAACATCCTGCCCTTTGGGGATTTCAGCACTTATCCAGTGAAAAATTGTAACTCGAATGACTCAGACATGTAAACATGGATTAATCCCAACACACCAAAGTAAATGCAAATACTGGCTTTTTGCTTTAATTTGCCACTGACCACAGTAGCTGAAGGTCATTGTGGCCATGAAGAAAATATCCAGAGATCTATCTAGGCCTGGTGAATATGATCATCATGCAGTCACATGAGAGGATAATGTGGGTCTTTTGCCGTAAACATGCACTTAATTTTTAAACATTTTCAGGTTTTGTTCATATGTTAGGTAAAGTTTCCTCTGACTCTTCCTCATTTTTGTAAACATCAGTGCCTGGAATAAACTCTGTGCAGTTCCTGCTTTCAGATTATCAAGTGTCCTAATGTTCTTTTGGATATATTGGGCTAATATCCAAGGGAGAATCTCAATTTAAAAGCTTTAGGCACTTCCAGTGTTATAAATAGGATTTATAGATTTTCAATTGCTTTTAAGTTTAGATTTCCTTCCACTTAGCCTTTGACATTTAGTTCCTTCTCACAATTGTACTTCTGTCACTCCCTGGAAAAAGTTCCCACAGCTATGGTGACTTAAAGGGATGAGTATAAGCTTCAAAGTTTGAAAGAGTTCCAAGATGTTCTGTAGTTCAATCTATTATGGACAGACATACAGAAAAGACAGGCACACTTCAGTGAAGGCTGAAGGGCACTTAGTACAGCCTAACCCGAGCAAAGGTGAAATCCTGGCCCTGTTGAAGTCAATGAGAGTTTTGCTATTGATTTCAGTAGGGTTAGGATTTCACCCAAAACATTTTTAAACTTTCCAATCATAATTAAGCTATCCAGCTAATTTCCCACCACCACATAATAAAAGACCGTTCACTATGAACCAGTTTCTGTCACCTGTTCATCTTTAACTTTGTCCATATAAACCTTCAAGAACTATTTATTTATTTCCCATATGCAGTTCGGTCAAGCCAAGCCAACTGTGTTCTTATCAACAATGTTCAAGGCACGAAGAGCTCTAGGAAGCAGAGTCATTGTGTAGTCCTCAACATTGTGTGTCATGGTTTGTGGCTGCCCATGCTGACATAGTGGACTGTCTCTAAAACACCACTGAAATTCTGCGGCAGCACAAATTCCATGTCTGGTACAAAACTGGTTGAAAAGGCTGGAATTAAGGCCTTGTCTATACTACAAAGTTTTGTCGACACTCAAAAATCAGAAAAATAAAAACCAGAATGTCATGTTCACACTCGCTCCCTCTGTCAATAAAGTGCGTCCACAGTTGGAGAACTATCATCAACAGTGTGAGCAATGCACTGTTGGTACCTATCCCACAGTCCAGCTCAACACCTTCTGTCACTAGGGGTTGTGGGAAGGCAGAGCGGATGATGGTGCATCTTGGAACCAGGCTCAATGCTCCATGATGCATTGCTTTCTGTCCCAGCACTCCATGGGCTTCCGGCTTCCTTTTGTGGCCTTTTTCAATAGCCCTTTTTTGCTGTGCACCCTGGCATCTTTGTGAGAAGGGACAGATCCTGCACTGCTCTCCTGTGTTCTTGTGACAGGGTGCTGAGCAAGAACCGCTGACTCAGCCCTCTGTCACGCCAGCTCCCATTAAGGGAAGGAAATTGGAGCTAGCTAGAGAAAACCTCCGCCTAACTGGGAAATGGGAGACAGCTGCCCGCCCAGTTAGCCCAGGGCTATATAAAAGGCTGGAGGAAGGAAGCCAAGGGAGGGAGCAAGGAAGCAGTAGCTGAGCGATACTCTTCCCTCCTGGGTGCAGACACTAGAACTCAAGCTGTGTATGGTAAAAAGGTTATGGGAGCACAACCCATAAATAAATGGCAGTGGTTATTAAACCCAAGGGTCTCCAAATGACTTTGTCAGCACAGCAGGGGCAGGAGCCAAGAGTGCCCTGCAGCACCCTCTCTGGGATCTTGTGCCAGAGCAAGTGTTTGGCAGCCCGGAGGTGGAGGAGACCTTGTAATGGCTGGTAAAACAGCAGGAAGAGGTACAAAAAGCTATGCAAACCTTTCAGCAGTCCCACCAGCTGGAGAGGCAGGCCTTGCTTAGCTGGCAAGCTGAGCAGCAGAAGAGCCTGCAGGAGTTTATACAAGAGCAGGCTAGCATACAACAGCAGCTCCTCCAGGAGATGGTGAGTCCCATGGTGTGTGATGGCATTCGGGCACCGGGCTTGGGACTTTGTAAGATGGGCCCTGCAGATGACCCTGATGCCATCTTAGGCACTTTTGAGTGGGAAGCCATGGGGGCATGATGGGATAGGACAGCCATTGTCCCTGAATCTGGCTTCCTACCTGGCCGGCAAATCCCAAGCAGCCTATATGACCCTGAGTGAAGTACAGGCCAGGAGCTGTGACGTGGTAAAAGCAGCCATCCTCGATTGGGTGGGGCTGTCCGCCGAGAAGTACCGCCAGAGGTTCCAGGTGGCAAGGTAGACAGGGGGTTTGCAGCCCTGGGCATTCGCCCATAATGGACTGGGCCACCTGATGGCTGAGACCTGACACCCAAACAGTGGGGGAGATCACGGATGTGCTCATCCTAGAACAGTTTTTACATGGCCCCCCCAAGAACATAAGGGTATGGGTGAGACGGCACCAACTGAGCAAGGTAGAGGCAATGGTAAAACTGATGGAGGAGTATGCAGAGGCAGACTTCCCCAGGAAGGAGGAATGCCCATTTCAGGAAGAAGAAATCAGGAGAAAATCCAGGGAACTCCTGACTGGGAAGGGTCCAGATTAAAAACAGAACAACTGGGGAGCTCCCACTGTGACCAGGCTGCTCGTCTGCTGGCAGTGCAGGTGACTGGGACAAAGAAAGGGGGACTGCCTGGACATGGAGTGTGGCTTCGCAGAGTTTTGTGGGTGGACCAATTCTGGAGGGCAGGGGAAGGGGCAGAAACTGACAACCGTTCCCGTGATGGTGGGAAGGAGACTCCAGTGGGGCCTAGTGGACATAGCCTTGGCCTGCTCTCTTGTAAGGAGGGGGCTGGTGAAGCTGAAATGGATGCTTCCTGGTGCCAAAGTGAATTTAGAGTGCATCTGCAGGGATAAGAGGCAGTGCCCAATGGCCCAGGTGCCCCTTGAGGTCCAGGGCAGGTTCTGCTGGAAACGGGTCAGGGTAATAGAGAGCCTGCCATACCCAGTGTGGTGGGCACCAACTGGGACCCCTGCCCAAGAGGGAAAGGAGGCCAAGGGAGGAAGCCCAAAGTAGAAAAAGGGGGAGACTGGGGAAGGGATCTCTGAAGCAGAAAACCCTAGACAATGGAGCCCTGGTTGGGAAGGACAGGAGAAGGAAAGGAGAGAGGATGTATCTGACCCAGGACCCTCAGTGGAGCCGAAGAGCCCAACGGAACTCCCTGGAAGATGAGATACAGGCCCCTCTTGACAGGTTTGGGAAACCTGAAGTCCTGGATGTAGAGCTGGGATTAAACCCGAACCCCTGTTGGAGGCAAAGGGGGACACACCCAGGGGTATGAATGGTGCAAGGACCTGTGGTAGTGGAGCTATGGGGGCATCCACCACTCACACAATGTGCTTTCTGCGGGTGAGGGATGGCTGAACCCCACAAGGAAGACCCAGTGGGTCACTGGAAGGACAAGGGAAGACTCCCCCATAGGGCCCTGCCCAGTAGGGGGAGAAGAGGACACGGACAGGTGAACCTGGTGGTTGGAGAAGTGGGGGAGGTGTGTGACAGGGTGCTGAGCAAGAACTGCTGACTCAGCCCTCTGTCATGCCAGCTCCTATTAAGGGAAGGAAATTGGAGCTAGCTAGAGAAAATCTCTGCCTAATTGGGAAATGGGAGACAGCTGCCTGCCCAATTAGCCCAGGGCTATATAAAAGGCTGGAGGAAGGAAGCCAAGGGAGGGAGCTGAAACAGAGCAATAGCTCTTCCCTCCTGGGTGCAGACACTAGAACTAAAGCTGTGTATGGTAAAAAGGTGGTGGGAGCACAACCAGTAAATAAATGGCACCAGTGGTTACTGAACCCCAGGGTCTCCATGTGACTTTGACAGCACAGCAGGGGCAGGAGCCAAGAGGGCCCTGCAGCACCCTACTACAGCTCTCTTAACTGTCACAAAGACATCACAGATGGCAGTGCAGTTAATCATGAAGTTCCTAACTGAAGAAGATTCCTAGCTGCCTGACATGCTGTGTGATATGGATAGGAGCAACTTTAGATTGCTTTTGGCATTTACAGAACAGCGGCATAGGAAAGACAGTCGCTTCTGGGCTCAGGAAACAAGCACTGAATGGTGGGATCATATCATCATGCATGTGTGGGATGAAGGGCAGTGGCTACAGAACTTTAGGATGAGGAAAGCCACCTTCCTGGAACTGTGTGCAGTGCTCGCCCCAGGACTGCGGTGCAAGAGCACCAGAATGAGAGCTGCCCTATCAGTAGAGAAGTGTATGGCAGTCGCTGTGTGGAAGCTGGCAACTCCAGACTGCTACCGGTCAGTCGCGAATCAATTTGGAGTCGAAGTCCACCATTGGAGCTGTGTTAATGCAAGTGTGCAGGGCAATTAATCACATCCTGCTATGAAGGACCGTGACTCTGGGAAATATGTGTGAAATAGTGGATGGCTTTGCACAAATGGGTTTTCCTAACTGTGGAGGGGCGATAGATGGCACACACATTCCAATTTTGGCACCAGACCACCTTTCAGCGGAGTACATCAATAGGAAGGAGTACTTCTCCATGGTGTTGCAGGTGCTTGTGGATCACCATGGGTATTTCACTTACATCAACGCGGGGTGGTCTGGGAAGGTGCATGCATATTCAGGAACAGTGGCCTGTATAGAAAGCTATAAGCGGGGACTTTCGTTCTAAACCAGAAAATTACAGTGGGGGATGTTGAAATGCCCACAGTGATCCTGGGAGACCTAGTGTACCCCTTAAAGTTGTGATTCATGAAACCTTACACGGGAAACCTGGACAGCAGTTAGGAGCAGTTCAACAACAGGCCGAGTAGGTGCCAGATGACAGTGGAATGTGCCTTTGGCAGATTAAAGGCACATTGGTGATGCCTTTATGGCAGGTTAGACCTCAGTGAGGAGAATATTCCCATGGTCATAGCTGTGTGTTCTACGTTGCATAATCTTTGTGAAGCTAAGGGTGAAAGGTTTGCTCAGGGGTGGAGTGTTGAGGCAGACTGCTTGGCTGCTGATTTAGAGCAGCCAGATACCTGGACTATCAGAGGAGCCCAGAGGAGGACAATTCGAATCAGGGAGGCTTTGAGGCAACACTTTGAAAATGAGAACCAGTCATGTATCTCTCTGTGATTGGTGTTGCAATGTTATATTACATGTACTTTTCCTAGGAAGTAATGGTGACACCTGGGGCCTTACATTCCAGCAAGCACATGAATAAACTGCCTGTACATTGGTAGTGCCTGCTATCTCAATTTGTAGAAAGCAAATAAAGATGAGTTACCATTCAAAAACTTTGCTTTTATTGCACAAGAAACAACACACACAAACATCCAAGCACACACAGATGCTTGTTGGGAAAGGAGGTACAAGGGAAGGGCAAACTTTCAGATCTGTGTGTAGGTCCGGCTATCATTATGAAACTTATTCGAGGGGGTGGAGTGAAGGGAAAACTGAGAAGTCCCAGAAAGTGGAAACGACTTTGTGGGCGGAGTTGGGGGGGGGGAGGGGAAGGGCATGGAAAAGAGTTCTGAATGTGCTGCAGGGAAGGGCGGGCATGGATCTGCTCAGTCTGCAGCATTATTAAGGACTTCAGCATCTGCATTTGCTCCTCCATTACTTTAATCATCCGCTCAGTAGTGTCCTTAACAAACTTCTGATTTTCTTTTCTGTCCTGCCTTTCAGCTTCCCACCACTCCTTGCGTTCTCTTTTCTCTGCATTGGAGAAGCTCAGTACCTCCTGGAACATGTCCTCTTTGCTCCATCTTGGGAGCTTTCTTATCTGGCTGAGATGCTCAGCTGGTGTGTGTGGGCTGTTCCTGAAGGCCACATCTGCCAAAGCACAAGGAACAATGCACAGAAGCGTGATTGTTAAATTCACGCACAACATTGAAACATTTCAGTAAAATACACCTTTTGCAACATAACTATCACTTTATCACTAACCCTTGACAAGCACACATCTCTGCGAATGCCCAAAGCATGGTGAGTGCTGGCCGGGGAGGAGAGCCGCTCTACGCAGGAAAAGAGCACTCACCCTGAAAGGGTTGTGGTACAGCCTGTGATTAGATGTTTGGCTGCAAGTGTGTGCTCTCCCTGTGAGCTGCCCCAGCTCTGCACAGACAGCCAGAACAGCAGACCTTGAGCAAACCACCCAATGACCACAAGATCCATTAAGATACGAAGGCGATAGGCCAGGTTTATTGTTGACAAAGCACAATAATAGCACCTGGCAGACATACTATGATGATACTAAGCCCGTGACAATGGATGCAGCTCAGTGAATGGCAGGGCTTTCCATTCCCCCCGTCAGCTGGACAAAGATACTTCCTCTGAGATACATCTTTATACCGTGATACAAACAAATTAGCACGGCCTCTGACAAAGTTAGTTACTGCCCCATGACATGGCTAGTTATCTTGTACATGTTGGTTTGATTAAAACATTTCTATTACATACTGTCATCCTGACCTTATCTTTTAGGAGGGGTCAGTGTGTTCCTGTTATCTTTGGGGAATGTTTTTGTACCATCTTTGATATCGGGATGTTCTGGTATCACTTGATATCTGGATGTGTTTGCATGAGTACTCTGTGCTTAATACTTCCTAGTAATGTGTATTTCTGCAATATCAGCCCTGTTCTTGACAGATTGTGTGAGCAGGTCCTGCCTCATACCAGGCCTCTGATACAAGGGCTTATGTCTCAGGCTCTCTTCCTACTACATTCCTCTGCTTTTTGTCTTTTTATGGAGAAGATGTTTGCCCATCATACAACTGATGGACAGATGATCAGTGTGTTCCCATTACCCTTGGGAAATGTTTTTGTGCCATACTTGATATGGGGATGTTCTGGTACCACTTAATATCAGAATGTATTTGCATAAGTACTCTGTGCTTAGCACTTCTTAGAAATTTGTATTTCTGCAATATCAGCCCTGTTCTTGCCAGATTGTGTAAGCAGGTCCTGCCTCATACCAGGCCTCTAATACAAGGGCTTATGTCTCAGGTTCTCTTCCTACTACACAGTTGCCTAGAAAAAAAATTCTAAAATCCTCCCACACTTTTCCACAGGCAGGGGGTCATTCTAGCAGACATCTCACTGCTAAGGTTAAGCAGGGAAACAAGGGTACATCTAATACATGCTTGTGGCTTCCACCCGGCTCCCTATGCTGCTTGCCTATGTGCTGCTTTGGTCCCGGCACAAGTGATTGCCCAATAGCACGGGAAAGTTTCCTACAATGGGGGAAGGAACAAAGCTACTCTGCCAAGGAACCTTTGGCAAAGGATTACTGAGTAGCTCCAGGAAACTTTCCTGGAGATCTCTCTGGAGGATTCCAGTGAGATCTCGGCGTGCATCAACACTCTGTTCCACCATACTGATTAGCTACACAGGGAAATGTCCAGCTCACAGAAACACAGACAGCCTCCCACATTTCTATGCCCTGAACCCACCTCCACACTATGCAAACCACACCCACTTACCAGGCATCTCCTCTCCTGCTTCTTGCTTCCCGGAGATCAACTGCTGAGACTGGCTAGACACCTCAGGAGTGGTGACCAGTTCCTGGCTGCCTACCCCACCGGACGACCCCGCCAGGAGCTCCACATCATTATCTAACTCCACCTCTTAATCAACGACTTCATCCTCTGGGTTAGGTCCTCTTTCCTCTGGCTTCAGGCCCGCCAAAGTATCCATGAGGCTCTTGGTAGTGGGGATGGGGTCGCCACCAAGGACAGCGTCCAGCTCCTTCTAGAACCAGCAGGTCTTAGATGCAGCACCAGAGTGATTGTTTGCCTCCTGCGCCTTATAGAACATCTCCTTTATCTTCCGTCTGCATTGCAGCATGTCCTGATCATAGCCATTTTTGCACAAGCCTTAAGAAATGTGTCCGTAGCTATCCCAATTCCTACAGCTCAAGCACAGCTGGGACTACACAGCCTCTTCTCCCCATATACTGAGCAGATCCAACAGTGGTCCAAGCGGGAGAGCATTTGCTGTGATAACCAGTCATGGTCACCTGGGAAGATGCAATGAGACCTCTCCATGCTGAGGAAACAGGAAATGGAATTTTAAAAATTCCCAGGCCTTCCAAGGGGGAGGGGCAGAGGGTTGTTTGCCTGGCTGCAGGGCAGTGGAATCAAACTGCTCACCAAAGCGGTCAAGATGGGCATTGAGACATACCTCCTGGGGACCAATTAAAGCAATAAAATCAAGCATGGTGTCTACACTGGCACTTTGTTGACAAAAATTTAGAGGAAATAGACTTATGTCTCTCGTCAGGGTGCGTGTATTTTGCGCCAAAAATTGCATTGCAATGTGTATGCATTCACTGTTTTGTCAACAAAAGCTAGTGTAGACAAGGCCTACCACACATCAATTTAAGAGAGAAACAAGAAGCACAGAGGACCAGGTCTTATGTGTCCAAAGCACCTAGCACATTCTGAGTGCTCCAAATAACAACACTCTCCCCAAAATTATTCTCTGTGAAACAATATATGCATTATTTACTATACAAAATAGTTGCAAATTCAACACAGAAATATCATTCCTAAACCATATAAAGAACACATTAATTCAGTGGTTCCCAAAGCAGTGGCCAGTACGTCCCTCAGCCCACACCGCTTCCAGCAGCCCCCATTGGCCTGGAGCAGAGAACCGTGGCCACTGGGAGCAGCGATCGGCCGAACCTGTGGACACGGCAGGTAAACAAACCAGCCTGGCCAGCCAAGGGCTTTCCCTGCACAAGCAGCGGAACAAGTTTGGGAACTACTGCATTAATTCATGCATTTTTAAAGTTATATATTCCAATTCTATTCATACACTAATAATTTTCCCTTCCAGCAGTGAATCACCCTATAATAAATTTCAACTACAATGATAATCATGGACCAGCCGTAAGAACTTAGTACTTTTTAAACCTACAATAAACATTTTATGAACAGCATATTTATTCACAGCTAATCAAGATCTCAGCTGAATAAAATCAAACAAAATAAGCTGGGCAGTGTAGAGTTGGTGGGATCTCTTAGCTAAAGATACGGCTTCTGTTTTCAGGTTTTATTAACCTCACTTTTTGAGGGTTTAATTTAAGCAATTTTTGAGTTTTATGTCACTATTCAAAAACTGAAGTTTTTCAGGGCTCTCTCTTTGTATACTATCATGAGTAATTGTGTTGTAATGTTCTCTTGTGCATTTTATCATAGCACTGTTTCAAACAGCACTACAGATATTGCACTAGGGAACCTTTAGGGCACACCAACAGAGTCTACATGGATCAATTAATGCCCAGCATGTTTATGCGCTTTAGAAAATGTACCCCTGTAGTCCCCATTACTGCTTTGTATAAACAAGCCCTGAGATACAAGCAGCCATTTCCAGTCTTTATTGGATAAACAGTGATTTTTTTGAAATCAGGGTAATTTCATCAGTGTTTATCGGTTAAAACTAAAATTAGAAGCCTTAACTGCAGATTACCAGAATTTTCAAGATTACAGGATTTTCAGAAGTAACTAGTGATTTGAGGACTTTTAACTTGAGGACCCAATTTGAGTCACTTTGAAGAGCCTGATTTCTGCCAGGTGTTGTTGATAGCCCAAAAGACCTGCTTCCACTGTCTAGTGGTTCCTTTTAAAATTAACAACTACCAGCTCAAGTCCCAACCCAGACACCTGGGAAAAACTAAATACCTTCCCTGGGAACCCATAGTGGGCAACACTTCCCCTCTCACAAGCCCTGAGTCTGTGTGTATAACAAAGAAAACTCTGTTAAGGGGGAAAGGAACACGGCATTAATTTGGAAAACACATGAATGTTTATATGAACAGTAAATAAGATACACACATACCCCCTCTCCACAGTACTTTGGGCAGTAGTTAGCACTCAGCACTTTTTGAAAATCAAGCCACCTAAGGTCACCTTTGAAAATCTTAGCCTGTTTTATTAAAATATGTATAATATAATAAGGAGTTTTAAACTATGTAGCTGGGTACTAAGTGTAGTGATTGTTAACACCCTTTCAATCTGAAATGTAGTTAGGGTGGAAATCTGGACCATACCCTCTCCCTCAATACAAGTTAGCAACATCCTCTGTAGCCATGCAGTTGTAGGGAAAAAATGGATGATGATCCTTCAGTGCACTCTGAATTTGGAATTCCGAAAGTTCAGCAGAGCCTTGGGAAACAAAACTCAGCTTCAGTATAGCTAAGGTTTTTATTAGACTTTAAAATCAATCTGGATGTACCATAGAATGAAGACAGCTTGTGAACAAAATGTTAAACCTGAAAACAAATCACTATATTGTACCTCATCTGATAATCTTAAAAGCATAGATGCTGGAACTAGGGGTGTTGGGGGTTCTGCTGCATCCCCAGCTTGAAGTGGTTTCCATCATGTGCAGTGTTTACGGTTTGGTTTAATGGCTCTCAGCACCCCCACTATACAAATTGTTCCAGCACCCCTGCTTAAAAGTGCTTTCCAAAACAGCCATTCTCACAGTCTTGTCAGATAGGCAAGTGCTATTTACAGACTAATAAACTTCAGGACAGATGTTGGTGGAGTTATTTAAGGCAATGGTGATTATGTGGCAGTGTTCCATATAGAACAATGAATCCCTGATTCCAAGTTTCCTTCTCTGAACATTAGACTACAGGCCAGATCAGCTGCTTTTCACCAGCTATGGATCTGGGCCCATGTTCTCAAATAACTCGAATTTTTTGGGGGGGGTGGGGGGGGCAGGGCGGGGGAGAAGGTCAGGAGGCTATTGGAGGGTCAGATGGCTGTTAAGAGACTAATAATCACACATTCAATGGAAACGTCTTGTTCTAAAAGCATGTGAAACCTCATTTTAAAACACTGAAAATCTTTTTTGTAGGAGAGAAAGGAAGTTGGCAAAACTGTCCCACATTCCTTTCTCACTATTTTAAAAGGTTGCACTTCTCTACAGAAAATACACTTCTCTACGGAAAAGAAGATCTTATTCTGCATTGTAGAATTTTAATAGTTTCAGTGAATTATCACTGGATTATCAGCATGACTGGAAACTTCATTAAACAGCTCTTTCACAATCTGCTTGAGCAATACATCATTTTCATCAACAAAATGCTGCAATAGCTGAGAAGAAATTTTACTTTTACATTCTATATCTTTGCAACACAGTTCTCTATATACTTTATTACTTCCTCTTAACAGTAGCTGCTACAAATTGCTTTATTTTTACAGCAAAATTATATAAAAAGACTAATCTAAATTTTCCATGCAAACAAACATATAATGCCACATACACTGATCTTGTATTTGCTGGATGTTTATTGAAAGCACTATGTAATGCAACAATTAATCTGTAAAAAAAAAAATATTGAAGTACTACAACTTGTCTTGTTTTTATAACCTTAGGGTTCCATTCTCCCCTACATTTAAATAACCCACAAAGGGGAGAGGAAATTCCACCAGTGTGAAACTCAAGGAGTTTTCTTTGAATTCTTTCACCGGGAGAATAGGCCTGGTTTGCTCTAGGAGGGAAGACGCTGGTGGGGGCAGCGGGGGAAGGGGGAGATGGCCAATTTAATCTGTGGCTCCTCTGAGATTTACAAGGTTCCCAGGAGAACTGCAGGATGCTAGCATCTTCATGCAAGCATAGTAGTAATATTTCCAGGGATATTGCCACCACAATTTTTCCCCCAGAGCTTTTAAAGCAGTGGCTTCATAATATGGAAGGAAAAGCCAACACAGGCTGATACACCCGGATTACTATCACATGCATGGCTTTCCCTCATAAGTTTGGGTAATAGGAAGAAGAAAAGAATCCAGATGAGTCTAGCCTGTTTTCCCTACCATTCCCTCCCCATCTTCATGGAATTGGAATCTTACCTTGCTCCCAAGGTTGGGCTTACATGGGATGGGAAGAAGTGGGAAGCATATGTAACTCACACACCTCATGGGTGTGGTGTTCTGTCCCCCTCTAGTGGCACTGAGACCACTTAGAGATTAATGAGTCTGTTACAGCCTTAGCTAAGAGCCATGTGGCTTTTAGCTCATGCAGTAGAGGCTCATGCTCTAAGCTTCAGAGGTCCCCGGTTCGATCCCACCCGCCAACGACAGGGTCTGCAGGCGTTACACATACAGGCGAAGTGGTGTTCCCCTTTCCGTTGGCACAGGCTCTCCTTCCCATAGTCACAGAGTGGTGCATGTTCCTTTTCCGATCTGGTTAGTATTGTTACCCCTTCTTCTGACACCAGAGTTTCATTCTGGATACCACTGTGACCCTGCTGCCAAGCAGTAGCAGCTGTCCAAGGCCTTTTAGGTTGACTTTGCAGGAGGAGAGACTGAGTATACTTTAATTGTAACACACTTTACCTATACATATATAGCAGTCCTGAAATGAGATGGTCAGACGGTACACAGGACAATCCCTTCTTTCGAGAATCTCAACCCAACACCCATGATTGTTTGCAAGGGAATTTACCTCAAGAATTTACTCTAATCAGAGCCCAAGACTCTCCTGCTGCTCACACAGCTCCCTCTCACCTGAAACTGCCTCCACCTAAAAGCCTTGCCTAACCTAAAACTAACCACCTGTCAGCCAACCAGGATGAAGGTGGTCTAGCCTAGTGGCTGGAGCAGGCAGCAGGCCTAGTAGCTGGGATCAGAGCCATAGTCAGTCATCGGGAGCCTAAGCCAAGGGTAAAACCAGAAGGCAGAAACTGGGTACCAGAGGCTAGGGTCAAGCTGGGGTCCACAGTAAGGAGCCAGAGCCAAAGGTCAAACCGAAGGTCAGGAACTGGAGAGAACAGGGTAGAAGGCAAGGAGGGGGTTCAAGACGGGGCAGGACAGAGGTGAGGCTGGGTCCAAGGCTGGAGCATCATGGACAAGGTAACACAGGAGCAGGCACAGTGGTGGGCATGAGCACTGTGAAGCCAACAAGTTGCTGCAGGCCCTGACTCCTGACACAACCCAGCATGTCTTCCCAGGAATCACATCTTGCTTGCATGCTAGGAAAAAGATTTTGGAAGACTGCATGTAATAGTGTCACGGGTAAAGCCTGCCATAACAATACTTTCCATCATTAAATTCAATTCTATTTAGACTGAGTCTGTAATGTCTGATGGTACCAAATTATTCTAATTTATATCAGAAGATCCTACTCAAAGTTGTAATCTACTTTACAAACATAAAAATACACAAAACTCAGGGATAAAGATCCTTAAAACAATAACCACATCCTTCAACCCACACATTCAAACAAAGTCAAGCAAAACAGATGAGTCTTGCAGCATGCTCCAAAGGTCCACAAATACCAATGTGATGGACCAAGAGTAGGAGTTCAAGAATCTCTTGGGAAATGCCCTACCAGCAGCCCACTATGAATTGAATTGGGATGCTGTAGCAACTCTGCTAATTACAGTTGTGGTGGTGTCATCTGAACAGATAATTTGTCTCAGACAACCATCTCCCAAACCACATAATTCTCTACAGGTAAAGTACTCAACAAAAAAAGGCAAAAGGTGAAATTTTCAAAAGCACCCAAGAGACATAGGAGCCTAACTCTCTCTCTCCAAAGTGACTTGGCACTCAGAAGCCTAAATCACATCAACTTTCAAGGACTTAAACGAAGTGCCTAAATCACTTTTGAATCTGGGACTTTGGACTTGTCTACACAGAGGAGTAATGAAATCTACAGAGGTACGATTTCTAAAGTACACTAATATGTTATACATTAATTGGTCTGGGTAGACCTGCTGGTGCACACTTAAGGTTCCCTGGCCTAGTGCACTTTAACATCATACAGTTTCAAACAGATATATGTTAAAGCACATTAGGGCGCCTTTAGTGTGCACCAGCAGGGTCTACGTGGACTAATAAAAACTTATTAGTGCACTTTAGAAACCACACACACAGACAAACACACTAAGCACATTACACTACCACGTAGGCAAGCCTTTAAGCTCCTAAGTCATTTAGGCCCTTTTGACAATTTTACTCTAGGACCAAGAAAAGTTACAGTAGAAAACAGGTAATTAACAGATAAGCCACAGAGAATTGCTGACTAAATCAATAAAACAATAGAGGCTACAGGGTGGGGACTACCTGGCTGTGTTAGGGGAAGGAATTAGGTCACATAACAGGATTTCTACCACTAGCTTGTATAATTCTATGCAACAGTAATAGTGAAGTATTCTATTGGAGGAAGGAAAAGCCAATGACTGGACAAAAGCTGATATAAGCCTATAAGCCTATGCAATCATAAGGCAACGTAATTATTTTGGGTTCTTTGCTAATCAGCCTCTTGAGAGATGGTATTTTTCTTTCTTTCTTGACTACTCTTTGTGACTATTTTTCCAAAGATGCAAATGTCTCATGGTATGTATACAACATAATCATTTTGCAACTGTAAATGAGATTCTCAAACTCAGGGATATGATTTTAATGTTGTAAAAAATGCTTATGTAGCAGTCAACATGAAACAAAACCATGCAGTGATATTCAACATGGAAATATACATATTTCTTAAATAGGTACTGTCACGCAGTCTGGAATGGCTCATGACCGTGAATGCCTACATCAGGGCAGTCTGTCAAAAACAAGGCAGACACCCAAACTGGTGGAGTGTTCTATAATTAGATTTCACCAAGCCAGTAACAAATGTGAACTCCTGGATCACTATAGCAGTCTTACCATGGAGTCTGTCCCCTTCGGCTCTCCAAATTCTATCTTGCCATCCAAACAAAATGGATTTAGTGATAAATGGTCACTTACACCAAAAATCACATCATGTTCAGGTTATTTCCAGTCCCAAGAGACCAGTCAATTACCCCAGATCAATTGGTACTCTAGATCTTACACCAAAGACAATACCTGTAGCCAATCCTGTAACAAACTGTCTAAAGGCTTATTAACTAGGAAAAAGGAATAAGAGAGCAAGCAAACATATACCATTTAAATCCTAAGAGTGACAGAGTTGTAGTGATCTGTCAACTCAAAGTGTCTTTCAGGGCAGATCCAAGGGTAAACCCCTGAGGATCTTTGCCTCAGTTTAGTCTCTGGTCCTGTCAGAGTTCAAACAGCAAAGAGAGAGATGGAAAATCTTCCCGTGACTTTGTTTTTATTTTCTTCATTCAGCTTCCAAGTCTACAGGACAAGCTTCCTTGCATGTAGCATTTCCCAGGTCTCATAGCACCATTAACCAGTCCTTTGTATTTAGATTTTCTTTGATGGCCCAATCTGATTTTAATAGTCCTTCTGGATGGGCAGAGAGAGGGGACGATTCCCAGGCCTGAGTTCACATATTTTCTTGTAGTGTGGATCACAGACATTGCAAGTGAGATTAATGCATGCAGCAATTTATTAGCACTTCATGGAGTCGAAACACTAAATACATTCTTATAAAAAACTAACATCTATTTTGAGCAAAATCAAAACTAACATACGGGTGAACTGGTCTGGTCTCCAGCTATGAGTTTGTCAGTTCTTAGCTTATACCTGCAGCCTGGGCAAGAGCTGGCATCTGGCCTACCAGCATCACAGGTACATTTTGCAACATGTGCTTATTTCACTACAAACACAACAATATGCAACAGCAGAAATCTCCCCCACTCACACAGAGCTACGTAACCTCATTTAGCTCTGTGGAGTCCAACAATAAAGTGGAACAAAATGGATGGGACTTTACTCATAGCCCTTTTCATGTAGTCACTTTATTTTCAAAGTCTTTTAAGGCAAAAGTTGTCTTTTCACCAGTTACTCACAACAGGCTACCTCAAATAAATTCTGTCTCCAACATGGTCTTACCAACAAGATCTCAGTTTTACTTCTATCTGACCCCTTTGGCTCTAGTTGACATCAGCCTAATCTTGGCAAAAATGTATACAGTGTATAAAAAAGTACCTCCCTTTGGCCCCCTTACCACTGGCTCTACCACTAATTACCTTAGATTGCAACTCCCTCAGGGCAAGGATCTCTCTTTTCCATTTGGACAACTCCCAGCACAATCGGGCCACATTCCAGTTAGGGTCTTTGGATACTACCATTGTATATTTACATATATGCTTGAGGACATCCATGCGCGCGTGCACACACACACACACGCACGCACAGACACACAATGATATTATTAACTTCTGGCTGGCTTCCTTTATACAAGGTATGATGTCAGGAGTGCTCAGAGTAGGCCTACACCTATTAATTAAGTCAATTGGATATCAATTGTTTCCTTCAATGGGAGCAAAGTTTGGCCAATACTGAGTGCTTTTGAAAATTCCACCCATAATGTCCAAAGGCCATCTGGGGACCACAGATATGGAATGGTTCTTAATGGAGGTCATCAGTCCTCCCAGTTATATTTAATTAAATTGAATTACCCTTTTCTCCTTTTGAGAGCTCCTCCAATTTACCACTCTAGTTTGAATTCACTATATCTAATACAGAAGCACACATTTAACTTACAACTTTTATGTACCAGGACCACAAATACTTCTGTCCAGACCAATGGCCTCCTGGAACACAGAAGACACTTGCAGGGTTTTCACATGCAGTTTCTTTATTTCCCCCTCTCACACTGAAATGGGAGAAGAAAGTGTGCAGACACATGGATCCTGAAGCAAAACACTGCCATGGGATAATGAATTGCTATTATTACTCTGGTAGATATGACAAGAGGCCCTTGGTTGCTCTGAGATCAAACCTGGCTGAACAGCACTACTTTTGCAAGACATGCCATGATATCTTAATGATCACAAGTTGTAAGTGTGATAGATATTACAATCCCATGCAGTATCTTTTGGGGCCACTGTATTAAATTTATGAAGAGTTTATGTATGATTGCAAGTGTTTAATACATCTGTTATGTAACTACACTATTAAAAAAGAGAAGTAAATATGTTTCCCCCTTTCCCTGCAATTCCTCAAGCAGATCACCTTCCCAGTAACAAAAATAAGATGGCTTTTGACTTACTATACTATAATTTGTAAAAAATTCCCTTTATGAGTTACACATCTTCATTTGTGTATCTCCTTTCCTCACCCAGATCAATTTCTTTGTCCAAATCCCTCTCCCGTGTTTTCATCTGGACTGCTTTTTACTTAATGATCCAGTGAAAGATCTGAATTTTAAGCAGAGAAACAAATTAATTTATTTTTTATTGTTAACAGCTAGACTTTTTATAACACAGTAGAGTAATGGGATTCCTCCTCCTATGGAACTGTGGTTTAGTAAAATATGGACTGTCCTTGTAACAGACAAGCTTTCATACCCAGTATCTACACAAGAAAAGTGCCAAAAAGAGAATAGGCACTTAGAAATTTGGTCACTCTTTTTACTATACTCAGTGGAGGACAACTCCTCAGCCAGCAAGGCAGAATCTTTAGCCAGGTTCTTTGAATATTGACCTGAGCCTGAATAAGTAATAAGTACTGTATGATGTAATATGTTAACATTTTATTTTAACTTTGCTTCAATAAAAAGTTTATAAAAAAAGATATAAATACAAGGTAAAATTGGAGAAAGATTATTGAATATTTTTCATCACAAAAAAAGACCTAAAAATGGCAATTTCTGAATATACATGCTACCATATAATATTTTATACCAGAATCTTTCTGTGAAATACATTCATATGCAGCTTATTTCTTAGGCCTCAATCAAAGATCCAAAGAAAGAAAAGGGTGAACTTGTTGCCAAGGCACTGGACTGAAACCTAGAATACCTAGGTTCAGCTCTGAGCTCTGCCACATACTCGCTGTGTGGCAGTGGGCAAGTCAAGTAATCATTGTGCCTCAGTTTCCCACCTGTAAAACGTGGATAATGCTTTCTTTTTAATCCACACTTTTCTTCTTGTCTATTTACATGGTAAGCTCTTTGGAGCAAGAACTGTCTAATCAGATCTGTAGCCACCATAATAATACAAATAAATAATAGACATGGATATGAAGAAGAATAGCATCTAGAGTCACACTCACTTTTGATCAGTTGCCCTGGATTCAGAACAAAACTGATCCCCAGCGGGAGGTTTTATGCCTCTCTGAAGAATCTAGCACTGGTGGCTAGCAGACGAAGACAGTGGACTGGAAGCCAAATCTTGGGCCAAGTCACACTATACATTTTGAACATAAGTCCCTATTGAATCCCACTGAATTCACCTTAATTCCCTTTGAAAGTTCCAGCCTCCTAATAATGTTGCAGGATTGGCACACTTTTGCCACGATATTGTGTCAATGATACTGTGCACAATCTACGAGGTTTTTTCCACTATTCTTTATTATGACAAAAATAATCACTTGATCAGCAGTCATTGTTCCTAAAACATAATCCAGGAACTCTGCTCTATCTAATAAAGCACACACAAAAATTTGTCAGACTTGCACAATCTGTGGTGTACTATTACACACTTAGTCACTGTACACAGTTGGTTATTTTTCAAGAATGAAATGATACCGTTACATCATTTACTGTGCTTTTCCACTACAAAATATTGATCATTGTTTGTATTCATTACGCCTACATTACAATGATAAATGCATCATTGTTGATCTTGCAGTGCTTAGTATTATATTAATCATTCATCCATTTTCACCATCAGCATAAGAGAAGAATATATATATATAAAGGTCAAATCCTTCCATCCAGCACACAATAGGCCTGATCAAAAATGCACTGAAGTCATTGTGTATCTTTCCAATGGCTTCAATGGGCTTTGGATCAGATCCAACTTATATACTGGGCTGAATGTTGGGGGCAGGAGGATCTTTCTTGGAAAAGTGGGAAAGGAATCCTGAGATTGCAGTAGCCCCGGCAATACTAATGCTTCCCTTCTGAAGGTGTTTGAGACCAGGACAAACAGTTGAATATGTGAAGCACCAGAAACTCTAGCCCCTCCCCTCTTCAGATTTGTCACTGCCCCACCCCCAAGATGGGCTTTACAGGCTGGCATGCATGGCACCATGCCCAGGGCTGAGCTCCATATAAAATGCATGCAGCCCTCCTAATCCACACCAGTTCTTCTGGCAGGGGAATCTGCACCCATAGAGAATGGGGTAGTATTGGTCCCCAAACACAGTCCATGTTTACTGCATTTGTATATCAGTGTAATTGTGCATTCTGTTTATTGTGAAAAACAGTGGTTGTTAAAAGCCCGTCTCACATGATACTCATTATTTCATTAAAAAATCAAATCCCTTCTTCATCTTAGAAATGTATATCAAACTAATAGTGAATCTCTATTCTCCCCAAGTTACACTCATATATATGAGTGTATCAGCCATGTCACATGCAGAATACCCACTGAAATCAATTCGAGTTTTGCCACATGGGAGAATACCCAGGCTCATCAGCCCCCAGAATAAGTTAATGGTATTTAAATCATCAACAGAACCAGAAGGTGAATTTCCCACCAAGAGTAACAAAGGTGCAATGTTTGCCTGAAAACCTCCCCACACACAGGAGGAGTTGGGAAAGGGTTAAATGAATTCTAATTGACTAATGAAATCAGATGACCTTTAACCCCCCACCTGGATTTAAAGAAAGTATTAGTGGGTCTCTGAGGACATTGGCTGTGGGCTGAGCAATCCTGTGGGAGGAAACCTGGCTAAGATTTTCAGAAGCTTGAGAGATCTTAAAAGGGATTGATTTTCAGAAAATGTTGAGCGTGAGGCATTAGAAAATCAGGCCTGCGTGTAGTGTATCAAAAACCGGGCATCCAAATATTGGAGAGACCCAAAATCACCAGTCACTTCTGAAACGCTAAGGCCCCCTGAGGGAAGCCAAGTCTAGGGAGAAGCTTTGAGCTGTGTGTTTAATATTACCCTGATGACCTTTTGCTTTTAACATAGCCAAAACCCAGGAAGGGGTGAGTGAACTTTTCATACTGTGCTTATACAGCAGGGTGAGAAAAGTGCCTGCTCTCAGTAACTGAAAGAACATCTGCCCTTGTTATGGTGGTAGTCTACAGTTCACCATGCTTTCACCCTTCTAAAGATTTGAGTAACAAACAGACAAATCCATTTTTAAAACCCAATTAGTGTTTAAAACAAAAGAATTTTCCATGTAATCGTTCTTTCAAGGCACTGATTAAAAATATGCTCTTCCAAAATACTATACATCTTTTTCTAATTGAGGAAATAAAGATATGCCATAATTAATACCCAACACATCATTATATCCCAATTACAGTGAATATTTTGCACTTACTGCATTGTATTGTTTTTCACCTTTTCTTTTCTTTTACAAACAATTTTCCCCACAATGAAATAATATTTACCCAGAGTGCATCACATGGGTATTGTGAAGATTAAGCAAGAGCAAAGAGGTTAAGGTCAACATTTTCAAATGTGTGCACCTAAAGTTAGGTGCCTAAATCTATTTTTAGGCACCTAAATAAGTGGCCTATCTTTCAAAGGTGCGGACAACCCAGAGCTCCCACTGACGTTTCTGTACTCTGAAGTTAATGGGGGAGCAGATGCTTAGAATCTTTGAACAATCAGTGTCTAACCTTTATTTAAATATCTAACTTTGGACCCACTTCTGTTGGTGAGAGAGACAAGCTTTTGGGCTTACACAGAGCTCTTTAGGTATAAGCTCTAAAGCTTGTCTCTCTCTCATCAACAGAAGCTGGTCCACTAAAAGATATAACCCCATCACCTTGTCTGTCTAATGTCCTGGGACGAATACAGCTACAACAGCGTAAATATCTGACTTTTCATAGTAAATATAATTATTCTAGTTTGAATCAGAACGTTGATGCTGCACTTCCTTTCAGATTGTTTTAATGAAGAATTATAAATATTTTCTCTCTCATGAACACACTGTTCCAAAAACTACCATTGGACATGTTTTGCTTTTCAGAATCTTTGATAAGATACAATGGAAGTGTTTCATAAATCGCACTGTATTATTCAGTTAGTCCTTCACAGCAACTTTGGATAGTGCTCTTCAGTAAAATTAGTGGAAGGATTAATTCCTAAACTGCAAGATGCAGGGAGATCATTCCATATTATTTATTTTCATATAAATATGTTTGATCATGAGGCACCCATATCCACCCAATTAATTGCAGCAGGACAATTTAAAATACAGTGGTCTTTATCCTCCATTCACCTCTAGAGTTGTAAATCAAGAGTAACTCCTTTGAAATCAGTGGTGTTACACCAGTACCAATAATAGGAAAGTTGAGCCCAATATAATTAGTCAAACAATATTAAAGATAAAAATCAAATTATTGAGGCAACATTAAAAAAGGATTGGGACGGGTCATATGTAGGGGGAGACAGATTAAAACAGAAATATTGCTGAAAAATATCCTAGACCTGAATTCTGACTAACTTCCAGTAGGTTTGGATTTGGCACTCTCCCATTGCTTGCCCAGGGCTACTTAAACTCTGGAGTGGACAGTATAGATGGTGGACTAGATGATTTCTTCCAATTTATAAAAGTACACCCATTCAGAGCTCACTTAATCTTGTACCAAATGCATCAATGACAATCATAGCTACCGTGTTTCTATTTACTACATGAAACAATAAATACAGCAATCCTGCCTACTACAAAGATCTTCATTGCCTCTTTGTATTACATACAACGATCAGCTTTTTAAAACTTACTTAGTTCATGAACTCAAAAACACAAGAAATACTAGTCGGCAGTGTAAATGGGCACCAATAAAAGTACTGGCGGAACATTTGTCAATACTAGGGTAAAAAGTCAAACCTCAATCAAATGGCCGAATGTACTCTTGAGGAAGGCTCTAGAATGAGAACAGTGCTATTAGTTCACTTTTTGCCTTCCACTTCTGCTTGAGGAAAGGGAAATGTCACATCTTCAAGGAAATTGCAAAGAGTTATAGGACATGGTGTCACGTGTGCCTTGTCAGAAAAAAAGGGAAGCTCAAATTTCTCATTGAACTGCAGTCTGGATAGTTTTCAGTGACCAAAGAAGCTGATGCAAGGTGTCTGATTCAAGTATGTTCACTTAACATATACTACCATGGCACTATGTATGTATTACTGTGTGAGTAATTGTCCAGATGCCAACTCTCTAGTCTGACCGTGACAGTCCTACATTTTGGAAATCTCTTCTGCATAACTGTATTCACAATGAATTATGACTCATCTAAGCACAAAACAATTATTTCGACCATCACACTGATCTATTGTCCTCCAGTATGGACACACAGGTGCAGACCAGAGGGTTACATGTAGAGAAGCCTATGGCTGTCAGAGATTGCTGCCAGAATCAGGTAGACACATAAAACTTGTGGAAGGCAGCAGAGACTGAACAGATGCCCTGCATCCAGAGGGTTGAGCAGAGCCCAGCCTAAAGGGAACTCTTGGGGACACAGAGCCAGCTCAGGTTCTTAAAGGACAGGAGCCTGAAGAAAGCTACTGCAGACTAAGCTAAGTGGTTTAGACAATGAGGAATGGTCTGGGAAGTGAGCAGCATACTGTGACCAAGGATTGGACCCAAAAGAAAGGGCCACTGTAAAGGTCAGTTACATACAGATAGGAACTGGGGTGGCCTTTTAGACTACCTGCCTCCACAGGTGGAGAAGCCTGCTTGCAAAAGTTGTGCAGGAAGCGCTGCAGCTGGGGTACAATGCAGAGAGGCCTCCAATGAGACACTCCATGGACTGATCTTGATCAGAAAACCTGCAAGTTACCTGCTTGCCTTTAGTAGAGGACTGATCTAGAAGAGGTAGCCCAGGCATTAGGCCTGAGGATCCTTAACCTCTGAACTGCCTCTAGGGACCAAGGTAGGAACCATTCATTAAACCACTATATCTAAGCCATTTGCAATCTTTCCATTTCTTGCCAGCACCAATAAAATATCCTTTCACTTTAGCCATTTGTTTGAATGGCTACTGGGACTCACCAAGGCTAGCACTTACAAAGCCTAACAACTGAAGCACCTTTAATGCTTGCCTCCAAGTTGTGATACACCTCCTGTCACTGAGTATCTCAAGAGTTATGGAACATCACAGAACCAAGCAGTCAATAAGTATAGTACAGACTGTAGTATCAGGAAGCTGGCACTCTGCAGTGCTTAAAGTATTCTCTGCAGCAGGTTTCCCACACTTTCAGGGCTATTTTCTCCAGATTCTGGGCTAAAGCATACTGGCCCTTTTACCTAGCCAGTCATCATTGTGAGGTAGAAAGGGTCATTTCAATTGTTGGACACCAAGAAATTTTATTTTAAAAATTAATAAAAATATTGAGTTTAGAGAAACAAGAAATGGCTGGCCAGCTCTTACTAATTGTTTCTCTTATTGCCAACTCAGGCATGTCACAGAGGTTCTTTTACATACCTTAGGGGACATCCTGATTATGACCAAGCTAATTAATCACAATTATTAACCATGGCCATTGTATTAAAGAGAGGAAAAGACAACATCAAATGCCACAACACAAATGACAGAATGCAAATGATAAACAACCTTCCTTCAGGCTTTTTTAGATTCGCGTTAGTTACTGGCATCCATTTGTTGGCTCCATTGGAGACTGGCTTACATGACACCTTCTGCTTTTGAATATGTAGTCTGTTTAATGCATATACCACATTTTAATTGCCTTTGTTCTTCTTTGATGGAAAAATCCCAGTTAGCTTTTTTTAAATTAGTGGTTAACTTTTTCTCTTTATTCAGTCCATTCTCTGGGATATTCCTTTAATTTTGATCAAAGTTCAACAGAAAATGAAATTCTGTTTTCTATATCAGTTTTTAGCTCTCAGAATAGTCTTTTAAAATTAAATAGCTCTTAGAAAGCCTCTAGCTTAAGTTGTTGATTCTACATGACAATTTTTGGAACAACATTCTTGTGTTCCTGATTTGGGTGAAGGTTTGCTTATGTACTGATGCTAATTAATTAATTCTCCATTAATATAAATATTCTATACTTAAATGGCTTCTTCCATTAGTAATTACTTTAGCACGGTCATTGGATTTGTGGTTGGCACAAAATATTTTACCATTTACACAGCAATAACATTAGGAGCTACATTAGGAACTTTGCTTTTAGCTAACATATTTGCAAGTATGCATTTCATGGGTGTGTTTGTCACTTCAACATTTAAGAAATAAAAGTTTAAAACATTTCCAACTCCACGTTTTTCTGTAAAGCTTTAAGAACAGAAGCAGAGGCCTTCCTTTAAAAAAAAAAAAAGTGGGTATAGCCCACTTTACAACCCAGATTTATTGATCTGATAATACACCCGACATTCCTTTTTACAGTTAGATCTCTTCCCCAAACATGAATGTTTTACATGGTTTTATGGCCAAGGAGGTTATCTTCTTGATATTTGCTTGCCCTTGGAAGATAGAAACAGAAACCTTCTGGAATTTCTTCGATTAGCTTTAATATTTTGTATTATAACTACCTAAACATATGTATTGTATTTTCAGGCATCCTTGCTATAGCATCCTTGTAGCTATATATTAATATTCAGTAAAGGCAAAAAAAAGTTTGAATGATTTAGGATTTTTTAAAAAATTATAATAATTTGATTAATATTATTTTTGCATCAATATTCAGGTCTGTCCCCCAAATTACGCAGCACCCACTGACTTCATTGGGGGTCAATGGGCAGCCCTGGGCAGAACTCAGATTCCCATTGGGAGGGGATGGAGGGTCAAAAATGCACCTTCACTGGGGCGGGGGGAAGACTTTCAAAATGGAAAGTTTTGGTTTTTCATTTTAAAATGACTATTTTGAAATTTTATATAAAATATGGTTGAAATGAAAAGGAACCATTTTCATTGACCCACAAAGACATTTTTTCAGAATTTCATTGCACAAAAACTTTTGAAATACTGGCTTTCATCCCTATTAGAGACCCTTTTATTTAAAAAAAAAAACTCAACATTTATCATGGGATCAAAAATCCGTTTTCCAGGGAGCTCTACCCCCAAATGGTTTATTCTGTATTTTCTCCATCTGTTCCCAAACAGACTCAGATCCCTGGGAGGGACAAGGGCTGTGGGTGCTCTTCCCCAGTCCCCTGACATTTTTAATCATGGCCAGGGGGTTCTTTCTGCCCAATATGCCTCCAAACTGGGAACGTTTTTTGAGGCAGACGAGCCATCTTGCTCACTTTGCCTTGTTTTATTGGGACAGTGACCATTAGAAGCAACTGCCGTTGCTCTAGCTTTCATTGCCCTTGCCACAACGTACAGGTCTGCAGCTTTGTCATCACTGACCTAAAGGTAGCCTCAGCTGGTTGTTTTTTTGTTGGGTTTCCCTCTCACATGAGTGAGATAACACATGATAGTTACCTCGCTGTCAAATCCTAAGTGGAGACAGGGCACTTGGTGAGACAAGGCCAGCACTTCCCCCATCCATGGTTGATCTAATCTAATTGACCTCACTGTAAAACTCATGTGCCTTGTCTGCACTACGATAGCTAACCCACATTAGTTAGGTGCATTATCGTGTAGCTGTGAGATGGTTTTTTTACCTGTTAACCCAATAATGAGCCTCTCTCTGATATTTTCAGGTTTTGCATTCCCAAAAAACTCACTGTTTTCAGCCAATGCCTGCAGAGCTCTTATAAAACATTCAGTATTTTCCCCTGGTTCTTGAATTTTCTGGTGAAAACATGCACTTTCGTAAACCACATTTCTATGTGGTATAAAGTGTGCAACAAACATAGTCAGAACCCTTTCATAGCTGTCTTTGGGCATGGCTACACTTTCAAATGTAGAGCGCTTTGAGTTAAACCAGCCTTCGTAGAGCTCAGTAGGGAAAGCACTGCAGTCTGTCCACACTGACAACTTCAAGCGCACTGGCATGGCCACATTTGCAGCACTTACAGCGGCATTGGGCGTGGTGCATTATGGGCAGCTATCCCAGCATGCAAGTGACTGCAAAATGCTTTTCAAGTGGGGGAGGAGTGGGGTGGAGTGTGACAGGGAGTGTGTTGTGTGTATGTGGGGGGAGAGCGAGCGGGTTTTTCAGGAGCTGAGAGCATGTCAGCATGCTGTCTTGTAAGTTCAGACAGCAGTAGACCCTCCTCCCATCTCTCTCACACACAGCATTCCACACTAATGGTTGCTTTGTCTTGGAGCAGATAAGCATGCCGGCTGTCAGAAACGGAGCTTTCAAAGGGCATATCCGCATTCCTACAGTGATTCAAAAACAATGAGAAGAGTGGCCACTTGACTTAAGGGGATTATGGGACATTTCTGGAGGCTAGGGCTCCATACAGATGTTACGCCTGCGGGAAGTGGGGACACATAGCTGCACAGTGTCCCAATTCCGAGGAGCCTATGCAGTGTAACCTGGGGAACTGGGCAGACCCATGCTCCCTAATCCACCTTGTGGGGGTCTCACTAACCCCACATATGTACACTAGACCAGTGAAGCTAAATGGGGTAGAGACCACAGCACTGGTTGATTCAGGGAGTGCTATCACGCTTGTCTTGGGGAAGCTCGTGAAGCGTAGTCAGCTGCTGTGGGCTAAGCGTACGGCAATAACATGCGTCCATGGGACAGTTGGTTATTACCCCACCATCCCAGTAAAAATCGAGATTCAGGGGAACACCACTGAGGTAGCAGCAGGGGTAGTCCCTAAACTCCCATACCCGGTGCTCATAGGGAGGGACTTGCCAGGGTTTGGAGACTTACTCCTGGTAGGGGAAATGGAGAAAGGGGGAAGCCCTGAAAGTAGTGAGGCATCTATAGTAGACTGTCAACTCCCAACCTTCTCTGAAATATCCCCAGATTTGTTCTCCACTCCCAGACAGTGTAGAAAGATGAAAAGGGAAAGAAGGGCAGCTAAGGCCTTGGGAACCCGAATACTGGCCCAAATCCAGAGGGTCACTCTCGTAGGTAGGCGGACCCGAGCAGCTGAAAAGGAGGCCACCCAGGAGGGAGAAGCACCCGAGTCTGACCCACACCCTAACACCTCTGAACCAGTAGAGGCAACAGAGACTGGCCCCCTAGATCTTGGGCAGATTAGCCCCGGGAGAGGAAATTTTGGACGGGACTAGGCTGAAGACCCAAGGTATGACAACATTAGGAAGGAGGTGACCGAAATAGATGGGGTTCCCGTGGAAGGGAAAACCTAGGGACCAGGACCCTACTTCATAATGAAGAAGAATCTCTCATACCGAGTTGCACCAGTACAGGGGCAGAAGGTACAGCAGATCCTAGTACCTCAAAAACACCAGAATGCTGTATTAAGTCTGGCCCATAGTCATCTTTTTGGGGGGCATTTGGGGGTAGAGAAGACCCTGGCACAGGTCCTGCAACGATTCTTCTGGCCCGGAGTACATGAAGAAGTGTGGAGGCACTGTGCGTCCTGCCCGGAGTGTCAGCTGCACAGTACCCGTCCCCACTTGAGGGCACCTTGAGTACCCCTTCCCATCATAGAGGTCCCCTTCAAGCGAATAGCCATGGACCTAGTGGGACCCCTGGAGAAGACAGCCCAGGGCCACCAATATATACTTGTCGTTCTGGATTATGCTACTCGCTACCCAGAAGCCATCCCCCTGAGGAACACGGCCTCTAAAACGATAGCTAAAGAGTTGGTGGGGATCTTTGCCCGAGTGGGGCTACCAAAGGAGATATTAACAGACCAAGGTACCCCATTTATGTTGAAGCTAATGAAGGACCTCTGTACTCTGCTCCACATACATACCCTGAGAACTTCAGTCTATCATCCGCAAACCGATGGGCTGGTAGAAAGGTTTAACCGAACCCTCAAGGCAATGATAAGGAAAGTGGTAAGTCGAGACGGGAAGGATTGGGACACCCTACTACCCTACCTTATGTTTGCAATCCGGGAGGTACCTCAGGCCTCAACTCGGTTTTCCCCCTTTGAATTACTATACGGACGCCACTTCCGTGGCATACTAGATATTGCAAAAGAAATCTGGGAAGAGGAACCCAATGAGGGGAGAAATATAATTGACCATGTGTTGCAGATGTGAGAACAGGGTAGCCCGGGTCACCCCTATTGTACGGGAACATTTGGAAAAGGCACAGGAGGCCCAGCGAACCCATTACAATCGCCAGGCAAAAGTCCGACAATTCCAACCAGGGGATCGAGTGATGGTGTTGGTACCCATGGCAGAAAGCAAGCTTTTGGCCCAATTGCAGGGGCCCTATGAGGTGGTTGAATCCATGGGGGAAGTAACCTACAAGGTGCAGCAGCCAGGACGCCAGAAACAAGAACAAATTTATCACATTAACCTCTTAAAGCCTTGGCACCAACGAGAGGCATGTGTAGTGGCCCAAGAGACCCCGATCCAGGGAAATAATATGCAGGAGCAGATCAGGATATCCACTGATCTGACACCAAACCAGAAGAAGGAGGTAACCGAGATGATCAACCGATACCAGGATGTGTTTTCAACCAACCTAGGCAGGACCACCGAAGCGTATCACCACATTATCACAGACCCTGGGGCAAAGATAACTTTAAGGCCCTATCGGGTCCCAGCAGCAAAAAGGGAGGAGATCAAGGCAGAGGTAAAAAGGATGTTGGAACTGGGAGTCATCGAAGAGTCCCACAGTCAGTGGTCAAGCCCGATTGTGTTGGTGCCCAAACCTGATGGCGCCACTAGGTTTTGTAATGACTTTCACCGGCTGAATGATATATCCAAATTCGATGCATACCTCATACCCCGTATCGATGAGTTAGTTGACCGCCTGGGCAATGCCTGATTTTTGACCACCCTTGATTTAACAAAGGGATACTGGCAGATTCCCCTTGCCAAAGATGCGAAAGAAAAGACGGCATTCTCTACACCAGAGGGTCTGTTTCAATATACTGTTCTTCCTTTTGGACTGCATGGGGCACCTGCCACCTTCCAGCGTCTTATGGACAAGCTCCTACGGCCCCATACCAGTTATGCAGCGGCATACCTGGATGATGTGATTATTCAGACCCCCGACTGGGAAACCCACTTAGAAAAGGTGGAAGCGGTTCTGGACACGCTAAGGCGGGCTGGCCTCACCGCCAAACCAGCCAAGTGTGCTATAGGGCTAGCCAAGGCTAAATACCTTGGCTACATTGTAGGAAGGGGCATGGTCAAGCCCCAGCTAAACAAACTAGAAGCTATCCAAACTTGGCCCCGGCCGAATCAGAAAAAGCAAGTCTGGGCATTCCTGGGTGTGGTGGGGTACTACCGACGATTTATTCCCCATTTTGCTACCAGAGCGAGTCCCCTGACAGACCTGATAAAAGTCCGGGGTCCAGACATGGTGAACTGGACAGATGCCGCAGAGAAAGCATTCATGGATCTACGGACAGCCTTCTGCAGTAACCCCGTCCTTATAGCCCCAGACTTCAACAAAGAATTCATTTTACAAACAGATGCATCTGAAGTAGGATTGGGAGCTGTCCTATCGCAGATGGTCGGAGATGAAGAACACCCAATCCTCTACCTCAGCAGGAAACTCCTCCCGAGAAAGCAGAGGTATGCCGTGGTTGAAAGAGTGCCTAGCTGTGAAATGGGCCATGGAAACATTACGTTATTACCTTCTGGGATGACGGTTTATCCTTGTGATCAACCATGCACCTCTCCTGTGGATGCAGCGAAATAAAGAGAAGAACGCAAGGGTGACCAGATGGTTCCTGTCCCTACAACCTTTCCAATATATCATACAACACCGGGCTGGAAGCCACCATGGCAATGCAGATGGCTTGTCACGAGTACACTGCCTGACGTCCCAAGTTGCCCAACCCCGTAGTGTTGAGCAGAGGGGGGGGATATGTAACAGGGTCGGGCCAGATGGCTATAGGAGAGTAATAGAAGGCAGATATATTAGCCCCAGGCTAAGTAGGTCCCTTTTCCCTGGGTAAGGTAACAGGGAAGGTTCCAGAACAATCAGGAACCTTCTGGAGACAATTAAGACAGGCTGATTAGAACACCTGAAGCCAATCAAGAAGCTGCTAGAATCAATTAAGGCAGGCTAATCAGGGCACCTGGGTTTTAAAAAGGAGCTCACTTCAGTTTGTGGTGTGTGTGTAAGGAGCTGGGAGCAAGAGGCACTAGGAGCTGAGAGTGAGAACGCGTACTGTTGGACTGAGGAGGACAAGCATTATCAGACACCAGGAGGAAGGTCCTATGGTGAGGATAAAGAAGGTGTTGGGAGGAGGCCGTGGGGAAGTAGTCCAGGGAGTTGTAGCTGTCGCACAGCTGTTCCAGGAGGCACTCTAGACAGCTGCATTCCACAGGGCCCTGGGCTGGAACCCGGAGTAGAGGGTGGGCCCGGGTTCCCCCCAAAACCTCCCAACTCCTGGTCAGACACAGGAGGAGTTGACCTGAACTGTGGGTTCAGAAAAACGGTCAAGCTGAGGGCTGCCTTGAAGGTCCAAGGCGAGCAAATCTGCCAAGAAGCGCAAGACCCACCAAGGTGGAGCAGGAACTTTGTCACAGGAGACAACTTGATTTTAATACCTGATAAAGAACAAATCTCCAGAGTAGCTTTAACAAACAAGGTTTGGAAAGGAAAGGGTGACAAATAAAGAACAGATCATCTGCATAAGTACTAACTGGTTATCTGTGGAAACCACCTAATTCCTTTGAAGCCTAGGTAACATCTGAGGACAGCAGCCCTATAGCCCAGAAACACCATATTGAGTTGTAGCATCTCTTAACGTTTTGTAATCACTTTACTTATATCCTCAGGGACCTCACTATCAGGGACTATCAACACCAGTGCAAATAGAATGTATGGAATGCCCCAATGGCATCTTCCCAGGAGTGTGCAATAAAACTCTTTCTTACATGCCTGCATGTTCTCTTCCACTGATACTGCCAGCTAAGTAGTCTATAACATTGCTCCAGTGTTTCTAGTTTTCTGGGAGATCTCCACATGAAGTGGGTTTTAGCCCATGAAAGCTTACGCTCAAATAAATTGTTAGTCTCTAAGGTGCCACAAGTACTCCTGTTCTTTTTGCTGATACAGACTAACACAGCTCCCACTCTGAAATAAGAAGTTGAGTTTATTTATTTCCCTAAATCTCTGAAGTTTTCCTACTCTCTCCTCTTATATCCCCTCTCTCCCACCATGCGATCTCCATAGTCAGAAATCAGACAGATTAATTAAATGAGACAGAATGGTAAATTTCTGCAACCAAGTCTTCATTGCTGATGTCACAACTCCAGAGTATAGACTGGGATTAGCCCATGTGGGCATGTAGAGAAAGAACACAAGAAGCCCTCCCTCTCATGCCTCTGCTTCTTGGGATTCTGTGCAAGTGGCCACCACCACCACCAGTCATTTCCATCTAATGCCTCACTAGGAAGATCAAATAACATGAGAGAGAAGAGAAAACTTGGAGACAGAGAAAAATTAATTAACTCGGGCTCTTATGTGGAGATCTCAATCCCTGTAGTTCTGCCAATGCAGCCCACCTTTTCCTTCCCAGACCTTGTCTGCTAAATCTACCTCACCCCACCCAGCACAGATTGAAATTATCGTGGGATATTTGCTGCTTGCATTCAAGTGTGATGTGGCATATGATGGGAGGATGGCTGACAGTTCTCAAGCCCCCAGGGGAATCAAGACACCTCCACAACTCCCTTTAGTAGGTCTGTGGGTTGGGACACATCACACAGTTCTCCCTATTCTGTTCAACAAAAAGCCACCATCCATTATTTCTCTAACGTCCTCCACAAATGTACACTCCAGTTCCCAAAAAACTCCCCTACCCCCTCCAATGAGACTGATATCCCCCAGACCCTGCTGGCCTGGAACAGGTGTTGAAGACAGTAGGGAGAAAGCTCTATGCTGTGTATTGCACTTTGCAGACAGAAGACTCAACTGATTGTCTTTGTAGAGGATCCCAGAGGTGCCTGAACTAGCCCAGGTTGCATCTCTAGCAGATAAGGTTGAGGAAAGTATTGGTCAGAAAATGGGCTACCTACTACAGCTGCCCTTTTCAGTTAAAAACTGAAAACACAGTAGCTGAACACCACTGAAAACTCAAAAAAAAAAAATTAAATGAAAAAATTTCAAGGAAAGCAGACACCTTCCACATGGAAGAGGAAGTGGAAGCAGAAAAAGAGGGAGCGGAAGAGAAAAGAAAACCCAAATGAAAAGTTTTGATCAAAAATTTCCAACCTTAGTCTACATGTGTAACACCACAAGCTGAGCAGAGCCAGGGTATGAGGAGCACACACTTTCAAAGGATGTCACAGCTCTACTGTGGCATGCCTTCCCCCACATACTCCCAGACTCATTCCTACTGTGCCAACTAGAATGCCTCTGAGAACTGTCACATTTCAGGAAGGAACATACTCTGAACCCTTGCCCCAACTGGCTCTGGTTGTAAAAGTCTCAACAGAGACCTAAGCACAGGATACAAGGCCTATTGCTGAGTGAAATATTGAAGATTTTACTTTGCAAAAAAGGCAATTTTCTTTCTCACCATGGGAGCACAAATACAAATTGTTTCTACCATTGCTGAGAAAGTAACATGCAGCTCTCTATTTCTTTTCTTTTAAAAAGCAGCAAACCCAATTGACTTTTTTCTTGCCTTTTTTAAACAGGTCTGGTTTGCAAGTTGCAACACTCCTTCAGATCAATGCCTAGTTATGTCTGACTCACAGATGATGAAGCGAAATCAGCTAACAGGATCAAGAAACGCTGCATCTGCAAACAGTTATAAGAAAAATTATTTCTGTTCCATTTTTCAGTTTTTCCTCTACATTTTGAATCATGATAAAAGGGAAAGAATATTACAGATACTGACTATATTATTTGATAGTATTAGGTCAAACTTTCTTCACCTGGATGAAAAAATATAAACCATTATCAACTTCATTCTCATCGAGTCCCTGTCTTTTCCTCTCCGCTTTTCAATTAAAAATATAATACCTTAAAATGTCTCTTCTGTATACCTCTAAAAGTTAAAGGTAATATAGATTTGCATGCCAAAAGTGGTTGAAACCAATTATTTAGGTAATAAAGTGTATTGTTTTTCTAGATCTAACAAACTTTAACAAGTACTACTAACCCAGTGGAGCAAAATGGCACATGGTGCACGAATCATAGAATATCAGGGTTGGAAGGGACCTCAGGAGGTCATCTAGTCCAACCCCCTGCTCAAAGCAGGACCAATCCCCAACTAAATCATCCCAGCCAGGGCTTTGTCAAGCCTGACCTTAAAAACCTCTAAGGAAGGAGTTTCCACCACCTCCCTAGGTAACGCATTCCAGTGCTTCACCACCCTTCTAGTGAAAAAGTTTTTCTTAATATCCAACCTAAACCTCTTCCACTGCAACTTGAGACCATTACTCCTCGTTCTGTCATCTGCTACCACTGAGAACAGTCTAGATCCATCCTCTTTGGAACCCCCTCTCAGGTAGTTGAAAGCAGCTATCAAATCCCCCCTCATTCTTCTCTTCCGCAGACTAAACAATCCCAGTTCCCTCAGCCTCTCCTCATAAGTCATGTGTTCCAGTCCCCTAATCATTTTTGTTGCCCTCTGCTGGACACTCTCCAATTTTTCCACATCCTTCTTGTAGTGTAGGGCCCAAAACTGGACACAGTACTCCAGATGAGGCCTCACCAATGTCAAATAGAGGGGAACGATCACATCCCTCGATCTGCTGGCAATTCCCCCTACTTATACATCCCAAATTGCCATTGGCCTTCGTGGCAACAAAGGCACACTGTTGACTCATATCCAGCTTCTCATCCACTGTAACCCCTAGGTCCTTTTCTGCAGAACTGCTGCCTAGCCATTCGGTCCCTAGTCTGTAGTGGTGCATGGGATTCTTCCGTCTTAAGTGCAGGACCCTGCACTTGTCCTTGTTGAACCTCATCAGATTTCTTTTGGCCCAATCCTCTAATTTGTCTAGGTCCCTCTGTATCCTATCCCTACCCTCCAGCGTATCTACCACTCCTCCCAGTTTAGTGTCCTCTGCAAACTTGCTGAGGGTGCAATCCACGCCATCCTCCAGATCATTAATGAAGATATTGAATAAAACTGGCCCCAGGACCGACCCTTGGGGCACTCCGCTTGATACCGGCTGCCAACTAGACATGGAGCCATTGATCAACTTCAAATGGCAAACTTCGAAACAGGAATTGGCTTTAACCATTTGGCATTCTCTCTGGACAACTAGGCCCTTATTCTCATTTACATTAAAGTTTCTTTATGTTGCTCTGTCAGTGTAAAGAGTCCTTAAAGTAGGTGCACATGAATAAAATGGATCAGGCACATGCACAGTTCTAGATGAGAGTACTACTAAGGACTGGTCTACACTGGGGGGGGGGGAAATCGGTCTAAGATACGCAACTTCAGCTACAAGAATAGCGTAGCTGAAGTCGACGTATCTTAGATCGACTTAGAATCACTTACTTCGCGTCCTCACAGCACGGGATCGATGGCCGCCGCTCCCCCCTCGACTCCGCTTCCGCTTCTCGCCGTGGTGGAGTTTCGGAGTCGACGGCAGAGCGATCGGGGATCGATTTATCGCGTCTACACTAGATGCGATAAATCGATTCCCGATAGATCAATCACTACCCTCCGATCCGGCAGGTAGTGTAGACGTGGCCTAAGTCTTGGTCTGCACTTAAAACTTATACCAGTATAGCTACATCGGTCAGGGGTGTGACTGCCCCCCACCACCCACAAGTGGCTTAGCTATGCTAACAAAACCCCTAATGTAAACACAGCTATGGTGACAGAAGAGGTCTTGTGTCAGCTTAGCTAATGTCAGTCAGCAAGATGGTGTTCCTGCACTGCCAGAAAAGTTCCTTCTGGCTGTGTACATTTCATCTATGCGAAGAGTTATGCCGGCACTGCTATGCCAGTATAGGCTCTGTAGTGTTGACATAATCTAAGGAAAGCCATGGGAAGAATGGCATGTCACACTCAAACATTGCCTCTGACTGACCCAGGAATAGCACTGATGGTCACCCAGTGCAGAGGAACTCAAGACCTGATCTATTAAGTCATGGAAATTTTTCATTAACTTCCATGTGTTTTCAAGTTGGGCTCCAAGTCCTCGCTCAGAAGGAAGGGAGTGTCTTTGAAGGAGAAGAATTTATTTTTTCAGTCAAATCCCCTACTTATGCCATACTAATGATATGTTTTGTTTCCTGTGAGTCACCTCATAGTCTGAGGATAAAGGATTAAATGTAGCGTGTATCAGGGGAAGGGCACATGTACATACACTTCTTTGTAAAGAATGGTTGTCAAGATTTTCTATTTGTTTGCATTCTTGTGAAAGCATTAATAAATTCTGTTACCTCCTCACTTCCACTTTGCATAACTACAGTGCCACTTGATAATGCACTAACCCTTTTTTATTTTAAAGGTTTAGTTGTTTTTTCTTAGGGGACACAGTGTAATGCAGCAGAGGGAAGGAGGGGACTGTGACTCAGGAGACCTAAGTTTTGTCCTGGCTCTACTACTGACGTGCAGGATGACCTTGGGCAAGTCATTTCACCTCTCTGTGCCTCTATCAAGCAAGTGGGACTAGTCAGCCATGGCAGGGAGTCCACCTAGGCGATGGAAAATTCTGATTTCAAACCAAGAACATCAAATCTGGCTAGCCAGTTTGTAAAAGTTGTGCCAATCATACACCTCTACGGGTCTGCCCTGCTGACCCTGGCTCATGGAACAAGATGAATCAAGCATATTTCAGAGTTGGTTTTTCTTAAAAATACCGGGACATTTACCCCACTTCCCTGACAAGCTATAAAAAGTAGGCTTAATGGAAATGAGAATCAGACCTTTGAAATTCAGGTCCTCATCTTACAAGTTGTTTTCCATAGGCAGAACCCACTGTAAGTCAAAGGGGCTTCTCACAGATGTAGGGATCCACCTACACAGAACAATTTGCAGGACTGGGGCCTTATTTTGTAACACATATGAAATCCGAGCCAGCTTGAACACAATGAAAACACATTAAACGTGAACAGAAAATGTAGCAGGCATTGTCCAGGTGGTTAGATTTGCATTGGTAAGCCATATATATGTAAAATACTCTTGTTAGGTGGGTTGTTGTTTTTTTAAAACTAGGGAACATGTTTATTATCATGTGCCTGCCTCTCCTATGCAAATATCATGCCACATATTTACTGACTTAGATAAGCTTTTCATCATCGTTACTGTGTAGTAACAAATCTCCCTTCCATTTAGACTGTGTATTCTTTATTCCAGTGAAGTAGCTTTTCCTAGTCATTTCTGAAGAAAGTATCAAATTCCCCTTCTATTATTTGCTAAGCTGCAATACATTTCCTTTCAGACTGAATTTTGATTCTCCAAAACAGGTTGATTATTTTTAGTGACCCTTTAAATCATCATCCCTGGATAGAATATAATGTCATTAGGATACAGTAATTAGTCCATGTATAGTAAATACCCATTAATAACCATATATAAATGAGTTGGATGGCCCATGTAATGTAGTAATAGAACTGTGGTAAAGGGCATTTAATTAAAAAGTGAATAAAAATATAGGCCTAGAAAGACTTACACAAACCTGCATATGTTCCCATGAAAGTACCTGTCTGGTCAAGTTGGACTCCTGAACAAATAGATGTAAATCTGTGCTGAGTACCTGGGATTAAGAAGGAATCTCTCTTGGGTGCCAGTTGCTTGGTCATTGCCCATTGTGGAGATTCTTGCCCCTTCCTGTGCAGCATCTGGTATAGACCACTTTTAGAGACAGGGTATTTGCCTAGATGGAATGATCCAGAATGGCAATTCTTGAGTTTCTATGTAAGGAAAGAAGTAGCCATTGCAGAGCATCGACCACTTGTATTCCACGGTCATGATCGTCCATCCCACTGAAGCCCCTGCATTCTGCAGCCCCCAGATTTTTCTTTCCATCAAAAGGGTCAAGCAGAGAAGTAATTTGGCTTGTGGTTACAGAGGTGCCAATTACTACAGTGATATCAACATCAGACAAGTGGTCCAAACCTCTGGCCCCACCACCACCGAGAAAAGGTACAACGTTCTCACAGCTATTACAGGTAAATACTGTACAATAATATGATTACTATTATCTGTACAGTCAAAACAGCTGATCTCTTCTTCTTTTACACTTACCCAGCCATTTACTCTTCCCTCCCTATACTTCTTTTGCACCCAGTAGGGACTTCCCTGAGTATTTTTGCTTCATGAAAGAGTTTGTTTTTGTAAGAGATATCCAATAGGTCCCCCAAGACAAAGAACCATGTACATGTGCATGCACATTTATAATTTTACACACAAATTCCTCTGCTAGAGCACTGAATTTGAATACACTGAGCAGAAGGGGGGAGGGGACCATGAAGGAACCATGTGTTAAAAGCAGTTTTAGGGCTAAACAGTAAATAGCCTTCCTTTGGATTCACAGAGAGAAAGGAATTAAACTAGGGCTGTCAATTAATCGCAGTTAACTCATGCGATTAACTCAAAAAAATTAATCTCGATTAAAAAATTAATGGCGATCAATCACACTGTTAAGCAATAGAATACCAATTGAAATTTACTAAATATTTTTGGATGTTTTTCTACATTTTCAAATATATTCATTTCAATTACAACACAGAATACTAAGTGCACAGGGCTCACTTTATATTATTTTTTATTAAAAATATTTGCACTGTAAAATGCATTGCATTAGGTGAATTGAAAAACACTAATTCTTTTGTTTTTGTTTGTTTGTTTTTTACAGTGCAAATATTTGTAATAAAAAATAAATATAAAGTGAGCCCTGTACACTTTGTATTCTATGTTGTAATTGAAATCAATATATCTGAAAATGTAGAAAACATCCAAAAATATTCAAATAAATGGATAAGCTTTCATAAGTTACTTGATATGACAATATTGACAAACATTAAAAGTAAAATTCAAAGCATCCCAATTACTCACATTATTATTCGAGGGTGATACTCCATCACTGAGTTATTGAGGTAAAAACGTTTGAAGTACATTATTGTTTAACAGCACGATTAATCACGATTAATTTTTTTAAATCGCTTGACAGCCCTAAATTAAACCATTTCACTCTGTCCCATCCATTCCTCCAAAATCCTGCAGGCAAGTCAGTAGAAACTTGAGACCAATGGTATCAAAAGCTGCTGATAGTTCTATTAATGCAGTGGCCAACAAGAATGGCTGCTACTCTTAAAAATGGAGGATTCCTAGAGAATAAACAGGAGAATCCTTCCTCACCAAAAAAAAACACCCCTCTCTTCCACAACGAGAGCACTTACTGATTTTCTGCATTTAGCTATAAAACAGGTACAACTTGGGTATGACAGGGCAAGCTTCCTCACTCTCTGCCCTACCAGTATAACTTCACCCTGCTCCAGAACGACCACTTCTCCAAATGAGGGGTCATTCATTCTCTTTACATCTCTCCTGAGACTCCCTGCACAACTGTCGGCGAATGCCATGTAGTTTGGTGGGTCTGTCCACCAGCTTGGGGACAACACAATCAGCCACACCCAACTCCATTTTAGCCTTCAAGAGAGGGTCTGTTATTCTTCTCTTAGACAAGCACAAAAAGTAACAAAAGTGATAGTCCTGAGCTAGACTGTTACTGCAGGGTCCTCTGCTACCCAGGAGCTCACGGTCCTCTCTGCCCTGTTGCAGCCTCCTGCTGCTGCTCAGGGAGGTGTTTGTCTCTCCTGTCCCTCCTTCTCTTACAGACCGGGGTCCTCATTGATATCTTCCAGGTGGGAATCAGAGCCAATCATTAGCTGCTGCTTAGTTGGATTTGCTGATTCCCAACACCTACCTCCTGGGTTTCTCCTTAGGCCAGGGCTTTCTGCTCCTGGCACCACACATCCTTAAAGGGGCAGACCGCCCTGCTGCATGCCATCTTATAAATGGCATCTTGAGATGTGGACAATTATATTAAACCTGATTATCACTAGCAATGAGCTTGTGTTGCACAGTCAAGAGTTGGATCCATATCCAAATTTTTCCAAGCATCCAATTATGTTCAGATCCAGGGGGTTTAGTTTAACTCCTTACAGAGTTGGGATCTAGATTTGAAACATCCCAGTCTGCAGGACTGTTCAAATCCAAGGTCTTGGGTTCAAATATTATTGAGTTGGGACACCTCCCAGCAGTTTGGATTGATCCAATCCCTTTTTATACAGATTTATTTCTCTTTATATCAACCGTATTTCATAGGTGCCCACTGATTTTGACTTCTAAAATCCTTGGGTCAGACTCTGCCTCCTGGGGACAATTCACAGAGTAACATACAGAGTAACATAGCAGAATATGGTCTCTATGTGGGAACTGTTTCAATTAACTCACTAAAAAACTTGGAATAAACCCCACCTATTTTTAGTCCACACAAGTAAAAATGGTCCATTTGTGTGAAAACCAGTAACTGGGGTTTGCATCAGTAGGGTTCCAAGGTGTCTGGTTTTCAACTGGAACACCCGGTCGAAAACGGACCCTGGTGGCTCCAGTCAGCGGCACATAGGGTCCCGGGGCTAAGGCAAGCTTCCTACATGCCTTGGCTCCACGTGGCTCCTGGAAGTGGCCGCCAGATCCTGGTGGCCCCTAGGTTCAGGGAGGCTCCATGCACTGCCCTGCCTGAGTGCCGGGACCACAGCTCCCATGACCAATAGGAGCTTCGAGGACAGTGCCTGTGGGAACGACGGCAGTGCGTGGCACTGGGAGCCTCTTTGGTTGCCCATGCATCTAGGGGCTGCAGGGACCCGGCGGCTGCTTCCTGGGAGCCACAGTAAGAGCCACTGGGAGCCCACACGCCCCTCCCACACCCCAACTCCATGCCCCAGCCATAAGCCCCCTCCTGCACCCCAAACCCCTCATCCCCAGACCCCCCTAGAGCCCGCACCCCCAGCTGAAGCCCTCACCCTCCTGCACCCTAATCCCCTGCCCCAGCCCAGAGCCCTCTTCCTCACCCAAACCCCCTCATTCCCGGCCCCACACCAGAGCCTGCACCCCCAGCCAGAGCCCTTGCACCCCCCAACACCCCAACCCCCTGCCCCAGCCTGGAGCCCTCTCCCACACTGTGAATCCCTCATTTCTGGCCCCGCCTAGGGCCTGCACCCCCAGCCAGAGCCCTCACACACCCCCAGTCCCAACCCCCTGCCCCAGCCTGGTGAAAGTGAGTGACGGTAGGGGAGAGCGAGCGATGGAGGGAGAGGGGAATGGAGCAAGCGTGGACAGGGCCTTAGAGAAGGGGCTGGGCATGGGCGTAGCCTCTGGGAAGGGGTAGGGCATGGGGCGGGATGGGGTGTTTGGTTTTGTGCTGTTAGAGAGTTGGCAACCCTATCCAGGTGACAATCAACAATATTCTGAGCTGCGAGCAATATTTTCTAGGTTTCCATCCCTTTGTCATTTTTTCCTCCCCCCAAAAAGAGAAAAGTGAAGCATGATTTGAATTACTAATGAAATGACAAGGAAAATAGCCTGGCACAGGAAATAACTTGGCTCTGGAACTAATTTATGTTGGAAATAATTTGAAGAAAACTAATCTTAGGTCAACTGTGGCGCTGTATCTCGGAAATGTTCAATTATTCAGATTGTCTCAACTTTATTATCACTTTATCCCAGTGTTTGCTCAAACAATGACTCTGTGGAAACTTTTTAAAAAAACTTAACATTCACACTGATGTTTCTGATAATTTTTTTTTCTTTTCTAAATGTCCTCTTCATCAGCGACTCTCCCCCACAGACCATTTCCTTCTCCTCCACCCCTGATTATGGGTACATTCTGCACGCTCTCTCTCTCTCTTTTTTAAATAAAGTGTTTTGCTGAAAACAATAGTTATTGGCAGGCACGTCAAAATAGGTTGTGTAGAGTTCAGAGCTGCAGTTACTGGACTGGATATTGCCAGTTATCTCTGAAACGTCTCAAGGGGTTTTCTCTGCCTCATTCCCACATCATCTAGACTGAAATGAACATAATGGCCTACACGCCCCTGTTTGAGAAATATGAGATAAGAAAAACCCCCGTTTATTGAATCCCTCCTTCAAATAAACAAATAAACCACTTGCTGTAGGACTGCCTAAATCCTGCTTGCTTTACTCATGCAACTAGTTCTGTTGATGTCACACAAGGCTATGAAGCAGGATAGAGAGCATGTAGAAGCTCACAGCTTGCTTTGAATTATACATAGCTAGATCATGCCCACTCAGTGGGTGTGCCAAACTTATATTACAATTGTGAGTGATGCAACAAGGAAACCTGTAATATGGGGAATTTTCCTCCAAATCACCCTTTCACATGTTAATTAGAAATTGTTTCATCCAGCCCCCTTCCCATACCACAAAGTTCAAGAATGTCCAGTAGAATTGTTCATCCTTAACTGCACAATATCTGCTACTACAACAGATATTTCCAAGGATCTCTGTAGTTTGAGCAGCTTCAATACTAAAGGCAGAATTTATTCCAGGGTAACAGCAAAATATTTTGTTAACAACATATGTCATCCTCCCCACTCTCAATTGTTTCTTCATGCCTCTAGGTAAATTCCACCATTAATGGAATTTTTCTGGGACAAATATGTAATGTTTCATGGTAATGCATTATGGCCCTAAGGGTCATATTACGGCATCCTTTTTGCTGCCAAAAGTTTGTTTGGGCAGTAATAATACTAGAGCTTACGACCGGAAGAGATCACCAGAACATCTAGTTTGACCTCCTGTAAATCACAGGCCACTAAACCCTCCCAGTTACCACTGCATTGAGCCCCAATAACCCAGATTAGTCTAAAGAATTACAGTCCTCTAGAGACTCAACTATTGTGAGCCACAAACAGAGAATAGGCAGCACTGAAGTATACTAATGCCAGAGGCCCCTGCAATGGCAGGGAATTTATTTTGTGAGATATTCACCAGATGATCCTAGCAAGTGACCATGTCCCATGCTGCGGAGGACAGTGAAAAGTCCCTGCCAATCTTACCGGGGGGAGGGGGGGGGAGAATTCCTTCCCAACCTTGACTCTGGAGATCAGTTAGACCCTGGGCATTTGAGCAGCTGAGAAAGAATTCTTAGTACCACCTCAGAGCACTGGCCAACCCCATCCAGTGTCCCTGCTCCAGCTGTAACCATCCCTGATGCTTCAGTGGAAGAGGAAAAAAAAGGAAATATGTTGTGGGGAGGGGGTGTCCTTCCTAACCCCTGTGGGATACCAGCTGAAACATGACATTTAGAACATAAAACATAGGACCAAAAGGGACCTTTTGGGTCACTGATCCCAGCCCCCTGCCATAGGAGGCAGTCATGTCATACAATTCCACTCATAAATGTATCAAGCTCTATCTTAAAGCTAACTAGTTATTTGCTCCCACAGCTGCTACTTGCTCCTCTGATGGTTCAAAACCACTTTCTAATTTCCAGCCTAAATTTATTCACAGTCATTTTATACCTATTTGTTCTTGTGCCAACATTTTCTTTTAATTTAAAATAGCTGTTCAGACAACCTGGTGCTTAGCTTCTGATGTATTTATAGGAGGCAATAAGATCCTCCTCTCACAAAATGGGCTCTCCAGTCCACTGTTCTCTGCATCTGCTTCAGTTTGAATTAATCTTTCTGAAGCACTGGTGACTAGAATTGTACACCATATTCTAAATGAGGTATTGCCAGTGTGGCATTAATACTTCCCTATCCCCATCCCACCATTACATTTGACTTTTTCACAATGCCCCACACAATGTGGCCCTGATCCCTGACTGGGACCACTATGTGCTACCACAGTACAAACAACAGGCACCCATCTTATACTCTGAACACCCTTACCCAGTTAAAATGGGATAGTTTCAGATCATTCTCCAACATAACCAAATAATGCAAATAAAAATTAAATTGTGAAAAAGAAAAAGCTAGCATGCATCCCTTCACTCCCAGTTTTGAAATGATGAAGGCATGGATAAATGTAGCAGAATTTGCATCTGACAAAGGATTGCACTTGCCAGACTCAACACAGATGGAAAAATGTCTCCTTAGCCATAACTGAAACCCGAGCATCCAACAGCAGCCTTCAATCTCTCCCTATCCCCTAAATTGTGAAACTTAATAACAAATGGCAGACGCACTTCCTATATAATTGCTCCTGATTGGACACTCACAAGTTCTTCTGGCTGTTTCCCCTCAAACTACCAACATGATCTCCATCTTATCTGGACTGGTCCTCTGCCAGCTGGCTCTCATCTGTACCTCAGGCTCCAACACAGAATTATCCATTCCATTGCTCCAGGAGGATCAGTTGAAATGGAGGCATAAAATTAAGTATAATCCACATACTGATAATTTATTCAATGTCCCCTTAGTTATACAAATGTTAACTTGGCTTCTGATGGAATGGAAGGCTGCATCACCCCAGAAAACAGCTTCCATTGATCTGATAAACAACAGCCCACAATGTGTTAAACCAATGTCTAAAGTGACTTTTCACGTCTACCTATTGCAGAGAATGCATGTGTCATAAACAGTCAGCTAAGGGTAGCATAAAATCCCTCCTTTACCTGTAAAGGGTTAAGAAGCTCAAATAACCTGGTTGGCACCTAACCAAAAGGACCAATAAGCGGAGAAGATACTTTCAATTCCGTGAGGACAGGTTTTTGCTTTGTCTCTTTGTGTGGGTTCTCTCAGAGCCAGAGAGGGACCAGGAGCAGGAAAAACCATCTCTTAAAACCCTGCCTGAAATAAGATCTAGAATTACAAAAATTGTAAGTAAAGCAAGGAAAGGCGTTAGATTATCTTTCGTTTTAGCTTGTGAATTTTCCCTGTGCTAAGAGGGAGGTTTATACCTGTTTTTTGTAACTTTAAAGTTTTGCCTAGAGGGGAATCCTCTGTGTGGGTTCTCTCAGAGCCAGAGAGGGACCAGGAGCAGGAAAAACCATCTCTTAAAACCCTGCCTGAAATAAGATCTAGAATTACAAAAATTGTAAGTAAAGCAAGGAAAGGCGTTAGATTATCTTTCGTTTTAGCTTGTGAATTTTCCCTGTGCTAAGAGGGAGGTTTATACCTGTTTTTTGTAACTTTAAAGTTTTGCCTAGAGGGGAATCCTCTGTGTTTTGAATCTGATTACCCTGTAAAGCTACCTTCCATCCTGATTTTACAGAGGTGCTTCTTTTACTTTTTTTTCTTTATAATAAAGTCCTGTTTTTTAAGAATCTGGTTTACCTATTTTGTTGGTATATTATTCTCAAGCCTCCCCAGGAAAAGGGGTGCAGGGGTTTGGGGGGATATTTTAGGAAAAAACAGGATCTCCAAGTGGTCCTTTTCCTGAATTTTTTGTCTAACTCACTTGGTGGTGGCAGCAGTACGCATCCAAGGACAAGGAAGGATTTGTGCCTTGGGGAAGTTTTTAACCTAAGCTGGTAGAAATAAGCTTGGGGGTCTTTCCTGTGGGTCCCCACATCTGTACCCTAGAGTTCAGAGTGGGGAGGGAACCCTGACACATGAAATTAAATTATTAGCTGCAACATCTAAACTTATCTCCATACTTTTTAATGTTTTCGTTCTATTAACTAATGTTCTGGTATGTTACTTGCTATAGCAGCTTTAACTTCTTTTTCCTCCATCTAAAACTGATAATAATTCATATATACTTTGTGACGGGGCCTTTCATTTTATTTTGCCTGTAAAGCATTATGCCCATCTATGGCAATATTTAAACAATAAATAATAGACAGGTGCCATTAGTAATAAGTCAGAGTTTTGCATAAGCAGAAGTGAGGCTTTCATGAAATATAGGGTTTTCCTTTCAAAACAGTTGTGGCAGCTCAGTTAAAATACAGTAATTTGAATGTGAAACTAAATAGCATATTTGTCAGATCGTGTTATTGTGCTTTCTTCTCCCAGACATTTTATTGGCTGACTTATTTTCAGAGTCTAAGCTTTCTAATGTGCTCTTTAATTTCTATAGTGTTCATAAAAATTTTAAGCCAACCGGTTCACATTCTATAAAATCAAACTGTCTTCAACACATTAGAATGGTATTTCTCAGTCTCTATCACTCAGCTATCAATGTTCCTAACAATCAATTTTTGTCCATAACAGTCGGTCCTCCCCGGAACTATTATGACCCACTTGCTCTGGATGGAACCATTGTTTTAAAATACATGTTAAAAGAAAATTTTGAAGAAGAACGGGGAGCCACTTCCTTACCAGGAACCATTTTATAATATTTAGCACTCATGGGGGGTTTTCATCTCTAAGGCACCAATTTAGCGATGGATTTAAGCACATGCTTAACTCCATCCTTACTCAGTGAAAGCACTTATGCACGTGCTTATCTATAAGCACGTGCTTAAGTGCTTTGCTGAATAGGAACAGACTTCTGAATCAGAGCCTACGTGCTTTTAAAAGGATGGCAAATATTATTCACAGTTTACAGACAGAGTAGCCCAAGGCACACAGAGATTGAATGATTTGCCACAGTTCATAAGGTAATTCACCTTTCTGGAAAAGCCAGCACACAACCTATGCACCACTTAAATCCCTAGAATACTGGCATATAGGCTTTATGCTGGCCCGTTGCACAGGGATGAATTTCATCCAGAGTCTATAGCAGGGGTGGCCAACCTGAACCTGAGAAAGAGGCAGAATTTACCAATGTATATTGCCAAAGAGCCACAGTAATACGTCAGCAGTGCCCCATCCGCACCCCAGCGCCTCCCGCCTGCCAGCAGCCCCGCCAATCAGCACCTCCCTCTCCCTCCCCCACCTCCAAATCACCTGTTTCGTGGCATGCAGGAGACTGTGGGGCAGGGGAGGGGCGACGTGATGGAAAGGGGTGGAGTGGGGGCAGGGCCTGTGACAGAGCCAGGGGTTGAGCAGTGAGCACCCCCCAGCACATTGGAAAGTTGGTGCCTGTAGGTCCAGCCCCGGAGTTGGTGCCTATACAAGAAGCCATATATTATCTTCTGAAGAGTTGTATGTGGCTCTGGAGCCACAGGTTGGCCACCCCGGTCTATAGAAATGGCATGAACTATAAGAATACTTAATTTATTCCTTCTCCAAACTGTATAGTCCCAATTTTTCAAATGCTTAGGTTTATAAACTGCAATATTCCTTAACATATCTACATGCCTGCAACCTTAAAATTATGAGGATTTTTGTCTGTTATATAACTTTGTATCTCTAGTAACATCAAGTCAAGATGGTCAGGGATGCAACCCCATTCTCCAAGTGTCCCTAAACCTCCAACTGCCAGAAGCATCTGGCACCGGCCACAATCAGAGACAGGATACTGGGCTAGATGGACCATTGGTCTGATCCAGTATGGCCACTCTTATAGTCTTTCATTCTTACTGTTCTGTAGAATTAAGTGTCATTAAGATATTAAGTACACAGAATGGTTTGTCAGTTGGCTTAATCAGGGAACTATTTAATGCTAGTGAGTATTACATTGGCAATGAGTTACTAGTAACAGGTTTGATACACAGAAAATCACATCCAATCAGTAATATTTTTCTGTTAAATTAGTTGATATTACATGGGCTTGATACACAGAATCTGCTGTGTTACCGAGCTGCACAATTCCGCAGCATTTCAGTTTTAATGAGGTATGTTTCAGAAGAACAAGCTGATGTTTTGGACTAAAATTACATGGACTGTTACATATTGCACTGCAGGTTTCTCTAAAAAGTGACCCAAGTGTGATCTGTTGAGCTCACCGCCTTTTACTGAGGTCAATCTCTTCAGATTCTGAAACATGCCTAGTTCCAAACCCACACATCTTAGCACAAGAAACCACACGTTCTGGCATTCCAGTGGGAAACAACTGCTATGTAATCATCACAATTGCATTCAATAGCAAAGCAGTTACCTGAAGTCCATTTAAAGAGTGTTACTTATATTCCCGATCTCTGGGGTAATGACTCACTCTCTGCAGCCTTACCTGATTTGGAGATATTGATGAGATATATCAATTACTCTGAGAGGATCAAGATAGGCTTTAGCACTCAGTAACATTATCCAGTTTTGAAACAATATCTGTAGACAATTAGTTCACCAGAAACCATCAACCTGTTGTTTTTTTTAACTTAAGATAATTCAGCTCACGGTCAGGTTGGTGACGTGCAGAGCATCCCCACCAGCATTGGAAATGGTCTGTGCTGTTTCTTGGCTGGGCACACTTTTTATTGTTATGTTTTAACAACTTCCAAAAGAAAAAAAATCAAGGCTCTTTACCAGCTGGAAAGGCCAGAAGGAGGTCAGCACAAAGGAGCAGAGATGTCCACTGCGGCCTGCCTATTTGTAGGCAAATGCCCACAGATTTTGTGACTAAAACTCAATAAGCTACATTTCTGCAAACATTATGGAAAATTGCATGTAGTAACAAGTGGTTACACACCCAACAACCTAGCTATTTGCATGTTCAGATGCAAGCTGTTGACCATGCAAATGTTGCAGGTGCTATTACAGATGACTTCTGAAAATTTAGCCATAAAAGAATGTACTGAGTTAGCAAGTTGTTGCACAATAGCCAGGTGTAAGAGCACCCAAGAAACTTCTACTCCCAGTAATGGGGAGGGGGGAGAGACAGGACTTTTGCCCTTGATTACAGAAGTAAATCTGGCTAACTCTGTACTTATGAAGTTCAAAGTAAATGAAGCTCTTTTTCGTAGGATGCCCAGCATTGTACCATATTGACTGACATGTTTAGTCTAGAGAAGGGAAGACAGAGAAGGGACATGATAAGTCTTCAAATATGTAAAAGGTTCTTTTAAAGAGGAGAGTGGTCAATTGTTCTCCATGTCCACTGAGGGTAGGACAAGAAGTAATTGGCTTAGTTTGTAGCAAGAAAGATTTAGGATGGATATTAGGAAAAACTTTCTAACTCTAATGATAGTTAAGTAATGGAGCAGGTTACCTCGAGAGGTTGTAGAATCCCAGTCACTGGAGGTTTTTAAGAACAGGTTAGACAAACACCTGTCAGGAAAGATCTAGGTATTCTTACAGTATGTCTACACTTGGACCTGCGAATGTGATTCCCAGATCTACTCACACTAGCTCTCATCAAGCTAGTGCACTAAAAAAAGAGAATGTAGCCATGCCAGTGCGAGCTGCGGGACATCATATACTTAGGGCAGCTAAGCCATCCCACACCTCATGCTGCCACAGCTACATTCCATTGTTACTGTGCTAGTTCAATGACAGCTAGTGTGTCACCCTGAGGCCTGGTCTACAGCACAAGGTTAGGTCAAATTTAGCCACGTTAGGTCAATTTTATAATGAATGTGTCCACACAACCAACCCCGTTCTGCCGACCTAAAGGGCTCTTAAAATCAACTGCTGTACTCCTCCCTGATGAGGGGAGTAATGCTAAAATCGACCTTCCTGGGTCGAATTTGGGGTACTGTAGACTCAGCGCTGTGCAATTCGATGGTACTGGCCTCTGGGAGCTATCACAGAGTGCTCCAATGTGACCACTCTGCACAGCACTTTCAACTCTGATGCACTAGCTAGGTACACAGGAAAAGCACCTGGAACTTTTAAATTTCATTTCCTGTTTGGTCAGTGTGGTGAGCTCAGCTGCACAGGTGACCATGCAGTCCCAGAATCGCAAGTGAGCTCCAGCATGGAGCAAACAGGAGACACTGGATCTGATTGCTGTAAGGGGAGAAGAATCTGTGCAGGCGGAACGGCAATCCAGCAGAAGAAATGCTGATATATTTGCCAAAATCACACAGGGCATGGTGGACAGAGGCTACACCAGGGACACACAGCAGGGCCGCATGAAAATTAAGGAGCTCAGGCAAGCCTACCAAAAGACAAAGGAGGCAAACGGTCGCTCCGGGTCACAGCCCCAGACATGCTGCTTCTGTGAGCAGCTGCATGCCATTCTAGGGGGGGACCCTACCAGTACCCCAACAATCTCCATGGACACCTGCAAGGTGGCAGCCTCACACAACATAGATGAGGATTTTGTGGATGAGGAAGAGGAGGAGGAGGAGGGGAATGCGCAGCAGGCAAGCAGAGAATCCGTTCTCCCTGGCAGCCAGGACCTTTTCCCCATCCTGGAGCCAATGCTCTCCCAGGGTGTATTGTTTCAGGACCCTGAAGGCGGAGAAGGCACCTCTGGTGAGTGAACATTTGTAACTACAGTACAGGGGTTAAAAGCAATTGTGTTTAATGTTTGATTTGCCCTGAACAATTGGGATGCATTCACGGCCAGTACAGCTACTGGAAAAGTCTGTTACCGTGTCTGGGGATGGAACGGGAATCCTCCAGGGACAGCTCCATGAAGCTCTCCTGGAGGTACTCCTGAAAGCCTTTGCAGAAGTTTTCTGGGGTGGGCTGCCTTATTTTGTCCTCCACAGTAAGATATTTTACCATGTCAAGCCAGTAGCAAGTAGTCTGGACTCATTGCAGCACAAAGCATGGCAGCAAATGTCCTGGGTTTTGGTCGCATTCATGCAACATTCGGTCTTTATCTTTCTGTGTCAGCCTCAGGAGAGTGATATCATTCAGGGTCACCTGGTTGAAATAGGGGAAGTTTTGTAAGGGACCAGTAATCCCCTCTGTTTGGTGATCCCCAACACATTAGACCCCGGTCATGCTGGGCTGTTTGCGCCTGGCTAAACTAAATCATCCCTGAGAATAGCCATGTGAGGGGGAAGGGATGTGCTGTACATCCACCCCAAAACCACAGCTCCTCCTTTTAAACGGCAACCACGGCCCCTGTTTTTAAATGGCAAACCCAACCGGCATTGGTCGCTATGGGAAAGGAGGGCGCTGCAATTTGAAACCATTCCCACATGTTATGAAGCTGGAAGAAGCCAACCCCGCATACCCTTTGGCTTACCATGGCTGCCTGGAAACCGAATTCTGTTGCCCAGCTGTGTGTGATGTGTCACCATACCAGCAGGCGCTCAATATAAAAGGCAAGATGCGACCTTGTATCTAAAACACATGTGCTGTCTGCTGTGAATTGCTTGATTCACTGTGAAAGAGTCCCCTTTTTGTTCTCAGAAATGTATCTTCTTAAAATCTACTCTCCCTTTTCCCCCCTGCAGTTGCAAATGTTTCTGTGCTCCCCGTATCAACTCCGTCCCTGAGGTTATCGCAGATTAGAAGGCAAAAAAAATGCACTTGCAATGACATATTTTCCGAGCTCTTTCAGTCCTCCTGCTCCGATAGGGTACAGCTGAATGCATGGAGGCATTCGGTGGCAGAGGCCAGGAAAGTATACAGTGAGCATGATTGAAACACAAAGGAGGAGATGCTGAGGCTAATGGGAGAGCAAACGGACATGAGGAGGCATCTGGTGGAGCTGCAGGAAAGGCAACTAGAGTACAGACCCCCGCTGCATCCATTGTGTAACTTCCTGCCCTCCTTGCCAAGTTCCATACCCTCCTCATCCAGACGCCCAAGAAAATGTGGGGGGGAGGCTCCGGGCACCCAGATACTCCACTCCAGAGGATGGCCCAAGCAACAGAAGGCTGTCATTCAAACAGCTTTGATTTGTAGTGTGGCTACAATAAGCAATGTGGCCTTGTCCTTCCCTCCTCTCCCACCCCACCCCATTATCAAACCCTTTGTACACCCGGGCTACTTTTACTAGTCAACATTGTCAGTGATCTCAAGTTTTTTTTAATAAATAAAGAATGAATGGATTCAGAACAACAGGGACTTTATTTCCTGTGCCAGCTGTGGTAGAAAGGGGGGAGGGGGATTGGCTTACAGGGAAGTACATTCACCAAAGGGGGTGGGTTTGCATCAAGGACAAACACACACAATTGTCACATCATAGCCTGGCCGGTCGTGAAACTGGTTTTCAAAGCCTCTCTGATGCACAGCGCACCTTGCTGTGCTCTTCTAATTGCCCTGGTGTCTGGCTGTTCAAAATTGGCTGCCAGGCGATTTGCCTCAACCTCCCACCCCGCCATAAATGTCTCCCCCTTACTCTCACAGATATTATAGATCACACAGCAAGCGGCAATAACAATCGGAATATTGCTTTCACTGAGGTCTAGCCTACTCAACAAACTGCGCCAGTGCCCCATTAAACATCCAAAGGCACATTCTACCACCATTCTGCACTTGCTCAGCCTATGGTTGAACTGCTCCTTACAGCTGTCCAGGCTGCCTGTGTACAGCTTCATGAGCCATGGGAGCAAGGGGTAGGTTGGGTCTCCAGGGATAACTATTGGCATTTCAACATCCCCAGTGGTAATTTTCTGGTCTGGGAAGAAAGTCCCTTCTTCAGCTTTCCTAAGAGCCCAGAGTTCCGAAAGATGTGAGTATCATGCACCTTTCCTGGCCATCCCACGTTGATGTAGGTGAAACGTCCCTTGTGATCCACCAGTGCTTACAACACCATTGAGAAGTACCCCTTATGATTTATGTACTCTTTGGCATGGTGGTCCAGTGCCAAGATAGGGATATGCGTTCCGTCTACCGCAGTTAGGGAACCCCATTGCAGCAAAGCCATCCACTATGACCTGCACATTTCCCAGAGTCACTACCCTTCTTAGCAGAAGGGTATTGATTGCCCTGGCTACTTGGATCACAGCAGCCTCCACAGTAGATTTGCCCACTCTGAATTGGTTCCCGACTGACCGGTAGCAGTCAGGCGTTACAAGCTTCCCCAGGGCTATCGCCACTCACTTCTCAACTATCAGGGCAGCTCTCATCTTGGTATTCCTGTGCTTCAGGGCGGGGGAAAGCAACTCACACAGTTCCATGAAAGTGGCCTTATGCATGCAAAAGTTTTGCAGCCACTGGGAATCATCCCATACCTGTAACACTATGCAGTCCCACCACTCTGCTTGTTTGCCAGCCCCAGAATCGGCATTCCACTATATCAACATGCCCCAATGCCACCATGATAGCCCAATTGCCACATCCCGTGCTTTCAGGAATGCCTGTGTCCATGTCCTCCTCACAATCTTCCTCGTGCTGGCGGCTCCTAGCTACATACTGCAGGATAATGCTCACAAAAGCAGTATGCAGCTGAGCGGGCTCCATGCTTGCCATGCTATGGCATCTGCATGGATAACCCAGGAAAAAAGGCATGAAATGATTGTTTGCCGTTGCTTTCAGGGAGGGAAGGAGGGAGGGGAGACTGACGACATGTACCCAAAACCACCTGCGACAATGTTTTTGCCCCATCAGGCATTGGGAGCTTAACGCAGAATTCCAATGGGCAGTGGGGACTGTGGGATAGCTACCCACAGTGCACCATTCCGTGAGTCGATGCTAGCCACGGTATTGAGGATGCACTCCACCGACCTAGTGCGCTTAGCGGGGACATGCACAATCGACTGTATAAAATCGCTTACTACAGATCAACTTCTATAAAATCGACCTAATTTCATAGTGTAGACATGCTCTGAGTGTGAATCACACCAACTGTAGACATACTTATTCCTGCCTTGGCACAAAACAAAACACCATGTCTAAAAATCCTCACCTCCAATAAGGTTGCCACTTTCCTTTCCACCTAATAACTCTTCAACATTGTTTGCACTTGCATATGTTGATCAGTTATATCTGGTTTCTTTAAAATGTTAGCTCCAAAGAAAAACAAAACAAAATAGGGTTATGGCTTTTTTAGCTACTTGTGAGTATAAAAAGACATGGAGGGATGGTTTGTTTATTTTTATATTAGAAATTCAGGTACTGTCTACCATGGAAGATACTGGTGAATGGAGAACTAATAAACCAATGACATAATTAAAGAGAATGAAACCTAGGGATTTTTAATTCTTACCTTTTAAAGCCTTTGGGTTTTAGTTTGTTTGCGTAAACACCTACTGAACTTCAGTTACTAATTAATATTGTGGAGAAATTAAGTCTTTCTTAAAGATGCATCACGCACACCTCTACAATTAAAGGTCTGAAGGATCACAACACAGATGATCCAAGACATCCAGTAGGTCCCTCCAGCAAAACCAAGGAAGATCAGAATTCTCGTGATAATGTAAAAAAAATGGAGGAAAATAAAAATCAGGTCCTCTTTACATATCCTTAAGTAGCAAAAATGGGCACATGTCAGTTTTTAAAAAATTCTTAACCACTAATCTTAAATTCTGGTATTGTTTTGATATACCAAGTAACAAAAAGCCTTCTTTACCATGAGCTAAACTAAACAATCCCTTAAAGAATGTTATCTCTGTTGTTTCTTAAAGAGAGAGACATCAACTGTCGTGAAGTATAGCAAAGCAAACATCATGGTAGCTCTACAAGTCAATCATCACCAAAATGATCCTAGTGTTAGAGAAAAAGAAATAGGTAGTCATTTGCAGACATTCAGGGTGGTTGAGAAATTTGACATTATTACTGGGTGGTGGAGCATAATCTGTCTTACCATTTAAATTCAGCCAGATTCAGAACTGGGGACACAAAAATAGTGTTAATTTAAGTCTACATCTGAAAATTGCTAAGCCCACAGGAAACAATGCAGAAAGAGAAAATGGAACCCATGCAGCTAGCATGAATATGGAGTGGTGGTTAGTGATGTGGTAGTGGAAGTTAGTTTCCAAATCAGTTTGCCCATTCATAAAGCCTGAAAAAGAGAAATCTCATGAAAAAGCTTGCCTTGGAAAGACTTCCAGCCTGCCTTGGAAAGATTTCTGGCCAACTGTTGCACTCCAGATGAGGTTATAATAAAATTGAAGGACAGCCAAGCTTTCTGCTGTTATCTGAACATTCTGAAGCTCATCCAATACTTGGTACAGCAAAAATTATTCAGTTGTGGGGTAGAGGTCTCTTATGACTCAAGACCATACAGCATTCATCCCTAATCATCTGTGAGAGGTCCTCTGCCTTGGTTCAAGCAGCACCAAGCACTGAAAAGACTTCTTGATACCTATCTTCAGCAGTTTGAAAGAGACATCCAGGTGCACATCATCTATAAGTACAGGTCAAGTTGACTGAGCACTGAACTAGAACACAGGAAACTTGATCTCTATTCAGGTAAGTCATTCCCCTTCTCTCTCACTCACGTTCCCTATATATAAAATGGAGAGAACGTAAAGTGACTGGGTTGTAAAATACTCTAACTCACAGGCCTATGGGAAGCTACTGTGTACAGAGGCACCTGAAGTTTGCCCAAAAAAGTCTTTACTGAACTGTAGCTATAATATTATGTTTGTAGTCTTATTTATGAAGCATATAGAGATGCATGTATATGAAATATTTAAATTAACGTCAAGTTCATCACTATTGTTGCTTTCTAGTTTTTTCACCCCTTTCTCACCTTTTCATGGATCTAATTTTTTCTTTACATAACAGAGTACTTTTTCTTTCAGTTCCTTGATAAATGCTTCCAAGATGCCAACATCCACTGAGTAATCATAAAACTATATAAGCAGAGCCAGAAAAGATTCCTGAACAATTAAATTGGCCTCAGAAAGAACTCATGACCCCTTTTAGAGAAAGTTGGCAGCAGTACTGAGAAATGGAGCATCATCCAAGGGCGCTTGGCTGCAGTCTAAGCTATATTAAAACACACTTTATGACAACAAATGACTGATTTGCCCACAAAGGACTGCTTGAATAACTGGCAGGAGTTCTGCGGAAGAGAAGCGTATTTTTAACTAGTTTAAACTACAAGTTTAGCTTGCCACATAGCCTGGACCATATTATGCAGAAATATAGTTAGGTAGAAGGCATAGGATGCTATAATATCTAACAAAACCCTTTGCCCAGCCAAAGGCTGCACTGGCAACTCTCCAGAGTCCAGACCGTGGTACTTAATTTTACTAAATGGAGATGACTGCAACTGCCCTCAAGTTTAGGAGAGATTTTGGAACAAACATCTCTCCATAAACATACAGGAAATATGGAGCCTTCCAGCAATATGGAAGGTCGCTAGTTCGATTTTGGTGGAAAGTCATTTACCATCTGTCAGGTGTTCAATGACCTAGGTCAGTGATTCTCAACCTTTCCAGGTTTCAGAGTAACAGCCGTGTTAGTCTGTATTCGCAAAAAGAAAAGGAGTATTTGTGGCACCTTAGAGACTAACCAATTTATTTGAGCATAAGCTTTCGTGAGCTACAGCTCACTTCACATCCGATGAAGTGAGCTGTAGCTCACGAAAGCTTATGCTCAACCTTTCCAGACTACTATAGCCCCCCACCCCACCCCCTCAGGAGTCTGATTTGTCTTGCATACATTAAGTTTCACCTCATTGAAGATCTACTTGGCTACAAAATCAGACATAAAAATACAGAAGTGTCACAGCACACTATTACTGAAAAATTGCTTACTTTCTCCTTCTTTACCATATAATTATAAAATAATCAGAATATAAATATTGTATTTATATTTCAGTGTGACACTTGAGCCTATTTTCAACTTGTGAGCCTCGTCTGAAGCCTGAGTCCCAGGCAGCAGGGCTGAAGTATGTAACTTAGCTTCACGGGGGGCCCCTGTGGCTTTGGGCCTGGGGCAACTGCCCTGCTTGCCACCCCCTAATGCCAGGCCTGCACTTGTGATCCCTATAAAACCCATCCCATAACCCCAGGTTGAGAAACACTGATCTAGATGAGTTGAGTACCTCCTGGAAGACCTTGGCGTAACCCTACGGGTATGCATACCCCTGGTTGAGAACCACTGCTCTAAGTGAAGCAAGTTGGCAATCTCAGTTCAGTTCTTAGTGATAGGATGCCAATGTCACCAGAACACTATCACAACAAGCACTAATGGGCATGCTTGTTGTCGAAAAGCAAGCATTGAATGGATTGGATTTACCACTCAACACTAAATGTGGATGTGACATTACCCAGGGTAGAGTCTGGACCAATGAACAGCTGTGTCCCCTCAGTTCTCCAACCTGGGGTGCCTTTTACACAGCTTTGCTGTGAGAGCAACCACTCCTGGTCTGCTCACACTCAGTCTCCAGCATATAAATTACTCCCAGATATACTGCAAGAATGTTACAGCCAGTCACCCTTGTTACTCTGAAGTGTAATTCACCAACAAATTCCCGGTCCTAGACATTCCCCCAGAAATGTACATCTTGTACTGCCCAGCTCTCTCCTGATCAACATAAGCTCATATGAAGTCCATCATTTTATGAATAGAAAATGATATGCGCAGATTCTGTTGTCCCAAATGGAGCTCCCCAAACACTTCAGTCCAAACATACTGGTTTAGATTAAACAAAAACAAGTTTATTAACTACAAAAGGTAGATTTTAAGTGATTAGAAGCAATGAAGCATAAAAATCAGAATTGGTTACAAGAAAATAAAAGTAAATCAAAATGTAATGCCTAATTTAACAAGCTAGAGTGAATTCAAAGCAAAGGTCTTTCTTGCCACAGTTTAGAAGTGTTAGTGGCTCATTCTTTCAGTCAGGATCCCTCCCCCAGTCCAAAGCTATTTTCTTTGTTCTTCTGGTGTTGTGGATGCCGTGGATAGAGAAAAAGGGAGGAAGACATGATTTGGAGCCTTGTGCTTTCCATTTTATATTTTTCCTCTTCGAGGATTATCTCCAGCTGAGGTTCAGGAGACAAAGTCTGTGTGGATGGAAATCCCTAAGCTGTTTCTTTGTCAAATTGTAAATCTTCATTCATATCCTTTTTCCTGCCAAAGACTGGCTACTCAACAGGGGATAGTCCATTGATTTTGTTGACACCTAGCTGAGGTGTTGGTAGCCTTTTATCTCTGGGGAACTGGTTTGTGGCTGCTTTTAGTAATATCATACAGTAGAATCTTATAACTTTACTACACTGTTGCCACACATATTTTATCAGGACAATAATAATGAGCAAATTATGAGTTTTCAAATGATACCTCCCAAGGCATACCTTGTACAAGATTTATTATAGTCCTATAACCAGGGTGAGTATAGAGGTACAGACTGCCACAGTGAACTCTCTAGGTTAAATACCTTGACCGGTACTATTACAAAGGAAGCCTATGTATCCCACTGGTCAGTGGGAGGTGTGTGTCCCCCTTTGTGCCCAGCCTAGAGAAAATGGGTCTCTTATAGGCCCAGCTTGCAGTACCTGGATCTTTAGCTCAAGCTTAGAGAGGCATATTTTGAGTTCTTGAGGTCCCTAGTTCAATTCCAGGTGCGTCAGCCAAGCTAGCAGATATCAAACTTGCACTGTTTCTCGCAGTGCTGTAGCAAAATAGAGGATTTTATCCTCCATTGTAGTTTCTCTTACCTTTCTCAGAAATTTAATTCATTTTAATAAACATATGGGCAGATTAGTTGGTGTCTAGAATAGTAACAACACATTAGATGAAATTTGCCCTTTTTCTGTTCATGAAGTATCTATAAAAATACCTTATTAAACTTGGTATTTATCAAATTTGTTCAATAGTCAATAATATTTGGGCTATATATTGTCTGTGAACTGCTTATATTACACATTCCCTCAAACATTCAATACTTGGAATTTGTTTTTCGAGTCTTTTCTTTTACACTAGTTATATAGGTTGTTTGTTTCTGTTCCCTGATCTGATGACCTAACCTTTATAAACTTATTTCCACCTCTGCCAGAAGGAAGTTTTCTTTCATTCCAAAACAAAATTTAGTTTTTTGATTAAACTAACCTCAGTTAGTGATCCATCAAATGCACCAGGCTTGTTATTCCAAGGGGATCCTCTGACACATTTCAAACCAAATGCACTGCTTCAGGGAGAATAAACAAACAAATTGGTTAACTATGAAAGATAGATTTTAAGTGATTATAAGTCAAAGCATAACAAGTCAGGTTTAGTCAAATGAAATAAAAGCAAAACATATTCTAAGCTGATCTTAACACTTTCAATGCCCTTACAAACTTAAATGCTTCTCACCACAGGCTGGCTGGTTGCCCTTCAGCCAGGCTCTCCCCTTTAATCAGCGCTTCAGTCACTTGGTGTGGTAGATGTAGGTGGAAGAGAGAGGAAGACTACGACAAATGTCTCTTCCTTTTACCATGTCCTTTCTTCCCTCTTGGCTTTGCTCCCCCCTTCAGAGTCAGGTGAGCATTACCTCATCACAGTTCCAAACTGACCAAGGGAAGTGGGGTGACTCCCTCAAGAGTCTAATAGATTCTTTTGTTGCTGCCTAGGCCAGCATCCTTTGTTCCTGTAAAGCTGGGCTGGGTTTGTCCCATACCTGCCCTGATGAGGTGCGAACTGCCTCTCTGCTCTTGGAGAGTTTTTGCCTGGGCTTGCTTTAAGCCATGAGGATACATTTTCAGGCTCATAACTATATACATGAAATTATAATCTATAACCTTACTATAGCATTACTGTAACAATTACTATAACATCACTATACCAATAATGCTCAGTGCATCATGAGCCTTCCGAAGACATCCAGCATGACAGACTTTGCATTGGATACCATACAATCATTTTATAAAGATGAAGATGGGGATGTACAATGTTCCCCCGAGGTACAGAGTGTCACAGTGGTTAAGCACTGAAATAAATTGTCTAGGAAGACTGTGGAATTTCCATCTTGGAGACTTTTAAGAGCAGGTTAGACAAACACCTGTCAGGAATGGTCTAGATAATTAGTCCTTCCACAAATGCAGGGGACTGGACTAGATGACCTCTTGAGGTCCCTTCCAGTTCTATGATTCTATTTACTTTCCAACAGGTGACATTCAGCATGCTGACATCAACATACTGACCAGTAGCCTTGCATAACTGATACACTCGTAAGAAGTCCTCATCTTCAACTATCCCCACACACATATCCCTCCTGCCTGCAGCTAAAACTTGGAACATGTCATAACATAGTCAACAGTGGTGCCAGAAGAACAGGAAACCGGAAGGCAAAGAGCCAGAGCCAGCAGCCAGGAAAAAGAGCAGAGAGACAGACAAACAATTATTTTCAATTACTCAGGGTCTGTTTCTGCAAACCTTACTCACACAAGCAGCCCCACTGTGTTTGAGAGTAAGTACTACACTTGAGTAAGGTTACAGAATCAGGCCTATAGGACGCATGCTGTGAAGTTCTCATCAAGTCTGCTGTTTGTATTTTTAGTAAGTCTTTTCCTGCATTGTTGCTTCAAGGAGCAAGGTTCTGTTGAGCACTGGCATCTCTCCCTGAGAGAACCAGCGATGGGGTGGAAGTGCAGTCACTTGAGCAGAGAGGAGTATTCCAGACCACCCTGTATCTTGGAAATCTGGTCTCAGGCCCAGAGCCGTCTGTTTTTCACAAACTCTCATTGCCCTCTGAGGCCACTGCCTCTCCCTCAGTGCACCACATTCCCTCTTCCACAAGCAGAAACCCTGGAACAGGATAGTGTTATTTGAAGGCCTGTAAATGGCTCCCTTAAGGCTGGGGAAAAAAGGGTTCTGAAAAAATAAACAGATAAAACTATTAAGTTACTTGGCTTTACTCAGCCAAGAAATCTAGCAGGAAAAGACTTTCCTTGAGAGAGATCCCAGCATTTTCCATTTACTGACAGACAGAAAATATCAAAAGAGTAACTTTTCTCATATTATATTGCTACTTCCACTTGCAATGCTGGCAACCATCAGGAAGTGCAGAGGTGTGTGAAAAATGGAAATGTAACTCCCATTTAAAAAATAGAACACACACATTTGTCTGAATGGCAGAAAAGATTCCATTTGGGTTCAGATCTGGTTTTGGTTGGTTTTTAATTTATCCAAACAGATTCGCCTATTCCTATTTAATCATTTTTGTCCAACTGAATGCGGAAATCTGTAATCCTAAATAAAAGACTAGTAAAGGAAAGACTTGCTTACTAATATAAGAATGAACTTGAAAGGACTGTTAAGAAAGGCACCCAAGAGATAAGTTAGAGAAAAATCTGTGGTGGAAGCTGTTTTATAGACTGAAAAAATGAATGTAGTACAACCCTGCTTGTCTGAAGATTTCGGAAGATTCCAATTATTGGGTGATTCTCCCCAACAGACTTTTAAGTGTGTGCAAGGTTAAATGATTCTGAGTGTACACCTCAGTGCCAATCAGCTACCCCAAGGCTATTTGCCTCTGTAATTCTGACTTCAAAGAGTTGCTAAGAACTAGACGGCTAGAATTTCCCTCTTGTGGTGGTTTTAAACTCCATAGGACTGGAGATTTGGTTTTGTGAAGCTCCTGAGTTCTGTATAATTGAAGCCCTAGCTTTCTGCAGGTTAGCAGCCCCATAGAACCAATATATGTGGGGGAGGGGGGGTAGTTCAATCCTGCAAAACTCTTATGCATCACCTGACTGAAGCTCCAGTTATTCAGTCAAACTTTGTGGGACTTTCTGCATTAAAGCGATAAACGTTCTAAGGCTAATTATCTGGCTAATACACTATGAGAAGGTAGCTGGCCAGTGGAGATTGCTGATATGTACTTTATTAGAAACCTTTAACTCAGCTGTGCAGGTAGCTAGTCTATGTAACTATGTAACCACATTTCTGAGTTCTAAATTAACTGAAACCACTCAGGAAAAAGATCTGGCCTTTACTGTAGACAGTTACATTAAAACTTCTAGTCCACGTGCAGCAGCAGTCAAAAAATGCAAACCAAAATGTTATTCAGATGTATAGAGAATGGGAAAAAAAGTATTAATGAAAATATTACAATTTGTTATATAGACCAATGGTTGCTCTCACTTCAAGTGCTCTGTTCAGTTCCGGTCCCCCCATCTCAATAAGGAATTATACCAAAAACATTTTAGAACCCAACATAAATTGCATATTATCAGAGATTATTAAAGCAGCTCATCCCGTCCAGCTGAAAGTTTTCAGTAGAGTTCAGAGTCTTCATACTTCAGGAAATAGTCAACAGATGGGCCTTCAGTGAAGTGATGGCTTTTTATAAGTCCCTAGGAAGAGAATGAACTTGATCCTAACCTGAGATACTCAGGTATTCATCCATACCTATTTTTGAACAACAACAAACAGCCTTAGAGGATTTATAGAGGGGTTCTTCAGAAATATGTACTAGTACCACACTATGGTCCTGATCCTGCAATGAGCTCTGTGCAGGCTGCTGGATTCACTGCAGCAGAGAACCTTGCAACACAGCCTCAGCGTCTCAGGTGAGAATCTAATCCTCCCAAGGCCTATACTTTCATGTCCCAAAAAGTATTGTTTGTATAAGAGAAGGCATAATGTAGTGATATTTATATATGGCGATTTGATAATTTATAACCAATAGATAGATTGCTTTTTCCCCCCTCCTGTTTCAGAGATTTGAGGCTCTTTACTTACCTACCTCCCCTTCCCTTTCTGTTTTATGTTGTTCTGCATTCTAACACTACAGCTAGCTCTGGAGACCACTGTTGTCTAAAAGAGTTCAGAATAGAGAGCTCACAGTCCGTATTTGGTGCTGTACTAAGAGGAGAAAGCTCAGTTAAAGCACATTCAATTGGACATTAAAATGTGGAATCTATTGCCCTTTTAGTAGGCAGCATCAGACACTGTTCATACAGCCTGCTCCCTGGAATCATTTCAACATTCTAACAATCCAAAAACAACAGAGACATGTCCTGAATCATTCAAGTTGAGGCAAAATAAACAGAATCTTACATAAAATAAGAAAGTCCAAGGGAAAGCCAGCATGAGTAGTAAGTAACCTTTTGTTTATACAACTGAACGCTCCTTGACCAAACATTTCTTTTCGATTAAGGAAAGCTAAGAAATCGAAAACAGATGTCTAAGACTCGATATGACCTTATTTCCTGTTGAATACTTAACTCTGTCTAACAGTTCTCTGTGTCATTCTGCTGATGTTCTAGAGTGCATTTACAGTAACCGTATTCACATGGCAGTGACACAACAGGGAATCTGAATGTTTGATTGAGTTTCAATTATGGAACATTTTCTACAGCATGTAGTGTCGCGTCGTGTCGGCTCACGTATGGCAGTGTAAACCATCCATTTACTACTCAGACTACTTGCGCCTCATACTAATTGCGCATACTACCAACTACGCGTACTACTTGCACCTCTCTCACCCCAGAGGAAATTAAGTAACTTTCAGAAAAAGATCCAGCCCTTTTCAAAGGTGACATGTTACTCTGCAAGCTGTTAGAAAAAAATAGCACTCTGTTTACACTTAACTCTGGATTAAGTTAACTGAGTGAAAGTTTTAATTTAGTTTTTAATTAATTTTAAATTTATCCAGTTTTCTAAACAGGACTAGTATAGTGGTGTATTCATTGGATACTGTGTACTATAACATCAGTAGTGCAAGTAGGGCGGTACTCTCCAGTACACAGTACTGGCAAGAGATTTTTAGCGGGTATGGGGTACTGGAAAGACTTGGGGCTAGCCCCCCCCAATCCGGGGAGGGGGGCTGCTTTCTGCTCCTTAAAGGAGCAGAACACTGCTAGGGAGGTCATTCATTCTTTATATGGCTTTAACAGCACAATACATATGCTAACAAACTTAAACAAAGGCCTTTTTTGAGTTTGTTAGCACATGTGTTGTGCTGTTAAGTTGGTCAGGAGTCCTCAAGACAGAAGGGGGGCGGGGGAACGGAAGGAGTTTAAACCGTGTTTTTTACTCTGTTTCGCCCCATTGGTCTGAATTATCTATGTCATTCATCTCAAAGAGGCAGAGGTTCACAGATTTGCAAACCTAAAAACCTGTGTTATGCTTTAAACCACCTCAGCACATACGAGGTTTATGAACATTAAGAAGTTAACTGCAAAGGAACACTGAAGCCCATTAACCTGAATGTGTGCCAGCCAGTATGCCCTCACTGACTAAAGGTGCAGTCACACCTGAACAGCTAAAAATTAACTTGCCCTTTTGGCTAAACAGTCATATCACTGGCTCCATCTCTGTTGTTACATAACAGATAACAAAAATTCAGTGGGGCTTGGTGGTGCTAGCACATAGGGTCTCAGATACGTGGTGTGATTTTTCAGAATCTCTTTGGGGAATAGTCATGTAGGTGAAATAGCTGGTACTTATGATTATACTGTTTCTATGCATGTATATTCATCTTGGTATCTGAAGTTATGAATATTAGCTATGTTCACTGCGTTTGCTCCTCTGGTAATGTCCACAAGGTATTTAGCCAGCACATGAAGAGACAAGTCAAGTTGAATGGTCCATTAAGGAACACTTAGCACACAGTGAACCCTGGAAATTGCCTGTCTACTCTTAATGGACTTTTTGTGACCGTTGTAACTGGAACATGGGTGGGGGTGATGGACATGTAACTTGCCCATGTGACTCGAAACACCATCTTTCACAGTGAGAACAGATTTCCCTTTATTTGGCACTTGGCAGAACCTAAAAGGCCCTGGCCTGGAAACATCTCAATTTTGCCTCTTTCCTGCACCAATCTCTGGATATATACTAATGGGAGCATTCTAACCAAGGACTGAGGACTTTAAGGTAATCTGGAGCCTTTATATTTCCTTGATCCTTTGCAGATGGACTTATGAGTTATATAAGACTGTTCTAGCCTCACTGATTGCTGATTTCCCCCTTGCAATGGACAAAGATCAGATGTCTGCTGACTTTTGCACGAGTCAGCAGCCTTTGATACCTGTGGTATAAGGAACATGGCCCTTGCTTGAGTGGTTTTGTTCTTTCCTCTCCAAATGTCAAAGCCTGTTCCCATTGAACTCAGTGGCAAAACTCCTTTTGATTTCAATGGGAACAAGATTTGGCCCCAAGAGATCAGAGAATGTGAGTTTGATCAATTATCTGTCCAGAGACAGTTCTCCTGCATGTTCTGCCAGGCTGATTTTGGTTGCCCGTCCTGTATATCATGCTGAGGAAAATAAGAAAACAATTTGGGCTGTAGTTCTATCAAGATGTACATGGCACACACAGTTCTATGCCTCTTTTCCATCAAACCCAGATGGCCCAGCATCTTTGCTTCCCTAGTGCCTGGCGGAGAGCAATACTTAGATAAAGGCAAGCTGGCAGAAGCTTAGTTTGGACATAAGGGAGACACTAATAGTGTGTTAAGGGAAAGTGAGGTGATTGTCCTTCCTATCCTTCTTTAAGAAATTTTCAATTTGGGGTGCTGCTGGATCCTCAATGACACCTGGAAGTACAGGTGGCACCAGGGGCCCAAAGGATCTGTTAAACAGATGAAGTTGTAAAATTTTAGACAGGTAAGGGGGGTGTTGGAGAGGATGGGAAGAGCGTGGGGGCCCCGGGCTGGGCAGAGTCACGTGGGGAGGTCACATGCCCTCCCATGAGTGCAGTACCGTCAAGAAATGATTTCTACTTGCACCACTGTCTAACATCTAAGCCTATATTTATAGTGTCCTTCACAGAAAGTCACAGGACATTTTACAGCACAGTATTATATATCATACAGTCTGTGATACTGTGTATGTATGCAAGGAAATGTGAGGAAAACTCACTAAAGGGAAAATTCTGTCCAGAGCAGAAGCCCAGCACTAAGTCCTTTGCATCACTTCAGTCCCATTTCGGTCCTTAATGGAGCATAAGTGGGTCTTAAGTTATGCACAGGACCTTCCTTACACTGATGAATTTTACTCTACACCTAGTAAACCAACCATTTAGCATCACAGCACTTCCAGGCTCCCTGCTGTGGAGTCAGGAGCTGACCCCCATTAGAGCCAGAACTCCTAGGCTCCCTCTCCATGGCAGGGAACCTGGAAGCCCTGACATGGTAGGGCTGCTCTAAAGCCAGAGAGCCTGGTATTCTGGGGTCCCTGGTCTCAAGGCAGTCCGCACAGCAGAGCTACCCCAGAGCCATGGACCCTAGAAGACCAGGCTCCCTAGCAGACTAGCAAATTGGCAGGGATCCACTGGAACCCTGCCTTGGTTTCACCAAAAGTTTATCAAACCAGAGATATTTCCAAACAACATTTTAGGTTCAGCACATTTGCATTTCATCAGAAATTTTCCAGCAAGCTCTAACCATAAGCAGCCAGTACTTTTTTCAGTACTTTAAACTGGCAATAGCAGCGCTACCCATACCAGGAGCCTATAGATTGCAGAGGGTATGCATATGTACAGGAGCTGGTTAGAAAATGTGAATAAAAAACGGAACATGTCAAAAATTAGTTTTACATAAAAATTCAAAATTGTCAGAATTTCAATTTCAGAAAATTTCACTTAACTCTAATATTGACTACAAGAATTATTTTAATATGTTTTCCCCAGGAAGATTATCATTGAACAAAATGTGTGTATCAGTAATAACACTTGGCACATATGTAGTGCCTTGTTCTAAAGATCTCAAAGTACTGCTGCCCTTTTTTGACCCGAGCAGCTAGTCAAAATTTGGGGCCCTGTTGGGAGCAGAAATTGGTGATCGTCAAGTATTCTTTGATGCATTTTTTTTTTAAATTTACAAAGAACATACAAAGCCCCGGCTCTCTGAATGCAGAAGAGATCAAATAGCAGAAACCAACTTCTTTTGATCACACCAGAAGCACCCCCAATCTAAAAACCTCCTCCCAGGTTTCTTCCAGAGTTAGCCAACCTACTTTCAGCTGCTCCTTCAGGCTGTCTCCATATATTCTCAATTTTTCCGTGTGTTCTCTCTCACCCCACTCCATGCCATACAAACACACACCCCTGGTCACAATACCCAGTCACAACCTCCACCAACCTGGTTCCAGTTTCTGGACAGACTATTAGGCTTTGTTTTAGGTGAGGCTCCTTAACTTCTCTTACAACTGTCTTAAATGGGCATAAATTCAAACTTATACATCAGTTTGAATGAGGTTTTAACTCAGCCCACAACAAGGTTTCACCCAACTCATAATTTATAGTCAGTGACAAGCAACGTCTGAACTCTGCTGTGAAGTATCATTTTCCTTCTTTGACAAAAGAAGAAGCTGGAACACACAGATCACAAGCAATTTGAGGAGGTCATACAGAAGTCTGGCAGAGGTAGGAAGAGAACCCAGATGACAAGACTTCCCCTCCTGCTCTGACTCAGCATTCATATACCAACTGGGAAGCAGGTGACAGGACCTGCTACATCAGGTCTACACTACTCAAAGTTTCTCATCGACAAGCTAAATCCTCAGGCAGCTAGCTAAGTTGCATTGATAGCTGCTTTGCACTACTGGAGAGCAACACAAAGCAGCCAGAGCATTAGGTAGAATTTGTATCTGTATACTTCCACACCTTGTCTTATCTTATGACCTGACGCATTGAAAAAAGGAAAGTGAAGGCGTTTATACCTATTGATTATCAGCAATGAAGAGAAAATGGGCTTTCAAAAACTGAACGAATTTAGTACTCTGGCTAACTCTGTCAGTTTTTCCCCCATAAGACCTTTGGCCTGAGTCACTGGAATGAATTATCCCCTTCCCTAGGTTTCAGAGCCCGAGCTCCAGCCTGAGCCTCAACGTCTGCATAGCTATTATTAGTGCAATAGTCCAAACCTCACAAGACTGAGTCTGCCAACCCAGGCTCTAAGACTTGCTACTGCAGACTGCTACTCACTATGCAGACGTACCCTAAGGGTACCCACCCACGTAGCCCCCCAGCACAGGTATAAATAGCAGTGTAGCTGGGGAGGCATGGCTTAGGTGAGTAAGGACACACCTGAAGGGCGTGGGTAATAGGCAAGTACATAACGTACAGGCTCTCTACTCATCCAAGCCGCACCTCTATTTTTAGCAGTGTAGTGTCCCACCTCTGGAGCCTCTCCCCTCCACAGGAAAAGACTCCGGCAGTAGGGGAAAAGGGAAGGCAGCGGGGCAAGGTTCTGCCAGCTCCCCACAGCTGGAGCTCTTCCCCGGAGCAAAGAAAGGCTCCAGCAGTGGGGAAAAGCACTGGTACGGGGTATTCCCTGCTGTCTCCCCCTGCCAGAGCCTTTCCTCACTGCAACAAAAGTCTGCAGCAGCAGGAAACTGCTGAAGCCTTTCCCTCTGCTGGAGTCTTTCACGGACATGTGTAGCTACACACTGCAGTCTGTACACAGCTTGCTTTTCACTGAGACTGCACGTGCATTACAAGCACCGACATGGCTATGTAGCGCAGACTTAGCCTAAGGGTCTCTGGGACCCGAACTTATGGACTTGGTGTTTCTAAGCCAATGCTTGAGTGTCCACACTGCATTGTAAATTTGAGTTTACAATAGCTGGATCTGGGTCTCACAGCCATACCAATGCATCCATACTACACTGCACAGACCTTCGGACTCAAGACTGCGGCTTGACCTGCATCCACACTGCACAACGACAGGGCTTGGAACAGAGTCTCAGCAGGACTCGGACTCCGACCCATGTCCTGAGTGCTTGCCGACCCAGGCTGGAATGACTTGTGTGCGGATGGAAAGGAGGCTTGGTCCCAAGCCTGAGTCAGAGCCCGGGCTTAGCACACAGTGCAGACATACCCTAAGAGCACAGAACTTGCAGCCCTGGGGAAGGGGAGGACTAACATGCCTTTGAGCTCCCCTCAAATCCTCCCAATCCTGGGCTGCTCTGGAGGCTGCACAGGCCCTTACCATAACTTGGCCTGTCTATGTTACTACATCATCCAAGGCCACAACACTGCCTGGAAATGCCACAGCCCTGGGTGGTGTGGCCCTGTCCCTAAGGTGCCTCTCCCACTCCCAGCACGCCCCCTACACAGAGACTTGTAAGGAGGCCTCAGAGGGTCAGCCAAAGGCTGTCTTCCACTGTGGGAATCCTCCCCCAGCTGGATACAGAGCTTTTTCTGAATTATTCATGCCCTTTACCCTGCGGTAAAAGAGCCAATACACCCACAGTACATCAACTCAAAATTTAGTTGGTCCCTTCACTGATTCCTTCATTCCCCAGCACACAATCACTTTTCTCAAATGCAATGATTTTTTTTAAAGAGAATATTTCCTTTTTCTGGCATCATCTGCTATAGAGCAATTTCACAATCATGAAAAGCATATAAAACTCCAAAGGTGTTTTGTTTCCTTTTTTTAAAAAAGGGGGAGGGGTTGCATCCACTTTAACCTTATGACTTTGAAAATGCATTTGGCTGCACTTTGAACCCCCTTTACCAGGTGTGTCCCACACTCCCAGCTCTCCCTGGGTGTCAGTGGAACATTCAGGGGAGACAAGTAGCACAGTATGTAACTTGGAGGACCAGCAATTAAATTGTTAAGTGTAGCGATCTCACCTAGCACTGGAAGCCAAATCTAAGAATGCATTGTCATTCAAGCTGGCTAACATCTTGTCTGCTTACTTAGAGACAATTACGTAGGAAAGAGTGGCTTAGGTCAGGGCTTTTTTTTTTGTAGTTAATAAACATTCTTCAGTCTTTCCTGCCCATCCACTGTGTTGTCACTAGCAGCATCATAGTAGCATCCTGTGTAAAACAGGAAATGGGCTGCCAAAACAGTCAGAAGAAAAACATGAATACTAGGCAAGCAGACAAATATGTCAACAGTGGAATCCCAGGCTTGGATACTATCTGGGCAAAACTTTTCATCCCTTATAATAGAATCCATTTATTTCACAGTGTAGTAACAATTATTCACATGGGATTTTAATTTTGCTTCACTCATGTGGAGCTGATTTTCAAAGGTATTGAGCACCCGCAGCTCCCATGGACTTTAATGGGAGTTTGTGGGGGTGGTCAAACCTCTGAAAGATCAGCTTGATAAACCACACTAATTTTAGTACTTCATGTTCTTCATATCCCAGCAAAGGGAGAGTGTGCCAGGTTTTAGACATGTGTTTGAAATGTGTCCCAGCTGTGGTTTCTCTCTCCTCTTTTGAAGTCCCCTTCCCCAACAATCTGTTTATAGAGTTTTTAATGCTATGGGTTTTGGGAATTGTTTGTTTGAATACTGACTTCACTCTGCCTGGTATCATATTTGCAAAAGCACCACTGACAACTTCCGCCTACCAGCCCCCTCCTCTTCCCCAATCCTAAATGCCATAATTCCATAAAATGTGGTCTCGCTCCTCACTGGTCTTAATTAAGCTGTGTTATGCTCCACTTGGTGTTTTTATAAGGCACATTCATTTGCCACATACTGCATCAACCTCTCTAACTAGGTCTGGACCCCACAATCAATGCTGGAAGTGCAATTGCACCTAGTGACAGCTACTGCCTCCCAAATGTCACAATTCTCTCTCTCTCTCACTCACACTCACACACACACACACACACACACACACACACACACACACTTTGGCATTATTTTTGGCTGAAGTGCCTAGAGCTTCACCCTTCTGTTATCCATTCATTAGTGAAAATGCATCATTGCATAAACTCAACCCCAAATATTTTCTTTGTATCATTTAATGGCTATACCCCGGCAGAACTAGCTCAGTGCCCTGGGTGCATCAAGCATTCTACCCTAAAGACTCCCTGAGCAATCATTTTGTCAGCTTCTCAAGGAAGAGGAAAGTGTCACTAACACAGAACATAGTTATTCCATGGAGGTCTCTGTAGGAGTGAGTGACAGCAGAAGATCATGCATCTTTTATGTATAAGGAGGAAACATTGTTTCTGCAACCTTTCTGCTTTGTGAATTTCTTCCCGTATATGCAGATAGTTGCCTGGACTCCTAGAAACCACTGTGATGTCATTCAGCTCTGGCCAATCCCCTGCCGTCTCGCTAACCCACCTCTGGGATGTTCATCAATTCTAAAATTTCTGCAGGAGATAGCAGGACACTCATCTGGGACTCCAATTAGAATAATATGGTGCTTTCTAAATACCTGGCTGAATTTGGAACCAAGAAAGGTTTCATTTAGCTTAATATCACTGGTTTGGGGGTTGCTCAACTGTGCAGCAGATCACAGGAAGTCCAAAAGCAGTGAACCCAAATAGTCTCTGCACCCATTCTGAGATAATATAAAAATCCCAGTTTGACTCTGTTTTGCAACACCATGATGTTGCAAGAATGGCTGATTAGAAAACTATTTCCATTTTGCGAAAGTTTTTGAGGTTTCCAAATTTGTTTTCATTTCGACATGGCACAAAATCATAACCTTTCGAAATTTAGCACGCACGCACGCACGCACGCACGCGCACACACACACACACACACACACACACACACACACTAGACAGACACCTACTCCAGAATAGCCGATAGCCTGGTGGTTCAGGCACTCACCTGAGATGTGGGAGAACCAAGCTCATTCCTGCTCTACCCAATTGTCTATTCTGTATTGGGTGTCTGTCTCTGTCTCATGTTTTGACAAGAAATTCCATCCTGGACCTGAGCAACCTTCCAGATGAAAGTTTCAACTAAACTGATACACTTATACAAAAAATTTTGGTTTCAGTGAACATGTATTTCCCAATAAAATGTTTTGTTGAAATACTCTTGCCCAGCTCTACTTGCAACTTTCCACCAATACATGAGGAAAAGAATAGTTTCATTGTGTATAGACCGCTTAATGATACCATTATTTTGTTGCTTTCCATCTCAAAGTTTGAGACCCACTGTTCAAGAATAAAACACCTGAAGCCAACCATCTTCTCTGCAATTGCATTTTTCCCTCTTCATCCCTGAAATGATAATTTTTGAACTTTTTGCTGGAAAATTGTGTGAAGTTTTGGGGAACCTGAGATTCATAGATTTTAAGGCCAGAAAGATCCACTGTTTTGATCATCTAGTGTGGCCTCCTGCAGGCCAAAGAACCTCACCCAGTAACTCTGCCTCAAGCTCATAACTGCTGTATGACCTATACCAGGTCTTTTAGAAAGACACCCAATCTTGATTTAAAGACTTCAAGCGATGGAGGATCCACCACATCCCCAGGTAAACTGTTCCAATGGATAATTACGCTAAATGATCAAAAATAAGCACCTTATTTCTAGTCTAAATTTGTCTAGCCTCTGCTTCCAGCCATTGAATCTCTCTTTGTTTTCTTCTGCTAAGAGTCATCTATCAAATACCTCTTTCCCTTATAGGTATGTGTAGACCATGTTCCTGTCTCCTCTGACCTTCTCATGGATAAACTACACAGACTGAGATTCTTAAGTGTCTCATTGTAAAGGCATGTTTTTCCAGACCTTGAATAATTCTTGTACTTCTTCTCTGCATGCTTTCCAATTTGTTAACACCCTTTTAGAACAATGAACACCAGAACTGGACAGTATTACAACAACTGTTTCACTAATGCTATATACAGAGTTAATACCACTTCCCTAACTCCTATTTGATATTCCCCTGCTAATACATCTAAGGATCACGTTCGCCCTCTTAGCTACCGCATCTCTCTGGGAGCTCATGTTCTTTTATTCTATCAAAATGAACTACATTTTAGGAAATGGTTCTAACTTCACAATCAATGGGACTCAACCTGGCAGTTTAGCGAAGCTTTACTTCAAACTCAATGGCATTTGAAGAAACAGCCTTTTGGGATAAGTGAGTCAGCATATCCATTGCTGCCTTTGCTTTTCAGCTTCAGCAATAAGAAAAAGACTTCCCATATAATTTACCTATTAAAAAAATGGATAGTATGAGTTGAAATGTCTAGGGGAGAAAGACTGGGTGACTCAAGTTGTGGGCTACTGAAACATGAATCTTATTTTAGAACTGTTTAAAAGAATTATTTTTTTTATTTTTTGATAAAAGGGACAATATTTTCTCCAAAAAATCCATTTTTTCAATCTGTTCTCTGCTACATACTTTTCCTCCAACTTAGCCCAAGTTGGAAGTAACCAAAAGTTGTTATCTACCATTCGTTTGGGGACCTACATTGAATGAACTGGTGATCTTAGACCAGTATATGCACATTACCAGAAATGCCATCACAATCAGCATGCTTATTAACACTCTCAGTAGAAAGGTCAAGGATTGACTGGCCTTGAGCAATGAATCCACTCCAAGAGAGGGGTGAGGCTTTTTTTTTTCAGTGTAAACATATTTTAATATCACTGAAATTATATTTGCATCAATATTTATAGAGATCCAAAACTTAGATGGGCTTCAAATAGATAATCTTTTGAAAGTAAACGGTTACATATTGGCAAGCACAATTGGGGAAACTTACAGGCCTACTGCATGAAGACATAGTTCTTGTAACAGAAATGCTCTTTTCCCCACTTAGATAAAATTATTACCGTAACACTGAACACTAAACACTAAACTGTCTGAATTTGAATTCAGGACTCCAATTGAAATTGATGGGGCTTATACATGCATGCATCCAAGGAGAGAATTTGGAAGGATTGGTTGATATGGTGAAAAATAATGCTAAGCATTTTAGTGACGTCTTTACTACAGTATATATGGATGATCATTTTGCACACGAGCTGATTCAGACAAAGCAACTGCCAGAAAAGAAGCCAACATGCTGAAGCTTCACATAAAATGAAGTTCAGAATTTGGTTTTTAATGACTTCCCAATCCAAGATTAGTGATTGCTGTAGGCCTGGTATGAATTATTACACACTTGCTTGTGGGGAATGAGTAAGAAGAGGCTGTACTGAAGTGGGAGCCCCCTCAGGAACTTTGGCTGACTCAGCAAGAATCCTCTCTGGAGCTCTGTGAGAGGGCATACTACAGGAGTAGTTGCACTCCCAGCCTCACCTAGCCAACATTGCTGCCTGATGCAGAATGAGAGGAAAGTACCATCGCCCCATCTACCTCCTTTCCTAGGGCATAGTGCCATCACTGAAAGGAGCCAGCAACATTGCCTGCAGGACTGTGTACAGCCCTTGTGCAGGGCTCCAAGTTGTGGAGAAGAGAGAAAATTCTTGCATCCTCTTCCACCCTGACATAACTTATCCCTACTTGATAAACCACATATGAATTTTTGCTTTCACTAGAATTGATACATGCCAAAGCACAAGTAATGACACAAAGCAATTCAGATTGTACATAATGCAATAAAATGTTGCCTGAATCAACGTATGAGTTGCCGTACCTTAAGCCACAAACTGGAAGAACAGCAGCATGCCTTCTCCAGTCTTAGCTCCCAGATCTATTTACTCTGGAGTCTAGACTAGATTCTACACTAGGATCCAGATTCTCATATTTAATCACTATATAGAAAAATAAATCAATATTATGAAACTGTCTTCTGTTTGTGGGATCCATTAGCACTGAAAAAACTATCAATAATTTCTCTGGCATTTTGTCCTAGTTTTTACCATCAGTAATTGTTTAATGACCTCATGGAATAGAATATAAAGGATATTCCACACATTTTGCATAGAAGTCTGGGTAGATACATCCAGTATTTGACTGGATAAAATGCAATGGGCAGTCAGCACCATCTATTGGTGTAAGAGAGGAATAATAATTATATTTAGAAACTCTGAGGGTATATCTATACTGCAATTAAACAGGGTCCCAGAGCGTGGGCTCCAGCTTGAGCCCAAACATCTAGACCGCAATTTTATAGCCCTGGAGCCCGAGCCCAAGTCAGCTGACATGAACAAGATGCAGGTGTTTAATTGCATACACCATACTGATAGGTGTTATGAAAGAAGTCACTAAAGGGTGAGAGAATTCACATTAAAAGAAACAGGTTGGTACCTCAGTAGTATTGGTATGTATTGACGACTTATAAACATGTGTTATATGTACAAACATAGAAAATGACATTCCCTTTCCCCAAGAAACTTACAAACACTGTATAAGGCAAGACAATTGGTCTGGGGTGATGTGAAGTAACAAAAATACGTATAGATCTTAGACAATCAGTGTTAATAAGATAACATTAATTAGAAGCCCCATTATCTGAAAATGTCAAAGGTTGGATCCTTAACTAAATTTCTATTTTAAAATTACAGGAGCAAATTCTGCCTTGATTTACATTCCTTGAAATCTCATTAACTTCAAATGTATCTGCATAGGATATAAGCCAAGCCAGAATTTGGTCATTAAAACACAATGAAGGATTTTTGTCTTTGGTGGGAGGAGAATGAAGTTTCACCCACAAAAATTTGCTGTTCTTTTCATATCTTTGCAGTGTTTTGCATTGCCAGGAAATCTTTGTAAATTTTTTATGATGTAATACCACACAAAGAGCCTCACTTTTGCTTGAAATGCAGACCCTTTTCTACAGATGAGAGAAGATGGCAACACACTGTAAAAGTGTGTCACATTGCTCTCTAATGACTAGTGGGGGAAGAAAAGGAGGTGGGCTGAGGAGAAGGCACGGTATGGAGAAAGAGGTGAGGACTAGTTGAGAAGGGGGAGACTGAGGAGAAAGAAAGAATTGGCTGGGGGAAAGAAGGGGCTCGTTCTTTGAGAACCCATGGTTCCCATTCCCAAGTACTAGGAGGGCAAATTGGGATCGCATACAGCCAGAGTTCAGCCTCCTCTCCCTGGTCCCATCACCCTTTGGCCCCTACTCTCAGGGCTGCAGCACCTCCCTTGCTTCTGTCTAACTGGCTGGTCCACTAGAGGTTACCCGGTAATGAAGTTACTCTTTTAGCTCATGAATTAGATCTCTGGGTTGCAGTAGTGAAGATACCACATTTGAACCGAATGGGGATGTTCTTACAAAGACAGGATAGGAGCATGAGAAAAAAAAACATATACAGTTACTCCTCAGTTAACATTGTAGTTCTGTTCCTGAAAAATGAGACTTTAAGCAAAATGATGTTCAGTGAATCCAAGTTCTCCATAAGAATTAATGTCAATGGGAGGGTTAGGTTCCAGGGAATTTTTTTTTTTTTTTGCCAGACAAAAGACATCATATACATTTTAAACAATTTTAAACAAGCACTTTAATACGGGTATAAGTTTTAAACAAACAATTTAATACTACAATTATCATTGCTGAGTATGAAGCTTGGTTGAGATAGTGGAGTCAGAGAGTGGAAGAGGGTGGATTGTCCAGCTGCTCCTCTTGCTGTTCTTGCGGAAGTTTCTGAACTCCAAAAAGCACATCTAGAGATTTTTGTTTTGCTTTCCTTTTTTATTTTCCTTGGTAAATTTCTTTATAGCAAGTCATTAGATGACCAAATCCCCTAATCACTTTGGAGCTGTCAGGATCGTCATAACTCAGGATTTGCAAGCCAGCCTTAACCCGCCTCTTCTTCTCCCTGCCCCCACTTTACTCCGCAAGCTGCGTCCTCGCTCCTCCCTCCTCCTTCCCCTGCCTGCGGCAATCAGCTCATTTGCAACGTTCACGAAGGAGGGGGGAGAAGCGAGGACATGGCGCGCAGGCTCCCCCTCCCTCCCCTATGCCGCAAACCAGCTGATTGCCATGGGCAGGAGACAGGGGAGGGAGGGGGAAGGAGCGAGGATGCAGTGCTCAGGCTCCCTCCTCCCCTTGAGTACTTTGGTACTCAAAAAGTGCTGTACTTTTGAGGACAATGTGCTGTATTTTTCATACATAGTGCAAAGATTTAGCAGCTTAAGTAAGGGTAAAATTCAGTCTTAACTATGGAACTTTAATGACTGCGTCCATAATATAATGCTCTTTCAATGTTCAATGTGGATGAAAGTGTGCAAGACCATTCACATCACTGAAGTAATTAAAGGGGGAAATGGAGTAATATTCACTAATACTGATGAGCACTTACTCACATAAGTAGCCACAATGGGACTACTAACATATGTACTCATCAGGATTGTACATTCAAGACCACGTGGGTTAAGTGTGTAAGAATTTCAGCCTAGACATAGTTTACACATTAGTGTAACATAAGAATAAAATTTCAGTCTGGAGTTAGCTAAACAGAAGAGATGAGTGGCCTATAATATTACGGATACCCATTATATTTCTTCTTAAAGGGTCAACATCAAGAACTTTGGCATTTTCGAAACAGGAATGTAGGAATTGCCACACTGAATCATATCAATTGCCCATCTAGTCCCCTGTTTGATAGTGGCCAGTACTGAATGTTTTAGAGAAAGGAAAATTCTGATGTGGGCAACTATGAAATAACTCACCCAAATGAGAAGTTTCTTCCCAATCTCCTCAATTAAAGATTGGTTTATGAAGACAACAAACAATATATTTTGATTTCCATCTAGATTTAAATTAGGGTTGTCAAGCAATTAAACAAATTAATCACAATTAATCATGTGATTAAAATATTAATCATGATTAATCACATGATTAATCATGCTGTTAAGTAATAATAGAAAATTATTTACATATTTTGGATGTTTTCTACATTTTCAAATATTTTTATTTCAATTACAATTATTATAGCTGGTGTTGCAAGATATTTACCTGTCAGCTATGCTAAAGATTCATATGTCCCTTCATGCTTCAACTGCCATTCCAGAGAACATACATCCATGCTGATGATGGGTTCTGCTAGATAAAGATCCAAAGCAGTGCGGACCAACGCAGGTTCATTTTCATCATCTGAGTCAGATGCCACCAGCAAAAGGTTGATTTTCCTTTTTGGTGGTTTGGATCCTGTAGTTTCCACATCAAAGTGTTGTGTTTTTAAGACTTCTGAAACCATGATCCGCACTTCATCCTTCTCAGATTTTGGAAGGTACTTCAGATTCTTAAACCTTGGGTCGAGTGCTGTAGATATCTTTAGAATTTCAGATTGGTACCTTCTTTGCATTTTGTCAAATATGCAGTGAAAGTGTTCTTAAAATTAACAACATGTGCTGGGTCATCATCTGAGACTGCTATAACATGAAATATACGGCAGAATGTAAGGTGGGATTTTCCAAAGTACTCAACTCTGATTCCAAAGTCAATGGAAAACTTCCATTTACTACAAATCTGTAAGTGGAAAGGGATATAAAATAAACACATCTGATAACTTCACTTAACCTGTCAGCAACAAAGCTATAACATTTAGTTTTCCACTGATATGTTATAGCTCTGACAGAAATATTACAAAAATCGAGCTGGTCAAAAAAAAACAGTAAAAAAATTTCACAGTTGAAAAAAATTTCCTGTTTTTAACATCTTTTCTAGATCAATAATTTCTTTTCTGATCAAAGTATCTCCAGTGTGTTGTAATGAAACCATTTTTTTCATTTCAAAGTTTTTGTTTGCTTTGTTTATTATTTTTTCTGTAGGAATGTTTATCAAAATAGATACATTTTCTAAAACATTTTGTTTTTAACAGATGGGCATTTGTCATCAAAAAACTTTTCTATAAACTGAGTTGTATTATATTCATATTCGCTCTAAGAAGTGCATCCTTCATGTATTGGCAATTCATACGCAGAATTACTTATATAGCTCGTTTAGCAAAGAGGAGTTGAAAAACTGACCAGTGTGTAAATTCCCTGGGCCCTTGTCTATTCAATAACTACTTAAAAAAAAAGCCAGGGTGTGCGACATTTTCAGACCTAGGGACCTTTAGCAACTGTGGGGCAGGCAGGGCGAGAGAGAGCGAGAATGGCTTGATGTTCATAGAGTCATGTGAAATCCCTGTACTTGCTTTTGGTGGTTCACTTTACTGATAAACTATGACTTTAACGGCAGTGTAGTCTTGTCCTAAAGATCTGGAATATGTTTCAGTGTTGGGAAAGACATTTTAGTTGTTAAGCTTGCTATTCCCCCTTTAAATTCCATACACTCTGTTCTAGTTGGAGAAATGGTCTTCCTGTAATTTGTCTAATTCTTTTGTCAGCTACTTTCACTTCTGGCCAATTCTAGCCGATATAAGACCTTCTCTATGCCTTTGCTGGTTCTGGGGAACTGAAACAGGTCAGAATAAAAGCGTTTGAAAAAATATAGATTTTTGCAATAATTATTAAGAAATTGTCTGAATTCCCATTTAATAAACATATTGACATGAAAGCATTTATGCCAAAACCCTTTGTGAAGTTTTTGAGAATTTCTAGTTAACCTCACTGTTCTTGAGAAGGTGTTTCTCAACTTTTTCCTATATAATCTCTGCAGCTTTGCTTTTCATCAGAAACTCATACTGCACAAAGATGGATAAACATTATCCCCATTTGTAAAATGGGGGAAATGAGGTACAGGGAGAGGAAGAGATTTTCCCAAGGTCACACAGAAGTCTAAAGCAGATTCAGGAATAGAAGCTAGGTCTCCTAAATTCCAGTTGACTGGGTTTGTGCACTAGATGCTCTGCATAATTAAAAAACCGCAGTCATCACTTTGTATGTCGTAGAATGACAGCTTTTCCTTTGCCTTTTTTTGTTAAATAAATGTACATAACTTCCTACTTGATGTTGTTACGAATTATACCTGATAGGACACGCACACAACTGCTGCGAATTACATCTAGTAGGACACACACACAAATGCTACGAATTACACCTGGTAGGACCCGCACACAAATGCTACGAATTATACCTGATAGGTCACGTACAGTTCAAATCTAGGCTGAGGCACATAAACAAAACCCACAACTGCAGAGTTCCCAAAAAACACCAAGTTTATTATGCTCGAGCGTGCTGCCCTCCTGCTAGCCAGGAGGGGACCCCGAATACAGATTATACAAAGGTTATATACTTTTAACAATGTAAAACGTTGCTGTAGCAGAATTAATGAATATATTAGAAGATAACTGTCACTGATAACATTGCTATAATGTAGCATTCTCATAAACCTAATGAGAGGAACCATTTTAAAACCAGAGTTCAACACTAGCACAAAGTCAGAGTCTTGCAGTCCTTACTCAATGAAAAATGTCATTGGTGTTAAGTAAGATGTCTGCATGAATGGGGAGGTTCATGTGAATACAGACTGCAGGAGTGGGATCAGAATATATATGTATATGCTTATATTTTGTTCAGGTAACTTAGAAGTTATGGAATATTTTAATTCAGAAGATTTTTTCCCCCACCCATTTTTAATTCAAGTACAAATAACTGCAATTGTGACACTTTCATCAAAAGACTAAGTGTTGTTTGATATGGCACGTTCTAGACGTTAAACATTCAAAATGAGGAAAGTGTTATTCAGAGAGTCTGAGTTGATTCCACCCAAGCAATTAAAGTTCATGTGATCTTGAATTTTTTTCTTTATTACTATTCAACTGAAGTGTTCTTGTTCTGACTAGTCCATTTCCTCCTTCTCAGGTATTACTCATAACTGCTTTGCTGCAGTCTCCTGGAGAAACTCCCATATCCCTGTTTCCCAAAGTTTGTGCTCAGATTTAAAAAGAGTTTTGAACCAAAACCCCAAATTCAAGCACTCTTGAATTTGGATCAAGAGCCAAGCTTTGCAGTTAGGTCTAAAAGGAGATTTTAGACTGAAGTTAAGGAAAACAGTAAGTTTGTGGAGAAATTACTTCATACAGGGACAGAAAAGGGAAATGCCTCTGGCAGACACTCAAGGAAAGACAATCAAAGGCCTCTGTGGGCATTTAAAACATGCACATTGGGAAACAAAGACTGATGGGAGCCAATTTCCTCCTTAGACAGACTGAGTAGCAGTTTACACATTTCATGCCAGTGGCCACACTCAGAGTTCAAAATGCTGCACAATCAACCCAGGCACTACAAGGGGTGCTAAGAAAAATTAAAATGCATAAAATGATCTAAAAAGTTCATTTTCTGGATATAGGCCTTCTCTACACTGGCATAATACCTGTAGTGCTCATAGGTTGACCAGATGCTAAATACAAAATATCGGGACCGCCGCAGGGGGAGTGCCTTTTCAATTGTTACACTCACCCGGCATGTTCGGCGGCGGGAAATAAATCTTGCCGATGAAGAAAGAAGTACCCACCGCCGAAATGCCACTGAAGACCCGGACGTGCCAGGTGAGTGTAACAATGGCACTCCCCCTGCCTGTCACCGCCGCCTAAGAGGGAAAAAAAAAGACATGCCCAAAACAAAATATCGGGACAAACGGCGTCCCGACCGTACTTTGGTTGGGACGTGGGACAAACTGCTCAATATCGGGGTAGTCACCCTAAGTACTCATGGCTTGTACTGGTGCAGTTTCCCCAATTTCAAACTGGAAGGAAAAGCAACACACCGAGTCAGTTTAGACCAGTGTACATCTACATCAGGGGTTTCCACTCATGTAGCTACGTGAGTGGCTAAAATAGAGAGAGAGAAGGCTTTAGATGGGCTAACAAAGCAATGGTAAATAGACTCGGTTCTCTTGAAAACTCTCATTCTAAAAATTAAAACTTGACAATTTATTGGGGTGTTTAGGCACACAGAAGATCCAAGAACTGTTGGAAAAGACCTAACCCAATAGAACCCTATGACAATCCACTTCCACCAGCAGAATGCCTATTAGGAAGATACTGTTTCCCCAAACCCTAGTATTGTTCATTCGGCACATAAGCGTGACAATGAGGAACAAAATTCTGAATTTAATGAAACACAGATTGGCATGTTCCCAGGAACAGCAATCGTAGTTTTGCCAGCCATGCTGGAAAACATTTGCAGCCCCAATGCCCTCCAGATGTTGGTGCCCTGCTCGCCCACACCCAGGACCAGCCTGAGTATACCCAGTCTAGCACTTTCAGGTGGAGTTTGAAATGTAAAAATTGCACTGAGTCAAAAACCAAGTTTCATAAACTTGGCATTACCTTGATTGTCATTTACACTACACAGCTAAGGGTATGTCTGCACTTTGAGCTGGAGGCATAATTTCCAGCTCAGGTGGACATACCCACACTAACTTTGATCGAGCTAGTGCACTGGAAATAGAAGTGTAGGCTGCAGCAGCACAAGCAGCAGGATGGGCTAGACCCCAGGTATAATCCTGCCTGGGACCCTGGGCATATTCTCAGAGCGGCTAGCCCATTCCACCATAGCTACACTTCTATTTTTAGCACACTAGCTCAATCAAAGCTAGCGCCTGGGTCTAGTCAAGTTGGAAAGTACAGATCCAGCTCGAAGTGTAGATATACCTTTTGAGTTGTCACTACTGAACATGTCAACCCAAACTAGCTGTGTTCTAGTAGCTCCCCTTCTAGTAGCTAAATCACAGAGAGGTTTAGGCCTCTCTGGTCTACGCTACGGGGTTAGATCAAATTTAGCCGCTTTAGGTCGATTTTAAAGTGAATGTGTCTACGCAACCAAGCCCGTTCCATCGATCTAAAGGGCTCTTAAAATAGACTTCTGTACTCCTCCCCGGCGGGGGGAGTAGCACTAAAATCAACCTTGCTTGTTCGAATTTGGGGTAGTGCAGATGCAATTCTACGGTATTGGCCTCCGGGAGCTATCCCAGAGTGCTCCAATGTGACCGCTCTGGACAGTACTTTGAACTCCGATGCACTAGCCAGGTACACGGGAAAAGCCCTGGGAAATTTTGAATTTCATGTCGTGTTTGGTCAGCGTGGCGAGCTCAGCAGCACAGGTGACCATGCAGTCCCCCCAGAATCGCAAACAAGCTCCAGCATGGACTGAAAGGAAGACACTGGATCTGATTGCTGTATGGGGAGAAGAATCTGTGCAGGCTGAACTCCGATCAAAGAGAAGAAATGCTAATATATATACCAAAATCACACAGGGCATGGTGGAGAGAGGCTACAAAAGGGACACACAGCAGTGCTGCGTGAAAGTTAAGGAGCTCAGGCAAGCCTACCAAAAGACAAAGGAGGAAAACGATCGCTCTGGGTCACAGCCCCAGACATGCTGCTTCTGTGATCAGCTGCATGGCATTCTAGGGGGGAACCCTACCAGTACCCCACCACTGTCCGTGAACACCTGCAAAGGGGGAGTCTCACGCAACAGGGAGGAGGATTTTGTGGAGGAGGAGGAGGAGAATGCGCAGCAGGCAACCGGTGAATCCGTTCTCCCCAGCAGCCAGGATCTTTTCATCACCCTGGAGCCAATACCCTCCCAAGGCGGGATCCGACCCGGAAGCCGGAGAAGGCAGCTCTGGTGAGTACCCATCTGTAACTACAGTACAGGGTTTAAAAGCATGTATATACTGAGCGTTTTGAGCTTTTTGTTATTGCAAATGACATTACAGAAGAGAAGAAGGTGACAATATTCTTAAGTGTTGTAGGGGCTAAGACCTATTCTCTGCTACACAGCTTACTACACCCTGTTAAGCCTGAGACCAAATCTAACATTGACATTGTGGAAATTCTGGGGTCCCATTTTTCTCCAAAACCACTGGTAATTGCTGAAAGATATAGGTTCCACAAAAGAGACCAAAAAGAAGATGAAACAGTTATGCAATTTGTAACAACTTTGAAAAAGCTTGCGAAACACTGTGAATGTAAGGAGATACTAAATGATGCCCTACATGACAGGATAGTGTGTGGCCTGCACACACTACCTAAACGGAAGCGCCTATTGACAGCAGCTCAGCTGACCTTACAGAAGGCTGTTGATTTTGCAATCTCCATGGAACTGGCTACAAAGGAGGTGCAATCCATTGGTGCATCCCCTAGCGTGCATAAGGTGTCACAAGAACCTATCCACAAAACTGTGGGGAGTCAGGAATGTTACTGCTGTGGTAAGCCAGGTCACCATGCCTCAGAATGCTGGTGTAAGGAGCTGGTGTCTCGACACTGTAGCAAAAAGGGACACATTGAGTGTGCCTGTAAACAAAAGAAAAAGAGGCCTGTGGTCTGGCCAACCAAAAAAGGGAAATCTGCATACCCTAGAGCAGACCCAGGATGACTAAGGAGACACTTCATCACAAGAAGAAGAGCCACTCTACGTTTTGTCTTTGGCAGTGGGCTCACATGAATACTGGGTAACCCTGTTGTTGGACAGCAAACCCATACGCATGGAACTGGACACCGGTGCAGCTGTCTTGCTGGTCTCCGATACTGTGTATAAAGAAAAGCTACAGCATCTTCTGCTTAAGGCAACGAAAGCTGTTCTGAAGACGTATACGGGAGAAGCTGTGCCCATGTTGGGCACTACTGATGTTAAGGTGGAACTCAATGGACAGACTGCTAAATTGCCACTGTTTGTGGTGAGAGGAAATTACCCAGCCATAATGGGTAGGTCTTGGCTTAGGAAGATTCAGCTGAACTGGGCAGAAGCGCACTGAATGACGAAAGAAGAAATGAGTCTGACCGCTATACTAAGGAAACATGCTGCTGTTTTTGGAGAGGATCTGGGAAGTATGAAGGGAATCATGATCTGTGACATTGCACACATATGAAATCAAATTTCAGAAATCCACTCTGTATGGCAATCTGTATGGTCTCTCAAGACTGTCTTTGCCAGTCAAACGTCAGGATATTGCCCAGAAGGAAATCTTTTACTTTGAACAGGTAGAGAATACACCCATCACCGCTACTCAGGTAAAGAAGGCAACTCGCATTGACCCAGGATTGTCCCAGGTTATGGACCTGGAGATGCATGAAACATCTTGATGAACCTCTCCAGTCTCACACAACTCTGGGGAGGGCTGCATTATTTCGTCCTCCACAGTAGGACACTTTACCAGACCAAGCCAGTAGCAAGTAGTCTGGAATCATTGCAGCACAAAGCATGGCAGCAAATGGTCCTGGGTTTTGGTCACATTCAAGCAACATTCGGTCTTTATCTTTCTGTGTTAGCCTCAGGAGAGTGATATCATTCATGGTCACCTGGTTGAAATAGGGGAAGTTTTGTAAGGGAACAGTAAAAGGACCCCGTTCATGCTGAGCTGTTTGCGCTTGACTAAAAGGGATCATCCTGGAGAATAGCCACGCAGCCTCGGGAGGGGTGAAGGGATCATCCCAGAGAATAGCCATGCTGTGGGGTGGAGGGAGGTGTGTGCCTCACATCCAACTGAAAACCGCAGCTCCTCCTTTTAAATGTGAAACCCAACTGGCATTGCTTGCTATGGGAAAGGATGGCGCTGCAGTTTGAAACCATTCCCACATGTTATGAAGCCGGAAGAAGCCAATCCAGCGTAACAAAAGGCTTACCATGGCTGCCTGGAAACCGAATTCTGTTGCCCAGCTGTGTGTGATGTGTCACTATGCCAGCAGGCGCTCAATATAAAGGCAAAATGCAACCTTATACCTAAAGCACATGTGCTGTCTGCTGTGAATTGCTTGATTTACTGTGAAAGAGTCTCCCTTTTGTTCTCAGAAATGTCTCTTCTTAAAATCTACTCTCCCTTTTTGTCCCCCCCCCTGCAGCTGCAAATGTTTCTGTGCTCCCCGTATCAACTCTGTCCCTGAGGTTATCGCAGATTAGAAGGCAAAAAAAAATGCACTCGCGATGACATGTTTTCCGAGCTCTTTCAGTCCTCCCGCTCTGAAAGGGCACAGCTGAATGCATGGAGGCATTCAGTGGCAGAGGCCAGGATAGCATTAAGTGAGTGCAAAGAGCAGAGGCAGGAGGTGATGCTGAGGCTAATGGGGGAGCAAACAGACATGATGAAGCGTCTTTGGAGCTGCAGGAAAGCCAACAAGAACACAGACCCCCACTGCATACATTGTATAACCACCTGCCCTCCTCCCCAAGTTCCATATCCTCCTCATCCAGACGCCCAAGAACGCGGTGGGGAGGCTCCGGGGAACCCACCACTCCACTCCCGAGGATAGCCCAAGCAACAGAAGGCTGTCATTCAAACAGCTTTGATTTGTAGTGTGGCTACAATAAGCAATGTGGCCTTGTCCTTCCCTCCTCCCCCACCCCACCCCACCTGGGCTACCTTGTCAGTTCTCTCACTTTTTTTTAAATTAATAAAGAAAGAATGTATGGTTTCAAAACAATAGTTACTTTATTTCCTTTGCCAGCTGTGATCGACCAGGAGGGTGGTTGGCTTACAGGGAATTAAAATCAACAAACGGGACGGGTTTGCAGCAAGGAGAAACACACACAGCTGTCACAACATAGCCTGGCCAGTCAAGAAACTGGTTTTCAAAGCCTCTCTGATGTGCAGCGCACCTAGCTGTGCTCGTCTAATCGCCCTGGTGTCTGGTTGCTCAAAATCGGCCACCAGGCAATTTGCCTCAACCTCCCACCCCGCCATAAACTTCTCCCCTTTACTCTCACAGATATTATGGCGCACACAGCAAGCAGCAATAACAATGGGAATGTTGGTTGCGCTGAGGTCTGATCAACAGAGCCAGTGAGTTTTTAAACGTCCAGAGGCACATTCTGCCACCATTCTGCACTTGCTCAGCCTATTGTTGAACTGCTCCTGACTACTGTCCAGGCTGCCTGTGTATGGCTTCATGAGCCTTGGGAGCAAGGGGTAGGCTAGGTCCCCAAGGATAACTATTGGCATTTCAACATCCCCAACAGTAATTTTGTGGTCTGGGAAGTAAGTCCCTTCTTGCAACTGCTTGAACAGCCCTGAGATCCTAAAGATGTGAGCATCATGCACTTTTCCCGGCAATCCCACGTTGATGTCAGTGAAACATCCCTTGTGATCCACCCGTGCTTGCAGCACCATTGAGAAGTACCCCTTGCAGTTTATATACTGGTTGGCAAGGTGGTCCGGTGCCAAGATAGGGATATGTGTTCCGTCTATCGCCCCACCATAGTTAGGGAACCCCATTGCAGCAAAGCCATCCACTATGACCTGCACATTTCCCAGAGTCACTACCCTTCTTAGCAGAAGGGTATTGATTGCCCTGGCTACTTGGATCACAGCAGCCCCCACAGTAGACTTGCGCACTCCAAATTGATTCCCGACTGACCGGTAGCAGTCAGGTGTAGCAAGCTTCCACAGGGCTATCACCACTCACTTCTCAACTGTCAGAGCAGCTCTCATCATGGTATTCCTGTGCTTCAGGGCAGGAGAAAGCAACTCACAAAGTTCCAGGAAAGTGGCCTTACCCATGCAAAAGTTGTGCAGCCATTGTGAATCATCCCATACCTGCAACACTATGTGGTCCCACCAGTCTGTGCTTGTTTGCCAGGCCCAGAATTGGCATTCCACTGTATCAACCAGCCCCACTGCCGCCATGATGTCCCAATTGCCACAGCCCGTGCTTTCAGGAACGTCTGCATCGATGTCCTCATCAAAATCGTCCTCATGCTGGCGTCTCTTAGCCCGGTTCTGCACATATTCCAGGATAATGCGTGAGGTGTTTACAATGCTCACAACAGCAGTGGTGAGCTGAGTGGGCTCCATGCTTGCCGTGGTATGGCGTCTGCAAGGGTAGCCCAGGAAAAAAGGTGCGAAACGATTGTCTGCCGTTGCTTTCACAGAGGGAGGGAAAGAGGGAGAGGCGACTGATGACATGTACCCAAAACCACCTGCAACAATGTTTTTGCCCCATCAGGCATTGCAAGCTTAACCCAGAATTCCATGGGCAGTGGAGACTGCGGAAACTGTGGGATAGCTACCCACAGTGCACCGCTCCGTAAGTTGATGCTAGCCACGGTATTGAGGACACACTCTGCCAACTTAATGCACTTAGTGGGGACATACACAATCGACTGTATAAAATCAATTTCTAAAATTTGACTTCTATAAAATCGACCTAATTTTGTAGTGTAGACATACCCTAATTATTTCTAAGCAACTAAAAACTGATTCTCTAGCTCAGGTAGCAAAGACTCATGCTTCTGGATTGCTCAGTCCTGGATTCAGTCTCCACTGACAACGCTACCAAGGGCATCATCTATGCTGTATAGAATGCTATGTCAGTCAAACTTACAAGCTGACAACACTGCTCAATTATCATTGAATTTTGTTTTGCAAGGGTTATCCTTAAGTAATCGGTGATAAAGTGGAGATGGTGTGCAGTGTTACCAGTATTTTGTGCTTGGATACATCTGACAATCTTGATCTGACTCATTTCAGGAAGCCATACCCCAAACTTGGAATGCATAAAATAAATTTACGCAAAGATTAAAAAATGCAAAGGAGTGTCTTGTCAGGGGGAGAGTGGGTGTCAGGGCAAGTGAAAACTCCTTGTTGTTACCTAGTTATGAGATAAACAGAAAAATGTTTGATCAAAGGAAACAGATAGCTGTATTTGATAAATGTGTGGGTGGGACAGGGGTTGAATGGATTAATAAACTAAAAGTGCCTTCAGTGCAATTATTGAAATGGAAGTACTGAATTGCTAATAAAAAAAGTAGTTTAAGAACACAATGTTTAATTATGGATTATGTAATAAAGCAGTCTGAAGAAGATATGGGAATTTCCATCTTCCACCCCCTACATGCATTAATTGCCTGTTTTACTATCAATTAAGGCCTATAATTAATAGTTCTAGGCCAAGAGTCAAATATCCATTAGGCTGCATAAAAGGAATGACTAAAGAGACAGCTATTGCCTATATTGGTGGTTCCCAACCTTTCTGACTAACAGTTTAGCCAGCAAGGACTTGATATCGGATAACAGTTTAAACTACTGAAGTCTTAATTAAGGCTGTTCAAAGAGTAGAACTAAAAATCTAAGGGTGGCCATTGAGGTAAATTTAATCACTTCAAAAAACTTTTTAAAACAACTTTTAAAAATGGGGTTTGTGTCCAAAAAGACCCTGCCACCTTATCACATTTCCTCTTGCTTTAAGAGACCCTTTGGAAGGTGACCTATAATATTAAATGGGAGTGAATGATTTACAGAAGCCAGATGAACATCAATAAAACCTTTTCTGGGGCAATCCCCCAACAAGAACCAACTGCTCTCTTGTACCACAAAGTGAGGAGAGGAGCAAAGAAATACAAATTGGAGAGAATGGTCTGTATGTAAAAGTCCACAGTTGTATGAGCTCTTAACTAGAGCTGTGCGAAGAATGGATTTTTCAGTTCACTGGCAATTCCAGAAAATGGGAAGAAAATTGCTTTGGGACAAATCACAAATGAATTTTTTGTGCTTTATGATTTGCCAAAATTAAAAAAATAATTGATTTTGGATTGAAGCAAAAGTTTCATTCAAACCTCCTCTAAATGTTTTGTTTTCAAACATTTTTTTAACATTTTTGAAATTTTAAATAAAACTGAAGGAAATTTCTAAACAAAAAATTGTTTTGAACCAAAAAATAAATAAAAAAATAAATCAGAACACTGTTTCAAAAATGTTGAAAGAAAGCATTTCAATTTTTTTCTGATTTTGTTGGGGGGAGTGAGGAGGTTGTAGGGGTTAGCTGAAACCATTTGCCAAAAGCGACACAAATTCGCAAAATATTTCAGTGTCACCAACTCTGCATTTTGTCCCGAAAAATGTTTTGGCCAAACAGTTTCACTCAGCTCTACTTTTATTTTATGTTATTAGTTACCACCAAGTGAAGATCCATTCACTTAGTATGGGGTCTCCAGACTCTGGTCACACTATTACCCTGAAGTAACAAAGTTCAAGGCTCTTCTGTTCCACACCTTTTCATAAGGATGTGACCACCTTCCAGTTTGTTTATAGAAAATCATTGCCAATATCACTTTATCACATCAGACCACCAGTACAGTAAGTTGAAATAAAACCTCCTTTACACAATCCATGGAAGCAAGTCGTCTTAACCTTAAACCCACTATAAATTGTTTCCAGTCAAAATATTTTAGAAAGGAAATCGCGTCAGCCAAGATAGTCAAACACGAAGTTCTCAGTATGGAATTTTTTACACCTTGAATTTCACCAGGGAAACGTATCCTGGAGGAATTAATCAGTTTTATGGAAAACGAACAATAAGTCTGAAAATATACTACAATGGGTTGTGATTCACAGCTTATATTACTAAGTGGCACTGTTTATTTAAAGCCATGATAAAGTGCACAGTATGATGAAGGATATTGCCCTGTCAAAATAAAAGACTCATAAAACTCATAATTTGGTATGTTTTAGCTCACTACAATGAGCTGTGAAGGTTTATGTTCGTTTTATGTCAAAAACATTTGTTACAATGGGAGACTGTGACACATCCATAGAGGTTCTGAGTTCCATTATTCCACAGAGGTGCTCAAACGCCAGGGCAATGAGTGTGGTAGGAAAACTTGGATAAGAAAAGGATGATGTAATAGAAATAGTTGCTGGAGAAGTCACCTCTTGGCCACAGAAATCTTTTTTCTAGAAATTCAGACACCTAGTCTTCTCCCTTCAGGATCACATTAACCATTAAACCCAGGTATTGGGCATAGAGATTTTGTGGGTGCCATTTGGAACAGTCGGTTAGACGGACAGCTTAGCCTAAAAGGGGAGCTGCAGCTATGCACTGACTTGTCATGGCGGAGAAGCGTTGTGCTGGCCAGCTAGATATGAAACATAAAAAGATGCGCCAGATGGAGGAATTGCATAGTCACCTGAGACCCATCCCTGAAATGAAAGGGCTGCTCTTCCAGGCTACACTAGCATTCATACCGTCGCTACCTCTGGTGTGGAGCTGTACAGATGGGGAACATAAAGAAAAGTGCTACAGTAGAAAAAACATTTACACCAGCAGCAACAACAAAACCCTGCTAACATGCAATGGCCTCACCATTTCTGAGTCTACCCAGCACCCAAGTTTGTCATCATCCAGGTAAATTTAGTGTCTTCTTGTATATATGTGGAATCTGGATGAATATTTTTATGATGAAAGGACAATATGGATTCCACCATTACTGTATTAGGAACTAAGTACTCATGGTCTGCTGTGAATTCTTGCAAAAATGTCTGAGCTATCCACACTGCTCATCATTCAATGTGTGTTCAGTAAACATCTTCAGGGTTGCTGGTGGGGGTATTTTTATGACCCAAAGGACCCATTTTAAGTATACGGCTGTAGCAAGGAAGGCCTTCATTTGAGCGTCTGGGCCCAAGTCAGTCGTGATGTAAATAAGGACAACTCCACTGAACTCACCGAAATTACACTTGCTTACAATAGGACTGAATTTGACCTGTACCTCAGAACATAGTCTAGCATTATAACTACCTAGACAAGCTTTCATGCTATAAGCCTAGGCTAGCTATACATTTTTTAGCTATCCTCAACAGATGCACCCTTAAAAAGTGAATTGAGTCTATAACATTTGCTCTACAGACATTTCAGGGCTCTTGAAAGCAAAATGCAACATTACTGTATCTTAGCTAGGGAAAACATGTAATTGTAACAACAAAAAAGGTCATGCAGTCCAGTTTACCTATGCACTCTGGAGTTCCTCCGGTGTTAACTGGAAAGTGTAGGATGTTGCCTTTCTCGGTTGCTTAGACAAAGCTCATTTAAGGGTATATCAGTAAACTCCAGTAGACCACATAGATCCAATCTACTTTAAGATTAAAAAAACACCTAAATCATATATTAGGAGTAGCTTCTTGCAGAAGCTAATCTTTACACTCAGAAAAGTGTACATTTATGACTGAACTTCCAAATTTATTTCAATTTTCACCACTAAAAGTATACAAATGTACTTTTTTTTAAAAGCTATAAAATATAAGTAATCAAACTATCTATATAACCACAATATAACCATCATCACTGGGTATACAAAAGGTTGCATTTAATATTAAAGTTAATTAAGCCTCACACAAAGTAAGAGGGAAGTAAGTATTATCCCTATTTTACTGATAGTAAAATAGAGGAGCAGCAAGGATGAGTGACACATAAGGCAGTGACAGAGCCAGAAATAAATCTGGGTACCTGGAAATGCATTCCCCTGTTTTAATCACTAGACAAACAATGCTCGACATTGAACATTGAGCACTAGGATTGGTGTTTTCCATTAAAAAAAAAAAACACTATCAGGATTTATAATTGTGCTAAAAAAACAACAGCCTGGCTGTTAAAGTTATCAAAAACTAAACTAAACTAAATGCAAATTTAACATCTTCCCTGCTTTTTATAATCCCCACAAATGGCTTTGTTTGATAAAAGTAGACTTTTTAAAGATACATATTGCCAATAAGCCCATTAATTTTTTGCATAGGTGTCAGACAATACAATCTCACTAACTCCAGGCCCAGGTATAATAATTGGGATAGGACAAGAAGACGAAATGTCCATAGTGAAATGCACCCTAAAAGACCGAATTTGACTAGATGTCCCTTCAATGAAACAGATTTTGCTGAACGGACTAAGATGAAGTGACATTCATATCCTGACATGCTGTTCTGTTCTCTTTCAATTGCTGCTTCAAAACATAGCCAGATCATGAAGCACATATGAACAGCAGAAGCTGATTCTTCTGTGTAACCAATGGATAGTTTCAATTGTTAACTTGCTGTGGAGGTCTATCGTCAAATCCAGCAGTGCCTGGAGAGTGGAAGTAGTAGGTACACAGCCATGAAACCAGCACATGGCACATGCTGCCAGAAGGAGTTTTCCCTGCTCCTGCAGTTCCTGGCTGTGTTGCATATATTAACATGCGCACTAGCAGATTAGAGGGCCAGATGCTCCCTTTAAACCATACATCACAACCCTTGAAGACATAGTGTACATGGCTGGCACACTATAATGAAATTCTACCCTGAAGGATCCCTAAGCCCTATGTCTACCCCAAGCCTCTCTTTGCCTGCTCTTACCCTTGCTTGTGTAACAGCACAACAAAGAGAAAGACCAAGCCCTTGATCCCAAACAATCAAATGCTTCTTTGCCCAAAAAAAAAAAAAATCAAACAATTCCCAGGCAATAAACCAGACAATATATATATATATATAAATAAAAGTCAATACAGAAGGATCCTGCACAGTTCGCATATCGAACAAGCAAGTACTGGAGCAAATTAAAACAGGGGTCAAGGATCAGCCCACATTTTCCTCCAAAAACAATTGCTACTCTCTGATTTTAATATATAAGAGCTCAAGACGGCCTATTAGAAGAGCAAAAAGTTGTCTTCTTAAACTAAGTGCCCAAATGTTCATAGTATTTATTCAGGAAATCATTTAGCTATTCAGGTCTCAGATTCTCATTCTAAATTGTCATAGCTGTCTTGACTTCATTGAAACTAATGTTAATCTACAAATCTGAGACTCTGACTCCCAGTCTAAAAAGCTAACTAAAGAATAGAGCTAGAAGAGTGCTTATGCTAGGCGAGAGAAAAAAGGTGTAACTGTTAGGTTTTCAAAGCATTTAAATGTTTGTCTTATTTCACAGACTCAAAGTCATGGTAGGTTAGCAAGTACAGGCGAACATAAAAATAGACATTGTTATTTTCCATATATTGAATTTTAAAGCTAATAGAATGACTCCCCTTTTCTTAACTAGCAGAGAGAAGAGTGTCTTTATTGGAGGCGACTCCATTTACAACTAGAGAGTCACATCAAAGAGTTTTACTCAATATATTGCATGTTGCTTCTCTGTGTTGTTCAACATTCATACATAAGCATTATGGAAAAATTAGAAGGGGCTTATTCCTAAAACTGGAAGTCTTATTTTCTTCACAGGGTTTGCAATAGTTCACATGAGTTAAAATCCCTGCAATGGAGTAGACACAACAGCTGCAAAGAGGAATATTGTGCCGACATGGCCTGCTCTTTTGTAAGTCCACATATCTTCAATTAGTAACTGCAGAATGATACGTCATTTGGAGACAGACAAGCCACGTAGACATGACTGTACAATGAGATGCTCTATGCACTCACTTTTTAAAATAAAGGTCAGTGCATGCGGCACAAAAAAAAAAACCCCAAAGGAAAGCATGTCCAACATTTGACATTTTGGGGAGCAGGGAGGGGAGAGAGTGGTTTAGAAGATTTCCACCCAGTCACGCATCAATCTAACAAAGACAGAACAGAAAACATGGCACTAGTCCATTTGATGATTTTGCCTAGCAATTATCTTTTCTTTTGATAGCCTGCTGTACTCCAATGCTTCACAGCTGGGAGCTTTCATTACACAGAAGTTCCACAAGCTATCAAGTGCCTCCTTTGAAAAGAGCCATACAATCAGTTTTGGGAGTTTTTCTTATCCTTTAAATATTTATATTGGAATAACCTGCTGAAATGTAAGTGTATATACTAAAAACCTTGCAACTGGAGAGGATAACCAATTCCACTTCTTTAATTTCTCCCTACCACAGCAAGAAAACAAGTAGAAACCAAAACACACTGCTGGACAGGGTTCAGAATTAAAACATTGGAACACGGTCATGGTTCATTTATTCCAGTACCAGATAGTGGTTTATCATAGTTTTTGTTTTGGAAGAAGTCCTGAAATATCTTCAGTGGGGTTAGATGACTCAGAGAATGCTTGCTAAGAACCGGACACCCTTATGCCATTTTATTATAAGTAAGGTTACGTTTATATCACAGGGTCATGGAAGTCACGGAATCCGTGACTTCCAGAGATCTCAGTGACATTCTCTGCTTCAGCCCCAGAGGCCGAGGGATTGGGGCTGGCAACCAGCAGGGCCCCAGCGACAGGCAACAGCCTCCTCAGGGGGCTCTCCTCAGGGTTCAGGAAGGATGGGGTCGGGGGACACCTCGAGCGAGCATCTGGGGGTGTCCTGTTTTCTCTTTGGGAAATATGGTCAACCTGCAGATCCCAGACAGCATGGAAGGAGGGGGCCCCCCCTGCAGCTTCCAGCTACCGCGGGCAGAGAGGGAACCCCACAGCTCCCAGCCACCACAGTGGTGCGGGAAACCATGGAGCCACCGTATCAAAAGTCACAGACAGGTCACAGCTGTTTATTGCCCGTGACATGTCCATGGCTTTTACTAAAAATAACCATGACAAAATCGTAGCCTGAGTTATAAGTGAAGATACAAGACAAACTGTAAAGTGTAAAAATAAGATGTAATCCACATTGGAAAAGAGCACAAGCACTTTTGCTCTAAAAAAGAAATGGATTTACACTGCAATGACTAAAATGAAAGGCCTTTCTCATGAGAGAAAATTCATTTTATCTGCTGGAGATGCTGCAGCAGTAGCAGAAGGTTGTGCTAGGCTCACCACCCCATTTGCATGGGCCCCAGATTGCACAGCAGAGAATGTTTCCTGGACCCCAAATCTAGATAGACAGTAACCACCAGCAGCCCAGCCATCACCCCCAGCCCAAGCCTTAGGAGAATGCAAGAGGCCTCTGATGGAGACACAGCTATACTAGAGAAGAAGTAGGTTAGCCTGAGAACTACCTTCCACCTTCCCTCCCCCCTCACATGCCAGTCCCTGGACTAAAGAATGACTAGTAGTGTGAGGAGTGCAGGGAGAGTTGTATGTAGCACCCCCACTCAACCAAGTCCCAGCTCAGGAGCCATAATTCCAGAGGTAAAGCCTGAGCCATGGTTAAGCAGAGACATTCAGGTCTGCTGCCAGAGATGCGTTATCATGCCTTCATGTCACTCTACCATGAGCTGCACAGATGTAGACTTAGGAAGGAAAATAAGGACCCTAGAATATTGGCTGATTGCCACCATAGTTGGAGAAGAAAAGTGAGTTGGAGGGAAAATAGGAGAAGAAATTTAGGGTATTTAACTACAAAGAAAATCATTTGCTGAAACAATTGTTTTCAAAAAAATGAAACAGATTAAAATGTAACAAAACTGTATAAATATATAAAAATAGGGGGTGGTCAGTGGCTGGGGAAGGATAGGAATTTAGATACACATGAGCTGGTGGGAGGACAAAAAAAGAATATAAAGAAATGAGAGAGTTATGTAAAGCTTGTGTTTATACTGTGGATGTTCACATGACATTCACCTGACAAACCTAGAGTAACCATACTATCTTTTATTGTTCACTGGTCCTTCCTTTCTCCTATTTCCACTCCTCCCTATTGTTCACTAACATCACCTGTTGAGCCATGTCCAGTTTTTAGGCCCCCAGTCCTGCAGTAGAATCTAGTAGCACTGACCCCCTGCTTCTTCATAAAGACTCATTGGATACAATGGGGCTCATTCTAGGTTCAGATGTCTATGCTAGTAGATCGACTGCAGAATCAAAGTCTAAATATAGAATGTTCTTCCTCTGGGAAAAAGTCTTATTTTAATACCACCCTATAATTATGACCAGGGGATTAGTATTTGCATTGATAATATTACTCAGTGAATTAAGTAATTGCTAAGATTAAAATGATTGACTCATGTAAACCTTGTGATAATTTAGACCATTGTATGGCTGTTAGGATCCTGTTATACAATACAACACTGCTATTTCGTAAGCAATGTTTTTGATTCAAAGTCGGAAGACTTGAAATTCTGTTGTGAACTGAATTGATGAGAAATTCAATATAATGTTGCAGTGAAAGCTTTTATCCCTTTTTCATATGGCTTTAGGTTTAATCATTTATATAGGAAGTTTTCTGTTTTGCTACGCTTAGTGTTTACACAACAAAATTCTTTCTTCTCGTATTAAAACCATCCTAAAAACAATACAGGAAAGAGTTTACACTGTCTTAGAGACTGAGTTCTCATACTGCTGGAGTCACAAGCAAAGTCACTTTTTAGATGGCTGCCACCAGAATAGGGGTCAGAAATAACTTTTAAGTGAAAAACGTTAGGCCACAGTACAAAATTCACCATTCTAGAGCACCCCCATCATGGTACACTGTGGTACTGCAGCCATTCTACCTCAGGTTCCCCACCAAGCTCTTTGACCTACTCCAACCATAGATATGACTCAGCCTTCTGGCCAACCCACTTTAAAGAGTTCAGCCTCTTCCATGGCAATGGAGTCCTTGGATAAACAAACAAAAAAAAAAACACACAAAACAAATTCATCTTTATCCCAGCCAGGCTCAGCCCCCTTCCTTATATGCGGGCCTCAGCTGCAACAACCTGTGTGAACACCCACCAACAGGCACCTGGGCTTAGGTCTACCCAACAATCCAGTCCACGCACACCCTTTTATAAAGGGCCCCAGCCAGCCATAGCTCTCAGAGAGCTCCTGGCCCTCAACCAGGTAGGAGCAGTCTGTCCACTGTCCTCCTCAGTCAGCCTTTAACTGCTGGGCTTGCTTTTCTCAAGTCCACTACCACTACTTAGCGCAGGTGTAGCAGAACAGGGCTGACTGGCCTTTAAAAGGGGCTGGCCACATCATTACAGTCACATTCTCAGCTGGTCTAAGTTGGCGAGCTACACCAATTTACACCAGCTGGGAGTCTTGTTCTTTATTTTCACATATATTTTGTCGATACCATGAAGTACTTCTTGCCCTATTATTTTTTAATCTGCTTTGCTGACAAAAATGGACTGTGTCCTTTGCAAGACACATACAACATGAAGAAAGGAACCCGCTTCTATGACAGGTTTATCTCAGATATTGCACCTTTTTGGCTCAGACAGCAGCACACTTGTCTATGGATCCTGACTGTCCCTCTTGAGTCTTGTACAGGACACACACATTTTGCATTTATATAACAACTTCCATCCAAAGACCCCCATGGCTCATCTTAAACAATGAATTTTAGTTTCAACACCAGTGAGATAAGTAAATACTATACTGTCATCCCCATTGTACAGATGGGGAAAGAGAGGGCTTCTGTACACAGTGCATTAGTGCACACCAGGTAGGGTATAAATTCTAGCGCACAAGTATGTCATGCACTAAGTGGCCATGTGGCCCCCACTGGCACACACTAAATTTTGTTAGTGAACATCAAAGGACCCTAGGGAACTTTTAATGTGTACAGCAGAGTCCCCACAGCCAGTTAGTGCATGACATGCTGATGTGCACTAGAATTTACACCCCACCTCGTGCACATTGACGCAAAGCATCGGCAAGCCCTAAAACACAGATTGTGGTATGCCCAAGACTTTGTTGAAAAGAAACGGAAATCCCCAAACTGAAAAAGTTTGAGGAAAAAACAAAAGAAAATTCAAGGACTTTTTAAAAAAAACAAAAAAACAAAAAAACCCAGGTATATTTTAAAGTCATGTATGAAGAAATTGTTCCAGCTCCAAAGAGTTTGCTACTTCTCCTGTGTTTTCAGGGTGGGAGAACCTCATGGTATTTTGTGTTTTGAAAAGCAACGACTTAAGGATATGAAAATATTCCATGATACAAAGGGATAGACTTGTTGACCCATTAGGATTTCCTTCCTATGGAAATGAGTCTGTGATTATATATTTAAAGATATCTGTGTGCATTGCCAGTTTTTTCCCCCATTTGCGTTCAAAATCCTCCTAGTAGACTTGGATCTGAATCACATTATGACATACACCACTAAATCAGTAGCTATGAATAACTACCTCTTTAATGTCTGCATCTAAATCTCAGTCATTTCTACTTTTTTTCCTCAGCCAGGTTCCACTGTCTATAATGCCCAATCATTAAAAATCAATCTGTAAAGGGCACCACTCATGCAAAATCCAAGAATCAGCATGAACGATCTGATTAGAAAATACAGCAGATAAGAAAGAATCTCAAAGATGTCTGGTAACTGTAGAAGATACTTAAAAATTGGACAATTATTACAATGGACATGACTCTCCCTGAATCAGTCTGTAAGATCCATTGGTGACCAGAATTGTACATAATATTCCCAGTGCCTTGTACAATGACGTTAATATTTCTCTATATCTACTGGAAATGCCTCTCCTGATACATCCTATGGTCACATTTGCCTTTTTAACTATCACATGGCTTTGGTAGCTCAGTCATCCTGTGATTGACCCACCCCCTCAGGTCTCTCTCCTCCTCTGTCACTTCCAACTGATGAGCCTCCAGATTGTAGCAGAAATGTGTATAACTAGACCATAAGTGCATGACCTTGCACTGTGTGCTATTGAATTTCGTTCCATTTCTGTCACCCCAGTCTTCAAGATGGTCCAAATCTTTCTGTATAATGTTCCGATCCTCCTCTGAATTGACGATGCCTCCCAACTTTGCATTATCAGCAAATTTCATAAGCACACATTCCTACTTTTTGTGCCAAGGTCGTTAATAAAAACACTGAATAAGATTGATCCCGAGACCAATCTTTGAGTAACTCCACTAGTAACCTCCTGCCAGTCTGATAATTCACCTTTCAGCACAACCCTTTGCCTTCTCTCCTTTAGCTGGTTTCTTATCCACCTTGAAATTCTTGTACTGATCCTCATCTTCCTTAACTTAACTGTGGCATGGTGTCAAATACTTTACTGAAGTCCAAGTATATTAGATCTAATGCACAGGTTAGACTGGCATGAACTACCTTTGGTAAACCCATGTTGTATTACATCCCCTTTACAAGTTACCTCCTTTAATTTAATTGTTCTTTCCTTAATATAATTATTCTTTCTTTGTGAGATCTTTGGGCCATAGGATCATATCATCCTGTGCTCATTCATCTATTCAGCACCTACAATTATAACAATTAACATAATAAATCTATGTGTACCCCATGATTTTAAAGTCTACTGAAAATGCCCTGCATTGTTTGAGTTCTGCTAAGAAGGTTCAGAAAGAACTGGTTCTGATTTGCTTCTGAACTCTTCACCCAGCCCTGCTTATAATGCCACTTAGTCTCTGTATACATGATGAAAAAAGGTGCAAATAGTTACCAGCAGGCTTCTGAATCATGACATAGTGAAGCTAGTTATTGAGCTAACTCAGTTTCAAAAAGTACCTTTTTCCCTTTGTCTAGAAATACCTCTAAAAGAAAGTATTTTTTTCTCACTGACAATTGCACAGCTGGCTTTGGTAATTTATTGTTTAAATCTATCTTATGGTGCACACACTGTAAATGCTAGGCTGATAGCACTTGGGAGATTAATGAAAATTCTATAGATCTAGCTGCACTGGCAGCATCTTTGGTCCAACAATAATACTGTCCCTTGCACTTATATAGTATTATTTATCCAAGGATCTCAAAGCGTTTTACAGATATTAAGCCTCATAATACACCTATCTAACCTGTTTATGATGCATCCATCACCATAATATCTAAGTACCTACTATCTGAGGATGAATAAAGTTAGGGACAGAGATGTTGACTGATTTGGCCAAGTAGATACAGTAAATTATGAGCAGAGGTCAGAGTAGACTTAGGAATCTAATTCATAGTTCCCTGCTCTAACTGCTAGACAACTCTCCCTCACTGTTCGTGTGAAGGGCAGTGATTTTAATACTTGGAAATAAAGTAGTAGAGAGACTATGGCTGTGTCATAAAGGTTTCTGGGCTTCACTCTTGCCCACTGTCAGGAAATAACCTGGTGCCAGTTTATCTGAAGGCCAAAGTGAACCATAGATTTGTTACCAGTTACAGGAGGTCAGTAGAAGCATATCTAACTAATTAAGAAAAAGTCAATACATCTTAGTAAGACTGCCCCCTTACAACTAATAAAGCTGAATGAAAAAAAATTAGAAGTGAATGAGGTGCCATATGTCTAGACATAAAAACTTATCTAAATCTCCCCTGTGCACATATTATTACAAAAGGTTTAACAAGGGCCAACTATTCACAGGAAAAAAAAAATGTTTTTACTACTTTTTTCTGTTTGTGAAAATGTTGAGTAGACTTTGTTTTTCCATTGATTTATTTATTATTTACAATCATTTGAACATTTCATGTGAACATATATCATCCTGTGGATGGTTTGTGATCTTTCATTTCCATTATTTCTTTGACTATTAACTATTCATTTAGTGTTGTGTGACTGGTCACTTAAATCACATTTTGTTCCTGTTATCTGATTGGAATGCTGAAACATCTATAAGTAAAGGAGGGAAATAAAAGATATAGAGATGGCTACACAAGCACTTCTGATGTGAACCTTCCCACTAATACATCTCCAAAAGCATTTAGTGCACTCTGCTTTCTGCAAACATTCTTATGGAACAAACAGTCATTCATAGAAAGTTCATAGGAAATTAATGAAAATATCATCAAAGCAAGTTCACAGCTTTTATTTGAAAGAGTTTTCATGAATACTTCTGGAGAGGATTCAGCCAACTCTCAACTCTCAGGATTCAGATATTACTGGAAAAGTTTTCATTTTATCAACAGACCTTGGGCCAATGACTTCAGAGTTGTCCCAGGGCAGAAGCCAGCCCTTATGGAGCATGTCTACACTGCAGTTAAACACCCGCAACAGGCCCATGTCAGCTGACTCAAGCTTTCAGGGCTCGGGCTACGGGGCTGTAAAACTGCAATGTAGACATTCAAGCGTGGGCTGGAGCCCAGGGTCTGGGACCCTCTCCGCTTGCAGGGTCCCAGAGCTTGGGCTCCAATCTGAGCCCAAATGTCTACGTGTAGATTCTGCACCAAATTTTACAGCCCCACAGCCTGAGCCCCATGACACCACTTCAGCTGTCATGGGCCAGCTATGTGTGTTTAATTGCAGTATAGACATACCCTGTTTTCAGGGGCTTAACACTACACAGCAACCAGCCATGCTGCATGGAATGATGCCAAACACCATGTTTGAGTGAGCTATTGCTGTTGTGTTAACCAGATGGCTTCAGTTTCCAGAACTGATAATGCAGCGCTTCATCCAAGTGCTACATGCACTTCAAATTTCAGTTTAAAATCATTTTAGATGGTTAGCTGAACTGCTACAGGCATCAGTGACTGATGATTTACAAACCCATTTTGGTGAGGAATTGAAGGAGGGAATCCACAAGGTTCTGATGTCACTTACTGCAGAAGAACAACTGGAAAGAACCTTAATCAAAAAAACATATTTCTTAGGACTAAAACTGTGTTCAGGTCAGGCCAGGCATCGTTCATTTCAAACATCATTTAAAAGACACTTGTGAGGGGATTTGAGAATATAAACTATATATTCTAATTTTCTTGACAGCCTTGAGTGATTGCTCATACCACTTCTGGGACAATGAAATCAAGCACATTGTCAAAACAAATGCCAAGTGTATAAGGATTTTATTTTCTTAAAGCATCTTCGATAATCACTGACAAGTATTTATGCTACTTATAGTACCAAGATGCTATGGAGCACTTTCATCAGTAGATATCAAATAACTTTACAAAGGAGGCAAGTATCATTACCCCCCATTTTACGGATGGAAAAACTGAGGCACAGAGAGTGAAGTGACCAGCAATCCAGTGGCAGAGCTGGGACTAGAATGCAGGTCTCCTCCTGAGTCCCAATCCAATGCTGTATCCACTATAGTATTATAAGCATGTATACTGTAGGTATTTATACCACTTTTTCAATATAATACTTTGCATTCCTCTTTAGAAAAATATGGTGAACTATCAAGAAGGATTCCATGCATTTGCATTTCAATTTTAGAGGGTTTTTCCCCCAAAATTAAAGGCAGGTTTGATATTTTAAAGATCATAAAAATCAGAACCAAATCATCTGTCAACAACAAAGTCCCATATTTTTAATTTAATCACTTTTGTGGAACTTTGAAAATTTGATCAACATAATTTAAATAAGAAAATTGTGATTCAGAAGTCAGCAGAAGGAGATATGAAAACAAATAAAATATTCTGAAACTTACATTATACTCCTTTCAGAGTAGCAGCCGTGTTAGTCTGTATTCGCAAAAAAAACCAAACAAACAGGGGTACTTGTGGCACCTTAGAGACTAACCAATTTATTTCAGCATAACCTTTCATGGGCTACAGCCCACTTCATCGGATGCATAGAATGGAACATATAGTAAGAAGATATAGATATATACAGATAAGTTGGAAGTTACCATACAAACTGTGAGAGGCTAATTAGTTAAGATGAGCTATTATCAGCAGGAGAAAAAAAACTTTTGTAGTGATAATCAAGATGGCCCATTTAGACAGTTGACAAGAAGGTGTGAAGATACTTAACTTAAGGAAATAGATTCAATATGTGTAATGACCTGAAATTGTCCATTTTAATGGCAAACACTGACCTCTATAGGCAATAAGTTTACACATGTAAAATTACTGCATACAATGGCTAATACACATCCTAGGAGACAAAAATATACTCCGTATAATCATCTGATCAAATCTGAAGACAAAAACCATCAAAATCAAACATGCTCAGCAGCAAGTTGAAAACTTTAGCAGCAGCAGTGTATTTCACTGCAATGGGTTTGATTACAATCAGAGGTATTTCAGACTGAAAAGAACTGGCAGTACTCAGAGGCAGTGATGTTAAAAAAAAAAATACTAATGCATTTGATTTGCTCGTGCTGGTAAATTGTTCCCCTCCCTGCCACAAGAGATACTGAACTCCTAAGGAGGGCAGGTGACGTTTACAGTACCACCATCACCACTGTGGGAAGACTGTCAACTTGAGTGAAATTGCTTCACAGACCCACCAAAACTGCTAAAGCTGGCTGTCCATCTGAGGCAGCACTGGGCTGTGGTGGAATAAGACAATGCAGCACTGTGCTGAAATCAGACACGTAAGCAACATTTTTCTGTTTGTTCCTCATTTTCATCCAAATGACGAAGACCAGAACAGACTGAACTTTCCTGGTTGGCTCCATGTCAGCTTCTATGACAAGCATCAATCCACAATTATTGAAACAAAGGACTATTTGGGCTAAAGATAGACAGCTACAGTTTTCAAAGTGCTCTTACAAGTAGAGAAAACACCCATTAAAAAGCACAGCCTGAGATCAGTTCTTGTAATAATTTCTCTGTGAGTGTGCCAAGCATTCTCCACATTGCTAGCCATACACATTAATAGAACTCATTGATATTAAGACTGTACTTTATCAGAAATATTGAAATCTCCTCAGAAATAAGAAAGGCCAAACTAGATAAAACACAGCAGGAATTTAAGAGTACTCACCAGCTAGCAAAGAGGTAGTTAGCTGTAGCCAATTGCAAAATGGCCTCTTTAGGGCTACAGCAGTTTCATTATGCCAAATTTAAAGGACCAGCCACAGAAAAGCATGCAGGGAAAAAAAGTTCCTCTAAGATGCCAATCCTTCCCTAAGGAGAGTTAGTATGAAGTAGGTGATTACTAAAGAAAACTGTAGCTGATATGTTAAAAGGTCTTAGCTCAGTTTCTCATTTTGTGCCTGCAGTTTTCAGTCAATTGCCAGCACTAATTATTACACCACAAAGTAAAAGTAACTAGCTTATTTCCCTTGCCCAAGGTAAGTAAAATTCAAAAAATAAATTAACAGTATAAATGAAAACAAGTACATTTTATATTAAAAATGTGTCCAGCTTCCAGTGTTTTAGTAATACTAGTGAAGACATTTGCTTTTGCTTTTTAAAAAATATGGTTTTAAATTGGGAAGTATCTGTTTAATAGCTCTATGTACCACTGTGCAGTAAAACTCAGAGGGGCTGCAACTACCTCCCCCAAAATTCTGCTTGACAAAACCAGCCTGAAGTTTTATTTTGTTGTTTTCTGATGTTGTACACAAAACCCTTTTGGTTTTGACCAAAATAATTAACCACAGGTTGAGCTAATCTTGTTTTTACTGCCATTGAAAACATACTTAAGCCTTGATCCTCAAACTAGGTAAGCAGATGCCTATACCAGAGGGATGTTCTCAGAGGGCCCAGCCCCACCCCTCTTGGCCATAGACTGATGTTACTACAAATTCACAGTCAAAGTCTCTCTAGTGGGAGTAGAGGGGAGGAGGGCAGAGGTCATAGGCTTTCTGGTGGGAGAGAAAAGGTCCTGACCAGTCCTGATCTCTCTAATGGGAAAGAAAAGAGCAAGGTTCTGGACCAACTGCTCGCATCCCAAAATCCCAGGCTGTCATCTCCTGATGCTGTCTTCTCCACCTCTTTCATTTCCAGGACTGCTCTAGAAGGTGAGATGCAGCAGCATAAGCTGTACAAGCAGGCCCAGAACCATAGGTAATTACTAGGACAGCTACCCCATGTCGAAGCCTGTGTTGTCACAACGTCACTTCGCCAGTACCTGAGCTAACTCAGATAAGTCTAGCTGCAATTGCACTCTGTGACTGCAGTGAAGACATGTGCTTAGCCTTTAAAGTTAAAAACAACCCAGGTAAATAAAAAATCAACTCATATCTAATGTGTGCCACCTTGAAACTACTTTTCTACTTTGTTAATAAAGTTTTCCTTTCAATTTCCTTTTGTAGGCAGAAATGTATTTGGATAAGTCTAATGGTGTTTTGGGATTCAATTGGTAATGAATTCCTGGATAGGATTAAAATTAATAGCAAACAACATATTGTCTTACCAACCTGATTTCATTCTTTGATGAGGTTACAGATTTGGTTGATAAAAGTAACAGTGTAGATGTTGTATAGTTAAGTTTGAGTAAGGCACTTGACTTAATACCACACAACTTTTTGATTAGTGCTGGGAACATTATTTATTTATTTTTGTGTTTGGCGAGCAAAACAGAAAATCAGGGAAAATGTTTGGTTCGGTTCTGAAAATGTTTATAATTTGTCAACAAATGGGAAAAATCAATTTCAGGACTGCTTCAGAAAACCACATCTCCATCTGAGTCAGAAAAGGGATTGTGACTTCTTACTTCCTCCCTCCCAGCAGAGGGCCTTAATTGTCAGGCTATAGAGCTGTTATAAATATAAAGGGAAGGGTAACCATCTTTATGTATACACTGGTATAAAATCCCTCCTGGCCAGAGGCAAAACCCTTTCACCTGTAAAGGGTTAAGAAGCTAAGGTAACCTAGCTGGCACCTGACCAAAATGACCAATGAGGAGACAAGATACTTTCAAATCGGGGGGGGGGGGGGGGGGAAGGGTCTGTCTGTCTGTCTGTGTGATGCTTTTGCCGGGAACAGTTCAGAAATGCAGCCTTACAACTGTTAGTTAGTAAGTAATCTAGCTAGAAATGTGTTAGATTTCCTTTTGTTTAATGGCTGGTAAAATAAGCTGTGCTGAATGGAATGTATATTCTTGCTTTTGTGTCTTTTTGTAACTTAAGGTTTTGCCTAGAGGGATTCTCTATGTTTTGAATCTGATTACCCTGTAAGGTATTTACCATCCTGATTTTTCAGAAGTGATTCTTTAACCTTTTCTCTAATTAAAATTCTTCTTTTAAGAACCCAATTGATTTTTCATTGTTCTTAAGATCCAAGGGTTTGGGTCTGTGTTCACCTGTACAAATTGGTGAGGATTCTTATCAAGCCTTCCCCAGGAAAGGGGGTGTAGGGCTTGGGGGGGATATTTTGGGGGAAGACGTCTCCAAGTGGGCTCTTTCCCTGGTCTTTGTGTAAGACGCGTGGTGGTGGCAGTATACGGTTCAAGGATAAGGCAAAGTTTGTACCTTGGGGAAGTTTTTAACCCAAGCTGGTAAGAATAAGCTTAGGGGGTCTTTCATGTAGGTCACCACATCTGTATCCTAGAGTTCAGAGTGGGGAAGGAACCTTGACGAGCCATTCTTGTGCTTGTGTGCTTTCTTCAGCCTAGTCAGTGAATAACTAAGTACTGATACAAAGTGCAGCAGCTTCAAGAGCAGACCATAAGAACAGAATAGCTTATAACCTCTTGGCCAAGAGGCTTGCTTGCATGTTGCCAAAGACCTGAGTTCAAGCTGACTATTTAAGAATTTATACAATGCGAAACAGTTTCAACAAACAAAACTGAAAATAACTTGTAGAATGATGGTTAAGGCCCTCCCCTGCTAGTGGGGAAGTGCTGAGTTCAAGTTCTTCCTCCACAGTAAGGAGTCCATCCTGGGTCCCTCAAGCAAAGGCACTACTCTACTCTAAAGGGAGAGATGACACCATTTTCTGAAGCTGGACCTGAAAAATGTTCCCCAGCTGAAACTAATCAGGTAAAATTTGTAAATTGTTTCAGAATGACTGAAATTGCATTTTTTGGCAAATAAATTATTAAATCTGAAAAAAATTGCCCAGCTCTAATTTTGATTGAAAAATTAGCATTCTGTCCCATATTAATAATACACACATTAAATGGATTAAGAACTCACTGACTGACAGATCTCAAAAAGAAGTTGTCAATGAGGAATAGTCATCAAATATGGGTCTCTGTAGTGAGGTACTATGGGGATTGGTTGTGACAGATACGGCAATTTCCTACAATATCTCTGGAAAATCTTACTGAATTAAGTTTGTGTGTCATTGTGGGCCACTGACTGTATTGTATTTCATGGGGGAGGGTGACCACAGCTCCTCCAGGAACTAAGAACAGTGAGGCATGAGTAGGCAAAGTCACTGGGGTTATAACACCTCTAGAGAAAAAACATCACCTGCAGAGGCTCACAAATACTAGTTCAAACTGGATTCTCCAGAAACCTACCAACAAATAAGACTTTTTGATGAAGAGCCTGAGTTTAAACTGATCAGGGCCTCTATCTGATGCAGCAAACGGACAAGACATTCTATCCAAGGGGGCCCCCCATCCTTTCTGGAAAAGGGTCTGGAAAATTTGGCCTATTGAGGCCCCATAAGACTGATGTGTGATCACTGGTAAGCCATTAGCCTGGGTATAGGAACCTCGATTGTTTTTATATGTTTTCTCTGTAATGCTTTCACCTTAAAAATAAATGTGCTTGCCTATAAAGATCTTTGTGGTAACTGAAAACTGCAAGCAATTACACTGTTCATAGCTTTCAAAGAGAAAGCAAAGCACAGATGTTGGCCTGTTTAGGCAGTCTGGCTTGCTGGGAATATCACAGTATAATCGTGGAACTGTGCAGCTGGGAAAACTCATTTCAGGAGGGGGAGAGATGTAGGTCTCCACCCAAGAGAAGTGCTTGCTGAAGAGCTGGAAGCCTAGAATGGGTGGCTTTAGTGGACCATGAGGGCTAAATACAGATGCAGCTGACCTGAATTGTGACATGGGTACTTGACCCAACACAGGTACTTGACCCGACGCCATTCAACATTTCATCAATGATCTGGAAACAAATACCAACAAAAGAAATCCTATACACATATTTAACAGTGAGGATGATTAACCACTGGAACAATCTTCCAAGGGAAGTGGTAGATTCTCTATCTCTTGATGTCTTCAAATCAAGATTGGAAGACATGCTTCAGCCAAACAAGTTATGCTTTAGTCAAACACAAGTTATGTGGCTCAGTACAGGGGTAACTTAATGATGCTTACTGGCCTGTGATATACTGGAGGTTAGCAACATGATCTAATTGTCCCTTCAAGCCTCAATTTCTATGAATCTATTTAAAAAAAAAATCAGCAACATTAAGGCTATTTTCTTGTTTGTTATTTATGCAGACTAGAAATTGCCTGGCTTTCTATTCAGTAATAATTTTGGAACAACAACAGAATGAATATGTAGGTGATTTTTTTATGTTATGGAATGAGGGAGAAGTCATATTCTTCAGTAATATTAAGTGTTTGTCCTCCAGATCAAGTGTCTATCTGTATGTTGCATTGAACAGAGGCTCAAAGTAGCTTACGTTATGACAAACTTTCATCAGGTAGAAGAACTGCCTCTTTATCTACTATGTTGTTTGTCTTGCTTTTGCCTTTGGAATTGGTCTAGTAATGTCTGTGTTCCTCTGCTTTTTAATATGATCTTCCATTAACATTCAATAACTGTCCCACAGAAGTAAAATCTTTCACACAAAAAGTGGAATAAATGAAGCATCTGGAGTCTCTCAGGGCATCTGGGAGGGAACAATAGGACATGGTTGTAGCACTTCTGAATTTTCCTGAAAACAGATAGAATTACAGAGAAACCAGAGCAGGTGTTATCTTCCATACTACAACCCATACAAAAAAAATAATGTAATGCTACAGCCCACACAAAGAAAGTAATGCAATGCTAAAATAATTACAGTGATATCTCTATGGGGAATAAGTACATTAAGACTGAGCCTAACCACTAGTAGCTAATAAAGAATGCAATTCCTTGTAACCCCAGACCCATTAGCTCCCCTACGGGATTATTTTACCACCACGTGGGCAGAGGACTTAAATTGTTTAAACCAGTTTGGCCCAAAACCTCACCCTTAGTACTCTGAGGTTAGCCTGTGGAACAATTGTACAGGACTTCCCCAATTTTAACTGATTCCTGTCCATCATTATCACACAGGACCAGCTTTAAGATACAGAGCACAGACTGTGGGATGATTCTTGGGGGCCCTCAATTTAATGTGGAGTCGCATCTTGGGGTCACCAGAAGCCACTACTACAGGAGATGAGGAAACCAGTTGTTTGTGCTAGGGCATACACATAGTTGTTAGTGGCACAGAGTGATAGTTTATGGCTCTGTGTCTTTAAAGAAAAAGAGAACAGACTGGGAATAGAGAGAGAGGAAGTAAAAAGAAGAAGAATGAGGGAAGGCACAGGAGTGACTGGGGCTGAAACTGCAAATGTTGGAGAAGGATTCTGACAGTGCAAAGTAGTAGTTTGGTGTGCTATGCCTAAAGATTTAACCTGCAACAATAGAATTAAACTGGTCTTACTGTAAAACTAATTCAGTTTGCATTAATTATTTAGGTCACTTTAATCTAAGCAGACGTTAGTAAAATTACATAGTGATTGACACACCCTCTATGTCACTGCAAGAACATAAGAACAGCCATACTAGGTCAGACCATGGTCCAGCTTGTCCAGTATCCTGTCTTCTGACAGTGGCCCGTATCAGAGTTTCAGGGGGTTTGTACAGAGCAACGCAATTATAAAGTGAGTCAGCCCTACCTTCCACTCCTGGCTTCTGGTAATCAGAAGTTTGGGGTTGCATCCCTGAGCATCTTGGCTAGTAGTCATTGATGGATTAGTCCTCCATGAATTTATCCAGATCTTTTTTTGAACGCAGTTTATTTTTGGCCATCATGACATCCTACAGCAAAGAATTCCATACATTATTTATGCATTGTGTGAAAAAGTACTTCCTCTTATTTGTGGTAAATGTGCTGCCTATCGATTTCCTCAGGTGACCCCTAGTTTTTGTATCATGTGAAGTGGTAAATAACTCTTCTCCATTCACTTATTACACACCATTCATGATCCCCTCTTAGTTGTCTCTTTTCTAAGATAAACAGTCCTTATCTTTTTAGTCTCTCCTCATATGCAAGCTGTTCCATAACTTTGATCATCTTTGTTGCCCTTCTCTGGACCTTTTCCAGTTCCACTATGTTGTTTCTGAGCTGGGACAACCAGAACTGGGCATAGTATTCAAGGTTTGGGCACACCATGAATTTATATAGTGGCACTATGATATTTTCTTTCTTATTTTCTATTCTTTTCCTAATAGTTCCTCACATACTGTTAGCCTTTTTGAGCTCTACTGCACATTGAGTGGATGTTTTCAGAGAACTATCCATGGTGACTCCAAGACCTTTATCTTGGGTGGTAACAGCTAATTTAGAACCCATCATTGTATATTATAGTTGGGATTATTTTTTCCAATCTGCATTACTTTGCACTTATCAATGCTGAATTTCATCCACCATTTTGTTGCCCAGTTTTGTGAAGTACACGTAGAGAGAACAGAAGAGAAGGGAGCCACCAACATTTAAAAAGCACTCCATAAGCATTTTCCAAATAAAACAGCGACAAGATTTTCCAAAAAGCTTAGCAACCTACAGCTCCCACTGTTCTCAATGGATATGGACATCAGCAAGCCATGGTAAATTGTGTTGGACCATCTTTATACCCTGCAAGTGACATTCAGAAGTACCATACAGCCAAACAGACAGAGTTAATTCACCCCACTGACTGTGCCCATGTTTTTGCAGCAAATGTTAATAAGGTCACCCACATACTCCCTAAGCACAGAAGCCTAAGCGAGGACATGAAAGGCAGTTTTACTCAGATGGGCCTGGTTCCTGCAAGGTGCTGAGCGCTCTGGCTGCAATCCTTCAAACCATTTAAATGCCTGCTTAACTTTAGAGAGACAAGGTGGGCAAGATAATATCTACTCCTCAGTCATATGTGCACCTTAGGCAATCCCATACAAACAAACAGCTCTTAAGCCTTTTACAGTAATGCTTCAAAATGCTGCATCTTACAGTAGTGTTTTTAAAAGGCATGATATTGCAGTCCTTACCCAGGTACCAGTCCCATTAAAATCAGGCTCCCGGTGTTTTGGACCTTTAAAGCAAGATACTACAATACGTTTTGTAAAAGAGACAGCCCATGAATTCATTTCACACATGGTAGTGACTTGGCCTCAAGCAACCACTTTTTCCTGGCTAAATAGAAACCTATCCAGATTTCTCCAGAGCGTTTTAAATATGCCATCTCCTGAACTACACAATAAAAAATGAGATGAGGGAATGGGTTTTCATAACAACATTTTTGGTGGCCTCAGAGGGCGGCCACCAACTCTTACTGGTGGCAGCTCTGACAAATCCGTCTCTCTGTCCCGGCCCCCCATGGCCCTTCAGTGAGAACCTGCTCCAGGGAAAGTGGGTTGGGAACTCACTAGATGCATGCGGAGTCCCAGGCTCCCTGGGCCCTGGCCAGGCGGGAGCAGGGGAGCTACCTAGGGGAGTGCCCCAGAGACCAAACTCTGCAGCTGCCTCCAGCGCCATGCCCACCGGCCCCACATGTCTCCAGAGGTGCTGCCCAGAGCTCCCGAGGAGGCTGCACGGTGCAGCGGCACCAGCGCAAACACCAAGGCAGCACATCTCGCTGCCTTTGGTAACATCTATTCAGGAGCAACAGCTAGGTGCTGCAGGGAGAGGCCACTGCTTTCCCCCCCACCCCAATATGCACCTATGCTTTGGAGGCTGTCATGGCCACAAAAAAAACGCACTGGTGGCCCATGCTGTTAAGGCACAGCCCTGCATTGGAGTCAGAACCACAAGGGAGCTTGTGGGAGGACTGAGCTCCCAGAGGCCTTCATAAGAAGGGGAGATGGAGCTATGGCCCTGCCTCCTCCCTTTAGGTTGCACAGAGACAGCCCCCAAGCACAGAGTCTGCAATTATGGCTGACCCTTACATGAGCCACATATGGGAAGAGGGTCTTTTTGGTATACCTCCTATCTACCACCATGCACCAAGTAAGGGCCAGGGCCCCTGCTCTTTGATAGATACCACAGTCTGTATTTTCAGTGAAAGTTATTCTTACACTTCACTGTTCATTTATACCACATAAGAGATGATACTTCATTTTGCATAATGTAAAATTTCTCTCTTTCAGACTTGGAGCTCTCAGTTTTTTAATAATTAACATCTAGGTCTGTATTACTATAACATGACTTCTGAAGATGGTTTTATCATATATATGAACAGGGTTCAGATAATAATTCAAACCAATTTGAAATCTAATAATTGTTGTGATAGAAGCTGCTGGTATTGTGCCCCATACCGTGTCTATCATCAATATGTCTGCCTTAGACATTTATAATACACCTCTCATGGCAGTATCAAGCTGCCATCTGTAGCTCTTCTTTAGTCTGGGTTGGTTTTTCTGTCCCAATTATATCTATATACTAAAACCTTTAAATCCATCTCAAGCCTGCAATTTCATTGGCCCAGTCTAATGAGCAGAATTTGCTAATTCCCTTATGGTAATCCTATTACCTGTCAAGAGCTATTTCTACAGGGGTCATCATTATCCAGAAGCCTAAATCTGACTCCAGATTTACCTATCCTCAAGTGCAATCCCACCAGTGAGTCACATTCTCCTCTGCTACAAGCTATCAAGGACACTAGTCACATTGGAAAATTGGAGCTGAGCAGCTGATCTTAACAGGTAAAGTCTTTTACATGTTGATACTTTTTAGAGTTAATGTTAAAAGGGGAGCAAGATATGATTTTACAATACTTTGTGATAACTGTAGAGGTGTATTAACATTATGCTAAATGTTTTGCAAAAGATAATTGCTATAGAACTTCATCACTCAGAAAGAGTTTGTTAGGTATCAGAGTAAGGTAAAGCTACTGATATCAAAATTAATACTAGATTTGTACTTATTCAATTACCAGATTTTTTCATACATTGAATGTACAAGCTTGTTGTATAGTATAGACTGTCACAAGTTGTGCAGTGAACAAGCATTGGCCTTGCTTACAGCATGGACTATGACAAACTGTTCAGGATAAGTTCTAGATGGAACAGTTTTAGCAAGGAATAAATCTATTTATTAGACGCCTGACTCTGTGAGGTGCCAGCTATGTTCTGGGAGTAGCTGTGCATCTATCAGTGGCAGCAGGATTGACTCCTATGGCTCCCTGTTTTTTAATACCTTTTATGTTCCTGGGGTGAAATCCTGGCTCTACTGAAATCAATAGGAGTTTTGACATTGACTTCTGTGGGGCTAGGATTCCACCCATTGTGTTTTACTGGCCTTAACTCCACACTACTTTAAAATGAGCTACAGAAGGGTGAATACATGTCATTCTTTTATCCCCATGTATATATAACCCCCATGTTCCTTTAGGGGCTCTTATGTTTGGGGGGGGCTCTTTGTTTTTGACCCCGGAATGTTTTCAGACCAAAATTTTCAAACCTGGGTCTGAAAGTTAGGCTCCTAAATCCTTGTGTTAGGTCTGAGGACCTGCAGCTCCCATGACTGCAAATTAGGTCACTTCTATTTAGGTGCCTAAATACAAATTTAGCATTTAACTTTAGGCATTCAGGTTTGAAAGTCTGGGTCCCATGCTCACAATTTAGTAACATTCATTATTCTTGTTTTATTTTGCTGTAAACTCATAACAGACAAAACACATTGGGCTAAATTTTTCCCTTGAGCACACCCCCTGCTACACCATTAACATTAATGGGGCTACGAGAGTGTAACTGAATCATATGGTCCGTTGTACATAACGATAAAGAACATGTCTCAGATTAAATACGTGCTCCTGCACATGTCAATGGGAGTTTTGCCATTGATTCCAGTGAGAACAGCATCTGGCACGTATTTTTGTATGGCTCCATTTGTATATCCAGAAGGAATTGCTGTACAATTCACCATTTTCTAATGTCTCTCTCGATATATGTAAAGTTCAGATCTGCCTTTTCTAATTGACATGTAACTAATTATTAACATTGTGTACTGTTGTGACACAAAGATAATCTGATTGGCATCATTGTTTTTCTCCTTAATGAGCAACTTTTGGCAATGCAATATCCACATAAAATATACAAACTTAACAAGTTTTTTAATTTATGTAGACTATTGTGGGAATTTCTATCCACAATCAAAATAACTTATCAAGCAGCATCTACTGAGTATGTATACAAAGGAAATACACAGCCCCTTTAAATCAATACAGTCAAATCCATCCTTGAGTCAGGTGTGGGGTGTGAACAGAGGGAAAAAGAATCTTCTCACACAGAACTGACGTGTAAATCCCAAAGCTCTTGTTTTAAGCAGAAGCACAATTGCAGGTCATTGGAACTTCTTTCCACAAGAGTTTTCAATAACCACAATCCTTGCATTGTCTTGCCAATGGAAAGAAGAGAAAATTCATATTTCTTGATACACAACTCATTAGTATTGATGAAACTTGGTAAGGCAATCAGATATGGTGATGGACATAAAGAAAAAACATAGATAGAAAATGTACATAAAATGTGCATCCCAAGTAAAAATATGTATAATGTCAGAAAGCGATCAAAGGAAAATTAGACTATATAAAGATTCCCTTGCAATACAGTTTTCTACATAATATAATTCCATGATACAATTCTCTCTAGCTGGAGTCCCTAGACCATGAATATTCCATGAATGAATAATCAGATTATTCTAAACACTCCTAAGTAGCCAGGAAATTTGGAGGTAAATGTACCTGATAGAATATTTGCTCCATTATGCTCAGTTTATTCTCTTTCATGCATCATCAGCAGTGATAGTAATCGTCTTTCTCATCAAGAACTTTGCAATCAAGTGCTTTGAAATGTTTACTGCTCCTAAAAACATTTGTGCAGTTTTCTAGTTTGGACAGGTTGAACAATATCAGAACTTAAAATCATGTCAGTTACCCTCTTGAATTTTTTCCACCCACTTCAATTGTTAGCTATTAGCAGCTGATTTCTCACATGCTGCTAGAGTTATAGATTAATCCTTCCTCCCATTTCAAAACTGGGATGTTAAGCTGATTTCATATGTTATAAAGCAGGGGTGGGCAAACTTTTTGAGCCAAGGGCCACATCTGGGTGGGGAAATTGTATGCAGGGCTGGGGCGGGGGTTGGGGTGCAGAAGCGGGCTCAGGACAAAGGATTGGGGCAGAGGGAGGGGTGCGGGTGTATGATGGGGCTCAGGGAAGGGGGTTGGGGTGGAGGAGGGGTGCAGACTGCAGGAGGGAGATCAGGGCAGGGGTGCAGGAAGGGTGCAGGGTGTGACGGGGCTTAGGGCAGGGAGTTGGGGGGCAGGGTGCGACGGGGCTTAGGGCAGGGAGTTGGGGGGCAGGGTGCAAGAGGGGTTCGGGGTGCAGGCTCCGGCCCGGCTCCGCTTACCTAAAGTGGCAGTGGCGCACACCAGGGCCAGGACAGGCTCCCTGCCTGCCTGCCCTGGCCCCACGCTGCACTGCTCCAGGAAGCGGCCGGCACCACATCCCTGCGCAGCTCCTGGGTGCAGCAGGGCACAGGGTTCCACGCGCTGTCCTTGCCGCGCCTCCAGGTATCTCCCCCAAAGCTCCATTTGGCCTCGGTTCCCCGTTCCCAGACAATGGGAGCTGCAGGGGGCGGTGCCTGGAGGCAAGGGCAACGCAAGGAGCCCTCTGCAGCCCCCCGCCCAGACCACAGGGACGTGTTGCTAGCCACTTCTGAGAGCGGCGAGGGGCCTGTAGTACCACGGGGGGCAATCCCTCAGGCCAGATCCAAAGCCCTAACAGGCCAGATGCGGCCCGTGGGCCATAGTTTGCCCACCCCTATTATAAAGTATTAATTTCCACTTCTATAAATCCACTGCTATAACATCATTCTGAAATAGAGTGCTGAATGAAAGAATGGAGTGGTGAATGAATGATGTGGTTTAAAGGTAAATTGTCATGACTAAAGATGATAGCTGTATAGCAGCATATGCCATTCTCTAGTTTCCAGTCATTTACAGCATTCGTCTCTAGCTGCAATGGATCTTGAAATCGGCACTGTTTTCTCTACCTGATAATATTGTTTTTATCACTGGTACAGGACTGAATACATTTATTTAATTTATATATTTAATTACAGAGTGCTGAAAAAGCCTCTGGCAGTGCTTCACGTCTTAGAAATCCACCTGGTTTATTTTTATCTTCATCTGTGCCACACGGGTTTTCCTGTCCTGAAGGTTGAATTGCACTATTGAAAAAGAAAAAAAAAACCCCCACACACGACATCCTGTGAAGAAAAAAAGTTAATCGTTACCTGCATGGCCCCATCTCTGTAGTAGGGTAGTTTTCAATACCAGTTGTGCCAGCAACTACACAGACAGGTCAATTTGCTTGTCCAGATAACTAACATTATAGAAGATTATAATTCATTTGATCAAAGGATACTGTCAGATCTCAAGATGGTGTCTACCTCAAGACCTAGAAGGCAGAGGAATACTGCATGAAAAAAAAATGTTTTTTCACTTTCCTCCCTGTCTTTTAGGCAAATGGTCCATTCTGACTGTTTACAGATGGTCAGTGGTATTGAGAAGGCATAAAAAAAAAAATCCTCAAGCCATCCTCAGATTTTTCTAACAATCAAGTTAGCTTTTATGAACAGACAACTGTAACTTGTTTTTGAGTGCAATCTGCCTGGCAACATGACTTACTTGTCTACATTCCTTTTTCTCCTGCCTCTTTTGATTTTGTCCCACTTGATAATTGGGTAGGAGTTGAAATCATGATATTTTGTGGGACCAGATTGTTTTGGTGTTGGATTCCAGCTGCGTTGGCATATAGTGTGCTAGGAAGATGAGAGCTCAGCAAAATTAGAAAGATATCTGTAAGGGGGGACTGTTTTATTAATAGAGCAAGGTGGCAGGTTTGCCCGTGTGTTATGGATGGAGGGTTTGGGTGGGTGTACGTGAACTCTGCAATCTGCTTTGTAGTTTTTTAATGGGCACCTATTTGCATGCTTTCAATGACCACGTCAGAGTGACTGACAAGGCAGAAAAATACTGTTGTAGGCTTGGAATATGGTGGCCTCAGGGAAATGGCTGTGGCAACGTGGGTTCCTCTATTCCTATGTTAGCGGGTAATAAGAGACAAGGTAGGAGAATACAAGCAGCACAAGATTTAATATTGAATGTAAGCCATGTTTAAATCTCTGTTAAATTCAATACATGGTTAATAATCATCAACAAAAAAGCATCAGACTTACTTACTTGTTCAATAGGAAGAAAATTGAAAGTTAGGACTAACCATATTTGACATTTATATAGTATCTTTTATGGTCCTAATGAGGATTTCTTGACTAAAAAGATGAGTAGTGGGTAGTGAAGAAAGGATCAATATCTTTCAGTGATCAGAAAAGGAGTACTTGTGGCACCTTAGAGACTAACCAATTTATTTGAGCATAAGCTTTCGTGAGCTACAGCTACTGCATCTGATGAAGCTTATGCTCAAATAAGTTGGTTAGTCTCTAAGGTGCCACAAGTACTCCTTTTCTTTTTGCGAATACAGACTAACACGGCGGCTACTCTGAAACCTTTCAGTGATCAGATTCTCAGATTAATTTTATAATACATGCCATCCAGTGGAACCTATTTAGAGAGAAACTTTTCTGGTGAAGTAGAATGAAAGTCACAAATTATTTCAATGCATATGTAATGTGAAAATGGCGCTACCTCTTTGCTTAGAATAAAGTTCTGTGAGAACAGACTCCACAATAGAGGGCTCCATGGTAAACCAAGCATGTACTAAATCATTCCATTCTCTGTATCAACCATTTAAGTGGAACAATGAGGAGAACAAATTCGAGCCCTGGCAGGTTAATCTATGAAGAAGAATCCTTTAATAAATCCACTTGGGAGGATTTTCCAGTCAGGCGCTAGAGGTTAGTCCTTGTTAATAGCATCTATTAAGACATTTATTGTAAGGGTTAGAATGAATATATATATGTGTGTGTGCGTAATATATATCGTGTATGTATTTTAAACAGACAAGGTGGGTGAGATAATATCTTTTATTGGATCAACTTCTGTTGGTGAGAGAGACAAGCTTTTGAGCCATTGATACTACAGTAAGTTTTGCAGCTGTAGAATTGTGGAGAAATTAAACTGCTGAAATCTCCTCCCCTGAGCTCTCACATGGCCAGGTGTAATAATGAACTATGGTGAGTGCTAGACCAACACAGTGCACTACTCTCTTCTCCATGGCTCGGTGATATGATCTGCCAACCCCTCTTATCCACTAGTGGAGGGGAGAAAAGTCACTGAAACCAGCTCTGCTGCCTCTGGAACACATGGTTTGGGAGAGAGTAAAGGAGAGAAGAGAGAAAACAGACATGCCCCTGCAACCAGAAGAAGGTAGTGCTCTGCACTCCCTGCAGATCAGCCAATAAGAGGAGGAGACAAAACTGCCTTTTTTTCCCCTCCAATCCTAGCACCCAGGAGAAGGGACCCAAATTCTGGAGCAAGATCCTGTGATCTCTGTATTGCAGCAATATTGCATTCTGTTGAGAATTTAATTTTCTGAGGCAGCATAAGATGCCTGGGTAAATGTTCCGAACCAGAAGTTCCCAGTGGATGAAATTCTATCTGGAACATTTCATTCATTTAGTATTATGTTCACTTGAAACATGAGTGTGCCTCTTTAAATCTCACACTGCCATGAAATATTTTGGTTGATCTCAGAGGTCAGTACCTCAGGAATCAAGAGGCCTTGGGGCGGCACCCAGGGCTGTTCCTGTGACGTAGTTACATTATTTACCTTTACATTGTACTGATTACACTAATAATCATCTACTTGAGGTTTGTTTTTTAAAAAAAAAAAATCAGTGACTAGAAGGAAATTCACATCTAAGTACTAGTGTCTATTGTACTGGTGTGCCACGTCCGAGAGAATGAAGTGACCCATCCCCAAAAATGCTCACAGTAAGAGTACAGGGACCTTTCCTGTGTTCCTTTCTTTTCCTCCTCACTTATCTTAAGAAAGAATAGGTAGACAGTCTTCACCTGCTAGCATCCCATGGAAAGGTGTCAAGCCCCTCCTCTTGACTTCCCTCCTGTTCACAGGGTGGGGGAGGATACTGATGGAGTCCTGCTAATTCACTGCAGCAGGAGTGGCTCATTAAGAGGTATGATATTATTTATTGACTCCTACCAGGATATAAGGGTGTTAGGAACATTTCACCAGCCTGAAAGGCTCTGGACTGAACAGTCCTCTAAAGAGGAGACCTAGAAAGAAGCAGTCCTAGGAAAAAGACTTGCCTGGAATTGGTGTTCTCTTGTGAATGGTCTCTTTGTAAATAAAGTCCAGTTGCAGGAATGGGGTGAGTTTTGTAGCAGGATGGGAAGGCACCTATTCACACCACTGCCCTTTTCTCCTACTTAAAGGGAAGCAAACTCAAAATTATGTAGAGTGAATGAACGTTTCAAAAGTGGGGTTTGCTGGGTGAAGAAGGGAGAGAAGCACTAGTGTTTCTTTTCTGCCTTCTTCTCTTGCACCTGTGCTCCAGCACAGCTGCTCCTCAGTTATTCAAAATAATTGAGCCTCTGGAGGGGGAGCCATGGGGGAGACGAGGTCACTGGAAAGTGGTAGTTGGAGGGGCAAAAGCAGACAGGCTTTACTGGGGATATGAGGGGCTGCCAGGGATAGATGGAACCTGTTTGGGACGAGGCACTCAAGAACAGCTCTGAAGTACAGCAGGAGAAACCAGAGAAAGCCATTGCTTTCTCTGTCCAATGAACTGCCTGTGGCTCATCAAGGAGAAATCCCACTGTTGAAAACAGGAGGTCCCCAGAATAGGTAATAACTGCATCTGCAAAGAGGGAGATCAGGGGCCATTTCCAATTGATAATTAAATTTAATGCAAAAAGTTAACAAAATAGGACAGATGTGGAGCTGAGGTGCAATTTAACTTAGTAATATTGAGGGTTGCTGGGGTTTTTTGGGGTGGGGCTTTAAATGGAGCAACATGCTTATGATAGAAACTCAGTTGCAACCTTAACAATGGAGTGGCTTCACGAACTCTATAATAAAGAAGAATAGATTCAGAAGCACTTGAGGTTTCCCTCATAGTGAGTTCAGCATCCTCCATGGGATGTGATTTCAAGAGACTGAAGTCTTTGTCATGACTTATCTTTTGTTCATTAAGGGCCAAATCTGATCCAAAGTCCATTGAAGTCAGTGGAAGGACATCCATTCACTTTGATGGGCTTTTGGATGAGCAGCTCTACTTTGGAAAATCTGGCCACTTAAAACTATGGATTTAGGCGCTTAATGTTTAGGCACCTAATTTTGAAAATCTTGACCTACACCCAAAAGGGGCAGAGAGCCTAGAACCCTAGAGAAACCTCACATTAGATGTCTGGAAGTGAAGGCTATTTATATGTTTGAAGGCCATCCTGTAAATCCACCATTGCTGCAAAATTGTAATCTTTCAGCACTTTCAATTCTTCATTGCAGAGTAACCACAGTCTGTAACTTTCACCTGTTGCCCCTTTACAAACCAGATGTTACTCTTATTTATTGATATGCTATGAACTAGGGGAAAGTAGCTATTTAGTATTTGTGGTCAGGAAAATAGGGCTCATGGGATAAATCTGAAGGCTTTTAAATGATTGAGATATTGGAAAAGATACATAAGACAAGGGTAAATTATTACCTGTAGGATAGGCCAATGGTTCCAAATTCATGTTTTGCTGGTAGTCCATGTATCATTTGTTGGTGGTCTGCAGCAAGATGGTCAGTCACATGGTATTGGCTCTCTATGTTTCTAGCACAAAGTCACATTATAAGAAGCTAGAAATATATTAAATACCTTCCCAATGTCACATTTCCTTGTAAGCAGTTGTTGTGGTGGCCACAAGGTTGTCATGTGATCATAAATGGGAAAGAAGGCGATTTCTCCTATTGCATGTGGGAGGTGTATTCAGATGTGGCTCACACCCTGAGACCCCTGACAAAGAATGTTGTGAAGGTATGGTAACACCCACTTGAAGTCTGCCAGCTCCTGGAACTCTGAACTGAGCCTCTAGCCAATCCTACCCTTTGATTGTAGCAAGAATGGCTACCAGATACCTCTGACACCATTTCCAAAGTATGCTTGGAGTCAAGGGTGAATGGACTTGAAACTCCTGTGGAGGCCAGTAGGGAGGCTTTTGCATGGGGTGATCTGGACAAGTAGTTTTTTGGGCCAATGATGAGCCAAGGTGAAGCTCAGGCTCCGAAGTCCACCCTCCTTCCTAGGCTTCAGAGCCCAAGTCGCTTCAAAGCACTGTCTCTACAGCTATTTTTAGAGTGCTAGTGCATGCCTTGCTAGCCTATGTCTGTCGACCTGTACTGAGAGGCTTGCTCCAAAATAGTGTTCAGACATACCTTCAGTGGGAGGGCACAGCCTGACCCAGAAACAAAAAGACAAGGTTCAGTTTTAAGCACTGAGTTTGGGATTTGAGAGAGAAGTGAAACAGGTCAGGGAGTCTCCGATTAACTCTCCCTCCCCACAAAGAGAGTCTTTGAACTGCTGTGGGATCTAGTACATGGATCAGGCAGTTCCAACCCTGAGCAGGAGAGCAGCAACCAAAATGGCAGAGACTCCAGACCAGGGAGCTGGGAGAGGAACCTCCCCCAGTCAGGGTCAAAGACCTTAGTAAGGGGACCCCTTTCTTTTGTTTAAGCCAGCTAACATTCACAGTGCTGCAGCACTCATCTCTGGACTCATCCTCATCAGACCAACTGCCTAGGAGAGAGCTGGGAGTTAGGAAGAGTTGTGAGTGTTGGGAGGTGGGAAGTTTTGTTAATATTTAGTGCCTATTAGTTAAACCTAACCCTTTCCTTCTACAGATCTTATTTTCCTGCTCCCAATAAAACCCCGCTTTGTCAAATTGTTATTTTGGGATGTGTAATTTCGTTGCTGGGGTTTGTGTTGATGTACTTTATTATTTCTTGTGTAACGAGTTTTATAATCCTTTCCAGCCCAAGTAGCATTATTTTACGTTGAGTGGCAGCAGCAGGCATCACACAAAAGAACCCAGGCCAGGACCCAACCAATGCAAAGAGAGGGAAGAAGCCACTCCATGTAGCAGGCATCAGGGAGGAAGCTTGAGGGGCTATTGTAGCATAGAAATGTAACTTACATGTCTGTAATTTGATCATTTATTTCTATGCCATGTTGCTCTAGTGCAGCAAAAAGTTACTAGAAATGTTTTGTTATAAGGATATGCACATGGCAGCTGTTGGCAGATTGACAAGTCAACAAAGGAGATTCCCCTTTTTCTTGTTGTATATGCTGATTGATTCCATGACTGCTTAAGCCTAGTTAGCAATGGTTAGCTGCGTCTCTTGACTCAAATACAAAATATACAACTGTTGCATAAACCATCCATTGCAGAAATCAGTTGTCTTCTTTAAAATCTATACATAGTTGGATTGGTCATTTCCAGCAAGTGTGCAGGGAGATATTCATTTCCTGATGCCCTCTCCAACACTCTGCTAGACAACCTGAACAGGGGAAAGCAGACAGTGCTCTGGAGAAGGGGAGTTAAGAGTTCTGACCATATTTTTCTAACTTGACTGCCTAAAGTTAAACAAATAAACCCATATTTAGGCATCTACAGAAAAGTTTGGCCTGATTTTCAGAGCACTTCACTGAAGTCAAGAGAAGCTGCAAGTGCTCAACACATCTGAAAATCAAGCCAGGTATTTAGGTTAAATATGAATTTTGATTCTGGTCTTTAAACACCTAAGTTTGAAACTTTTGGGCATTCTCCTTTTGCAACAAATAGACATTTTCTGACCTCCAATCATATATGTTTTCCCAGTACAACCATGGCTTTAAAAAAAATGCACATAAAAGCAGTTCAGAGTAAGGAATTGATAAGTAAAAACTGGATTTCCTGAAAGAATAATGGATCAGAATATCCAAATAAATGAATATATCACCACCATGGTAACAAACATTTTATTGGAGCCCTGATCTCCAAAATTTAACTCCTTTAATTTCAAGGGACACCATTTAATGCACAGCATGGGGCTTCATTAAATCAAGATTAAAAACATCCCTATTAATATTAACCAAAATGTTTCTCAGAAATAAAACAAGTATTTTTAAAAGTCAACATTCTGTTCTAGGTGCACAACCCAAATACAACAGCATTGTTCCAGGACATGATCTCCAGAAAGTGAAACTGACTGATAAAATTTCAAGCTAGTTTAACTTTTCAAACTGAGTGAAATGCAGAAAGTATACATACATAGCAAATTAGATTTTATATTGCACAGGCAAATGATCAAATAGGTATGTGCACATGATAATGCACACACAATTTTGTGTGCATAATTGTAGGCCAAGTTTTGAAGGTTTGGTCCTAAAGGTATCTGAGTAACATCTGAGTACCAGATAAAGTTTTTTTTTTAAATGATATGATTTTTAACCTAGTAGAATCCCTGGAAGTCTAACATTGTCACTTAAAGTGCTTAAATTGACTTGACATAGCTTTAAGGATCAGTGAAACTTTGAACTGCATCTATTTAAAATATTTCCATCTCACCATATGAGGAATTACATAATGCTTCTAATCCAGATAAATTGAGTAATCCACTAACCCTCTCATCAACCCTGTGATCTATAGTGAAGTTGACAGCTTTCTACGTCAGCCCATCCAGGTTTATTTATTTTCTTCCTGCAACATGATTATTTCTTTAATCTGACAAACTCCTGCACCACTGCATTTTGCAACATTTTTAGATGTGGTGGTCTGCAGACTACATTCTGTATGAACATGATTATAGTTTGGGCTACTTGTGTGTACTTAAAAAGCACATGCAATTTCGTGCCTTTCATGGATGCATTTCACTTGTAGTTAATACAGAAATGAGTATTTGGGGCAATGTTTCCAAACCTGAGTTCCTGAATGCATATTTAGGCTCCTAAATATAAGTGGTCTGATTGTCACTGAAGTCGATGGGAGGTGCAGGTGGTCTGTACCTTGGACTATCATTAGTCACCCAGGTCTGAAACTGTCAACCTTACCTCCCTAAATACTATTTGCATATGTAATTATGATAATACATGCATGCACAATAGGAAATGCATGTGCAATTCAGTATTGACTTGGAGTGTCCCCATTTGAAAATTTGGCTCATGTATTTATTTAGTCATTGGTCTCCTTGTAAAACTGCAAGCTTTTTAACAGCAGCTACAGCTAGTAAAATAATGAGTTAACAGCCTCCTGTAAGTTGTTATAGTCATCATGGTAGTAACTACAGGATGGATCCTCTGTGGGCTGAGCACTCTCTCCTTGAGTCAGCAAAGCATTCAAGCACATCTCAACTTTAAGCATGTAAATTGGGCTCAGAACCTTGTAGATCAAGCCGTGAGGGTCTAATCCAAAGCCCATAGAATTCAATGGAAAAGCTCCTGTGACATCAGTAGGTTTTGGAGCAGGCCCGTTGGAAGTTATGATACTAATGGCAGCACTAAGAGGTGTATCCTCCCTCCTATCTTGTCATTGAGTGCAAAAGGTCTCAGATACAGAGTAATCTAGTGGTTCTGCTGTATTGAGAGGGGAGAAGAAAAAAAATCAGATTTTAGTTGTCCACACACTGGGTGCAGGATATCCTGTGGAATTTAGCTCTACGCTAGGTCTCTTCATGGGGACCCCTTGGGGGCAAGATAGGCAGAGCCATCCCTTGGGTATGGCAAATCGGGGTGACCGCTCTGGGCCCTGTGCTTTGGGGGGGGGCCCCCCATTAGCCAGTGTGATTGGCTGGCAAGGTTGGTCCTGGAAGTGACGGAGTCATCACTTCTGCCCCAGAGCCCGCATCCGCATAGGGACGGTCCTGAAGATAGGGGATGGTTGACCACTGATGACAGAGGCAATAGCCACTGTTCCATGCAAAGGAGAGGTGTGAGGGCCATTGTAGTAGATCCAACCTCAGTGATGGAGCAGTGATCATGTAGTGTTTCTGCTGCTGCTCCATGGCCTATTGGGAGGATTTCTCTTCCCTGTCCCCACAGCATCCACCCACGCAGTTGTTATTGGGCCATTTAGTGCCCTGGATGAGGTACACCATATGTTGTGATAGGCATGTGTAGGACCCCTAAACCTTGAAAGGTGTGTTGTGGAGGTGTTGATCATCAGAGCAGTGGAGATATGTCTGCAGGTTTTGCATCTGTTGTTCTGGTAGGGTCTGGTGCCACTTTGAGTTGATGAGTCCTTGACTGTGGGAAGCTTGCTTCCGATGATGAGCTTGGAGAGGTTGGGGGGTTGTTTGAAGGCCAGAAGAGGGGGTTCAGGAAAGATTTCAGTATGTGGTCCACTTTGAGTATGTAATTGTATAATGATACTCAGAATGGATTCCAGTATGGAGTGGTAGGTGACAACAAGGGGTGTGTCGTCAGAGGGGATTTTATTTCTGTATTGAAGCAGATTCTTTCAGGTATTTGGGTGGTCCATTCCATGGTGTGATCTACTTCTCTGGTGAAGTGTCCTTGTTTGGTGAAGGCTGTAAGTGTGTTAAGGTGTATAATCCTGGATTTTCTCCTTGGAGCATATTCTTTGGTATCTGGAGTGCCTGGTCGTAGATAATAGATTTCTTGGTGTGGTTACTGGATCTGTGAGAGTAGGTGTGGTGATCCGTGGGTTTCTTGTATATTGTTGCCTGTAGGGTTCCATTGTTGGAGTTGATTGTGGTGTCCAGGAAGTTGATGCTAGTGTGGGAGTATTCTAGAGAGAGTTTAATGGATAAGTGGTGTATTGTTGAAGTTGCAGTGGAAATATGAAAGGGAGTTTAGGTCATCTGTCCAGAGAACGAAATCAATGTATATCATTGTTTTCTGGTGTGTTTGTCCAGAAATTCTCTCTCAAGGCGGCCCATGAAGAGATTGGCATATTAGAGAGTCATCCTAGTACCCATGTCTGTTCCCATGGTTTGGGCAAAGTAATTGTTGTTGAATGTAAAATTGTTCTGTGTGAGGATGAAATGCATGAGTTGGGTGATGAGTTTGGGGTGGATATTTGAGTGTTGTCCATTGTCTTGTAGATAATTAAGGCAGGCAGCAATGCCATCATTGGAATGTTAATGTATAGGGAGGGGACATCCATGGTGGTAAGGATGGTGTTCTAAGGGAGGTTGTTAATGTTGTGGAGTTTCTGGAGGAAGCTGGCACATTGTGTGGCGAGTGATTTGAGGATGTTTTCTATGAGTCCTGATACTCATGTGGTGGTCACGATGTCATGTGTGGTAGCCAGATGTGATGGTCTGCCTGGGTTCCTTTGTTTGTGTAACCTGGGAAGCATGTGGAAGGTCCCTGGGGTTGACGGTCCCTAGGGTGAGGTTGTAGAGTTTCTCTGAAGTTTTGGGGGAATGTTTTGCTGCTATCCTTAAATTCCTGGGTAATTTGTGGTATAGGGTCTTCTCTGAGTTTGTTATAGTAAGTGGTGTCAGCGAATTGTCAGTTGATCTTGTTAACGTAATCATCATGGTTGAAGCCTACAGTGGCACTCCATTTGTCTGCTCGTTTGATCACTATCTGGTAGTTGCACGTCAGACTGTATAGCTGTCCTCCCGGTGGTGGAGAGCTAATGGTAGATGTGAGGTTTGTTAAATATTTCACAGTCAATCTTTTTCTGAAGCAATCAATCAATGTAATGATGAAGAGTGTGGTTTCGTCTGCTGTGGGGTGTCCGGTCAGATGATTCTTTTTTCTTATGACTGTCAGCGAGGATGTGGTAGTTGTGGGTGGTGTCATCATTGTTGTGAAAGAATTCTTTGAAGCGGAGTCAGGCTCTAGGTTCTGTGATGGGGCAGAAGTTCAGTCCCTTAGGAAGTATAGATAACTCTGGTTAGGGTGGTCTTGATAAACTGATGAAGTTGGAGTGTCATGTAAAGTCCATGTGGTGGGTCCTGGTGCCATGCTTTCTCTCAGAGGTGGTGGTGTGTGCTTTGTGGAACTGTTGCAGTGGTTCCACTTTTTGTTTTTGAGTTGGAGGACTGTCATCAGATTTTTGATGGTTGCTTTCGGTTTCTTGCATGATTTCCAGGTAAGTTGCCTGATCTTTTTCTTCCAGTGTGTGGGAGCATGTGATGATTTCTTGTTTGAGCAGGTTTCTTCTCCAGTATGTGAGGTGCAGTAAGTGGGTTCCTCAGTTTTTCTGAAGTCCTTCTGCAGATCCGTTCACCACATTTGGAGTTGTATGTAGTGGTCACAGCATTATAGATAATGAGACCTGTGGGGATGATATTTTGTTTCTTGCATTTGCTCAGAAAGTAAATGCTGCCATTAAATTTTGCTTCCTTTTTCTTCCTGCTGTGGAGTTTCCATTTCAGCTGGCAAAATATGATATCTTCATTGCTGTATTCAGTGTTGTTGTAGCCAGGTTGGTTTGTTTTATTTATTTTAAACAAAATGCCTAAAGTTTTCAAAACCCAGAAATTTTCCATTTAGTTGAAATGCTTTTTGATATCGAAAATTTTCCTTTGAAATGTTTTTTTGCAATCAGCTCTAATGATGAATGCTGGTACTAACTGGCACTTATTTGGGAGGCATTACTGGTACTTGTTTGTCAAAACCATTAATTACACAGTAAATTCCATTTAAATAAAAGGATCATCCTCATACCAATAAAACCTTCCCACCAGCACTTGTCACCTGACATTCTATTATTTTACATGCCTGTATCATCTCAGGGTACCTCAGATACAGCTGAAATAACAGTCCTCACTGTGGAGTCAAATTTGCCATCATATAGGCCAAGAGCATAGCAGGATTCCTAAAACAAGCGGACATTTATATGGATAACAGAAACATCCAGAGTTGGTGTAGCAAGAACTCTAAAAACAGGGATTTTGAAATGGATATGAATGTTTATGCTTCAGGGTATAAACCAATCTACTGGGATTAGGAAGAAACTTTTCCTGGGGATAAGTTAGTTTATAACTGCCTACAGGAGGTTCTCACACCTTCTGAAGCCACTCACAGTGGCCACTGTCAGACACAGGATACTAGACTGAGTGGCATGGCAATTCTATGTTCCTAAGAAGTCCAGGGTCACTCTATGACCACAAACTAGGAAAGACAGAAACAAGGAAGCTTGATAATACAGTGGATTCACTGGAGATATGAAACCAATTCTTTTAAGAGTAGATAAGTTAAATAAAGAATGGTGGTCTCACCATTCTCCTTATTTGTCACAGCACAGAGACACCTTACACTTCATCATATTTGGCAGCCTCTGCTCAAAAGAAACCAAGACACTGCTGTTACGGGTCTCGACTCAAGGTGCACAGGCAGAGCCTACACTATACATAGTTTAAATGGTGTTCTTATGCACTTCCTTGTTTTCAACAGCATTGGCTTCACACTCAGATTTTGTTTTTAAAAAGAAGCGGGAAGAGGAGGAGACCAAAGGATGAAGAAAGAAGCTTCTTCTCTAGGGATCCCCTGACCAATTCTCTCAGGCCTAGGAGCAAGAGCGTTGAACTCCTGAGGCCTAGGTTAACCTAATCACAGTTAACCACAAGGCCACTGAGTCAACTCAGGTTTAATGGGTTTCTATTAATAGGTTTTCTTAGTATATGCATGATAACTAAGGCTGTGTGTTTGTCATGGAGGTCATGGATTCTGTGACTTTCCGTGGCCTCTGTGACTTCTGCAGTGGCTGGTGCACCTGGCCCGGGGGTCAATTGAGTAGCCCCCGGGCCAGGTGCACCAGCCACTGTTGGGGCACACTCTCGGGCCCCCCTAACCCCCAGCAGCAGCAGCTTTGGTGTGAGGGAGGCTCAGGGCTGGGGGTTCGGGGTGGTGCTTACCTGGGGGGGGTCTCCCCAGAAGGGCAACAGGCCCTCAGCTCCTAGCTCCGCCCAAAGGCGCCGCCCCCACAGCTCCCATTATCCATGGTTCCCAGCCAATGGGAGCTGCAGAACCAGGGCTTGGGGCAGAGCAGGGGCAGCACATGGAGCTAGGAGCCAGGTAGGGAGCTGCCCCAGTCCCACCAACTGCCCCCCAAGTACCCGCAGTGCTCCCCCCTGGGCCACAACTCCCCTCCCCAGCACCCATGGCGTTTCCCACCCACCCCGGACACACCTCCCTCCCCTGCTCCTGCGGTGCCCCGTCGTGTTCCCCAGCTTCCAAAGCGCTCCCCAGGATGCCCTCCCAAGCTTCCCCACCCCGCCAAGTTTTAGTCAGGGGTATACAGTAAAAGTCATGGACAGGTCACGGGCCATGAATTTTTGTTTGCTGCCCGTGACCTGTCCATGACTTTTACTAAAAATACCTGTGACTAAAATGTAGCCTTAATGATAACTCTTTAGTCCATTAACTGGGACTGTCAGTTACTGCAGTCTTCGCTACAGTGCTGATAATTTAAATATAATATTGAAAGCAACTACGTTTACTTCAATAATTGGTTAAAAAAAATGCGGTTAGGGCAGTGGTACACATGCATTTCCAGTCACACACACCCTGTTAATGGAGTCTGTCCACACCCTCCCTCCATTACTGCCCAGCCACGGCTTCCTCAGCAGCAGAACTTGGGCTGAAGGCAGAGCTGGGGGCGAAACTGGGGATGGGGGAATCATAGAATATCGGGGTTGGAAGGGACCTCAGGAGGTCATCTAGTCCAACCCCCTGCTCAAAGCAGGACCAATCCCCAATCAAATCATCCCAGCCAGGGCTTTGTCAAGCCTGACCTTAAAAACTTCTAAGGAAGGAGATTCTACCACCTCCCTAGGTAACGCATTCCAGTGATTCACCACCCTCCTAGTGAAAAAGTTTTTCCCAATATCCAACCTAAACCTCCCCCACTGCAACTTGAGACCATTACTCCTTGTCTTGTCCTCTTCTACCACTGAGAATAGTCTAGAACCATCCTCTCTGGAACCACCTCTCAGGTAGTTGAAAGCAGCTATCAAATCCCCCCTCATTCTTCTCTTCTGCAGACTAAACAATCCCAGTTCCCTCAGCCTCTCCTCATAAGTCATGTGTTCCAGACCCCTAATCATTTTTGTTGCCCTTCGCTGGACTCTCTCCAATTTATCCACATCCTTCTTGTAGTGTGGGGCCCAAAACTGGACACAGTACTCCAGATGAGGCCTCACCAATGTCGAATAGAGGGGAACGATCACATCCCTCGATCTGCTCGCTGTGCCCCTACGTATACATCCCAAAATGCCATTGGCCTTCTTGGCAACAAGGGCACACTGCTGACTAATATCCAGCTTCTCGTCCACTGTAACCCCTAGGTCCTTTTCCGCAGAACTGCTGCCTAGCCATTCGGTCCCTAGTCTGTAGCTGTGCATTGGGTTCTTCCGTCCTAAGTGCAGGACCCTGCACTTATCCTTATTGAACCTCATCAGGTTTCTTTTGGCCCAATCCTCCAATTTGTCTAGGTCCCTCTGTATCCTATCTACCACTCCTCCCAGTTTAGTATCATCCGCAAATTTGCTGAGAGTGCAATCCACACCATCCTCCAGATCATTTATGAAGATATTGAACAAAACCGGCCCCAGGACCGACCCTGGGGCACTCCACTTGACACCGGCTGCCAACTAGACATGGAGCCATTGATCACTACCTGTTGAGCCCAACAATCTAGCCAACTTTCTACCCACCTTATAGTGCATTCATCCAGCCCATACTTCTTTAATTTGCTGACAAGAATACTGTGGGAGACCGTGTCAAAAGCTTTGCTAAAGTCAAGAAACAATACATCCACTGCTTTCCCTTCATCCACAGAACCAGTAATCTCATCATAGAAGGCGATTAGATTAGTCAGGCATGACCTACCCTTGGTGAATCCATGCTGACTGTTCCTGATCACTTTCCTCTCTTCTAAGTGCTTCAGGATTGATTCCTTGAGGACCTGCTCCATGATTTTTCCGGGGACTGAGGTGAGGCTGACTGGCCTGTAGTTCCCAGGATACTCCTTCTTCCCCTTTTTAAAGATTGGCACTACATTAGCCTTTTCCCAGTCATCTGGGACTTCCCCCGTTCGCCACGAGTTTTCAAAGATAATGGCCAATGGCTCTGCAATCACAGCCGCCAATTCCTTTAGCACTCTCGGATGCAACTCGTCTGGCCCCATGGACTTGTGCACGTCCAGCTTTTCTAAATAGTCCCTAACCACCTCTTTCTCCACAGAGGGCTGGCCATCTACTCCCCATGTTGTGATGCCCAGCGCAGCAGTCTGAGAGCTGTCCTTGTTAGTGAAGACAGAGGCAAAAAAAGCATTGAGCACATTAGCTTTTTTCACATCCTCTGTCACTAGATTGCCTCCCTCATTCAGTAAGGGGCCCACACTTTCCTTGGCTTTCTTCTTGTTGCCAACATACCTGAAGAAACCCTTCTTGTTACTCTTGGCATCTCTTGCAAGCTGCAGCTCCAGGTGCGATTTGGCCCTCCTGATTTCATTCCTACATGCCCGAGCAATATTTTTATACTCTTCCCTGGTCATATGTCCAACCTTCCACTTCTTGTAAGCTTCTTTTTTATGTTTAAGATCCGCTAGGATTTCACCGTTAAGCCAAGCTGGTCGCCTGCCATATTTACTATTTTTTCGACTCATCGGGATGGTTTGTCCCTGTAACCTCAACAGGGATTCCTTGAAATACAGCCAGCTCTCCTGGACTCCTTTCCCCTTCATGTTAGTCCCCCAGGGTATCCTACCCATCCGCTCCCTGAGGGAGTCGAAGTCTGCTTTCCTGAAGTCCAGGGTCCGTATCCTGCTGCTTGCCTTTCTTCCCTGTGTCAGGATCCTGAACTCAACCAACTCATGGTCACTGCCTCCCAGATTTCCGGGAGGAGCTGGGCTGGGCGTGGATCTGGCCTGGAGGCAGAGCAGGGCTGGAAGCATGGTGCTCCCTCACCACCTCCCATGGGGGCTCACGCAGGCTTGGAGGCAGAGCAGGACCAGGAGCTGAACAGGGTTCAATGAAGAGTGAGGCTGGGATGCAGCTGATCTGGCGGTGGAGTGGGGCTGGAAGCATGGCAATCCCTCCCTGCCCATCATGGGGACTGGCCCAGGCTCCACTGTGCATCTCCCCTCCCCCCAAATGTTCCGATGTGCCCCCCTATGGAGGCCCACCACACAGTTTGGGGACCACTGCATTAGGATGTTCATCCTAGGACTTATATTGCCATTGAATAAACAGACAGTACTACTGTAAAAGCTTCAGTGTTTATGTTAATATTGGTCCCTTTTCCATGCTGAGTAGTAAATAAGAAGTTACAGTGAAACCACTGAAACTACGTGCATTGTAAAGTTGCTTGCAGTGGTGTTTTAGCTGTGCTGGTCCCAGACTGTTAGAGAGACTACGTGGGTGAGGTAAGATCTTATACTGGACCAGTGAAGAGCTCTGTGTAACTCAAAAACTTGTCCCTTTCACAAACAGACGTTGGTCCAATAAAAGATATTACCTCACACCCCTTGTCTCTGCATGGTAAAGTACAATTCAATGAGTAAGGGTGACAAAATCAGGCCCTTAACTAGTAAAAATAGGCTTTTCAATATTTACATTACATCTCTTCAGTTATGTGTGCATACACATTGGCCTTGCAGTATCTGAAAGCATCTGTCTTAATTCCTGTATAAACTGGATTTACAAAGATGCTTGAAACAATTATTTCACTTTCCTGGAATGTAGTTCCTGCTTTCTATTTTAGGTGCTTCATTACCATAGTATCAGAGTACCTCACAGTCTTTAATGTATTTATCCTCACAACACCCTCATGAAGTAGGAATATATTGTTATCCCTATTTTACAGGGGGAGAAATGAGGCCCAGAGAGACTCAGTGACTTGCCCAATGTCACACAGGAAGAATATGATGGCAAAAGGAATTGAACCCAGATCTCCCAGGCTACAGCCCTAACCATTGGACCATTTTGTGTATCAGGACACCTACCTACAATAGGCCACTCACCTTCCATTTCCACCATGTTCTAATCCCATCAAAGAGGTTTCTAACATTACTAACATAGAATATCAGGGTTGGAAGGGACCTCAGGAGGTCATCTGATCCAACCCCCTGCTCAAAGCAGGGCTAATCCCCAATTTTTGCCCCAGATCCCTAAATGGCCCCCTCAAGGATTGAACTCACAACCCTGGGTTTAGTAGGCCAATGCTCAAACCACTGAGCTATCCCTCCCCTCCAAAAAAGACCAACCACTGGCCTCATCTAGGAACATAAACATAGCTAAAGCAAATCTTTGATACATATTTAAAACACCAGTTACTCTACAGCATTGATGGGCCATAAGAATAGGTAAATTGCTGTAGAAATATATTCTGATACACAGCTGAAATATAAAGTTAATGTTTCTTCTAAGAAATGTTCCCCTGTATTTTAGAGGCAGAGAGATATTAGATTTGATGTCAAAAAAGGGACAAAGGAATATATATTAATCTAACAAATACTTACAATACATGTTTAAATTTATTTCTATTAAGCATCTTTGAAATAATTTACAAATAAGCATTCTTTGAAAGAATATATGGCAGGAATTGAATCATGCTTTATGTACAAGATTTAATATTATTAAAATATAAATCTATACCTTTTATGAAAGTCCACCAAAGAGACCATCAGAGAGACAGGCAGGTCAGAAAAGAAATTTCTTAGCTATGTGGCAAATTGCCGGTACGATTATGATGGGTCCCGCGCTTCCTGTTCTTGGGGCCGGGGTGTTCAGGGCACAGTTTCCTGCCCCTGAACTAGGGTATCTACTGTCCCACTAGTAACCCAGAGAAGGGTAGTGGAGAGAGAGGGACCCAGGCCCACCCTCTACTCCAGGTCCCAGCCCAGGGGCCCTAGGGATAGTGGTAAACCACTTGAACTAGTGCTTCCTTACCCTGGGCTACTTCCCTCTCCTGCTCTTCAGCTTGTGGAGCTTCCTGCCCCCCTCCTCTCTATGCACAAGCCAGGTGTCTTTTTACCTAGGGTCTTGGTCTTCTAGCCAGCCACGGCACTTCTTTAAACTGCACTCTGCTCCAACTCCTTCAAACTACTCTCTACTCCAACTTCTTTTTCTAGCTGATTGAAGCAGGGGAGTTTTATCAGGTGACTAGCTTCAGGTGCTCTAATTGGCTTCAGGTGCTTTTAATTAATTTATAGAAAACTTTCTTCCCTCTACAGGGAATAAGGTTTCTCCTCATCTTGGGACTTACATATCTCTTCTATATCACTTTCCTGCTGCCTTCTGGCCATGCTGTATTACAGCTAAAATTTATTTAAAGATAAAATCAGATATATAAAGAAAACAAACATCATTAAGTAATACTAATATTCAGGAAGCAGTGATGTATCAGGAATATTAGAATCTAGTTATCTACCTTCAGAAGATAATTTTTTTTTTATTATTGTATTATTATTGTCCCTCTTCAGCTGAGCAGCAGCTTAAATTCAAGAACTCACAGGTCAGTCTCCAATTTAGAGCAGAAATCAGTGACATGAAGTCAGGTATTTTCTTAATAAAATTTGTTTATTTACAAGATGTACACAAGTCCTGTTCCCCTGAACAGTGGTAGGAATAAACTGTATGCAGACAGCATATTTTGAGGGAATCCCAGGTAAAGAACTATTGCTTTGTGCCAAGAAGCTGGTATCCTCTCTCCAGGGCTCTCAGGCTAAAAGCCAAACAAAAACTGATTCCTTCCAGGAACCAAAGCAAAAACTCCATCTTCTGAATGCTTAACACATAACTATGTTCCAGTCCTGGAGTCTGAAACCTGGGAAACCCTGTAACTCCACATTGTCTCTCCAGACTGCATGGTCTTACTGTGTATGTTTAGACCGCAGCTGGGAACATGTCTCCCAGCCTGTGTAGACAGACCTGCATTAGCACTGGTCAAGCTAGCATGCTAAAAAATATGGTATGGCCATTGTGGCATGGGGAGAGAATTAAGTAGCTCAAGAGTGAGTAATGGAAAACCAGGAACCAGAACCTCATCTCAAGCAGCTTCCTAAAATCATGCTTGTTTTATGAGGAGTTTGGCCAGATGCTGAGCACTGCACCCAGCACTGAGCCAACCATGGTGCATGATGACCTGGTCAGCCAGGATGGTGCCCTGCTGGGCTCAGAATGCGGCATGGGGACTGTTGGGAGCCAGCAGCAGGCACTGAGTGGGGACAGCAAAGTCACTCTATTGCTGAAACCGCTTCCAGAACAGGCTTTGGAGCAGGAGCAGCCGCAGCACATCCTGGGTTCATACTCGGAGGAACTGATAGTACCCTGCCAAGAAACAGCCCACTGTGAACCCTGCAACAGACACGGACAGGACAGAAGCCACCCTTGAGCCTGGTAAGTTTCTGGCTCCATTTTAAATATTTGATAATACAGTAATAGGAGGAAATAGGATTTCCACTCTATGACTCAATGCAAAAGTTATGAGAAGCCTCAGCTAGCAGCGTGTATCCACGAATAGCGAATTGCATGCCACTGGTGTGCTCCCCTTCCACTACCACATGCAGTTCAAAAAGGTGACTGGGAAATGCAAACCGGAAAAAACACCTTTAAAGTGTATTTTTACTGGAAAGGCACAGATTTTTGCTAGGGCCATTCCTGTTCCTTAATTGCCATATTTGTAAGTATGCTGCTCTGTAACCATTCTATGGTGTATTGAGCCACCTAGAAACAGTGGCTCCAAGAAGGAACTCCAGATAGGTAGCCACATTTTGGGGAAGGGCATATTTTCCAGGGCCACCTCAATAGCTGACCAGCCCACACCATTCATCACTGTGCTGTGCAATCACTATACATTTGAATTCTTCTGTTGCATAAACTGCAGGTTTCACACCAGCAGCTTGGAATATCATCTCCCTTTGCCAATAGGGCACCACAAGAACTGTTATGTCTTCCAAAATGTGGAAGGCCTGAAATGATTTAAAAAAAAAAAAAAGCGTTGGTAGCATGGCAACTGATGGAAGCCTCACCCCATCCCCTCAAAAAAACCCTAAGTTTTGCGAAATCAATAAAGCAGTTTTGCATTTTTAATGTACCATTGTGCCTGCAATGCTTTTGCTCCAATTAACTAAGCTGTGTCCAGGGATCTTCTATTGTTTGAAGCATCCTTCTCGCAATATAGTGAAGTTCCATTTGTAAAAGTATCGTTTTCTGTCCTTGAAATTCCACAAGGATGTTTTCTGTGCTCCTGCAGTGAGCTATTTGAGACAATAACCCTCTGTATCTTGTCCTGGTTCCAGGTCACTCAATCTCTACTGGCTCCAGGACCTCCACCCTGCAGCTAAAGGTTGGGCCAACGTACCTTCACAGACTGTTCCAAAAGGAAGCGTTTCCATGATGAACTTACGATTGACATTCTGGAGAGGGCGAACAAGCAGGTCCAGTACCAAAAACAGAAGGATCTGGGGCTAGAGGAAAGGCATGCAGCAAGGAAAGAGGAAAGGCTCAGGCTGGCTGCACAGCTTGAGGACAGGGTTTCAGCACTGGAGCAAGCACTTCCTTCACAGTTCCTGGAACAGGAACAGTGGCTAAGGGAGGAGGACAGAGCTCAGCAGAAAGAGCTGTTTGAGAGGCTCATATCACTAATGACTGCAAGAGTAGCAGCTCCTGCTGTATCACCCACATCAAGGACTGATTCCCCTGCACACTACCCTGTGCTGCAGTCCAGAAGCAGCTTGGACGTCTCCATGGCTGGGTAGTGCATGTGAGTGGGCCCCATGAGTGGCTGGGCAGGGCAACCTTGCCCCTATAGCCCTCCCCATTGACCCTCTCCCCTGTGGATGCCTCCACCTCTGTCCCACAGCAGCACTTGCCTAGCAAATGGGGGAAAGAAGGGAAAGGAGAACCGGTGGCCAGGGTCCATGCTATGGTAGGGGTTCTGTTTTGTAACTGGTTTCACTTGTTTATGCACTTTATTTTATAGTGGGTTTTTTCCCCCCGTAAGGTTGTGTTGTCACTGGTGTGATAGTGTGGTAATGACGGCTGGCCTGCCTGGCAATGGGTGAATGTTGTACTTTTCTAATACATATTTATAAACAACGGGGTTTTTATTTCCTCTGGAAAGCTTATTTCTATAACTGCTTCACATTATATGGTGTGTGTTCTAAATAACAAAGGTAAACACATGATCAGGGACCATTGGGAATTAGTATGCACAGAGTGTCGCTCAATACAGTTATCTATAGCAATCCATACTTCAATCACTTCCTTACATCAATCCATACTGTGAATAACCCCTTTCCCCCTATTTCATAAGTGATCATGTCATTCAAAAGTACACAGCATGGCACTAAAATTCTGAACCCCACTCCATCCCCCACCAATCAATGACTCCCATACCACCCTCATCTGCCAAGCACATTCATATAGGTACTATTCCCCACTTCCATTGGACCATGCAAGTCCATAATGTGGAAGCACAAAGCATGCCTGACTTCTGTTGCCCAGGCAAATCCAGCCCCAGTAGCTGCACTTTCTGGTTGAGTGTACAGATTCAGCAGCCCCTCACTGTCATGGGTCCATTCAGGGAGAAATGGTTCAACTCTGGCTTCACAAAGATTGTGAAGAGCACAGCAAGCCATAATAATAGAAACAGCATCAATGACAACAGCATGCAAATGGGTCTGTAAACATCGCAAATGGGACTTTGAGCTGCCGAAAGCACATTTAACAACAATTCTGCACCTGCTGAGAGTTTAATTAAATGGTCTTTTGCGAGGGTCTCCGAAATCAGGATATGGTTTCATAAGCCAAGGCACAAGGAGGTATGCAAGGTCCCCCAGAATAACAGTGTGGACAGTCTTTTGGTGGGCATAGCGTCCCAGCCTGTCCACGAATGTAGACTCCTGATAGGTAGAAAACCCATCATGAACTTTTCCAGTGCAACCCATGCTGATGTTCATAAATTGCCCTCTGTGGTCCACAAGGGCCAGCCTAACAGTGGAGTAGTATCCTTTGCGGTTATGTGCTCCTGGAAGAGAGCAAACTATAGGCACATGAGTCTCATCATTGGCCCTAGCACAGTTTGGAAACACCTTTCTCTCAAAGCCAGTAATTACTTCAGGAATATCTTTTATGGCCACCACCTTGGGGTAAACCACATACCTGATCACCTCAGAAGCCTCTGCCACCACTTTACCCAGAGTCGGCTTTCCAACACTAAATTGGTTTGCAATGGACCTGTAGCAGTCTAGGGTAGCCAGCTTCCAGACGCTATGCCAACCCACTTCTGGACTGGCAGGGTTGGCCGCATGCATGTTTCTTTATGGTATTCACAAAGCTCCAAAAATGTAGCTTTCTTCATGCTAAAGTTCTGGACCCACTGCTGGTCATCCCAGGTCTGCATGACAATGTGATCCCACCAGCCTATGGCCTTGCTTCAGAAGCACTGGTCTACATAGAGGGCTATATCAAGTGTACTGAGAAGCATCAGACCGTTCAAGTCTGCCATGCCTGGGTACTCCTATTCCTCTGCTTCCTCCTCCTCCAGCTCCATCATAAGCTATGACAGGTGTCTTTGGTGGTTCAGAAAATGCCACTGAAATGTCCATCAGCACCTCATGGAAGCTCTGCCAATTTCCTGACATAAGAGTGCAAGTGCAAGCCAGAGAAGTTCTTCAAAAGGTGCCTCCTCCACGTTTCTGGCTCTGGTAGCTGGGAGTGCACGGAGCAAAATGACTCCAGGCAGGCCATTCAAACTTCCTGTAATGTACAGGGTGGACAGTCAAGTTTTCCCGCAGTGCATCATGGTCAAAGAGCTAGAGCGGCCATGTTTCAGGTGGGCACTAGGGAGTCTGGGATATGGTTGGTTTGACTCAGGTCTGAGTGCTGCAGTGTGGACAGCAGAGCCCTAGATTTGAGCCCGGGTTAGAAAATTCTTAACGTAAAGTTAACAATCAGTGTAGATGTTCAAGCCCCGGGTTCTCTAACCCAGTGTCAGCTGACTCGAGTCCCACTAACCCTGAGGTTACATTGCAGTGTAGACATACCCGAAGTGGCCATATTTTCAAAAGTGTCCACACCCAGCAGTTCCCACACCCTTCTGCAGAGTAGCTCCTATTGGCAGCTGCAGAGTGCTCAGTACCTTAGAAAAATCTTACCACCTCGCTTAGGTGCCTAAATGTGAAATCTTCCCTTAACTAAATTCATTCTCACAATACCTGGCTAAGGTAGGCAAGTAAAGTTCTCCCACAGTGCACCAAGGTCTCAGAGTGAGTCAGTAGCAGAGCCAGGATTACATCTCAGGAGTTCCTGGCCCCCCATCCCAGGCTAAGCTCACTAAACTTCTGTGTTATGTTGTTCGTTGTCTTACAACCAAACCACTTAAAATGATGTGAAAATACTTTTCGCGGTACTACAGTGATTCAGCTAAATTTTCTGGGATGCATTATGTACAACAGACCAATAAAATATACTTTCTAAAAAACACAGCATACTTTGATGCCGTTATGCAATGTTTCCACTCAAGCTGCTTTACTCTTGTTGTGGTCAACTTTCTCAGGTTCAAACCTGCAGCAGCCAGGAAATCCACTTAACTGTACTATTTGCTTTCCTTCTATATTTTTAGATGCACTTAGGGCCAAAAGCAATGGAAAAGCAAAATCTACATAAAAGGGATCCACGTTAAAAACCCTCATGTTTTTCTGATGGAGCAAAGGATGAAACCTTGGCTCCAGTAGCTTAGCTGCTGACATAGGCATTAGAGACCGCAAATGACTGTCCTGGGAGGGATTTATAGATGCATTTCACTACTACCCCTTTATGGCCTAGTGGATCTACACAGTAGTCCTATATCTCTGATATGTTCACTATTCTCTGTTCTACTGGAGGGCATGCAACGGGATGTGGAATTCACTTTCAGAGGGTCCGGTGAACAGTTGACCACAGTATTTATGCTACTTTTGGACCTACATAGTTCACAGAATTTGGCAAATAAAGTGAGCAACTACAGAAATACAGAAAAGGAATCAATTTCACAGTAATTTGTATCTGCATAGCTCTATCATATACTACAGGCGGTATTTTAGTAATATCATACTTCATTATCCGCTTCCCTTCAACACAGAATCAGAATGTTGCCCAGGTACCAGTTTGAATAAATTATTTGCACCAAGAATTTTTGCCCTGAAGAATTTACCACCACATTTGCTAAATTACCTCCACTTGAAACATACACACAAGCAGCAGAGTATCCTCCTTAGTATCCTACTATGCTATTTTACCATGAAAAGCACAGATTTGTTACAGAAACATTGGAGTTGGCAAAAATTAAGGTGCATTTCTTTATGAACACTATCTAAAATGAAAATCACTCCATTTTTACTTACCATCAGCTTTTTAACTCTGGCATTAATTACCTGGTCAAAATTTAACAACATATTTACTTGACAGTGACTTTGCAGAGCTGGCTTTGTAGCAAAAGACAGAGAAAAATATTCTCATAGGACACAAGTACAGGGCAAAGTATCAAGTACCAAGTTATATCTGTAGAGAAAAAGTGGGAAATAAGACTAGACAGAATGGCATCTTCATTTCTCTGAGTTTCTGACATTGGTCTTTTATGTGGAAAATGCTTATAGCTCAAACTCCATTTACAGTTTTTGAACAGAAGGGTGCAATGTATGACGTTTCTACTAGAGGGAAGATGAAAAGGTTCACCTCAAAGCACATAGTAGCAATTAGGTTGAATAATATGTCTTGTCAGCATTGGGTAAGTAAACAGATGAATTAGGAATTGGTACCTTTACTTCCTATGTAAAAGTGCTAGTAGGTTCTCAGCGCTCACAAAAGTCACAACATTTCTGTTAAAAAAAAAAAGTTTTGCCTTTCAGGAAAAAAAAAAGTATACTGCCCAAATCAGCTCATTTTGCAACCCAATGCCCCAGTCTTATCCAATCACCTTGTACCACTCTGGCAGTGCAAAGTAGTCGTAAAGTCAGCGTATCTGTCTGAGAATTCTCCATGGAAAGGAGAATCCTTGCATGGAAGAGAGTGATCATAGTGCTCCTATACACACACACACACGCACACAAAAAAACCAAGTTCAGGGGACATGACATGGGGGAAGAGACATCGCTACGTTACCTCACTGATTCCCAGCTGACCATATGGCCCCTGAAGCAGCTTTAATTTACAGCAGGAACCAGCCAGGTCCCCTGACAGCTCCATGATTGAAGGAGCATAAAAGTGGCTTAAAGCCACCTTTGCCTCATCTTTCCCAGCATGCAACAAGTGCAGCCCTGCCAGGTCAGAGGATCTAGCTCTGGATATTTAAGAGATATCGGTACAGACACAAGGTATTGAGGTTTGGCTCAGTCGTCTCTAATAAACTCTGAAAGTGCAGGATGGAGAATGTATTGCATAGGAGCTATTTGGTGAATAATTCAGAAAATAATTCCTATGATTGTAGGAATTAAAATAAATTCCTATGATTGTAGGAATCAGGATCCGTTACTGAATGGTTTTCAAACAAAAATGGGACAAATTTGCAATTAGTATAATTCCAGCAAATTTTACTACCTCTGTTCTTCTCTAGATTACTCATATTTCCTGCTGATTTATGGGACACAATAAGATTTAGGAAAAGGAACACCCTCATATTTTAAATTAGCCTGGGTTCAGACACTTTTAATAATGCAGACTGATATGTTGTCCTAATTGCTTTTTATGAGGTTAAGAGAACTATAATTAAATTAAGATTGCATACGCTTTAATTACCGACTTGGAGCTGCACTGATATCTAAAAGCAGCAGGAAATTATACATTGTACTATAACCAGCTGTAAAACTTACAACTCATCTGTCATGTTATTCATTATTTTCTGTGTTGACTCTGTCGTTTTAGCCAATTGAGTGACAGTTATGGAAGAGCAAAAGAGTGCCAGTTTGGAACAAGATTTTGAAGGGCAGGCTACACATACAGGTAAAGAAACAAAGTTAAGGACATTGTTAAAAATTAATCCATGTGGAAGCCTGTAATTTTAATTTGCTGACTGGAATTCAGAATACCTTGCTCAGGTATATTCAGGTATACCCAGGATCCAATGAAAACATTTTTATGACTAATTCACATCCCTCTTGACTGGACAGGTTACGCAGGGTTGAATTCAGATCCAGCCTTATTGGTGCTTGAAGCAAATGGCTGCACAGGACACCAAAGCAGCAGTGGCGTTGTTCAGTGCAAATTTGATGTAGGCTACTTTGCCTCAGTCATTAACGATCTCCTTTATTCCTTTGTACTGAAAACAGCTGTAACCCACTCGCACTGGGTTATAAGTTTTCAGTCAAAAATGACAAAATCTGGGAATCTTGCTTCCCATATGTCTTTGCCAGAGACATTAATGCCTCCTAGTGTGACAAGCAAAAATGTAAAGTGAAATCTTAAAGCTCTCAATTTGTTTGGAGGAGAAATCTTTGCTAAAAATTCATCCACAAGCCCTTTTGTCATAGCATACTATATACATTAAAAACTTTAAACCATCTTTGGTTGGATCCATTCTTCTTTTCTTTTTCCAGTGTCTACTGACAATTGTTTATGTGAGTGCTGTCACTGTACTCAGGGATCATGGAAACATATGTTCTAAACAGCTTGTTTTTCTCTCTGTGCCCCAGATGTTCCTATGTACTTTCCTTCAGCCCTACCCCTTGCAACACCTCTTCTTACAATTCCTTCCCAAATCAGCACTGTTGACCTGGGCTGAGATTTCAAAAAAGGACCCTAAAGTTAGAAGCCTAACAGGGATATAGTAGCCTAAATAAGTAACCTGAATTTCAAATGTGCTGAGCACTCAAGATCATCCATTGAGATATTAGGAGTTTCTGGGTGCTCACCACTTTTGGAATTCAGGGCATTTATTTAGACTCCTAATTGTTGGTTCCTGTTTTTGAAAATGTTTAGCCTAGATCTTTTCCCCATCTTATTGGGTGGCACATGCTCTCTTTTTACGTGTGGCTCTTCAATATTATATTTAGAGTCTTTGGTCTCAAAGATCATGAAGTTAATTGTTTAATTCACAATTATAAAGCAACACACTCACCGAATGCAAAAAGACCCCACCAACTAGCAGTTTAGCTCTGAAGGGAGAATGCTTGACATTTTTGAATTTTTGGTGCAAGTTCAAATTTCACTGAACAACCACCACATACCACCCTGAAAATTTAACAAGTTTTCCTATGATTTTTTTTCAACTAGCTATATATGCAGTTTTTGGAACCATTTGACATTTTGAACCAGTAACATTTTCAAAATATTTTTTGCAAAATGTTTTACTGTTTAAATCAACCAGCTCTAGAGAGTAGGATTTGATTTTAGTTCTGTAATCAGAAATATTTCAGCATTGACTGAGACATACATTTCAATGTCATAGATATGGGCTATAAAGTCTCAGTGTTATGACCTCTTGTTTTGCAGTGCATATAAGGTCTTTAAAATATGCCCTGTGTTCAAAGATACTGTCTTTCTGAAACTAACAAACAAAACCAAATAATTACGGATCTTTATCTCTCCTAGGGCCCAAAGGTGTGATCAATGACTGGAGAAAGTTTAAATTAGAAAGTGAAGACAGAGATTCCCTTCCTTTGAGCAAGAAAGAGATCCTCAGACAAATGTCTTCACCACACAGATCTCTCAGTAAAGATGATAAAGACACCAGAGAGAGATTTAGTCGTAAGGTAACAAGAGAAAAGAAAACTTAAGTGAATTAATGATTCTGTACAAAACATGAAAACAAGAAAAATGCGGTATAAGCACAGGAGAAGCCAGAAACTACTGAATTTAATTGCCACTGGTTCCAACTTCCTTTGTGTCCTTGTACAAATCACTTAACATCTCCATCTCAGTTTTCCTCAGCTGCAAATGGGACAATACTGAACTACCTCAAAGTGACATTGTGAAATCAATGTTTATAAAGTATGTTGAACATGAGAAGGACTGTGTGTGATACATGTTAGCATTAGTTGCCGAAATTTAACTTGGGGCCTATTGAAAGCGACAAGGCATTTGAATTATTATAAATAAAATACAGAGAGATCATGAAGGGGCAGATTATGCTATTCTTGCCCACACTGAGTAGTATTTTGCATTGCAAGTAGTCCCACTGAAGAAAATGAGACTACTCACAGAGTAAAGAACTACTTAGTAGAAAGATGGAAGCAACTGACTCAAAACGCACATGAAATAGAACACACCACTTGATCCTGACAATCTGGCCAACTGTTGACCAGTGCTGAATCTTCTACCCTCAATTAAGGTTAATGAGAAGACTGTGGTGAGATAATTCTCATGGTATCTAGCTGTCTCAGATTTTTTTTCACTCTTGTCAATATGGGTACCATGCAGAGACTGTTCTGATTGCCTGGGGAAATTATTTCCCCCTGAAAATAGATAAAGACCAGGGGTGAAATTCTGACCCTATTGAAGTCACTGGCAGAACTCCCACTGACTTTAGTGGGGCCAGGATTTCACCCAATGTGTCCTTGCTGATATTATTAGATATATCAGTTGCCTTCAGTACCATTCACGTGTACACCCAAGTAAAGAGAGATGGGGTTTCCATTCAATGGCTTAATTCCTGTCTCCCAGATTCCCCAAAGGGCAGTTTTGCACAATTATTCTTCTACCCAAGGATCTTATGTGGGGTTCCACAGGCAACATCTTGTTCCCCTCCTTGTTCAGTGAATATATAGATCCATTCAGTAATATAATGCTCTCTTAATATTCACAGATGAGTATGCAGGAGTATGAGCTCATCCATGGTGAGCAAGAGGATGAAAGCTGCCTACAAAAATACCGCAAACGCTGCATGCAGGATATGCATCAGAGGCTGAGCTTTGGGCCCAGATATGGCTATCTGTATGAGCTGCAAAATGGGGAACAGTTCCTGGAAGTCATTGAGAAAGAGCGAAAAACCGTCCTGGTCATCGTTCACATTTACGAAGATGGCATCAAGGGCTGCGAGGCGCTAAACAACAGCTTAACTTGCCTTGCTGCAGAATACTCCACAATGAGATTCTGTAAGATAAAGGCATCTAACACAGGTGCTGGAGACCGTTTCTCAACTGATGTGCTCCCAACCTTGCTTGTCTACAAGGGTGGGGAGCTTCTGAGCAATTTTATTAGCATTACTGAACACTTCAGGGAGGAATTTTTTGCTGTGGATGTGGAATCTTTCCTACATGAGTATGGGCTGCTACCCGAAAAGGAGATTCCAGCACTTGGAAATGGCAATACAGATGATCAAGATATTGAATAATTAGAGAGGGATATAGCCCTTCATTATCTCCTATTTCTCCATACATTGCAATTGGATCTCAGCAGAACCCATGATCGTTTAGAGAAGCCTGTGTGCGCTCATTACTTTATACATAAGATATACATATATAAATATTTCTTAACTGTCAGTATGTGAACTTTATTTAAAGCACATCTAACAGGCCTGTACATATTTGTTCCTATGCAATCTCCACTAATAACAAAATTAGGAGAAAATGCAGGTGACAATAATAGGTTTTAAATTAGACACAGGTCTTAAAAGGTAATTTAGGCCAATCCTGGGCCCACTAAAGCCAAAAGAAGGTTAGCATCTAATGTCAGTCAGAACAGAATCAGGCCCTTCTAAACTCCTTCTTCAGTGTATGTAACTCCTGCGGGAATTCTGCGCCAATGCCCATGTGCAGAATTTATGTCACTGCAGATTTTTTTTTTGCTTCCCCACAGAAAAATTGCTTTCTGAGGGGGAAGCCACAAGAGCAGTCACGCAATCCCCTCCCCCCCCCCCAGTAGTATGTTTCAGGTGCCCAGGGCAGCTGGCAGAGAGGTAAATCATTGTGGGGCAGGACTGGGGAAGACCCAGTTGGTGGCTCCTACCCTGTGCCAGGCTCAGCTGCTAGTCCTGGCTGGGCTGGAGAGGACAGGACAGGACTTCCTCTTCCCCTGCATGGCCTCCAGGGCTGGGTCAGACCCACTCAAATTTCTTCCCAGGCTGTAGGAAGCTCTGCAAACTCCACCCCCAGCGCTTCCTGCACCCATCACTCCTCAGGTGCAGGGGGAAGGATCACTGTGCAGGGGGAGGTCTCCCATCTACCCAACCCCCATGCACCAGACCCTCCCACAGAGCCTCACCCCTCCCCCCCCAGACCCAGACCCAGACCCCCTCCTGACAAGCCCCACTTCCCTGATACCACCCCAATGAGCCACCCGCACCAGGATTCCCACCACCCTGAGAGCCAACCAGCTGCAACTGGATCCCCACCCCACTAAGCCCCACTCTCCCAACACCTGGATTCCTCCACAGCCTCCCAGACCTCTCTACCAAGCTCTATCCCTCCACACCATGACCCCCTGGTTGAGCCCCAACCACCTTCACCTGGACCCCCCTGCAGCATCCCATTACCATTGCACCCAGAACCCCCCAACAAGCACCTGTGCAGCCAGATCCCCCCTGCACACAGATCCTCTAGGGAGCTGCTCACACCCAGATTGCCCCACACAGAACCCTCTCAACCCGCAATTGGACCCCCTACACTACGCCTCTCCACACTTGGACCCTGCCTGCATCTGTTACAGAGGGGCAGGGCCCTGGGGTGTTTCTAGGGCAGGCCTGGTCCTTGCACTGTATGAGGGTTGGGTGCAGCCTCACTGCTGAGTCCATGTTCCAGGGGGAGCTGCAGAGTGATCTCCCACCTCTGTGCTTCTCAATGCCATGCTGGAGCCGCCACATTTATTTAACAAATAAAATGTGCAGAATTTTTAATTTTTTGGTGCAAAATGCCCTCAGGAGTAGTTTGTGAAAAAATTAAAAAACCACCCTACACATCTACAGCAAGGACGGGACTATACGCAAGATCACCACATGATTGAAGTCATTTGCAAAACTCCCACTTATTTCAGTGGGGCCAGAATTTCACCCAATAACGTTAAAGATAAATCAGTATCTGGGCTGTGAATGTTCACAAGTTACATACATAAGAAATATAGGGCAGTGTTAAATATTTGGTTTTGTATTTAACTTTTAATAATTGTGAAAATATGGATTAGCTCATTGCTGAAACAATATCTCTTCTTGAGAAAATAATATCACAGATGCTTAAAGTTTGCATTAACAAAGAGGTTAATCAGCTACTTTCCAGTATGGTGTTGTAGCACGTTCTGACTATTGATGTTGCTTAGTTAAAACATTTGTGATTCCTGAGCAATTATATTTTGTGTTTATGTAATTAATATGAATAAAGCTTAACGAAGAACCAAAACTTCAATAACAAATATGAAAGTCATTCATAAAATGTACCTTAATGATCCTTATGAGGAACTACCAGAAAGGTTTCCAACTCGTTAGAAAAAAAGTTCACCAAACTCAAATTTTGAAACATGTTATTAAAAAAGGGACATGTGGGGAACAAAGAGGCTGTTTGGACTAAAGGAATGCAGGGTCAATGCACACAACGATTTGTTCTCTCTTTCACCGAGAAAAGTTCCTTATGTTTTATAGTTAAAACCACTTAAGAACGTCAATTATGGCACAAAATACAATGAAACACAAGTTGCCCATTTGTCACATTTTGATATTACTCATTGGCATGGTTTGAGGTCGAGTAGTTTGATCGTTACTGACACCACCTCAGGTTATTAAGACTTACACATTTATCAACCTAGCTTACATTTCACCATTGCTACTGTTTAATAGCTTTTTGAATTTTATTCACGATGGATAACAAAACTAGGCTAGTAAGTTTCCCTTTATGGTCAAGGTCAGATCAAATGCTCCATGTGCAGAATTCCAATTGATTTTGATGGGAGCTGAGCATGTAGATGTCCATTAATCCTCCTAATCTTAGTGCTCCAGCCACATGCAGAACATTCATTGGTACAACTCCAACATCAACTCCTTGATTTGTTACTGTTCGAATATATTTTTTTCTCACTTGCAATCATCCAGAAAAACATTACATATGAATTCAAAGTGACACCCGATGAAATGAGCTGTAGCTCACGAAAGCTTATGCTCAAATAAATTGGTTAGTCGCTAAGGTGCCACAAGTACTCCTTTTCTTTTTTGCGAATACAGACTAACACGGCTGTTACTCTGAAAAGTGACACCATTTGTCTATAGAGCAATACAATATGGAGGTTTGCAAAACATATCCTTTTTAAACTTATTTTGAACTTCAAACTTAAAATATGTTCCTTTTTAAAATAAAAGACATTCAAATGGGGCTTATGCCTGGTTTAGGTAATGCTGAAAACCCACTTCGCCATTAGACATGCTTTCTGGTAATATTCATTGCAAGCCAGCAGGCAAAAAGCAGACTTCATTTCAAAAGGAGGGAGGGAGCTAAATAGAGAAAGCAGCATGTAAGTGCATTACACATATTGATAGACAGATAAAACACTTAGCACACAAGATGAGATTCATGAACTATATAAATAAGTGACGTTTCCCTAACTTTCAAACATAAATCCACTTGCACTCCCGTCTCAATCTAAACTACTATTTAGACTATTTCACACTATAAAATGACTGACAATTTTCTTTTCAACCTAGAACTTAAATGACACAATGCTGAGACATGAATTCTCCAAGAATTGTCAAGTATAGTTGGTATTTTACATTAGTCAAATCCTCCACTATGGTGCTTGGTGGAATAATGCAGGCAGCACATGGCTCTGTTCTCTGCCCCCTCACATTTCCATCCCTAGCTAAAAGTAATCCAGCTGATCTTATGTAACATTTCTATTCCAGTGAGTAGGGGCTTGGTGTGGTTTTTTGGAACAGTTGCCACCTGACGGGGCAAACAATTACCACCAGGTATTGGGCTCTTTCCTCTTTAGCTGTAGCATGAGGTGAATAATTATTATCCCATGCAGAGTGGTGGTGAGAGGGAAATGAATAAAATACTGATCTGTGGCACAGAGGAGAGAGAACGTAACAGTGAAGGGAAGGAAATGATCATTTCTGATGAAGCAGTACGCTCTTTTCCCCTCCCATCCAACACAAAAATAAAATATGAAATAAGTCAGAAGCTGCGTCTATAGCTGGCTATAGGAAATAAACCACCACATTTCAACTTAAGAGGCAGATCATGAGTGCTTCAGCAGGATTTTCCTGAGGATTCCTTTAACCCATAACTATCACAATGAAACATCCATGTGGTGCCAATGCAGCACCCAAATAGTACTAGCAACAACACTCCACAGAAGGTGATCATGACTTACCAAACTTAAAAGCAAAGCTTTGATTGCAGCATTAATCAACATTTCTCCAGGAAAGAAAGACTCACTGAGAGGCAGGATTTGAGTCACATATTGTAAATCATTGCATACAAGATTCTTGAATGACAAAGAGTAAAAGATTTAATGAACCCATGGAATAAAACTTCCTGCTATCTATAGCCCCAATCTGAAATTCACTGAATTCAATGGGAATCCGTTCATTTGCTTCAATAGGCTTTGGATCAGGGGAAATAAAACTAGCATCTTTGGCTGCGTGTACACACTGGTAAAAATGGGACCTGTAATTCACATCTGGTGTCACCCCACTGGAGTGAGCAACAGTAGACGCTAGCGTAGACAGAGCTCAGGCATTATGACTGTTGTATCACTCAGCCCTGCCATAAGCAGTACATCTGTACCAGTGGAAAATTATGGATCCTAGCATACACAAGTCCTCTGAGGCCTAAGTTCTTCTCTAGGTTTCACCAGTTTAACTTTGTTGATTTCAGTAGTTACCCATGTACTTTAGCATAAAATTCAGCCAACAGCTATATAATGTACAATAATTTGAAGCCACTATATTTAAAGCAAAACTGCCAAACCAACGAAGATTAGTATGTGACAAGCAAGGAAAATAAATAAATGATTTATATAGGAGTATGGACCAAGGTTTTCAAACCTGCAGTGCCTAAACGTACATACCTCCGTACAATAATTGGCCAGGTTTTCGTAAGTGTGGAACACCCAGCAGTTCCAACTGAGGGCTTATTAGATTTTTTTTTTCCAGATATATCAGTGGAGACAAGCAAATGAATATGTAGGTCTCACGTGAAAATCTTCATTATAATTCAAGTGAGGGGGACCTCAGATTTCAACTGGATCCTTCAGAAATACTATATGCCTCATAGTGAAAGGTTAGATCTTGCAAGGGCGTAGGCGTGAGAGAGAGAGAGAGAGATAGGGAACCACTAATAAATAGTCCCTATCACTTTTGTTTTATTCTCAGTCCTGACTTCTTCCTCTTTTTAAAAATGCCCATTTCCCTAGTTTCTTAGGCTACTATAGTTAGTAAGGCAATTGTAGCGTTAATGCTAAAAAGCTAAGCAATCTCCCTTCCCTTGTCCCCACAGTTCTCAGATCACATTCCACCTTTCTGTAGTGAGAGTTGCAGATAGCCCACAGAGAGGCAGGCAAGGTCTGTTTCTTACTTCACCCACTGTTTCCTAAGGGCAGGATGTTTGCTGGGCTCAGTTCTTGTGGAGATGTTAACTGAATTCACAATGTTTGTTGGAGAGGTTTTTATTAATTTACTTCCATTCATTCGTCAAGGAGCAAAGCATTAGGTTTTCCCTGCCCATTGCTCAGAAAGAAAGAAAAAAACTTCAAAGTTAGCCTTGCATTATACCTGGTGTTTCACCTTAGGCTATTTCAATTCCTCAGTGTCCACTCCCAAATCTTAAACATATGAGTCAGGCTTTGCTAAATCCATTATGCACACTTTTATTAAAATAATTCATCTGACAACACCAATCACATTGTCAGCACTCTCCGCATAAAATAAAACAAATCTAGGTGATGTATTAAATAAGAAATAAACATGTGGATAAAATATGGTCCACTTCCAAGCATCCATGGAACAGCAAATATGGCTAAACTCTGAATTACGCTACAAGTGGCGGCTGGCAGCCAGATTGCAGAGCCACTATTGGAATGTTGCATAATAAAGTGAGTTCTTGGCTCAATAAAATACTCCTCTGCTGAATGATATCCTCAAATGCCATATGCTGAGGCTTTCTACTTCCCCACCTCATTTTTAATGGCTAGATTCTGAAAATAAATGAGCAGAGAATAATTATGTCTTAGACTTTCCCCACTGAAGATAAACATTAGTATGTCTGGGTGCACATATGAAGGCACATTAGAAATTTTGAACTTAATAACAAATTCACTTTTATAAAGAGAGAGGGGGTGCTTCATTTTTTTCAGAAACAATCCTTTGACCTCATACTTCACCAATTTCAGATACGGATTTTTTTTCCCCAAAATGGAGCACTCCTTTTATTATTCATTTGAAATATTACTTTCAAAAGGCTGCACTGGCCATGTTAATTTGAGGCAGATCTGGAGTACAAGAAATCCCAAAGAACAAAACCTTGATAGGGAAATAGCCACCTATCCCTGCCACTGCATGATTATTCCCTAGAGTACATCATCTATTGCTTCATTATTTTCAGAACTAACCTTCAATAAATGCATTTTCACTAAACAACTTCAGTAAAATCCTAAATCACAATACTGATCATATCCCTCAACCTATGGTACCAAGGAGAACATTACTGGTACAGGAAACTCTTCATTCGACTGAATTATTTGAATTCTTCACCATATTCTTTAATCCTTCACAATTCTGTAAAAATAAAAGAGGATTTACACACAAATTTGTGTGGGATAAAGGTAACAAATTGATGGGGGAAAGTGACAGAGTTGCAATTTAGTTTTTTTAGGTGCAGGAGAGATGTGAACTTCAAAGTCTATAAAGAATTATTTAAATGCTCTGACTAGACTTCGCTAGGTCAGTCAGGGACATGAAGAGATGTGATCCCAGACTGGCTGGGCACTGCTATGTTGAAGCCCCTAGGGCATATGCAGTTATATCAGCAAAACCGCACTTTTACTGGTATAATTGTTTTGCTCATGGTGGGGGGGAGGGGCGCCAAAAAGGGAGTGGCGGGACTCAAAGAAACACTTTGCCTGTACACTATACCAGTTTTCTTATACTGGTAAAGTGCTCCTAGTGTAGACATGCCCTAATAAAAAGCACGGTGACATTAGAGTTAAGGAGAGAGGGTTGATCTGAGTAGAAAAACAGGAGCCATGAACTCACTAATTCTAATCCCACCTCCAATACTGATTCCTTGTGGTGTGTCAGGCTCAATTTCCCCACATGTAAAAATGGGGATAGACTTGTATACCTCAGACAGATGTTTGTGAGGAACATTTATTAATTACTCACTAAAGCTTTGTTTGGCATTTCACATGCAACAACAGTTTACCAGTCTCAGAGTTCACCATCTATGTAGGCAAAATACTAACAAACGTGGATGAGAACAACGTACAAAGCATGTAAATGAGCAGTTACGACAGGTATGGAGCAGACTTGTTTATACATATACACAATAAGAACAGTAATAAAATATTTTCACATTGCCTAGTTTTAATAAGTATTCAGAAAAGATCACCTCTCTCTTTTTTATTTAAAATGCTATATTTTGACTAAGTCATCACAATACCAGCCGGTCAACAATTAACATATTTCACAGATTACTATTTTAAAAGAATTAACCTTTGCAATATGACTTATCCCAAAAATACACACATCCAGCTCTTTATTAACAAACCTGGGCTCTGGCCGACCACGAGATTTATTTTTGGTAGGTGAGAAATCAAATGCCAAAGTCAAGGACCCCTACTGGAGAATGCCCTGGCAGTCACTCTTTTCCTTTCTTGAGTGCCTCCACTGTGTTCTCAACTGAGAGACCCAGGGGAGAAAGAGAGATAACTTAGGTACCAAAGTCCAAGGTCCACCTTCTTTTAGCAGCCAGAAGTGGGGAAGGAATAAAGTACCTACTCATAACTAGGAGGACAGACTGACTTCTTCCTACCATTCTCTCAGGAGACAGAACAGACTTGTGAGGAGCAGGTTTTTTTTTTTTTTTTTTTTTAAATTTCAAAAAGTCTTGAGATTGCTGAACCATACCTGCCACTATTGATTTGTCCCTGGCTCATTAAGAAGATACTTTGTCATAATTCTATTTTGCATCTGATGAATCCATCAGATTTATGTCAAATAGCACATATTTGCAAAATAAATTTGCTGCAGGAGGGCATCCCTGCACTTTGCTATAAGGGGCCTTGTTTTCTTCCTCGCCCTTCAAGTTGCTCCATTCAAAACAATGCAGTGAGAAGAAAAGAGAGTACATCAGAGAGGCCACCACTGCCTAATACAGGCCTCAACAATGCTCCAAGTCTGAAATTTAGCCTTTGGCCAACAATTAAAAAGAATTCCTATAATGTTCAAATTTGGTGTGTTACTAATGCTTAATGAAGACAATGCTTTTTATAGCTGCCGTTTAAGAGTCAGTCTAAGCTTTTCTTGATCTTTAGCAACACAGCAGTAATTGTACAAATCTGAACATCAAATTTTTCTTTTACTGGGTTTATTGTTTCCAGAATATAAAAATCAAATGAACAGGTGAGGTATTTTAACATTATTTCATTTGCAAGTTACCTTTTATTCAAAGTTTTCTAATATTTTATGCTTGATTATGCTGTAGGCTCAAAGCTTTCCGATTTCTTCCTGCAATTTCAGTACCTTTGCATATAAACTCATTAAGCTGTAGTTACAAAGGTTAAATACCGTTCAATCTGGTACATATCAGTTTATATAGTTACTTGAACTACATGAATGCCAACAACTTTTATACAAAAGTGATATTTGTTAACCTTGTGTCAAACATTTTTCCTTGGAAAGCAATAATATACTTTAAAGATAGCATAGACTTACCTCTCTTATTCATATCTTAAAAACCTTAATTATTTATCAGCCTCTAAAAACTTGTAAAATTATTCACGCCTGTCTGGGATTTGAATATCTGGGGAATTATCAGATATATCTTTCTTAACGGAAAGAGGGGAATTGAGTCAATCAGGATTGGATGGATAAGTCAGATCATGATGAAAAAGGAAGCATATATAAATTCGCCATACATCTTAGAGGTTTAATTATTTCATTAATTTCTGTTTATGATGCTTGAGCTAAGATATTTATATAGTGTGTGTTGGCCTAAAATGGGATTTTGGGGCTGCTACAAATTATTTGCATATTTATTACATCAGTTAACCAACCTGATGCACACAGTAGCATAGCCGGGGGGAGCAGCCGTTCACCCTCTGAGCACAAGTGGCGCCTGTTTAATTTATAGGGGCCTTTTTTAATTTTAATCACCCGGTGGTGCTCCGGGTCTCCGGCTCGGTGGGGGCCTTCACGCGCTCCGGGTCCTTGGCAGCATTTTGGCCTTCAGTGCTGCCGAGGACCCGAAGCGCCACCTGCTGAGTACAAGCGGGTGGCACCTTTTTTAATGTCCGCTGCCCCTGTTCGCTCCGCCTAGCTATGCCACTGGATGCACATGCTTTAACAAAAAGAATATATGGAGTGAAATTCTGGTGCCACTGAAATCAGGGTTTTGCCACTGACTACAGCGGGGCCAGGGTTTCAAACCTTGTCTTTTTTTTTTTTTTTTAAATACTTAACAGCACTTTAGCCCATATCAATTTTAAAGGATTCCTTAAGGCAAGACCTGTCATAGTAAATAATTACAAAAGGGCAAACATTAAGATCCAGCAACCTTGAAAATGTCTCTTGAAAAATACAGTTAAGCTTTTAACAATGAAATTGTAATCAAGTAGCTGGGAAAAGGGTTTTTTTTTTCCCCCTTCTTTTTTTAAAGAATTCTTCCTGGAAAATAATGCTATTTTACAGGCAATTTCCATCAATGATATATACCTTTAGTTCCCTGGATATCTGATCCACCTACAGTATTTGCATGTTGAAATAAGATGAATAGATCACTACAATTAGAACACACCTAACTGGTGTATTTTAGGCAACATGTTTAGTTGCTAACATATGAAATCTTCGAAGCTTCCACCTTGTATTAATGTGAATATTGGTCAGTGTTCCCATGATGATTAGACTGCTTCTTTTGCTTGGAGTCTAGTCACTGAAGTAATTAAAGGAGAAGGTTACTGCAAAGATTGCAACTGCAGCTGCTATTGCTACACCTAAAACGACAAAGGAAAAAATACTTCCATGAGTGAAGAGGAGAGTACAATCACCGCAAGGCGGGGTGTGAAGAAAAGGAAGAGTGGGAACAATAAGAGTCATTTTTAACATTGCTGAGTAGCACTACAATGCCTAAAGATCAGATTGTATTGTTAGTCATAGAAATTCATTTTACAAGACAATCTACATAAATAATTTTTCAAAGTGCAAAGTTCTTCAGAGATTCAATTAATCATAAACTCTACTCTTATGGGCCAAGTCACCAAAAGCCTAACGCATTAACTCTACGTTATGGCTTGATGATACCAAACTGACTCTCAGATTAAAGGTTATGGATAAAAGGGGCACAAACAAACTTAAATAATTCCAATACATGAATTAAATGTTGTTTCAGATACTGCATTTGCCCCAAGTCCCATGGTCAGTTTTTGTAGTTTTACGATCACATTTTCCTATGGTTTTAAAATGTTTCTCCCCAGTGTTGTTATGCAGGAGATACATAAACATGAGCAGGGCAAAACTGGCTAAATGTTGAGAGGAAAGGACTGTCATATGCACAAAGCAAACAAACAAAATATATATATTTTTAATCTCCAATTTACAGAAAACGTAGGTGTTACTTGTAAAAATATTAAATAAAACAAATGTAATGATAAGTAGGCTTTGAGTTGGTGGTGTAGTTGTTCCACTGACTAATCAAATACCGAGTATAAATCCACATTTTAAAAAGGAAAGATTTTCATCAAGATTTACTACAATTTCTTTGCTCACCAGCTTGATGTCTGCACCAGGGACTATAATGCAATGTTGATTGAGGAAAGACTTCTGTGACAGCTGGAATTCATTACCAAGGTAGCACAGCTCATCCTTGCAAGCAGCATAGCGATAGCCGCATGAGCACTGCTATGAGCTACTTCACATATTCATACAATGCACCTTGGAAGAAGCCACTTGCCTGCTCTCACTCTTTCTTAATTGTCAAAAGAGAGGTTATAAAAATGGTGGCTTCCCAGAAGGCAATAGGGCTACCTCAGCCACTTGTTTTGAGGGAAGTTTTCCTTATTATCTGTTTTGTGGAACTTAGATCTGGTTCTGATTCTGAGATATGCTGATCACCTACAACTCCCATCTCGGGAAATATTTGTAAAAAAGACTATTGATGTAATATTTAAAATCCCTGCTACTATATTGGTTTTTCTCATCAAGATTAAAGCTTCTTTTCAAATATCACAAACGCCCCATCAATATTTCATTATTTGCTTTGGCCTTTATCCAAAATGGACTTTGGACAAAATGCTGAACACTTTGGTCCCGATGTGGCAAAGCACATACATACATATTTAACTTTAAGCATGAGAGTCAGATGCCAACAGGACTACTCACATCCTTAAAGTATGCTCTTAAGTGCATGGCTAGATCAGAGCCAGAGTGCCACCAATCCGGTCCAGAAGTTCATCTATGCAGACATCATCTGCTGTGAGCTCCAGGCTCTGACCTTCTCTGAGCTGGAAAAGGTCCTGCGTAATGATGCTGCAAAGCTGGCCGACGACTATAAGACATGGTGCACCTTCAGTCTAGCACCAGCAAGATAGTCTCTAACATATTCCACCTCCACATGCCAACATTAAGAGGGAACTGAACATTATAATGGATGGCCAGAGGCTGAAGCATATCCAATTTACTTAGGTGTGACCCTTGACCAAACACTGACACACAAAAGCCACCTGAGCAAGAAAGCAGTGAAGGTCAAGACATGCAACAACCTTCTCAGCAAACTGGCAGGTTCTTCATAGAGAGTAGATGCTCCAACCCTAAGGACCTCAGCCCTTGCCATTGTGTACTCAATAGCAGAGTACTGTGCACCAGTATGGAGATGACTGGCAAGCACCAAACTTGTTGATGTGCAACTCCTCTCAACCATGTGCATCATCACAGGAAGTCTCCGATCAACTCATCTTCCATGGCTTCCAGTTCTGAGCCACATTGCTCCCCCTCACATCAGGAGGGAGACTGCAGCTGGTAAGCTGCTTGAGAAGGCATGTGCCAACCCAAGCTTGCCCTTGTTCAACAACCTTTTTAACCCACTAGCTATATATATATATATATATATATATATATATATATATATATATATATATATATATAATCTTTCCTCACGACACCCACTGTGTTTGAGACTGCCATGCCAGGACGTGATAGCGGAGTTCCTGTGGCGGGAAGACTGGTGCTTAATATCAACCACCAATCAGTTCCTTGTCACAGACCCTACTGCTCGCCCGCCTTCGACCTGGGCCTTTCTTAACTGATTCCGGACTGGCAAAGGCTTCTGGTGCAGCCAACTAGCACCGTTGGGGGCTTCAAGACAATCGAAGCTGCAGCTGCATGGCAGAGCAAACAATGATACACATTGTAGAGAAGTGTCCGCTAACCAACTTCAGCAGTCGGCTCCACAAGCACCCACTTGGCCACTAAGCATGCTATTGCTTGGCTCAACGAACACACACACCCACCCACCGAGTAAATTGCAAAACTGAGCCTTTGAAGAGTGAACCAAATTACTCTTCCCCCCCACCCCCCGCAAATCTCTGAATTTTTAGCAAGCACATAACGTTTTGGCTTAAGCCCACTGAAGAACAAGTCACCTTCCCCCCTCCCTCCATTTACTAACTCTGTGCTTTAAACCGTAAACTAAATTATGCCGTTGACTATATCCTCACATCCTGAAAATACTACCAATATTGTGGGAGCAAATGACTGTGCTTAATGGGCTTATTGGAGATAACATACCCATGTTTTGTTGAAGTTTCGATAGCAGCGTTGCTTTTGTTAATTGTATCTGTTGCGTGTCATCTGTGTTGTCGACAGGTGGATTTATATCAACTGCACGAAATTGAGAGATAAGTTTAGCAAAACCAAGTATTCATTCACAGTTTATAAAACACACCTATATTTTGCAATTACAATAATGCAAATAGGACATGAAGTTTATAATTCCTGATCTGTTCTACCAGTGGACTATATTGACCATTGTGTATTATTATCAGTAGTAATGAGGTACCTGTACTGAAACTTGTGCTACTCAACCTATTCATCAATGATCTGGAAAAAGGGGTGAACAGTGAAGCGGCAAAGTTTGCAGACAATACAAAATTATTCAAGATAGTTAACTCCACAGCAGATTGCAAGAAATTACAAAGGGATCTAACAAAACTGGGTGACTAGGCAACAAAATGGTAGATGACATTCAATCTAGATATGTGTAAAGTAATGCACATTGGAAAAAAACCACACAAATATATGATGGGTTCTAAAATAGCTGTTATCACCTAAGAGAGAGATCTTGGAGACACTATGGATAGTTCCCTGAAAACTTCTGCTCCAAGTGCAGCAGTGATCAAAGAGACATACAATAGTATGTCAAGCATTATTATGAAAGGGATAGAAAATAAGACAGAAAACATCATGCCACTATATAAATCCATGTGCACCTTGAATACTGTGTCCAATTCTGGTCACCCAATCTCAAGGAGGACACAGGAACTGGAAAAGGTCCAGAGAAGGACAACAAAGATGATCAAGGGTACAGAATGGCTTCTATATGAGGAGAGTCTAAAAGATTAGGGCTGTTCAGCTTAGAAAAGAGACAACTGGGGGAATACGGGGGAGATTGAAGTCTTTAAAATCATGAATGGTGTGGGGGAAAGAAAGTGCTATTTACCCTGTCATACACACAAAAACCAGGAGTCACCCAATGAAATAGGCTGCAGGTTTAATACAAACAAGAGGAAGTACTTTTTCACATAATGCACAACCAACCTGTGGAACTCATTGCTATGATGTTGTGATGTCCAAAAGCATAACTAGGTTCAAAAAGGACCTTGTTAAGTTCATGGAGGATAGGTCCATCAATGGCTATTAGTCAAGATCATTAAGCACTCAACCCCATGCTCAAGGCAATCCTATACATCTGATGACCAGGAGCTGGGAGTGAAAAATAGCTATGGATAACTCCAGGGGGAGTGTACAGAACGGCCATTATGAAGCTCTGGTACAGGCCACTGTTGGAGACAGGATACTGGGGAAAATGCACCAGGTCTAGTATGACAGCTCTTACGTTCTTATTAGTAATAGCAGCAGCAGCATAGCACCAAAAGAATGCTAAGGGCTTTGCAACCCAGTTAAAGAGACAAAAAGGTAAAAAACTGTGATAAAGCACTTAAGTGACTTACATTCCTTCAGTTTTGTTTGTTATACTGCACTTTGTGTCCTTGTGCTGTTGAAATGCAAGGCTGCATAGAGGTTTTTGTTTTTTTTTTAAATCATGACCAGAAATAGTTATAAAGGAGACCATAAAAACCAGCATTTAGATGTGAAAATATTTAATCTATTATTGTTACAGGTAACACCTAAGATTAAGTAATAAAGAGATTGGATAGGGGGAGGGGGAAGAGGGGATATCTTTTTTTGGTTTATTTTGTGCGTTTGACAGAACTTCATGTGTAGTTAGTTTCACCCATCCCCATCTGGATACCTCTTATCACTGTGTAGAAAAACTCCAAAATAAAGAGAAAAATTTTAAAATTGGGAAATCTGACTGTAAAACTTCCATTAAAGATGGGAATGGGAGGTGGTGCTCAGGGGCAATGTAATGTCTGAAAGTACTTTTCACTCATTTTTTAAAAACTGGGTGGGTTTCAAGTTGACCGTGCCTCTCAATGCATTGTCCTCTTGTAAACACATTGAGATTGTAACTAATATTACTTGTTAAATATACACACACACACAGAACAAAGCATCCATTAACCAATGCAAAAATATGGCACATAGGATTCCCAAACATTGAGGTCCTTTATTTTTCCATAGAACAAATACAGCCCAGACAGTGGAAATAAAAATTTCTGTACACGTCTTTGTCTGTGTATTTTAATTCCAGCCAATTTTTGAGACGGGGAGAATAATTTAGAATCCAGTCCTGTGTCTTTGCTAAAAGTGCCAACTGTTTGGTGGACACTTGTCCAGTTATAATTAGATTGAGCTCACTAACTGATTTCATACATAGAGGAAAACACATTGGCCACTGTTGACTTAGGCTGGAAATAAACCACTGATCTAACATTGAAGGGTTCTGTATCCTAGCCAATTAATGGTACTTTCAGAATATGTGAATTTTCCCCCTCAAATATAAAACACAGTTTCATTATTTACTTTAAGCATACACATAAAAATTCACCCAGATTGCTTCAGGTGTGCAACAAACAAGTGACATGTGACTACATGGGGTGAATCTATTACTACTATCTGCCAATGGTGCAAGCAGGGGCTTCTATATTGGCCTTTTCTGTAAAAGTGAAGTTCCATCAGATTTAATCTGGGAAAGTTATGCCTAAGTGTTTTTTCCCCCGCAATTATGTTTCAATGTGTTCTTGTACCAGAATCCCTAAAGGATGGCCTTGTTCTATCTAGAATAAGATTTTCTACCCAGCAACTAATAATAATTTTAAAAATCACTTGTATTAAGGAGGAGCTTTGAGCACCAAATGATTTCACATTTCTAAGTAATATACTCTTTAACTCGACCCAATAACTTAATCTTTTAATGAAAGAAAAACAACAAAGAATTTACAGCCAATTATCAGCAAATGTAAGGAAATGGAGACTGGAATCTAAAAATCATAATACAACCTGTTGGTTGCTGGGTAAATATCTGGAAATTATTGACCATTAAAGCGGGTATAGCATTCAAGTTAGTAGCATGAGAAAGATGAAAATGTATTGTTGAGTTGCAGCAACCAAAAAAAAAAAAAAAAGCCAGTACGATCCTAGCCTGCATCAAAATAATATATTATGAACATGACAAGGGAAATTATACAGTGAAATCTGTCTTAAGCAACCACTCAAGGGACCAAAGTCAATTACTCGCTGGAGGTAGCAGTTCAACACAGGTAGAGCAGAATTGGACTCTGTATGTTTGGAGATACTCTGGGGTTGTCTTCTAAGACATGCTTTGCCTAATGGAGTGGCTTTTCACACAGGTTTCACTGCACCATCGTATCATAGCAGGGTATGGAGGCACCACTTACAGTATTATGTTATGCTACAATATTATGTCTTGGCTGTTATAAGTTACTTTTTGGATTAAGTCCATACATTTTACAGATGTAGAATCTAGATAAGGAAAGTTTTACTTTGTCAAAATATAAACAGAACTCCACATAAGTGAGGCTGCCAGACCCATTCATTAATCATCTAGGAATCACTGAGCAATACAAGGCAGTGCCCTCTGTCTCATGCACCAATTACAGAAATTGCTACACTTCCAGAAATACTTTCACCATTTTATCACCAGCTATTGAAGTAAGTTTAAACAGGATCTGGGTTGATCAGATGGGTGGCCAGTGTATCATCTGAGATGTCTCATGTATGGCTAGCTTATGAAATTCTAACGCCATATAACTTACACACAAATGAGGTCATTTAAAAATCATCCAAGCTGTCTCCCTTTGTGAACGCATGTCTCTACATGTTTTTACTCCAGAAACCGATAGCCTTGTACTGTACGTATTTCATCATAGCAACTAATGAATACAATTGCTTAGCAACTTATTTAATGGGATGCAGAGGTTTCAAGTGCTAATCAAGAATAAAACTTGGATAATATTTCATTTACTACAACTACAGTTACCAGAAAAAATACACATGCTCATCTATTTACAGTCTGTGTAGAAATCTGCAGTTCAAATATTACAGTGAAGAAAATAATTTGATATTTAAGAACCTGTATTGGAAAGAAAAGCTAGAAACAGTGTTCTTTCTAAATATATATTTTAATAATAGTTTCAATTTCATAATAAAGTTCAGAATTTTGCATTCACAAAAAACAACCTTTTTCAGTCAGCATTTAAAAATCTTCATAACTCTGGTCAGGGTAATGTTGCTGGGGAGGGGGGAAAAACCACCCCCATCAGGTTTATATGGCTCTGTGATGGCATTCCTACAAGCACAGTTATCACATTGGGGGCTGTTACTCTTGAGAAGGACATTAATGCACATGGTTCACAGGATGGATTAGAAAATAAAATAAATAATAAATAAATAAAAATAAATACCTGTTCTTCGTAGTAACCCAAAGAAGATTAAAGCCTAGGACACATATTGCCCAAATCTATAGCAGCACTGATATAATGCTGTGTACAATTGTCTAGTGCAGATGCTTTCTAATGCCAATACTCTCTGTCCCTGGCCTTCGCCAGACCTTAAACTGCCTTACAAAGAACAAGTGAACAATAAGAGATTACGGCCACTAAAACTGTATTTGTGTTTACCTACTCAATGTATTTAATTTGTTGGTGCCAGGAGCTAGGATTTAGTGAGGCCACTCGCTAATGCAAAGCTTTCAGTTGCTTATGTCAAAGCCCTGGAGTACCTTGGAACTACAATCTGAGAGTTGCTTATACTTTTCAGATATGACTGATTAAAATTTTTAAATGGAAAATAGTAAGAAGAACTAAAGACTGAACCATTGCAGTGGGTCATTAGCATGAGCTACAATGAAAAGATATAGTGAAAACGCTTTTGTGACCAGAACATGTGGATCTAGTATACAAATAACTACTGTATGTAATTCTTAAAAATATGGCATTGTTCTGTGTTTTGAGTAAAAAAAAGTTTAAATCCTTTTCATATCTTGATTCTCTCCTAACCATATGAAAATATTAAACTAAAATAGTGTTAAATAGAATCACGTAACCAAACTGTAAGCAGATTTTTCACTATTAAAAGTAATGAGCATATTTTTAGTAGACATGTTTTTAGAAATATCTATATTGTGCTACAGTAACTGAGACATTTTAAATGGAATTTTAGAAACGGTCATATTTTCATCAAACACAGGTTTCTAAGATGTCTATCATTATGAGCATTATCTTAAAAGAAAGGGTCATGTCAAAATTCACTGCAAATGTTAGCATTAACTCTCCATTGTTGCAGCACATCAAGTTTTAGGAATGCATGCTTAAGCTTTGAGAAACAAGTGATGCTATTCAACTGAAGACCAACCCTTCACATGAAAGATATCTCAGGGAAATTCCAAACTTGCGTTATGTCACAAAAATCACAAATAAACTGCTGAGAGTACTGCTATGTGAAAGTACACAAGACCCACCTAAATTTAAATTACTCCTTGTTTCCTTAAATATTTAAGTCTTCCTAGTCAGGCTGACAGTTAAGCTTCATTTCTAAATTAGCAAGATAGACAGTCCCCTCAGACTCTCCAGTCTGTGATTCTATGTTAAGACTGGTATAGTGACCCAGGAGTTCACATTTGTTACTGGCTTGGTGAAATCTAATTATAGAATATAACACCAGTTTTGGGGTGTCTGCCCTGTTTTCCAACAGTCTTCCCTGAAGTAGGCACTCATGGTCATGAGCCACTTTGGACAGCATGACACCTTCATTATAGCTCACCTACAGTATTCTGTTAGCTGTAATATTATTTTAACAAAAACAATGTTAGTGTAACACCAGTGGGTTTTTTGGTTTGCTTTCATTTTAATTTTTTTATAATTAATCCCTAATTCATCCCTGTGTACTGCCACTGAAGTGCATTGATTAACACCAGGGATGAACTTCACTCATTATTTCCAAAGTAGTTGAAACATGGGGACCTCAATTAATTTGGAACTGATGGAGGAGTTTCCGGCTAGTAATGAAATTCACTGAATAGAAATATGGAACTCATCACAAGAAATGAGCACAAGAAATCACATTCCAACCTACAGTCAACTCTACAGCAACATTTCACATTTTCCTCTTCAAACATATGCAGGTTTGAAGCAGTGAAAGTGATATTAGCTATGATAAAACTAGAAAAGTATTAAAATGTTTTTGACTTAAGACATTACAAAATCATAGAATAAAACTCCTCTAACCATATTGGGGGAAGAGGATGGGGGGGGGAGGGAGAGAGAGAGAATAAGCATGCCTCAGATATTAAGATCTATTATGGGCTATATTTTCCAACCACATTTGATTATCTCACCTGGAAAGGGATAAATTTTTTCCTTATGAGTTAGTAACTGCTGTCAGGTGATACAGGAGTGAAACTCTATATAGCTAATTATACCACAAAATACTTCTAAATTTTAAAAATAGAAAAGTATGAAAAAAGCCTCATAACTGGAATACAAAAGTTATATACAGATAGAGTGTTAATTATGATGAAAAAATAGTTATTTAGCATGCAATGGAATTCCATGTTAAATTAAATGGAGAGCACTCCCCCCACCAAAAAAAGTCTTGCACAACACATTTGACACAGACAAATTAAAACTCAGAAAAATGAGATAAAAACCCCAAACAAAACTCCCAACAAAAATGCTGGAAATACATTTTTACATTTACTGTGAAAACATTTGTTTTGATGAAAGCATTGTTCTAGTTAAAATATTAAGCTACTGAGCAAGTTCTTGACTAAAATATAAGAGGTCAGAAAGTTCATATGTGGTGCAGTTTTTGTCTCAGTCTTTAAGAAAATCTATTTATAAATTCCTCATGAAATAAGGTCACCAATAACTCATCAACACACTGCAATCATGGAGTTTTAATTTCTTGATGAAGCCTTGTATATTGCTACAATAACAGATTTAAGATTATTTTCGCATTTTTGTGGGTTGTGACTAAATTACCAACATTTTTGCCATCTTACCTTGAACAAGGCTCTAGATAGCTGAAGTGCTGATATATGACAACCCATGAGAAAGCAAAAACATATCAAGTAACTCTTTATTATATACAAAATATGACAGCCTTAAGCATCTTATTCCTGTAATATAAAGTAAGTATATTTAAAGTGTAATTACACTAGTATACACAAGAGGTACAAGATACGAAGTTAGCCAGATTTAAGCCTTGATGCATTCAGTGTAATGTAATGAACCACAATAAAGTCTATTGATTAATTTATCCATAATCCCAGTTATAGTCTAATTTGGTTCTTCACTCAGATGCTATATTTACCTGTGTTTATTTCCTCGGCTATGTGTATAGCTTCCCCATGCACAACTTGATCCAACATCTCAGAAAAACGCTCTTGGATTTCGCCAGCCGTTTCATCTCCAAATTTATAATCACACAGCATCACATTTGATCCAGCAATGGAGGCAAACACTCTGTGAGGCAAGGCATGAAACTCTCTCTCAGAATCTAAAAAGAAAGGGAAAGGAAATACCATACAAAAACTTGTGTAGCTGTGGTAAAGACATTTCAATAATCAGTATACATTATACAAACAGTTGTAAACAGGACTGTCCAAGGCATCATGTAAAAGTCTGATTTCAAACATTTCCAGCCTAATTGTTACTGTTTCATGTAAAATTCTAGCCACTTATATTTGTAAATGGAAATTATATTCCTACTAACTAAAACTTTTCATATATTTTTCACATAACACTCTCTTCAGTGGTCCTTAGAAATAGCCAAACGACCTTAAAAATTATTCTAAATTGAAAGTGTTGATCAGGCCCTTTATCACTTTAGAAATGATACAAAGAACACTCTCAGGAAGGTTGGAGATAAAGGAATTGATGCATGTGCCAAACAGTACACAATTTCAGCATCATAAAGGATATCAAACAATTATTGTTTTATGTAGTTAACAGCCATGGAGTACAAGTGCCACCTAAAGAGAGAATGGAAAACTGCATGCAAATGATCAAAGCTACTCCTGCCATATTCCCCATTTTGGATAATGTTAGCTAAAATAATATTTACAATGAGTTTATTTCTCAGTACACATAGCACCATAAACATAACTTAATGTCATCTAAAGTAGATGAAGACGACTATTTGGCAGCATTCAATTTTCTTTTCAGTTAGTCAAACAGTTACTCTTTATGTTTTAAAAAAACAAAACAAAAAAAACCACACACCCAAAACATCACAAGACATTTTCCTCCTCTCCAACTTAGCAGATCTTAGGTAGGAGAAATTAACATTTCACACAGCTGATCACATAGCGTTTGTCATTTTAAAACATTCCTTTAAAATTATTATATAGTATGAAGGATAATAAATGGATATAAACTGGCCATCAGGAAGTTTAGACTTGAAATTAGACAAAGGTTTCTAACCATCAGAGGAGTGAAGTTCTGGAACAGCCTTCCAAGGGAAGCAGTGGGGGCAAAAGACCTATCTGGCTTCAAGATTAAACTTGATAAGTTTATGGAGGAGATAGTATGATGGGATAACATGATTTTGGCAATTAATTGATCTTTAACTATTCATGGTAAATAGGCCCAATGGCCTGTGATGGAACGTTAGATGGGGTGGGATCTGAGTTACAACAGACAATTCTTTCTTAGGTATCTGGCTGGTGAATCTTGCCCACATGCTCAGGGTTCAGCTGATTGCCATATTTGGGGTTGGGAAGGAATTTTCCTCCAGGGCAGATTGGAAGAGGCCCTGGGGGTTTTTCGCCTTTCTCTGCAGCATGGGGCATGGGTCAGTTGCTGGAGGATTCTCTGCACTTTTAAGTCTTTAAACCACGATTTGAGGACTTCAATAGCTCAGATAGGTGAGAGGTTTATTGCAGAAGTGGGTGGGTGAGATTCGGTGGCCTGCATTGTGCAGGAGGTCAGACTAGATGATCATAATGGTCCCTTCGGACGTTAATATCTATGAGTCTGATGGATAATTTAAGCATGAACCAACTGAGATACCATTGGTATACTAATTTGGTTTCACGGTTTGTAATTATATTCAGATACAAAGTTCACTATTATGGAGAATAAATGTATGTTGTGAAAACAATTCTGGCCTTGAAATTAATACAAACCCAGATGGCCCTGCAATTCATTCAATATGTTGAGCTGACATGCAAGATACATACCTTTTTATTTAAATGTAAAGTGAATTTTGTATATTATATACATGAAACCTCAGAGGTGAAATACTGGAGACTAACACTACATGGGCTACATTTGTACATCTGGATAGGAGCATAACAATTCCCATAGTGGCTCAGACCTGAGGTCCAGCTAGTCCAGTATCCTGTCTCTAACAATGGTCAGCATAAGACACTTTAGAGGAAGGTGTAAGACTCCTGCTGCAGGCAAATGTGGTATGGTCTGTCCTGCATGTTAGGTCTCCCCCAAATCCCTAATAGTTAGGATATGGATAATTCTTTTTTGAATCTTGCCAAGTTCGGTATATTGTTTATTTCCCTGTTGGGTGTGGACATCACAAAAATAATTGGCTGATTCTGACTAAGTATCAAAGCCCTTCTGTATTTGAGATCTTGATGCTGAGTCCATGACTATGGGGTACTGTACTGAGGGTCAACTATGCCAAGAAGTTTAATTTACACTCGGGGCAAGAAGGTATTTAATAAACATTATGGGGGAAAATGCAGGCCAAAAGAACAATGCCTGAAATTGAACGAAATCCTTCTGAAGTGGACAGCTGAAAAAAGAGGCAAAGGAGTGACAAGTAGAATTTATGCTGCCTGATACACTTTTGTTTCCCTCTAACTACACCCAGATTTCAGTATTTCAGATTGAATCCTGATGACTATCAGTAAGGAACTCCAGGAAAACAAAAGGCAAATTACATTAGAAAAAGATAATTTGCTTTCTTCTCTAGTCTCCTACTTTTTTTGGCAGGTGCCTCATTTATAAGCAGATCTTCAAACAATATTTCACAACGATCAGAGAGTGTGTTTATTATATCCCTCTTCAAAGCCTGCAAGGACAAAACAAAAAACACACAATAAACACAAATACCTTGCAAACTGGCTGACGTGGTGATTACCAAGAAACAACCATAGTTTAAAAAAAAAAAAAAAAAGTCTCAGTTTGTCCTGTGCATTTAGGCCAACTTAACCGTGATATGCATTAACAAAATCAAAATATAAAAAAACAGGAATAAAAAAAAAGCCTGACAAAGGAAACCTAGTATCAAAAAAACAAAAAACTTTCCCCTTCAGTATCCTACCATAATAATAACAAATCATCAAGAAGCGTGGTTTTGTTATTATCTGCTTGTTTTAAATAAGCTTCAATATTGAAAATAAGCATATGACCAAACTCAGGAGACTGGGTTATGTTCTTGGCTCTACAACAGATTTCCTGTATCTTCTTGGCCAAGTTACAGGCTCTCTTTAAAACTTTCCTAATCCCACAATGATTTTAAGAGACCTAATTCATTAATGTCTGAATGGCTTGGCACGCCACACACAAAGCTGCAATAGAATAATTAGGCTATCGAGACAAATACTGCTCTCACATATGCTCCTCCTCCATTAAAACCACTCCCTCCACTGAAACTGTTCAATGGTGCTCGAATTTTATCCTTTATCTTTAGTTTGGCTATGTCTACGCTAGCTCCTTTTGTCGGTATAACTTATGTCACTCAGTATTTTTATACGAAAAAACACCCTTCTGAGTGACGTAAGTTACACCAAGAGAAGCGCCGGTGTGGACAGCGCTATGTCAGCGGGAGACACTCTCCCACCGACATAGCTACTGCCGCTCGTTGGAGGAGGTTTAATTATGTCAATGGGACAGCTTTCTCCCATCGGCATACAGCAGCTACGCCGCTGTAAGGTCTCTAGTGTAGACACAGCCTTACTCACTAACAGAAATGGGAGATTATATGCACAATTTCAAAACATGTGGTCTGTTACCATGCAGAAGATTGCAACATGGAAAAATACTGACTGTCATGTTCAGTACTTTTTTGGACAATATTAGAAGTGCAGCAGGACAACAGAAAAGATCACTTTAATTTAGAAGTACTACTCCAAATACATTTCAAAAGAGTAACTGGAGTATCTAGTCTGCCTACATTTTTCCTCTGGCAAGTACAAGAATACGTAACATACAGAAGTCATTCCTTTAATTTTAAGAAAACTTTACACAAAGCATTACCACCACTAGACTAAGAGTAAGTTAGGATTTCTTAGGAGGACAAAAACAACACTAGTAGAGATCTAAAATGAACTGCTTCTAAATAAAATTAAAAACTTTTTGAAAAATTTATTTTCTTGAACAATAAAAAGGACTTCTAAAAATTCCAAACTATCACTCTAGCTGCCTGGAGTTCAGACTTTTTGGAGTCCAGTTTGGACCTCTATTATCCCACCAAAGGCAAAGGCAGAATAATAATTTTAGGGTTCTAGTAAAATATTTGGGAAAAGCAATGAAGGAGAGTGCATTCAATACCTGAATAGCATCTTTAACTTTTGGCTTGTTATTATGGATGTAAGCTCTGCATTTCACAGCACCTTTAAGATTAATGGAACCACTGCAGACTTGCACCATTGCTGCAGATCGATGGCCTGAACTCTGGGACTGAAAGATAAACACATTTCAATTATAATGTTAGCTATGCATCTGCAATATGGTCAGTCATGAAGCCACTACAAGTTTCAATTAACAGCACTTAAACATTTTAAGTACTTGGTAAAATGTGTGTTATTCTCCCCTCACAGTTAATACCTTTTAGCAAGTAACTTAAATATGAAGCTCCGTCTTAATAGTTTTGTCCTTTTCCAGTTGGTAAATTCTTTAAAATTTGCTTTTCCAGGAACTTATAATTTCTTGCAATTAATGTATTTTATGTTTACTTCTCATCAGCATGCAAATAGACATCAATGGTGATGCTAGCAAGGTTGTGAAAATAGCTCCCTCAGCTTGTTTTTGAAGTTTGGTCACCACTGTTTTAACTGAAAATAAAATTAATTCTATAGCCCTAGAATGTGTAAAATGCTTACATTATTTTTAAACAGCCTGTTGCTAATATGAATACAGTATCTTCCCAGTAACCTCCCTTGTACGCTACTTTTTGAAGCCTTTTTTTAAGTGACAGAAAGTTTGTCTACTTACTGTATTAGTAAGTATAATCTAGAATACCTACGTTGTGTTGTTTGAGTATTTTTCTTAAAACAGAGTCATCCACCAGTCCTATAATTAGTTAGGAAGACATATTTTTATCGGGTCCTATTTGGAACTAGATCAAAGCTAATATCCATGGAGTCCTTACCCTATTTTAGGGCAAACTATAATGTTTCTGTGGCAAGAGGGAGACCATTATGGAAATCCCTTCAGTCCGATATTCTCCTTTGACTACCCCAAAGATGTTCACAGAACAATTAGCGATTCCAGTATAAACAGTATTGTCGGAGACCAATAGTTTGACTGTAAACATCTGCCCTTTGCACAGAGCATAAATGGGCATGTCTCACAAGAAAAATAAAGTATTACTATTTTGATTAAATTTAAAGATGTCATGAACTTTGTGTAACCTTCAACAGGCCAGTTGGCTCTGATCACACAAACTATTTGAAATAAGATGCTTTTTTGCACTTTTTTTTGGTGAGTAAATTAAACCTCTGAAACAACTCAACTAGGAACCTGATGGATTCTTCATCACCTACAGTCTTTAAAATCAGAATTGGATGTCTGTCTTCTAAAACAGTGGTTCTCAACCAGAGGTACACGTACCCCTGAGGGTACTCAGAGGTCTTCCAGGAGTACATCAACTCATCTAGATAGTTGCCTAGTTTTACAACAGGCTACATAAAAAGCACAAGTGAAGTCAGTATAAACTAAAATTTCATACAATGATTTGTTTATACTGCTCTATATACTATACACTGATATGTAAGTAAAATATTTATGCCCCAATTGATTTTATAATTATTTGGTAAAAAGAAAGTAAGCAATTTGTCAGTAATAGTGCACTGTGACACTTTTCTATTTTTAAGTCTGATTTTGAAAGCAATTAGTTTTTAAGTGAGGTGAAACCTGGGTGTACAGAAGACAAAATCAGACTCCTGAAAGGGGTACAGTAGAAAAGGTTGAGAGCTGCTGTTCTAAAAAATATGTGCTCTAGCTCAACCAGAAGGTATGGGCTTGAATCAGAAACCACTTGATAAAAATACTATGGTCTGTGTTACACAGGAGGTCAGACCATAGATGAGCACAATGGTCCCTTCTGGCCTTAAGATCTGTAAGCCTTTTTCGTGCAGGTGAACCCATATAGCCACACAAAGCCCCACTGAAATAAATGGAGCCTGGTAGGTGCAGGATTCTGCCCAACTTGAGCAGTTTACAGAATTTAACATCTCTAGACCTCAGTTTCCCTCCCCTCCAACTATACTGTATGATCCTCAGGTGCTCTATCAGGACTTGATACTTCCACTGAACTCAATAACTTGGATAAGTCCCTACATACCAGGATTATGTTAATTTGAACAAGAAACCAGACCTATAGTGGGGAGGAGTTGTTAAAAAAAAAAAGACATTTTCAGTTTTTACATCATGCCCCTTTTTTAGGCTAGGCATCTGAGAATAAAGCTTTATGCCATACTGCACTTAACCTTACTGGCATTTTCCACACACAATGCTTACCAATTGCGTCAGAACCTTCACATCAAAGGGTTGAATACGGTGTTGAATATTTCCTCTTGAAGACTTTTTCTGAGATAAAAGGAAAAAATGGTATATGAAATATACAGAACACATATCTGTATCTACCATACCTAGGTGCTCCACTGGCCTATAGCACCGTAGTACCAGTTTGTAGATTTTAGAAAGAAAATTGAGATATGGAAACCACCTTAAGAACACAGTTAATAAAAAGTTAGGAATCTTTGGAAAAAATTAGTAGTAGTGGTTTTAGTACCAAAAAAACTGCACAGTTTTAGATGATCTCATTAAAATCTTCTTGAGTGGCTCACTCTTCACCTCTAAAAACTGCAACAGAAATAAAGCTGAAGTCACCCATAAAAGTCAATCTAATCTTCAGCATATGGGCAGAATTCTTATACACCGGTCCTCCCTAACTTATCCTTCTTTTTACTACTTCTACAATCATCCCTTTTTTGCTTCAAGGACAGGTGGAGAATAGGCAGCAGGTTTAACGCAAGCAAAAGGTAGTATCTCCTCAGACAATGCACAATCAACCTGTGGAACTCTCTGTCAGAGGATGTTGTGAAGGACAAGACTATAACAGGGTTCAAAAAAGAACTAGATAAGTTGATGGAGGATAGTCCATCAATGGCTATTAGCCAAGATAGGCAGGGATGGTGTCCCTAGCCTCTGTTTGCCAGAAGCTGGGAATGGATCACATGATGATTACTTGTTCTGTTCATTCCCTCTGAAGCACCTGGCATTGGCCACTGTTGGAAGACAGGATACTGGGCTAGATGGACCTTTCATCTGACCCAGTATGGCAATTTTTATGTAAGAGAAAAGCAATCCTTTATATTAATTACATGGCACATGCCAGTTAGAAGTAAAATATTCTACAGAAGACCTTTCAGCCACTAATATTACCGTACCAGACATTTTGAGTGACACATCGATATTAATTCTATGTTATACAGCTCACACCTGCCCTTCCAATAGCTCTGTGTCATCTTCTTTAGCTTGCCCGTTGATCAGAAAAACACCTTCCTCTATCTGTTTTGCCCACCGGGTTAATCCGTTCTTTAAAAACCAAAAAACACAGAAAGATTGTAAGTATATATTTTGAGAAGAAAGCTTCTCTAAAAAGAAAAAGAAAAGGAGTACTTGTGGCACCTTAGAGACTAACCAATTTATCTGAGCATAAGCTTTCGTGAGCTACAGCTCACTTCATCGGATGCGAAAGCTTATGCTCAAATAAATTGGTTAGTCTCTAAGGTGCCACAAGTACTCCTTTTCTTTTTGCGAATACAGACTGCTACTCTGAAACCTCTAAAAATAAACTACACTTTTGGTTGAATATTGCCACAAAACCCACCAACACTCCAAAACTACTGTAATGCACGTTTAAATCATTAACCAAAGAAAGACATTAAATCCTAACCAAATTTCAGACCTCTCATCCATCTGCATTATACTGACAGACAACATACTACTCACAATACACCTCTTAATCTACATTTCCTAAAGTAAATAGAAATATTAAATTTTAATCTTTATTGACCTAAATATAAAGCTAATTGCATAACCACCTATATGGAAGACATGACATGTGGATTTTGTTTTTCCATAAGATGGGGTGGGGCTTATTAATAGTGAATGGGCAATGAGAGCACCCCATTTTCAAATCCTATCAAAACCAGACCCTGCATCAAATGAAGAGAAAAAGGAAAGTTGTTATCTTCTTTACACACTCCTAAAAATGTTTCTTAATAATTTAAATAAAATAAATACAGGAAAATAAAAATCTTGAAAGATTTCTCTCCTTATGCTTTTTTATGCTTAATGCAGCAAGTGAGTTGTGCATAGGGAACTTATTACCTTATAGATTTAACTGCCAGTAACAAATCATTAATTCTATTCCCCTACCTACTCCATATTTTCATAAACACATTATTTATTTCTAAGCAGTACAATTGTACGTACAATATTAAAGGAGTAAGAAATAGTGTATTGTTATTGTTTAGTTACCCTAGTATTTTTCTCTAGTTCATAGCTGACTGATGTAGCAGAAAGTGGGATGTGGATATTAACATTAATTGTGCACTCCAAGGATAGCCAGAAGGCAGACAGGCCACTTTGGTACTTCCAGTCTGCTGGCTTAGGTGAACTCTGGGAGGAAAAGACAGGGTTTTATTTTTAAAATGTAGTAAATATAATGGCTTAATACAATGTTACAAATGTGAAATAAAATCTATTTCTTCTGAACTTTATAAATCTTACATACAGTAGTCAATCTTACCTTTGGATCTTGCATATCATAGGTTCGACAAAGTATCCTTTATTAATTAAGGAAAAAATTCAGTGAAATATGCTTAAAAGGAACAAATAAAAACTAAGGAACAAAATAAAAAACAAATATTTTAAATTAACTTATAATTTATCATTTACATTCACTATCTTCTTATTTTCCAGAGCCAAGTTTTCAATATTGTAGAGAATGTTCTCACACTGATGGGAATAAAAAAAAAAGTTTCACCTGTAAACTACAAATATTACAGAAATGATGTGCCTGCCTTTCAAATATGTATCAACACTGATTAGCTATCCATATGAATAGCTATCAATGGTGATATGTATTTTACACTTGGAAACCCTGATGTCTCCCATACTTCTCTAGAATTGTGCTCTCTCTCTCTCCTGGCTTCCTCCAGAGCAATACTTCTCCCCGATCAATCTGTTGAGCCCCAGTTCTCCATGATCCTCACCTGCACAGCTATTTCACTGACTTACAACATTCTTCCCACCATGCCTGTTACTTCCCCACCATAATCAACCTTTAAACTATTTTTTATTATTACAATTGCAAGTTACAGTGCCACAGAGAAAGACATCAGATGTTATTTTGGGTGCCTTTGATATTTAAAACAAGAACATCACTTTTACAAATTAAACGTGGGAGTGAAGTAGCGGGGCATGGTGAGAAGTAGCAATATGCACAGAGAGTGCAAGGGAAAACCTGAAGATGTTGCTGGGAAGAGGCTCTCCTTTCTGATGAACCATAAGTGGTTCATTAAAATAGATCTCCACTCCCTTGTGCTTCCCCATCCAGGCCCCTCCCTGCTGATCACCCTCTTTTTCCTCAACTTCCTTCCACCAATAGAAACCCCTGTATCTTTACCCTCATTCTGAACAAGTGTATAGCCTTCAACTCCAACAAGAAATATAATACAGAATAGTGTATTAGTGTAGTGTACTAATACAGAATAGTGCACTAGTGTAACTTCTACATGAAAACTACTACCAAATGAGTTTTATATGAAAGGGTGATCTCTAACAGAAAAACATTCTACATTTACTATCTGCAATCAGACACCATACCTCACCTACTTACATGCATCATACAAAAATTAATATAACGTAATTTACCAAGGACACACCAACCCTACAATCATTCAAAATGCATGCCCATATAACCAGTAAACATGCTCAAAGTTATGGCTGCACATGGTTGAGCAGAGTGAAGGTGGAGAATGTGGTCTGTGAATGGTGGAAGGACAGTAACTGAGCTTGAGCAGGGGAACCGATAAATTGAGTGCACAGTAGATGCCTTGCTTTTTATGATGTGCGTTGTTGGAATATCCATCCTAGCAACCCTTGACACAAAGGCAATAAAGATTTTTGGGTGGCAGTAAGTATACAGTTAGATTCTGCAGTATATTATATTTCAATACACTGTATCAAAAGACATTATATTTTTGCTATAGAAGGATACTTCTTTGTAGCAGAACAAACGTGAAGAGCCATTCTGTCAGAGACCTCCTCCTCAGTAAAATTCCAGAGCCTCTTTTTAACTACAGACTTTTCTACTGAAAAAACTAGCTGAAGAAGAAGGAAAAGAATGTTATGGGATTTTTCTTCATAGCACAAACAAAAATTAATGCAAGTAGTTATTGTTGCTGAAAACAGCTCTGTATTTCAGTTTTAAAACAAAACAGCATGTCATTTTCGCTACAAGTCAGTTTCTCAGCTGTATAACACTTTGTAATAGAACCAAAACGGGAATATTTGCAAATGCACAGGATGCAAATATATAAACCGAAACTGATGGAAAGATTTGTGAAACCCTTGGGAACGGTCACTGCCACTCTGATGCCAGCATCCATTTTCCAAGGACCTTATGGCTTTTAATTATAATCTAACATGAAATCTGACAGTCTGAAGGTTGGCTCATCTCAGATCATCCCATTTTCAGATGGTACAGGAACTAAAAATACGTGGTTTTAAGTTAGGTTGGTGCCGCTGTTAAATGTCTGAAACATCACATATGAAAGACTCAAGTGCTGGAGATGATGTTAATGAAAATATCTAATATGCAGACTTTACATTGAACAGCAGCTTTCTGTACATGCTACAGTACAAAGAAGCACAACCACTATCACACAAATCTTCAAAACAAGAACAAAAACAAATCTACTGACTTAAGTTCATTTTGCACTTTTAAAAAAACCCTTCATAGACTTGTTCATGCCCCGCTCATAGACCTGGTTTCTTTCTTCACCTTCCTCTTCTCAGTTCCTCAATACAATCTGACTTCATTCCCTGCAGCTTCTGATATTTGTAACAGCTTTCTCATATCTCTCCATCTCATCAACTCTCTTCAGACCACATCTGAAAACTTAAAGTCTCATTTGCCTCCACATTTCCAGTTCCCACTTCAAACCATTTAACTCTGTGAGACAATTTGGAAGACAGTTGGTATGAAAAAGAAAATACATCAAATAAAGTTATATAATAATAACAGAGATGAAAGAATTACTTTTATTTTGTCTTTTGCCACATCTTAGGTAAGTTATCTACACAAGTATCTGTCCCAATATTGAGTAACAATCATAATGCTTCCACTGTTATATAGGTTACTATAAGTGGGACTGGTAGCACTGCCACATATAAAAGCTGCCCCACACCACCCATTTTAAGAGCTTCTTTTCAGTTGCTTATAGCTTTGTCAAGCTTTAATCACTGGGACTGAAATTTTATATGCCTGGTGTCTGCCTCAGGCTGAATTTTTTTTTTGAAAAATTTTAGTCAAAATGGTTACAGATGTTTTCAAGAATAATGTTGTTGAAATATATATAGTTTTGCCCATCTTTTACTGCAATCCATTTATCTGGTATATTTTTGGTCTCCGTTTCAGATAATCCAGTTAATAAATATAGCTAAGATTTCAGTGATAGAAAATTACTCTGCTGCACAAATTAAAAAAAAAAAAAAAAAAAAAAAAATCCAGCTCCTTCCTGTGGACATTATCTACCCACTTACCTTGCGCAAAGCATTTTGGATGTCTTTTGCCAGTTCTGGAGCTGCAACAATAAATACACCAAGAACTAGCAGTCCTCCAGGGAGCATTCTAGACAACTTACAAAATAAACAGAAAAGCAAATTATTAATTACTATTATGATTATAAAGTTCTATAAACTATATCACTTGGTTTACTATTTTTTTTTTTTTTTAAGGTGTTGGAACACAGATGTAGAATAAACTGCAAGACTAAAATTAGCAAGGCTATTTCTCAACTTCACAATCCCTTAATTTAAAAATACTCTATTCTTCCATTTTATCATCATATATTTCATGCAAGTTTTGTGCTCAAAAACTATAGAGCCACCTGCATTTTTGGAAAAGACTACTTTTTAATATCGGTTGTAGGCGTGTAAGGTTTTGATCAATTAACAAAATCAGTGCCATCAAAGGACTCATGAGAAGACTTTTATACATAAAAATTAGGATTTGAAGTTCAGAAGAATTCCAAAAACTTATTTGTTACAATAAGTATACATCTTCTGAAAGTGTTTTACCTGACTAGCATGTGCTGTTACCCATTCTTCATCAATGTCAGCCAATTTTGGATGATAATTTTTGTTGCTTTCATTTTGCTCTTCTCTTGGAGGTGTTCGAATAGCCAGAAGCACATAATCTCTTTGTGGGGAACACTTTAGGGGGGAAAAAAAACAACACAAAAGACTACCAGGTTGGTATCGATTTTAAAAGAAAATCACAACGTAATATATAGCACATTTTGAGCTGATGTGTAGTTCATCTCTGTAATGCTCCAGGTTTTGGGGTTCGTTTTTTTTAAAATCGCACATGGAAATATTTTCTCTCCCTTGTCTTTAACTCTTAAATGAGCTCAAAGAGGTAAAATTTAGCTCTAAAAAACATTATTTAGAAAACGTAAGTCTAATAGATGTTTGGCTTTGGTTTTTTGGGTTCCCCTCCCCCCAGACAAAAACACTCCCTTGCAGTGCTTGCAACCCAAACACTGCAGTACTGTGCTAGTGCAGGAAAACCTGTAAGTGAAGTTTACTAGATTGTTAATGAAAATGAATAGTCTATTTTCATTTTCCAAACCTAGAGAAATAAAAAAAAAGTCAGTGTAAGTAGCGGTAAGTGATTTTCTTTTAAAAACTCTCCATTTTTAATAATCTCAAACGTAACTGGTGATAGTAAAAAGTTGTAGAAATAAGTTATATTACTTGAGAAGCAACATATCATGTAATGAAAGAGATTATTATGCTCAGTGCATCATTTTAAAAGTCTCATAACTCCAGTTTCCTCATCTTTCAACACCTCACCTATTTACCTGCAAGGCTGTTCAAAACACAGTTCACCTCCCCCACCCCCCTGCAAAAAGTATAATGGGAGCAAATACCCTTGCTCACCCAGATACTCTCCTTGTGCTCTATGGGTACGTCTATACTGCAATCATGGGGTGTGACTGCAACTTGTATGGACATACCTGAGGTTTAATCTAGCTAGCTCAGGTACCAGAGCAGTGAAGCCATAGCAGCATGGGTAATTACTAGAGTGGCTAGCCTGCGCTAAAGCCTGTGCTGTCACAGTTTCTTTGCTTTGGTACCTGAACTAGCTAGATTAAAGCTCGGCTACGTCCATAAGAGTTGCAATCAAAGCCCATGATACCGATATAGACATATTCTAAAACTAAGATACAATTTTCCCACAACTTCAAAAGACAAAATAAGGTCATCTTTGGCCAGAAATCAAGCATTGTACATTTCAGAGAGATCGAAGTGAGAACAGAGGCTTAGATTATACCGGATTATTCAAATTTAACAATGGCAGTTGCTGCCTCTACCAGCAAAGTACATACAATGACCCGCAAATTTGATGCTGTCTATCCTTCACATAAGTCTGTAATGAAGATTTATGTATAATATATATGTATAATATCTTTGATAGTTATCAACTTTATTGCTGAATCCTCTGCAGTATATGAACTTCAAGTGGAACAGAAATGGATGCAGATTGGAACACTTTTCCTAAAGGTGAGCCGACATGCTGTGTCCTTAAAAGCACTAGTGTAAAGAATGTAAAGCATCAGGACATCAGAACAACCAGAAGCTGGCCAAGAACACAACTTAGAGGGCTGCAATTTTTTTCCAAGAGGATTCTAATTTGTTCCATGAAGAAAAGGAACAAGACCACTAACCCGAGATCCAGAAAGATGAAATAATCTACAGAAGCAACTATTAATTGTATTGCAATGGTAGCTAGAGCAGTTGTTTTCAAACTGCGGGTCACGATCCAGTACTGGGTTGTGGAATGTAAGGCACTGGGTTGCAGTTGCTCTGCTCAACACCGCCGACCGGGCCATTAAAAGTCCCATAGGCAGTGTTGCCCGGTTAAGACTGTTCTGATACTGCACTATGCCCCGGAAGCAGCCAGTAACAGGTCCAGCTCCTTGGCGGGGAGGCCATGGGGTTCCACGCGCTGCCCCTGCCCCAAGCACAGTGCCTCAACCTAGGAGCCGGACCTGCTGCTGGCCGCTTCTGCGGTGCAACGCAGTCTGCAGTGCCAGGAAAGGCAGGAAGCCTACCTTAGCACCCCTGCTGCACTGCTGACCAGGAGCCGCCAGAGGTAAGCCCGCACCCCAACCCCCTGCTCCAGCCCTGACCCCCCCCCAAACCCAGAGCTCCTTCCTGCACTCCAAACCTTCATCCCTGGCCCCAGCCTAAAGCCCTGACCCCCGCCCACACCCCAAGCCTCTGCCCCAGCCGCCCCACAAACCTGGAGCCCCCTCCTACACCCTAACCCCCTCATCCCAAGCCCCACCCCAGAGCCTGCCCCTCAGCCCAGAGCCATGATTCACTCCCGTGCCCAAAACCCCTGCACCAGCCCTGAGCCCGCTCCTGAACCTCAAACCCTTCATCCTCAGCCCCACCCCAGAGCCTGCACCCCCCAGCCCTGATCCCCTCCTGCACCCCAACCCCCTGCACCAGCCCAGAGCCCCCTCCCACACCCTGAACCCCTCATTCCTGGCCCCATCCCACAGCCCTCACGCCCAACCCCAACCCTCTGCCCCAGCCCTGAGCCCCTCCCCCCTCATCCCGGCTCTGTTGGATCGTGGGCATCAACAATTTTCTTCAACTGGGTCGCCAGAAAAAAAGTTTGAAAACCACTGAGCTAGAGGATCCAGTCAGAGACCAACACCCCATTGTGCTAGAGAGGATACACACAATTTTTTTTTTTTTTTTTTTTTTTTTTTTTTAAACAAGAGGAGTCCCAACCCAAAGAGTGTACATTTGAAACATATGATGAGACAACAGGCAGAGAAAAACAGAACAAATAGGAGAAGGACAAGGTAACAATGAAAAAACAACAGATTATTAGTTTTGGGCATGACAAATGTGGGAGAAATTAAAATGGTAACGTATATTGTTACATTAATTATTCACAAATATATAAAAAGTGACACTAAAAAGATCTGTTTACATAAGCAGACACTTTTAAAAACAGTTGCTTTAAAAGTCATTGTCAAATAACTCCAGTGTGTTCTAGATCCCTCCAAATATTAATGACAGGACACATTTTCAGTGACAGTTGAATGGCTGGTAACATTTGCTGTCTGTCATTCTATTACAACTGGGTTTCACATTGATAGCAAAACATGAATGAAAATACAGAACAGAAATGGGAGATCAAGAGTCAAAAAAGATCAAGAGTCTCATTTCTACTATATGGTTTAATACCTGAAGATATATTCTCACTTCAATACATGCATGCAACTCTTAACTATATTCCAGACTACTTGGGAACACAAGTTCGAAATGCAGCAGTGTTATCTAAGCTCTTAATTCTTTTGGAGGTGCATAAATGTAGTTCCATGCCATTTACTGTATCTTTCAGACAAGATTTCAAAAATGAAGTCTCTAAGTGTTCAGCGGGTACCTGGAAGCTTTTATAAGCATATGGTTTTGCCCTGATGTCCTTTGTCAAAATATCCCCTTCCTGTCTCATACAAGTTCAACATTAAGGTTACGGGTTTGATCCTACAGCATTAAAGTCAATGGGAGCAGGATCAAGTCTGTAGCTTGATACTGATGTAGGGTGCAAAACTGCTCAAGTCACTAACACAGGTTCTTCACCCTACCGTCTACATAAAGAAGTTACCTTTGAATACAGATTACAAACTATATGAACATAGTGTTAATTTGAGTTACACATCCACCTTACAGAAGCCTATTCACTTTCATATAGATTTAAACACTTACCTGCCCTATCAACAGGCCAGTGACACAAGCCTTTGGCTTGATGCTGAAGTCTGAAAGATACTGTCCAACAGCTTCTTCCACAAAATAGCTTCTGCCCATTACTGCAAGTTTAGTCTAATTTCCATCTATAAAAAGAAAATATATTATTCTACCTCTACAGGTACTTAACCCGAGAACATAAGGCATAGCATGGTAAGTGTGCAGAAATAAAAAGGTCAGAAAAACACCCTGAAAGTGTTAGTATGACAGTGACCATTAACAAAGTTACAATGAGCTTTATACCTGTAATAGCTTCACTGTTCTAAAAAGTCTCTCTATGGCACAGAAAGTGTACTCTTTTATTCTTAACAGACTTGTATGAAAGAGAGGTGTTTTAAATATGACAACATAACTGTGAAATTGGCACATCAAATATCTTAATTTAAGATGTAGGGAAAAATAATTTATAAGTTATCTATGAAACAACCTTCAACTCTTAATGTTTTAGGAGTAGTTCACTTCCAATTGTTCACTCACACATTCACAATTCTCACATAGTCAGACCACTAAGCTATGATCAAAATGATCAAATACCTGCTGCCTAGAAAAATGAAAGAACAGTCCTGCTCAGTTACATTCTACAATATTTACATTTTGCAAACATTCTTTCATTTCCCTTCTTCAGACAGGAATTGTTTTTTAAGTCACTGTGAAGTCTGTCAAACAGGCCCGTTTTACACCTTCCATTTGCAGCTTAAAAAAAAAAAAAAAAAAAAAAAAAATTCCCTGAATGCAAAATGTAGGACCTGGACATATGGGGAGAACTCAGGGGATTCTTTAGCTCTCTCTTTCCCCCTCCCACCATGCTCACGTACCTCAATTTGACTCGCTCTTTCCAAAGGGACTAACTAAGAAGTCCAGATCTATACTACAGAGCTGAGGAGCGACGCTACAGCCCCCAAGGGCTTTGAGTGCAAGCAGACAGGGGGTTACAACGGGATCCACCTCTCTTGACTCAACCACAGCAAGAGCCGCCAGCTAGTGCCCCAGAGGGGAGACATTTCCCGTTTAAAGAAAAGGAGTACTTGTGGCACCTTAGAGACTAACCAATTTATTTGAGCATAAGCTTTCGTGAGCTACAGCTCACTTCATTGGATGCATACCGTGGAAAGTGTAGAAGATCACTACACACTATATACACACAAAGCATGAAAAAATACCTCCTCCCACCCCACTCTCCTGCTGGTAATAGCTTATCTAAAGTGATCACTCTCCTTACAATGTGTATGATAATCAAGGTGGGCCATTTCCAGCACAAATCCAGGGTTTAACAAGAACGTCTTGGGGGCGGGGGGGTAGGAAAAAACAAGGGGAAATAGGCTACCTTGCATAATGACTAAGCCACTCCCAGTCTCTATTCAAGCCTAAGTTAATTGTATCCAATTTGCAAATGAATTCCAATTCAGCAGTTTCTCGCTGGAGTCTGGATTTGAAGTTTTTTTGTTGTAAAATAGCGACTTTCATGTCTTTTCTTTGTTAGGCCTGTCCTGTAGTAGGTGACTTCTGGGAACTCTTCTGGCTCTATCAATCTGTTTCTTCACTTCCGCAGGTGGGTATTGTAGTTGTAAGAATGCTTGATAGAGATCTTGTAGGTGTCTGTCTTTGTCTGAGGGGTTGGAGCAAATGCGGTTGTATCGCAGAGCTTTGCTGTAGATGATGGATCGTGTGTGTGGTCAGGGTGAAAGCTGGAGGCATGTAGGTAGGAATAGCGGTCAGTAGGTTTCCGGTATAGGGTGGTGTTTATGTGACCATCGTTTATTAGAAGTCACCTACTACAGGACAGGCCTAACAAAGAAAATAACAGAACGCCACTAGCCGTCACCTTCAGCCCCCAACTAAAACCCCTCCAACGCATTATTAAGGATCTACAACCTATCCTGAAGGATGACCCAACACTCTCACAAATCTTGGGAGACAGGCCAGTCCTTGCCTACAGACAGCCCCCCAACCTGAAGCAAATACTCACCAGCAACCACATACCACACAACAGAACCACTAACCCAGGAACCTATCCTTACAACAAAGCCCGTTGCCAACTGTGCCCACATATCTATTCAGGAGACACCATCACAGGGCCTAATAACATCAGCCACACTATCAGAGGCTCGTTCACTTGCAAATCCACCAATGTGATATATGCTATCATGTGCCAGCAATGCCCCTCTGCCATGTACATTGGTCAAACTGGACAGTCTCTACGTAAAAGAGTAAATGGACACAAATCAGATGTCAAGAATTATAACATTCATAAACCAGCCGGAAAACACTTCAATCTCTCTGGTCACACGATTACAGACATGAAAGTCGCTATTTTACAACAAAAAAACTTCAAATCCAGACTCCAGTGAGAAACTGCTGAATTGGAATTCATTTACAAATTGGATACAATTAACTTAGGCTTGAATAGAGACTGGGAGTGGCTTAGTCATTATGCAAGGTAGCCTATTTCCCCTTGTTTTTTCCTACCCCCCCCCCAGACGTCTTGTTAAACCCTGGATTTGTGCTGGAAATGGCCCACCTTGATTATCATACACAATGTAAGGAGAGTGATCACTTTAGATAAGCTATTACCAGCAGGAGAGTGGGGTGGGAGGAGGTATTTTTTCATGCTTTGTGTGTATATAATAAGATCTTCTACACTTTCCACAGTATGCATCCGATGAAGTGAGCTGTAGCTCACGAAAGCTTATGCTCAAATAAATTGGTTAGTCTCTAAGGTGCCACAAGTACTCCTTTTCTTTTTGCAAATACAGACTAACACAGCTGCTACTCTGATTTCCCGTTTAGTCCCGTCATCCCCGCCCCGCAATTCGGCCTCCCCCTCCCTCAGCTAGGTCAGACACCCACCGCCCTTCAGACACATTTGCCTCTCCCCGAGCCAGGTCAGATTCCTGCCTCCAGGGGCCGGGCACCTTGCCCCCTTCCCTCGGTGAGGCCAGCCCCCTACACCCTCTGCCGACGGCAGCCTCCCCTGCTTACTGGGCAGGGGCACCAGCTTCTCTCACAGCTCCCAGCACGGATGTGTCCCACGTGTCCACATCACCAGGCTGCGCCTCTGCTCCCGTCTCAAAGAGCGAGCTATCAAAGCGTAGGTTGATGACGTAACCGAATCACTGGGCCCAACAGGAGACAAACCTAATCGCGGGCGGATGGGCGCCGGATGTTTCTGCCCATCAGGGTCCGCCATGTTCTGTGTGGCGGATGTAGTAGCACCTCTTCTTTGCTGATCCAGTCGCTGCGAGACGACGAACTCTTTACTGCTAACCAACCAAGACGCCTCTCTGTGAGTTCAGTCGGTCGAATCAGACAGGTTGGGACGCAGTGCCTCACTCAACATGGCGGACAGGACGCTACTTCCGGAAGCTTTTCGGTTTCCGGTGGAGAGTGAACACTACCTTTCCCATGGCGCCCGCTGGCGGGCGGCTAATGCGCATGCTCCGTGCGAGCCGGGGTGGTGAGGGCGCTGCGCAGTTTCCCTTCCCCGCGGTCCGGAAGGCGGCAGAGAGGGTTGGAGAGGCTCGCTCCCAAGATGGCGGCGGTGCTGCAGCAGGTCTTGGAGCGGGCCGAGCTGGCCAAGCTGCCCAAGCCGGTGCAGGGGAAGCTGGAGCGCTTCCTGGCCGATCAGCAGAGCGAGATCGATGGGCTCCGAGCCAGGCACGAGCGCTTCAAGGTGGACAGCGGTGAGTGGTGGGGGGAGCTGGGCATGAGGCGGCGGGAAGGGACAGTGGCGGGGGCTGGGGAGGGCATGGGAGTGAGGGGTGATATTTGTACTGTGCTGTCCCCGCTGGGCTGCTCCTGCTGCAGGATCCGGACCTGAGTCTGCTGCCAGGCGGGTGGGCCGGGGCCCTCATAGGTGTCACGGGCCGGGGCGAGGGCAGCCCCCCCCCCCCCCCCCCCGCGCGGCGCTGGGCGCATGATGCTGTCCTGCACCGAGGTTCACCATCACTGAAGTACGGGAGGGACCGAGTCTCGAGTTGTGCCTGTTTGGCGGGAGGTGGGCTACAATGGACACTGGCTAATCGTCATAACCGAGTCCGAGCCAAGAAGCAAAGGGATAGTGCCAGAGGCAATGTTGCGTGGAGGTCTCATGTTGCTGACATGGGCTTTTAAAATATCCCCCATGGCTTTTACATCTGTATAATGGCAGTGTCTGAATATAATGCATTTGTTCTGTGAGGCGGATTCCTTTAATTTTTACATCCTTGTTTTCCAGCTTGAGTTTTCCTTGTGTCGCAGTGTTTGTAAACCACAATAGGAGCCTGTTCTTAATGTGAAGTTACAAGTTATTACTTTACATTAAAACTCTTAAAAATAATCTAAAGTCAAGGGGGATGTACATGCTACTGGAGATTCTTTATCTGCTCTCCAAGTTAGCCAGATGCTTGAGGAAGAGCATCAGAGGTTTGTTTGGTTTACACTGCAAAAACGCACCTGCTACAGTGGGTCTACAGGCCTATGGCAATAAAAATAGCCATGCAGATATTCCCACTTGGAATCTGAGCCCTAGAGAGGGAGTGGGTTTCAGAGCCTGAGCTCTAGTGGGAATGTCTACTTGGCTATTTTTAATGCTGTAGTACAAGCCTGAGTCTGTAGACCCAGGCTCTGAGACTCACTGCTGTTTTTGTAGTTGTTTTTTGCAGTCTAGACATCTTCTGAGTGGGCCCAATCTAGCAACACTTCCAATAAACTCAATGTTTGAGGCTTGAACCTTTCCAGATAATCTGCCATTGCTTGAAGCAGGGCTTTTAAAGGATGGATTGGTGATGATCCATACAACACTTTTGTTTCCTGAGGGCTGTAATACTAATCCAGGGTTTGGGGCTATCCGGTGGTCCCATTTGGCATTAAACTGTTAATATTTTAGAGACAATTACATTATTGATGATATAATCTTATTGCCCTGGGCCCACTCAGGAAGGCAACATCGTGGCTAGAACAGAGGACTGGGACCCAGGAGACCTGATTTAATATCTGGCTCTGTGACTGGGTAACTTTGAGCAAGATACTTCCCTTCCTTGTGACTCAGTTTCCTTGTTTGTAAAATGACATTAATAATACCTATCTTTGTAGAGCAATTAGAAATCGGACAATGAAAAGTGCTGTCTAATAAGAGCTAAGTATTAGGGGATTGGAGTGGGGGGCAAGAGCATTGTTTAATAAATGAGCATAGGTAAAACAAAGGGTAGAGTCAGGAGTTCATTTCTCAGCTAGGCCAAAGATTTCCTTTGTAAACTTGCCCTTAACTTCTCTATACCTCAGTTTTGCAATATTATAATAGGGATAATATTCCTGCCCTATAGCGATATTTTTGAACTTAATTCATTACTGGTTGAAAATGTTTTGTGATGCTTTATTGGAAGACTGTAGAAGTATTATTTATTAACATTTTCATAAACAATCTTACTCAATTAAAACTTCTAATCTTCCAAGTGTTTATAGTGGAATTTATCAGTTTAAATAGGCTAGTGGTTATCTGTAAACTTCAAGATTTTCATATACATGCTGGTGGAACATCATTATTTGAAACTGATGTAGTTTAGACTGAGAAAGGTTTACAGTACATATTAAGAAAACAGCACTTATCTAAAAGTCTGCTAATCTTTCTTGCTGTTATTCCAAGAAAATAGTAGCATCACCAGAAATATTATCTCAGATATTTACAAAGCTTTCTGGAACACTAGAGAAAATCTGGTGTGACTTTTATTTCAGTTATAAAGCAATAACCTTTACATATCAGTGTTACTTCTGGTTGTGATATTTTCAAAGTCCATAGTGATGTACCCATACAAAAAAGGTTCTTTATCAGAAATCATTGTGGTTAACAGTTTTCCAAGTTAAGACTGTAAGAGCAAATTTACACCTAGTTGTATACTGGTTTAATTGTATTGGTTTAGAAATAAGCTATCCTGGCATAAGCACTTTTGTACCAGTATAACTGACCACACTAGGGAATTGCACTAATTTAGCTATATGTTGCTAAACTAATACACTGAAATCAGTCCAAAAACTGGAGTAGATCAGACTTCAGGGCAGTGGTCACCAACCCGTCAATCATGATGATAAACTGGTCGATCCTGGAGCCTCAGTCAGTCGATCGCAATCTCCAGGCCTCTAAAAGACCAGAGGTGCAGCGGGGCTCAGGCAGGCTGCCTGCCTCCCCTGGCCCCATGCTGCTCTCGGAAGCGTCTGGCTGCTGGTACGTCTCTGCAGCCCCTGGGCGGGAAGGTGGCTCCACACACTACCCCCAGCACCGTCCCCGCAGCTCCCATTGGCCGGGAAGCAGGGGCAGCACTTGTGGGTGTGGGCAGTGCATGGAGACCTGCTTCTCGCCCCCTGGGCTGCAGAGACGTGCCAGCAACCAGCCGTTTCCAGGAGCAGAGTGGTGAGCCCCAGTGCACCGCCTACGGGGAGTGCTTGTGATAAGTGCTTCCCAGCCGGAGCCTGCACCTCGCATCCCCTTCTGCATCCCAGCCTGGAGCCCCCTCCTGTACCCCAAACTCCTTCCCAGAGCCTGCACTCCTCTCCTGCACTCCAACACTCTGCCCCAGCCTGGAGCCCCCTCCTGTACCAAACTCCCTCCCAGAGCTTGCAGCCCTCACCCCCTCCTGCATCCCAAAATTTTGCCCCAGCCTGGAGCCTCCTCCTGCATCCAAACTCTCTCCCAGAGCTTGCACCCCCTCACTCCCGCACGCCAACTCCCTGCCACAGGCTCAGCCAGTGCACACCCCACAGTTGAGAATGTTACACTGATTATAGATCAAAAATCTTTCAGGGATTGTCACAAAACCACAAATGACACTAATAAAAAGTAAAACTCATGAAATGTCCAGTGGATTCTATGAGATTAGGTGCAGTGTGACCATGTGACCCCTGCAACCAAACTCCCTCCCAGAGCTTGCACCCCTCACTCCTGCATCCCAACCCCTTGCCCCAGGCTCGGGCCAGAGCCTCCTCCCACACTCCGAACCCCTCTGCCCCAGCCCAGAGCTTGCACCCCTTCTCACACCCCTGCCCCAGCCCGGTGAAAGTGAGTGAGGGTGGGGTACAGCAAGTAACGGAGTGGGGGGGAATGGAGTGAGTGGGGCGGGGCCTCGGGTGGGGTCGGGGTAGATCCTGCGTTGATTTTAAATTCAAAAAGTGATCTTGTGCGTAAAAAGGTTGGAGACCACTGCTTTAGGGCAATGCACTTGGAGAAATATAAAACACATCTGACAATAGTAACAAAATTATTAAAACAGTGCTTAACAGTAAATAGCACAATAGCACTTGGCTTAAAAAAAATGTTTTTTCTTTGGGGTCTACTGAAAGCGCATTGTTTCTAGTTGCATTTTCTGCTAGATATGGTTCTCTAATAAAAGCTGATTATGAAGTAGTGTCAACATAATGTGTTTTTCTGCAGAACAACAGTATTTTGAAGTGGAAAAGCGTCTGGCTCAAAGTCAGGAGAGACTTGTAAACGAGACACAGGAATGTCAGACTCTCCATCAGGAGCTAAACAGACTTAGTAAGTATAACTACACATTGATTAGCAGATTGGAAAGTTTTTTTTCTGCTTACAATAATTAAATCTTTTGAACTTATTTTAAAATGCTTAAAAATCTAAATAAGAAAGAAAAATCTGTCAACCGAGCTTCTTTCATTTCATAGAAGTTAATTGATATTTTTGGTTCAAGTCCCTGCTTTCTACAGGCTTCTAGTCTGTTTTACTGGAGTAAACGTCTTAATTACCATCTACTCAAGGAGCTAAGGGTTAGATTCTACAAACTGATGTGTGCAATGCACATGCATTCCCATAAGGGTCAGGTTGCAGGAGCAGGCCTGAGACACTGATATGTTAGTGGCTTCTCTGATACTCCTTCCTCTGAGTATTGTTTCCAGAAAGCAGATGAGTAGGGATAAAACTACTTTTTGTTTTTAATCACAAGAGTACCAATTTGGTCAATGGCTTGTATATTGGATTTTTAATTTGGGGAAAATTTTTCTCTTCTCAGTTTTATATTATTCTAAAGCAGGAACATGAATTTTACCAACTGGATATAACTAATGCACATGTTCTGTTAATACCAAAAAGTTTCCTTAATTTTCCCTCCTTGTCCCTCTCTCCCCACAGATGAGCAGTTGAAATCATTGAATGAGAAAAACAAAGAACTTGAAGTGGCTCATGATCGCAATGCAGCTGTCCAGGTATAGGAATCACTGAGTATGCAAATGTAGCAATAGATAGTTGAAAGGCTTTAGAATTTAGGGTGCATGTTTTGTTTAGAGTCTTGACAATCAAAAGCTAGATCTGATCCATTCTTCAGGTGGATAGCTTGGTGCAAATAATGCCTTGTCTATTCAGGAAAGTTGTGCTCTTCAAGTCCCAGTGCAAGCTCCAGTGTGGACATTCTTATTTCTGATTTAAGAGTGACTTACTTTAGCATATCTTAAACGTGTTCCCAACCAAATTAAATTAAACCTCAGTCTTACTTTAACAAAATAAAAGTTTCTGCACAGGGGGTTACACCAGTTTAATAAAGTTGGTTTCAAATTAATATTCTGGGTTCAATCAGTACAACTATCTTGTGTAGACCAGCCCATGCTATTGATGGCTTTCTTCGCAATTTCTTTTTTCCCCACTGGCCCTTTGATTAGTCTGTGGTTAATAGCATGTGGCCTAATTTGTTCACCAAATAAAACCAATTTCAGAGAACTAATGTTGTGACTAGAGTACCTTTTGCTGATACCACAGTTCTGGTTCTAGGATTTATTCTTAGGCACATTCAGAACAAGTTTTATTTGTGAGTTTGGAAATCCATTAGGACTCTGAGCCATTTCTTCTGCTTTTCTAACAAAGAAGAGCTGTCTCTATGCTTACTGGAGTCCAGAGGAAAGCCGTCTGTCTTGCACCTGTGAGGAAATCTCTATAGCAGTTTAGTAGCAAAAGTAGGAGTAAGAAAACATCACTGTTCAATAAACAATTCTCCTAGAGTGGCTGATATTTCTGTTCTTTTTTGTTCTTTTTTCTTGGACATGTTCCCTTTTGGAATACTCTCAATTTACGTTTAAAGGTAAAGAAGGTGTTATCCTGTACCATCTCAGATTGAGATTATATTTCATAAACTAATCAGGGCTATGGGATGAAACCTCCAAGAAAACTTCAGGGTGTTGCAAGAAGTGATGTTGGTTCTTCCCTCCGTGTCAGAACTGAATAGATGCCCAGCACGGTAGTGGAAATCAAAGATGGACACAAGATTCCAGTTTGTTTGTTTCAGTAACTGAAAACTTGCTTGAGCAGTTAAACACCTTCCTGTGTACTATATAGTAGGATTGCTTTCACACACACATTAAAAATGGTTAGGATGATAACCTCTGCTTACTACAGCATTTTCCCTGTATGATAGTAAGTTTAAAGAATGACCATGACTCTTAACATAAAACTGGTACTTTTTTTTTTAATTGAAGATTCAGCTTACTAGAGCAAAAGAAGAATTGGAAGGTGAAAAGAGAGATTTGGTTCGAACGAGTGAGAGACGCTCTCAAGAAATTGAACACTTAAATGGTATGACCAGTAAATATGCTAAAACCATAACTGAGTTTACACCTGCTTTGGGAGTCAGACTTAAACCTAAACTCAATAATGGTTCATTATCCAAATTTGTATGGGTAACTCCCATTAATAGATCAGTAAGGAACAGGAGTCAGATTGGTAGAGGAAAGTGGTGGGGAAAATGTAAGTGGAGGTCAGGAAAAGCCCAGCAGCATGCTAGGTGATATTTAATTGTACGGAGACACATATTGACAATTGCTAACAGTCTTCTCACAAACTGGTAGCCTTCATTTCTAAGGTACTAAATCTGATTTATTTACAGTAATAACTGATACTGTTTTGAATGTTTGACATCTTACATTGTCTCTGATTTTCCTAGAGGATGTTAAACGTCTAAATGAGAAACTTACGGAAGCAAACACAGCAAAAGTGGAGCTACAATTAAAGCTGGATGAGCTTCAAACATCGGATGTCTCGGTGAAGGTAAGTAGTGTTTTTCATGGATTACTCTTGTCAGTAGTGAGAGTTCCAGTTACTTACATTGTAAAGACATTAATTAAGTAGGTATCAATAATAAGATAACCACATGTGGTATAAAAATGGGTCTTCTTTCAAAGGACGCAGGCAAACGTCTTTGTCATAGCAGGAAAATGTCATTTGTAACCTTCCAATAGGCTTAAACTGTTGAATTTTCTATAATTCATGCAGACTGGTCTTACTCTAGGGCTGCCAATATCCATGAAATCAACTTTCTAGACTTCATTCCTGGTTGTAGTGATAATGCTCTAGTGACTGATCCAAGCTGTATTCATTTTCTTACGGAAACAGTAGTCCTACAGAATTCTAAATTAACTTCCAAAGGCGGTGCTAGGAAGTTTGAGCTTAGTCAAATGACCGCAGTCATTTATCTTGCTAATATATATTCCTTACTCATCCCATTGATAACCTTATGATCTTAATCTTAGAAGGTCCCTTATCTTTTATTTGGACCAGACTAGAGTCCTCATAACATACATCCAGTTTTTTTTATTTCATTTGAAACTGGAACAGTCAGTTAAATAGACTCCCAAGAGAGCCATGTCAAAATACTATTTGTCTGCATTTCATGTTGCTTCTCTTTAGTAGTTCAAGGTTATGTTAACTTATGCTTGTGCAGTGCTACATTGGCATCTGTATCAGTTCCCTTCCAGGAGATTTGTAGGGAATTCATATGGAGTTTCCTAGATATTTCTCAAAAAGAAAAGGAGTACTTGTGGCACCTTAGAGACTAACCAATTTATTTGAGCATGAGCTTCCGTGAGCTACAGCTCACTTCATCGGATGCATATCTCCTGCTGGCAATAGCTCATCCAGTGTTTGGATGAGCTATTGCCAGCAGGAGATATGCATCCGATGAAGAGAGCTGTAGCTCACGAAAGCTCGTGCTCAAATAAATTGGTTAGTCTCTAAGGTGCCACAAGTACTCCTTTTCTTTTTGCGAATACAGACTAACACGGCTGTTACTCTGAAACTAGATATTTCTGGAAAACATCCCTAGCTAACACAATGCAGCTTTTTGTTCCATTCTAGTAGTTGGAACACTTACAGAGGTTTGAATATGCTACTACTTGCAAGTAAATGGGCTTTGTCTTTTAGCACAGACAGTTATGTTTCTAGGTCAAGAGGTCCTTGGTTTAGTCTCCAGGGACCTGTTACACATGGATTCAGCCAAATGTCATGAATCTGTATTTGGCTTACTGAAGTTATGAAATGTGAGTGTCTTCCTCAGTATCATTTTGTCTCTGAGTGTTTCTGTTTGAGGCACTGTAGCCTTCATATAGTCAAACAAGTAAGCAAACTACTGCTATTTTGTTACGACTATGGTATTGGCACATTGACCCTTTTGATGCTTTGGGGCTTATATGTGGTGTTTAACCTAGTCTCTCCTTAGACATCTTCGTCAAGCTTTTAAGTCTCCAGAAGTGGGGATCTGTTATAGCACTGTATTTTAATTTTTCTTTTTCCACATCTGTAATTCCTGTTTTTTAAAGGCTGGGTCATATCTTTTTTTGTTTGTGTCAAGCATAGCACAATGGGGTCCCAAGGCTAATTATGGCCTTTGACCCCTATTGAAACTTAAATGGTAAATAATATGTTACAATAGTTGTTCCATGATGATGGACACATTTTTTGCCTTTAATGTGCTTTCTATCTTGTACCTGAAAAGAAGGGGTAGGTTTATGCTACCTATTGAAGAGACAGGTTAACAGTCTTAGAATTCCAATGCCAGAGTCATTATTCTTATTCATAAAATGATAGCAAGGATCCAGGAGTAGGCATATGTCATGCCTGAATTGTTTCCTGGAGCCTGAAGACAGGAAAAAGAAGACCATTCTAACTTGGTGAGACTCATGGATGCACGGCTATGCATGGGTGCATCATTAGCCCCAAACCTGAGCTAGCCGCTAACACATACATACATACATACATACATACATACATACATACATACATACACACACACACACACACACACACACACACACACACACACACACACACAAATTTGTTAAGAAGTATTACACAGAAAGTAGTCTTGTTACAAGTCCTAATTTATTTAGTTTTACCATTCTGTCTTTCATAATTTTATTTTTAGTATCGTGAGAAAAGGTTGGAGCAAGAAAAGGAATTATTACAGAATCAGAACACTTGGCTGCACACTGAGTTGAAAGCCAAAACAGATGAACTCCTGCTTATTGCCAGGGAAAAGGGAAATGAAATCCTGGAGCTTAAATGTAGTCTGGAGAACAAGAAAGAAGAGGTAAAGTAGTAAATAATAATAAAAATATTTTTTCTAAGTAATTTTGAAAAAGAAAACAAAATTTAGTCAAGATACGGTAACAATTATCTGGAGTCTATACCCCTTGACTACTTGAGTGAGGAATTATTATAGCACTGACACACTTCACTATGGATTGACTTCCGTGTAAAGGGGAAATGTAATGTACATTCTCGAAGTTGTGGGTGATGTTATGTTTTAAGGTAGGAAATTGTGCGTTTTTTCCATTATGTGCTTTGGTCCCTTATAGTTTGCAGGGAATGAATATATTGGTATGGACATCTAAAGTAAGGTAAAGCAATTGAAGATTATTTTTGTAAGATTAGTGATGATAAATTAGAAGTAGCGGAAAGTACAAGGTGTAATACAACAGTGCTAGTGGAAAATACACAGAAATACAATTTGTTGCTAAAAAGAATGTTTGTTTTTTAAAATACACCTCTACCCCGATATAACGCGACCTGCTATAACGCGGGTTTGCGTACAACACAGTAAAGCTCTGACACGCTGCTCTGAGCAGCGTGTTAAGGGTGCCGGGCTGGGCCGGGGCTGAGGGGTTGGATATGGGGCAGAGGGTCTCAGGGGCGGTCAGGGGCTCCCCCCTGCCAGGGTCTGGGAGGCAGGAGCTGTTGGGGGGGGGGGGGGGGCGCAGTCCCAGAGTGGTCCAGGGGAATAGCGGGAGGCTGGGAGCCGCCCGCTTTACTTCTCTCGCCCCAGCCCCAGCTGTGTTGCTTGGGGGAAGGGATCCCCCCCGCACTCACCGGCAGCGGCGGAAGCGGAGCAGCCCGGCCCCAGCCTGCTCCACTCTGCCAGCTCCCAGCTGCGGCGCTCTGGTGTTTTAATATCTGTTGTTCACACAGGTTTCCAGAATGGAGGAGCAGGTAAACAGCTTAAAATTGTCAAATGAAAATTTACAGAAACATGTGGAAGATCTTTTGACTAAATTGAAGGAGGTAAGAAAACCTTTTCTAAACTGTAATCTAGTGTGGCAGCATTTAAGATAGCTTCAGTATTTTAACTAGAAAAATTAAATACAGTACTACCCTAATCTGCCCCACTGTACTAAGGTATTGTTGGGATTGCCAATCTATAGAGGGGAGGGAGTTTACATTGCAGGCTGCAGTGTCCAGGCAAAGCAGGAAGGACTCCGTTAGGGAGAGAGTATTAGTTTTAACTTACTACTCTCTTTGAGCAAAGGTGGGTGGGAAGAGGATAGAAGTTTAAGAAAGCTTTTACTTAGGGCCAACAGCTTCCAGCTTCCAACTTTTACAAAAGTTCCATATAATTTTTTTTTGAACTAATATTTGCCACTCAAATGTTGCAGCTTTTGGAAGTGTATGAAAGCCTAAAAATGAAATTGACTGGCATATTTTCATTCTCCATGCTGAGAGAAGTGCAAAGAGTAAAACTAGTACTCCTTTTCTTTTTGCGAATACAGACTAACACGGCTGCTACTCTGAAACCTGGAAAAGAAATGTAGAACAAACTAGATCTCTTGATTCTTTTGTAATAAGCCAATAGCACATATGATTGAAACATTGATAAAGAAATGTAAAAGTGTTCTTTTAATGGTTTGTGCCACAGCCTGAATTTTGCTTTTTCATTTGTATGTATCATTTATGTGAGGAATCATGTTTTCTCAAATGTAAATTAAAATTGGCTGGTTCTGGAAAAAAGTCAAACTTCTGAAGGGGAAAAAAAATCTCATTCAGTAACTTGCCCTTTTCCACATTATTTGGTCTGTACTACTGTATATCTGAGGAAACATTTTTGTTTTTGAACTTCTGTGTATTGTAACAGCCACAGTATAATTCTTAAACTTATAAAAACCTCACTTTGAACATAAGAACTGCCATGCTGAGTCAGACAAATGGTCCATCTATCCCAGTATCCTGTCTTCCGACAGTGGCCAGTGCCAGTTCTTCAGAGAAAATGAACAGAACCGGGCAATTATTTAGTGATCCATCCCCTGCTGTCCAGTCCTTGTTTCTGGCAGTCAGAGGTTTAGGGAAACCCAGAATGTGGGGTTGCACTGCTGACCATCTTGGCCAAGAGCCATTGGTGGACCTATCTTCCATCAATTTATCTAAATTTTTTTTTAATCCAGTTATACTTTTGGCCTTCACAACATCCCCTGGCAACAAGTTCTACAGGCTGACTGTGCATTGTGTGAATACCTACATGTTTTTTTAAAACTTGCTGCTTATTAATTTCATTGGGTGACCCTTGGTTCCTGTGTTATGTCCTTATTTACTTTCTCTACACCAGTCATGATTTTATAGACTTGTATCATATCCCCCCAGTCATTGTTGCTTCTCTAAGATGAACAGTCCATCTTTTTAATCTCTCCTCACGTGGAAGTTGTTCCATCCCCTTTATCTTTTTTGCTGCCCTTCTCTGTACCTCTTTCTGTTCTAATATACCTTTCTTGAAATGGGACAGCCAGAAGAGTATTCAAGTTGTAGGCATACCGTAAATTTATATAGTGCCCTTATATTTTCTGCTTTTATTTTATTCCTTTCCTAATGGTTCCTGCTGTTTCTTTAGCTTTTTTGACTGTTGCTGCACATTGAGAAGATGTTGTCAGAGAACTAGCCACAATGACTCTAAGATCTTTCTTGAGCGGCAATAACTAATAACTAATTTAGAATCCATCATTTGGATTCAATTGGGATTGTTTGCCAATGTGCATTACTTTGCACTTACCAACACTGAATTTTGTTTGCCATTTTGTTGTCCCGTCACCCAGTTTCGTGAGATCCCTTTGTAACTCTTTGCCGTCAGCTTTAGACTTAACTGTCTTGAGTAATTTAATATTGTCTGCAAACTTTGCCACCTCACTGGCTTGCAATTCAGTTGAAACAGAACCAGTGCTATGAATTCATATTTTTTTATTCATCAGGCAAAAGAACAGCAAGCTGGTATGGAAGAAAGATTCCATAATGAACTAAATGCCCACATAAAGTTATCTAACTTGTACAAGGTAAGTTTGGGGATGTTGGATACATTCATATTAGAATTATATGGAACTAGGTCCAGGGTTTGGAGTGTGGTACAGATCAGGCTATTTTCCCAGAGCTATATTTCTGCCTATATAAAGTGTTAATGTGAGATGGGAGGATGGTTCTCTTCCATAATCCTCCAAAGTCCTGTTTAGTTTCTTCTGGCCAATAGGATAGTGATTTTTATCACATGCATTTTCACTAAAAGGAACAGATCTCTCAAAAACTTCATAGACAGCATTAGGACACTATGCATAGATTTGCTCTGACATGTTGAAAGAAGGATATGGGAGAATAAGCTTGGGTTCATAGAATAACAGAGTTGGAAGGGATCTCTGGAGGCCATCTAGTCCAACCCCCTGCCCAGAGCAGGACCAATCCCAACTAAATCATCCCAGCCAGGGCTTTGTCAAGCCTGACCTTGAAAACTTCTAAGAAAGGGGATTCCACCACCTCTCTAAGTAACGCATTCCAGTGTTTCACCACCCTCCTAGTGAAAAAGTTTTTCCTGATATCCAACCTAAACCTCCCCCACTGCAACTTGAGACCATTACTCCTTGTCCTGTCCTCTTCTACCACTGAGAATAGTCTAGAACCATCCTCTCTGGAACCACCTCTCAGGTAGTTGAAAGCAGCTATCAAATCCCCCCTCATTCTTCTCTTCTGCAGACTAAACAATCCCAGTTCCCTCAGCCTCTCCTCATAAGTCATGTGCTCCAGTCCCCTAATCATTTTTGTTGCCCTTCGCTGGACTCTCTCCAGTTTCTCCACATCCTTCTTGTAGTGTGGGGCCCAAAACTGGACACAGTACTCCAGATGAGGCCTCACCAATATCGAATAGAGGGGAACAATCACGTCCCTCGATCTGCTGGCAATGCCCCTACTTATAAACCCCAAAATGCCATTGGCCTTCTTGGCAACAAGGGCACACTGTTGACTCATATCCAGCTTCTCGTCCACTGTAACCCCTAGGTCCTTCTCTGCAGAACTGCTGCCTAGCCATTCGGTCCCTAGTCTGTAGCTGTGCATTGGATTCTTCCGTCCTAAGTGCAGGACTCTGCACTTGTCTTTGCTGAACCTCATCAGGGTTGGGCAGTTGATGTGGCCAAATGCTTGAAATGACCCTAACTTTGTAGGTGGTGGTAATGATGGTGTTATATTTCACACTGCATTTAAAATCTTACGTTGCTCAGCACAAATCTGCTATTTTACTTCATTCTACAGATTAAGCAACACTGCATTTAAAATAATAGAGGAAGTATCTTACCTAGTGTATGGAATTTCCTTGTATTGTAAATGTGTTAATCATGAGATAGGGAAGTGCTCACTAACCAATGGTCTTAATCAATGCCTGTGCAACCTATTTTGTAGTCCTGCAATATTCTTGTGTATGGCTCCTAAAAGTCCACTGAAATTAATAGTGCCACGTATTAATGTTATAGTTGGGAAGTGAGCAAGCTGGTGCTGTATTAGCCTGGAATAATTCAGTACTAGGCTGAAAAGCTATCACAGTCCAGGATTTAAAGTTTTACCTACGTAAAATTGAATGTGATAGAAATTAGTGTCTTGCAAAAACATTCAATGAGAATTGTAATGTGATAAATGTGAGCTGAAATACCTGCAGATAATAGTAGAGTTACCAATAACCTTTTTGTAATCTACTGGACTACCATCCTACACATGTAATTAGTCAAGGAGCTGACTGAGGAGGTATCTGACCCATTAGCGATTATCTTCAAAAAGTCATGAAAGTTGGGAGAGATTCCAGAGGACTGGAAAGGGGCAAATATAGTGTCAATCTATAAAAAGGGAAATAATGTCAACCCCGAGGAATTACAGACCAGTCAGTTTAACTTCAGTACCTGGAATGATAATGGAGCAAATAATTAAACAATTAATTTCCAAACACCTAGAGGATAATAAGGTGATAAGTAAAGTCAGCATGGATTTGTCAAGAACAAATTGTGTCAAACCAACCTAATAGCTCTCTTTGACAGGGTAACAAGCCTTGTGGATGGGGCGAAAGTGGTCCTCAACTGTTGCCAAAAAGCAAACATCATTCTGGGATGTATTAGCACGAGTGTTGTGTTCAAGACATGAGAAGTAATTCTTCCACTGTACTCCACATTGATTAGGCCTCAACTAGGTTGTTACAATGGGGAGGGAGAAAAATTATTCTCTTTAACCCCTGAGGATAGGACAAGAAGCAATGGGCTTAAACTGCCCTTGCTGTAATTTAGGTTGGATATTAAGAAAAGCTTCCTAACTATCAGGGTGGTTAAGCACTGGAATAAATTGTCTAGGGAGGTTGTGGAATCTCCATCATTGGAGATTTTTAAGAGCAGGTTAGACAAATACCTGTCAGGAATTATCTAAATAATAAGTCCTGCCATGAGTGCAGGAGGACTGGACTAGATGACCTCTCAAGGTCCCTTCCAGGCCTATGATTCTCTGAATTATATGTATGTGTATGTATGTTTATATTTAATAATATATAAATAGAAGTTTGCTTCTATTTTTAAGTATGAAAAAATAAATATTTGCTTAACAAGGTTCATTATGCATGAGGTTTTTATGAAAACAAATTTTGTTTACAAGAAAAATCTACAAAAAATTTAACTGGCCTCTAATTTTCATGTCACAGTTTTTGAGTGTCCATCTTATATAGGGCCGGATTTGCAGAGTTGCTGAGCATCCACAGTGTCTATAGACTTCAACAGGAATTGTGGTTTCTCATCATCTCTGAAAATTAGATCCTAGCAATCTAAATCTGGGCACGCAAAATTAGAGGCGAGTTCTAGAGAGGTGTGGACCTTAATTTCTTTCTGCTTCACTTGCTCTCCCTTTAAAATGGAGGATAATGTCTTTTCACAGGAGTGTTACAAAGCAGTAATTCTATTGTTTGTACAGCAAATCACACTGAAATCCTCAAAAGAAGGAGCTATTCAAGTGAAAAGTATAGTATAAATACTAACTTGCCAAAAACATTTATATCTAAGAACGAAACCTCATACTTTAGAAAAAGTTTATAAATTTGATTTTTTTATAGAAAGCCGGGCCCCTAAAAATACTGCCGTAATGCAGCCATGCAAACATGTTAAATAACTTTGGTTATGTCAACAACTGACCATTTTCCTCTAAAATGGGGAGTTAGCACCTGAATTTCAAGACCCTTCATTACAGTATTGTTGGGACTTACACTAAGGGACAACGATTTCCAATTAGAGTAATACCTTGGTGTGTTACATATTTATACCAACATCTTGTTGATTCCTCTGAGGAGCTACCTTATTTGTAACTGTTCAATAACAAAAGATGAAATAATACACTTGTATTTAGAGTGCTGCGGATGATTCAGAAGCAAAGAGCAATGAGCTGACACGAGCAGTAGAGGAGCTGCACAAACTTTTGCAAGAAGCAGGTGAAGGTGAGAAGCTACTTGTAAGCGCTGCATAGTTTTTAATGGTTTTGTTTTCTGTTCCTGTTTAGTTAAACGGTTTCTGAGTAAAAACACCCCCAAAACAACAGCAGTTACGAAGGAAATTTTTTCAATATTCATCTGTGGGAAACGTTGTTAAAATGTCATGTTGAATTGTCTTGTAATAGTTATTTTATAACTTTAAAAAAAATCTTCGTACATTCCTATGATATCTGAATGTACTTGTAGAATTTTCTTAATGTTATTGTGATTTTGAGAAGATATAATTTCTGCAGAATGTCTTTAAAGAAATTTGACCTGTATCATCTTGTCATTCTCACTATTTTAGATTGGCTTGTCCTAATCTTGCTGTTTAATTTTTAGCCCTCTTCTGTATTCAGCAGAACACCAGTTTATGCTTTCTTTCTAAGCTGAATGATTTAATGTCCTTCTCAGAGGACATTTAAGAAACCTTTTTAAAGATACTTTTGTATACTTCACTCTCTTTTTAAAGAGAGAAAAAAATTATATGTAATTTTAGCTAACAAAGCAACAGAGGATCATTTGGCTGAGGTGGAGGAGTCTAAAACTGCAATGGAAAAAGAACTGAGAGAGAAGATTAGCAAGTTAGAGAAAGAACTGGAGAATGCTAATGATTTACTTTCCGCTACAAAACGTAAAGGTAGGATAACATTTGAACTGTTCATAAGTGCCAGATTTTATATATGAAGTAATTTTCAAAAAGGGTTTTTGCATTGCAATTTCTAAACCAAATAAGTGCACTAAATCTTCATCTTAAAACATATGATAGTATCTAGGGACAATATTATGTAGCAGAGATCAATCTAAATATATCTGCTAGAGTCCAAATACCAGAGAAAACCAGTTACTGTTGTATTTTGTTTTAATTTTATAAAATTTGGAAGGTAGCACTTTTTTTTTCTTCTTTCACTCTACTAGAGTGTCACTTGTAGTTTGGCACAGTTGAGCTCTGCCAGCCATTGTATTTCAGGGGCATCCCTGCTATTTAAATTGTTTGTTTACATTTTGTGATTGAAGACTCAAGAGTCTGACAATGAGATTGTCTGAACACTTATAACTAGATTGGACAAAGCGCTATAGAATATATTATAAAGAACAATTTTGCACTAGAATTAGGTGTATTTTATTTCTAATTTCTAAGATTTTAAAACCACATGGAATTTTTTCCTAGTCGTTATTTTTGAGAAGGTTCATAACACCTTATTTGTAATGATTGTTGTCTGTGTACAGTATGTGTGTTTGTCTTTGAGCATATGTGCATAGTATTTGTGTACTAGAAATAAAATGTAAGCATCTGTGGAATACTTTCTCTCTATTTTATGTATGATTTGACATATGTTTTGGGGTTTTAACTTATCCAGGAGCCATACTGTCTGAGGAAGAGCTGACAGCCATGTCTCCTACTGCTGCAGCAGTAGCTAAAGTGGTGAAACCTGGAATGAAGTTAACCGAGGTAGGTAGAGTTAGTTTATTATAAATTGATGACTCAAAATCCATTTATCTATTTGGGCCTTTGACTAAAATCTTTCTTACAACATTAACAACATGGATACAAAGTATTTACTCAAATGTCCCTGGCCCTAATCCATCAAAGCACTTCATCTCTGTTACACTTTGGAGGTTCACTCAGAACAGTAAGGGTTGTGTTTACTGCCTGCCCTAAACCCTAAGTGCTTCTGTGCTCTGCGGCTTTGGCTCAGAGTGCTGACACCATCAGCCTGCTTACAGCATAGTGACCTTACCCTGACTTCCACCAGCCTGGTTACCCCTTGCAGGATGACACCAAGACTCTTCCAGTCCTGAGTCTCCACAGAACAGTCTCTTTTTTGTACTACTCAGCTCCTCTCACTGTAGCACTCACAAACTGTATCAAGTTCACTGCTCCTTTAAGAGACAGTACACAGCACCAGCCTATTAGTTTGGCTAAGTATTTTACTCTTCAATTTGAAATGCTGCACTCATATGGTTGTGTAATAATACAAGATTAAGTTTATTAACAAAGAGCAGATATTTAAGTGGTGCCAAGTAGGAGGAATTGAGATAGTAATGGTTACAAACGAACAAAGGTAAAAATATGCTTCTAAGACTAAAATCTAACTTAACAGACTAGAATCTTTTTCATTCAAAGTAGTTTTTTCACCACAGTCATTCTTCCAGGATAGCTGGCCAGTCTCAAGCCCGGACCCAACATAGAACCCAGAGTCTGGTTTCTTTATCTCCTCAGGTGAAAGATGCCAAAATGGCTTTCTCTCTTTGCTCATATTCTCAAAGTTTATCTTTGTTTTCAAAGTTAGGAAACCTTCCTTGCAGCTCAGGAAGCTGATGCCATGTTAATTTTTGCAGTCTCCTCCTCCACATCATGGCTTATCTACCCCAATTGCTAGTTCGGTTGCTTTGTTTACCTTTTGTGTGAATATACTTCAATTGTCTCTCCTTGCTCAATTTACATTGGCAACACCATTCAAGCAGGTGGAACCACATTCCTTTGTGCCTTAAACCCTACCTGCCAAGCACATTTTCAGAGCATATTTCCATCACAAATTTACAATTTTTCATATATCACCCTGCACAATATTGTTAATGACCATCATGTTACCAGTTCGCATATGATACCTCACATGACACCAATTAGATACGGACTGTGATCACAGTGAGTTGGGGTACACTTACCCAGTCAGGCCTGCTGAGACTAACTGTTAGGTACCAGGGAGCCCCTTGGCTCCTGGGATGCTCTTAGGGTCACAATCACGTGATCTCAGTCAATGGGTTTACTCACATCCTTAAACACGTGCTAAAGTGTTTTGCTGGATCAGGGTCTTAGTGAGTTTAAAAAAGCACTAATGTCAAGGGTTTTTTTGAAACGTAAAAGGAGAGAGTGTTTCTTCAGTCCTGAAAACGTCATATCCAATCACACATGAATCTGGTCATCATTTTATTTGTGCACACCAGTTTTTTACAGTAGAGCTTTTCCTTCTGTCACCATCATAAGGGATGCTCAGAATGTGTCAAAATACACTGAACTTTAAAGTGTTCTCTATGATGGAACTAATTGTACTTTTGTAGGAAGAATGGATTTAGTTGTATAAGATTTTTTTTCGTCTTTCTTTTCTTGTTCTTTCCTTTTCTCCAACCACTGAAGATACTGGTTCCAAAATGAAACTTTTGTTTGCTGCTAAACTTGGTATTGCTAAGGTTTGTATTGCTTGATCTGCCATCTATGAATTTTGATCTATGTCAAATATCTAGTTAGAACATATTTGAGATTTGCCCTATTTCATTTTGCGTAGAAGTACATTGCTGTAGTTACACTAGAACTTGAAAAATGGCAAATATTTAACAATAGGGACGATAACATCACAGAATATTTGCATCATAAACTAATATAAAGCTTAAACCAATTAGTTATTCAACTCAGTGAATGCAGTTGAAAAGATTACCTGAATATAAAATGTGTTACAGAATGTGATGTAAAACATGTATATCAAATGTGTGAAATAGTAGTCATTAAATAAGTGTGTTTTGAGGTGACTGGTTACACTTTTAAAAAAACATGTTTTCTTGACACAGCTTTACAATGCGTACGTGGAAACACAGGATCAGCTACTTCTGGAGAAGCTGGAAAATAAGAGAATTAATAAGTATTTGGATGAAATAGTACAGGAGGTGGAAGCCAAAGCACCAATTTTAAAACGGCAACGTGAAGAGTATGAACGGTCACAAAAAGCTGTAGCCAGTTTGTCTGCTAAGCTTGAACAAGCTATGAAGGTCAGTGTGGATATTAAAAAATAAATTTGTAAACATAAGTGAATGGATTCTACTAAATGATGTGTTGTGCAAAAGAAACTGTTTTGTGTTTTCCAGTTCTTGAGTGGTTATGGACAAGATTGTTCATGATCTCTGTTGCAGTTCTAGAACAGTGTGTTTACCTGTAGTCTTATGACCTTCTGTGAGAAGAAAACAAATTTATAACTAAGGCTTTACATATTTGATCTTAATTTGCAAGGCGGTACCAAAACAGGGAATTAATGAGTAACTAAACAAAATAGGATTTAGATTTCCAATTCCAATTAATTATCATGGAAATTGGGTTTCCAAATCCTTTAGGCAGCTTTGAAGAATCTCATCCTATAATTTTAGTGTGTGGCGTTACAAAAACTAATTAAAATATAATTTGCAAAAGTAATGATTTGGTTTCTTTTCATTTTGATTGTGGAAAAAGACACCCAGACTCTAGTCTCAAATGAGAAAACAAATATTTGGTTGCCTTGAGGCACAATAGCTGTATTTTTTTACTAGTTATTTCACCATATTTGGCATGATCACTGTAGCAGGAAGTGTTGATCAATTCTGAGTTTGTAGATGTTTTATATAAAAGTTCATTTGATTTTTTTTATAGGAAATTCAGCGTTTGCAAGAGGACACTGATAAAGCCAATAAGCATGCTTCTGTACTGGAAAGAGAGAACCAAAGACTGGAAATACAAGTGAAAGACCTTTCACAGCAGGTTAGAACAAATATTACTCATTTCTTTTTCCTAATACAGTACTGGAGTGCTCTCACTCTTGTTAACTCAGTGATCAGTTGCTGTATTATACATTCTGAGATTGACTTTGTGAAGTACACCTCTGATGTTGCTGATGTCCCTAAAAGCATTTCCCTGGGGCAGTGTACTATTTCCGTTTCTGCTTATAAAATTAGATTAAGTTCAAATTATCAAAAGTTGAAGTCATCTTTGGGAGAACATGATGCATGTCTGACATGGAAAATTCCAATATGAATTGGGTTTTGTTCGTGTGGGAGTGGAAGGTCAACTGATCTGAGCACAGGATTGTGAACCAGGAATACCTGAGTTCAAGCTCTGGCTCTAACATGGATTCTGTAGCCTTGGACAAAGGACTGAACCTCTATCTCACTGTAAAATGAGGATAACTCCTACTAACCTCAGGGGGCTTTAGTGAAATTTAATTCATATTTGTAAAGAAACAAAATACTTTATAGAAAGTTAGAAAATACAGAACTTTCAAGTGTTTTGCTTCTAAACAGTTTGTCTGTAAAAATACATTTTTAAAACCAAATGTAAGTTACAGTTTTATAACCTCTGAATGTTCTTTTTCAGGTGAGAGTGCTTTTAATGGAACTTGAGGAAGCCAGAGGCAATCATGTAATTCGTGATGAAGAAGTGAGCTCTGCTGACATCAGTAGCTCTTCTGAAGTAATATCCCAGCATCTCGTCTCCTACAGAAATATTGAGGAACTTCAGCAGCAGAATCAGCGTCTCTTGGTGGCTCTTCGGGAGCTTGGGGAGGCTAGAGAAAGGGAGGAACAAGAAACAACTTCATCTAGGTAAACGTTCCTCCTTCAGCAAAGTTTTCATACTTGCCAGTAACATGACATGAAAATAAAGGGCTTAATCTGCAGCAAGGTAGATTTAGGTCAGTTATTAGGAAAAACTTTCTAACTATAATGATAGTTAAACTCTGGAATAAGCTTCCAAGGGAGGTTGTGAAATTCCCATCATTGGAAGGTTTTTAAAATCAGGTTGGACAAACACCTGTCAGGGATGGTCCCTGGAAAACAGGGGGCTGGACTTGATGACTTCTTGAGGTCCCTTCCAGCCCTACATTTCTATGATTGTATGTTAAGCAGAAGAATTTTAATATTTTAATATTAATTTACTTGAAAAAGCGATAATTATTTTCAAAAGCATTAGTCACCAAAATTTAGGCTGCAGATTAAAATTGTTGCTAGGCTTCATATTGCATCTCTTCTTTTTTCCACCATTTTTCAGTTCAACCCACACAAACCTTGCTGCCTTCTATATATTCACCAAAACTTTGGCACTTCTATAACTTCTCGAAATGGTGCTTCACATTTTCCAAACAGATAAATATGTTGATGGATGAAAACATATGCCAAGCCCACTGTCTTAACTTGTGCCTTACATATGTGTAATAGGAATTGCATTGAATACTAGGTTTTTAACTTTGCCTAAGGATTTCCTTATTTTGTAAAAGAATGTTAATCTATTTAGGCAAAGTGAGTTTAAGGTTTTTGGGGTGATAGTGTCCCCTTACTTTATTTTTTAATAGTTACTCTTCGTAGTTGATGACTAATAGTTGATTTGTATTGTCACCAAATGATTGGTGAATAAAGACTGCACATAGTTATATTATGGCTCAAGTGAGTGGCTGCAACTTCATTCGTTGGGCTAAATTTGAAATGGCAAAACCCATTACCTGGAATTAAAACTAGTCCAATGTGCTTATGTCCTCAAACTGTGACCATAACATACAAGTCCCTAGCAGACTCCACCCTGTGCAATACGTTTGCAACTAAATTCCCCCAACCTACCCCAATTTTTGTTTGAAGAAATGTGCGTGAATAAGGGGCTGCCTCTAAATTGTTCTTGGTGGAAAAGGCCCTTTCCCATCTTGCCATTCATAGAATCGTAGGACTGGAAGGGACCTTGAGAGGTCATCTAGTCCAGTCCCCTGCACTCATTGCATGACTAAGTGTTATCTAAACCAGCATTTCTGAACTGCGGCCACCAGGGGTTTTTTGTGCAATCGCAGCCTTGTGGGTGGTTATTGATGGGGGTTGCAGGGGGCAAAGCATTGGCCACTCTCTGGAGAGACAAAAGCTGGAGAAGCAGGCAGCCAGTGAGTTCCCCAGTTTCCCAGGGGAGGTGGGGTCAGGCTTCAGCCCTGAGGTGGCAGGCTCTAGCCATGGGGCTTTGGGCTCCGTTCCCCAAGCTCATCACCTCTCCCATCACCTCTGACCCCCGCTGCCTCCCCTAGTGCCCCATTGCCGTTGGCTCCCGCTGCCTCCATACCCACTTCCCCATCCAGGGCTCAATTTGTCCCCAGATTGCCAGGGCTGAGTAAGTCTGCTGTGAAAAGTGATATTTGTGTGTTTGTTAATATCACTTTTCACAGCAGATTTAGTAGCTAGCTAATCTAAATTAAAAAAAAAAAAAAAATAGAAGAACGTGCAAAGCACCTTATTTGTGTTTCTATTCTGTTTAGGTCCAGTGGAGAATAGAGACAACTGTACATTATTTTTATTATTGATTCTCCAAAAAAAAATCCTACATAAATAAATTAGTGATTTGAACATGTATGTGCATATTGGTTTGTTTTTCCTAAAGTTAGTTAATTGTTTTAGGAAAAATTGCACTCTGAAGCCACCAAAAAATTTGTTGAGAACTCCTGATCTAGACCATTCCTGACAGTTGTTGGTCTAACCTGCTCTTGAAAATATCCAACGGTGGAGATTCCACAACCTCCCTAGGCAATTTATTCCAGTGCTTAACTACCCTGACAATTAAGAAGTTTTTCCTAATGTTCAACCTAAGCCTCCCTTGCTGCAATTTAAGCCCATTGTTAAGAACAATTTTTCTCCCTCCTCCTTTTAATAATCTTTTATGTACTTGAAAACTGTCGTCATGTCCCCTCTGTCTTCTCTTTTCCAGACTAAACAAACCCAGTTTTTTCAATCTTCCCTCATAGGTCATGTTTTCTAACCTTTAATAATTTTTATTGCTCTTCTCTGGACTTTCTCCAATTTGTCCACATCTTTCCTGAAATGTGGCACCCAGGACTGGATACAATACTCCAGTTGAGGCCTAGTCAGTGCGGAGTTAGCAGAAGAATTACTTCTCATGTCTTGCCTACAACATTCCTGTTAATATACCCCAGAATGATGTTCGCTTTTTTTTTTGCAACAGCGTTACACTGTTGACTCATATTTAGCTTGTGGTCCACTATAACCCCCAGATCCCTTTCCGCAGTACTCCTGGGCAGTCATTTCCCATTTTGTGTGTGGAACTGATTGTTCCTTGCTAAGTGGAGTACTTTGCATTTGTCCTTATTGAATTTAATCCTATTTACTTCAGACCATTTCTCTAGTTTGTCCAGATCATTTTGAATTATAATCCCAGTCTCCAAAGCATTTGCCACTCCTCCCAGCTTGGTATTGTCTGAAAACTTTATAAGGGTACTCTGTATGCCATTACCTAAGTCAGGGGTGGCCAACCTGAGCCTGAGAAGGAGCCAGAATTGACCAATGTACCAAAGAGCCACAGTAATACGTCAGCAGCCCCCCATCAGCTCCCCCACCCCGCTCCCAGTGCCTCCCATCCACCAGCAGCTCCACTGATGAGTGCCTCCCCGCACCTCCCGATCAGCTTTTTCGTGACGTGGGGGAGGAGCGAGGGCAATGCAGGCTCAGGGGAGGGAGCAGGAAGGGGTGGAGTGAGGGCAGGGTCTGTGGCAGAGCCAGGGGTTGAGCAGTGAGAACCCCCCGGCATATTGGAAAATTGGCACCTGTAGCTCCAGCTCTGAAGTCAGTGCCTGTACAAGGAGCCGCATATTAACTTCTGAAGAGCCGCATGTGGCTCCAGAGCCACAGGTTGGTTACGCCGATCTAAATCCATTGGTGAAGATGTTGAACAGAACTGGACCGAAAACTGATCCCTGCGGGACCCCACTCATTATGCCCTTCCAGCATGACTGTGAACCACTGATAACTACTCTGGGAATGGTTTTCCAACCAGTTTTGCACCCACTTTATAGTAGTTCCATCTAGATTGCATTTCCCTAGTTTATGAGGTCATGCGAGACAGTATCAAAAGCTTTCCTAAAGTGAAGATATACCATGTCTACCGCTTCCCCCCCCCCCATCCACAAGATTTGTTACCCTGTCAAAGAAGGCTATCAGGTTGGTATGACAGGATTTGTCCTTGACAAATCCATGCTGACTGTTTACTTATCACCTTATTGTTTTCTAGATGTTTGCAAATTGATTGCTTAATTATTTGCTTCATTATCTTTCCGGGTACTAAAGTTAAGCTGACCAGTCTGTAATTCCCCGGGTTGTTCTTATTTCCCTTTTTATGGATTGGCACAAAATTTGCCCTTTTCCAGTCTTCTGGAATCTCTCCTGTTTTCCATGACTTTCAAAGATAATTGCTAATGGGTCAGCTATCACTTTAGTCAGCTCCTTGAGTACTCTGTAGGATGGATTTAATCAGGCCCTGGTGACTGGAAGACATCTAAAGTGTCTCAGTAATTTTTAACTTCTTCTTTCCCTATTTTAGCCTCTGATCCTTTCTCATTTTCACTGACATTCACTATGTTAGATGTCCAATCACCACCAACCTTCTTAATGAAAACCAAAACAAAAGTCATTAAACACCTCTGCCATTTCTACATTTTCTTTTATTGTTTTTCCCCCCTCATTGAGTAATGGGCCTACTTTGTCCTTGGTCTTCCTCTTGCTTCTAATGTATTTGTAGAATGTTTTATTGTTATCCTTTATGTCTCTAGCTAGTTTGATCTCATTTTGTGCCTTGGCCTTTCTAATTTTGTCCCTACATACTTGCGCTATTTGTTTATATTCATCCTTTGTAATATGACATAGTTTCCACTTTTTGTAGGACTCTTCTTGTATTTCCTGGTTAAGACAGGGTGGTCTCCTGGTTAAGCCAAGGTGGTCTCTTGCCATACTTCCTATCTTTCCTACGCAGTGGGATAGTTTCCTCTTATGCCCTTAATAATGTCTCTTTGAAAAACTGCCAACCGTCTTCAAATCTGTCTCTTGCCTCCATAAAGTTACAGGTGCTTTGAAACCATGTGAAGAAAACCTAAATAATAGCAAAACCTCAAAACCTGTGGCCTACACATAGTGGATGCTCATGGAAGGTGAAAAAATCCCATCTCTTAAGCGGGTCCGTGATATGGGGACCAATGCCAATCAGCCAAAGCCTAGAGCAGTGGTGGGCAACCTGTGGCCTGTGGGCCACATGCAGCCCATCAGGGTTAGCTGATTGCAGGCCATGAGACATTTTGAGGACATGGACCGTCAGCAGGCACAGACCCCCACAGTTCCAAGTGCAGGAATTTATTTCTTTGTATTATCCAATTTATCGCCCGTCAATATATGTGGGAAGGGGCACCTAGCCAATTGACTGGCATATAGCCCTCCCCCGTCTTAAGAGAAGGGAATCTCCATTTCCCCTGTCAGATTAATCAGTGGCATAGCGGGACATATTTTGTATTTGCTAAATGGATTGCATATGTTTCTATGTTGTCAGTTTAGCAAGGTACTGTAATTGTACCCAAAATTTAAAACAACTGAGAGCTCAAATAAGATGAGCAATAGGATATCTGCCAATATGTGACTCTGACTACACCAGGCAGTCATGTTCGCTCACTTTTTAAAAGAAAAATTGTTCAAGTCTAAGGGCCTTGTCCAGTCCATGTATCTTTGCTCAGAACTCCCAGTGACACTAATTAAAGTTCCAAGGATGGACTAAACAGTTTTGAAGGCCTATTGTGATTAAATAGTTTAAATGCTTCTGTAAAAATGCCACCATGGCTAATAATAATTGCTGCCTAAATACAGTTAAAAAGAAAACAAAATCCTGTCTTTTCTCTGTTTCAGAATTTCTGAGCTGCAGAGTCAACTTGAGGAAGCCATCCATGAGTTAGAGAAACTGCGTGAAGCACGTCATGTTCAGCTGCAGCTTGTAGACTCTATAGTTCGTCAGCGTGATATGTACCGTGTACTGTTAGCTCAGACAACTGGAGTTGTCATTCCAGTGCAAGGTTAGGCTTGTGTTAGCAACTCATAAGTTTCCAGATGTCAAAGAACTTCACAGTAGTTGATAGCTTTCTAAAATGATGCATAGAGAGGATTGGAATCTTTTTTTAGTTGATCTGTGTTGTTCAGTGTTTATCGTTAGATGGCATATGGAAAATATGAAATATATAAGTTTTTTGCTCTAAGAACTCCTAGCCTTCCCAACACCAAGTGACTGAGATTCAATCTTCTGTTTGTATATTTGGTGGTTTTAAAATGTAGTTTTTATTTTTATAAAGCTTCAAGTATGTTGCCAGAGGAAATTTCTTTTACATCAACCCCAAAACGTTCAAGTATGCCTCAGGCCATGTCAACTCCTGCTCCAGTGTCAATGACTGAGTCAGTAGAAGCAGTAGAGGCTAAGGCTGCACTTAAACAGGTAAACTGTATTTTTTTCGGTAAACATTTCAAATAATTTGTTTCTTTTTCACCTTGTAATCTTCTTAACGATTGTTCCTTAATGCTTACTGTAGCTGCGGGAAGTTTTTGAGAACTACAGAAAAGAAAAGGCAGAGAATGACAAACTGCTAAATGAACAAAATGAAAAACTTCAGGAGCAAGTCACAGACTTGCGGTCACAGAATGCTAAGATGTCCACCCAACTTGAATTTGCCTCCAAACGGTAATTTGGTGTTTATTACATTTCCAAGTAGAACTCCATTTTCTTGTCTTACATGTGAGAAAACAAGCTAATTGCTTGGTGTTAGACTATATAGCATGTTTGTTGATATGAACTGCTAATAAAATACCCATGTTTCCAATTGAGTGAGAAGGCAGTTGCCACACACAGGCAAATTTAGGTGCATTGTTACATGGCTTCTTTATAATTCTGCAAAAAGCCCAAAATGGATAGCATGTTGCTACTCCAAAAAAACAAAAAAACAAAAAAAAAGTGCCAGTGTTACTTAATCCAAAGTGGGAACCCATAATAAATTCTTTATTTAAAAACAAAAACCAAGAAATCCAACAAGGGAACAACCCAAACATGAAACTTTGGATCCTTTATTTGAAATACAACTTTCTGGGTTAAAGCCAAAGAGAGAGAGAGAAACTTTATATTTTTAAAGCAAGAGGAGCTTCAACTAGTATTGAATAGAATAGTCAACTCGCCTGTCAGTGGAAGAGAAGTCTGTTTAGCTTGTGTTAATTGGTCGTTATTTAAGAACTAGCCATACTTGCATGATATTAACTCAAATATTCATCATATTCAGAAACTTGATAAGAAATAGACCAGCACTTTAGAGAAAGCTATTTAATTTGCATTTACTTTTCCAATTCAGCTAATCTTTTACAAGGCTAATATCTCTGTCAATCATGCTTCAAACTGGTACATGTAAACATAGCATGTTCATGTGAGTGTATGCACCCACCTTGTAATTCAGTGTAAGTCATTTAACTCAGGAATATAAAATACTTTTTTTTGTTTGTTCCATTTAAAGTTATGAGATGCTGCAGGACAATGTTGAGGGATATCGTCGAGAAATAACATCTCTTCAGGAGAGAACGCAAAAGCTCACAGCAACAACTCAAAAACAGGAACAGATAATTAATACCATGACCCAGGACTTAAGGGGAGCTAATGAAAAGCTGGCTATGGCAGAGGTGATTGTACAACATTTTCATGCAATCTGTATTCGTACACACTTCAAATTTAGTATAGTGACACAGTAAATTTGTATTCCATTGTCTTGAAAACTGTTAGAATTTGAACCAGTGCTTCACACCACCTGAAATTTCGGAATTCAGTAGAATCTAGTACTAAATCTCTTAAAACTTCATGTCTTGTGAAAACACTGGCTGTTAAAATCATGTCCATGTTGGAACATGTGTATGTGAGATATTTTGTTGACCATCACAAATACTTAGAGACTCAGTAAACTGTTCTAAGGGCTGTTGTTTTTTTTTACTGATGAATAGAGTGAAGCTTTTGCTTTTGGTTAATGTTAGTCGGCTAGCTAAAGTTTTGTAATTCTAAAACTTATTTACTTTGTTAAATTTCAGAAATCTAAGCCTGCTTACATTTAGAGGAGTACTTGACTGGCTTTGGTTACTTACCTTGATTATGTTTATAATGTTTGTTTTTTCAAGAAGTCATACAGTAGGTAAATTTTGCCCAAATTAACTAATGCACAGATTTGCTGTTAAGATGCTAAATTTTCATTTGTAATCTGCTCTTTTAAAGGTGAGAGCAGAGAACTTGAAAAAAGAGAAGGATATCTTGAAGATGGCTGAAGTTCGTCTGACCCAGCAACGAGAATCTTTATTAGCTGAGCAAAGGGGACAAAATTTACTGCTTACTAATTTGCGAACTATTCAGGTATAATCAAATACCATCTTTTTTGTTGGATGCAAAAACCATGTGAACTGGAGGCAGAGTCTTTTCAATTGATAACACTAAATGTGTAACACTTCATTTTGTCAGATCTTTCAGGAATTAGTATGATGACTTGGCATGTTCTATTCAGGGCTTTAAAAATACTGATGAAAATAGCATGTTTCAAGATATTATCCAATGCCTGATGAAATCATTGACTTCAAGCGGCATTGGATCAGGCCATTAAACAGCAATCATTGTTTCAAGTCATAAATAAACATTCATTACTTGAATATGTTACTTAGCAATTTCATCAGTGAGCAATAATACTGTTATCAGTATGGGCTTCGTTTTTGTGCACTTTTCAAAAGACAAGGAATTATTCTCCTTCCATTGATGATATAACCATTTAAAATGCAACTGACTATAAATTGTGGATCAGATCAAAAAAGTGGTTACTTGTTTCATTAACTCTGACAAACTTGATTCTGGTGACTGCCTGACCTACTAATTTTGTTTTCCTGTTACACTGAGATGTGTTTAATACTTCATTCATAAATAATTGCTTAAGATAACATTCCTAACAAATTCATCTTTAATGATGACTGAACGCTTGTTTAATAACACATCTTTTTTAAAATACATGCTGTTTGATTTGTGTAGTTACAAGAAAAATTTGGCAGGCAGTATAAACTCGCTTTTCATGGTGGTAACAAGTTCTGCTGTGTTAGTTGTAACATCTTGATACAGCATATTGTGTGGTGCATAATTTTGTGTGTGTGTGTGTGTGCGGGGGGGTGAGGGTAACAGGAATGGTGTGGAGTTAACGCATACTAAGTGATTAGGATTTCTTCACTTGTCTGAATTGTTCCACATGGTAGCAATCACATTTCATGCTTTTATCAGGTGATATTGGAGAGGTCTGAGACAGAGACTAAACAAAGACTCAACAACCAGGTAGAGAAACTAGAGCGTGAGATATCCCAACTAAAGAAGAAACTAGAGAATGAGGTGGAACAAAGGCATGTGCTTACCAAAAACCAAGATGTGAGTACTTGTAAGCAATTTTTTCTAATTGGTGTTTAAGGGAAAAATAAATGAAATTGCTTACCAGCTTACAAGATCTGCTTAATCATTACATTGTTGTCTTGTATTAATTATGTTGGATTTTTATGCAATGTGTCAGGTATTGCAGACTCAAGAACACTGCCTTTACAGGTTCATCTGCTGGATACTAAGAGACAACTTGAGACTGAAATGAACCGTCACCTTAACACAAAGGAACTGCTGAAGAATGCCCAAAAAGAGACTGCCACATTGAAACAGCAGCTGAATAATATTGAAGCTCAGTTAGCCTCCCAGACATCCCAGCAGGCTCCTGGTAAAGGTAAAGAGAAATGGTGACTTACTGAAACGTTTACCAGTTTGAAAGCTGCCCAATGAAGGAGGAGACTAGAGTGAGTTATGTCCGGTGTTGTGTGTAAATCTAGGAATATAGTCTCTGAAATCAGAAAACCCCATTCTGATTACTCCAACATGTTCAGATACAGTTTGACCAATATGAGGTATAAAAGAATTCAGATGGACCCGGCTTAAAAATAGGACAAATGAGTAGGCCTCCTATGTAGACTTGAAAGCTTACCTTTTATGTGAAATGCTATTTCTTAAATACATCTGATCTTATACTTCCTCATCCTCACCATCTAAATTAATTGCTTAGACCTTGGTAGTGTTCTTAGGGTAATGGGTGGAAATTTCTGAACTTGCATTTTATGTCATAATTGCAATGTAAGATTGTGGGTGAAATCCTGGTTCCGCATTGACTTCACTAGGGCCAGTGTTTTACCTTGTATCTTTTAAAGTGGCAGATTTTGTGATGTGTACTTTCAACAGGTAGCAACTAACTTTTTTAAAAGCCCTGTTTTCATGTATGCTTTAGTTGTGTGTTTAAGATGCAAGATTTTATGACTATTTGATTATGAATTTATTTTCATTTGTTCCACTGTGCAACATTTAGAAAAACATATTAATATTTTTAGCAATAGTTACAGATGAGAAAGCACTTACCTCATGAGCTATTGCTTTTTATTTAGTGCTTAGGATTTTCTAAAAGAAAAATCCCTTTGGCTTGAAATTTTTCATGTTTGTTCTTAGCCTTAAAGGAAAACTTCTAATTCATTGGAAAATAATTTGGTTTGACTGTGTTTTAAAGAAATTTATGAATCTTGAAAATTCTTACTTGTTAAAAAAAAAAAAAAAAAAAAACTTTTTTTATTCCTCTATTACCCAAAAAAATTCTGAGTTTAAAAAATGTTCAAATTTAATGTGTACATTCTCCGCCAAATATGAAAGGGCTCTTTATCTTTTAGAAGAGATGGTAAGATTATAAGTAGAGACACGTGAAATTTGTTAAAGCTTTTTATAGTTTTTCATTTAGTTTTGGGAAATTTTGTGTTACTTTGTTTTATCCATCCCAACAGGAGTAGTGGAGGGTCCTTCTATGGAGGGGTAGGGGGCTGAGGAAGTTCTCATGTCCCGTGGGGGGTGGGAGGCCTTGTGGGGTTTCAGGGTGAGCCCACCCAACATTCATCCTGCAGCAGCAGTTGTTCTTGCCCCATGGGGCTGAGTCCAGCTTCCCGTTCCAGGCATTGTGCCCTGGTGAACAGGGTTACAGCACCACTCAAGTTTTGCCTGGCCACCCCTCCATGGCAGTAGGAGGGCAATTGGGCCAAATTTGAGCAAATAGTACTGCAAATTTGGGTTACAACACCACTCACTCAGATTTGGCCTGGAGACCCCATCACGTCATGACAGAAAGGTGGCTGGCCCAAGCCTGAGCAGCACTGCCACCCCATGCATCAGGTCAAAATGCAGGGAACTGGGCCCAGCCCTGTGGGGCAGGAGCCACCCTTGCAGGGTGAGGTATTGGGTGGGAGGACACAGTTGCTTTATTTTCTTTTATATACGTTTTTCATTTTATTTCGTGGGACTTCATATTTACAGAAATCACTGGGCTCTAATTATAAGCTAGTCTTACCAGACTACCCTCGTGCATTGTCTCATCTCACTTCTCCCTTGCAGCACCACAAAAATTAATAAGTACAGCCAGGGTAATATCTGGTGAAATTAAGATGCTTCCTGTGAAAATCACAAAGCAATGTCACTGCTCATGTTATCTTCAGAAGGTATATCTTGGACATAATTTACATCTTAAAGACTAGTTTATAAATTTATGCATTTTGTGACAAAGTTCCTCCTCTACCTTGGTGGGTCTTGCGCTTATTGGCGGATTTTCTTGCCTTGGAGCTTCACGGCAGCCCTTAGTTTGGCTGTTTTCGTGAACCCACAGTCCAGGTCAGCTCCTCCTGTGTCTGACCAGGAGTTGGGAGGTTTGGGGGGGAACCCGGGCCCACCCTCTACTCCGGGTTCCAGCCCAGGGCCCTGTGGAATGCAGCTGTCTAGAGTGCCTCCTGGAACAGCTATGTAACAGCTACAACTCCCTGGGCTACTTCCCCATGGCTTCCTCCCAACACCTTCTTTATCCTCACCATAAGACCCTCCTCCTGGTGTCTGATAATGCTTGTCCTCCTCAGTCCTCAAACAGTATGCATTCTCAGCTCCTAGCGCCTCTTGCTCCCAGCTCCTTATACGCGTACCACAAACTGAAGTGAGCTCCTTTTTAAATCCAGGTGCCCTGATTAGCCAGCCTTAATTGATTCTAGCAGCTTCTTGATTGGCTGCAGGTGTTCTGATCAGCCTGTGTGTCTTAATTGTCTCCAGAAGGTTCCTGATTGTTCTGGAACCTTCCCTGTTACCTTACCCAGGGAAGAGGGACCTACTTAACCTGGGGCTAATATATCTGCCTTCTATTACGCTCCTGTAGCCATCCGGCCCGACCCTGTCACAATTTTTATATCTTAGGACAGCCTAGTGCAAATGAGGATGTGGATGATCTTGTTAGTCGACTAAGACAAGCTGAGGAACAAGTTAATGACCTGAAGGAAAGATTGAAGACTACTACTAGTAATGTGGAACAGTACAGAGCTATGGTTCTTAGTTTAGAAGAATCCCTTAATAAAGAAAAACAAGTAAGTGTCAATATGTTTAGCCATTAACATTACTTGCTAAATATAACAGTGTACATCTTGGTCATATTTTTCACTGTATTAGTACTCTTACTTATGAGGAATTCTGTAGCCTGTATTGTTTCATGGGATGTCATAATCAGAAGCAAGTATTTTGCAGTGCCTGTTAGGGTCTTGTGAAATTATACCATTCCTTTTCAGTACTTACCGTAAATAGAGTTTCAAGCAAACTGCACATTCAGTTTTCCTGCATACTTTAATGCCCACATGTTAATATAACTGAACTGTAAATTTGAGGGAAGGCTGACTCTTTGCCTGACTGTCTCCAAGTTCTCTACTAGCAAGTGGCCTCAGCCCTCACAAGACCTTTGGAAATGTAGGCATTGCATATGAATCAGATACAATTTATGTATACATTCTAAATAATCACTTTTTATCCTAATGGATTAAACTTTTCAAATATGTGAAAGAATACTTTCTAGGCACACTTCAAGCATGAAGGCAAATAACCACATCCTATTTGTAAAAAACATCACTGCCTAAACTGCAAATGCAGCCCAATGTTATAAATCGTCTGTGTGTCTTTTAGATTCTTGATTTGTCAAAGCAGAGAATACCCAAATAGAACTTCGATTACCGGACAAAATTATCATTTTTACTAAAATTGTGGCATCCAACAGATCAAGTACATGTCGCTCTGAGTCCAGCATCCAGTACTCTTCCCCTCCAATAGTTACTGCAAACATTTCATTGAGGCATGAGTTTTATAAATTTTACAAACTTTAATATGTAATAAGATATTTCAGCTGATATATATCCAAACCTAGTTATCTGAAACTGTGCTCTTCAAAAGTGCCTCCAGTGGGATGTTGAAAATATCCTGAGTGATTCAAAAATACCATTAGCTATACTTTCCAATGTCCCCATGACATTTGGCTAACTGAGATTAAGATTCCATTTTTTTGGCTTAAAATGAATATTGCATGAATGTGAAACATAAAATGTGAATCTTTATAAGGAAAGTATGGAACACAAGCTGATCTCATGTACCGTGTAGTGTGTGTGGATCTAAACTTTTACTGATGGCTTGACCTTTTTGACATTACTTTTTTTTGTGAAGGTGACAGAGGAAGTTCGTGCAACTGTTGATGCACGTTTGAAGGATTCTTCTGAGTATCAAGCCCAGCTAGAAAAGAAACTGATGGAGGCAGAAAAGGAAAAGCAAGAACTTCAGGATGAGAAACGTAAAGCTATAGAGAACATGGAGCAACAGGTATAGAGTGCTGAATGTTCACCTTCCTTGTGTCTACAAGAATATGTTTGCAGTTAGTCTTTAATTGTAGTTTTCATTTTAACTTCTATGCAGAAAAGGAAGGCAATGCAATCTCCAATGCTAATTTCACAAAAGGATTTACAGGAGTGTAACTGAATTAGAAGGATGCTATATTAAAATATATAAATACATATATTAAACTCTTATCCACTCAGTCCTTCACTGTTTGTCTTGTCTTATACTTTGATCAGTGCTTGAAGGAAATAGCATTGTCACACTAGCAAAACCAAGCTGCGGTGTTTGTTTATGTATACCAAAATTAGGGCATCCAGACCCTTTAATTTTTCCATTTTATATTTGGGAAATGGCTGATTTTCTTCCCGTTGGAGTTGAAATTATCAAGACTGCTGTGCAACCAGCATCACTGATGTGAACTCAGCTGGGAAAGCACAGTTACCTATTTCTGAAAACGGAGCTCGGAATACCTGAATTCGCACAAAAATGGCTCTATTACGTTAATAAGCCAAAATCTAAATTTCACCAGATTATAACCATTTAAAATTCCTCCTTTGTCTCTAAATTATTCATATCTTATACCTCTTCATGTTGCTTCTTTTAAAAACTGTGTTATAGTACTTAATAAATTACATTGTCTGTTCAATTTTATTTCCTTTCTATAGCTATCTGAACTGAAGAAGAGCCTCTCTAATGTGCAATCTGAAGTCCAGGAAGCTCTTCAAAGAGCAAGCACAGCAATAAATAATGAACAGCAGGCCAGGCGTGACTGTCAGGAACAGGTAGGTTTTGGTTTTAGCTATAAATGGCCAGATGAAGTTTGATAGCTTTGTCTCTGTCTGGAGCCAAGGACGAGTTTAATTTTCAGTGCAGTTGGTCAGAGAAATTAGTGGAAATAGAAGGGTATTACAGGAGCAGTTCGTCCATTCCTATGACATGATTGTTTCCTAGACTGCATTTCCTGGTACTTCGTTGCCTTGATGTAATCTAAGTTTTAAATAACTAGAGTGTTTAATTAAATAGACTTTTGAATATAAAATTCTGCACTTGTATAAGGCCCCAGTGTGGACCTGCCGCGCGGGAGATGCGCCCCTCCCTCGGCCCTGCCCAGACCCTCTGGAGCTGCTGCGGCCAGAAAGAGGTGCCTCTCCCCCAGCCCTGAGCTGCTGCAGCAAGAGAGGTCTGGGGGAGTCCTCTCTCCCTGCCGCAGCCCCGGGGCAGCCTGTACCCCAAACCCATCATCCCCGGCCCCACCCCTGAGCCCGCACCCCGACCCTCTGCCCCAGCCCTGAGCCCCCTCCCACACTCCGATCCCCTCAGCCACACTCCCACCACATGAATTTTGTTATGTGTACCAATGTGAAGGTGATGTGTCAAACATCACCTCCATATTGGTGCACATAACAAAATTCATTCAACACGTGGACGTAACAAATTAGAGGGAACACTGACTGTGGGGTGTACTTAACTGATCTTAATGGATTATTTCTTAACTCTCCAGAAGAAGGTGAAAACTAAAGTTCTCACCCATATATACAAGGGGAAAATTTCTTTCCAAACCCAATTTTGACAATTACTTAAAGTGCATGCTAGCAGCAATAATTGTAGCAAAACATTTTTGCCAGTACTCTGAGAAGATAAGTTTGGTGTCAAGTAACTGCTGGTTTTTACAGTGAATCCTAGTCATGCTTATTTTTCTGCATCTGAGAATTCCAGTAACTCTTTCAGAAAACTCAGTTGTGTAGTTAATCTAGACTGAGTGTTTAATTGCTGGGGATTTTCATGTGTCAGATAATAAGATTGAATCAATCTTTTGCTGGTCCTTCCCCCCCGCCCCTTTTGTATTTACCTCTCTCCATAGTTGCAATCAGCAGAAGTGCTCGAAAAGCTCCTATCCCTCTCGATGCAGAATTTAAAGGAAGAGGGCTGGTGAAAGGGCATATAAAAGGGGTTTTCATCCAGCTGGTTGTCAGTGTTAATATTTAGGGATATATTCAAATCTGCATATCTGTTTTCTCAGGCTTTTGAGAATCACATGGGTTAAGGGATAGGGTCACTTTGAGGAGGTGGCTTAGATTTTATTTTTGGTGGCTTATTTTGTTTATCAGGATTGATCTACAAGAGAAGACAAGTCTAATATTGGGAAATTTCCCTTTTTATATTTATGTAACTTTTTAACAAGTATGGAAAGCTATGGAGGGTATGTGATATACTTGAAGAAATAACAAAGTACACTGTTTCTCACAGGCAAAGATCGCTTCAGAAGCTCAAAATAAGTATGAGCGGGAATTGATGCTTCATGCTGCTGATGTTGAGGCCTTGCAGGCTGCTAAAAGTCAAGTTGCTAAGAATTCAGCAATAAGGCAGCAGTTAGAGGAAGCTACTCAGAAAGCTGAATCTGCACTTCTGGAGTGCAAAGCCTCATGGGAAGAGCGGGAGAGAATGTTAAAGGTAGGATTTTTCTGGCTCCAGTGACTTTTCTGAAGTGTATAGATATCTGTAGTGTTCAGACCTATGCAAATTAAAATTCATCATGACCAAACAGAAAAATATTCTGTTGTAGGATGAAACTTCAAAGCTTGGGTCTCGCTGTGAAGACTTAGAAAAACAAAACCGATTATTACATGAGCAACTGGAAAATCTAAGTGACAAGATGGTGACCTCTGTGAAGGAAGCCATGCCAAGTGCATTGAATGTTTCTCTTAATGAAGAAGGCAAATCACAAGAACAAATCTTAGAAATTCTCCGGTAAATTTAATCCTAAACTATTTTCCATAGTCATTGTGAGTAATTTCAGTTGCTGAACTGGTTAGTTCATCTTCATTTTCTTTTTTGGAAAACAGAACTTTCAAAATTAAAGTGGATTAATTTTTAACTGGTATTAGCTATGGTGACAGCCTTTCCCCTGCTTCAGTAGCAGCAGAGATAGGTGGAATTGCAACTGCTGATTGGTCCCAGCTATCATATGGAAAAGATGTAAGGCAGAGTCTTGTCTGGAGGGCCTGGTACCTCCTGGTAAACGATGGTGCCAAGAACATTCCACAGAGTGACACCTTCCCAGAGTAGGATCAAGTGTTCTTGTTTCCTTTATTTATTGGTAGATATATGGATTTACTTTTGGGTCTCTTTGGCCAACTGCCATTTTTATTTTCTTTTAGCAGCTGGCCTCATTCTGACATGGGTGTCTAGATTTAAATTTCCTTCTTACACTTAAGTTCAAATGACCCCCTTTCTTATAGATTTATACGCCGAGAGAAGGAGATTGCAGAAACTAGGTTTGAGGTGGCCCAGGTGGAGAGCTTGCGTTATCGTCAGAGGGTGGATCACCTGGAAAGGGAGCTCCAGGAGTTGCATGACAGTCTGAACGCAGAGAGAGAGAAGGTGCAGGTGTGTACATGAACTGTTGGTTACACTTTCAACAACTGGCTGAAATGTCTTCCTCCTTATTCATGTCTTTTCCTACTTCAACTGGGTGCGTCTGTGCAGCTGGGAGTGTGTTTCTGAGCTTGGATAGACAGAAGTACTAGCTTAGCTCAATCTAGTTCGCTAAAAATAGCAGTGTAGCCGGTGATAGCACGGGCAGTGGCTCAGGCGACCAGTCAGAGAAGCCAGCCAGATCCCCTGCGTATGTACTTAGGCAGCTAGCCTGAGCCACCATCTGTGCTACCCTCAGCTATGCTGCTATTTATGGCAGTATTTTTAGAGCTCTTTTTGAGCTAGCATGTGTCTGTCTACCTGAGCTGGGAAGCATGCCTGTCATCTGCATTGTAAACATAAGCTAAGAAGTGTGCAAGAGTCCATTGTATTTGGAATGGGATTGATATTTGTCCAGTTGCACTATCTTTGCTCCTAGCCCCATGAACTTGCTCTCAAAAGCAGGATAGTAATTATGCTTCGAGAACATGTTTTAACATGTATAGTTGTGCCGAACAGATATTTAGGAAGCAGTCAAAAGAAATGTTTGGAGAAGTGGTACAGAGAATCACATGGGGAAGTCTGCTATTTTCAGGGTTTTTAAACAATATATTAATTTCTTCATCTAACTCTTTTAAAAAGTTTTTACACGACTTTATGTACACAGTGGTAGTTTTCTAAAGTCTAATACCAATGAACGTTGTTTGAATGTTTATGTCCAAAGAAAGCTAAACCAGTTATTTGGATGATTTTCTTTGACCTAACAGATAACAGCAAAAACAATTGCTCAGCATGAAGAACTAATGAAAAAGACAGAAACCATGAATGTATTGATAGAAACCAACAAGATGCTGAGAGAAGAGAAGGAGAGGCTAGAACAAGAACTACAACAAATGCAGGCAAAGGTTAGTGATGAGACTTATGCACAAAATTCTCAGACACTCAGTATTTGAAGGAGAACTTGAATGAATCAACATCTGGGTTTGTTAGACGTATAACATATCACTAATTGCAATAACTGTATGCTGTAAAACTTGATTATAAATAATGTGGGGGACAATCACACTACTGAGAGGATTTTCAATATAATTAAGATGTCAGAGGACAAGGCCCTGTTTACTATACAGAAAGTTGCAGGCAGCTTTAAATAAAGTAGAAAATCAATAGTGACTCTTGATTAACAATATGCCGTTGATAGGACACTCATTAAAATAAAAGAAAGATAAGGGGATGGGCTGAAGTGGTGAGCCACAATTTTATTAACTTAGCACTTCTGCCGAGTGTTATATGTGGCCTATCTCACAGACCAGGAATTTAATGGTGTCCAGTGTGATTTACAGGGCTTCCACTCCCATCATGTAAGCAATAACTCAGGGTTGATCCTCATCAGTCTATCCCTAGAACTCAGCTCACTTCTGAATCTTCTCGTCCTCTTCCCCCCACCCCCATAAGCAAGTAGAAGATATTAAGGGGGACCTCAAGTTGTTTTACGCCTCCTCTTTTACAAGCACAAGGTCCACCAGTGAAATCTTGAGTGTCATTTACTTCTGGGAGTGCTGCGTCTTTCAAACTTTATTTGCACTGGCCAGTGGAGACCCCCTCGAAAGGGGTTTAAATTGGCCTTTGTGCTCCACCATCCATCAGCTTTCCCACTTCTCCCCTGGCTGGCCAGTGGAGAACCCCAGGAGGAGGAGGGCCCTAGTCATGGCCTTCTCAGGCATGTGCTCTCCCATCTCTCCTTCTGGGCTGTACATCACTCTGCCAGTCTGACCAACATCCCCTCTGATCCCCCAGTGAGATGGGGGTATATTTTAACACCTGATGATTTTCCAGGTGCGTAAGCTAGAGGCAGACATCCTACCTTTACAAGAGTCTAATGCTGAGCTAAGTGAAAAAAGTGGAATGCTTCAGGCAGAAAAGAAACTGTTGGAAGAGGATGTCAAACGTTGGAAAGCCCGGACCCAGGTGAGTGCGTCTTTTTACAGAGGATGTCCAAATGAAAGAACTCAAATGCTGGTAGATCAACCCCATCTCCTGAAAAGTGGTGGAAGACTGAAATGAATTTGATTTATGAAACATAACCAGTGAATATGTATTAAGAAGGCTTGAATTTGTTAGGATAACATGAGTTTGCCTTGTCACTCTGCCTGGTATAGGACACAGCTAAGAGCGCCAATCTGAGGTCAGACTGCCAGAATACAGGGCATATACCCCAGGCGGGTGGTGTATTCTATCCTAAGACCTCATCAAGCCGGTAACAAATGTGTGCTTCCAAATTACCATACTAGTTATTATGGAGCCACAGACAGTCCCCTTAAGGCCCTCTAGCCCCTCATGCATCACCCAGACAAACCATTTATCTGTGATAAATGATTATTAAAACCAGAAATAACATATATTCTTCCTGTTCCAAAGAACCCACCACTTACCCCCAGATCAAAATATACTTCAGGATCTCACCCAAAAAACATGCTTCAGCCAATCTTTAGTAACTAACTAAAGATTTATTCATAAAAAACGGAAAAGAAGAGTGATTAAAAGGTTAAAATGAATCATATACGTTACAGTTGATATCAGAGTTTGTAGATCAGGATAATAGCAGTGATGTTAAATCGGCCAGTCTGCAATTAGTCTCTCTGGGTTGGGGGTCCTCAGTCCATTGTTTAAAGCTTTCCCTTTCTTATAGAAATTATAGTTCAGAGATGTGGAGCAAGAAAGAGACAAAGATAATGTCACAGTCTCCATTTATATTCTCAGTCCATGTGCATGGAAAGTTAGTCTCAAACATGGAGTCAGGGATCACATGTTCTACATGCCCTTGCCGATTCATGAGTCATCTATTGTCTACATGCTCTCTCAGGCGTAGTTGGAAGGGGCCTACTGGAGGAGTTGATTCTCCTTAATGGTTCATCAACCATGGCTGACTGGTGTTGATGTAAATCTGTCTTGTGGGTGTTACCCAGGAATAAAACATGTTTAAGATACAAACACAGAGCAAAGATTCATAACTTCATATGCAATGATAATACACGCATATAAACAGGATAACATTGTTCAACAGATTACAACTTTTCAAATAAAAACAATGCGAGGAGTCCTTGTGACACCTTAGAGGCTAACAAATTTATTTGGGCATAAGCTTTCGTGGGCTAAAACGCCATAGTCTCTAAGGTGCCATGAGGACTCCTCGTTCTTCTTGCTGATTCAGACTAACACGGCTACCACTCTGAAACTTTTCCAGTGATACCTTTCAAGGTATACTTTCTTTGAGATTTATCACAATTGTGCAACAGTGGTGATACATTAGTGGTTATACCTTAGTGTAAACATGGTCATCTTTTTTTATACAGTATCTCATGCCTAACTTAGAATGCAGTTCTAAACCACCATTGACAGAGCACAAAAGCAACAATCACCAACATGTATAGATTCTGTAGAATGAAATGTGTTTTCTTTTTGCAAGAACCAAGACTAATCAGATTATAAATATCTTTCAGCATTTACTGAGCCAACAGAAAGACTCTGATCTTGAAGAATATCGGAAACTCCTTTCAGAGAAGGAGGCGAATACCAAACGCATACAACAGATGAGTGAAGAAACAGGCAGGCTTAAAGCAGAAATAGCAAGGTACAGTATAAGGAAACTTTTGGAAAGTTCTGCATACTAAAAGTCAGTTTTACTATGTAATATTTAAAATAAGACCACATTTGGAAACAAAACTCCTAAATGCCCCTATATAAGCGTTAAGCCTTTGGTGTTTGTTCAGCAATTTAACGCCTTTTATTCAGTAGTTATAAGAAGTGAAGTGTTAATTTATTTGGAAACAGGACATTTAAAATAAGTAGCCAAATGACTCCAAATTTAACTTTTATAATATGATTTAGTGTGGGTACTTTGCTTTGAATATATATTCACTCATGGTGAATTATGACATTACAAAAATATAGCAATATCAAAATGTACTGACTTTGTTTATCTCTTACCAAGATCTCATGCATCTCTTCATCCAATTTTGGTGTTTAGATCTAACGCATCTCTGACTACAAGCCAGAATCTGGTCCAGACCCTCAGAGATGAACTAACTAAAATAAGAACTGAAAAGGACACTCTTCAAAAGGAGCTAGAGAATAAAGTGGCTGACATACAAGAAAAAGTCAAAACTATAACACAGGTCAAGAAAATTGGGCGACGATACAAGACTCAGTATGAAGAGCTGAAAGCGCAATATGACAAGGTAGATGTAAATTCTGATTATTTAAGAAATTGAATAGTGCACCCTCAGCAGAGTCTTCATAGGTATTACTATTTATAATATCATTACTTCTGATACCAAAACTTGCCTATAAAATTCTGGCTTTAACTTTGAAATGTCCAAAGAATAATATGCTGTATGTGCAAAAACAACAAGGAGTCCAGTGGCACCTTGAAGACTAACAGATTTATTTGGGCATAAGCTTTCATGGGTAAAAAACCCACTTCTTCAGATGCATGGAGTGAAAATTACAGATACAGGCATAAATATGTATTGGCACAAGCCTGTATCTGTAATTTTCACTCCATGCATCTGAAGAAGTGGGTTTTTTACCCACGGAAGCTTATGCCCAAATAAATCTGTTAGTCTTTAAGCTGCCAGCGGACTCCTCGTTGCTTTGGGGTACAGACTAACACGGCTACTCTTCTGATGCTGTATGTTGTTTGAATGTGAAGCTCAGCTCTTAAGGGAGCATCATAATTCCTTTCTGTATCCTGCTTAGACCATTTCTGATGATCAGTGCCCATCTGGTGGTGTTGTGTATGGAAGTGATAACTTTCTACATCTGATGGTTCCTTTTTAAAAAACAAAACAAAAAACGTACAACCTGGACCTGACATCAGTTTGCAATGTTTCAGGTGGTTGCTGAGACATCAACTCAGTCTTATGCTGAAGAACAAGAACAGCAAGCTTCGGTCCAGGAAATACAAGAACTGAAAGAGTCTCTCAGCCAGGCTGAGGTAAAGACAAAAGCCCTGGAGAATCAGATTGAAAATTTACAGAAGGTAAGAAGAGAGCAATATTGTTAGTTTCTACATATGTTTTGAAAGCACTTCACAGGGTACAATGAAGATTTGTTTGTAAAGTATGTGTTCTGTCTCTCTCTCTCTCTTGGAGGAGCTGGAGTATTATACCACTGAGAACTTTTCCTACACCGGACCCTTGCTAGAACACAGGGTTCGGGATCCATGCGCGGTACCTCATTAACCGGGGACTGCATTATAGCAGGGGCCGCGTTACCATGGATCCCAATTTAAATATTTAAATTTGGGATCCATTGCCATGACCGCGCTATATGCAAATCTGCGCTATAGCAATGAGTGCTCTAGCGAGGGTCCGCTGTATCTTAACTAAAGTGACTAGTTAGTATCTCAGCTCATTGGCTTTAACTTTGAAATGTCCAAAGAATAATATGCTGTATGTGTCTGACGCACTCACCACCTAGTTTTAAGGTAGCTTATTATAGCTGGTAGCTAAATTATCTCTTTTTTTCCTGCAGACTATAGCAGAGAAAGAAAGTGAAGCCAGAAGTCTTCAGGAACAGATATCTCAGCTACAGTCAGAACTTTCTCGTCTTCATCAAGATTTGCAAGAGAGAACTACACAAGAAGAACAGCTCAGGCAACAGATAACTGAGAAGGAGGAAAAGACTAGGAAGACCCTGCTGGCTGCCAAGCAGAAAATTGCACAGTTAGCTGGTAAGCTACTCTACTCTGCCTTAAGGGATTTCCATTTTTTTCATTGGTTTTATGAAAAAGCTTCCTGGGCTCAAACCCTGGAAAAAATGTGAACTTCTTGGGTAAACTTTAGTGAGAAATTAACTGATGTAAACCATAAGTTTCTAAAATTAAACTTTGAATGTAGCTGTTCCTTGGGCAGGTTTTTTAGCTATATACAGTTATATAGTGTTGGAAGCTGTAAAAATGTTTGACTTGGTATCAGTTAAAATGGCCAATAACTAATCTGAGAGTTACTTTAGATGAGTCAGAGGATATTGTCCTTGCTTAGCACCCAGGTATTTATCCCACACAACTTACCAGTACAAAGGACATTCCTTTCTTTCAGCAAGTTCAGTGTTAATCAGGAAGAAATGAAACTACTGCTTTCTGATGGTTGGAGAAAACATACAGTCCTTCGATATTTCAAATTTACAATTGCTAGCCTTATTTTCAAAAAATCACACAAGTTATCACTAAGAAATAGTTTTATCACTTACAATGTGTTAGTACACATAGGTCACTGCTTAAAGTACTTCATTAAATTATAAAAGCAAACAGATTTTCCGTGCACAAAGACTTGGTAGGCAGTTTTACAAGGAAGAGACTGAATGCTTTGTTACTTGATTAGGTACAAAAGAACAGCTGACAAAAGAAAATGACGAGTGGAAACAAAAGAGCAGTGCATTAGAAGAGCAAAAGACTGAGTTGGAGGTGCGGATGAGTGCACTCAAATCACAGTATGAAGGTCGCATTTGCCGCCTGGAGAGAGAGCTAAGAGAGCAACAAGAGAGGCACCATGAACAGCGAGATGAGCCTCCAGAGTCTACTAATAAGGTAAGGTACAAGATATGTGAAGCTTTTGTTAGCTGTTTTACCACTTGTAGTGAAACGGAATAGTCTGTGTCTAACAATGTGTGGGCTTTGAGTTCACGGTAACGGAGCAGTTGTGAATTAGAATAGTTCCTGTGTGGTGCCCCTTCCCTTATACCATATCTCTGATAGCAGGTGGAAATTCAACAGACACAACTTCTTCCCATGGGGCTTCCAACCTTTTTAATCCCCAGAATAATGCAGCTGGAAACCCGAAACAGTACATACCACCTCCAGTTTCCCAAGGCAAGTTGGTCTTGGAAGGAAGAGAAACAGCTGTTCAGAGCATTAGAAGTTAATAACAAAAAATTGTTCTGGTTGGGTTCAAACTTTCCATTGCTAACAAAAGTGTATAATTGTTTTACTGACTAGGTTTCACCACAGGAGTAGTTCAAACATTGCTCCTCTTGTTGGCTCTGTAAGCAGTCTTATTTGCATATACAATATGACAGGACTATCGTGCTAAAACTTTGAGCTTGCATCCTGGTCCTACAGTAAATATAGTTCTTTCCAATAGAACAGAATTAATCAGTACTCTTTTTGGCTGTCTAAAAAAACTGCATTATCAAGGGTATCCCAGAAAATACTTGACTTCTTTGAGCAAGCTCAGAATATTTGAGAGTAAGCATGGAACTGGTATACTGCCAAATCCGTAGTTGAAACAATTGTAATTAAAGAGATCTGTCTACTGAAGCAGTAACCAAAATTGCATTTTTGGATTGTTTTATAGAGCCTGCTGGCTTAATATTTAGCTATGGAAGCATATAATTTACAAAAACACTTACGTCTAATAGGTTCCGGAACAGCAGAGGCAGATCACACTCAAATCTACTCCAGCATCAGGTGAAAGAGGAATGTAAGTTGTGGGTTCTTTTTTGTCTAGTCGTTATGTCTATATTTTTTGTTTTGAACTGTAGGAATGAATTAAAGGCTTTTGCATTTAAGAATTTTTTAACAGCTTTTGGAAGCTACTGACTGCTAAATGCTAACACTGAGCTATGGATTAACTGAATCTAACCAGTTAAGTCATTTACTACTAAACTGTCATATTTAGGTACACTGTGAACTTGAAATCTAGTCTATTTGAAAAATTATAAGCAGTTTCAGGTACTACACCAGCCTGTGAAGATGTATAATCTTTATGGCCTATAATCTGACATTTCTGTTCTTGGAACAGTTTTGATCCCAGGTGCTCTTGTAACAATGCTACACATCTTTGATTTTTAAAATTCTGGTATCCCTTTGAAATGAAGTTCTGATCTTGAGAAGTGACTGTAAAAATCACTGGCATCATTCTTATTCAGCAGATATTCTCCTTCTGTATTGAGCCATATCAGTTGACTTCAGTGACAAATATAAGACTGTGTCCACACTGCGCTGTCAGTGCTAAAACTTTAGTCGTGCAGGGGTGTGAAAAAACACCCCCGAAAGACAAAAGTTTTAGCACTGAAAAGCGCCAGTACAGACAGCGATTTATCACTAGGAGCTACACAAATTTCCAGTTAATCACATCTATCAAGGATATGGGGTTGTGCACAGGGCATAATTTGCCCTGCAGAATAATCTCTTCTAGTGGTGATATGCAAGAATGATAATTGTGAACAAAACTTTGAAGGTAGCTGTTGATTATGGAATCATAGGTATGTAGGGCTGGAAAAGACTTCGAGAGGTCAAGTCCAGCCCCCCGCACTAAGGCAGGACCAGGTTAACCTTGACTATCCCTGACAAGTGTTTGTCCAACCTGATTTTGAAAACATCCAGTGATGGGGATTTACAACTTCACTTGGAAACCCCTTCCTAATTTAACTACCCTTGTAGTTTTTCCTAATATCTAACCTAAATCTCCCTTTCTGCAGATTAAGCCCATTATATCTTGTCTCACCTTCAGTGGACATGGAGAACTAATCACCATCCTCTTTATAACAGCCGTTAACATATTTTGAAGACTGTTTATCAGGTGTTCTCTCTCTCTTCCCCCTTCCCCCGGTTGTCTTTTCTCTAGACGTAAACATACCCAGTTTTTTTAAACCTTTCCTCATAGGTCAGAATTTCTAAACATTTTATCGTTATTGTTAGAACATAAGAATGGCCATACTGGGTCAGACCAATGGGCCATCTAGTCCAGTATGCTGTCTTTCAACAGTGGCCAATGCCAGGTGCCCCAGAAGGAATGAACAGAACTGCTAATCATCAAGTGGTCTACCCCCTGTTGCCCATTCCCAGCTTCTGGCAAACAGAGGCTAGAGACACCATCCCTGCCCATCCTGGCTAATAGCCATTGATGGACTTATCCTCAATGAACTTATCTAGTTCTTTTTTTGAACCCTGTTATAGTCTTGGCCTTCACAACATCCTCTTGCAAAGAGTTCCACAGCTTGACTGTGTGTTGTGTGAAGAAATACTTCCTTTTGTTTGTTTTAAACCTGCTTCCTATTAATTTCATTTGGTGACCCCTAGTTCTTGTGTTATGAGAAGGAGTAAATAACACTTCCTTATTTACTTTCTCCCCACCAATCTTGACTTTATAGACCTCTATCATGTCCCCCCTCAGTCGTCTCTTTTCCAAGATGAAAAGTCTGAATCTTAATCTCTCCTGATATGGAAGCTGTTCCATGCTCCTAATCATTTTTATTGCCCTTTTCTGAACCTTTTCCAATTCCAGTACATCTTTTTTGAGATGCGGCAACCACATCTGCATGCAGTATTCAAGATGTGGGCGTACCATGGATTTATATAGAGGCAATGTGACATTTTGTTGTCTCATCTATCCCTTTCTTAACGATTACCAACATGCTCTTAGCTTTTTTTTGACTGCCGCTACACGCTGAGTAGATGTTTTCAGAGAACTATCCACAATGATGCCAAGATCTCTCTTGAGTGGTATCTGCTAATTTAGACCCCATCATTTAATATATATAGTTGGGATTATGTTTTCCAATGTGATTTATTTGCATTTATAAATATTGAATTTCATCTGCCATTTTGTTGCCCCGTCACCCAATTGTTGCTCTTCTCTGATCTCTCCAATTTATTCACATCTTTCCTAAAGTGTGGCACCCAGAACTGGACACTACTCAAGCTCAGTGCCGAGTAGAGCAGCACAATTACTTACCATGTGTTACGTACGACATTCCTGTTAATACACCCCAGAATGATAAAAGCCTTTTTTGCAACTGCAGCCATTGTTGATTTTTTCAATCTGTGATCCACTATAATTCCCAGTTACTTTTCATCAGAACTACTGCTAGTTATTTGCCATTTTGTATTTGTCATTTGATTTTTTTTCCTTCCTAAGTGTGGTACTTTGCACTTACCTTTATTGAATTTCATCTTGTTGATTTCAGTGCAATTCTCTAATTTTTCAAGGTTGGTTTTGAATTCTAATCCTGTTCCCCCAAGGGCTTGCAACCCCTCCCAGCTTGTTAAAAGAAAAGGAGTACTTGTGGCACCTTAGAGACTAACAAATTTATTTGAGCGTAAGCTTTCGTGAGCTACAGCTCACTTCATCATGCATCCGATGAAGTGAGCTGTAGCTCACAAAATCTTATGCTCAAATAAATTTGTTAGTCTCTAAGGTGCCACAAGTACTCCTTTTCTTTTTGCGAATACAGACTAACACAGCTGCTACTCTGATCCCAGCTTGTTGTCATCCTCAGTAATAAAAATATTGAATAGTACCAGACTCAGGGCTGCAGGATCCTTGTAGATATGCCCTCCCAGCTTGAGTATAGTCTTTCAACCAGTTATGCTCTCACCTTATAGCAGTTTCATATAGACTACATTTCCTGAGTTTGCTTATGAAAATGTTGTGGTAGCTATGTCAAAAGCCTTATTAAAATTAAGATACATCACATACAGGTTCCCCTGATTCACTAAGCCAGTAATCCTATGAAAGAAGGAAATTAGGTTGATTTGGCATGATTTGTTCTTGACAAATTCATGCTGTCTGTTCCTTATAACCCTCGTATCCCCTAAGTGCTTACGAATTGTTTAATAATTTGTCCCAGGTACTGAAGTTAGTCTGTCTGGTCTATAATTCCCCGGGTCCTCTTTGTTCCCTTTTTTAACAATAAGTACTCTGCTTGCCTTTTCCAGTCCTTTGGGACCTCACCCATCCTCCTTGAGTTCTGAGATAATAATTGCTAACTGTTCCAAGATGGCTTCAGCTAGTTACTTAAGCTTTCTAGGATGAATTTCTTCTGGCCCTGTTGAATTTAATACATCTAACTTATACAAATATTCTTTAACCTGATCTTTCCCTATTTTGGCTTGCATTCTTCCCTTCTTGTTGATAATATTACTTGTATTGAGTATCTGGTTACTACTCTTCTTTTTAGTGAAGACTGAAGCAGAATAGGCATTAAACACCTTAGCCTTCCAAATGTCATCTCTTTTATTTGGTCTCCTTCCCCACTAAGTAGAAGCCTACACTTTTGTCTTTCTCTTGCTCTAAATGTATATGAAGAGCCGCCTCTTATTACCTTTTATGTCCCTTACTAGTTGTCATTTATTTTGTGCTTTAACCTTTCTGAATTTGTTCGTACTTGCTTGTGCTATTCTTTTGTACTCCTGAGCAATTTGTCCATGTTTTCACTTTTTGTAGGATTCATTTTTGATTTTTCAGATCATTAAAAAGCTCCTAATGGGGAAACATTGGCCTCTTACTACACTTCCTATCTTCCTTTGAATCAGGATAGTTTGCCATTCTGCCTTTAATGTTGTGTCCTCCAGAAGTTGCCAACTCTCCTATATCCCTTAGATTTTCTTCCCTTGGGACCCTGTCTTCCAGTTCTCTGTATTTGTTAGTCTTCTTTTTGAAGTCCCCTTATTCTGCTGCTCTCACTGCTTCCTTTCCGTAGAATCATGAAATATATCATTTTATGATCACTTTCACCCATGTGGGCATCCCACCAAGTCTCTGTGATGCCAATTAAATAATAATTTAGCTTAGATACTAGTACTATGCCATGATCTGTTTTAAATGTTGTTGTGAAACTTTTCTAAATCAACATTTGATATTGTGTTAGAAAACTGAATTTGATACACTTGTAAGTCTGACCCCAACTTTGTTAGCACAAATAAAACCAATGTCCTATTTCCAGTGCCAGCACTTCTGATCCACCAACAGCAAACATTAAGCCAACGCCTGTTGTGTCAACTCCAAGTAAAGTGACTGCTACTGCCATACCTGGGAGTAAATCTACTCCAAGAGCAAGTATCCGTCCAATGGTTACTCCTGCTACAGTTACAAATCCAACCACTACTCCAACAGCCACAGTTATGCCTACAACACAGGTGGAAACCCAAGAAGGTAAGTGTTCTAAATAAAGGACAACTATCTAAATTAAACTAACCTTAAAAGGACACCTCTACCTTGAAATCTAGTCAATTTCAGAGTTAAATATAATGTCTGGTATTTCACCTGACCTTGAATCCCCTTGCTAATTTGTTGTGCTTTTACAGTTTTTACAGCTTTAAATCAGTTAACAGGTCATACATGAGAAACATTAAATCTCACTATCCACTGCTTTCTCAAGTGAAAAGTAATGTGAATTGTACTAGATAATGATAAGCCAATTAAAATGTGCTACCATTTGCTTTCCAGCTATGCAGTCAGAAGGACCAGTCGAGCATGTTCCAGTCTTTGGAAGCACAAGTGGATCTGTACGCTCCACCAGTCCTAATGTCCAGACATCTCTCTCTCAACCCATCTTAACTGTTCAGCAACAGACTCAAGCTACAGCTTTTGTGCAGCCCACTCAGCAAAGTCATCCTCAGATCGAGCCAGCGACTCAAGAGCCACCCCCCACCATTGTGGAGGTCGTACAGAGCTCACAAATAGAAAGGCCCTCCACTTCCACAGCAGTGTTTGGTACAGGTTTGTTTCATTCTCTAAATAAACATAAAGGGCCTAATCTCATGGTGTGTCCAAACCACTACAGATCCTCGTTGAATCAGGCCATAATGCATATAATAGCAGCTGAAGGCTTTGTGTGCAAATTGTGGGGTAGGCTTTCAAAAAGACTGAGGTCTGGCCTACCTTCTTGCACCTGCCAAAGTATACCATTTAAAAACTGTGACTTAGTACACTTCTAAAAGGTATTCTAGATGAAACAAGAAGTGAATGTTCAAATGTCTATTCAAACTAGTGCTGGATGTTAAATCTTGTTCGCTACAGAAAAAAGCAGGATCTCCCCTCATCCGCGCCTCTATTTCCTCGATCTTGCTTTGGTATGAGGATTCAGAGTTTAATATAAAGGTTTGGCCTCGAAACTTTATAAATGACTACTGTAGGAAAGCAAACTAAATCAACTGAACTGAACACATATTCTGTGATTGTACGTGTACTTGCTTCAAACCCATTTAGGCCTTAGATGGCAATTTTTAAAAAAATTAGATCTTACTGCTACACTGAGCACCTATCGTTATAGATGCTTCTGTTATTTGCAAAATTTATCCCCAAAAGTACCCCTTGTGGCTATTTTTAATTGCCTTTGCTGGTGCCTACGGAAATGTTAGCAACCACGTTCTGTCAGGAACAAAACTCCTGAAAAACGAACAAAAGAGCTGAAGCAAATAGAATGAGTTCCATTGTGCCCTTAAGCTTAGATCTGGGTTCTGATGGACTTTGAATAGGGGCCAGTTTCACAGACGGGAGCCTGCAGCTCAGAAAGCTCTGCTGCCAGTCCCAGTGTGTGCAACCCCAGGAGCAAACCTATCCAAGTGCAAATTAAGACACTCCTATCCAAGTGCCAGGGTTGAGTATAGAGCAAGAGGCAGTCTCTCAGAGAGGAAGCTGAAATTATCTGGGTTTCTGCCAGTTTACTAAACCCTCTTTGTGTGCCATAATGCTCTTGAAAATAACACTGAGGACTCTTTCAAGTTTCAGCTACCCCAAGTTCTTCCTTGCCCAAGCGTCCACGAGAGGAGGAAGAGGATAGCACAGTAGAAAACTCGGAACAAATTTCAGAGGAAACAGTGGATATACCTCTTCCAAAGAAACTGAGAAGCATACAGAGAGTTGGACCTGAGGTTTGTAAGAATGGAAATACTTCCAGTGAATTATTTTGCCCCGTCCAGGATTTGAGATTGGAATAAGCTTTTGATGAAGAAACTGAAACAGGATCCTGTTGCAAAAGCTTTTAAAATTCTGTTGCTGGCAAAGTCAGTCACCTTTTGTGAAAATGGTAATTGACAAACTCGTTACCAGTGGTTCTCAACCAGGGGTCCGAGGTTCCCTGGGGGGGGCTTTGAGCAGGTGTTGGAGGGGTCCACTAAGCAGGGCTGGCACTACACTTGCTGGGGCCCAAGGCAGAAAGCCAAAGCTCCACCTCATTGGGCTGAAGCCCCACCACCTGGGGCTAAAGCTGAAGCCTGAGCAACAGCTTCATGGGGGCCCCAGGCAATTGCCCTGCTTGCTACTCCCTAACGCTGCCCCTGGCTTTTATATGTAGAAAACCAGTTTTTTGTGGCGCAGGTGGGCCATGGAGTTTTTACAGCATGTTGAGGGGGGCCTCGGAAAGAAAAAGGTAGCAAACCCTTGCTCTATACCATTAGAATAGCCTACATCTTGAACTTCCAACTAAAGCAAAAGTTATAGTGTTTAAAGGTAGGGGCTTTGTGTTAAATAGTAGAATTTTTATTAGTTTAAGGGGAACACTGTTAACTTGAAATCCATGCAGTCGAGCTTAGCAGTATTTTGAATAGGCCTGAAAGGAGTGAGGTGGGTGTCAGGAAGGCAGGAGATGCAGAAATTGAAAATGAGCAATAAGCCCCTGGGCAAGAGTTTTAGCAGTGCGGATAGAAAGAAGGCCAGGTCTTTGAGTTATGGAGAAAGAAGCAGCAATATTTGGACATGGTCTGAATATTCAGATGTAGCGAGAAAACAGAGTTTCATATGACACCTATGAGGAGATGTCAGAAAAGCAGAAATATGAGGTTGGATGGAGAGAGGCTAGTCAGCAGTCACAAGGTAGGTATTGGGCATTGGTGTAGAAATGGTAGTTAAAATTGTCTGTCTGACTGGCTCTCTTAATATGAAAAATATATGGTTTTTCAGGAGGAAGTCACGGCTGAAGAAAGCACTGATGGTGAGGTAGAAACTCAAATTTACAATCAAGATTCTCAAGACTCCATTGGAGAAGTAAGCAAAAAAAAATTAATTTTAATTGTAGCATGAACAGCCCTTCCGTGCAAATACCACTTTGGTATTTTAACAATTGCTGCAGTTAACATTGTATATCAATCTAGTCACTATTAGAAAAGCATTTGTTGATGGTAACATCTTTGTGAAATGTCAGTCATAATTTAGAGATTTGTAATGGAAATCAGTTTGTAAAGATTATAACAATTTTTAGGGCTAGAAGTTTCATTCAGTGTATATTTAATTTTGATTGCGATTTTCACATACCTCCATAGATAGTACTTCACATTTTCAAAGAACTATATAAACATTAAGTACTACCACTGAATTATGTAGTAATTTTACTTACGGGGGAAACTGAGACATAGGGATTAAAGGAGTCAACATCAGAGCCAGGACTGGAGTTTGAGAGTTCTAAATTCTTAAATTTCTTGCTTTGTTCCCACAGACTACACTTCTGTGGGAGCAAAGAAAGAAATTTAAGAATTTATGGCTTTATGTTGCAGAAAGATTCCGTGACAAATCGTTGAGCAGGTTTCAATCAGCAAGGAACTGGGATGGATCATAAGAGTGTAGGCAATGAAGGCAATGTCGGTAGTTCTGTTCAGTACCTTAGACTTTCCTTTGTATTTATTTAGGGCCAGATTTTTGGCTCTCCTGAAATAAGTAATTGAAATGTGAAGACAAAAAATTAGAATTAAATTTCTCTTCCTACCGCAAAGAAGTAATTCCATAACTCATACCTGCATCTGTCCTGATCGGACCTTACATTCTGGTAGGGAGTGGATTTTCTCTAACCAGTGGAGAATACTGTGTCCCTAAAATCAGGGTTTTTTTTCTGTAACTTTACACATACAAAAGATGCTCAGAGATTGACTCTCATTTAACCCCCAGATATCTCTACCTCCAAACATCTTTGAATGACCTATTCTAGAACTCAAACATGATTACTGCAGTCCAGTTAATTCTATTGCTGAGCAATCAAATACAAAGGAACCAAGTCACTTAGTATGCAGAAATATCTAGAACTAGTTCTTGCACTTAACAGTCATGGGTGCTGAAGTGTGAAAAAAATATTCTCAATCCAAAAAAAAAAAGTGATTTCCAGTATCTGAAAACAGATGACTATTATCTGAACATCTTTATCCAGATTTAACAGTTCTTGTTCAAATTCTTTGAGGATTTTAATGAGCTGCAGTTTTTGCTGAATCAAACTAGAATGATGTACAACCTTTTTAATAACTTTTTGTAGCTAGCTAGCCAAGTGATGGACCTAAAGGGTTTCATTCAGTCTGGAGTAGCAGCAGAGAAGCCTAGAGATCTCTCTTCCATATCAATGGAAAACTAACTTTGCCCAAGGTCCCGGCTACATTTAATCTTTTTTAGATGGGTGTGAAACTGGTTAGTGGCATGGTCAAATCCAGCCATAGTTTGTGTCCTCACACAACTTGATTAATACTCTGTTAATATCTGTGACAACTAATGTTTTTCCGTTTCCAGCAACAGATTCTGCTTCTGCTCTGATTGTTATCTCACCACCAGTTGGGCATACTACTCTTTTGCATGTTGATCGGCTCCTCTAACAGAGCTGTTGTAATTGATTTGGCCAGTTCTCCTTTCTCACAGCTGTATGTGTATTAGGGTACACCAGCGTACATTACACACATGCTTCCAGCGAGGCTATATATACATATTCTCTGGGCACTTCTCCTTGTTCAAGCACTATGCCCAGATTGTCCCAGAACGCATCAATACAAACACAATTACCATCTTTGGTAGGTGTGAATTCATGTAATTGCGTGGTTTGTGGACCCAACAAAAAGCAGCTGAGTGGACACAACAAAAATGTGATTGTTGCAACCAGTTAAGAAGAGCGTCACAAACAGATTACAACAACACAGATGTAGCGTAGAGTGGACCCAAATCTGATCTAGGTACTGAACCGCGAGTGGTGACATAGCTGCTTTTAGCAGCACTTGTGGAGGGATTTAAAAGTTAAACAGAATTGCAAATTGACTTTAATATCTCCTGTGGCAAACATTTTTAAAAACACACATATGAAGTATCACTTTTATTTTAGTAACTTTCCTTTACCTTTTAAAGGGGGTTACCCAGGGAGAGTACGCTCCCATGGAAGATAGTGAAGAAACCTCTCAGTCCCTCCCAATAGATCTTGGACCTCTTCAGTCCGATCAACAGAATACCTCATCATCCCAGGATGGTCAGTCCAAGAGAGATGATGTCATTGTGATTGACAGCGATGACGAAGAGGATGATGATGAGGAAAATGAAGGCGAGCAAGAAGTATGTCTGGCTTATTTGTAGTTTGTGATCATCAATATCTTTGTGCAAAGAAACATCTCATCCTGCGGGTGGCTACCAAAAAGTAATTAAAATGGTTTCTTCTTTTTTTTTAAAGACGAACTCATGATTTACAAATGTCTGCTGTTTAACAGTAAATATAGAAAAGCATATGCACTCTTAGAAGCTCTGTGAATCCATTTACCTGGCTTGAGCGGAAGTAAAACAACACATTTTTTTCATTGATGCAGGAAGAACTAAGCACACAATTCCTGTTAATAGGAATTCTGCAGTTATTCATACAGCTGGACATTTAAATTTATTTACTCAACTCAGCTTGATTTTTGAACTGTTGTGAAGTTGACTGAAGCACTCATTTATATAATGAAATGCCTCTGCTAGCCAGGCTGTGGAGAGGTTTTCAGCACAGAAATAATTTTGAAATAACTTTTTAAAAAAAAATTCCTTTCCTTAAGTAAAATCCTCAGTATTTCTTGCTTCACAAAAAAAAAACCAAAAACCAACCCCACAGACTATATCACACTGACATTACCAAATACCTTGAGTTTTTCTGCTATTAATGTAACTTATTTATACAGATAAAACCTCTCTAGTCCGGCACCCTCAGGACCTGCCTGGTGCCGAACCACAGGAGGTCAGTGCAGAGTGCCAGCGGGTATCCATAGGCGTGGAAGTAGGGGTATGGGGAGTGCTGCAGTACTCCCAGGCTTTGCGCCCAGCATGGCCCCCCAATCCGGGGATTCCGCTGTCACCTGGGGTCCCAGCCACTAGCCCCTCCGCCGAGGGGCTCCGATGCTCGACCCAGGTCCCAGACGCCAGCCCCTCGCCCGGGGTCCCAGCCACCGGCTCCAGTTCCTCCCCCTCCCTCCCGAAGCTTGAATGCTGCGAATCAGCTGTTTGCAGTGCTCCGGAAGCACTGGGAGGGAGGAGGAGGAGTTGGTAAGTGTGGGGCCACCAGCGCATGGGGGGGAGAGGGAGGAGCTTGGCACTGGTGGATGCTCTGCACCCACTAATTTTTCCCCATGGGTGCTCCAGCCCTGGAGCATCCACGGAGTCGGCACCTATGCCGGACCACGGAGTGCCGGATTAGAGAGATTCAACCTGTATTAACACAGTGCCCTGAGACCCCAGTTAGAATCCTGGCCTCAAGATGCCAGATGCTGTACAAACATATACAATGAGAGAACTAGCTTGAAGCAGGCATATTTTAATTAGTCACTGTATAAACTTTCTCATGCATCTTTGTCACTGCACATTACTCCAGGTGACAATAAAATTTTTCACTTGACCTACAACAACATTTGAAGTTTGTATATGCCTACAAATGAATTCTTAACATCTCTAGAAAGAGACCTTTAGAGAAAATCTGTCTATTCATAGCACACTACAAAATGATTTAGCCATTCTCTAAAATGGCGATAATGTTAGTAACCTCCTTTGTAAAGGGCTTTGAGATCTACAGTTGAAAAGTACTGTATAAGAGCTAGATGTTATCCTTTTGAGCTTTTCCTAAAGCTGTGTACGTTACATTTGTAGGATTATGAAGATGAGGAAGAGGAGGATGAAGATGATGATGAAGATACAGGAATGGGGGATGAAGGTGATGATAGTAATGAAGGAACTGGGAGTGCTGATGGAAATGATGGATATGAGGCAGATGATGCTGAGGTAAGAGTAGCAACCTTTTGTAGGCATATGCGATCTCCTGAGGTAATTGTGATGTTATAGCTTGTTCCTATTGTAATCCACATGTTGAGAAAGGAAAACCTTAATTCGAGTTGATCCAAGTAGATTGGATTTTGTGGTTAGATGATAAATATGGTTCATGTTGCAACTGGTTTTCTTCTTGAGTAAAAAACTTTTCGATGTGTGGAAAGGTTGGATAATACAAAGTACAGGACACAGCATAAGCTTTGTAATACTAGACTAAGGTAGCTGTGAAGCTAGCCAAGTGTAACTCTTAACAACAAATGTTTATTAGTTGAAACATTGAACAAATGATATTTTGATATAGATAGGTTTTAAAACTTGTGTAAATGTATACATGGTTGTTCTTTATAACTATGTATGGTATATAAAATTTCTTAAGTTTTCACAGATATCATCTTTCCTATATTAGCTTTTTCTGTTCTCTTTCAATTATTGGCTTGGGTGGGGTTTTGCACTGAATCACTGTTTTATGAATTTTTAGGGTGCTGATGGTACAGATCCTTGTACAGAAACTGAAGAGAGCATGGGAGGTGGAGAAAGCAACCAGAGAGCAGCGGACTCTCAAAACAGTGGTACAATTAATCTTTACAGTCTCTGGTTATGAGGGGGGACATGTGCAAGCCTTCTGAGTTCTTTCTGTTAAAACATGTATTTTTGAATTTGAGGTGGAAAAGATAGGTTTACAGGAGCCTACAGGGGTGTGCTCCAGTAAAATTCCGTAAGCTAAGTAGCACTGGGTGTATTCAATATTTGTATGGAAAACATTACTTGCAGAAAGAGCTGTTGATGATTCAGTAGATGATCCTCTTCCCTCTGAGTCATTGGTGAACAATTGCCTATCATGGTGCTAATTGGTTCTTTAACTTGTAGACATGCTGTCTTTCAAATGACTTTTTAAATCCGGGCACTGTTCAGTTGTCACTGTTGGTCAATTACTGCTTTTTGCAAGCGTAGAAATGTCTGCTATAGCATGTTAATCTGATTTTCAATTTTGGTATACGTTCTGTAAGTTTTTATTACAGCTTCATCTCAAACTACTCATGCTTCAGGATTGATTCCATTTGTGTGGTGGGTAAAGTGACCCCATATTCTCTATAAAGTATTACAGTGTACATCAATTTTTTAAAGTTGTCATACTTTTGTCATTGCAACTAGAGTACTGCCTGAATTACTCTGGTCATAGATTTGTGGAGTACAGTGTTTTTATTGTGTGATATTTCCTTGCATTTTAGGCGAAGGAAGCACAAGTGCTCCAGAGTCAACTTTCTCTCATGAAAGTTCAAGAGAACAGCAGCCAACATCTGCCTCAGAGAGGCAGGCTCCTCGGCCACCTCAGTCACCACGCAGACCACCACATCCTCTACCCCCACGACTGACTATTCATGCTCCACCCCAGGAACTGGGACCACCAGTACAGGTAGGAAATTACTCAACGCTTTAGAAAATTAAGGAAATTACTTAATTATGTAGCTTTTTGTAAATAAGGTTAGTCCTGTGTATTTGGTCCAACTGTATTACTTTTATATGGTGTCTTACAAAAAGGAAACATACAGATATTAATTGGAACAGCTGAGCAAATTAACAAAAATTTCTCATCTCCTGAAATATGGCAGTGATTTTACTTACTAGTTGTACAAGTGAAATACCATTCAAAGCAGTAAGGCAATAGTGATGGGTGTGTATCTTGAAATGATTATACCAGCACTGTTTCAGTTAATACTTGTCAGTATTTCCACTCTAAAAGCAGTTTTTGAGAAGGTTATAACTCAGCAGGATCTGGCTCAGATTTTTATTATATATTCTTTGTCCAGATGCAGGTGTGGCATAAGGAAACTCCCACTGTCTTCTCAGCTAACCTTTTTGTGCCTAATGCCTCACATGTGAGCTGTATGTGACACTTTAAGATTCTACAGAATTTTAAGCTTTCATTTAAAAAAAGAAAAGGAGTACTTGCGGCACCTTTGAGACTAACAAATTTATTTGAGCATAAGCTTTCGTGAGCTACAGCTCACTTCATCGGATGCTGTCGCTCATGAAAGCTTATGCTCAAATAAATTTGTTATTCTCTAAGGTGCCGCGAGTACTCCTTTTCTTTTTGCGGATACACACTAACACGGCTGCTACTCTGAAACCTGTCATTTAAAAAAAGAAAGTTTTACCCTTATGGTTGCAAAAAGAAACCTCCTGATTGTGAGCTAATTCTTTATAGCCCCCTTGTTCTGAGAGGTGTGCACTGTTCCAATTTATTTCTATGGGGTATTTATCTCTGAACCCTTATGACAGGTTACATGTCAACATTGTTAACTATTCCACTTTACCAGAAACTTCAGCTAACATGTTTATATTTCCTGGTTGGACCCAGCTGTGGGTAAGGAAGGTTGGAAAATGGATGTTTTTAAAAGCATAGTGCTACACAGATGAGTCCTACAGTGTCACAAGATCTCTCCTTGATTTTCAGTGCATGAGCCCACCCCATGCATGAGGTGTGGAAAATGTTGCTGCTAGTGAGAACAGAGACAATGATTTCCCCGGCATCATCATCTCTTAAAAATCAGGGTTCTTCTCCTCAGTGTAGCCTGATGGGGAGCTGAATTGGAAACACAAGCAGAGTGGGAAGAGGAGCAAGACCTGTGCTCAGCTAGGTACATATAATAACACCTTCCAAATTTCAAATTATTTTTGCTCCAAGAAAGAACAGATAAAAAAAGAAGAGTGGAGAAAAAATAAAGACCAAAAAAACAAAAAGTGCAGAGAGAAAAAAGTAGCACACAAGGAAGGATGGGATAAAAGAGGTGGGATAGATAGGAGAATGGGGAAAGAATGGAGAAAGAAGACAACAGCATTCATGGTTGGAAGTTGAAGCTAGACAAATTCAGGACATAAGAAATTCATGGAAATAAGGCATACGTTTTTAATGGTAAGAGTAATTCATCATTGGAACCATTTACGAATAGTTGTGGTGGAGTCTCCATCACTAGCAATTTTTAAGTCAAGATTTAATTTTTTTTAAAGATATGCTTTAGGAATTATTTTGGGGAAATTCTGTGTCCTGTGTTATACAGGGCAGGTGGATGATCATAATGGTCCTTTCTGGCCTTGGAATCTATGAATCTGTATGGGACCTTGCATATTTTATTACACTGAGAAATGTTGAATGCAGCTGTCAGTAGGCTTCTACTCAGTCTGCCTTAACTAGGTCTCCTTGAGAGTTGGTCTGCACTGTTGCCTAATTGGTTTGAGAATTTGTTAAGTGGTGAGCTGTGCTGAGCATGCTTCCTCCACAGTCCAGGGAGTACCAAGAGAGAGTTGAAGAATGAATGCCAGAAGTTTTGACAGTTCCGTGCTCAGAACTTGAAATTTTTTAAGGTTTTTTTTTTTAGGGGGAAAAATTAAACTGACCTTAATAGTTCTAACTTAAACACAATTATAATCGTTCATAGATTTTTCATTTGGTTTGTTGTGCTCTTTCAAGATATTATAGTATGGTTTATAATATTTTGTTTATTTTCCAAAGACCTTTCTGTGTGTGATGAAGTGCACAAAAAAACCCTCTGAGCACTTTTCACTAAATGCTGAACCATTTGTTTAGATTATACTAAAATTGTGTCTTGTGAAAATGATTTAAATGTCATTGTACTGCAACACCCCCCTCACACACTCACTATTTCCTCTTTACTTAGAAAGAGTTCCTATATTAATTTTTCCCCCTTTTTGGTGTAACATTGCCCCATTTTGTAAATTAGTTGCTTCCGCCTGATTCGGGATTGTTTTAAGTATAGGAATTAAGTGCATGATTAAATATATCTGGAATATGGCTTTCACTAATAAAAATATGCTAGCTGGTTTTGTTAATCAAGTCATGCTTTTGGTAGAAAGCCAAAAGAATTTCTTTATTTACCATTTATCACTAAACTTTATTCCTGAAGATATTTGCATATGGCTAGACTCCCCAGGAAACATTTATACTACTTTATTCCTCCTTTTACCATAAAGAGAATCCAGATGACTCGGAGACAGTCAGTGGGACGTGGGCTTCAACTAACTCCTGGTATAGGGGGCATGGTAAGTAAATGGCAGACTGCTCCTAAAAAACCTTGAATGAGAGAGCACTCTGAACTTCGTAGTCTTATAACACTACAAGAGCAGTAAAGAATTCCTTGGCTGTTTGTGTAAGCTTGCAGATAGGTTTAATCAAGCGGTGGTTTTTCATGTTAATGGTACTTCCATCCTTTAACTTATTCCAAATGTGAATACCGGGCAAGGTATATTAAGTATAAGATGAAGCTAAAAACTCTTAAGAATCTGGGTCAGTTTAGACACAGCCAATATTTATTACTATTTTTTAGGAATCAGTCTTTTAAAATACTTTATTTTCACATTGGTTCCCTTCACACTGTTGACTAGACAAATAGTGGTTAAAGCTGTTAGTCTATTTTTTTGGGAGGGAACAACCCTTGTATATGAGTTTTATTTAGAAGCAAGCAGAGTAGGAGTAATGAATATATTTTAGCTTCTGATCTTAATATTTTTTTCAGCAGCAACACTTTTTTGATGATGAGGACAGGACAGTTCCAAGCACCCCAACTCTTGTGGTACCACATCGTACAGATGGATTTGCAGAAGCAATTCAGTACGTAGAAGTCATAACAAAAGCAAGTGCTATTGTGTATTTCCCTTTTACTAACAGTTGAATGGTTCTTTGCTTAAAGGTAAATGGAAATAAAATGATTTAGTGATTGTGTAGTAAGATACTAAATAGCATTCCATCTACTAGATGGGTAAGAGAGAGAGTCACAAATATTGAATTGTTTGAACCCTACATCATAAAATGGAGTTCAGAAAAGTTAGTTTCTGATCACATTCCAATCTAGTGAAACCTATTTGTTTAAAAAGTCATACAGTTAAATTACTAGGGCAACAGTGGGTTATCATGTTTCTTTGAGCTCCTCTTTTGCACATTCACATTAGTGCTATAAGTGACAAAAGCATGTTTTCTCAATGTTGACTATGAAGATCGGTTAAAATATACACAGCAAGCTGCTGTGGAGAATTAGTTGTGTAAAGCCATAGGAGCTATTTAAACGTTACAAAAAGAAAAGGAGTACTTGTGGCACCTTAGAGACTAACCAATTTATTTGAGCATAAGCTTTCGTGAGCTACAGCTCACTTCAGTACTCCTTTTCTTTTTGCTAATACAGACTAACACGGCTGTTACTCTGAAACCTGTCATTAAACATTACAGTATTCATTGAAAGTGATTTTACTATTTTCTTACTAGTTGAGTATTTTTTGACCATATCATTTTGACGCAGATGTAATGGAGTAACTAATTACTTTGGATAATGCTGATAAAATTAAGTGTTATCTATGCTTGGCTACTAATCTTATTTGTATAATCGATAATTTGTTTTCCTTATTCAATTAAAATAATTTTATTATAGTTTTTAGTTTATTAAACAGTTTTTACAGCACATTCTGCATCTTTGTAGTTCCCCCCAGGTTGCTGGAGTTCCCAGATTCAGGTTTGGACCTCCAGAAGATATGCCACAGACTAGTTCCAGCCACTCAGATCTTGGCCAGCTTGCATCACAAGGAGGTAAATCTATGTAATTCCATTTTTTCTTACAAACATAAAACAAAGGTAACAGCTTGAGAAACTAATCAAGCTTGGGTAATTGTCATCTCCATTCCAACTATATCCTTGTCTGTGCCTATGTGTAGTTGTAGGAAGGGTAGAAGGACTAAGGAGGCAGAGAAGATGTTTTGCTTATCTAGCACTGTTAGCTTTGTCATTTGTAACTATATGCAGCTTAATGTAAGGATGCTTGACTGCTTAGGCTTGGAAAGATTAGATTTTTATCAGTAAACATAGGTAAACGTCAGTTTTACCATACATACACAAACCAATGAAAAAATATTTTCATTGATGATAACTGACATTAAAAGATAAGCAGCATTTTTCTTCCTTGAGAACTTAGTTTGTTTTAAGGATGTTTACTTTGTATATTTTGACATGTGATGTTGACAACTTTTTTTGTGCTTTCATGTTTATAAAGCTTTAACTTTTCTGAATCTTAACATTTACTGTTGTTAAATAATTGCCTTACCCTGCACCTCCATAATTTCCAGCAACTGTGAAAATATAAATTAATATAAATAAAAAGTTGCTTAAATAAACATGGATATTATCTCTTAAAATTATAAAATTAATTCTGCTAAGCCGATGTTTAGCCATTTAGAATAGCATATACAAATATTAGGAAAACTAACACTAATGCAGTGAAGTAGGTAGCTTGTTGAGCCATTGTGTTGTCATGCAGAGACTGCCTGCGTCACCGTATGTGACAAATTGAAATTTGATTTCACTAAAGCAAAATTAAAACACACACAATTTAACAGATGTTTTCAAATTGTACAGCATACAATTCTCTAGCATGTCTTGATGTGTGGCTCTGTCAATCTTCTCACCATTGGTTCAGGTGTGTCAAGATCTATTGTACTCAGTAGATTAGCCTCGATATCCCACAAGAAAGTTCTTGTTACTGTCACTCTCGTGTGTATTGCTGTATCTGGGCCTTCCACGCATAACTTAGGAAATGTTAATCTGTTGCAGAGACCAAATCTCTACTCCCCTATCTTACTTTAAACTATTTCCCAGTTGGATTAGTCTTTGCTTTCGGGAGGGATACTGTTAAGTTGTGCTCTAACTTCATTATTACAAAGCTTATGTAAAGGAATAGGGCTGGCATTGTGTTCTTGAAGGTAGCTGGATAAAGATGAGCCTGAATCTGTGACTGAATATGATAGCCCATTGAAAATGCTTTCCATTCCTATGAGCTTGAACTTGGGGATGTCCAGCGTCAGTGTGTTCCTTGTGATCGCAGCTGTTGTGATAGAGTACAGAAGAGAGCAAGTCTTTGAGATAGATAGGCCCTTGTCCACTATGATGGCGGGCAAGCAATTGCTCGTTCTTGTCCTTGCTGCTGTTCTGCAGCAAGAAGTCTCCCTTCCATGCCTTCCTGGCAGCACAGAAGCAACTGTAAGAGATCTGCTAAACCACTCATTGTAGGGGTGGCAATGATCAAGGTAGCGGATTGAGAAGAGTCAGAAAAGCAAAACGGAGAGAAGATCAAGAGCTGAGGACAATAATATTTTGTTGAAGTACAGCACCATCACTAAGGGTACGTCTACACTACGAAATTAGGTCGATTTTATAGAAGTCGATTTTTAAAAATCTATTTTATACAGTCGATTGTGTATGTTCACACTAATCTCATTAAGTCGGCAGAGGGCGTCCTCACTACCATGGCTAGCATCGACTTATGGAGCGGTGCACTGTGGGTAGCTATCCCACAGTTCCTGCAGTCTCCGCCGACCATTGGAATTCTGGGTTAAGCTCCCAATGCCTGATGGGGCAAAAACATTGTCTCAGGTGGTTTTGGGTACATGTCATCAGTCGCCCCTCCCTCCCTGAAAGCAACAACAGACAATCGTTTCGCGCCTTTTTTCTGTGCAGACACCATACCACGGCAAGCATGGAGCCCGCTCAGTTCAGCTCACCGTCACCACTGCTGTTGTGTCCTGGATGCTGCCGTCAGCAGACGGTGCAGGACAACTGCTAACCATCATCATCAACTTCCTCTGCAACTCTGCTCTCCTGCTCTTGTAAATGAGTGTCTCAATAGCAAGTTTTTCCATGTTGTCGTCATCCATCGTGTCTGCTGCAACTCTGCTCTCCTGGTGCCATGAATCCACCTCGCAGGTCCTCTCGTTGTTCTGTATAAATATCTATTCTTGTGGCATCCGTTGTCATCCACCGCTTCCGCTACAACTCTGCTCTCCTGCAGACGCCATACCACGGCAAGCATGGAGCCCGCTCAGCTCACCGCTGCTGTTGTGAGCATTGTAAACACCTCACACATTATCCTGGAGTATATGCAGAACCGGGCTAAGAGACGCCAATTTTGATGAGGACATGGACGCAGACATTCTTGAAAGCATGGGCTGTGGCAGTTGGGACATCATGGCGGCAGTGGGACTGGTTGATACAGTGGAACACCGATTCTGGGCCTGGCAAACAAGCACAGACTGGTGGGACCACATAGTGTTGCAGGTATGGGATGATTCACAGTGGCTGTGAAACTTTCGCATGGGTAAAGCCACTTTCCTGGAACTCTGTGAGTTGCTTTCGCCCGCCCTGAAGCGCAGGAATACCAAGATGAGAGCTTCCCTGATAGTTGAGAAGTGAGTGGCGATAGCCCTGTGGAAGCTTGCTACGCCTGACTGCTACCGGTCAGTCGGGAATCAGTTTGGAGTGCGTAAATCTACTGTGGGGATTGCTGTGATCTAAGTAGCCAATGCAATCATTGACGTTCTGTTATCAAGGGTAGTGACTCTGGAAAATGTGCAGGTCATACTGGATGGCTTTGCTGCAATGGGTTTCCCTAACTGTGGTGGGGCGATAGACAGAACACATATCCCTATCTTGGCACCGGACCACCTTGCCAACCAGTACGTAAACCGCAAGGGGTACTTCTCAATGGTGCTGCAAGCACTGGTGGATCACAAGGGACATTTCACCGACATCAATGTGCGATGGCCAGGAAAGGTGCATGACGCTGACATCTTTGGAAACTCAGGGCTGTTCGAGCAGCTGCAAGAAGGGACTTACTTCCCAGACCACAAAATTACTGTTGGGGATTTTGAAATGCCAATAGTTATCCTTGGAGACCCAGCCTAGCCCTTGCTCCCATGGCTCATGAAGCTGTACACAGGCAGCCTGGACAGTAGTAAGGAGCAGTTCAACTATAGGTTGAACAAGTGCAGAATGGAGGTAGAATGTGCCTTTTTGGACGTTTAAAAGCATGCTGCTGCTGTTTGCTGACTAGGTCAGACCTCTGTGCAACCAGCATTCCCATTGTTATTGCTGCTTGCTCCATAATATGTGTGAGAGTAAGGGGGAGATGTTTATGGCAGGGTGGGAGGTTGACGCAAATGGTCCGGTCGATTTTGAGCAGCCAGACACCAGGGTGATTAGAAGAGCACAGCAAGGCGTGCTGTGCATCAGAGAGGCTTTGAAAACCAGTTTCATGACTGGCTAGGCTTTGGTGTGACAGTTGTGTGTATCTCTCCTTGATGCAAACCCGCCGCCTTTGTTGATTTTAATTTCCTGTAAGCCACCAACCCTCCCCCCTTCAAAATAAAGTACCTATTGCTTTGAAACCATGCATTCTTTCTTTATTAATTTAAAAAAATGAGATAACGGACAAGGTAGCCTGGGGGAGGAGGGAAGGACAAGGCCATATTGCTTATTGTACCCACACTACAAATCAAACTGTTTGAATGACAGCCTTCTGTTGCTTGGGCCATCCTCTGGAGTGGAGTGGCTGGGTGCCCGGAGCCTCCCCCCATGCGTTCTTGGGCATCTGGGTGAGGAGGGTATGGAACTTGGGGAGGAGCTCAGGCAGTTGTACAATGGATGCTGCGGGGGTCTGTGCTTTTGTTGGCTTTTCTGCAACTGCACCAAACACTTCATCCTGTCCGTTTGCTCCCCCATTAGCCTTAGCATCGCCTCCTGCCTCTGCTCTTCGCGCTCACTTAATGCTTTCCTAGCCTCTAATACTGAATGCCTCCATGCATTCAGCTGTGCCCTATCAGTATGGGAGGACTGCATGAGCTTGGAAAACATGTCATCGTGAGTGCGTTTTTTTTCACCTTCTAATCTGGGATAACCTTAGGGATGGAAATGATAGGGGGAGCCTAGAAACATTTGCAGCTGGGGGGAAATAAAAAGGGAGAGTAATATTTAAGACGATACATTTCTGAGAACAAAAGGGAGACTCTTTCACAGTGAATCAAGCAATTCACAGCAGACAGCACGTGTGCTTTAGGTAAAAGGTTGCATTTTGCCTTTTATATTGAGCGCCTGCCAGTATGGTGACACATCACACACGGCTGGGCAACAGAATTCGGTTTCCATGCAGCCATGATAAGGCAAAGGGTACGTGGGGTTGGCTTCTTACGCATAACATGTGGGAATGGTTTCAAACTGCAGCACCATCCTTTCCCATAGCAAGCAATGCCAGTTGGCTTTCACATTTAAAAGGAGGGGCTGCAGTTTTCGGGTGGATGTGCAGCACACACCTCCCCCTACCCAACCGCGTGCCTATTCTCCGGGATGATCCCTTTTAGCCAAGCGCAAACAGCCCAGCATGAACAGGGTCCTTTTACTGTTCCCTTACAAAAATTCCCCTGTTTCAACCAGGTGACCATGAATGATAATCACTCTCTTGAGAGTAACACAGAAAGATATAGACCAAATGTTGCTTGAATGTGACCAAAACCCGGGACCATTCGCTGCCATGCTTTGTGCTGCAGTGATTCCATAATACTTAATACATAATGCATCTGATGAAGTGAGCTGTAGCTCACGAAAGCTTATGCTCAGATAAATTGGTTAGTCTCTAAGGTGCCACAAGTACTCCTTTTCTTTTTGCATAATACTTTCGGAGTACCTCCAGGAGAGCTTCATGGAGATGTCCCTGGAGGATTCCCGCTCCATCCCCAGACATGTGAATAGACTTTTCTAGTAGCTATACTGGCCGCAAATGCATCCCAATTCTTCAGGGAAAATCAAATGTTAAACACTATTGCTTTTAAACCCTGTACTGTAGTTACAAATGGGCACTCACCAGAGGTGCCTTCTCCAGCTTCAGGGTCGGGGATCCCGCCTTCGGAGGGTATTGGCTCCAGGGTAATGAAAAGGTCCTGGCTGCCGGGGAGAACGGATTCACCGCTTGCCTGCTGCTCATGCGCATTCTCCTCCTCCTCCTCCACAAAATCCTCCTCCCCGTTCCGTGAGACTCCCTCCTTGCAGATGTTCACGGACAGTGGTGGGATACTGGTAGGGTCCCCTCCTAGAATGGCATGCAGCTGATCATAGAAGCGGCATGTATGGGGCTGTGACCCGGAGCGACCGTTTTCCTCCTTTGTCTTTTGGTTGGCTTGCCTCAGCTCCTTAACTTTCACGAGGCACTGCTGTGTGTCTCTGTTGTAGCCTCCCTCCAACATGCCTTGTGAGATTCTGGCAAATTTCTTCTTTTTGATCAGAGTTCTGCCTGCACAGATGCTTCTCCCCATACAGCAATCAGATCCAGTGTCTCCCTTTCAGTCCATGCTGGAGCTCATTTGCGATTCTCAGGGGACTGCATGGTCACCAGTGCTGCTGAGTTCGCCACGCTGACCAAACAGGAAATGAAATTCAGAAGTTCCCGTGGCTTTTCCTGTGTACCTGGCTAGTGCATCGGAGTTCAAAGCGCTGTCCAGAGCGGTCACAGTGTAGCACTCTGGGATAGCTCCCGGAGGCCAATACCGTTGATTTGTGTCCGCACTACCGCAAATTCGACCCACGAAGGTAGATTTTAACGCTATTCCCTTAGCCGGGGAGGAGTACAGAATTTAAGAGCCCTGTAAGTCGACGGAACGATTTTAAGAGCCCTTTAAGTCGATGGAACGGGATTGGTTGTGTGGACGCATTCATTTTTAAATTGACCTAATGCAGCTAAATTCAACCTAGTGTAGACCAGGCCTAAGATAAGCTTTGCAAAAAGAAAAATTGCTAAGGTGTTGCATGTTTTATAGCTTGTGTAGGCAGAGCTTATTGCACACACCAAGGGCTCCCTGCATTCCTCCAGTCCTCCTATAAGCTTCCTATGTGCCACTGTCTCATCCTTTGTTTTCAGGGACTCCCTGCAATTCCCTCAATCTCCTCCCTGCCAGGTGTTCTCTATATGCCCTGCATTCCTGTTTCTCTCATACAGACTCCTGGTATGCAGTGGTTTTCAAGGTGCCTGGTTTGTGCTAAAGGGTTGGCAGAGGCTTCATGTGTTCTCAGTTTTCACCCTTGGAGTTTTTCAGTTTTATCCAAAATCAACAGGGTGGCCATTGATGCCTAGAACGTTCCCTGGAAATTTGGAACTGATTGGATTCAGGGTTCAAAAGTTACTGCATTACATACATACAAACACAAGAAATGCCATCAAGTTGAGTGTAAGGCCTTCACAAGCTTGGCCAGTGAGACATTTTCATAATTGCATAATTACCTAGTGCCTGTCTCTTTTCATAGGTTTCAGTAAGTTTAGGGGAAATTATCTCATGTCAACGAACCTGGGTACGTCGCAGCACAATATTACTTTCTGGCCTCTTTGGCAAGACTTGGCTCTAAAATGAATTGATCTTGGTTGAGATTCTCTTGCAGTAGTAAAAGTCTGACAGATTTCAAGTAAACAGTAAATATCATGGGATCTTCCAATATACATCTGAAAAGGATATGACAGTTTAATCGAGGTGGGAGTGAACCAAAGCTTAAAGGACGGTTTGTAATTGGGCTGTTTTTAAAAAAAAAAAAAAAAAAAAAAAAAAAAAAAAAAAATTAAAAAAATAGAGTAAAAAATACCTAGATTGCTCAAAGCTCCAGACTACTACTGTTCAACCTTAAATTCTGTAAAATAAATTTCCCATTACTGAGGGACACATTTATTTTGGAAATAACTTATCTTTGTTTTAAGTAGCTTAAACTAAATTGCATATGTACAACTAATAGGATTTTCACTCGTAGAATTGAAAAAAAAATTCCAAGTTGATCAAAGGAAGCATTATCTAGTGATTAAAGCTTAGGTCAGTCATTAGAAGATAACCTTGGACAAGTCACTTAACTCATCTGAATCTATTTCCTTGTCTTTAAAATACAGATATTTATTTCATGTGGGAGTGTGGTTTATTTCATTAATACTGAAGAACTTTGGCTGAAGGTTCTACATAAGTGCAAACTAGGTTTACTCTTGAGTATTCTCAATTACTCAGTCTCAGTATTTAAATACAAACCAGTAGATTACTTCGAGGTTGTACTAGGACTTGTACTGTACTATACTAGTTTGCCTTCAGATAATTATATAATTTTCTGCTGTCTAACATGCTTTCACTGCATCCGTTAATACCAAGAATTGTGTGTTATAGGTTTAGGAATGTACGAAACACCACTCTTCCTTGCCCATGAAGAAGAGTCTGGTGGCCGCAGTGTCCCAACAACTCCACTGCAAGTCGCAGCACCAGGTGAGAATCAGTATTGCAAAGTGTAATGACCAAATTAGATGCTTTGACTTCTGAACAAAATGTATATTACTGTTGTTATGATGTTTATTGCTATGGTGAAAATATTACTGCAGACTGAGTTCTCATAGTACCCAATATTTTAATAAATTGCGTATAAGTACAAAATAACCTTCTCTCTTAACTGCTTTTCCTGGTTTTGTTTTTTAAAGTGACTGTTTTTACTGAAAGTACCGCAGCTGATCCTTCAGAGCATGCTTCTCAGTCTGTTCCAATGGTGACAACGTCCACTGGCAGTTTATCCACTACTACTGAATCTGGAGTGGGTGATGATGGGGATGAGGTTTTTGTGGAGGCAGAATCTGAAGGGTAAGATACACTACTCAGTGGATTAAGACTTAATTCTGTATTTGAGATTTAGTTTTACATGCTTTCATTGCATTTCGTTGTTTGTGTGTGTCTGTTGTCTGTTAAATCTTAGCTCTATTGGTCCATAGCAGGGAGGGATCACCAGCATTGAGTGGTTTCCTAAATTAAGTGTAAAACTAATCTGGTGACCTTTTGCCTCCTTCAATACCAACTTCTTCTTTTGGTCTCCCTGTATGGAACTATATTCATCTTGAAAACAGGATTAGTGTGGCTACAGAAAGAATGACTCCCATCTGAACTGGAAATTACTTTATGGTGGAAGATGTTCACAAGGTAATCCACTTGCAGTGGAAAACAAGAATTAAACTCTGAATCAGAGGCTTATTTAACCTCTGGCACTGGTAGTGGGATCTAGAATTTCTAGACATCTCAAAACGGTCACAGCTCATTGTCAGATTTCCTTTTTTCCATACAACTTAATTTCCTACTTTGCAGAAATAACAGAAACAAAATGTAAATCTTTTAAAAGAATATAAACCCTTTCTGGACACCCAGAGCATGAGTGAGTTGGGCATGCATTTCCTTGATAAATGGATTGATGCAGTGGCTCTCAAAACGGGTCTGCTGAGCACTTCAACTAACTTGTGGAACTGTTACTATAACCATAGTGAAGTATCCGTCAGGCTTTACTCAGTGATAGTTGGAGCCCAATCCAGGACTGTCAGGCTTTCCAGAAGCTTTTTTTTTTTTTTAAGCATCTCTCTGCTCAGCTGCTAAACGCTTTTTTCTTTTGTGTGTGTGTTGTTTGAAGTTCAAGTGTGATCAAAATTTGGAACACCACCAGAATTAGAGACATACAGGACAAAAACAAACTAAGAGTGACCTGGAGAGCTGTGGGGCTTCTGTGGGGTAGAATTTGATATTAACAAATGTAAAGTCCTGCACCGAGGCAGGGGAAATAAAACAGCACGAAATGGGAGTTAACTGGAGAAAATACAACCAAACAGCCCCAGAGATTGTCGAAAATGATTTTATTTTTATTTTGTTAATTCTGCCCTCAGACTTCCGTGTAATCAACTGACCTAGTTCTCCTTGGAAAGCTTCCATTGGACTCTGTAGAGTGCTCTTTAAGATAGCTGTGTTATTGTCTTTCACTGTCTTGGTACTGGCTTTTTGAAAAATCATTAATCCAGGCCTTTTAGGTATTGCACTGAAAAGAACATTTTGGGCAAAACTCTAGGAACCATCTCTTTTTTCCCAGCCTTTACATTTCATATACTGGATCATACTGCATAGTCTTAATGGATTCCATTTAAATTAAATATTTACTTCCCACTGACCTCTGTAATACGGGGAGCAGATTGGTGTATAAGTTCTTCCATGGCACGTGGTTTTACTCAAGTGCACCCAAGTAAACTTCATTTTTTTCTCTCTCATTTTTCTGAACTTCTCTGCAAAGCAGTCACCCTGGCGGTGTGCAGTGGATGGGTAGATGAGTGCCAAAGAGGATTTGTCTGCCTTTTTATTTTTAAAATACTAATATCTCTAATATCTGGTAACAAGGTAGAAAAAATGTGAAGAGTGTGTGTGAAAGTACCCATAGTAAAACAAAAAATCAGTTTCCTGTAAAATTACAAAATTATCTGTGCTCTCAGGGGATTATCAGTTTCTCTTGAGTTTTATCACCATTGTTCGACACCTGAATTTTTATGTTCCAGAATTACATCAGAAGCTGGTCTAGAAATTGATAGCCAGCAAGAAGAAGAATCTGTTCAAGCATCTGATGAGTCAGACCTCCCTTCTACCAGTCAGGATCCTCCTTCCAGCTCATCAGCAGGTATTGGCTTCCTTCCTAATGCAGATTGCTTCATACTGTTTTGTAGGATGTTTGTACCTCGAGCCTTTTCCCAGTGCAATACACATTGTTGGCAGTGGAGACCAGACTAGGACCAACTATTCTGAACAGTTAATGTCCCTTCTGAAGCATAACTTTAATACCTATTATTGTCTCCATAGTGGGTCAAAAAGAAACTGAGGTTAGTGCTGTGGCCATTGTTAAGAATACACTCAACCTTCTCACCTCTTCTCAAGCTGTGTGTTGACAGGCTGAATTATGAGTGAATTTTAATCCTTATGGCAGCATTGTAGTAAGATAGGGTGGCAATTTGTAGGCAGATGAGTGGCATTTCTCCTAAATATGGAACTTCTTCCACCATAAGTGTTTGTTTAAACTTGTATTGATTTTTGTTCTGTATGAGTTGATAACATGGATAAACCTTTAAGACATCTGGGTTGCTTATAAATAATCACAGGTTTTGCTAAAACAGTGGTTCTCAACCAGGGATACTCGTATCTCTGGGGGTACCCAGAGGTCTTCCAGTGGGTACGACAACTCATTTGCCTAATTTTACAACAGGCTGCATAAAAAGCACAGCTAGCGAAGTCTGTACAAACTACAATTTCATTCAATGACTAGTTTATACTGTTCTGTATACTATACACTGAAATGTAAGTACAATATATTCCAGTTAATTTATTTTATAATTATATGGTAAAAATGAGAAAGTGAGGAATTTTTTTAGTAATAGTGACACTTCTTTACGTGTGTCTGATTTTGTAAGCAAGTACTTAAGTGATGTGAAACTTGGGGGTATGTGCGATAAATCAGACTCCTGAAAGGGGTACAGTAATCTGGAAAGATTGGGAGCCACTGTGCTAAAATATCCCTTTTAATAAGTGAAAAATTACAAGTAACATGATGGGCATATGAGATGCTTTATTCTTTTGTTAATCCATTGGTCTACCAACCATTAGTCTGTCACTCCATTTTGAAATAAAATGGACATGTGAATCTTTGGAGAGTTTGACATTTTTTCATCTGTTTAATTTCCTTTTCCATTTGGTGAGGGCAACAGACTGTGAGTACCTGGACCGTATTTTTGTCATCAGTAACTAATGGAGATATTTTGTTTAGTTTTTCTTTTTTAAGAGAAGTTTTTAAAATACCTTGAAGGATACTCACTTCAAAAGAGAAAATTTTAGGGTCAGATTGGGAATCCCTTCCTGGAGTTGTGATCATGTACTTCAGTGGGACTACTCATGTGAGTATGGGATTCAGAATTCAGTCCAGTGGAACTTTTAAAAGGGATGTGATGTAAGCAATGCAAAAGTAAAAGGGATTGTAATTAGGTGCACTTGGTCTTCGTTGCATGTAATTTAACCCAGCTAGTGAGTAAAAAAAAAAAAAAAAAAATCAAAGGAAAACACACACACTTGTTCAATCTGAGGCTTTATTATTATCTGAGAAGATGTTAATGAAATATGTTGCATGCTCAAGTTTTTAAAATATGAAAGACAAGTACAGATGTACGTTAAACTTAAGCGATGGACTCACTAACAGTTACAAATTATACTGCAGTAACAATCTTATACATTCTTTCTAAAACTCTTCCTTCTCTACAGACACAAGCAGTAATCAGCCAAAGCCTTTCCGGCGTGTCAGACTTCAGCCACCAACATTAAGAACTGGTGTCCGTGGTCGTCAGTTTAACAGACAGAGGGGTAAGTGACTGTCAATGTTATAATTATTGTGACTATGTATGTACTCTTTCAAATAACCTCTTAATTTTCTTAACCCTTTTGAAACTGGATATCTATAGTGCCACCATAAGTATACATGATGAGACACTGAATAATGCAGAGTCCCTGCCCCACAGAGCTTTCAATATATATTATCCAAAGCATTCATTTGGCTGACAGGCAAAAAGACTACAGAAAACATCCTCCTTCTGGAGCTCCTGGCTCTGATTTTAGAAGGCGTATAAATTGCAGTAGATTTTAAACTTACTTTTCTTTGGTAATTTATCGCTAGGACATAAGCTTGATATGATACAATTCTGATCTTTAAGATTACTCCTAACACAATTTTCCTATTTCAAATTTAAGATTTTCGTTGAGATGATGTCTGGAATTACTATGCTGCTTTTTAAAGAAAATTAAATGATTGAAATTACAGAAGCTTATTATGTTAGTATTCTCCAGATTTTACTTTGATTGCTACTAATGATTAACTATAACAGCCCCCACATTAAAAAAAACCCTACCCAGATTAAATTTATTCATCAACATAAATATTAAATATTCTGCATGCATTGGTGCTAGCGCTGATATGTCTGTTAACATTCAGATGTTGTGGATCTAACCATAAAAAATGTACTTATAGAACTAGAAGGGATTTCCAATGCAATCTCAGCTATTGTCACACATTAACCAAAAGGGTGGCTGGTGAAAAGGGAGGGTAACCCTCTCCACCCATAATTGAGCATGCTGTGGTTGTGACTCTTCTCACCCATGGAATGAAAGTCCACAGTAGTACCTCTTGGTGCTAGGCCATCACAGAGATCGCTAACAGAATATTCCCCTGCACACTCATCTCATCACCAAACAAAGTAGCAAACTGACCATGTTTGATTATTGGAGTGGGGAAGAGTACTTGCATTAATACTCCTCTCTTTCCCTACACAGGTGTAACTCATGCAATGGGAGGCAGAGGAGGCCTAAACAGAGGCAATATTAGTTAAAAGTTCTGTAAAGTAATTGAAGCTGTGTCTACAGACTGTCAGATTGGCTACTGTTGCTTTAGTGTAATGATTGCAGCGCTAAAAGCAGCATTTTGTACGTAGATTGATGTGCGCATATTTCAATGTCTTTATTAATAAAATTAGACAAACTCAAATTAAAATGGCTTCTTTCTTTAAAATCCGGTCTTACAAATCATTTTTAGGACACTTATACCAGTCCTTGGATACTGTCTGCCCAGTCTGAGAGGTAACTGATCTTGCTATTCTGCTGGCCACATCCACGTTGTAGTACTGATCTGCAATGAGAGAAGTGCAGTTTGAGTGGAAATTAAAATTCTAGATCTAGGAAGTCTTTAGTACATAAAAAGCTCTTTGATTAATGTGCTGAGTTGACATCAGATGCCTCTTTCCCTTTTTATTGTCACTTTGGCAGAACTGGTACATTATATCACACTTGGTGCACATGTAGTTGAGAGAGAGGCTTTAATATCAGTTTCCAGACAAAGCATTTCATTCAGACATTTACTCTTTTTAGTCACCCAAAAATGAGTATTGACAGTTATCAATCTTACCCTATAACAGTTATAGCCAGCTAGCGCCTGGAGAACTGTGCCACTTAGACCAGTCACAGTACCCCATTTTTATAAAAGCAGTTCCCTTTTTAAAAAAATATATTGGCAGCTTTGTCAAGTCTCTTGACAAATACTACTTTGAAGCTTTCACACTGTTCAGAGTTCTACTGGAACATATGATCTTTTTTGAATCTCAAACACAGCTGATTCAAATACACTCAGAAATCCCAGAAGACATTCTTCACAGTTGTAAAATTGGGTGCACTTGAACAGATAGTGTCTTACACAACTGAACATCCCTCAGCTAAAGACTTCAGAGTTAAGGGGAGAAGGTTCTTTGTCTCTGCTGTCTCATGCTCAGTTATATTCTGTGCCAGCACTTCTCTGAAGGGTCTAAAGAGTTTAAGCCTTTTCTTAAAATAAAACTGTAAAAGTGGCACCTTCGTATTCCACAGGTGTGCATTGTTTCACTTATTTCATAGGCAAGATAGGAGTTGTCATAGTGGATCAGACCAGTGGTGGTCCTAGTGCAGCATCCAGTGCTTTAGAGGAAGGTGTAACAACAAAATCCTTCACTATGCTGTTACGGGATACTGCCCAAACTGAAGTCAGTGGCAAAACTCCTTCCACTTCAGTAGTGTGAGGATTTCATTCTTGAATGCTTTATCATTACAATGACCACTCCAATAGTCGTTATCCTTATAAATGTCCAATCCTTTTTTAATCCTATCTGCCTGACATCTTGTGGCACTGAGTTCCACAGGCTAGCTATTTCTCTGCCGATCATTTAAGTAGAAACATCCATTTATTTAGGGATTATGGGTGAAGCTTGAGTTATTGCCATTTTTTTTAAGCCTGAACCCTAGTACTTATTAAACTTCATCTTGGCAGTTCTCTTGCAGTGGAAAGGGTAGGTAACTTCACATTTCAGAAACCTACACTTGCCTTTGAGTTTTGAGCTAACGTGTTTTAGCTTTAACTTACCTTTAGAGAAAACATAGTAGTCATAGCCATCTGGCCTTTTGTAGTTAGGTATTGATATAGCCGAGTGAACTGTTTTTGGAAATCCTCTCCAGTAAGAGTTTATTTTAACCTCATGATGTAATATTCCTGCCGACAAGAAAATTGCTTTGTTAGGAAAATATATTAAAACATGGGCTGTACAAAGCTATAACTTGGGGAGAGAAGCTGAGAGAGAGAACTGCTGCTAGGATGAAGAGATTTTAAAAGCATACATTCAAGAAGTTGAACAGATGACAAATGCTGTTCTTCAGAAACTATTAATTTTAAAATGAAGATAAAAATCATTTAACATTAAATATAACTGACCAGATGGATTATGGTTGATTCTGAGAGTGTGGTACATGACTGGTGTGCGGTACATGATTGCTGATCCTACTGCACGTTCAAAGCGTCTCCTCTTGATCACAGCTCTGGGTGTATAAGCGGGATACCTAACATATACTTTCTTTTTGCACTTTTTGGCTGGTTCTTGATTGTAGATATAATGTTGAACGCTGCCACCTGAAGCAGAAGTTTATTCCAGTTGTGAAAACAGTTGAATCAGAAATGTCATTAGTATTCTAATATGAACTTGCTAGGCTGGGAAGATAAGAGCACCTTTTAAAATGTGTCCAAAGGCTATTGAGGAAACTTTCAGCTTGAAATGCCCCAAAATTACATATATAACTGGGAAGTATGATGCTAACAGGACCTAGTCCTAACATTTGTTTACTTCTGTGCGTAGTTCTGTTAAAGTCAATGAGACTATCCATGGTAGTAAGCACTATTCTGAGTAGAGTGAATGGGATCAATCCCCTTGAGAAGAAAAGGTGAAATTGTAGGGCACTAGCCTGATGCTGCAGGCTTATTGCTTGCATAATTCCCATTCCTCCTGGGAGTGGAAGTAAGGGAAAGGATTGCAGGATTGGGTCTATTTTACTTGCCTATCTGTTTTCATCTGAATAGCTCCTTCAAATGTTCCTGTGTAGATGCTATACCATTCAAATAAGATAAATCCAGTGCTTTACAAGGAAAGAAACCATGACTGCGAAACAGTTCCATACATAGATATGTGCTGATTGGTCTATTTCAGGCCTTACCATGCCTCTTAACTTGTCATTGGAATAGTGTTCAAATGATGGTAAAACTCTTCCTCATAACCCTATCCTGAAAAGTATTTAAACTTCCATGATCACTTTGGCATTCAAAGGCTGTATCTGAAGCCTCAGGTTAGCTCAGGATTTTCTGGTGCACTATGTACTGTTGTCATCACTTTTTTGTTGCCAGACATGCAGTCTTACTTGAAAATGGAGCAGTTTTATTCCCAAAAGAAATAAGCTGAATACTACTTACATCTGTAGACATGAAACATACCTCTCTTGAAAAAATACACAGATTCTGGTCTGTTGTTGTGCTGTGCTACTGAAAGAACTGCTACAATTTTCCCACTTAGTCCTGCAAATCCTTTTGCAATTTGTTTGGGATAGCCCACATCCTTCACATCATTAGTGAAACGCCAGTATTGGGAACCCTGAGGATTTAAACAGAAACTTTTACTTAAGGAGAAAAAAATGTCCATTGCTCATAGGCTTCAATGTAGACTACACAGGTGATTATGAAATCCACATCTAATTACTATACATTATGAAACTGGCCAAAATAATTACTGGTATATCCATCAAAAATAAAAATTAATGTCGCTTATGTTGAAGAGAGATTACTCTGCAGGCTCCTTAAACCTCCATTAGTGCACAAACCTTTTCACCTACCAGCAGCCACTTTACTTTTGTGATCGCTTTAGCTGAGCTAGGGGGAACCCTCTCTAAGTGCTGGGCTTTCTAGAGAGTCCATGTAATACAGCTGCTATTTGACGCTCAAAATCACTTCCACCCAAACTACCAGACTACTCTGTTTGCAAGGTCTGCAGATTTTAGTCTGGCATGGTAGGCTGAAAACTGCTTCTAGAGTCTTAGCCTTGGTCTACGCTGGGGGGCGGGGAGAGGATCGATCTAAGTTACACAACTTAAGCTATGTGACTAACGTAGCTGAAGTCGACGTACTTAGAGCAACTTACCGTGGTGTCTTCGCTGCGGGGAGTCGACTGCTGCCGCTCCCCCATCGACTCTGCCTGTGCCTCTCGCGGCGCTGGAGTACAGGAGTCGACGGGAGAGTGCTTGGGGGTCAATTTATCACGTCTAGACTAGATCCGGTGGGTAGGGAAGACATACCCCTAGTAAATATTTATATTACAGTAATGTCTAAAGGCCCCAATCAAGATTAGAACCTTATTGTGCTCGGTATTGTACAAACACAGAAAAAAGGACAATTGCCTCCCTGAAGGGGTTTCGCACTTGTGACGTTAGCTAATTAAAATATGACCATGCAAATCATTGCTGCTACCACTGTTACATAATTGCAACCAGGGTGGATTTGATTTAAATCACTAGTCAGGAAGACCATTTAATCATGGATTTCTACATAAAAGTGCATTCTTCTTGGTTGTTATAACCTTAATACATATTCTTCACAACTCAGAGATAGATGTAGGTTTCATTTTTAGAAGGCAGACACTGTACACTTTTTAAGTGATTTATTTTGAAAACTTTTCAGATTAGTTTTACAGCTATATCAGAAAATGAACGATTGTTTAGCTATTTCATTTACCAAAGGTAATTGAAGCAGATAGTTTACCGCCCAATGACTTCATAAATATCTCCAATTCAACAGGTTAATCATTAATATTTGGAGGATTTTCTTGTCATGCTGTATTAGGAGGAGAACATCACCAGACAGACATTTAAATTGTTTTATTTAACTAAAACGTTATGTATTCTGGATTTTTTTCTTTAACAGCAAACATAATACAGTATTTTAACAAAACAAGCATATGAACATTCAAGTTTTTCTTTGTTGCACTATTTGTATTTTGTACGTATGCCTGTCTTACCCACTGGTAGAGGAACTTCGTTAAAATATTCCCAAACTGCTGCCATTATAGGTTTTCCCCTCTAGTGAGAGAATGGTGTGGTAGATCTCAAACCAGTGAAGGCTATACTCAGAAAGACCTCAAGACTTCTGGAATATGCTGCTCAAACAGTTTCACTTTTGTTTCTACTACTTGTCCCTCCCTTCTCACATTTATCTCCAGAGTCTTCTTGTCTAGATCTATTCCGCCCCCAACAATCTTCTATTCATTGAACTTTTTGAAACTTTTCACTTTTAGAGAAAGGTAAGGGATTGACTCTGTGTACACAAATTTGCAGAGGGACAATAGGGTTGAGGTCTGTTATTTCTCACCTCTATATATTATTTATTTTAAAACATTTTTGCTGTTAACAAGCATGTTATCTCTGGAGACACAAATCCACAGTTTGAGATCTGCAAATCTAAGCATCTCTGATGGTATCCACTAAACTGAACACTGAGTCCCACTGGGTAGATAGAAAGATTAACCTAAATAACCTATACAGAAGCCCCTGGAACTGCATAAGATTGGATCCCTAATCCATGAACTATTGGAACTCATTTACAAAACTTTTCTTAAACATTGCATGAATACATTGTCTCATACTATAGAATCTCTATTCCATGATGAGATATCTTTGAGCTATAATGTATCTTAATTAAAACTATCTTCAGATAGGTTTTTCCTCAAAAAGCATTTTATTAAAAAATCTGATTTTTTTTATTTTTTTTAAATCATTGATTTGTATCCACCCGGATTTCAACAAATCTTATACAAAGTGTGACACATGGCCAGAAAGGATTATGCATCCTGCAGGCTAATTGACCCAGAGTCAACCTGTAGAGATGTTAGAAATGGTAATTAGGGCCATTTCATGGTAAATAGGCTAGAACTTTGAAATGCAAACCTATATTGTTAGAAGTTAGGGGTGATACTAATTGTATGTGTACACTCATAAATGACAGGTTTCAGAGTAACAGCCGTGTTAGTCTGTATTCGCAAAAAGAAAAGGAGTACTTGTGGCACCTTAGAGACTAACCAATTTATTTGAGCATGAGCTTTCGTGAGCTACAGCTCACTTCATCGGATGCATACTGTGGAAACTGCAGAAGACATTATATACACAGAGACCATGAAACAATACCTCCTCTCACCCCACTCTCCTGCTGATAATAGCTTATCTAAAGTGATCATCAAGTTGGGCCATTTCCAGCACAAATCCAGGTTTTCTCACACTCCCCCCCCCCACACACACACAAACTCACTCTCCTGCTGGTAATAGCTCATCCAAAGTGACCACTCTCCCTACAATGTGCATGATAATCAAGGTGGGCCATTTCCAGCACAAATCCAGGTTTTCTCACCCCCCCCCCCCCTCCACCACACACACAAACTCACTCTCCTGCTGGCAATAGCTCATCCAAACTGACCACTCTCCCCACAATGTGCATGACTATCAAGGTGGGCCATTTCCAGCATAAATCCAAGTTTAACCAGAACCTCGGGGGGGGGGGGGGGGGTAGGAAAAAACAAGGGGAAATAGGCTACCTTGCATAATGACTTAGCCACTCCCAGTCTCTATTTAAGCCTAAATTAATAGTATCCAATTTGCAAATGAATTCCAATTCAGCAGTTTCTTGCTGGAGTCTGGATTTGAAGTTTTTTTGTTGTAAGATAGCGACCTTCATGTCTGTGATTGCGTGACCAGAGAGATTGAAGTGTTCTCCGACTGGTTTATGAATGTTATAATTCTTGACATCTGATTTGTGTCCATTTATTCTTTTACGTAGAGACTGTCCAGTTTGACCAATGTACATGGCAGAGGGGCATTGCTGGCACATGATGGCATATATCACATGGCCCCACAGTATGCCAACATTTTTATGGCTGATTTAGAACAACGCTTCCTCAGCTCTCGTCCCCTAACGCCCCTACTCTACTTGCGCTATATTGATGACATCATCATCTGGACCCATGGAAAAGAAGCCCTTGAGGAATTCCACCATGATTTCAACAATTTCCATCCCACCATCAACCTCAGCCTGGTCCAGTCCACACAAGAGATCCACTTCCTGGACACTACAGTGCTAATAAACAATGGTCACATAAACACCACCCTATACCGGAAACCTACTGACTGCTATTCCTACCTACATGCCTCCAGCTTTCACCCTGACCACACCACACGATCCATCGTCTACAGCCAAGCTCTGCGATACAACCGCATTTGCTCCAACCCCTCAGACAGAGGCAAACACCTACAAGATCTCTATCAAGCATTCTTACAACTACAATACCCACCTGCGGAAGTGAAGAAACAGATTGATAGAGCCAGAAGAGTTCCCAGAAGTCACCTACTACAGGACAGGCCTAACAAAGAAAATAACAGAACGCCACTAGCCGTCACCTTCAGCCCCCAACTAAAACCCCTCCAACGCATTATTAAGGATCTACAACCTATCCTGAAGGATGACCCAACACTCTCACAAATCTTGGGAGACAGGCCAGTCCTTGCCTACAGACAGCCCCCCAACCTGAAGCAAATACAGCAACCACATACCACACAACAGAACCACTAACCCAGGAACCTATCCTTGCAACAAAGCCCGTTGCCAACTGTGCCCACATATCTATTCAGGGGACACCATCACAGGACCTAATAACATCAGCCACAGAGGCTCGTATCAGAGGCTCGTTCACCTGCACATCCACCAATGCGATATATGCCATCATGTGCCAGCAATGCCCCTCTGCCATGTACATTGGTCAAACTGGACAGTCTCTACGTAAAAGAATAAATGGACACAAATCAGATGTCAAGAATTATAACATTCATAAACCAGTCGGAGAACACTTCAATCTCTCTGGTCACGCAATCACAGACATGAAGGTCGCTATCTTACAACAAAAAAACTTCAAATCCAGACTCCAGCGAGAAACTGCTGAATTGGAATTCATTTGCAAATTGGATACTATTAATTTAGGCTTAAATAGAGACTGGGAGTGGCTAAGTCATTATGCAAGGTAGCCTATTTCCCCTTGTTTTTTCCTACCTCAACACCCCCCCCCCCCCCGGAGGTTCTGGTTAAACTTGGATTTATGCTGGAAGTGGCCCACCTTGATTGTCATGCACATTGTGGGGAGAGTGGTCAGTTTGGATGAGCTATTGCCAGCAGGAGAGTGAGTTTATGTGTGTGTGTGTTGGGGGGGGGGGGGTGAGAAAACCTGGATTTGTGCTGGAAATGGCCCACCTTGATTATCATGCACATTGTAGGGAGAGTGGTCACTTTGGATGAGCTATTACCAGCAGGAGAGTGAGTTTGTGTGTGTATGGGGGGGGGGGGTGAGAAAACCTGGATTTGTGCTGGAAATGGCCCACCTTGATTTTCATGCACGTTGTAAGGAGAGTGGTCACTTTGGATAGGCTATTACCAGCAGGAGAGTGAGTTTGTGTGTGTGGTTTTTGGAGGGGAATGAGGGGGTGAGAGAACCTGGATTTGTGCAGGAAATGGCCCACCTTGATTATCATACACATTGTGAAGAGAGTGGTCACTTTGGATGGGCTATTACCAGCAGGAGAGTGAGGTTGGGGGGGGGGGGGGAGAGGCGGAGGGTGAGAACCTGGATTTGTGCTGGAAATGGCCCAACTTGATGATCACTTTAGATAAGCTATTACCAGCAGGAGAGTGGGGTGGGAGGAGGTATTGTTTCATGGTCTCTGTGTATATGATGTCTTCTGCAGTTTCCACAGTATGCACCCGATGAAGTGAGCTGTAGCTCATGAAAGCTCGTGCTCAAATAAATTGGTTAGTCTCTAAGGTGCCACAAGTACTCCTTTTCTTTTTACACTCATAAATGTTAGCCGTGTAAACAGACAGTTCCTGTCTCTCACTATATAGCTATTGATTCAGAGATCAAAAGGGAATATTAACATTTAAATTAATCTTGGGTGCAATAATGTCATTGTCTATATATCTCTTTAAAGTTTGTGATAAAATGCTTAATGGATAAATTATCTTATGTTAATCCATGTAGTTAATTACCAGTGAGGTTTAGGAAACGGAAGGTTACATCAAAAGCCCATTGTTCACCCAGGACTGTGTGATCAAATGGCTGCTAGAAAACTGTATAAAAGACCTTTGGGTCCCAATCCGTTTTATCTCAGCTCTGCTTGAAGCTTCATGCAGGGGAAGCTTAAGCCACAAGGCTGAGATCCCCGTCCTGACTGGACCACCCTGAATATAAATATTGGACTATAACCTATGAACTAATTCTGAAAGAACTCTTTGCAACTACAAAGCTCACCATCTCTGCTATACATTTAATCTCAAGAATTGTACCTATGTCTGTATGTATATTGATCTTTTAAACATTACTCTTTTCTTTTTTAATAAATTTTAGTTTAGTTAAGGATTGGCTGTAAGCGTGTATTTGGGTAAGATCTGAAATATTCATTAACCTGGGAGGTAATGTGTCCGATCCTTTGGGATTGGTAGAACTTTTTTATATGATTAAGATTTTCAGTAATCCTCATCATATTTGACTTGGGTGTCTGGGTGGAGGCCAAAGGATGGGTTACTTCAAGGGAAGTGTGGTTTTGGTTTCTGGGTAACCAGTGAGGTATTATAGAATTTGTTTTGTGCTGGCTTGGTAAATCTAAGTATTGGAATGTCCACTAACTTTGGGGATTGTCTGCCCCATTCCTTGTAGTTCACCCTAATTGAGTAACCTCGGTTGGCTCCCCGGGATGCTGGTCACAACATTAAAGGCACAAACAGATGAAGGGATTGTGATATAAAAGCATATGAATACGGTGAAAAATTAGTATAGCTTTGTTAGGTATATGTAATGCAGATTTTCAGGAATAGGGGGTGCAATTAAAAACTTTCAGGGATCCTAGAGAGCTTGAGATGGAGAGGAAGAAGATAAGGTGAAAATAGCATTGAGGATTCCCCAACAATGAGTTGAAGAATAAACAATTACATTTTATTAAGTAAGAACTTTGTACAACTAATTTTTGCTCTCTTTCATACAGCATTGTGCCTTCCGCCGAAATAAGGAGAGAATGTAGCAATGAATTCAGATTTTATGTTTAACTCAGTATTTTAAACTACTCAGCTTAAGGAAACAAACACCAGTGGTTAGCGCTGCTGTAATCATTAGCCTACTGGAACATGCAGTGCATTTCCAAAAAGGTGCTGGTGGCTGCCAACTGTGCCAGATAAATTACACTTATGATAAAACCATGTGCAGGGTTGGGGGCAGGGTTGGTTCATGGCATCATTAACATTTTCCCTGCTGTACTATTTATGTCCCCCTCCCCTGACTGTTAATGGTAAAGGGGGTCAGAGACTGAAGCACAGCAGCGGCTGCTTTCCCTTCACTTGCATCATAAGGTGACCTGAAAGAGTTCAAGGCTGATCCATGGGCACGTCCTATGCCTTCCATTACAGTTCTGGTCAAAATTGTGTGTGAGAGGAATTTTCCCTCCAAAAAGTTTAATCAAAACTGAAGCTTGTTAGCAAGAACCTTTGATACCCACAAATGTGGATTTTACTGGGGTAAATTTTTAAATAAGTCTTTATTTCAAATTGATATTTGAAACAGTGAAAAACTTGTTTAGATTTCCATTTTTTTTTTTTGAATAATCTCTCCCCCCTCCTGCCCCTGCCCTCACACTAACATTCCTTCCTTTTGAATTAGTTGAGAAAAGGTGGGGGAGGGATCTTGAAAATCCTTAAATTGAAAATGGGAACCCCAATTTGCTGGTTCCAAAAACAAACATTAAGTTAAAATGAAATAAAGCTTTTATTTTTTTGAAGTCTTCTGCTGAAAACCAACATTTTGACCAAACAATTTCAGACCAGACTTTTTCCTTGAATAGCTCATAGGAGAGATTTCAGCTTTCCAACCAGCCCAACCTCTTCTCAGGTCTTAAGTCTGGACCTTTAGAAAGCAGAAATGTAGGAAGAATTAGATAGGTATTCTGCTTTCTCCTCCACTGATTTATTCCCAACTGTGGACCTTATGATTACAGACTCTCAGTCGCAGAGGAGCCATTGCTAAATGAAAAATGCCTCTTTAAAAAATGGCATTGTAGGGATCCATCTTTGAAATTTTATATTTGTATTTAATCGCCAGCTCAAATTTGCTCATTTGACAAGTAATGTTTTTCTTAACTGCCAGTCCTCTAACCTCATTCTAAGCTATAAAAGTCAAGTGGGATTTGTGTGTTTTCCTGCTTGTTCATCACCAATAAAAAAAACTTTGGTTCAAATTACACCCTGGCATACACCTGTGCAACCATAGCGCTTTCAGATTATGCTCTGTAACACCTGTGCAACTATATCAGTCAAGTTACTGAGGCTTCACAGACGGCTGCAGTTTGAACATATTGAACAGTTCTATTGATTCACAACCCAATTCACTCCCTTAGCTGCATCGGCTCTGCAGTACCTGCAAGATTAAAAAGTAGTGAAATCTTAGGCTTCGTCTACACTGGCAGTTGAACGACAAAACTTTCATTCAGAGGTGATAATCTCCACCCCCGAAAGACAGAAGTTTTGCCAATGACAAGCGCCTGTGTGAACAGCTCTTTGTTGGCAGGAGCACTCTCCTGCTTATGGAGCTAACTCTTTGGGGGTGCAAGTTTTTTGTCATCAGGAAAGCCGGCCGACAAACAGAGGCTACACTGCACCTGTGTTGCTAAAAGTTGTGCAGTGTAGACACAGCCTTAGTTTTGTTACTGCAGTAAGCAGAAGATTCAAAATACAAATGTGCCAATTTGTTGAGTAAGAAGCTTCTGTTCATAGTACAGTCATGCTTACTCTTTCTACTTGCTTTGTAGGAATTTCTTGCCCTCCAGTGGGAATTGCATCAAACAACACTGAGTACTTTGACACTCCTTTCCTGTTAGGAGCAGTTTAAAAGTACCAAGACTGCACTTTACATAGTTGTGCTTGTTACACAGCAGATGGCTTAAAGAGCAGGCATCCCCCATCCATATCCATTGTTTGTTCACATATAACCAGTACTTAAAGTGGTCTGAAATCACACCCACCCCCATCAATTAATTCTTCCCCCAACCCTCCCATCAATACTGAGATTCTTCTTCACCACCCCTCCCCAACTCCCAGGCCTGGGCCTGTAGCAGGATCCCTTCTTTCACCTTCCCAGGCCCAGTGTTGCTGGAGGGGCATAACAGAGGAGCCATTTTTCCCTTGCTCATAGGAAGTGAGGAGGTGCCTTGAGCTGCTGGGCTCTTTCTGGTTGCCTTTCTCTTCTGTGAAAGTTGGTGTGAAGAGCTCTGCCAGGCTGCTGTACTTCAGCAGTCAGACAGGCAGGCAAGAGGAGAAAGCATCTATTCTCCAAGGGTTTTTCCTCTGGTGGTACCAAAAATGTGCACACCTCGGCAACCTTCTTAGAAATTCTCTTTCCCGGCTCTGTGGCCCAGTGCACTTTAAGGACTGTATATAACCTACAAATCATAGAAAGAGCACTGCATTCTCTGCTGCAAAGATGCTTTTTGTCTTGTCATAGTATCTGGGATCATTCTGCCTGTTGCAGGTTCTTACCTCAGATATAAAATGTGGCAATAGAAAAGGAAACCCTGTTAAGGCATCAGTGGGAGCCTGACTGTCACAGCCCCCACACAGCTGCAGCTTGTTAATTCTAGTATATTCTTGCCATGGTTTTGGTAGTCAGTTTTATATCTATACAATGAGTGTTTGAGCACAGGAAAGGATCCAGCCTGACAACTCTGAGGACTGATATTCTCTGGCTATAGAATGCATACAATACAGGCCACAGCAGCGAAAGCTACCCTCTGTGGGCTCACCAGCATCGTCTCCAACTGCCTTAGAAGGGTTAATTCAGTCTGCATGTCCCTTCCGTCCTTGACCTTTTTCATGAGAATGCCAACAGGGATACTCGTTAAGGCAAACTGGGCAATTAGACTGGTGTGTTGTCAGCTGAGCTCATGAACCTTTTTCTTTACTATTACCTTTTGCTATACAGCCCTTCATTGTTTTTTTCATTTGAAGAGGTGTCTGTGAAGTTAAATCTTTTAAAACACTCAAACTAAGCAAGATAAATTCCCTACCTTAAAGAAGAAAGTTTTGCCATCACAGTTGCATCTGGAAAAGACAGTATCAATGGGGGATGGAATACCCCACCCCTCAGTGATTTTACGAGGGGACGCTGTTGGCTGCCTAGATGAATCCAGCAGCCAGTAGTAATGACCTGCAAAATAAAAAATAGCACTAGCCCTGAAAACCCTCACTGACATGCACCATTTTGCCCCTACATAACCTTTATTTTTTTAAAATAATAGTACAGAAAATGCCACATATAGAAGAATTCTAAATTGTAGAAACAAGGATCACAGAGCCACCCTCTTCTCTTTGAAATGTCATAACAGCCTCTCCAAGTGTTGACTCCTGCAAGGCTGAGTGCCCAAGGTAACAGAGGTGGCTCAGCACCTAGCAGGATCAGACCCTCCATATAATTGCAGTGCCTGGAGCCCAGAAGCATCTGCTGGAAAAGTAACATTCAGCAAGCTTGCGGGGGGAGGAGGAGGACACAGGAAATCTACCTAATCTGAGAGCAGCAAAGTCTGTGCAGTGCTGCTGGGACAGAAAAGAGGAGGGAGAGTTTGACTGACTTGACAGAACAGCCAACCACAACCCCAGAATATCTTTTCTGTGGCTGGGATCACCTAGCCACATGCATGAAGACTACACAGACAAACTGTTTGGGGAAAGGGCTAGATGGTGCAAAGCCCCTTTGTTACTCTGCATGGACTAAGAAACATGCAATCTGCATTGGCTTCCCAGAAAGAGGAACCGAGCCATCTTGCAGCACCCAGCTTCACAGGGAGGCTTTATCCCAAGCTAGCTGTCCCCAAACAGCTGAAGTACACAAGGCTTTGAGTGGGGAGAAGAGCCAGCCCTTCCCTTCACCCCTCACATTTGTCAAGCTACACATTACGATCTGCAAGGAACTCTCAGTTTCCACTATTCAGCAGGGGAGGCCTAATTCCCCACCTGCCCTATTAGGCCTTATCAAGGCACCTGGCTTTGAACAACCTAAGTCTTGGCTCCCGCCAGAAGGTGAACTGTCTGCACTGCAATGAGATAACACCACAACAGTGAGTACTGTCTATGCTACATGTACAAAAGGAATCAGTGAGTGAAGGCCTAGTCTGGAGCAGTCTTTTGTGCTTCATGGCCAGTCAGGCTCATGTGAGGTCAATAGTTTGTGTTGGTGACACCAAGCACCCAGATAGTAGTAAGCAGAGGTTCACTCCAAGGGCTATGGTAGATTCCTGGGCTGCTCTCAGTTTTTTTTATTATGTTCTGTTTGTGGGACGCTAGTCACATTTAATTATTAGAGGAGATATGATTGTTTTGAGGGGTAGAGTGTCTAATTATTGCTGTAGAGTTATTTATTTGGATATTAATTGCCTTTGATTTCTAGGCCTTTCTATCTCTGGCTCCTATCTATATCCCTTATTTTAACTCTACCTTTTTCTCTGTTAATTTCTTAAAGTCATCTGGTCCTTGCTTCCTGTAAAGTTTTAATAGTTGTTAATGGGGCTGTATGTTTATGTATTCATCAAACACTAAAAGCAGGCAGAGTTAACAAATTAGAGAAGGGAGCAGCAGTGGGAGTGGGGAAGTTATTAGTGGAGGATGGAAATTGGGAAGGGTGAGGGTGAAGGCATGAATTGGGGATCTGGGGGACCTGCAAAGAGAAATTTCCATGGCTTTTCTGCAGCCCATATCCTACTTAGCACAATAAAACTAACTTGTGTGGTTGTCCCCAAAGTTATGCATCATTATCCCAGCTCCCATTCAGTACAGTAATGCCTATGTGTGTTTATTTTGTTAAGCAGTTTATTTTTTACACTGATGCCAGAGCTGGTATTACAGGTAGTCTGCAGACTCAGGTAGACGTTCCTGTATCAGGCTTTGTCTTACGCTACAGGGGACATTCAATCTAAGCTACACAATTTGAGTTACATGAATAGCGTAACTCGTATCGACGTAGCTTAGATCTACGTGGGGTCCACACTACACTATGTCAGTGGGAGATGCTCTGCCGTCGACTCCCACTACTCTTCTCGATCCGGTGGAGTACAGGAGTCGACGGGAGAGCGATCTGCAGTCGATTGCTGCTTGTCGATCCCTCAGTAAGTGTAGACAAGCCCTCAGTTACATTTGGAAGGTTTACCACTATAAGGGCTAGATAATTTTTTGAATGAAATCTTAGATTCTGGAGCATAAACATTGCAATAATTTAACAATAATGTGCCATATGCACCAAAATAAGTGTCTGGTAATTACGTTATAATGGGTCCCTGTCTGTAACGCATACTCTAAAATGAACCTCTGGAAGTTGAACTTAAATGGACAATAGCCCAAATATATATTATCTGGTCATTAGGAAAGGCCAAAAAGTAAGTACTTAATTAAAACATAAGTGAAGGCATGAAAATGATAAAAATCCAGTAGACAACTCACCTCGGAATACAGCTAACGTTCCATTTGGTAAAGCAACAATTCCATCTGCTGGCTTTCCGTTACACAAATTCTTAGCTTGTTCATCTGGTACAAAATAATTAGTTTTTTATTTAAATGAAGTTGAAGCTCAAAGAATAGTTTAAAATGCCGTAGGATTGTGAGGTAAAATAAACCTCTTATTAATGGAACAGACTCTTAGTTTCATTATTTATTGGAGTGTGCATAGGGAAACCTATACCGTATATTCATCAACTTATTACATTATAAAAAGGCATAAAAGTAAAACTTTGAATAAGAATGCTACAGACAAGCACCATTCCTTCTTCTTGTTTGGGACTATTCAGGAACCAGAGTTCTGATTCCTATATTTATGTTACAAATAATAGCAATTATTCATTTGAGATATGTTCTCCAAAGTTTTAACCTTGATATTTGTTACCAAAGAATATAAAGTCTGATACTTTTATAGCAATCTATAGTTTTCTTTTGTTAATATTTGAAGTACCTTCATTTCAGAAAAAAATTTGGGTAGAATTGTAAGTATACCATAATAAATAACCAAATGAATTAGCTCTCACATAAAACTCATATTTAATTCTGTATCCATTTCCTGCCTGTTTAGTGGATTGCTCTTCTTTGTTTAAACACTATCTTTAAAAACAATGCCTATTTGAAAAAGTCTAAAAGGACTGAAATATTGTGCATTGGGTAAATGGATTTAGGTCAGATAGGAACTGACTCAAATTGTTGTCCAGAAATCTCTTATAGAAATTTGAAAAAAGAATTTACCTCTTCTGTTTTGTTTTTAATCAGCTTCTCACAGTTCTCTGTACTCTGGGTTTTAGCTGGGAAACTGAAAAACTGCAGGAAATTTTCAATCCTTCATAGTATATTTGCGCTGTCTCAAACCAAGAGGTTCTGAAAATATTTTTCTTGACTCCTTGTTCATTCACATAGATAGAGCAGATATAGATTTAGGTGCAGATCTTCAAATGTATTTAGGCATCTAGCTCCCATTGATTTCAACTCTCCATTGGCTTGCACCTCATGCCGTCATTCACACCAATGAAGAGTGGATGCAAAACCACATCAGAATTCTCCATTCATAAGTGTGAATGAAACAGACACCATGCAGTGTTTCCTGTAGCTCTTTTTTTCCTACGGATGAGTTTATGTGTAGTTTAAGTTATGTAATCATAAAGGATGGGTGAATACTCTAGTATTTAAAAAATGTTAGGTCTAGTGGTACCCAGTTGTAGCAAAATATTCAGGAATATGTGAATTTGGAAAACTGTTAAAAGAAAATAATAGGGCTAAAATTTTAATTAAAATATAGTGGATAGTAAGGGCAAGAACAATATTGCAGCTGGAAAGTGTCCTGGGGGTTGGGGGACGTCTTGTTTTTTATTGTGGGTATCTGTGCAAAATGGCTGCCAAATTAGGTCACATGACTAATAATTGAACTCTAGCCAATGATTTGCTGGAATACTTTCATGAGACTTGGAAATCTCTCTCTAGCCTTATTCCTTGACCCTGTTTTGATTTATATGTTCCCTGGTACTTACAGTCAAAGTTCCAAGTAATCTCTTCAGAAACACATGGTTCCTGAAATGGAGACATGCTCTGGCTATCTGAGAAATTTAGTTTGTTCATCCCTATAAATATAAATGTTACAATTGTAAAGAAATATACCTTTGTAAAATACAGTTGTGTTGATCTTGTCTTGTAGTTTGGAGTCTGTGTGTATAGCGGGGTTTCTTTCAGGAGCTTTAGTTGAATAAGATATTGATGAGTATGTTTTAGTGGGGAAATGCGTGACTTCTCTTCTTTCTTCAGTCCTTGTGGTTATGAATCCGCTTGGCAAGGTGGAGGTATGATGCATATCCTTCTCAGCTGTAAAGGTTGACGACACTATTGTATGTTTTACTGAAGTATTTGTGTTCATTGCTATTGGACTTTCCTTGGTAATCTCTTTATCTGAAACAAGATCAATGCTGGTGTTAGTTGTAATACCATGTGACGTTGTTTCTTGTTTTTGAGGGATAGCTGAATTAGATTTTGTTGTTGTCCATGTTATTTTCATAATGGTCTCCAACCTGTTGTTTTCATCATTGTCATTAGGATTAGGTGTACCTCTCAGTGGAGCAATAGAAGTTGTGAATGAGATTGCTGGGTAGTCTATAGAGTTAACTTGTTTGGAAGAGGTAGGATTTTGATTGGGTCCCTCATAGGGAACAGGAGTTTCTTTAGGGTTTTCTGTGTTTCTGAGAGGGAAATTACTTTCTGGAAGAGTGATTGAACTAATTGTAGTGGGACTTGAATGATCTCTATGTTTCTCCTGCTCAGGAGTGACTGGATGGGTAGCTGGTTTCTGAGCCAAAGAAGGGCTGATGAGAATCTTGGAAGTTTGTAATTTTTCAGTTGGAAACTGTGTTGTGTTTTTCTGGGTGGTAGTATCTCTAGTGTATGTATTTTCAGAGATGTCTTTGGTTTCAGTAGTCTCCTTGGAAATGGAAGTTGCTGTAGATCTTTTAGTAACCATAGAAGTTTCTTTTGTGGTTTCAAAATGGACTTTTGTTTCAGTGAGGTCTTTAGGTTGAGAGGTAGTAAGGTTTATGGGTTGATTAGCAGTAATTTGTATCACAGACTTAGTGTTTTTTTCAGGTTCAATGGTGGGTTTGGCAGTGGCTTTTACTGGTGGGATTTGAGTGACAGTGGTACCAGGTTTATCTTCTGTTGGTGACACAGGTCTTTCCTGGGAGCCTTTAGCTGTAGTGGACACCTCTTCAGAGACAGTCAGTGTTTCTCTAGTGACAGTACTGGCAGTTGTGTCTATTTTACCTGTTGTAGTTGCCTGTTTATCATCAGAAGCTTTTTCTTTTTTATCCTCTGTAGCTGTCTCTTCGGTAGCAGTTGTTACCTCTTTTTTATTGGTAGTAGAGGTGTCTCTAGTGACAGCATCTGTTTCTTTTTTATTTGCCATAGTTGGCTCTCTGGTAACAGCGGTTATCTCTCTATTATCAACTAGAGTTATCTCTTTATCAGCAGCAGTTATTTCTGTTGTATCACTTGTAGTTGTCTCTTGGAGAACAGTACTTATCTCCTTGTTTTCATTCACAGTTTTCTCTTTGGCTGCAGTAGTCATGCCCTTTGAGTCCTCTGTAGTTCTCTCTTTGATAACAGTGGTTAACTCTTTTTTCTCTTCAGTTGTTGTTTCTTCAGTAGCTGTAGTTTTCTGTCTGTTATCTACAGTCTCTTCTTTATCTGCAGTTGTCAATTCTATAGCCACAGTTGTTACTTCAGCAGCAGTAGGTGTCTGTTTGGTGGTAGTTTGTGTCTTTTTAGCTGCTGCTGTTGTGTCCAGTTTAGCTGTTGTCATTACAGATTTTTTAGCTGTAGTAGTTGTTACTATTTTAGCTTCAGTTGTTACAGTCTCTCTGTGTGCAGTAGTTGTGGCTTTATCTGTTGTCATTATATTGACTTCAGCTATAGTAATGTCTTTTTTATCTGCTGTTTTGTCTTTTTCATCTGTTGTCATTACAGTCTCCTTGTCCACAGTAGTTGTGTCTTTTTTACCTGTGGTGGCTAGAGTATCTTTAGTTTCTGTAGTTGTGTCTGTTTGAGGTGCTCTTGTTACAGTCTCCCTAGCTGCTGCAGTTGTGGCTGTTTTAGCTGATGTTACAATCTCTCTGTATGCAGTAGTTGTGTCTTTTTTAGTTGTTAAGTCTTTTTCATCTGGACTCAGTATAATCTCTTCACCTACTGTAGTTGTGTCTTTTTTAGCTACTGATGTTACAGGGTCTTTAGCTGCAGCAGTTGTGGCTGTTTTAGCTGTCGTTGTTACAGTCTCTCTCTCTGCAGTAATTGTGTCTTTTTTATCTGTTGTGTCTCTTTCAGCTGTAGTCATCACAATCTTTGTGTCCATGGTCGTTGTGTCTTTTTTACCTGTGGTGGTTTTGTCTCTTTCATCTGTTGGCAAGTTTTCTTTGTCCACAGTAGTTGTATCCTTTTTGCCTGCTGTTGTTACAGTGTCTTCAATTTCTGTAGTTGTGTCTGTTCCAGGTGCTCTTGTTACAGACTTCCTCGCTGCAGTGGTTGTGTCTTTTTTAGTTGTTAAGTCTTTTTCATCTGGAGTCAGTATAATCTCGTCATTTGCTGTGGTTGTGTCTTTTTTATCTGTTGTTTTTACAGTGTCTTTAGCTGCAGCTGTGCCTGTTTTAGCTGTTACAGTCTCTCTCTCGGCAATAGTTGTGACTTCTTTATCTGTTGTGGTTATTGTTTCTCTAGCTGTTGTGGTTGTTGTGTCTTTCTTTTCTGTTGTTGTTACAGTCTCTTTGCCCAGAGTAGTTAGGTCTCTTTCATCTGTTGTCATTACAGTATCTTTAGCTACAGGAGTTGTGTCTTTTCTGCGTATTGTTTTATCTGTTGTTGTTCTGCCTTGCTTTTCTGTTGTTGTTATAGTCTCTTTACCTGCAGTAGTCATATCATTGTTATCTGTTGTTGTCTTCTCTGTGACTGCCGTGGGTGTGACTCTTCTACCTGTTGTCATTGCCATTTTAGCAGCACTAGTTCTGTCACTTTTAGCTGTTGTTGCTTTCCTAGCTTCAGTAGTCATCTCTGTTTTAGCTGCTGTTACCTCCATAGCTACAGTAGTTGTGTTACTTTTATCTGTTGGCTCTTCAGCTGGTTTTGTAGTGTATTTCTTAGAAGTTGTTGTTGTCTCTATCACTACAGTAGTTTTTTCTCTCTGAGCTGCGGTCATCCCTTTAGCTGTAGTAGTTGTGGCATTTTTCATAGATGTAGTACTTTTGTCTTTCGCTTTAGTGACATGAGCTGCATTAGTTAATGCTGAAATCTTAGCCATACTTGTAGTAGCAGGTTGCATGTTGGTCTTCGGACTTACTGTCTTTGTAGTATTCATTTTGAAGGGCATAGTAACTTTATCTGGCTGGGAGGCAGGGCTCTGGCTAAAACGTTCCTCTGACAAAGGAGCTGCTGTTGTACCTTTATTTCCTTGTCTTGAAATTTTTCTGTCAGGATGCTTTGCAGTAGGAGCTGGCCTGGTACCCACATTGTCCAATCCACTGCCAATCTCCTCAGAAATCTCTCTTATTTCATCAGACATAGCAGTCCTGGATGAAGTTCTTCTGTTTTTTGAGTCTTGCTCTACAAGAAGCGCATATCAAATTAAAACACCACTTTTTATTTTCTCATGTTTATGCATCATTCTAGCATTAGTTCTTTTGGATTTAACACAGTCACCACTCATGATTTTTTTTGTAAACACAGTTGGAAATAGTTGCAACTCTTGTGACTTGGAACAATACCTTTTTCAATTTTTTTCTGTCGGTTGCACTGGTTTAACTTAAATCGGTTTATAACCCTATGTGGTTGGTGCAAAACTTTGTGGATATCTTATTTCAATTTAAACCTGGCTTTTATCGGTTTAGCTTCATTCATCAAGAGATAAGGAATCAAGTTAAGGTAAATCGATAAAAGCCAGGTTTAAACTATGTTAAAGACTGTCCATGCAAGAGTTTACATTGGTCTAACTAAATTGGTTTAAAATCACACCTTTAGTTAAGTAAGTGCACCTTTGATAATAGAAAGGCCTAAGTTATTTTAATGATCGCAGACTTATGTCATCTACATTTTATATCCTTATGAAACTATCCTACTATTGTGACATGCAGTGATGCACTATGTTGTGGCTCTTCCTATGTCAGTTGGTTCTCTACCTGTAATAACAAACCGTGTGAGGAAATGGGAAGTCTCTCTACGGTTGCCAACTTCCGAACTACACAAAACTTCCTGACTACACCCTTGTCCTGTTCCTTCTTTGAGACCTCGCCCTGCTCACTCCATACCGCCCCGTTGCTGGCTCTCCCCCACCCTCACTCACTCGCTCATTTTCACTGGGCTGGGGAGGGACCCTTTTCACCCAGGCGTTCCAGTGGAGACAGGTTAGATTTTTTTTTTTACCTCTTCTAGTTGTTAAATACACAAATGGTAAATGTAGATGGTGCTGGGCTGGAAAATGGATGTGTTCTAGGAAACCCCAGCTTGTGGCCTCAGGGGGTTAATGACATATTGCACTTGTAATATAAAAGTTAAGAGAGTCCAAAGGAGCCTCACGTATTTCATGGCCAACCTTAGCACTGGGCCAAATATGCTCTCACATAGGCCCCAGCAATTCTGAGAGCAATACTGTGTCGGCAATTCTATCCTGTTTGTACCTGCAGTCAACCCCAGCATGAGAGCCTGCTGTGGCCCTTCCAGGGGCATGACCTTCCTCAGTCAGGGTAGCAAACACTCCAAACCACTCCCACCTGACAAACCCACTCACATCCTTCTTCAGAAAAGAGATGTCAATGTGCCACACTGTCACTGTCTAATCTCCCTCCTACCAAAGTTCAACACGGGTTACCTAAGCCTGCCTAGTGACTTACCGTGTACAGGGCTCTGCAAAATTTTGGGTTGACTCTGGTTATATGTAGTTCTGATAGGCTATTTATTTATTTATTTATTTTGGTTCAGCTGCTTTATTATATATGAAGTAGATTGTTTTTCATTTTTAAAAAAGGAGATAGGGCTATTGGTGCACACTGAAGATCTGAAAAGGAAGAGATACTGTATTGGCTAAAGGCGGATTTCTGCACACTGCTTAGGATATTCCGATTCTTCCATGGAAATATATTAAATTTGGTCTCTTTCTGTGTGAACATTAAACGGTGGCTCTGCTCTGGAAAGTGACCCTGTAGAAATGGCAACGTGGGGTTCTATGTTTATTGTCCCTTAATGAGTTCTGTATCAAATGTTCTCAGCTTACAAGTAAAATTAGGTATGTTGCCTGCCTTCCAGACCTGAAAACTAAGCCTAGGCTCTGACATTCAAGCTAGCTACATTGCCAGTAATGAAGATTCAATCTGAACATGCATTGTTTTGTACTGTATTGCATGGTATATAAAAGCCATTCCCATAACTGACCTTCAGTCCCTTATGCCAACAGCAAATCTGCTCAGAAGCTGCTTCACCATATACTACTGTTCATGTGTAATGGGCCAAATTTTCAAAACATATTCACCAAGTGTATGTGTATGAGTTGAACCTGATGCGCACACAAATATGGGACAGGTATGGTTCACTGATGCATTCATTCATGTGCTTCCAATATACTAACCTTTGAAAATCTTTGCCTTACATGTCCTCTCTAAGGTCGTGATCTGGCAAGCTGTTCCAAATACCTGTACAGAGCCCCATGGACGTCAGTGGAGCTCCATGTGGGTTTAAAGAATTGAATCAGATGCTAAAGAGGAGAGTTTGTGGTAAACCCTTAAGAATTCCTTCAACACAGAAAGACAAGCATGCACTGCTAAACAGCAGCTTCTATTATACCACTGCGTATTTAAATTTCATTTCTGCATTAGGCTATTTGATCACAATCCATACCTTTCATGGTATCCTTCACTTTTCTATTGTTTTTGTTTTTAATTTTATTTATTTGGTTTTTTTCACTGGGATTTCTTGATGAAGACTTTGTTTTCCGAATTGTTGTGGATGACAACAAGGAAGACGATGAGGAAGAAGATTTTTGTTTCTCAGATTCCGAATGTTCTGTAGCCAAGTAAAATAATTGGTGAAAACAGAAAGTCATGCAAAATAAGATGTGTAAGAAGCTAATGTACAGTTTACAACAAAATTGCTCTCAAAAGATAAAGATTTGGAGTAAATAAGATGAAGGTGTCATTTGAAATTTTTTGCCTCCTTAACCAGCAATGAATGGAAGCAACCCTCCGTAGGTAGTAGCAGTGCTGCCAAATCTTGTGATCATATTGCATGAAAATATGACCCCATGGCAGCCTCCTTTAATATGGAAGACTAATTTTAGAGCAAAAAGTTCTGAGGTTTATTCCCCATTTCATGTGTGTGGCTGAGCTGCTGGCTACTGTCTGTAAAGGCAGTGACAGATCAGCTGTAAAGAAGTTTAAAATCAGAAAAAGCTCAGGATTCCAACAGAGGGTGTACAGGACCTGCAGAATAGATAAAAGGGAAAGTCCTAAGACTTCAAATTCAGACTTTCTGCCTTTGGAGAAAAAAAAATGGGGAATGAGAAAGATATAGGGCCTGATCCTCCTCCTAAGTCACGCCAGTGGAGTTACTTCTGATTTATTCTGTGACAGGAGAATCAGGCCCATAATATTTGTCAACCAATAACTTGTTATTTCAGACTATATGTTAAAAGGGGGTCATTTGAAAAGCTTGGCCTTTATTTTTTAATCATATTTAAACATACATTTATCCCTATCCTCTGATTTTAGAATTGTTCGTAATATACACCTCTGAGACAGAAGTGGTACATAACCAGAAACCCCGTGGAGCTAAAGGCATTTCAAAGCAGTCTCTCCTACCTGAGAAAATTGGCTTAGAAGTTTTTTGTAAGCTCAACTGGAGATATTTAAAACTAATAAACAGGAACACACTCTAGTACAGGGGGTTTTCAATCTTTCTCATATAGTGGACCACTTCATAAAATTTAGGATCCCTGGGAGGATCTGCTCCCCTCTGAATCTTCTAATCCTTACTGCACGCCTTCTCTGTCGTTATGATAATGCTTGGTTACCTGACAAGTATTAATAGGAGAATAGTAAGGAGACAAAAGGAATTTTAACTCACTTTTACTGCAACTGTACGGTGACATCTTGGTTACATTTCCTCCCATTTTGTATCCTGTGGTTTATTTCCTCTCCATGAACTTAGATCAAAATCTTCTCGCCTTACTCTTTGTTAGTAGTCCCATTAACTTTAGTCAGATTATACTTACATATCTAAATTGATCAGGAATTGGCCTTAAGTGTATAAATGCCTAATATTTCATTGTATCTTATCTCCAAAATATTTTTCAGTTTTGTTCTGTCCTTCTATATGTTTTGCTTCAATGTTGGTGTTATCCACTATCCAACTTAAATTTACACACCTGTTTCCCCCAAAACCTGACAGACAGAACAGTGCTCATTTAGCTTCTCAAAAAAGCCACCGGAAATCTTGAGATCTGGGCTATTGCTAACAGCTAGCATTGCTGCTTAACGAGCGTTAGACAACATTGTGACAGATCTGTCTCTCTGTAGACCGCCTGGAAGTGCTCTACTGACCACTGTCTGAGAAATGCTGCACTTGTAAATGTACTGTCGAAACAATACTGTACTGGCAAAGCATTGCAGACTAGGTCTTTCTCCTGTTTAATGTCTGCAATATACAGTAAATGGATTTGGATCCTTGTTAAAGGTTCTCACTGTCTTTTAAAAAGTTAAAATGAATGTAATTTCTTTAGCTTTGATCCACTGTATCATCTCTTTACGGGAAATTATTGCAGTTATTGCAAACTCCACTTTGCAGGAGTTTTAAAGGTTTATCTGTTAAAACACTCATACATTTGGCATGATTGACCCCTGGTGTTACTATTGTAGTGAATAGAGTTATATCATGTTTGAATTTGTCCCGGTCAGTATAAGCATATGAACTTCAAGGTCAGCCTATAATCTAACAAGTTATGATATAACAACACTAGAAAAAAAGGTGTTTTGCACTTTCCACAAAGAAAGACTAAGTTATGGGTATTTTCTGAAATTTTATGCAGCCTGGCTTAACTGAAGCATCAGACCCTTGCTGTGTAAATTTCCCTCTCAGCGCTGTCCACACACTGCTGTCCTGCTACTGTGCTTCTGTTTTTACAGTCCTGGACTCTTCCTGAAATTGCCAATTGTGCATATGATGATTATTGAGATGTGGATGAAAATCCATTAGGGACTGAAGAGAGATCACCACACTTGTCTAACATTTATATTAGCTAGGATAGAGCTTAGAAACCATTAAGATCTTCTCTGAGAAGTAGATGATGTAATAAGCTTGTATTAACAAGTTTGGTAGCTGTCTGGTAATGTCTCATATTAGCTTTCTACATCCAGAACAGTGTAATGACCTTTAGTATGCATTCAGGTAATGCCCAGTTCCATTGCATTTGTATTCTTTCCTACCTTCCATAACTTCATGGGATTGTACTACTTTCTCTGGCTTCTTCTTTGAATTTTTAGATGACCGTTTGGCTGTTGTTTTGGTGACCAAAGGAGCTGTTCTGGATGATGGTTTTGTAGTAAGTGCTGAAGCCAAGAAAAATACTGTGTGTTAATGGGAGTTCCATTCTCATTCAGCATCAGGCATATAATCATTAGCAAATGATATGGAACAGTTGTGACATTTCCATTATAAGCCTAATTTTGCTCCACTCCCTCTATTCCCCCAAACTTTTACAAAAAAACCACACACACACAAGTTCATTTTCAGCCTGAAGCTTCTCATGCTTAATCTAAGGCCAGAGAAGTCCTTTTTTTCTGAAAGATTGAGATCAGTTGAACACTTTTTACTGATGGGATTATTTGGGGCGGGGGGGAGGGGAGTTTTCGCTTTTTAAAATTTTGTTTAACTTTTATGTCCACTTACTCTAGCTAAAAATTGTCTTGGGCTACAAACTTCGAACACGTTTTTGGCATTGGTCCTCCATGAGAACTAGTCAGAGGGTTATCTTTTGATAGGCCCTAAACATTTTTTAGTTATTTACTTCATTCTCCATACATATGACAATTTCCGGGAGAGGCGGCCTTCAAGAATTAATAATTCCTTGAGAGACAGTAGACATGGAGCAAGGGGGCAAAGTCCAGATATTAGGTTAGTCCCCTTCGGTTCAGTTTTGAGGGTTCAGATATATTGTCACTGAAATCTCATGAGATTTCAGCTGTGTTCAAACCAGCACCAGAAAATAATTTGGGATCCAGCAGTGAATCTAAACTGCAGATGTGATTTTTGGATCAGGGAGTGAGACAAATAGCAAAGGTTCAGGTAGTAGCCAATTAATTGTCCAGCCATGCCAGAAGAAAGACAGGAGGCAACGGAGGTAGTTTCCCTAGGCTGCAACTTTATTCACTTCAAGTATCTGGCAACAAATTGTACAGTGCAGGTCATTATCCTTTTCTTAATAATTTCCACATAACCCCCAGCCATGTCACAGCTATCCTGCTGCTGGGATTCTACCACCCTCTCTTCATATGAGGTGAAAAGGGGCTATAAAAGCAGAGGAGTTGGCTCACCATTGCTCCAGATGTAGGAGCATCAAACCTCCCTTACTCGACTCTCTTAAGGGATGCTTTCCTTCAAATCCTTTCCCAATCCATTTTATTCAATAACTGTATCCCTTCCATACCAAGTACCTGTCCTGGACATCTACCACAAGTTTTACATACTAAGTTGCAACATTATAATTAGGGCTTTGTGTTTGTCACTAGGCCTTCTGCAGTGGCCAGTATGGATGGCCCAGGAGCCGCCTGAGCAGCTCGGGCAGTCCTGGGCTAGTCGCACCAGCTCCTGCTGTGGCAGTCTCCCTCTCCCCCTCCCCCTGCCCCCGCAGCAGCAGTAGTTTGGGTGTGTGGGGGGCTGTGGTTTCAGGTGCAGGCCCGTGCTTACCTGGGGGGAGGGGGCTCCCCAGAAAGGCGACAGGAACTCCCTTCCCTCAGCTCTTAGCTCCACGTGCTGCCTCCGTCTGCAGGCACCGCCCCCGCAGCTCCCATTGGGGCAGAGCAGAGGCAGCACGTGGAGCTAGGAGCTGGAGGTTGCTGCTTCCCAGGAGCCAGGTAGGGGGTCTGCCCCAGCCCCACCAACCACTCCCCCAGCACCCGCAGTGCTCTCCAGGGCCACAGAACCCCGCACACCCTCAAGCACCCCCAGCAACCATTGGCCTTCCCGCCCCCAAGTTTTAGTCAGGGGTATATAGTAAAAGTCATGGACAGATCATAGGCCGTGAACTTTTGTTTACTGCCCATGACCTGTCCATGACATTTACAAAAAATACCTGTGACTAAAACGTAGCCTTATAACCTACTCCACCCCAGTGAGCCCCAGACCTCCTGTGGGGAAGGCGGAAAAAACCACCCTGCCTTGGCCAATCTGGCAAAGAGAGAAAAATTCCTTCCCAGCTCCCCAAGGAAATGGTCGACTAGTGTAATTCCCACAGTCCGTCAAGAGGAAGCCTGGTCCTTTTGCCAGGTTCATAGGTGGGAGGGTGGGTAAAAGATGGCTTCACTGGGTATAAATGTGCACACTTATGCACCACTCTTCTGGTCAGCAGGAAAGGCAGTGCAGTGACCTTCTCTTGACATCAACCCAGCTGCCTCCTGGCTATCCTGTAACCTTTCCCCCACCCATTGAAGGGGAGCCCTTATAAGAGCCCATGTAAATTGCATGAGCTCAGAAAAATTTATAAGCTTTTTTTGTTGCAATCAAAGATGCCTATAAATATCACAAGAGAAATAAATGTGGTTTATACATTTTTAACTATTAGAACTTTCATGTTATCAGCCTTACACTCATTGAGTATTACCTTGCTCCCCAAGTAGTCCCATGGAAACCGGTGGGGCTAGTGACACGTTAAGCTATTATTCAAGGTGAATAAGAGTGGCAGAATAGAACCCATAATTTATATTGAGGAATGTATGCAATTATTGAATGAAAATGCTTTAGGGCCTGGATCAACTCCTAGTGAAATCAGCAAGAGTTGGATCAGGTCCACGGGGGTGACTATTTTCATGAAAAAAGAGGAGGATGTAGGACAAAAAATTACCTTTAGAAACACAAACTTTCTTGTGGCTGGACTTTACAAAAACTAGACAAGCCATTTACAACACACACTTTGCTTCTCTACAAAAGACAAAGGACACTAAACTATCTAAACTACTACATGCCACAAGAGGCCACAGCAATGGTTCCCTCAACCCACCCAGCAATATTGTTAATCTATCCAAGTATACTCTTAGCCCAGCAGAAGAATCTGTCCTGTCTCGGGGCCTCTCCTTCTGCCCCTCCACCCCCACGAACATGATACAGTTCTGTGGTGACCTAGAATCCTATTTTCGACGTCTCCGACTCAAGGAATATTTCCAACACACCTCTGAACAACATACTAACTCACAGAGACCTTCCTACCAAGACTACAAAAAGAAGGATTCTGGGTGGACTCCTCCTGAAGGTCGAAACAACAGACTGGACTTCTACATAGAGTGCTTCCGCCGACGTGCACGGGCTGAAATTGTGGAAAAGCAGCATCACTTGCCCCATAACCTCAGCCGTGCAGAACACAATGCCATCCACAGCCTCAGAAACAACTCTGACATCGTAATCGAAAAGGCTGACAAAGGAGGTGCTGTTGTCATCATGAATAGGTCGGAATATGAACAAGAGGCTGCTAGGCAGCTCTCCAACACCACTTTCTGCAAGCCATTACCCTCTGATCCCACTGAGAGTTAACAAAAGAAACTACAGTATTTGCTCAAGAAACTCGCTGAAAAAGCACAAGAACAAATCCACACAGACACACCCCTGGAACCCCGACCAGGGGTATTCTATCTGCTACCCAAGATCCATAAACCTGGAAATCCTGGACGCCCCATTATCTCAGGCATTGGCACCCTGACAGCAGGATTGTCTGGCTATGTAGACTCCCTCCTCAGGCCCTACACTACCAGCACTCCCAGCTATCTTTGAGACACCACTGACTTCCTGAGGAAACTACAATCCTTCGGTGACATTCCTGAAAACACCATCCTAGCCACTATGGATGTGGAAGCCCTCTACACCAACATTCCACACAAAGATGGACTACAAGCTGTCAGGAACAGTATTCCCGATAATGTCACAGCAAACCTGGTGGCTGAACTTTGTGACTTTGTCCTCACCCATAACTACTTCAAATTTGGGGACAACGTATACCTTAAAATCAGCGGCACTGCTGTGAGTACCTGCATGGCCTCATGGTATGCCAACATTTTTAGGCTGACTTAGAACAACGCTTCCTCAGCTCTCGTCCCCTAATGCCCCTACTCTGCTTACGCTACATTGATGACATCTTCATCATCTGGACCCATGGAAAAGAAGCCCTTGAGAAATTCCACCATGATTTCAACAATTTCCATCCCACCATCAACCTCAGCCTGGACCAGTCCACTCAAGAGATCCACTTCCTGGACACTACGGTGCTAATAAGCGATGGTCACATAAACACCACCCTATACTGGAAACCTACTGACCGCTATTCCTACCTACATGCCTCCAGCTTTCATGCAGACCACACCACACGATCCATTGTCTACAGCCAAGCTCTACGATACAACCGCATTTGCTCCAATCCCTCAGACAGAGACAAACACCTACAAGATCTCTATCAAGCGTTCTTACAACTACAACACCCACCTGCTGAAGTGAAGAAACAGATTGACAGAGCCAGAAGAGTACCCAGAAGTCACCTACTACAGGACAAGCCCAACAAAGAAAATAACAGAACGGCCCTAGCCATCACTATCAGTCCCCAACTAAAACCTCTCCAACGCATCATCAAGGATCTACAACCTATCCTGAAGGATGACCCATCACTCTCACAGACCTTGGGAGACAGGCCAGTCTTTGCTTACAGACAGCCCCCCAACCTGAAGCCAATACTCACCAGCAACCACACACCACACAACAGAACCACTAACCCAGGATCCTATCCTTGCAACAAAGCCTGTTGCCAACTCTGTCCACATATCTATAGGGCCGAATCACATCAGCCACACTATCAGAGGCTCATTCACCTGCGCATCTACCAGTGTGATATATGCCATCATGTGCCAGCAGTGCCCCTCTACCATGTACATTGGCCAAACTGGACAGTCTCTACGTAAAAGAATAAATGGACACAAATCAGACGTCAAGAATTATAACGTTCAAAAACCAGTCGGAGAACACTTCAATCTCTTTGGTCACTCGATTGCAGACCTAAAAGTGGCAATTCTTCAGCAAAAAAACTTCAAAAACAGACTCCAACGAGAGACTGCTGAATTTGAATTAATTTGCAAACTGGATACAACTAACTTAGGCTTGAATAAAGACTGGGAGTGGATGTGTCATTACACAAAGTAAAACTATTTCTCCATGTTTATTCCCTCCTCCCCCCACGCGCGCGCTGTTCCTCACATTTCTTGTCAACTCCTGGAAATGGCCCACCTTGATTGTCACTACAAAAGGTACCCCCCCCACGCTGGTAATAGCTCACCTTACCTGATCACTCTTGTTACAGTGTGTATGGTAACACCCATTGTTTCATGTTCTCTCTGTATATAAATCTCCCCACTGTATTTTCCACTGAATGCATCCGATGAAGTGAGCTGTAGCTCACGAAAACTTATGCTCAAATAAGTTTGTTAGTCTCTAAGGTGCCACAAGTCCTCCTTTTCTTTTTGCGGATACAGACTAACATGGCTGCTACTCTGAAACCTTTAGAAGTTGTACATTTTTTTAAAATCTTTTTTTACATGGGAGTGCTATATTAACAATGTTTTCTGTGAAGTGTGAACAGTATAAGGCTGTTTATTGAGCTCCACCCCAGCAATGCATCAGAGCCTAGTAGAGATTGAAGTGATTGAAATCAACATTGCAGATTGGAGACAAGATCAACATACACGGCAGCTTGAATTTCAGCTCCCACGACAAGGTCAGGATAGGCCAACTCAGCAAGGTGTCCCCTAAAATCTTTTAAAAAGTAAACAAATGAATGTTAACTGGTCTAACTGCCAGTTAGCTTTAGCCATTCAAAAGTGGCTTATTGCTACAGCTTTAGGGAATGCAATGAAATACAATAAAATAAAAATGTGAATTTCATTTTTCTTCCTACAGATGAAGATGATTGTGCTCTTTTTTTTTTTTTTTTTTTTAAAGTCAGGTCTGATTTTTATTAACACTAAGACCCTTTTACCCACCATGCTGGAAGTGTACAATACAGGGGCCTTAAAGTGGCTCTAAATTGATCATTGATTTTGCTCTTTTGCAAATGACTCTGACCACTTATCTTTGACTGCAAGTCCCCTAAGAGTTTGATAACAATTGAACTGAATTTCATTTTAGACAGTTCTGTACATTTTCTGTCACTTTCTCCATTGCCTCTACAAAATGAGACTTGGCAATGTGTGTTATGACATGTTTAACATGGTACAATATAATATTCATTAGAAACTTTTGCAAGACATGGAAAAAAAATCCACCTTTTTTAGGTCAACTATTCTTAAGTACCTTGCTTGCGTGCTTGCTATTTAGTCCGCAGACTAAGCAGTGAGGGCAAAAGAGGTGTCTACCATTCGTATGGATTTCCTCCAATTTAAACATTGCTTAGCAGATACACACCTCAGCTTTGCATCAGCATGTGGTCGCCTCCCTATTTTTCTCCTTTGCTATGCAATGCTAATGGTCCCTGCAGATCCATGAAACATTTGCTTTCTCTGGGAAATGAGGGGAGGTGGAGTGAAAGTATTCACTATAAACAAAATTTTGCTTAGTTTAGAAATGAGCAAATCATTTAAATATTTTTGTGGGCAATAATTCTGAAGAAGAACATAGAATTTTTAATCTAATTCTTTCTGCTCTTGCATTAGTAAGAGAAGGTCTTATTTTAAGCTCTAACTGAAAAGAGTCAGTGTTGAAGCAGAGGTCTGAGAAGCAGGAAGCAAAAAGGGTAATGAACCCAAATCAGTGATGAAAATCACAGACAGTGTCACCTGGTGCACAGAATCTTCCTAACAGTTCAAATGGACAGAGGGAAGCTTTCAAAGGCAGTAGCCTGGTAGTTTAGACATTAAATCCACGTGATGTTCACAAGTTAGTACAATATTCCCAAGACTTTAATGAGACGTTTTCACTTTTTCACACAAAGTAGAACACAAAACCTGGAAGTGGTTGGTTAAAAATGTTCTGTGATCTGAATAACATTTGGGATGGTAATTAATTTTTTTTTCATAACGTTCATGTTGGTTGTTGAACTGCTGACTTTAAAATTGGGTACAATAATGCCCTGGAGATCCTGTGATCTCAGAAGGCAGTATCCCAGTGCCAGCTGCATCAGTTTCATGGGTATTAAGGCACAGATTCAGCAAAGCACTTAAGCAGATGCTTAAAGTATATGCTTAAGTGCTTTGCAGAATAGGATGGGATTGCTCACACGATTAAAGTTAAGAATGTGCTTCCATGCTTTGAATCCATGTCTTAGTGCTCCTGAGAGCTTGAGAATAGATCTCCCTGGGGAATGAAGTTCTGCCTTTATCCATAGTACAGGTACAGCTTGGAAAGCGGCAAGACGTGGTTTCTCACACATACACATATCAACCTTAACCTGCCATATACATATACATATCAACCTTAACCTGCAGGGAACACCTGGACTGGGAATCGGGGTGTGAATTTTCCTTGTCTAACCTCTCTGTACCCTACGTGCATAACAGTCAGATTCTCTGCAGGTAGAGTAAATGTCATACTATTATCCCATTACCTGTACTCTGAGCCATCCAGTTCCCCACACTTAAACCTCCAAATTCTACATTTGCATGTAACGACATTGAAGTCAGGGGAGTTATACCTGCAAAGAATCGAGCTGCGAAAGTATTATTATACATCATGGGCCTAGAAGTGTGGGGGTGTGGATGTTCCATATAAAGACTAAAAATAAACACATTTAAAAAATTATTCCCTAAAAATTCTTTTCTTTCTGGTGATTTCAGCAGTTCCTGTTTATAATATAGCTCCTACTCTTGAGAAAATGCGGTAAGTCTGTTTTCTTAAAGAATTTTTTTTATCACTAGTTAAGGACTGTCTGAAAACACGAGCAGTTAGAAGACTCAGAAGATAGCTCAGAGCAGTTAATTCAGAGAAGAATCCAGTAGGTAGTTCAGAGCATCTATATTCCAATAAAGGAATGTAACCAGACCATTCATTTAATCACCTCCTCATAGTTCCTGTTTTCCATATGCAAGGGTTCTGTTAATGAAAGGGAATGATCGATCCTATTTCCATTGAAGTTAATGGCAAAATTCCTTTAATGTGAGCATTATCAAGTACAAAATATGTGGGGTTGTTAATCTGTTACAACACTTAGGCAGCTATATTAAATATATAAAATACTGAAAGCCATTTATAAGGAAAGTACACTCACCTTCTTCACAATGTTTTGGATAGTCTGGACAGCATTTCCCATATTTTTCGCAGTCTGCGTCACAGTCACATTCTCTCCCTCTTACAAAAGTTTCAAAGCAGCGTCCTTTACAGGAGAGTTCTACACAAGGCAAAGCAAGAGATTCAGCACTATTGCCTGGTTTTGTTTGTTTGTTTGTGTTTTGTTCTACAGGGGAACCCTTTTATAGTGAAGTCATTAATTTTTGTTGATATAAAGAACAACTTCATATAAGCACGTAATCACTCTGAGTTTGATCTAAAGCCCATTTAAATCAATGTAAAGACTCCAATTGCTTTTAGTGGGTTGGGAATCATGCTCTGTAACTGCAATTTGCACATTGTGGTGTACTGAAACAATTTAGAATTTACATTCTGCTTCACTAGAAGCTGTTTCATTATCTCAGAGTTCACTAGAAGAAGGTTCCTTTGAACAGGATTTCCTTCCCCCAGTCAGATCTGATGTCTGTGAAATATTGGGCCAGATGTAAAATGTCTCAAATAGGGACTGAATTTAGATTTAACAAAGAAGTTATACTGGGCCAGATTTTCAGATGGGCTCCTCAATCTGCACATCATTTTGCATGAGCAATTATTTGTGTCAACAACATTAAAAACAGTGCACTTGGGAAAAATGGATTTGCTTGAACAAGTTGTGGGTTAGACTATCTGATATACATAAGCTGTTTCTGGAATGTGGAAATGGCTGTGCATAGAAAATTACACAGTCCTTTTCTGCACATTTGTCCCCTGAAGTTAATTGAGTGCAAAATTATTTTTGTACCTTTTTATAACATAATATCAGTACTAATATTTAGATGTATAATTAAATAGCCTTAATTCATTTTGAATTGTTGTCTATTCTTAATAATCTATTGGGGCTAAACGTTTAATAACCACTAAGTTTCTTGCACTGCATAATCAATAGTAAGAGTCAATTTATCTGCTTGCAGGAGTGTGTGCAGCTGCCATTGACATCAGAATTTTATATAAATTACACATTTAAGGACAAAATGTGGCCTTAAATGTTTGCAATATCTTAACATATTTGTTGATGTTGTATAGTATGTGTGTAACAGACACAAATTTTACTATTTCAATGGTCATACTGGACCTGAAGTCACTGGGAGTTGAGGATACAGTTCTCAGTGCCTCCAATTCAAAATAAGTAGTTGGTAGTTACACTGTTTAGCGTACAGGCAATAAACCCAATCCTGTAGCCTTTCTGTGCCTGAACCTCCTACTGAAGTTCATTTCTGATTTATGTGCAGGGCTCAAAATCGTATTTTACTTTAAATATTAATTAAGTGCTGTTAGGGTAATTTACAGCCAGATTCTGACCTCACTTACACCAATAAAAATCCAGACTAGTTCCACTGATATCAGTGGTTTAGCTCCTGATATGCACCACTGTAAATGAGATCAGAAGTTTGTCCTTAAATTACAGTGATAAGAAAAATTGCATTCATAAACATCTCTGACGTCCTGCTAATGCCAGATTCAATTAGTAAGTCATTAAGCTCCATGGGATTACTCGCATATTTAAAATTAAGCACATGTTTAAACGCTTTGCAAACAGAGCATACAGCAACATATTTTTAAATCGTGGAGAGCCAGGTTTTTAAAGGTTTTTAGCATACTGTCTGTCTACCCCTAGACCAGGCACGGGCAAACTTTTTGGCCTGAGGGCCACATCGGGTTTCCAAAATTGTATGGAGGGCCAGTCATGGGAGGCTGTGTCTCCCCAAACAGCCAGGCGTGGCGTGGCCTGACCCCCGCCTCCTATCTGACCCGACCCCCACCACACTTCTCGCCCCCTGACAGCTCCCCTGGGACTCCTGCCCCATCCACCACCCCCTGACCACCCACCCCTGACTGTCCCTTGCCACCACATCCAGCCCCCTCTCTCATTCCTGACTTGCCCCCGGGGACCCCTGCCCCATCCAACCACCCCTTCTCCCTGTCCTCTGACTGCCCCCGGAACCCCTGCCCCTGACTGACCCCCGTCGCCCCATCCAACCCACCTCTCCTTCCTGACTGCCTCCTGGGGATCCCTGCCCCATTCAACCCCCTGTTCCCCGCCCTCTGACCGCCCCAACCCTTATCACACCTCCACCCCCTGACCACCACCCCCAACTCTCCTGCCCTTTATCCAGCCCCCCCTGCTCCCTTACCGCGCTGCCCAGAGCACCAGGTCAGGCCGCAGCTCTGCAACTGCGCTGTCCAGCCGCCCAGAGCGTTGCACTGGCGGCGCGGCATGCTGAGGCTGCAGGGCAGGGGGGACAGTGGGGGAGGGGCCGGGGGTAGCCTCCTGGGCCAGGAGCTCAGGGGCCGGGCAGGAGGGTCCCGCAGGCTGGATGTGGCTGTAGTTTGCCCACCTCTGCTCTAGACCTTTAAAAATCTGGCCTATAGTAACTAAGCAGGATATTGTATAATAAAGAAAATCTGCAACATTTAATTTCAGACCAACATATCATTCAAGAGAATCAAAGGAATATTGAAATTGCTGAGCAGGTTAACATTTTGTCTTATTCAAATCAGGTTTATGCGAGCCATCAATACACTCAGTTTAATATTTATGACTGGATTAACCACAATGCAAGTCCCTTCCATAGGGCTATTTATGCAGTAATGTACCACTTAGTATGAATAAGGGTGACAGAGTTGCGGCTTATGATTCTGTAATGACAGAACTAAAAAATTCTACCCTAGAATGTTTTAGCACTGTTAGAACTCCAGTGAATATCACACCATGGTTATCTTAAGGGCTTGTCTGCATTGTGCAATTAACCCTCACCAGAAAGTATAAATTCTAGTGCACACTAGCATGTTGCTGGCCCATGTGAATCCTTCTGGCGCGCACACAAAGTTCCCCAGTGCACGGTAACGTAGTATTAAATAGGACTGTATTAATGTACACTAGCGAACTTTTAATGCACACCAGCAGAGTCCACACTGGCTAGTTAGTGTGTGACACACTTGTGCACCCTAGAATTCACATCCCTCTGGTGCAGATTAATGCACTCTGCAGACAAACACTTAGTCATAAACATGAATTTAATTCATTGCCTTAATCCCAATTAATCCCTAATTTGCCAAAATCCTTGTAAAAACAGATTGAAACATGCATATTTTCACTGTTCAGTGACATGTTGATTATAGGAGAAATATATCTAAGTCCAGTATTCATTCTATCTTCTTCCCCATCAGTCTCCCACACAACATTTTCAACTACATGGACTCAGCAAATGGAAACAGAAGTGAGTTTTTAACGTGGCAAATTTCAACTACTTTTTCATTAGAACGTATAGGTCCATATTAAGCCATCAGTATTTTAAACAGGAATATCTTACTCAGTAGTGATTTTTGGCTTAAAAACTGATAGCACAATCTGATCCGAAGTCCATTGAAAGTCTATGGAAAGACTCCTATTGATTTCACTGGGCTTTGAATCAGGGCCTCTGGCCCCCACAGTTTTTAAAATGTTGCTTTAAAAAGTTTTTTTTTTTAAAAGAGCTGAACAGGATTGGCCACAAATTGGCGGTAAAATATTAACCCCTTCTGTGCTGCTCTGCTAGTCTTAAAAGCAGGGCACTTTCTTAGTGACAGCCTAATTATTGTAAATGTGAATACTGGACTTTTTGAAGTGGTGATTATCCATGAAAAACTTTTATTCAGACATGATACGACATTTATGAGAAGGAAACGAGAGACACAATAAAGCGAAAGAGACGTATAAACATTGAGACGAGAACAAGTATAAAAGTGTAAAAGGAAAAGGGTAAAAGCTTTACAAGTGTAAAAGGAAATAGGAGCAGAGCTCATCATCATAGAAACTGACTGGGTTTGACAACTTACCCTCTGTGCAGAACCTCTTGTAATCGTGGCAGCACTCCATGTAGTGTAGACAGCTATAATCACAATGGCAGGGAGCCTCTCTAGAATACCCTTCCCCACATCTCCCTGCACAGCTTGATAAATCTAAAATCATACAATACTAGTTTAAACATTGCCATACTAGAATGGTTTGTAAGGAAACAGTGAATGGCAAAGTAGAAAAATGGTTTTGCTTATAATGAGTAAGCAAATGAAATCCTTAAGGGGAAAAAAAAAAAACAATTGGCCCAATCCATCTCCCACTGAAATTTATAGGAGTCTTTCCATTGTCTACAGTGGGCCTAGGATTGGGCCCTATATTAGGGAATATAATAGTTGCATTATCCAGAGTTCAAAATAAAAGGTTTCTGCTATGGGATATTTTCAAAGTTTGGATGTACTAATTTAAGTCAAACCTTGATGTGGCTTGTAGGAGGCAGGTTTCTTCTTTCCAGTTGAACCAAAATATATCGATTGCATATGAAAAAAAATAGAGAGAGTTGTTTTGTTCCCACTGAAATCAGTGGCAAAACTCTCATTGACTGGGAGTTGGATTGGGCCCAAAACATGTTAATTTGCGTGTCTTCTTTGAGCTATATTGAATACCAAGGTCTAGAATGCTGAGCTATGGTCATACTAGCACAAGACATAAATTCATGCTCTAGTTTAAAATTAGAAATGAGCCTGAGCTTGCAAATGCAGAGACAGATTTCAAACATACTAAAGTTGAGGGGTTTTGAGGTTTGAAGTTTTGGTTTGGTATATTATGGAAATAGATAGGGGACAACTGTGTGGTTCAGGTCTCCATCTAGTACTGTGTTTGCCAACTTCAGTTGCCCTAGTTTTGAGAGTGTGTTGAATTGGGGATTGATGCTCGGCTATCTGTCATACTGAATGAGTCAGTTGTATTGTGAGCTATCAGCATTTGTATTTTACTGGTCATAGCTTAGAAAAAGCAAGATTTTTTTTTTTTTTTTTTATGTTGGTGAGCTGACTGGTAAGGCCACTGTTACTTGTTTTCCATCTCACCTTTTAATTTTGCATCCCACTGGTGATGAAAATGTTTAACATGAATAGAAAGCTTCACTTCTTCAAAACATTTTGCAAAAAAATTTAATAATAAATTCCAGATGGAACACTGAGACCGTGCAGTTCTTCTCTGAAAATAACTGTAAAAATGGGTCTATGTGGCTTTCAATATTTATTTTGTTTGGTGACTTCCAGAACAAATTTCCTCCAATTACAAATAAAAGATTTTTTTTTCCAGCTGCCAGCACTGCAAGCTCAACCTAGGATCTGAAAGGCAAGCTAAATTCTTGCATGCTTATCATCAGTTAACAGAAATTAGGAAGGCCATATTCTGCTTTCAGTGACACTTGTGCTATCTCAATGAAGGCTCTGTGTGTGGTTAGAGGTATACCTAACGGTCTGTCTACACAGAAAAAGCTATCAAGCGAGCACAGATAACGGTGAAGATAGCTCAGCAGGGGCTTCAGATCAGGCTAGGGACCCATGTCCTACTACCTATGCTGCACTGTCTTCACTGCTTTTGTTCCAGTAGTCCAGAAGACATACCCTAAATGCAGAATCAGAAGGCACTGGAGAGGCACAGAGGCCACTGACAGCATAATTTGGGCTGTATAATCTTTATTACTGGTGATGGTGTGTAGGAGCAGGAGAGAACCCTGGTTGACTTTCAGATCTCAGGTTGAGTTTGCAAGGCTGCTCATTTTAAAAAGTTGTTTTGCTTGTACACTGGTGAATATGATCACAATATAAAGGAATCATGTGATGTTTCAGAGCAAGACTGCACTTTAAGTGACTTGCCTGATATTAGAGAGGGAGTCAGATTCAGAATTAGGGTTAGAATTTAGGAATTACTGGGTCTCAGCGCTGCACAACAGGATAAAATATATTCTTTCTTTTTGTTCATGTGGATTCTTTATTTTCAGCAGAGTAACATTCATCTTCCAGAGTGGCTTCAATGCTGGGAGATCACGAATAATCAAATATAGTGGGAAACTCCCTAGCTATGCATTTAGAGATGAAAACCTAAGTGACAGATAGGACTGTTTTCATAATGAAACCACCACAACTCTAATGGCAGTCCATTTTCTAGTTCTGCTAGATCATACAATCTTCTTGGAACAATACCCCCAGTAAATGAAAACCACACTAGTGTACTAACAGCCTCCCCTTCTGGAATTGAAAGATGCAAGTGAAGCATCCTTAAATCTGAACCAAGAGACTGTACATTTGTAAACAAGCTGAAAAAAAGACTCGAAACAGTGAACTGAAATGTCAAGAAGCAACAAGAAACAACACATAACACAGCACTGGAGACGAGAAAAATTTTCAACAACAAACACTGTACATATGTGTGTGTATCAAGAGGAGTGGAGGAGGTGGGATAAAAATAATAATTAAAACTCTGCATTTACATGCCACTTTTTATCACAAAGGCAAGTAACTATTTTCACTTGCAGTATTCCAGAGAGTAGCTGGGGTTCTGAAGTGAAGTAATTTGTCAAAGGGAACACTGTGAGTAGGTGAAAGAGTCAGGAGTTAGAAGCCACTACCAGCCTTATGCATAGCTTGTTACAGTTGCCCATCCATGTAAGAGAGATGGGTGAGGAGAGAACATAGGTGAAATCTGGATTCAAGATTAAAAGACAATTTTATGAACTGTAAGATGAGAAGTTATTTCTTTAAAAAAAAAAAAAAACCCTACAAAACCACGATTGGTTTTAGTGCATTCTTTCCTGGCAGTGACTGTCTGATCCCTATTGAAGTCAATGCAAAAATTCCCACTCACTTGAAAGGGAGTTCCATCGGTCCCTAAGTCCCTCTGTAGATAAAACTTGACTCCTCCGTTGTAACTAGTGAGAGCTGTTGAAGCTTTTTTGTGTTCCTGATATACAACTATGTAATATCGGCTACTGTAGAAACTTAAATATTTAAATTGCTTAAAAATTATAGCAGCAAACTTAATATTTGCTATGCTGTAGTTCCTTCCATCTTTCAAAAAAGACACTATCTTGATTAGTAGATGCTGAGCTTTAAGAGAGAAATTAAAAGAATCTATAGTATTAGAGAAATTAATGCCACAAGAAGATTGCATGGTAGTATCAAAAGTGTGTTCAGATAATACGTTACTGACAAGGAAAGTGTTTAGTTAGCATGTTATGTACATGCCTTGTCATGATTCTGATCAGTATCTAACCACTCCTGGACACATTAATCGGTGGTATAATTGCAAGTACTTCACTGGATTATATCAGCAATGGGTTTGACTAACTCCCTGTATATCATTTAGAGGGCAATAGGATATGCAGCCTATATCGACAGAAAGAGTTATAGATACACACACAGCATGTACATATACATTTTACATTACATGAAGATTTACAAATTATTCCACTTAAAAGACCTACTTATATTGACACATGTTTTAAAAGATTCTCAAATTTTGGCAAACTGAATCATGCTACCCATGTTGGTAAATTAGTTGTAAAATGTAGTAGTTTCTTAAGACATGTTTGTAATGAAGGAATCATTTATCTTTATTCATTTGTTTTTCCAAATATTCCAAACAGCCTTGCTTCGGCTTTGTATTTTACCATACCTTGAGAAGAAGCTTGCTGAATCAAGGATGCTGAAAATAACACCAGGGATATGTAATATATATTCCACACCATGGTTATTTTTAGGTACTGCATCCTCTCTGAAAAGAAACACTGTATTTGAAATACTCTCAGACCACTATATGAAACATTATTTAGTTTATACTAAAAAATATAATGCAAATGAATGCTTTAGTACCTAATAAAAGTCATGTAACAACTTAAACATCAGTTTGAAAATATAGAGAACTTGCTAACACAGAATTATGCCATGTATCCCCTAATAATAAGTTGATTATGCATTAAATTTTGCAGAAAAAATAGATGTAAATAACATCATTACTTAAAGTCTGTTTCTAATTAAACATTATTTATAGCAATTAATGGAGTTAATATTTTTCTAGGAGTCCCTAAATGTGAGGAACATAGTAAATTAGATGCATTTATTTAAGCTGCTTTTCTTTACAATGATTTCAAGAGAACAATTTCTAATGATATATTACTGGTAAAACAACATATATTTTTAAAAATTGCTGTTAAAACAGAGGTTTTCAGACAAATTAATCAATAGATTAGGTAAAAATGTAATCCAACAAACTGTTACCCAGACACCTCATTATCATTTAGAACAGTAGTTTTAAACTTTTTTTCATTTGCACATCCTTTAAAATATGCAAATGGAGGTGTGGACGCTTTTGGAAATTTTAGACATAGTCTGGAGACCCCAAGTTGAAAACCACTGGTTTAGAAATATAAAAGTGTTCAGTGGGGATGCTGGATAAAAGTGGTTCTTTTTGCAGAAGGAAAATACAAATGATTATCTCCATTCTAGGACCCTCAGGAAAGAATATCATCTTTTTGAAAAAGAGAACTTTGAACAAAATATTGTGAATAGAGATAGGTATTGCACTTACCCTATAAAGGATATGTCTGCTTTCAGGGATATTTCAGACATCTTATATATTGCTGTAAATATACTGGGATGAACTAATTACCCAATGTGTTAGACAAAACCAACAGTGACAACCTATGACAGCAAAGTTTCCACATCATTTGGAAAAGGTTCCAGATGGCTAGACTTAAGCAACATCTGGAAAACACTCTGATTAAGAAAAATGACTACAAAAATATATCAATGAATTAAATTTAGACTTATTAGTCAAAACACAATTTTAATTTTGTAGAGAAATGAACAAATTATCTTCTGACAGTAAATTATCTGGTAGGGATTAGATCGTATTGCACAGCAGTAGCAAATCATTGCAGGCAGACTTTGAATATATTTTCTTTGCTATCAAATCAAACAGTAGTTTTAAATGATGCACTGTTATGTGCTCTTAATACCAGCATTTCTGCTCAAATAGTTCTAAGGAACAGTTATAATACTCAATTCATATGGTACCAAATAATGGACCAAATCTTGCAGTCCACACTTGGTACTTCCCATTTAATTGAATGGGAATTTTTTTCCTGAGTAAGAACTGGCTAAAAATTGAAGGATTTGATCCAATCTTTAATTTACCCAACGCAGAACATGTGATTAATTTTAAGCATTAATGTAGACACTCCAATTACTCTGATAAGATCCTTATCTATTCCCTATTGAACAGATTCAGAACATTGGAGCATTATGTACACACCCTGCTTTTTCAAACTAAATTACACTACAAATGGGTTCCTTCAAACTTTTAATTGGCCCAGTTCAGGCAAAGATTTCCTGATCAGAAAAGTACTTGCTTAGGTTTTCTCCTGAATTAGGGAAAGATTTAAGCACATTCTTGGTACTTACCTCACTTGGGGCCAATATGGCTTGTACCAGATTAATGATATGGTAATAATAGAACTGCTTTGAGATTAATATAGTTTCATGACATGGGCAATAAATGTACATAGGGAGCTTTGAGGCTATAGTCATCTACATTCCATAACACACAAAGTACACTTGTATCATTTAATTAATTATTTTAATGTTATTTATTTCATTTTATAAAAGTGCTCTTTTCCAATATTCTGAGGACATTAGAATAAGGCCAGGGCCAGCCTTAGGCGTGGTCAGTCAGAGCAATTGCCCGAGGTGTCAACTTCCAAGGTTGCCAGATCAATGTTCTGGGGGGAGGGAGAAAGAAGGGTGCCGCATCTCACTCAACTGGGTGTGTGTGTGTGTGTGTGTTTGTTTCCCCACCACCACCTGCTTGGCTATGGGGGATGAAGAGTACCAAAAATATTTTCCACCATGGGTGGCAAATCACCTGGGGCCAGGCCCGAGTAGGACCAACATAAAAAAATGGAAACCCTCCTATTTGAAAAAGAGTACTTTGAACAATATATTGTGCATAGAGATAGGTATTGTACTTACGCAACAAAGGATATGATTTCAGACATTTCATATATTGCTGTAAATATACTGGGATGAACTAATTATCCGACGTGTCATGAGTAACATACATGATACATTTGATGTATATAACATTTTTATCTAAGGATCTCAATGCACATGACAAACAATCCTCCCAGGTTTCAGAGTAGCAGCCGTGTTAGTCTGTGTCCGCAAAAAGAAAAGGAGGACTTACAGCACCTTAGAGACTAACAAATTTATTTGAGCATAAGCTTTCGTGAGCTACAGCTCACTTCATCGGATGCATTCAGTGGAAAATACAGTGGGGAGATTTATATACACAGAGAACATGAAACAATGGGGGTTACCATCACTCTCATTACAGTGTGTATGGTAACCCCCATTGTTTCATGTTCTCTGTGTATATAAATCTCCCCACTGTATTTTCCACTGAATGCATCCGATGAAGTGAGCTGTAGCTCACGAAAGCTTATGCTCAAATAAATTTGTTAGTCTCTAAGGTGCCACAAATCCTCCCAGTGTGCTTGCAAGGTAAGCATTATTTGCAGAAAGGGAAGCTGAGACACCAAAAAGTTACAGGATTTATTCACAATCACACACTGGAGGTAGTACCATTATATTTATTATATAGCAATAACATTTCAGTTCATTTTTTCCATCAGTTGACTCTATTAGAAATTTACTTGACAATGAAAGTGAGTGGTGGGGAGGAATAAGAGAACTATCTATAAATATTTTAAATCAGGAAAGGAGAGGAAATTGGTTTAGGTGGTCCCAAGGGATGCAATTTGCACTATTGTGATTAATCTCGCCTGGAAAATAGCAGGAGCCCCATTGCTTGAGTCATTTAAAACTAGACTGGACAAAGCACTCGAGAAGTAAATTGTAGAGAACAGTCTGGCATTGGCATCCATGGGGTGGAAAAAGTGACCTAATTGAGACTCTTCCATCTGTAGTTTCTAAGAGCCTATGAAAGTCAATGCATAATGGCATTAGCAAAGTCTCTCATGAGAGAAAAAATCATCCGATACTAAAGAAAAACAAAACCCATGTAACAGAATGAATGCCTGCCCTCCTTTAGTACTGCTAGAATTGCACTGAACCATTCTAAGAAATACGGCCAGAGGCATATATTAAAAATGAAGATGGGTAATTATGTTTTGACAATTTGATTTATTATATCTTATAGATGTATTAAATATGATAAAATATTTTATAGCATTACATATCATTTGAGAATGCAGATGCTGGATTTTCTGATGAAAGAAGCTGTTGCAAAACACATCAGCGTTAGGAAAGGCTCTCCCAGCCTAGAAGTTCAAGCTGATTTCACCTCCAATTATGTTCAGTTTGAATGTGTTTTTATTTTTAATTTATTTTATTTACATTTGAGTCAACTTTATTGCTCACGAGTTTCTTTAGAACTAGTGTGAGCCAGGCTTAGAATCTGAGCCAACACTCTGCAAGTTTCCCTACCCTTCAGAGATACAAAACTTTCTGCTAATCCAACCTTGAGCAGAGATTGCCAGTAGTGCTGATTTCTGCCAAACTGTGAGGTGGTTTAGTAACGTTCACTGATAAGTGTTCTTCATTTCCTAACCTGTGTGGCCTTAAGCAAAACTTGGGTTTAATCAGCGGCATAAATGACACTACTTGTGCTGAAAGTTAAGCAGATGCTTATTTGGAGCGTTGCTGGATCAAGACTCTAATCTACATACAGCTTCTAATTGATAAATGGTGTGATCGCTCCAGAACATATCTTTTACTTATCTTTTTGGGTTGTTGTGAGGTTTCAGTAATATTTGTGAAGCACTTTGAGACCCTCAGGTGAACAATGCCATAAAAAGACAAACTGTTAGTATTATTATAGAATAAGGAATTTGTTGTACACAGTAACTGAGCACTGTAAGATTAGAGCTGGTTGAAAATTTATGGAAAACGTTTTGCAAAATAATTTAGAATTTTTTCAGGAAATCAAAAATTCAGAAGGTTGGTGAATTGAAAAAAATGGACTTGCAGTAACTTAAAACTAAGTAACTAAGGAACCAACAGGAATCATATCTTGTGATTCCTGAATAATCCTCACAGAAAAAATACCCATAAAGCGCTTGTACTAGATTGTATTAGATTAATAATGTAGAAATAAAAAGACCTAGGCCTAACTGGAATACCCATATTGCCCTCAGTCATTCAGCACGATCTGGAAAATGACTGTTTCTGACATATATGCACGTTTTAGTGCTAAAGATTGTGATTTGCCCACAGGCAGGCAGAGGGAGCAGTGTATAGGGGAGACCACGGGTATATCTACACTGCAGCTGGAGGTATAATTTCCATCATGGGTACACCTGAGTATACTTACTGCTAGCTCTGATTGAGTTAGTGCACTAAAAATAGAAGCGTCACTGCAGCGACACGAGTGGTGGGATGGGCTAGCCACCCAAGTATGTACCAAGGCTTTCAGATGGCTCATACTTGGGCAGATAGCTCATGCTTGTGCCGCCGGTGCTACACTTCTGTTTTTAGTGCACTAGCTAGTCAAAACTAGCTTGGATGTGTCTACACGTGTGCAATCACACTTCTCAGTTGCAGTGTAGATATGCCCTTAGTGAGGCCATGAGTGGGGAATGTATACAGGAAGAGATGGTGGAGAAGTGCAGCCAGAAACTCTTTTCAGGGATCAGTGTTCTTCTATTGGGACCTAACCAACTTGTTTGTTTGTTTACAATGTTACTCTCTACATCTGTAATGATTGCAAAGGGAAAGATTAGAAAGAAGCATTATCTAGTGATTAGTGCATGGGAGTGAGGAGGTTGGTGGCCTATTATTGGGTCTGCCACGGATTGTGTGACTTTGGATGAGACACTTAGGCCCAGATACTCAAGGCCTGAGTATCTGAGCCTTAACCTCTGTAATTCAGTTTCCCCGTCCATAAAACAAGGTTAATAATACATGCCTACCTCCCAGGACTGTTGCAAGGCTTATTTAATTAAAATTTGTAAAGTGATTTGAAATCCTTGAATTAAATTTAAGAGCCCATTCCTAGTGGGGCCCAAATCAACCAGTCTGTTCAAGCATGCCTTAATTAGCCCCAGGCAGTGCCTGTTAAACATCAGTAATGAGAGAGAATGTGATCAGGTAAACATATAGGGTAGGGCTATCAATTGCAGTTAACTCAAGTGATTAAGTCAAAACAAATTAACTCAATTAAAAAAATTAATCACAGTTTTAATCACACCATTAATCAATAATAGAATACCAATTTAAAGTTATTATAAATATTTTGGATTTTTTTTACATTTTCAAATATATTTATTTCAGTTACAACACAGACTACAAAGTGTACAGTGCTCACTTTATGTGATTATTTTGGATTACAAATATTTGCACTGTAAAAAAGATAAACAAAAGAAATAGTATTTTTCATTTCACCTCATACAAGTACTGTAGTGCAATCTCTTTATCATGAAAGTGCAATTTACAAATGTAGGATTATTTTTTTACATAACTGCATGCAAAAACAAAACAATGTACCTACAAATCCACTCAGTCCTACTTCTTATTCAGCCAATTGCTAAGACAAACAAGTTCTTTTAGATTTACAGGCGATAATGCTGCCTGCTACTTATTTGCAATGTCACGTGAAAGTGAGAACAGGCATTCACATGGCACAGTTGTAGTCATTTGACAGGCCTAATATAGGGGCATATGTAAAGTTTAATTACAGAGGTAGCTCAGTCTGGATACAGACAGCAATGATTTTGATGAGATCTTTCATTCTGGTCACATAAGACAGTGCTGTGCACTGAAGACTCATATAAGATCCTTTTGGATTTCCTTAACAAAATTGTTAGCTTTATTTAACACATGCTGAAAAGTCCAAGGCGTTTTTAGAGAAAGATAGCAGTATGACTGGCCTTAGAGCTGATCCTAGATATGCTTTAGCTATTCTTTTGCACAGTCCTTTTCTCCACATAAACTATTTAAAAACTGGTTCATACTATCACATTAGTTGCAACAGTTTATCAAAATGGAGAGTAAGGATGGTCTTGAGGTTAGGTACTAGACTAGGACCTCTGAAGATCTGGGCTCAATTCTCAGTTCTCTCCAAATTCTGTGTGACCTTAGCCCCTTCGCTCAGGCCAAGATCCACAAAGGGACTTGGGCGTTGCAGTGCTCAGCATTATGGCACCTAGAAAATCACAGGAGCGATACTGTGAACCACAGAGCCTGAGTTAGGCCCCTAGGCTTCCAATACAATGAATGGGAAGAGAGAGGCACCTTAGAGTGCGATCGACAAAAGCCAGAATACTAGACAGGAAGCTGCCTAACTAGCAGATGGAAGATGCTGGTCAGAGGGGTGTGTCTTAACGCCCACCGCTCTCACAGAGAAAGACGCCGATGTCCAGGCTGCAGGAAGGCACCTCCATCTGCTTGGGATTCCCAGCTGCAAGCTCTCTCTTGACATGAGGCACTTGAGTCGTTTTTGCAAGAAACCAGGGGATGGGTAGGAGGACCAATGTTGTGTCATATTCCAGTGGACTCACTGGAATATGAGAGCTCCCCAGTTCAAATCCTCCCTCTGCCTGAGAGGGAGAAGGGATTGGAACAGGGATCTACCACCTCTCAGGTGACTACTTAAGACAAGGGAGTATAAATTACTCTGATGTGGGGCTCCCTCAGTCTCTCCTGTTGAAGCTGTTCCACTATGGTTAAAAAATTTTTAAAAAGCCATTTGAGCGGGGGACTGGATTCTGGGTCTCCCATGTAAGTGCTCCCATGTAACCACCCATGTAACCACCAGACTACATAGTCATTCCTATGCTTGCTTGCTTTCTCTGACCCAATGTTGAAGCTGTTGCACTGTGGATAAATAATGGAAGAATCACTGGGCCTCCTTCCTCCCCGTCTGTTCTGTGGAAGCTCAACTATAGGGGCCCAATCCAGTAGGCGAGGTCTGAGCATGCTTTTGGGATTGGGCCCCACAGGCAAGATAGGCAAAGGAATGCCCATCTTTTCCCGGTTTGTGCCTCACTGTGCGGCTTAGGCATCTGGAAACCCAGCAAGGGGATACAGTGCATACACTAGAGGCAGAAATAGAGGTGCCTAAGGGAACTTTTACTGTAAAACTTTAGGCGACGAGCAATTTTTAAGTGCCTATTGGGTTTGGTTACTGCTGTACAGGTTTTTATGAATCCCAGTAGGGCCTGATTCTGGTATTTAGGCTCCTAAAATGGCAGTTAGGTGCCTAAGTCTTTTTGTGAATCTACCCTGCCCTGAGTACATAGATTAAATCCTTAAACCCAATGTTGATGCATTGCTTAGCCCATGCAAGAATTTAATTATTGGATTGACACACTGTGGAAAGCAGACATCTAACAGTTAAATCTCTGCAGCATAGCCATATGACAAAATGGCAACTAGAGGATGTATGTTACACAATGTAATCAAGCAACAACAACAAAAGTTCAGACAATTAAAGTAAATAGCACTTGTGCCATAGCTGATTTCTGTCAATTCTCCCCTTTTTTTTTTTTAAACAGGGATTCACCTGAAATCCCTTTTCAAGTTGTTGTTCCACATGAGAAGAGTGTGTCTGAAAAGCATGTGAGTGTATGTTGTGCTGTTAACAGATGCCATCTGAACAATCTTGGAGAGTGAAATCCTTTATTTACATTAATGTCTTCCCAACACCGATCCTCTGCCAGCGTAATATAACTCTGACCTGAGGAGATTAATCTGTATGTCTGTTCAGCCTTGACTTCTCTCTGAATTTGGCCAGTTAGTTCGATTGGTGGTAGTTTTAGGATATGATTGCATGCTCACCAGGAGCTGCACTGAAAGTAGAGCCCTACAAATCCGTGGATATCAGCTTTTAACATCCGCAGATATCCGCATCTGCAGATGCGGATATCCACAGATCGTTTTTGCAGATCGGATGCAGATACAAATCTTGTATCTGCACAGGGCTCTAACGGAAAGCACCAGCTGATTTCATAAAGCCTAGTGAACAGACAAATATGATTTAAAAAGAAATGTGGTCATCACCCATCTGGGCTGTGTTTGAACTGCTGCTTCAATATGCAGTACCCTGTTACCATTCCACAGATACAGTCACTCCTGAAAAGTTTCCTTTTAAAAAAGGGTTTGCTATATTTTTTGGTCTAACAAATGTGTTAAATCTGGAGTCAATTAGCCAAATTGATGTGAGAACTGGATTAGTTTCAGGGAAGGGTATTACTGCCCCAGCTGAGTTTATAGAAGGACATCTGAACTAAGTAAGAGGGAAAATAAGCATTAAAAATTATTAGTAGATGAAAATGTAGTTAGAGTGGTATTGGTCGTTAAATAATAGTTATGAGTTTAGGTCTTTTAAATTTTAGCATTGAAGAGCAGTAGAGTGGGTTTAATAACAAAATAAATCTAAGTATGATCAGAGAGAGAATTCTGAGTGTCAGCAGAGAGAAGCCAGTGTGTTTTGGAAGATTACAAATGGGGCTCTGAGGAAAACCTTAATGAGTTGAGGAGAGATCTTTGCTCCTGTTGGAGAGGCTTATGCAGCTCTAGGCTTAGCGTTGGGAAGAATGGGGTGCAAGGGACAGAGATCCTAAGGAAGGAAGAGTGTAGTTTCACAATAAATTTTTCTGGGACTGAGAGGTCTGGTTATTGACTGAAGAGAACTAGTCTGCTCTGGAAGCTATTAGCTTTCTCTCTCCTTCTTGTGTAGCAGTTACTTGTTGCTCTCTTCTTTGCCAGAGCTGCCTGCATTTTATTTGTTGTACACAAATGTATACAAGGGGGAATTAATATTTAAGAACTATCATATATATAATCCCTCTTTGAACTGGGGCCCATAGCAGCATTGGCTTTGTTAGCAGTTTATGAAGTATTAGCATTATTGTAATTAATTATCCTGTAATAAATATCTGAGCTGTAATAATACAGTAGTCAGATGGTCGTATCCATTCTTTCTGAGAACTAATCAGTTTTATATCAATTAAGCAGACGACAGATTTGCTGCATTTCCAATTATTATAAACACTGTTAGAACAAAACCTTTATAATGCTTCCCTCAGAAAAACTGAAGAAAAAGTTTTTAAGGTCAATAAGTAGAGAGAGCAGTTTAGTCAGAGAACATTGCTCCATTGCCACAGATATAGTAGATAAAGTAACAATCTAATATTTGTGTGAAAAACAAATCTAATAGCGCTAGCCAGACCAGCAGCAGAAGTACTTACTATATTTGGCCCTTCCTACTGAATGCACCTTTGGGACAATATTAAGCATGCTGGAGAGCGGGAGTAGGAATGATGGTGGATCAATTGGCTGCTAGCTTTCAGTTCTGTATGTCTGTCAGGTTTCCTTTGGAAGCTGCCCCTAAGACCATTCACTTGTGCATAAATGGTAATGTTCTTTATTTGACAGGTGCTAACAATATGCTAGGGCAACTTTGTGATATAAAGTTGTAGCACGGAATAATTAAGGCTGCCCAAGGCTCTGACCATTCTGTGCTGAAGTGCCTTATTTTGCCCAAAATAGTGATCTAAATAATACAAACTAGACCATAACTCTTGATGGATTTTATGAGGAAAAGCCCCTTTAGAGAAAACATTTCAGGGATGGGGTGGGGCTCTGCTAAATGTCATCTCTGTAAGCTCCCAAATGTGTGGCTTTCCTGTTTACAAGCTGAATCCAAAGAGCCCACAGGTGAACTAAGCTCTCCAACTATTTCTCCCCAATTAGGCCCAACAGGAACCATATAAATCTGAATCCATTCTATGTGATTCTCTGGCTCACAGGTAGCTATACTGCCACAAAATCATCTTACAGAATAAATCATATACCCGTATTATTTAAGTCTTTTTTGGTTAATATAGCTACAGAATTATAATGGGGATATATATATATATAATGTGTGTGTGTGTGTGTGTGTGTGTGTGTGTGTATATATATATATCTATATATAATACACACAAAATAATTTTGCTATAGAACATCAGAAGAAGAGAGAAACCATGAGGCACAAGTAAAGGAGGGGAAGAGGTTCTGAGATAAAATATAACATGAGGTACTTCTGGGGGAATTCTGCGCCACTGCATGTGTGCAGAATTCATGTCCCCTGAAGATTTCTTTGCTTCCCCACAGAAAAATGACTTTCTGACAGGGAAGCAAAGGGAAGCTGCAAGAGCAGTTAGGCACCAGTCCCTAGCTGAACAGGTACATTGTTTCAGGCACCCAGAGCAGCCAGCAGAGAGGTAAATCACCGCGGGACTGGGGACACCCTAGCCAGTGGCTTCTACCCTGAGCCTGGATCAGCTGCTAATCCCGGCTGGGCTGGAAGCAGGGCAGGATGGGATTTCCTCTTTCCCTACAAGGAGTGGCTGGGGCTGTGTCAGACCCATCCCCAGAAACCTCCCACAGCTGCAGGAGGCTCAACGTCCTCCCCTGCTTCCTGCCCCTATCGCTCCTCAGCTGCGGAGGGAGGAGGTCACTCTATGGGGCGCAGCTCTCCCATCCGCCCACCCCCCATGCATCTGGACCTCCCACACCCAGACATCCCCACCAAGCCTCACCCGGTACACCCAAAACCCCCTAGCCCTCCATACCCAAACCCCACCCCACTGAACCTCAACCCCTGCATCTGGAGCCCCCCTGCACCCAGACCCCCTGCCTCCAGACCTCCACCCCTGCACCCCGACCTGTTAAGTGGATGCAGTACATTTTGAACTGGATGTGCCTAATTATTGCAATGAATAACTAACAGAGCACAAAGTAGGTTTTAGGAGTGTTTTCTCTTCACGTAACTAGTAATAAAATAAAGGGAAATAACTAGGGATGGATTGTTTTCTTCCTTTCTGTACCCAAGGTATGTTCTTGACATCTCCTTTGTTTAAAAAAATATATATATGTAGAGATTGGACGTTTAATAAAAGTGAAGTACAAATTTCATAATATTAACTTTGTAACTGTGATATGAGACAAATAGATGAACAGACTTCAGAAGAAAATTGAGGCTGAACAACGCGAAGGAGTAGAGGAGTTTGCATCACAGCTTAGTATACACTGGTAGACATAGGCTTCGTACATCCAATTTTTTATTTTCCCCTCTATTTGAACGGAGAGGCAGTTGTTCTTATTCAATATGTTGCCATCTTCCCCAGCTTTTTGCCATATTGTGTAACAGGAAGCTACTGGTACCAGCAGACACTCTATAAAGAGTCAGGTAAGAAATTGTATCTGCAATTAGACTAGCTAAAATAAGAATAAAAGTTATCAAACCCCATATTTCAGGACATAACTGATTTCCATCTGGGATCAGGAAGAAATCTCCTCCCTTTCCTGTATCATAGTATGGAATGGTTTGGTCATTTGAGGTTTTACACCTTAATCTGAATCGTTAGTATCGTGAGTAGAGACGGAAACTGTACTTAGTTGACTATTGGTTCTTATATTCTCATGAATCAGTTTCAGAAAACCTGTTGACGTTCCCTAGTACAGTGCCTGTGAACATGTCTGACCTAGCCATGAAGGTATTCTCTAGGTAGTCAGCTGATATGATTCTCAGTGTGTGTGTATATTGATACATTTGTCATAAAAATACTTTTACAGTACTCAAAATCTGCCAAATGCATTACAGAATGTTAGGGGGCTTATTCCTTCACCCGCTTCCTTCCCTGGTCCTTCTCGCATGAACAGAGAGCAACAATACCCAAAGTCCAAAGGTGCAAACAATTCGATGTTTATTGGGGTGAACTTCCAGCAAGCATGATTCCAGTTTCCTTCCTTAGTGTCCTCCTTCCCAGCTCTGACACCACAGAGCCTTACACCTGTGTTCTTGTTCCCATTCCTGCCCTTAGCAAAACATGATTCCAATTTCCTTACCCACATTCCCTGTTCCCATTTTCCCCACACACACCCACCCACTCACTTCCTGATTGACTGCAGGCAATATAGTAAAACTTGAGTTCTGCTTTGCTATACCTTAACCAATCATTTTCCTGAAATTTAACTAACCAATCCTAACATATTGTAACATGATTATGTAACTAATTATATCCCACCACCTTAATTAGTTTACACCCAGCAAAATTAATTATACAGCAGACAGGAACAATCACAGAACCAGACAGAGATTATACAGACAAACAATAGCAAAGTGGGAACTATAATGACAAGACAATACAGAAGTGAGGATTTCACATCCCAGCTATTGATAAGTGAGTTCTTGCCAGACAGGATGCTATCAAACTAAGTTTCCTTTTACATTTTCTAGGCACTTCTCTTTCTCTGGAGGCGATAGGCATTATCAGGACAGGATTGTATTCCTAACAGCCCAATAGCATCTGATTTCAATGTGACTAGTTTGGAATGTGAGGATGTGACTGTTCGCTTCCTAGCTTATGGCTGCCTCTGCTGCTTAGCCAAAGGCCTTAGCCTAAGCACAGGGCCTCGGACTGTCACAGTAAGAGAAGGCCCTTACACCGGCAGACAGTGATTTTGATTCTTTCTTTTATACCTCTATAACTAGCCAAGTGATAAGAATACACCTAAATTCTTAGAGTATAGGCCTTTACAGACAGGCCTGAATATCTATATCCTAACACAGAATAAATAAAAAAGACAGGTCCCCACTTTGCAGAGTTTATAATCTAATTCTAGTACATCAGAGAGATGTGTCTGAAGGGGAGGAGTTGATAGGATTTCTTTTCATAAGCAATATTTTATATTTTCAGAATGAGTCGCAGGTTATAGTGAGGAAAGTGATCATTAGTGAATAATATTTAAAATTACATGCCATCCTTTGGACATACATTGTATTTCAAACAAACCAGAAGAAATGGACTGTCAGAGTCCTATATGTTTGATTTTTAGAGGGTGAGGGAAAATATTAGAGCTGTTGATTAAAAAGACTTCTAGACAGTTTTTTATCAAAGAGAACTCTCCTGAGAGGACCTGGCACATCCATGGTTGTGGATTAAATGATATACCTGAGGGACAAGTACTTAGATTATAATTTTTGACACAGAACTCATTTTAAAACTGCCTGTAAATGGCAGATGCCCATCTTGCTTAAGTCCCTTAGCTTGTTCAGTTATGATCTATTGCCATGGGGGAAGTGGGAAAGAAGTCTTAAAGACTAAATCACAGACTGCAAAAGTATAATTTTAATAACCAAAATTATATACGGAGGCCATGCTTATCTGGTATCTCAATGTCCTTTTCAAATTAACCATGGAAATTGTTATATTTTTCTGATAATTTTTCTTTCTTCCTTTTTTGGCTGCCATGATGATCATTAGCTGGCACATGTGACCTTTTGCTTGCTTAATGTCCTGTATACATTGAAGGATAAGTGTAATGATTCAGATCATTATGACCTGACCTAAACCTTCTCCCCAAATTCAGTATGAACTTGAATTTTTTTTTGGTGTGGTTTAAAAGTGTTTTGTCAATCTTTTCCTCCATTTACATAAAGCTCTGTATGTTTATGATTTTGGCTGAGAGCAAAAGTATCAAATGCCACCTCCTCCCCTCCCCCCAGCCCCCCCAAAAAACCCAAAAACATATTTAGTGTTTCACTTAGGAGTACAACCAGTGAGCATCAGAATTCTCAGGAAGCAGCCTGTTACTATCAGACTTCTAGCCTGACTTCTCTACCAAAGTATTTTGAATGAGCTTCAGTCTCTGGGTACTTATACTTCATACTGAACTGAACTTCCAAATATTTGAAAGTTCATCCTCCGTTAATATCAGTGACCTAGGAAAAAGAAACTAAAATACATAAAGATGGATAAAGATTAGTAGATGCACACCAGAATGATTAGGGAATTCTGGGGAAAGAAACTGAGGACAGTATAGTGAAATATGACCTCTGTACTAAAGCTACAAAGAGACCAAGTGGCCCTGATGAAGCAATGTATTTTGGAAACCTAAAAAAACAGGACATGCCTATCTGAAATTGTCAAATACTAGGGGGAAATAAATTATAAATAAAGCTGTGCATGTACTATTTCACAATCATTTTCAGGCAAAAGTTTGTGACACAGAGTATATGCATACATGAGTGTATTTACCTCTATTAAGGAAAGGTTAAATTTGTGGCTTTGACAGCCATCAAAATTGCTATATGAAAAGATAGTCCAAGTGCAAATCATGGGTATGAATATAGTGTAAACACACTAAAGTGGTATTATAATTGTACCCAGATACTGCAGTAATGGAAACACGATAGATTCAGAAATATAATCTCAGATCATCTAAATAGCTCAAACTTCCCAATACTAAAAAAGGATAATGTTTCAAGCCTATGTGGCCAAAAAGCAAGTCTTTGAGTCTGGATATACTATAAATATGCTAAAGTGATATCTATATAACTGGAAAAGGCTCTCTCAGTCTATTTATCAAACGTCCTTTACTAAACAGGAGATTGAGTGGCTAAAGGGTCTTTGTCAAGGTATGAAGAATGAAGATCTCAGCTATCTCTCAAAAACTAAACTTCTCAAAATGGACACCAAAGTCTATTGACAAATCATAGAAATGAAGGACCTCAAGAGATCATCTAATCCATTCCCCATCCTCCCCTGCCCCCCCACATCCACACAAGGATACACACACACACACACACACACACACACACACACACACACACACACACACACACACACACACACACACACACACACACACACACACACACACACACAGAGGATTGAATATACCTAGGCCATCCACAACAGGTATTTATATAATCTGTTCTTAAACTCTCCAGTGAAGGGCATTCCACAACTTTCCTAAGTAACCTTTTCCAGTACTTAACTATCCTTTATAGTTCAAAAGTTTTCCCTAATATCTAACTAAATCTCGTTTGCTGCATACTAAGCTGGTTGTTTCTTGTCCTGCCAGTGGTGGTCATGGAGAACAAGTGGACCTCTTTCTACAACCTTTTCCATATTTGAAGACTTAGCATGTGCCCCCTCAGCCTTCTTTTCTCTAGAGTAAATATGCCCGATTCTTTCAACCTCATATGTCATGTTTTCCAAACCTCTTATTTTTGTTGCTCTCCTGGATTCTCTCCAGTTTGTTCATATCTTTCTTAAAGTGTGGTGCCCAAAACTGGACAGAGTACACCAGCTTAGGCCTGACCAGTACAGAGTAGAGCAGAACAGTCACCTCCCATGCCTGATGTACGGCACTCCTGTTAGTACAGTCAGAATATTTTGTCTTTTTTGCAACAGCATCACATTGTTGACTCGTATTTAATTTCCAATCCACTATAACCCCCCACATCCTTTTCTGCAGTTCTCTTTCCTAGCCAGTTATTCCCCATTTTGTATTTGTGCAGTTGATTTTTCCTTCCTAAGTGTGGTACTTTGCATTTTTTTTTCTTTTTTTTTTCTTTTTAATCTCAACCAAAGATTTGTGGTTAGTTTGATTTTCTAGACCCAATCCAAAAACTAGGCTGGTTGAGACTGTGTTAAAGCTTTATCCCAAATGTTTTATTATTTATTTGTATTACCATAGTGCTTACGAGCCCCAGTTATGCTAGATGCTAATCAGGACCCAGTTGTGCTGGGTGCTGTATAAACACAGAAAAAAGGACAGTCCCTACCCCAAAGAGTTTACAATCTAAGTATAAGACAAGAGACAACAGATGGATAAGGACTGACCAGCCAGTGCGTACTAGGAAACAATAAGACCATATTCGTCAGCATGATAGTCAGTATTCTCAGTACATCAGCAGCCTAAGGGCTGATCTACACAAGGCAGTTTATGTTGACCTAATTATGTCAGTGTCTACAGTACAGCCTTCCTTCCACTGATGTAAGTGCCTAACTACACGACATAATAACTCCACCTTCATGAGAGGCATAAGGCTTATATCTGTGTAGTTAGGGCAACCCAGTGTCTGTCTAGAGAACTGGGACCCTTATGTGGGCTGTCTGGTCAATTTCTTGGTGCCTGCTGTGAAATTGATGTGAAAGCCCCCACTCCCCTAGAGAGCCAGGCAGCTGGACCTTGCTCCTGGCTGGGAGCCGGGGTGAGGGGGGGTTCAGACCCAGATCCCAACTGGGAGCTAGGGTGAGAAGCCGGGACAGCTTAGAATCCTGATCCCAGTTGGGAGCCGGGACGAGAAGTCTGAGGGGTCCCCCTTACCCACTCTCTGCCAGGAGCCAGGCAGCCTTGTCAGTTTCATGGCTCAGGGAACAGGTGAGGATGGGAGGGGGACTGAGAAGCCCTGGCCAGATTCCCCCTGCTGCTGGCAGGAAATGTGTGTGTGTTTCCCCACTCCCTGCAGGGAATGGGGAGTGGGGGGAGGCAGCCTGTCAGGAGCCCGGGAGCCTGCAGCTGCCAAGTTCCCGACAGGGAGCTGCCAAAGGAACTGACAGACCAGGCTCTCAGCTCCCCACACTGCCTCTGTTAGATCGGTGGAACCACTCCTGGTGAGGACGTGGACCACCGACCCAAGGAAGGTAGTGTAGACATGCACCACCGCAGTAATATAGGTTGAGTTAGGTTTGTAGTGTAGACATACCCTAAATGTTGTCAAGATTTTTTTAAGCATGATGGGAAAAAGGAACGTTTTAAGGAAGGATTTGAAGGAGAATGATGAAGTGGCTTTGCGGATGTTTACTGGGATTTTTATCTACTCTCAAGCATGAAGGGCAGCATAGGAAAGAGCACAAAGGTGCTTGTTTGAAAATGTAATAAGTGGAGGATGGAGGCTGATGACATGGAGCAGGTGTTGACCTTTCAATACTGAACGAGAGACGATAGGTTGGGTGGGGATGGGTCATGAAGGGCCTTGAAAATGAAGACAAGTAGCTTGTGCTTAATGTGGTGGAGAAGAGGGAGAGGGTGGAGGGATGCCAAGCGGAGGTCACATGGTCAACCTCACAGGCTAGGTAAATGATCTTTGTAGCAGTGTTCTGAATGGATATGAGCAGAGCAAGATGGCATTTTTCATGATGTGTGGCTGCATGGGGAAGACTGATCGTAGATTACACAGATTCTTTCTGCCAAAAAACTTTTCCACAATTCAAATGAGACTTTGGGGAGCCACATTCTCCATGTGCCAGAGGCTGGGGTATTGAGACTTGGGGAGGCAATGGTGAATGCATAGACGAATATTTTACCAGAGATAGAGTCAAGGCACTGGTATATTTTTGCCAGTGTTGTGATGGTGATTGGTAGATTTGCAGACACAGGATGTGTTGGAGAAAACAGGGAATTTAGGGTCAAGAACATGACACCAAGACTGTAGAGCAACAGGGTGAAAATAGGAATTGTGAATTGAGGAAATAGATAGAGATGGTTTCAGGTGCTAAAAGAGACTCTTGTCTTCGACTCATTTACCAGCATTCAATGTGATGACTCATCTGTACCTAGCAAAGGCTACAGTCAGATGCTTGGCAAAATTATAAGATTGATGTCAGGATACGAATAACATTCTGTTCCAGTATTGCTGGGTGGGTTGGTGAGCATGACTGAGCAATACTCAATGGCAACACCCTGGAATTCTTCAAAGGTTCTTTCTGTCTGCTGTTATTCAGCTACATCTATCATTTGGCCAGGAGACGTCACAGCAAGTTTGCAGCTATTGTGACATTGAACTCCACTCACTGTATTTAGACCAGTACATTTCAGAAATGAAATCTATGAAGGTTCCCAGATTAAAAGAAAATTCAGGACAGGTTAGTCATTTCAGCTTTACTGAAAGGCGGCAAAGTACTATGAATTTGTCCTTTCAAATCTTTATAATTTTTGCAAGAATTTTACAAGAATGTAGGGCCAACAGTTATTTCGGAGACATTACCTCACTATAAATGGATCAGACCATAATTGCTTTCCATTTACTAAATCGTGTATCATGCACATCTGTTGAAGAGTCCTGTTTGGTCAGTCAAAACAGTTTTGCCATTACATAATCTGCATGGGGGAGACAACAACATAGTCATTTCCCAACTTCCTGACCTTGGAATTGAAACATTGATTGCATTGAGTATTGTACTTTAATCCTCTCACTACTGAGGGAGTTGCAGCATCCTGAATGAATTTTGTCATTTTGTGTGAGAGGAAATTCTCATATAGTTGAAAGTAATGTTCTTTCTTTGAGATAGCTTAAGCAAACTACACAACCATTATTTTTCTTTGCAGACCATGCAATTTTAGTAGCATTTTGTTTTTGTAGACATACCACAGTAAGAAAAATGTACCCAATGTGGACACATCCAATATTTCTTAAAGTTCAGGTAAGCCTGTGACATATGTTCTATAGAAACGTGTGTGTGTGTGTGTGTGTGTGTGTGTGTGTGTGTGTAAATATATAAAAATGTTGTTGTGATCAGTACATACAGATATGTAAATGCTGGAAAAAATAGTCTATGTATTTGTTAATCAAAAGGGATGAACACAAAGGAAGTCAAATTTGTATTTCAGTCTTGGAACTAAAGCTAACCTTATACTTACTTGATGAATCTTCTAAATGCCAAAGATGCCCTAGCACATATATACTGTTATACATTGCTGAAATATCAGCTTAAATCCAGCTTTCCCAGCTGATGTATATTTTACCAGCTTTGAACCAATATCACTAAATCCTGGAAAACTTTGACTACTCCCACTAACAACAAATGTAATTCTGTCAAATAAAAGGAAACAAGAATATTAGCATACCTCTGAAATGCACTGCCTGCCAGATCCTGTCCACACTGAAGCTGGTGGCTAATTTTCCATTCATTTTTATGAGAACAAGATTAGATCTCACGTCTTGAGCATAACAGTACCACATATAATGTATATACCATCTGGAGGGAGAACAGATCTGTAAAATCCCACTTTGTCTCTTTTTCTGCTGTGAATGTCGTGTTCTGCTCACCCATAACTTTTTGGCTTGAACCCAAAAAAGTAGTTCAGCCTTAAGGTGTTACGGACATTTTCTGTAATTGTACATGTAGTGATGATTTCAGGAATATATAAAATGATTACTTTAAAGCTTTTTACATTGTGACTCTCTGTGTCTGAAGCAATATCAAGGAGCACTGCAAAAATCACTCCATTTTCCATTAACCTGTCCACAGGTCTTTCTGGCAGAGCTACAGGCAAGATAAATATGGGCACATTTTTGGATTTCCTCATATGTTCTGCTTTACAAACACTATTTTGTATCTTTCATGGTAAAATTAATTTCTGTGGGACCAAACCGTCTATCAAACCAGAGAAAATGGTGGGGGAGGTGCTAACCCAAATACTTTTTACTTAATTCCCAAATGTGTCTGCTGGAAATTATAGTGGATGCTTGACTGACCAAGTGTCATATCAACACTGTTTTTACCAACAGCACTACCAAAGTAGTATATTTTTATTGTTTGTTTGGACAGATGATGCAAAACCAAGCTGGACAACATGGATTAATGCCCCCTGATAATAGAAGAATTCTGGTAATAGAAGAAATCATTTCCTATTACTCTCAGAATTCGGGTGATGGTGATTGTGATGACTTATTTTGCTACATTAAAATAGTGCCCGATGCCTTATGGTACAAAGAAAATTATGGTCCCTACCCCAATGCAGTCCAAGAGTCTGATCCAAAGATCATTGAAGTTGATGGATCATTGAAGTTGATGAAGTCTTTCTGTTGACTTTCACAATTCCCACTGACCTTCTCATCGATGGAGCAGAGTGCACATCCACCACGTATGCACGGAGCAGCCCCAGGAAAGAGTGTCCACTGAAGCACAACATCTTTAGTGCTACAGTCTGGCTCCCCCCGTCTTCTGGGTTGTGGTGCAAATATCAGAATCTAACCCCAAACATTTAGAGCCAAATTCATATTTGGTAAATGCAGATACTCTGACAATGAATTTGGCCAGTAACCTCATTTTATTTCCTAAACCTGGATAGGTCTCTCTAAAGAATCTAAATGAATGAACCTTCACACAGATAAAAATGGGCCAAACTCCTTTTCATAGCAGATATGGTGTGAGCCCTGTTTTCTGACTGAAGTTGTCCCCGGTATGCTATGGAAAGGTGGTGTCATTTATAGGCATTCAGATACCATGGTGATGTGTGATGTTCTGTAGAACATACACAGATATCTCTTTTGTCTCTCTCTCTTTAGATATATATCAATCATATATCATGGTATCCAAATACTGTGTGTGGAGATATATATATATAGTGTTAAGACAGAGTTAGTTATAGTTCACATTTGGATAGGTGTGGCTCTATAAATCTATTATGCACTATAATACTGTATCTGGTGTCCTCTTATGCCTTACCTAGTTCACACCCATAGTTCATCTTGTTTGAGATGTTGCTAACTCTTGAAGGGAAGTGTTCCTGTGAACTGGTGTTTCTATGAACTGAGCTATCCAGTGTCCTCCGCTTTCTTCAGATCACATGTCTACATATTCAAACATGAGGCTGGAGAGAATGGATATCTGGAAATCAAAAATGGGAGCAGCTGTTATTTGCTAGTATATGACGAAAATATTGTGGCTGACTGGCTGAGCCATCTGCAGCCCAAGTTCCTTATACCAACCCAGAATTTTCGCTGTGGCATCATTTGTTTTTATCATTTGCTCTGTTCTGCCCGCCCCTTCTATATGTTTGTCGCACTCAACAACATATAAGGGTTTATTTCTAGGTGTGTCCTGCCAGGAAGCATCAACAGTGCTCTCGTAGTGGATAGTTGTCGCTTTTGTCTGTATATTTCAACCAATGTTTCCTCATGTCTGAGGGCATTTATTCCCCCATGCTTTTTGGCAACAAGATTTTGGAGTAGCCATTCCTGTTTGAGTAGCACAACCTTCACCTCTATCTAAACAATACAGAGGCCTAAACAAAGTGATTTCTACCAGTAATCATACAAAAAGAAAAGGAGTACTTGTGGCACCTTAGAGACTAACAAATTTATTTGAGCATAAGCTTTCGTGAGCTACAGCTCACTTCATCAGATGCATTCAGTGGAAAATACAGTGGGGAGATTTATATACACAGAGAACATGAAACAATGGGTGTTACCATACATACTGTAACGAGAATGATCAGGTAAGGTGAGCTATTACCAGCGGGAGAGTGGGGGGAATCAAGGTGGGCCATTTCCAGCAGTTGACAAGAACGTCTGAGGAACAGTGGGGGGGGGGGGGGGAATAAATATGGGGAAATAGTTTTACTTTGTGTAATGACCCATCCACTCCCAGTCTTTATTCAAGCCTAAGTTAATTGTGTCCAGTTTGCAAATTAATTCCATTTCAGCAGTCTCTCATTGGAGTCTGTTTTTGAAGTTTTTTTGTTGAAGAATTGCCACTTTTAGGTCTGTTATCAAGTGACCAAAAAGATTGAAGTGTTCTCCGACTGGTTTTTGAACGTTATAATTCTTGACGTCTGATTTGTGTCCATTTATTCTTTTACATAGAGACTGTAATCATACAGAGTCTATAATAAATGATAATGAATGGAAGCCTTCCAGAAGCAGGGAGGGACCAGACTTTATTTAAAATTGGGCCTGACTTTATTTTTTTTGTCTCTTGGACTGTGGGCCAGCCAGGGATCTGTTTTTTCCTGATATGCCCTCTAAGTGACAGTTTTTGACAGTATAGTCTATTTGTGCATGCACAGTTTACACATTATCAGTTGTGCGCACAAATGGAGATTACTTATGTAAACTGCACTTGCAAGTACATAAAAGGTTGTTACAAGAAGGAGGTATAAAAATTGTTCTTCTTAACCTCTGAGGATAGGACAAGAAGCAATGGGCTTAAATTGCAGCAAGGGCAGTTTAGGTTGGACATTAGGAAAAACTTCCTAACTATCAGAGTGGTTAAGCACTGGAATAAATTGCCTAGGGAGGTTGTGGAATCTCCATCATTGGGGATTTTTAAGAGCAGTTTAGACAAACACCTGTCAGGGATGGTCTAGATAATACTTAGTCCTGCCCTGAGGGCAGGGGACTGGACTAGATGACCTCTTGAGGTCCCTTCCAGGTCTATGATTCTATGAAGTAACTGAAAGATCTGAATCCTTACTGTAAGGATAGAATAAAGTGCTGCTAGAGGGGGGACAAATGTTTTAAAAAGCACAGTACCGTATTCCTATGCACAAAAGAAAGTGTAAGAATTTATAGCCTGAAACAAATTTGGTGAGTAGCACAAAACACAAAATTTTGCCCTAACTGCACTTGGGCCAGCCCTGTGCACACTTCTGTGAAGTGCTGTATGCTACTATAGGGAAAAGTTTGAGTGACAGAAGTTCATAGAACTAGTATTTCGAAATGTAGCATAAACCCTCAGCTTTCCAAATTTTGATATACTATGTTCAGCATTTGCAAGTAGGAGGGGTGTGTGTGTGTGTGTGTGTGTGTGTGTGTGTGTGTAACTTTTACAGTGTAATAATGGGCTATGCAATTTATGTTATTAGTAAAAAAAACTGTAATAATTTTTGGAATTATCCTGTCCTAAATTCATAAATTAGCCATTACCTATTATTTTTAATGGATCTTTTTTGGCTAAATAATTTGGAGGTTCTTATGGGAGAACCACAAGAGAGCACATTTGCTGTTACAGTGTAAGATGAACCCAGATAGCAAACTTTTTCTCAGGTGTAAAAATTCTAGAGCTGAACTAATCCAGAGAGTAATCCAGGCCAGTGGAGTTGCACTGCATATGAATTGTTTAAATCCTTAGTGACTGGAAGCTGTCGCTATCTCATTATTATTTATTATTTGTACTGTTGAAGCATCTAGGAGCCCTAGTTATGGACCAGGACCCCATTGTGCTGGGCACTGTACAAACACACAACAAAAAAGACGATCACCAAGAGCCTGGATGAGAGTTTCATCTGTGTGGATGGATAGGAAAGGCCGTATCTTAGATGAATCTGCAAGATTTAAATGTAGCCTGGATGTGAGGACCCAGAGAGAGGTCAGAGTTGGAGATGGCACCCAGGTTACAAGCCGGACTGATAGTCAGGATGGGGCGTGGTGTCCACAATGACTGAGAAAGAAGGTAGTGGGATGGCTTGGAGGAGATGGTTAAGAGCTCTGTTTTAGCTATGTTGAGCTTGAGCTCATGGTTAGACATCCGCAAGTTGATGTCGGAGAGGCAGGCTAAGATTTAGTTTGGACAGAAGGAGACTGATTGCTGTTTGTTCTTCTCACATCAGTTCCCAGTTGACAGGTACCCTTGTCAAAACACTACCAACTACTGCAATTGGCATTAATCGATAACCTTGTTGGCAGAAATAGAAATATGGAGTATTAAAGTATGTGTGTTTGTATTACTGAAAGGTTGGAAATGATTCTTCTTTCACCAGGAAGTGAATCAGAGTGCTAACAGAAGAGTGGTTTTAAAAAAAAGTGTGTGTGTGTGTGGCTACTGCGGAACTGGTAAGTGGAGCTGTGCAGAGGATGGAAGTTCTGCTTCATGCAGTGGTGAAAGTAATATTAAATACTTACTGGTATGGGGGCCTGGCTCCGGGCCTCTGGAAGGGGCGGGGCTGGAGGTAAGCTTCCCCCAGCCAGACGATCCACGCTGCCTGGCCTGCGCTGCCCGGGGCTCCGGCGGTGATTTAAAAGGGCCTGGGGCTCCTGGACACTGCTGCGGTAGTGGCGGCTGGGAGCCCCAGGCCCTTTTAAATCACTGGTCCTGTGGCAGCTGCCCCTTGTGCCCCCCCACCCCCACAGCTGGAACAAAACTGTAAACGTGGATAGTCTCCATGAAAGAAAATTCCAAAAATATTTTCATTTTAGATAGATGAACAATTTTGCTCTTTTTAAATACATATAGTGGAATACAACCCAAAGATTGCCAAATGAAAAGTCATTTCAAACTGGACAATGGAAACATTTTATTTTGAAAATGTCGAAATGGAATGTCTTGGGATTGTTGGAACATTTTTTTCCTGGTTTTTCTCCAAATGAAATTTCAGCAAAACGGACACAATTTCATGAAACATTTTGACATCAGCAGAACTACCTTCTCCAGTGGCAAATGGTTCCATCAACATTTTTCAAACAACTCCACTGATGTCACTTAACGATGTTTTCAGTAACATATGTTGCTGGAGACTGTCTGCCCTTGTAACTCCACCTACCGCATCCCTGCTGCCCCTTTTGCCTCCCATGTGGATATGACTGTGTGGTTCCAAGAAATCCCTGACAGGTCAAGAGAGGAGTAGTTCATTCAGTCTGTAGTTTGCCTCTCCTCCTACAAATCCAACTTTTTAATTGGGTTGGTTTCTTTTGATTTCTTCTTCTCCAGATGCCAAAATAAAAAATGTTGTCATGGTTAAAGGGCTAGCCCTCTGTCTTCTCTCTGGTTCTCCTAGTGCACCTGTTCAGGTCAGAGGTATCCTGCTTTTTACCTCTCCTGGGGTGGAGTTCTGTGATTCTGGGCTACACTACCCTGTATATCGACCATGCTTACCCTGCAGGTCCAACTGGGTTTGGCACCTGCTGTTCTTCTGTTCAGGAGTCTGACCAGTGGCATACGGTGACCAGACAACCTTCTTAAAACAAGTATTATTTGGTTTTAGCAGTAGCAATAAAACATTCAGAGAGAGAAAATTTTAAAATGGCAGTCTATACACATCTCTTATATAAAGCCCTGCCTTCTCATGATGGTGACCTAAACAGGCCTAGCTTCTTCCAAAAGCCAAGTGGGTCTCTGTGTCCATCTTGTTCCCACCCCAAATAACTGTCCTGGAGAACTTCACCCTTTTGTCCTTTTATAAGCTGCTGCCATTCTTTTGATCTTTTGGTTCCCAGACTTTGGCCCTGTGTGGCCATACCAGTTTGTAAGTTGCAGGGGGAACCAGGAGGGTAGACTCTTCAAAGCTAATAGTTCGGACATTGTCTCTTAACAACCCTTAAATGATTAGCAAGGGGTGGCTTGTCTTGACCCATTATTTCTATTCATGCTCGGTTTTTCCCCATGCTTGGTTTGGGAACCACTGTTCTAGACTGAACACTGAGTCCAATTGGGTAGATAGAAAGATTAACCTAAATAATCTATACAGAAGCCCCTGGAACCCCATAAGATTGGGTCCCTAATCCATGAACTATTGCAACTCATTTACAAAACTTTTCTTAAAGTTACATAAATATATTGTCTCATACGATAGAATTAGAATTTATAATCCCTATTCCATGATGAGATATCTTTGAGTGATAATGTATCTTAAATAAAACTATCTTTAGATAGGTGTTTTCCTCAAAAAGCATTCTATCAAAAAAAATCAATGATTTTTTTTATCCACCCTGGGTTTGACTATCACAGCCGCAATATCTTGATTGGTTTAAGAGGCAGTATGGCAAGTGACCTTCTTTTGAGCCTCTGCCTGAATGACTACGCCCATCAGGGAACGGGTGGTATTGCTACATAACTTGTCCCAGTGCTGCATGTCCTGTCCTGAGCTGTACGTAATTGGAGGGTGGACACTCAATTCCAGCCACATGAGATAATCACATATTTTGAGTTTCGTCATTTTAATAGTTTTATTTGAGGTGCCTTTGAAATTCAGCTGCCAGTACTAGAAATGCATCTGAGCTGAAGAGATACTAGACCTCCCATTTGAACCAATAGTCCTGACATATCTACAACACTGATTTAAGAGCGGCCATCACTTTCGTCTCATTCTGCTCAGTTATTACTTGCATTCTGCTATTACTTACTGCAGCATTGTATGTCTGAATCTCAATTGACAGGGCTGCTTTATAGGTCAGGCCCTAATCCTTCTGACTGCGGCTATCCATCCTCTCTAATGTGCACTGATGATTTATTCTTCTGATGATAGCACCTAGGGGCTAGGCACTGCAGAAACACATAGTGAGATAGAGTTCCCGTCCCAAAGGATTTAGAAGTCTATTAGGCCAAATCTTCAGTTGGTGTGAATTGGCATAACTTCATTAAATTCAACAAGCTGGTTAACTGGGTCCTCCATCTTCAGCAAATGTTATTACTCTGTTACAGCCGGAGCCTTTATTAACTCTTATGTGGATATTGCCTTGAGGCAGGGATCATCAGAGATTTCATCCTTCCTGAGCCCCCTTCTGGGGGTTTTTCCACTGGTGGCCTGATCCAGGCCTAGAAGTATGATTAGATCCAAAAGGGCAGAACAAATAATATGTAGGGATCCCTTCACCCACCACTAAAATGCAGCCACATCTGAAATGAGACTGCAAGTGTTTGACAGAGAACAGTGAAGATTAGCATACCCCACTGCAACTTGAGACCATTACTCCTTGTTCTGTCATCTGCTACCACTGAGAACAGTCTAGATCCATCCTCTTTGGAACCCCCTTTCAGGTAGTTGAAAGCAGCTATCAAATCCCCCCTCATTCTTCTCTTCCGCAGACTAAACAATCCCAGTTCCCTCCTCAGCCTCTCCTCATAAGTCATGTATTCCAGTCCCCTAATCATTTTTGTTGTCCTCCGCTGGACGTTTTCCAATTTTTCCACATCCTTCTTGTAGTGTGAGGCCAAAAACTGGACACAGTACTCCAGATGAGACCTCACCAATGTCGAATAGAGGGGAACGATCACGTCCCTCAATTTGCTGGCAATGCCCCTACTTATACATCCCAAAATGCCATTGGCCTTCTTGACAACAAGGGCACACTGTTGACTCATATCCAGCTTCTCGTCCACGGTAACCCCTAGGTCCTTTTCTGCAGAACTGCTGCCTAACCATTCGGTCCCTAGTCTGTAGCGGTGCATGGGATTCTTCTGTCCTAAGTGCAGGACTCTGCACTTGTCCTTGTTGAACCTCATCAGATTTCTTTTGGCCCAATCCTCTAATTTGTCTAGGGACCTCTGTATCCTATCCCTACCCTCCAACGTATTTACCTCTCCTCCCAGTTTAGTGTCATCTGCAAACTTGCTGAGGGTGCAATCCACACCATCCTCCAGATCATTTATGAAGATATTGAACAAAACCAGCCCGAGGACCGACCCTTGGGGCACTCCACTTGATACCAGCTGCCAACTAGACATGGAACCATTGATCACTACCCTTTGAGCCCGACAATCTAGCCAGCTTTCTATCCACCTTATCGTCCATTCATCCAGCCCATATTTCTTTAACTTACTGGCGAGAATACTGTGGGAGACCGTGTCAAAAGCTTTGCTAAAGTCAAGGAACAACACGTCCACTGCTTTCCCCTCATCCACAGAGCCAGTTATCTCATCATAGAAGGCAATTAGATTAGTCCTGCTTCATGATTTTTCCGGGGACTGAGATGAGGCTGACTTGCCTGTAGTTCCCAGGATACTCCTTCTTCCCTTTTTTAAAGATGGGCACTACATTAGCCTTTTTCCAGTCGTCCGGGACCTCCCCCGATCGCCATGAGTTTTCAAAGATAATGGCCAATGGCTCTGCAATCACATCCGCCAACTCCTTTAGCACTCTCGGATGCAGCGCATCCGGCCCCATGGACTTGTGCTCGTCCAGCTTTTCTAAATAGTCCTGAACCATTTCTTTCTTCACAGAGGGCTGGTCACCTCCTTCCTATGCTGCCCAGTGCAGCAGTCTGAGAGCTGACCTTGTTCGTGAAGACAGAGGCAAAAAAAGCATTGAGTACATTAGCTTTTTCCACATCCTCTGTCACTAGGTTGCCTCCCTCATTCAGTAAGGGGCCCACACTTTCCTTGACTTTCTTCTTGTTGCTAACATATCTGAAGAAACCCTTCTTGTTACTCTTAACATCTGTTGCTAGCTGCAACTCCAGGTGCGATTTGGCCTTCCTGATTTCACTCCTGCATGCCCGAGCAAAATTTTTATACTCTTGCCTGGTCATTTGTCCAATCTTCCACTTCTTGTAAGCTGCTTTTTTGTGTTTAAGATCAGCAAGGATTTCACTGTTAAGCCAAGCTGGTCGCCTGCCATATTTACTATTCTTTCTACACATCGGGATGGTTTGTTCCTGCAACCTCAATAAGGATTCTTTCAAATACAGTCAGCTCTCCTGGACTCCTTTCCCCCTCATGTTATTCTCCCAGGGGATCCTGCCCATCAGTTCCCTGAGGTTGTCAAATTCTGCTTTTCTGAAGTCTAGGGTCCATATTCTGCTGCTCTCCTTTCTTCCTTGTGTCAGGATCCTGAACTCGACCATTTCATGGTCACTGCCTCCCAGGTTCCCATCCCCTGTTGCTTCCCCTACTAATTCTTCCCAGTTTGTGAGCAGCAGGTCAAGAAGAGCTCTGCCCCTAGTTGGTTCCTCCAGCACTTGCACCAGGAAATTGTCCCCTACGCTTTCCAAAAACTTTCCGGATTGTCTGTGCACTGCTGTATTGCTCTCCCAGCAGATATCAGGGTGATTGAAGTCTCCCATAAGAACCAGAGCCTGCGATCTAGTAACTTCCTTTAGTTGCCGGAAGAAAGCCTCGTCCACCTCATCCCCCTGATCCGGTGGTCTATAGCAGACTCCCACCACGACATCACCCTTGTTGCTCACACTTCTAAACTTAATCCAGAGACACTCAGGTTTTTCTGCAGTTTCATACTGGAGCTCTGAGCAGTCATACTGCTCTCTTACATACAATGCAACTCCCCCACTTTTTCTGCCCTGCCTGTCCTTCCTGAACAGTTTATATCCATCCATGACAGTGCTCCAGTCATGTGAGTTATCCCACCAAGTCTCTGTTATTCCAATCACATCATAATTCCTTGACTTTGCCAGGACTTCCAGTTCTCCCTGCCTGTTTCCCAGGCTAATTGCCTGAGTTAGAGTTTACTTAGGCATCAGGTTTAAAATCCCTGCTCTTTCCAAATGTGCCACTGAATCTTAATAACCAATGGTGGTCAGGACTTCCACATTATGTCCTTCCTCTAGGTTCCCTGACATTATGCCTGAGGCCTCGATTCAGTACTGATGCTCAGGGAGGAGTGCTACTTACTGAATCACCAGCATGGCTTCCTGCAGCTCCAGATGTTCCTTCTATATCATTATGAAAGTACAGACCCAGCCACACTCAACATGGGAGATCTCGCCTGGTTACAACACAAGGTGGATAGGGCAGTCCGCTGAAGCACTATTCTAAATTCCAACCAAGAGGGGGCACGAAAGCACATGCACGCAGGAATTCAATAACAGTGCAAAGCACTGATTGATTGCTAATAAAGTTGCATATTAGGGAGGAATCTAACGCACTGCTGCAACCAAAATGCCACATTTTGGAATTCAATTTCTTCTAGATTATAGGAGGCAAGGATGTTTTGTGGGAGAGGGAATGTATTAAGTCAAATGGACAGCGTAATGTCCTAATAAAAGCTCAACTTCACCATCTTATTCTTTTAGAATAAACGGGGCATAGATGAGAGAGAACACAGCTATCTTTGCAGAACAGTAAAAAGATCCTGGAATAAAGAATACTGTGATGGAATTATAGTTTAAAAGCTAGCTGATGCTTTGAGAGAGAAGGTAGCCAATACCACAAAGAAGGCACAATATCTCAGCCCAAATAAAACTGCAGTCTATCATGAAGTCTATTTAAGTTACATAAAGGTCAAACAAAGAAACCGTATATTTCACCTAATATCTAGAAACAGTAACAGCTGAGCATTCACTATCGGAGATGTACAGAGCTGATATCAAATATGAATTCATGCTATGATGGATAATCTTGATGTGGAACTGAGCTTCAGGAGATTCATGATAGCGGATGCATGCAGTTAACTCGAAAAGCCACAGGATGTCATACTCAAACTACCAAAATCTATAGGCTCCTCTCTTGACAGTGTGGCATACCATTCACATGCGTTGCTACAGTTTTCCCAGAAATATTTAGAATATGCTGTATTTGAGTATTTTAATCTGCGTCTGATGTGTTTTTAATAATCACCAATCTCCTTCAGAACTTTGCAACTGTTACCGCAGAGTAAATATTTTAGGAATGCTGTGAATACTGTATGTGCCCAGTGGCAGAGGGGCAGCCGTAATACAGACAGCAGTAGTGTGCATTCTGCTCTATTCAGCTACTCCAGCAGTTAGTTACCCCATGTGTGAGTGAATGACAGCTGGCACATATAAAGTTGTTTGTTTTTCTTTTTTTTAAATGTAAGCAGAGTCAGGATGAGCTCTACCCTGACGTCTGGTGGTGAGGTGTGGCAAGTTGTGGAAAAGAACTTCAGGGGCCGATCTCATTTGCATAGGCACACCCACCCTGCCTAGAATGAGGCCATAGCTGCCCAAATGGTCACTTTGGCTGTTGTGGGATCCCCAGGGACTCACCATCAACTAAGTAGCACTCGCTAGGCAAGGGACATGGGTTCCAAAACTCTGTGAATTGAGAGAGGCTTGAGACAGGTATTAGTACCTGGTGGTGTGGGCCCCTTTGTGAGGGCCTGAAACACCAATTGCACCTCTGTCTCTCTCCACTGTGGAATGTCAGAGCTAATTTTGAGTCTATTAAGAGTCTTGCTACAGGTACTGTGCTGAATTCACTTTGGCCTTATGGTGCACCAGCACTAAGGCTCCCACTACTATGAGCTGGAATCACTGAGAGCTGGAATCACTGAGCACTGTGTCAAGTAGTGGGGAGCCGGAAGATCTAGAGTGCAGTGGTGCTGTTCGTGGATAGGCTGGCGGAGTGTTCGTGAGACGGCGAGGTGAGCTGTGCAGAGCGGAGCCGTTCGTGAGACGGCGAGGCGAGCTGAGCAGAGCTGTTCGTGAGACGGCGGAGTGGAGTGTTCGTGAGACGGCGAGCTGTGCAGAGCGGAGCTGGTCGTGGTGGAGCGGAGCCGTTCGTGAGACAGCGGAGCGGAGCAGAGCAGAGCCCTGTGGGGCAGTCAGCTTCAGGACACGTAAGGTGCCCCTTACCTCTTTCCCCCACTCACAGGCACATTTTAGCCAGACTGGGGAGTGACACTATGCAGATGAACTTTTGAACTCCGGGGCTGGACTTTTTGGACTTTGGGTGATTTGTGGATTGCTGGACTCAAGAGACGTTTGGGTTCTGGGACTCAAGAACCCGAGGGAAAGGATGTGGCCCAATTTGCTGGGGTGGGTCTTTGCTCATGGTTTGGTTAATGAACACTAGTTGTGGTGTTTCCCCAATTTAATGCTGATGTCGTTTACCTCATGTTATTAAAGATTCTCTGCTACACCGAGACTCTGTGCTTGCGAGAGGGGAAGTATTGCCTCTTTGAGGCGCCCAGGGGGTGTGTAAGATTTTCCCAGGTCACTGGGTGGGGGCTCGAGCCAGTTTTGCATTTGCTTTGATGAGAGGGAACCCCTGTGTACTGAACCCGGCCCTTGCTGCTATCAACTTGGCCTGGCAGAAGGGTTACATAAATATAAACATTCAATCTGGTATAAGCAAAACACTGATCTACATGGCTAATGTTTGGAATGATCTGAAAATATTTAGATGTAGAAAAATTATTTTAAATGCAGTAGGACCACCCGGGGGGGGGGGGACTGTTTATATCATCTAGTCCAGGGGTGTGGCACTTAATGATAGTTGCTGAGTCAGGGAATAAATTTAGGATTAAATACACTTCTCAGTCCACAGTGGCTCTCCCACTGATGTAAATGGCAGATTGGCATCAGTGGTAGAATCAGGGCCTTTATGTACCAATGGAACTGTTAGTTGATTTGTTTAGTACCTTATTGTCATAGTCAAAGAAAAATACCCTCCCCTTTAGGACCATGGCTCTTTCTTCCTCATCCTCCGTTCTTGTCTCCCCAGTGTTTCTTTCTTCTTTTCCTTCCCTGACCAATTCTCATTTCTCACTTCCCCCAGGGGCTATGCTCCCACCACTTCCTCATTCCATCTGCTTAAAATGATCATCAGGGGGACTTACACATGGCACACCGAGGATTTTAACTAGGGCAGGAGTGTTCATGGCTGAGTTATTGGTTCTGGCTGTCTGCAGACTAAGGCAAACATCACTGCTGCCTTTACATTCAGTTCACTTGTTAAAAGTTCTCTTTGCAAACCTGAAGGCGAGAAATTTAGCAGTTGTTTTTTGTTAAATGAAAACTTAGGGTTTTGCAGAAACTGAATATGCCACGTGTTCACATAAATATGTGAAGTGGGCCGGATCAGGCGCCTTAATATTCCTAATCTAGTCTATTTCTGGTTGCTGTGTAACTGTTCCCTACGATAAGACATCCAGTGCTTTTCTCATTCCAGTTTCAAATAACTCTACTGAAGGGACTTTCACCACATCTCTTGGGAGACATTCCACAATTTAATAGATGCATTAAAAACATATTCCTGTTTCTCTGCCAAATTTCCTCTCATTATTCCCTGTAAAAATCCTTGGATCAACTTAAGCAATAGCTCTTGCTTTTGGGATTAACAACCTTCAAATATTTCCATCGTTATATAATTCTGAGACGAGAAAAATATACTGGCTGCTTTTCCCATGAAAAATAACTAATTTGCATCTTTCTATAACACATTCATATTTAAAAGATATTCCACCATCACTGAAAGGGTGGGGAAGCATTGTACCTCTATTAATGGGTCAGTCAAGCAAAGAGATTGGGCAAGATTCCTCCTGCTGGCATAGGAATGGCCCCAAAGGTATTACTTGGCTATTTCCTTCCATTTTCCAGAGAATGTAGGGGGTTAAAATTATGCAGATATCAACTCGTCCTAAATCTACATAATGAGACATTTGCATTTGCAAGTATCATACTGGGGCCTTGTTTTAGTACTGACTCAAGGAAAAGTGGCACCTCCAGAAGAACTAACCTTGCTTCCTGCAGCACCTGGATTTTCTCTGTATTTCATCTAACTCTGCAGGCGGGTCTTGCCAAGTGCTGTGGCTGATGAGATCCTGTGTAGAATGGGCTACCATTCAGTTCCTCCTTTTTTTTTTTTTTTAAAGGCAATTCCTACAGAAAATTGTAAATATTTTAACCTTTTGTTGAGACTATTATTTTGTGTAGGGACCGTATTTACTTGTGCGCTTGTACACAATGGGCTTCTCATCTTGAGTGGGGCTTCTGAGTAATACCTTAATGGAAGTGGCAAAAAAAAAAAAAAAAAAAAGACAACTTTAAAACATGGACTTAAGGGCCCAGTGCTGTAGATGCTATGTAGGTTAGTCAGAGAGCGTTCTGTGCATAAACTGGTTGCAGAACTAGGCCCAAAGATAGTGAGCAACAAAACTTTTTAAAAAGGCAAAAAGTTTAATAGCTCTTGCTATCTATAGACAATACAATAAACTGTGCCCTGAAGACTTTTCGAACTTTCCTGAACTATTAAATACAGTAGAACGCTTTCTTCATATAAGGCTTATTTTTGGCTAAGGGTAACTCTGAAACAAACATGTATGTGTTGTGTGCAAGTGCACTCAGTCATTTGACTCTCAACTTTGTTAAAGGTAATTATAAACCCTTTAATAAGAAGCAGCCCACGTTTCAAGGTGCAATTAATATTATGGGAAAGTTTCCATAGGTGCCTTTGCGCTGGCTCCATTCGCTCTCAGACTTAGTCCAATGTAGTTGTGATTCTTTTCTCTAAAGTGAAACAGATCAGAAACCCGTTATGTAGTGCAAGATGTGAAGGCAGAGAAAGAGGGCGCATTACACAGTGTTTCCTTTTCATTTGTAATTTCCTGTCAGCCAGTAAAAGAGTGAAAATGGTAAAGAGCACAATAACCCTAATCTTTCCATTCCCCAGAGGCTTCCAATCTGTGACATCATTTTAGCATAACTGCTTCCATATGGGGAAGTAGCTTGTTAGCTTGCCCTTCTCCTCCCTTTTTGATCTTGAGTTGACCACCTGAAAAGAGCAAACTTGCTGGAAATGAAGTGGCTATGTCTGGGGGATTTTAATTGATTTCCCTCTGGAGAGTGCCTGACCCTTAAAGGAATTATCTTGCTTAGACTCTTTCAAAAGGAAGGAAAGCAGAAATGGAGGAATTCAACAAACTTGTCAGCACTGAGAGGGCCTAGAATTATTTGCCGCAGCTTTACATGAAATGTGGATTTTTCTTCCAGCTTCACTCTGTCTAATCATAGTCCCTTGAGAAGGAAATTAACAGAGAACTACAAACTCTTGTTGTCTTTTTTTCCCCCCACTCTCCTTGCTTTTTTGTGACAATCTTTGCTTCATTCTCCATGGTTTTTTTTTTTTCTTCTATAATCTTAGTTTTAGCAAACTTTTAACATTTAAAAAGTACCCTTTTGTTTTGGTTGGTGGCCCTAACTGCAATATTTGGGTGCATGACAAATTAAGAACAATCAACCCTACTTGCTAATATTTTCCCACTTATCTTTACAGAAATGAAAATACACTGCAAAATCCTGGAATAGAAAGGGATTTCAATATGTTGAGAAATAATGGGATTACTAATACAATAGAGGCTAGCAGTATAAGCCTTAAGCTAAATTGAATGCTTTTAATTATTGTAAATTATTTTAATAATGATTGTAATCTTTTATCCCTTCCTCACTGATGGCTGAAAGTTGTTGTCTGATGGCTTTTAGGGTTACCTATGTGCAGGGCCATCCCTAATTGGGTGCGGAGCCAGGGGCAAATCAGCCTGTATGGGGGCCCCTCGTAACATTTTTTATGCAGGTGAAATCTGGTTACAGTGAACTTCAAGGGCAACTGCTGGCCACAGGTTAAATATTGATAGCACCCAGCTGTATAATTACGTTATATTATATTGTAGTTCTTTTTTATAATTATGACGTTCACATAATTAAAAAAAACCCTCATCGATCACGATCAGTGTCGCACTGCTTACATTCTGAAATCCATCTTCCTGGACTTCCTTGCAGCAAACTCACTTCCCAGGTGCCATATGGTCTATGCTCTGTGGATTTTTTTTTTAAATGTAATTACACATTCGCTCCACATCAGAGCCCACATCTTGGGAACTGGGTGGCTCTTGGAGAGCCTATATGTGCCCTGGTGCTGGGGGACCCCAGGACCCTCCAGCATGGAGGGGGGGCTCTAAGCTCTGTTTTCTCTGGGGGCTGGGAGGGGAAGGGGAGGTGGAAAAACAGATGGATAGAGGACCCCAGTCCTGGGGGGAGGGGAGAAGGGGGTGAGAGAGCAGAGTTGTGGGACCCCAGGTCCTGCTACTGCAGGGAGGGGAACCCAAAGGCTGGAGATCTGAAAGGCAAGGAGGACCCCACCCAGTGCTGGGCGAGGGGAGAAAGGGCAGTGGAAGGGGGAGGTGTGGGACACCAGAGCTGGGCAACAGGTGAGGGATGATGGAGACTACTGGCTGGCACTCACCTGTGCTAGGGGCGAGGGGGCACCCTGTGCTGGTGGAGGGTCCTGCCGGAAAAGGGGAGGGTCTGTCCGAGGCAGAAGGGCTGGGTCAGCCTGCCGTGGCACTAGTGGTTGGGGGGTGCTAGGACTCTGCAGCAGCAGGCAATGCCGGGAGCCAGCAGAGCGGAGCGGGCTGGGGCCGGTTGCTTGCTGCCACAGAGACTGAGCCCAAGCCTGGGGGGGCTGTGAGCAAGAAAAATAAACAAACAACAGGGCCAGTGAGTGCAGGGCACGGGCCCAACACCTGCTGCTGGCGCCGGGCCCCCCTGAAATATGGGGCCCCCCAAAGCATGGGATGGCTCTGCCTATGTGAAATGAGCTGATCTTAGTCCAGTTCTTAGTGGACGGTTGTTTACATCACTAAGCCACCATCACAAGAAATCCTAACCGGGGCGGTGCCCTGATTAGTGTCAGTAGGAACGACGCTCTTGTGGTTTAAAACACTCAGAACTGTCTTCAGTTCCCAGCCCTGCCATAGATTCCATGTATGGTTTTGGGGCAAGTTACTCAATCAGTCTGTGCATCAGTTCCCCATTTCTTCCACCCTTTTGTGAGTCTTGTGTAAAGAGATGTTTTGGGGCAGGCTATGTGCATGTACAGCACCTAGCACAAACCTACCAGGTCTTGGTAGGAACTTTAGGTACTGCTGCAACATGAAGTCAATCACTGAACTCTGTGGTGGTCCTGAGGTGCAGTGGTGGGGAGGTTTGGCGTAAGCTAGCATTGCTGTTGGCCATACTAGCTCTGTTCTGTACATAAAATGACACAGAAATTTCAGGAGTCCTTGTGCTGTATATTTATACCTGCTTACTGTATTTTCCACTCCATGCATCTGATGAAGTGGGTTATATTCCACAATATATGCCCAAATAAATTTGTTAGTCTCTCAGGTGCCACAAGGACTCCTCGTTGTTTTTACTGATACAGACTAACATGGCTACCCCTCTGAAACCTGCTAGAAATTTGAGGCACTAGTGTTATCCATCTAGCCCCTTTCAGTGATTTTATGTGTATGTGTACTATATTGTTCATTAGCAACCTCTAGGAATATTTACAATAAAACCCAAGTTAGTAACAAAATAATTTCCCTTCTGAGAAACAGTAGCAAAAACCCACTCCCCTGATCAATCAACCCTGTATGAACTAACAGGCCCTGAAGATTCCCGGACTTGGGCTTCATTGATGAATGGGGGACATGGAAAGAATTCCCGAGCTGAGAGCTCTCCCAGTGTGGATGCCTTCAAATTCAAATTCGAAAGATTGTCAATTCTTCTTTCATCTGCTGGGTTAGAACTAGAGACGTGTGACTAATTCATAGCAAGTAATTTGTTCTATGAAAAATTCTGCAGTAGTCTCACAGGTTAAGAAAAAGTGAACCTTTATTTGATTATTTCTGATGTAACATTATCCTTTGGTAGAAATGTTATTGTAAAACACTCAAGATATTGCATAGAAAATACACACGGGGGAAATCACATATATACATTTCATAAAAATAGAATACATCTTCACAAAATTACTTCCAGAATTTGTTACCACCTTTATACAGTGTATTGACACCTAATATTTTGCTGAACCAAACTTGCTAGATTTTTGGGGAAAAAGTTCCATTTTCAAAAACAACCAACCAGGAGTAGTGGAATGTGGAAGATCTGGAGCTAAATTAATGGGTTACACCAAAATGTCAGAGTAAGATTTTTATCATAAAATATCTGCTTTCTAAGGTGGAAGTAGCTATGTATTTTTTTTCTTCGGAACAGTAATGGCATGGCTGAAATCACATGAATGTCACAGGTTCCTATTCAAAAATTTCCAAGTGAAAATAAGCACCAGTGTGGCATCCATTTTAGCATTTTTGAGTGTAAATTTGACCAAATGAAACAATGTACATACAAACCTATTTGTATCAAGTATTTGGTAAGAAAAATATCATTTTTCAGCAGATAAATTTGTAAAACATTTAGCAACCCTTAAAAACTAGCAGAAATGCTAGTTCTCTGTTTAGCTTCTTAGAATTAGACTGATTTTTGTCTACTACTTTGACCACTAAAATTCCACCTTGCATTTCTGATTTGTTCTGCTGAATTTTCAGAACCATTTGTGGAAAGTTACTGCTCCAGTGTAATAAATAAAGCAAGTGGTAAAGGCTCCTTAGAACCCTGGATTTTTTTTTTTAATTGGAATAATGGAAGTATTGGCATCTTCAGGGAAAGCACAAGAAAAGAGCATAGCACCACTTTCATGTTGCAAGGTTTGCAACTGTTTTTAAGAGGAGGCAGTACTGTCAGTCTGGAAGTGGTAATACCCACTGGCACTTACGAATATGGTTAAAATACTTCAATTACTGGCTGAAGTGTGCTTTTTAATATGGATAGGCAGACACAGCTATATAAACAATGAAAGTCGTCTGATATTCAATGTTTCCATCAGCGCTGTAGGACAAAGCTCTGACTCTCATCCGGTATGTCTCTGGCACTTGCAGTGGCCTGGTTGTGAACACTACGCCTTTTAAATTTTCATCTCTGAGAGCAAATGGGATTGTTGGGTCCTCATCTACCATTAGGAAAGTTGTTCTGGGATGCATCACTTGATCTTGAGTGTAGACAACCAGTCGAATTAAATCCTGATTGGCAGCTATTCCAAATGGCAGGGAAACAAGTTTGTATTCCAAGGCATACGGGCTAAGAGCACATTCCAAATCATTAGATGGGCAGGTCTTAAGACAGAAGCTAGGAATAAAAACAATACTTTGAAGTAGCTAGGCAGAAGGTATTATACAGGTCACTACAATTTAGTACAGTATTAGGGCATTATGCAGCAAAGGCCAAATTCCAGTACACACGCATGACACACAGTTACTTCAGCGTACACAACCTGATCTTGTTTCTTTGAAACCACAACCGAGTTTCACTGATAATAGAATGCACTGGAAGCCACAGAGAAGTACTAAAAATATTGATAGCTTTAAAAAGAAATCCTAGATTACTTTTTGTTTTGGTTACTATAGTCAATAGCACATCATTTTAGTGACCAAGCTCGTAAACAATGCAAAAAAAAAAAAAGGCTTTTTGGACGTTTATAAAATACTTAGGGTACATTCTCCATTTGGTGTGTATGATCTGTTACAGAATTTTGCCTCCAGAATTAAAAAAAAAAAAAAAGATTGAGTGGGGATGTTTCTTCTCAAGGACTAGTGACTATTTTAAAGTGCTCTAAAAATATAAATGGAAGCATCTAAGCACTGTCCAAAAATAAACTAAAGCCAGAAGATGAGCAAAAAAGGCCCCATCACTGTTTGCTGAAGGAAACTGAATGATTAGGAAGAATCCGAACAAAATCTGATCATGGCAAAGTTTGAAAGTTTGTGTGTCAGATTCTATTGGTACACAAACAGTCTGACCTTGCTTCCACTGAATCCACCATTAGTAATATTGGATCCATGATGGCAGCCAGAAGTCACAACTTTTGTGTGGACCCACTGCAATCTAATCCTATTATTTATCAATAACATGAAGCAATAATGCATATATATCACTGTCACCAGTGACTAATCTTTGTACGGAGAACAGGCCCAAGGCTGTAAATGTAATCCACTAGTGTGGATCTCTGCACCAATGCAGAACTGTACTGAAGTCAGTGGGATTCCAGAAAAGGGTCTGTGCTAGCAGATCACACTGCAAGATCAGGGCCAATGTTTGGGGAGAAGAAAGAACCTGAAAAAAACTTAAATAAAGCATACCCAGAAAGAGGATCTCGCTGATAGTTTGGTGGACAAGGTGTATCTATACACTGGTAGCTTCCTCTCATGTTAAAGCACATGCGATTTGGTCCACAGTGAATGTTCTGTTCAAGGCACTCATCAACATCTGATTGTAAAAAGATGCAGTTAATCACTTCTTTGTATTGAGGTGAATTTCACAGGTACAGGAAAAACTAAGCACATCACTGTCTGAAAATATTGCCAGACTACAGTATGTACCATACAACTGCATGAGAAGTAGCCTTCCCCACTTCACGTTTCATGTTCCCATTCTTAGAACTCTGCCTTGGTACAGTATTTGATTTAGTGGAACTAGCAGCCCCAGTAATATACATTTGTTGTTGTTGTTTGTACTGCGTGAGTGCCTATGGCCCTGTTGTGCTAGCTGCTCTTGAAACACAAAGAAGAGAGAGTCCCCGCCCTAAAGAGCTTGCGATCTAAACTGCAGCTACATTGTCATTGTCCTTGAAACAAAATCTTGTCAATGGTGACTAGCTGGTTCAGGGGCTTTGGTGGACTATCAGGTGCGAGGGCACCATTTTTGGCTGATGCTGAGGACATGCTAAGCATTAGTTTGGTTTTGAAACCTGTTCTACCTCTAACAGTGAAACTTTGTGGTCAGGGTTAGGGACATATTGGAAGGACCACATGGGCTAACTTACAGAGTAAGAAGGTGCAATAGATTACATAGTCAGTTTTCTGATCATCACCACTTGGTTTAATATTGCCTCATGCCATCAAGCTGATGTATATACCCACATTAATTAGAGACTGCAAAATATCTGTGGTGAAATTCCATTCAGGGAAACTTCAAAGGTTTGCATTTTGTTTTGACTTAGTAAAATTGTTTTTAAAATGGCTCTTTTTTTTTAAATGGAAAACCCACAACATTTTTAGGAAACTGGACTGATTTTGTGAACTTTATATGAAATGCAAAACGTCTAACTATAAAGGTCTCTTGGGTTCTTATCAAACAGATACCTCACTCCACAGTTTGACTACTTATCCAAGCTTTAAGAGACTCAAAACACTTTTCTGGAAGCCTCGTGCAGGAAAATGTTTTATCAGGATATTTCAAGTATGTGCTGGCTTTAGGTGGGCAAGGAGTACCATAAAAACAGTTTCTCTCTCAGTATTTTGGCTAAAAGCCATCTGTAATAAGAAGTACCATCAAAGTTAAATCTCCATTTTGAATACCCCAAAATTCAGAGGAGTTGGATCTGAGACAATAAGGGTCAACTGCACTACTAGGATCTGGATCCAAATTCAGACTCCAAACTACAACCCCTCCTAGCCTCAGTTCTGAATAGATCAGATCCAGAGTTCTGTCTCTTTGGCTGGCCTTGCATAGAAACAAAATGCTTGATTTCTGTATATATTAAGACCTCTTTACAACACTGCCCTTAGTGTAAGTGCAGAAGAGGATCAAAATGACAAATAATGTAGTTGGGTTGGATATTGAGAGCACTTATATGTGACCTCCAAAGATGAAACTAAAATTAGGCTTTTGCCCTTTTTCCCTTCTAAAAGAAGCCTGAAAGGATTTTATCGAAAAGGAAAAGAAAAACAGGGTTTTCTTTTTTCCTCTTTGTTATTTACAATAGAAATTCAAATCTTGTCTTCCCCGGAAACACTCTGCTGACTGGAAGATCAGTGAAATGGGCATCACAAGAGTGAAAGTGGATGGAGATTTTTGTCAGGCCATTTGAAACTCTATTGTTTGGTTTGGATTTTTAAATGCCTTTTTGTTCCAATTGATTCAACATTTCATGCCCTTCAGTTAAGTAGTGAGAGTTCACAGCATAAATCTGCGGCTTCCTTGACACTCCTGATATTTCTAAGCTAAAAACAACTAGAAATAAACCTCTTTCAGGTCTTCTTTATACATCATATAACAAAAAACCATCACCCTTTTTGCATGTTTTGAGTTCAGTTTTAGACTTGAAAGTGTGAAATTCTTATGTCATCCCTTGTAGGGAACAGCAGCTGTTTTGTAACAAATATTTCAGCCTCTTAAAAGATGAGAAACTCCCATTGGAAAATATATTAGAGTAAGGATTTCCTTATGAAGAAATAATGGTTTTCTACTACAGCTGTATTAAATCAGTGTAACATAAAATCAATTTAAAGGGGAAAGTTTTTTTTTTATTATTCTACTTGGTTTTAATATTTCTGATTCCTGTTTTCCTCTCTCCAGAGCATAATTCCAGAATCTGAATAATATTTTCAAATAACCAACAGCAACAAAAAATTTTTAAAATGTTTTGCATTTGAAAATATAGTGTCGTCTTTAGTGTAAGGACAGCATTTCATGGCTTCTGATTAGTGAAGTAAAATTTTAATGCCAAATATTTTGGTGTTTAACATCCAGATGTTCCAGTCAGTACCCACAGATATATCTGATGCCTGTATATTTTCTAGTGATGGAGAGACCTCTGAATCGTCTTGGATAAGTATCCAAAAAAGATCATGTGCTTGTCTGAACCTCTTGAATCTGAAGAGTGAGCTGCAAATCTTGTAAAATAGGCTTGCTTAGGCTCTCCATTGAGGCAGGCTGTTCTTCAGCCATTTAAAACCTTGCTTGAAGGCATTTCTAGCTCTGTTCCCCATAGAACAACTATGGCAGGAGCCAGAATGGCTCATGTTGCTTAGTATATGACTCAAGGTTGATGATAAAAAATAGATTTTTTTAAAGCTATTTATAATAAGTTCAGACCTTACATAGAGTGTCATAATTTTAATCTATTACAAAAATAGAAAGTATAATATTAAGCAGTACATGTTTGCTGCCAAGATTTAAAGAAAATCACACCGTTGAACTGATGGGAAGTCACTGGTTAAGCATCTTGAAGTGCTAAACCAGCTTTTGACTGCAGTAGCATCTTGTGCAGAGAGAACATTTTCTTGATTTCAGTTTATTTAACTAGTTCATTCAAAGTTAAGAAACTGGGAGTTGAAAAAGCAGGAAAGCTTATTTTCTTCTTCCAATCGATGAGTAAAAAAATTAGGTATGAGAGGATGATCTCTACTAGTTCTAAAATCTTGACGGACATGGTGGCCATAAACAATCAGTTTTATCTATGAATTGAACTAACTGATTTATTAAACAAAGGAAGTATTAAATGTAAAACCATGTTTTGATAAACTATTTGTATGCATCCAGCACATTTCAGATTTCAGCACATTTCAGTTCTACTTAATAAAAAAAATATTTGGAGCATTTTTAATTGAATCTTAATTTCCATCCAAAGAGAGCTAGTAAATAAGAAATGCATCATTCAACATTTTCTAATGTTATAAAAATTAAGTATCTGAATAAGTTAAGCTACAGAATTGCTTAAATAAATGTGTATAGATATCCTCCTGGTTAGCAAAAAAAAAGTACCAGATGTAGTGCAAAGGCTATATTTAGTTGCAAATCAATACGTTTTAATGATTACCAACCAATGAGAATCAGCCTTGCTTTAGGAAAATAACAAAAGGTCCAAAAGCAAAACATGATTGAAACTGATGATTTAAATGAAGGTTTTCTGCTTGTTGATTTAAATCGTGATTAAAATCAGTTATTTAAGTAGCTTTGATTTAAATCAACCCTGAAATGGTCTGTGTTGTTTCCTTGCTGAGCACCATTTTTTATTTAAAAATTGTGCCCAGATAGGCAAAAAGTACAAATCAAACAAGGTGATGCGGCCAGTGGAGGCTCTGATGTGAGAAGGAGACAAGTCCACGGTGACCTGTGTTTTCAGCATAGCATCTTGACCTCTGATCTAGCTTTGCCACCCTCACCGTAAGCATAGTGTAGTTTAGAAAAGGTTTGTTTCTAGCTTTCAGCAAAGTCTTACTTTATCTGAGGTGGTTTACCCAACCTAAGGCGGCCCAAAAGAGAGCCTTCCCCTGCTCCCCGTGCTGTGCTCTAACGCACTGCTCTTTAAGTTGCTTATTTTGTCTCTTCTCTCATATTTAAAAATTGTTCAATTCAGGGGTTATTTCCTTAAACACAACTAGTCAATACATTGAAGGTCACAAGTAGAAATGGAGCCAAACTCCCAGCTCCAAACAACCCAAACTTGGGATATGTTGAAATCTGAAGCCATATCTGAATTTCACAAATGGTTTTATAACAGACTGAACCAACTCCCCAAGTCTAAGAGCCGCTGCACTTCGGGATGTTTGAAAGTTAGACCTGAGTTTTGGGGCTTGAGTCTATATCTAGTTGCAGTTGCAATGGGATAGCACATGTTTGTTGATAGGAAACAAATTAAAGAAATACTCCATCTATGTATTCTCCACACACACGCAGATCTGGAGAGATATTTACTTACCTTGGCATGCTTTGCCATTGGACATAAGACGATAACCAGATGGACAGACACACTGATAACTTCCTAGGGTGTTTCTACACTCATGCTGACAGGCATCTCTGTTTTCACATTCATCAATATCTGCAAAAAAGCATGAAAATATAAACGTTAAATTCTCAAGCAGACTGATCTCTGTCTTTTTTGCTAACCAGATCAGACCAGTCTGTGTGTGTGCAGAAACTTCTCCAGCCAGTATACTAATACAAAAACCTTTGAGTGATTAATCTCTGTCTGTATGCAGTGCACATACTCAGCTGCTTGGGAAGTTTTAGGATCTCCTTGTGTCATGGGATGGCCATCTAGCAAGTCTGAGAAATCCTTTCCATTCAAAATACATGTATTCAGTTGCTCATAATTTTTTCTCAATTTTTAATTTGGGGCTGAGATTTGGTATGTCTGACCTCAATTCCTAAGTGATTGATTAATAATCATAATTTTTAAAAAAAAATAGCTCTTGGGGATCCCTCACCTCTTTCTGATATAAGATTTCTCAACGTGAGTATTATATATTCCACAGGGAGAGGCCAGGTTGCTGGCACCCAGTGCTGGAAGATAGTCTGGGGAGAAGAGAGAGCGGAATACCATGGGGCAAATTGCCTACAACACGTGGTCTGCTGTAGGGTCCAAAACCAGTCAAACCCCCCCCAGACAGTAGGGGGGAGCTGGTTGAGGAGTGGACTGAGTCAGGGTACCCAGGAAATGCACTGATTCGGCACATTGCCAATAGAAGCTTCCACTTATGGGAGCTGCTGTACCAATTTAAAGCTTTCCAAAGGGTGAATCCCTCCTCAGGTGCAACAGCCTCCTTCACAAGTTTCTGCCTCCCTTGACAAGGTGGGACTTCAGCTCAATATCTGGAAAGAGAGAAAATTAGTCTATGCTCTTTGTAGACTTTTTATAGCTCCGAAGTAATGCAATAGAATTAGACCAGCAGGTTAAGATTTTCCGAGCAGGACAGGGGATTTAGACACAGGCCTTCCTTAATTCTAATTCCTTAAACTGCTTGAAAACCTCCACTTACTTCAGTAGTAAGTCCTTACTCAAGCTAAACTTAAACCTTTTGTGGTTTACGTTTGGGAGGAACATCTGTTCACATTCCCACTCCCCCACCTGTGTCTCACACAAAATTCTTTACATAAAAATTCAACACCAAATGGTGAAAGAGATTTGTAATTGTAATTCCCAGGGTCTGTATTTTACCAAATCTTAACTGTTCTCCTTCTCTTGGGAAAGGAGTCTCATGTACTATATCATTTCCAGTTTAGACCGGATTAAAAATCTAAATTTCACTCCACTAAAATGACTTGTAAGTATATTACCTGAAGAAATGGATCCTTTACAATGGACCCTAACCCCCATCTCCCACTGACTTCAATGAGAGCTGGATCAGGGCCCTAAAGATCAGTTTAAATCTTTAGACTGAGAATGGATATTCCAAAATCTTTGACTGAAATAGTTGTGTCCACAATAAACGGTGCTAACTAGAAAACTTGTCAGAAGTCAATACAAGTTTGGTTAAGGGCCGCATGACTGCAACATATGTTTATTAGCATTAATTATTAAGTCTTCTGCTACTAGAATATAGCACATGAGGATTAGTAGCTATTTTGTGAGCATGTCGTGCCTATGATGTGCATCCATGGCAGTATGTGCAAATTGTCTAAAGCAGCACAGACCTCTCTATTACATGCATTCAGAAAAGTTACAGTAAGGGCCAGACTTCCTCACCATGAACAGTACCTTATGCAATATGACTGAATATCCCATTGAAGTCAATAAGAGCACCTGAGGAGTAAGGGTGAAAGTATCTGGCTTTAAAGCAGCATATTTGATAAAGATTAAATCACTCTTCATGTCCTTTGCTAGTTGTCATCCTGCTCACTCTCTTTTTGAAAATTAAAGTGAGTGTCTGCTCCAAGGTCATCCCACTCTCCTTGTTCCACAATGCAATTCTGCCCTTATTTATTATTTGCTTGTCCGTTACAGAAACAAAACATGTACAGGTGTGTATTCCAATCCCCAGCCCTCTTTCTTGCCTATTATCTAGGCTGTGGTGAAAATGACTAGCAGACATTAGAGGGTCTGGGTAGTGCTCGTCCACTGCCAATAAAGATTGCCTTAGGAAAAAGGTCTGAAACTCTTAACTGCTAAACATGAAGAGGTCAGTTCTATTGCCCTAAAATAAATCAGTCAACAACATGTTCTACGAGGTATTTTGATTTCCCTGGGAGCAGAATTAGGCTTGTAATGATAAACAGTAATGATGAAAACACCTAGCCCTTCTTCCTTGGACTTCACAGATGGGGCAACTGAACTGTAGATGGGCAAAAGGCCTGGTTTTCTGAGGTGCAAATCACCTGCAGTTCCCACTGACCTCAGTGGAATCTGTAGTTGCTCAGCACATCTGAAAATCAGGCCATTGGTGACATGCCTCTGGTCATAGAGTGGGCCAATCGCAAAGAAAACCCATGTCTCCTTACTCCCACATACAGAGAAAGGGCAATTCTGTCTTTCTGTCTTTTTGCAGAGCATCTTGTCTGATATGCTCAGTGGGTTGCAAAGAGTACCGTTACTCCTATGTTTCACAAGCTATGGTATCAATTTCAAACCATTCTAAAGTGTGTGTTTATGCTGCACTTACAGATGTGACTAGCCTCTACCTATACCAATGAAGCTATTGTTTCCACAGTGTCTAGTCCAGAAATCATTATTCAGAATCTGCTCAGGCCAAATTCACACTGAAGTCAAAGGGAGTATGATTAAGATGTATGAGTAAGATTTTCAGGACTGGACACATAGTGACTATTGGTTTTCAAAGGGAAAAAAAGTCAGAGGAAGGCTAATACTCACAGAAGGGAAATATAGTAAGACATTATCTGTTTGAGAATATACAGCAACTGACCAACAAAATATGAGGGGTGTGGGTCGGGAGGGGTTCCACAAAAATTTTACTAGCACTTCTTTGGAAAAACATGCATAACTCATTGAAAATACATCATGGCAATAAAAAACATATGGCACCCTACACCATCATTCTTCGAAGCAAGCGATGAGAAATGTCAATATGTGAAGACAAAAGAATTGGATAGATATGGCTGACATTTACCTATACATTTGTCATTTCGTGCCTCATAGCCTCCAGGGCAAGATTCTCTAATATTCCTTTTAGTCCTGGAGAGAGGTATTCTGCTGTTTCTATACTCTGAGTAGGAGCTGTAGAGGTCTGAGGCGTGCCTGTAAAACTGTTGAGGTTGATAGTTGTCTCTCACAGGGGAGAATTGAGCATAGTTATAGTTATTGTAATAGGTGCCATAATTTGGCAACCTCTCCAATCCAGCGCAAGATGTCCCATCACCTAATAAATGTTGTCCAGGTGGACAGATACACTTGAAGCTGCCGGGGGTGTTGGCACATTGAAATGCACACGGTTTAGGCACTTGTTCACATTCATTAATGTCTGCTCATGTGACATGATCCAGAGCAACAAACCATATATAAAGGGAGAAAAAAAAACACACACACATACAGAAAAAAACATCAGTCTTTGGAGCAAACTGAGGACATAAATGAGTTCCTGAATGAAGTCAGTAAAATATGCAGAGCCCAATGCCAAAAAAAAAAAATGGGTACAATATTTTGCCATGTACAGTAATCCATCTTACTCTTCCCGTGAAACTGGTTAGGACATGAGACTGTAGCACTCAGTTTTTATCCTGTGTGGATTAAATCCCTTTGAGGATTAGCACACAACAGGTTTGTATTGGTGGCTGTGAAATGGGGCGGGGATCTGTATTTATTCCTTTCACTCCATGCTTGCAAGGGCTGAGTGATTCCTGTAAGGCAGTGATACTTAGACTGCAGCTTGAGAGCCACAAGTAGCTCTTTAATGTGTCTGCTGTGGCTCTTTGCAGCACATATTAAAACACTGGCTAATAATTAAATCACACAATCAGGATGCTTTTACTATGTTATTTACCAATTAAGTTATCAACTTGCACTAACTTATTTGCTGTGAGAATTATATATAAACTAAATATCTCCCATCGTACTGTTTAAATATTATAGTACAGTAGTAAATTAAACAATGAATTCACACAACTGTGGCTCTTTTGGGTAATGTTGATCACTAATTTGTCTCCTGAACCGCTGAGGTCTGAGTATCACTGCTATAGTGACTGAAGCTAGCTGAAAGTCAAATTTAAAACCCCAGACTTTCCTGAATGTTGATTTTTCCCATACTAAAAATCCCAAACTGTTGGTAATTTCAGATTTATTTCTTAGACTCTTTCTGGATGCTCCACAAGCAGCATTGATAGGCTATGGGGGTGTCATAAATATAAAGGGAAGGGTAAACCCCTTTAAAATCCCTCCTGGCCAGAGGAAAAATCCTCTCACCTGTAAAGGGTTAAGAAGCTAAAGGTAACCTTGCTGGCACCTGACCAAAATGACCAATGAGGAGACAAGATATTTTCAAAAGCTGGGAGGAGGGAAAAAAACAAAGGGTCTGTATCTGCCTGTGTGATGCTTTTGCTGGGGACAGAACAGGAATGGAGTCTTAGAACTTAGTAAGTAATCTACCTAGGTATGTGTTAGATTATGATTTCTTTAAATGGCTGAGAAAATAGCTGTGCTGAATAGAATGAATATTCCTGTCTGTGTGTCTTTTTTGTAACTTAAGGTTTTGCCTAGAGGGATTCTCTATGTTTTGAATCTACTTACCCTGTAAGGTATTTACCATCCTGATTTTACAGAGGTGATTCTTTTTTACTTCTATTAAAAGTCTTCTTGTAAGGAAACTGAATGCTTTTTCATTGTTCTAAGATCCAAGGGTTTGGGTCTGTGGTCACCTATGCAAATTGGTGAGGATTTTTACCAAACCTTCCCCAGGAAGTGGGGTGCA